>NC_134571.1:72381646-73581646 GCF_050947875.1 Dermacentor variabilis | reverse complement strand
GGTCAAAGTACCTTCTAGGTGTTTACCTATAAAAGCTCGTAAAGTAACCGTCCCAATCTTTAACCATTGAGTCCATTACCCCGTTACAGAGAACCTTATTTATTTGACAAATATTTTTAAAGTGCAAACAAGCCATATAGTTACTAACAATTATATAGTTCTTCTGAGCCATATTTATTTATTTATTTCGTTTAATTTCTTTGTTTGTCCATGATCAAGGCGAGTGTTCGTTGAAGCTGTGCGATGTGGACTAGAAATGCGTAAGTCGGTACGAGCTTGGCTGACGCTTGCCCGACAGCGCCTCCGAGTATTTCGTGCTCTGTAACTAGACGTCATTCCCATATAAATTTTTTTCCTGCTGCAACTGACGTTTGCGGCCTAGCGCGGTTACTTTGGCGAGCCCAGAGTATCATCGGTTGCAGTTGGCCAAAGATATTTCACATGCTTTAACTAATTATGCAACACGCGTTTTTTTTATGCGTGTCAATGTGTAAGAATGATGCCTCATTTCTGGAGGCCAGGTATCCACGAGCGAGTGCGTACATTTACCAAAATGGATTGATCAGAACGTGACCAAATACAGAGGAAAAGAAAAATGTGTAAATTTAGACATGCTCTATTTGCCCGACTGTTGTGCTCTGAATCGTGTTTCTTGCCGCTAGCTTTAGCGGACCATCTTTAACATTGCCACTAAACTTGAATTAATCGATAAATCAATCAATCAGCCGATCAACCAATCGACCAAGGAGCCTTTTATTTCTGTACAGAATATTAAAGATGACGAAATCGGAAGTCTGCTGGTGTTTTTGCTTGTAGAAAGCTGAATGGTCTACACATTTTCAATGTTTCTCTACTGAACCAAGGATTTGCTATCAATCCCGCGGGATTTCTGTAAAAAAAAAATACGAAAGGAAATATATATATTGGAACCAGAAATATTTGTTTAAGAAGCTTCAGTCATATTGAATATTGTTCGATTTATTGTTAACAGTTTTGAAATGGGTTTTCACAACCCACTGACATGCGTGCAGCCTAAGCCAGCAGATAATAATGAAATTACAATACTTCTTTTCTTTCTTAAGCGGTGAGTGAAAGTCGTTTGGACTTGCGTAGTAAGTCCAGCACATCTTCAACGAAATCAGGACACGTGAAAACTTTCTCTGACGTCTCAAGGGAGAATCAGAAATTGTGAAAATTAGAAGTTTCTAACGGATAATTATTTAAGGTAACTATAGAGGCGCCCGCTGTAGGATTCAGTAAATACTGAAAGTTATCGCTCCGCGGGAAGAACGCCACTGCTGAACGAGTATAGAAGCACGAATCCACGTCGTATGCGTCCTTTGCAATCACGGAGGCTGCACTCCTGTTTACAATACCAGAGCTATAATGCCGCACACAGGCATGCGACTCCCAGAAGGACTCCGGAGCACCAGGCGAGCTCAGTTCCCCGCAACTCCACCAGTGTCGCGGTACAACGCGGACAGAAGACAGGGACACGTTTTTTAAGAACAACAGGACAACCTGTTCAAAAACAAACAGAAGATGATGATGGCCTCATGTATGGTATGGCTCATACCATAACATCAACATCCATAACATAACAGAGGCACCTCTTCTTCAACCTCGCTCAATCTCAGCCACCCACTAGAGTTAAGTTATGGGGCTTTATGTGCCAAAACCACTTCCTGATTATGAGGCACGCCGTTTTGGAGAACTCCGAAAATTTTGGCCACCTGGGGTAATTTAATGTGCACCTAAATCTAAGTACACGGGTGTTTTCGCATTTCGCCCCCATCGAAATGAGGCCGCCATGGCCGGGATTCGATCCCGCGACCTCGTGCTCAGCAGCCTAACACCATAGCCACTGAGAAACCATGGGGGGTACCCACTAGACGGAGTCCGTTAATTCCCCCACCGTCGTTGTCTTCTGCACAGAATACACGCGTCATTATGTATAAGCTATAACGTTTCAAAAACATTGCACCCATGTTTTGCACCCATGCTTGAAGAGGCGGACGTTACTTGCACAAAAAAGCGCCCTGCATCCAAGTGACAAATTAAATAAAGTGCACTAATCAACTTCTTAATGATTTACTCTAGGTGTCCACGCTTCAGGGGCGAAATTGAGGTCGACCAGTAGTGATATCAAGCCTGCTTAGAAGAATGCCTAAATCCACACACCGCCAGTTTCGAGATATATGGCATTAAAATGTGCTAGGAAATATATTGTCGCTCTAATAAACGTATGCCAAAAACGTGATTCAAGGAGTTGCGGATGATCTTAACCGTGACGCCAATGCATTCTCTTGCACATTTAGGACGCGGATATCTCGAAAGATGGCTTCAGCTTAACAGGTCGAATCACGCTACGTGAGCCCGGCAATTAAAGGCAAAACTGTTCAAACTTACAAAATGAAGAAGATAAGCACAATATATATTTTAATGGCAACATGCTTATTTCATGTGCATAAAGCGTCTCTTGTGTGTGCGTGTGTGTGTTTTGTTTGTGGAATACGAGGATGAATACGAGGTGGAATACGAGGCAGTGACATCTGTAATTTGTGACTGCTACGCTTCTCATCTCGATCGGCCTTCATATTCGAGGAGACTTTCGCTGGACACGCACGTAACACATGACCTATTCAGGTTGATTGATTGATTGATTGATTGATTGATTGAATATATTATTGATTATTCGCACACAAAAAGGAGGCTTCGAAAGTGGGAGAGAAGGAAGAGGGTGTTGCCGTGGGAACCATCACCATCTTGCATCGTCGCGGGCGTCTGAGCTACACCACCAACAGAGGCAAAAAGTAGCGAGAGGGAAGTGATGGAGTGATGCAGAAATATGTGAAATATGCGTCCACAACCAACATGCATGCCAGATTACACGCACTCTTTAAAACACACGTTTAACGAGGTGCAAATGATGTGATCATCACTTCGTATACTCGGCTGCAAATGACACATTCTGGAGTGGTTCGGAAATGACATAGCTTAGTGCGATTTAAGTTCTCTTGTGAGCAGCTGCTGATACAATTTGTCCATCAGGAATCCGTCAGCAGCATACGATTGTGTAGGCAGCCAATTCATGATAAACTTTACCATGTTAATTTATATCTGAAAGCTTAGAAATCTTTGTCTCTTTATGTCAAAAAAACACTATCATTTTTCTATAACGTCAGCATTTCTTGGAATAGTGCATCATGGCTGAAGAAAGCAGGTTGTAATACCAACGATTATGTTTTCTGATACGGGAAGCCCGTAAGATCCTTACCTTCTCCAACAACAACAACAGCAGCAGCAGCAGCAGCAGCAGCAGCAACAACAACAACAACAACAACAACATAAAAGAAAGGTAGCCGAGGACGACTGCTCGATCCTAGAATTGCATCACCACCAATATGCTGGTATACACATGCACTGCAAACGTTGCGAACTCACTACAAGGTCTGAGGAAACCTCATCGCTGAGCTGTTTTAGACTTCGTTATTAGTCTCGTCGTGTCCGCTGACGTTTGTGGTCACATTGTTAACGTTAGCATAGACCTCGAACATTAGAGTTTATGATCTAGAAATCGGGCATATAGATGCGATCGCCCGAAGATAATCGAAAGTGCTTTTCGTGTTTGCATAAACACGGATGTGACGAGAATGGCGACAACACACTCAGCACGCGAGTGCGCGCGCCCGAACACACGTGTAAATTGCTCAGCTTCGCTTGAACGTAACCACTAGCCTCATTTGCCTGCCGGCTATTATACATTGGCACGTAAAAATGCATTCGAAGGTAATTTCCGCACCTAGGGCCTTGAGCGTGAGCTCAAGCAAGGAGAAGCGGTGGGAGAGAGATAGAGAGAGAGATAGAGAGAGAGAGAAAGAGAGGGTCTAGCGCAACAACGTAGGCGGGTGAGGAAAATGGCCGCACAACAACAACAACGAGTTGAGAGAAAGCCACGTTGCCGGGCCTATACAACTCCGCGTTGGCAGCCGACGTAACTGCAGCAGTTCTGCACCATCTACCGCTGTTCGCGCCGATCAGGTACGCACGAAACATTTGTTGCTGCATTGTGAGTGCTGCTCTTCGTTCAGTTGCACGCGCTGGCCTTAAAGAATATGGTGTTCCAAAGAAAAGCAGAATATGGTGCCTCGAGTAATATTCCGTTGAAGTCTTTATGCGTCGCCCGTGGTTAGGTTCTGCTTCCGCGTTAGGAACGGATCACTCAAGGTCGGAGCAACCCGTCTGCGACCACGAGCTTCTCTCCTTGTGTAAATGAACCAGATACCATTTACTATAACTGCGGACAGCAAGACGAAGCTAAAGAAGTGAGCAGGTTTTAGGAGGTTGAGAGGGAGCGGGGAGGGAGGGCCCGCCTTCAAGGCCACAACGCTAGAGTATATTGCGCGTTAACATCTATATGGGATCGCCGACTTCGCAGTTAGTCGACACGGCTCGACGCCTTAAACGCCAAGAAGCGAATACGCCATTCTGATGGGGCAAGGCGTCGGCTCACGGAAATATTAGTGACTGTCGTTGGCGAAACTTTGTCCCACGAGTCGAGAAACTTCAACTGTGCCAAGAGGACAACGTGTAGTGAGCAGGAGACAAAGAGTATTGACGGTATGTGTATTTTCCTGTAACCATGATAGAAACTCTCGAATGATTTGTTTATTGCTTTTTAAAGGAATACGGTAGACACGGTTTTCTTTCATCATGATATGACTACGGATTGTATAAGAAGAGTGATCCGCTAAGTAGTGCGTGCATCGAGCGTCATTACATATATTAGCGACCGCAGCACGCGTAAGGTTATGTTGGCTCTGTTCATCTGTTTTGTGCAAAGCTTCCTACGCACTCCGAATTATCAAAGCTAAGCTTTTGTTGCCAACGTCGCCGCGTTTGGGCGTGGATCTTCGGTATCTCCCCAGATATGTTTGCCGAGACCCAGGGCGTTTCTTCTCAAGCTGCGCCAAACCTTTAAAATTACAAAAATATAAATCACGGAAACGTTTTTTTTTACCAATCGAGTGTACGAATTGGTGGCCTCTAGATACAGAACAATTTCTACACTTACGAGCGCAATTAACGAAGTTACACTAATAAACTTTCTAATTATTGACAATAAGTGGCTATAGTAAATGATTACTTTGGGGCCCGTCCTCGACACTACCTATACCAGCGATCAAATATTGTATAGCGGAATTGATGCGGGAGCTAAGCGAACAATTAGTAGCCCTTGGCAGGCACCTCGAAACTGAAACTGGCTGGAAAAAGAGCGTCGGTGTAGAGGATGTCACGACACCGAAGTCACCGCCCGTCAGACCCCCCGAGCAGCTTCCGACCTCTCCTTGCTGCCTGTGGCGTTGGCCTAGCGCTTCAATGCCAGCGGGCCGGAAAATTTACTTCGCCATTCCACTGGGCACCACATCTCCACTTTCAAGGACGAAATGCCATTTAAGGCTTGTGCATGAGAACTACGTTTGGTCAAATTCACTTTCTCCAGAAAAGCTGTCTCAAACGCGCGCGTGCGAGTTGTGTAAATAAAAACACGTAACTAAAACACATATGAACAGAACTTACTGAGTGAAGGGGAAATAAAAATTAAAGGAATACTACAAGTGCAGCAAAGACAGCCTGCTCAATGTGACGGGAGTTGAGTGCACTCAATACAGCTTTATTCCTGGAAACCACAGCTCAGCAACCTACTTGTTAGCTGACGTATACGTATTTCACACACACACTCACACGCACACACACACACACACACACGCACACACACACACACACACACACACACACACACACACACACACACACACACACACACACACACACACACACACGCACGCACGCACACGCACACACACACACACACACACACACACGCACGCACACGCACGCACACACACACACACGCACACACACACGCGCGCGCGCGCGCGCGTTACATGCCTAAAGGAACTGCTCAAAATGATGGGCATTCGTGGCAACACACATCATCAACCTGTCTTTCATGGAATCCAAGACTCGCTTGAGCATTGCAGGTTGAACTGCAGCACATGCAGCAATGATTCTTGCTTTGATGCCTTCCACAGCAGCGGGTTCAGTGGCGTTCACATTCCAAGAGGAACAAATCTAGAGGGGAAAGGCCTGGAGAGCGTTCCGGTCAAAGAACGGTTCCATTCCGTCCTATCCCTTGCAGAGGGAAAGGGCTGTGAAGGCACGACACAGCACTATACAAGAGGAATGCGGAGAAGCGTCGACGTGTTGGTGCCAGGTGTCTTTCAAGAGGATCAGAGGCAGTCCAGCGATGAATTCTCCTACGACTTCTTTCAGTATTCACCCGGTGTATAACGAGTTTCCCACAGGGTGTGTCATCAAAAAAATATACGGCCCAATAACTTTGTCACTAAATCCCGCACTCCACGTGGACAGACTACCGCACTTGGTGGTTGTGCTTACAGAGCCAGTGAATATTTAAATTTGCCCAACAATGCGCATTGTGAAGGTTCACAATTGAATTTCGACATAACTGGGCTGTCCAAACTATTTTCTTGGGGAAATCTGGATCTCCGTCAAGTTGAATCGGCGCCCGATTGCAAAAATCTGGGCGTCTCAAGAAGTCCGTGTCTCTTAGTTCTTGGTGCAGGCTCACATAAAATGGGTACAGTCGATGCTTCACGAGGACTCTCCACACGGTTGTGATGTTTGCTTCGCAAGACTTCGCAACTTCTCGCGTGCTCGTTTCGGGCTTTGTCCCAAACTATCCGAGTATGACTTCTTCGAACTCTCTGCTTATCACATATATTCTTTCGGTGTTCACTGTGTCATTAGCGATCCAGTTGCAGGAAAGAGGAACACGCTAATAAACGATGTGTGCGCAGGAACGCGCTGACCTGGATGGCGGGCGTAATTGTGTTGCACCGCTAGACGAGCGTTTCTGTTCATAGTCAAATAAGCAATCACCATGTCAATTTTTTCTTTAACTGACAGTCTAGTGTCGACCAGGGAAGCCATTCCGAGCTGTGTCGATCGCAGTCGACGCTAGAGACTGATATGTAGCCGTGCATGCATTATCTAACAGCCCAAAGATAGGGGTTGGCGCTACAGCGCCAACGTGGGGCCCAACGAAATAACTAAGTAAATTTGGCGGCCAGCTGGCATTGAAGCGCTAGGCCAACGCCGCAGACAGCAAGGAGATAACGCAAGCAGCTCGCGGGAT
The DNA here is from genome assembly GCF_050947875.1 of Dermacentor variabilis. Lineage (NCBI taxonomy): Eukaryota > Metazoa > Arthropoda > Arachnida > Ixodida > Ixodidae > Dermacentor > Dermacentor variabilis. The sequence goes on along the minus strand of NC_134571.1, from coordinate 73,574,424 downwards.
ATGATCGGCGGTGAACTCGGAGACGTCGCGAGAGGCGGGGGGCGGCGACACCGACGACACAGACGCTCTTTTTTCCAACCGGTTTCGGTTTCAAGGAGCCTGCCAAGGGGAGCTAATAGTTCGCGCAGCTCCCACATGAACTCCGCTATTCAAAATTTGATCGTTGGGGTATGTAGTGTCGACGACAGGCCCCAAAGTATTTACTTGCAGTAGCCACCTATTATTGGTAAGTAGAAAGTTAATTAGCGTTACTTCTCTAATTGCGCACGAAAGTGCGGAAATTTCTCTGTATCTAGAGGCCGCCAATCCGCACACTCGTATGGTAAAGATAACGTTAACGTGATTTATATTTCTCGAATTTATAAAATTTGGTACAGCTAAATATAAAAGACGACCTGTATATATACGAAGTTTACATGGGCTCCGAATGCAAGTACGAGCCAAAGGGCTTATATAAACCTTTTATGCTGACCATTGAAGTTGTTAGAATAAGTGCATGTAATATCGGCTGACGGGCCTCTGTTTGACGGGCCTCCATTCCTAATGGAATAGCGCATTATCTTCTGCAACTTCTTTGCTTTACATCATTTATTATGGTTTAGTTATTCAGTATGTGCCTCAGGGTGTGTGGCCGTATCTTGGCTAATCCTCCGCACTGGATATGAGCCACTGCAGAATGGTAACCTTCCACAGTTAAACAACAGACGGTACCTTAACATCCTCAGCGCAACAAAAATACGCCTTCAAGCACATAATTCTATTCTTAAAGCGAAACATTGTACGCCTTCTTTCGCAGTGTTTGGTGCGTCTGCTAGGTCGGCTTCCTGCAGAGTAATGGGGAGCGGACCGGGACACGCACGCGCATGCACGCACACACACGCACACAAACACGCACCGAAACAAGTGAACCCGTTCTTGAAAGGATATGTGCAACTTCACCAAACATTTCTTGTTTTCGGCTACCCCTACGCTTCTGCGGTGACTCGCGTTGCAATTGTACACGTCATTATTTCTTTATAGCAAATGCTAAGATAGTGGAAACCTTGCAGCGTCCTCTGTTCCGCACACTTCCCATAAAAATCTGTTTTATTCTGTCTTCTATTGTCAACCTGTGACGGTACACGCGCATGTGCCCCGTGTTTATTGTGTCAATTTAACACACGCACCTAGGAACGTGAGGGCTCGAGGTCATCCACGCTCGCGGATCAGAAGCCACTTGGGTGATATTCAAGTTATTATTATGATGTCTGTCTGGTTCAAAAATCCGCGCACAAATGCAACAGGGAGAAGAAGGCGGTAAGTATTTAGCTGACAACTACCCCAGAAATGGGCACAACAGAAATGGAAGAACTTTAGAAGGCATGAACAGACAGACTAAATAACGAGATGACAAATCGCGAAGAAAATGTGTTTACATAACGAGGTTACGCCGCCGCACACCAAATTTACATTTCTGTACACAGATGGCTGGTCTCACGGCATCTCTTTTCTGTACACACTGCGGTCAACTGGAAACAACTCATCATTTTCTCCTTGCTTGTCGACGATTTCCTTCAATAAGAAGATGGTTGCTCAAAGGTCCTAATAGGCAAGCTTGGCCTCAGCATGGATGTCCCCATCTTGCTTTTATTTGACGCTTTCGGCTTGGGATACAGCCAACAGAACGTTTCCAATGCTATGAAAAGCTTTGTTCATGACACCCATCGGCTGTCCTCCTAAAAAGTAAATTTATGATAATTATTTATCTATTTTTTCATTCACTCTAGCATCATGACCATTCCTCTTTGTATACCGAGCAGTAATACCTCTTTCGCTACTAAAACTGTTTCTTTTTCTTTCTAAACTTCTACACATTTTGTGGAAACCGCTCACTTCATGACCAATCCACACTGTGACTCTGTGCCACTGACGCCGCGGAACGGGAACAACAACCATTAAGCTTTCCAGAAGCCGAGTAGCGTATGCCAAAATCGTACACTCGATATTGACACTTATTGGTATGGTATGGTAAAACTTTCTTATGGTCCTTCGGAACACGCGTCGGCATATAGCGAGCCGCTCCCACGTGGGTACATAAAGGCTGAGCCTCTCCGCTGCATCGCGCCCCCGATGGACAGCCCTGTGCATCAACATCGAGGCTGCTTAGAGCAGCCTCCCATTTGGACGACGCGACGCTGTCACCATTACGTAACGCGGGGCACCGCCTGAGCCTATGTTCTAAAGTAGCTACGTCTTAGCATAGCTCACAAATATTGGTCGACTGTATCTCTGGATAGATTCTGCGTAACAGTGCGGGGTTAGGGTATGCCCCGACTTGGAGTACCCTGAGGGTTAAAGCCTGTGGTCTGTCTAGTTTCCTATGTGGTGGAGGATGCCGTCTCTGTCCCATGTAAAAATGTTTGGTAAGTTCGTTATATGAGGAGGGAGTGTCCCGATTGGTCCATACCCTCAGCGCCGCGCCACCAGGTGGCTACGCGGTTGACAAATCCTCGCGCAGCTCTATGGGCCGACTTGTTGAGGTTTGGCGGGGCACCCTCGATCTGCCCCTGTGTGCGGCGAACTAGATAATCTTGTGGAACTTGATATCCTTGTCCCGCAGAATCCGCAGGACATGCTTCGTAATTGTGCCCTTGGCGAACGCTCGGACAGCCGTCCTCGAATCGCTGTAGATCGTGGTCCTTCTGTAGTCCAGCAGCGTCATGGCTGTCGCCCCCTGTTCCGCCACCTCGGCCGACTTCGCTCGAACCATCGTATAGTTGGCGATTTTCCCATCGTCATCAATGCCCAACGCTACGAACGACGTCCCATCTGGGTACCGGGCAGCATCGACAAACGGGCAATCCCAAGCCTGTGTCTGAGCTCCGACGAGGAGAGCCTTGGCCCTAGCTCGTATCCGACCCACGTTATGTTCAGAATGAACGTTGTTTGGAATTGAGGCGATGACGATGCGTTTCCGCTATTCCCGAGGGAGACCACAAAAGCGAGACTCGATTCCCGCCGGAAGAACCCCCTGCTCTCGCAGGATGCTCCTACCCGCTTGAGTGGCGGACAGACAGCCTAGCGTAATGGGCCCTCTCCTACGCTTCCGCAATATCTTCCAGCGTCTTGCGCATGCCAAAACGCATCAGTCTCTTCGAGCTTGTGTACATGGGTAGCACGAGGGCCCTCTTGATAGTCTTCCTGATCAATGTGTTGAGCTTGTCCCTCTCCGACCTTTGCCAATTGTGCATGGCGGCCACGTAGGTGAAATTACTCATCACAAACGCGTGCACCAGTCTCCCGAGATTGTCCTCTTCAAGACCCTGCTGCCGGTTGACAACTCTCCGTATGAGTCTGATGGCATTATCCCTTTTCTTGACTAGTTTAGACACTGTCAGATTATTGGAGCCGCTCGATTCGATCGTCATAGCCAGGACCCGGAGGAAGACCACCCTGGGGATGACACCACCGTCATTTGTTCGTAGAGTGATGTCCACGTCCTCTACCGGCTTCCAACCCTTCCGTTTTGGCCCCTTCGTCTGGGTCTGTAGAGTAGCTCTTATTTCCGCCGTAAACACCGAAGACCGGTCGGCTTGAGTAATTCTTCCATGATCTTGATGGCTTGCTGCAACGCAGCCTCCACTCGTCCGTTACTACCTCCAGTACACTAAATGGTGACTTCGTCTGCATATATTGTGTGATTGATACCGTCGACTTCATAGAGTCTCCTCGACAGACCAATCATGGCAAGGTTATGGAATGTTGGGGATATGACAGACCCTTGTGGCGTCCGTCTGCAACCCAGCCTAACCGAGTCCGAAACGAGGTCTCGCACCCTGAGAGTGGCCTCTCTGTCCGCAAAGAACGATCTTGTACAGTTGTGGAAGTGCTTGCCGATCTCGAGGCTAGAGATTTGGCTTAATACGGGAGATGAGAACGTTATCAAAGGCCTTCTCCAAGTCTTATCCGTCTATGGCTCTATTATTCCTCGTGTTGCGGTCAATGACTTGATCTTTAAGCTTTATGGCATCCTGCGTTGACAGTCCAGGCCGAAAGCCTATCATATTGTACGGTTAAATGTTCCGGTCTTCCAGCTATTGCGTGACCCTGTTTAAGATTGCGTGTTCGGCCACCTTACTAACGCACGACGTTAGTGCGAAGTTAGTCCACATCTCGGTACTATTCCGTCTTTCCACATCTGGTTGATGATGTCCGTCAGGTACTAACCGACTTGTCATCCAATTTCCTCAATGCCTTGTTGATAAATATATCCGGACCCGGGGCCAACCCGCCGTTTAAATCGTCCAGGGTCCGCCGAATCTCCTCGACACCAATCTCCGCATACAGTTCCAGATTCGCGACGCCTTCATATTCTAGGACAGGGTACCCCGGACCATAGGCTACCGGCAAATACTTCTCGGTCAACCTTGTCATCACCTCCTCGTCCGAGGATTCTTACCTAGCCCCCTGCAGCACTCTTTCCAGCGTGCTCCAGTGGTTCGACTTGGTGTTGGTCTCGTCCAGCGGGTGTTTCCGGATGTTTCAGGACCCCCCGCTCCGCATCTGGCCGTCAATGGAGTTACATACTTCGTCCCACTGCTGTCTGGGAAGGACCTTGCAGTGCTCTTCGATGCTTTTATTGACCTCGGTAATCTTCCTCCGGAGCCTTTGATTGAGCCGACGTACCTTCCACCTGACCAGAAGGAATTGCTTGGCCTCGACTAGGTGGGCCAGCCTGCTGTCCAACTTTGCCACAGGGAGGTCCGTGCTAACCTTCTTGGTGGCGCACTCAAGGACGGTGGCCAAGACGTAGTGATTGCCGCCGAAGTCTATGTTAAGGTTCGTCCATTTCACCTCCACCACTCCCCTGACGAACGTGAGGTCTGGAGTCGTGTCTCTGCTAGACAACGTACTGCGCCTGGTATGAAAGGCAGGGTCCGTGACCAACATCAGGTCCATGTTCATCGCCTCTCTCCATAGGTCCTCCCCCTTGCAGCTGTCATACGGGTAGCCGCACGCATGATACGTATGATACGATGCGTTCAAGCCACCCGCCACAACCAGGGGGACACCTCTAGCAAGCTGTGCTGCTTTGGAGACGAGTGATTTGAAGCGTTGCCTCAGATCCTTGGGACAGCTGTACACGTTCAGGACAAAGATACTCTCTCTGCCCACCGGGCCGGGGATTTCTATAATAGCTGGTTCAACCTTGCTCTACGCCAGCCTTAGGTCAGGAACGACGTACGTTGCCTTTTTGCTTATCCGTAACCCACTCCTCTTCGTTCTTCGTGCTTTACCACAAGCCGGTAGCCAGGCAGCATGACGCTGCTAGTGTTTCCTGCAAGAGTACTACGTGCGGCTTACTACGGCTCTTGCCACATGAACTATGACAAATGCAGTTTTCTTGCATTACAGTACGATGAAGGAAATCAAGAAGAGTGCTTCTACTGATGCATCTTACACTCTCCAGTACGGCACAACCAGTAGTTTGAAAGAAATGACAAACACGAAGCAAGACGCCACGCTACAACTGCGCGAACTCATTGCAGGTGAGTCCATATCTTAAAGACCCATAGCTGATGCCCGGGGGGTGGTTTGGAGCTTGTTTTAAAGCGCATGCTTTACTGGCCGCGAACATGGGATTTCGCCATGGCGGTGCTCCGATGAGGCAAATGGCGTCACCAACGCGCGCCTCGCCGCGGATAATAAAGCGATAGCTTTACTGGCCGTGAACTTGCGATTTTGCCGTGGCGGTGCTCCGAGAAGGCACATGACGTCACACCGCATTCCTCTTCGTTGCGCTCGCCTCCTCTGGCTTCGCCAGCTTCGTCGCGTGCCTGATGACATGTGGGAGGACTGAAAAAGAGAGGTCGCGTGCGCAGCAACCACAGTTGACGCGGCAGTATGAATGGGAATTCTGATAAGCAGGAGGAGGCCTGGAATCGACATCGGAACGAGATAAAGAGGAAACGAATCGCCCAAGAAACACGAACAGCCCGCCGATAGACTGGCTAAACGCCGCAACATAGCTAGACAACCAGACTAACCTGGGCTTGCAATCAAGATTAACCAAGGCCTTAGTTTTCGCTACCTATAACCGGGCATAGACGAGCTAAGCCACTGCCAATTTTTTTCATACAGACACGTCCTTGGGGCTGCAAAGTGTGTGCACTGGAGCCAACTCAGCTTCTATTGTTCATTTCAGCTCGGTTGTGTAATACCGGTTGTGTAATAATATTGTCGGTTGTGCAATACCAAGAGGCATCAGATTCCATATATCAAATAAGGTGTCCTCCAAGATATGTCCTGCACGACCAGACGCTACGGCGTCTGGTTTCGGCTAAACAACGCAGCATAGGTAAGACGCAGAACGAAATAAACGGAAACTGACAGCCCTACCTCTCGGTCGTAACGTTTGAGTGGGACAACGGAAGAGGGACCAGTCTTTCTATTGACTTTCGAGATTTAGAGAAGTTGTAACTATACATATTTCTGCTATGTTTTCCTGAGAGATTTGCACACCTATCAAAAAATAGAACATTTTAAAAGAGCCCATTAAGCACATTAAAAGGAGCACAAACATTTGCACATCTATCAGTCAATACAGACGCCAACCACTTCTTGAACAAAGATAATGTTAGTATTAGGGAAACAATAGAACGAACTTAAAAGCGTTCAGAATACTTCTAGTTGTGCAAAAAGAAGGCAATGCGTTTCCGGTTTGCATTTCTTTAACGTGCTTCTTTGAATTTCAGGTGAAACCCAACTCCGTTGCCCCACAAACGATGATTTTCTCGTCAAGTTTCTGCGAGCTCGAAATTACAACGTCGAATGCTCGTTCAAGAACGTCAAGAACTACTTCAAAGTACGAAGCGACTGCCCCGAAATATTTGACAGGCTGGATCCAGATTCTGTTTTCTTCGACACCATTTGCCGTGAGCACAAGCTAGTTACAGTGTCTCGAAAGAAAGATCCCAAAGGAAGGGCTGTTATTTTGTTGAATCTGGGTAAGCACTGTCTACATCTTCGTGCTTTTAGTATAACAGGTGGTGTTCAATTGTTCAACTTGCAATTAGGCATCAGCAAAATTAAGCCTTTGACATCTGGCACGGGGTGAGATATATAATATAATATAATATAATATAATATAATAATATATACAATATAATACATACAATATATAATATATAAGGACAATAGCGACGCGCGATCGACCAGATAAAGCAGCAATGACGCGTGCTCGTCCGTCTTGTAACGGCAGCGGTATCTAATGGCGGGACGATGCAACTGGAGGACAGAAAATGCTTTATCTACCGTTGCTATAGGAACGGGCGCTTCGTGAGAAATCAATGACAGACGGGCGCTCTTTCTGCTGCGCCCCCTCTCAGATGTTTACAGCCGCTATTGTCGGAAGCACATGATAGGCGCCCTTTCCTCTTCGCCGGTTACCTGCTCTCACCGCGTCACTCAATCATCTAGGATTTCCCGCGAAGCGCCCACTCTTAAAACGGTTGCACCCTTTGGGGTGTATATTTGTCCCACAACAATAATCGTCATCTGCCTTGCTTGCGTTTCCTTTCCTGAAAACTCGGTGCTCGCTACTTTCCTGTCGAGAATGCTGCGTCACACTGATAACGCGCATGCCGTTCGTGACTGGAAAGTGCCGGGCTCGCAGCGATAAAGGAAGGAAACGCGGGCAACGCGGATGGCGATTATTGTTGTGGGACAAGATACGCTCCAAAGGGTGTAAATTTTTCTAAGAGGGCCGGTTGTTATACCAACGGGAGATAAGACCTTTGATCTCTTGAAGTAGCTTCTTACCGCCGATAGATAGCCGCTGCCGTCAGTGGACCGAGGAGCGCGCGACATTGCTACGTTATCTGGTTGATCGCGCCTGGCAAGCAAACCGAGAGGTGCCCCCGACTAAACACTCTTAGAAATATTTACACCCTTTGGGGCGTATCTTGTCCCACAACAAGAATCGTCATCCGTGCTGCCCGCGTTTCCTTTCTTTAACGCTGCGAGCCCGGTACTTTCCAGTCACGAACGGCTTGCGTGTTATCAGCGTGATGGAGCTTTCTCGACAGGAAAGCAGCGAGCGCCGAGTTTTCAAGAAAGGAAACGCAAGCAAGGCAGATGATTATTGTTGTGGGACAAATATACACCCCAAAGGGTGCAACCATATTAGGAGTGTATAAGAAAAGTTTACACCCTTTGAGTCGTATCTTGCCATACAACGATAAACGTCATCTGTCTCATCGGCATTTCCTTTCTTTAACGCTGCGAGCCCGGTACTTCCCAGTAACGAACGGCATGCGCCGTTATCACCATGAAATAGTATTGTCAACAGGGAAGTAGCGGGCGCAGCGTTTTCAAAAAAGGAAACACAAGCAAGGCAGATGACGATTCTTGTGTGGCAGATACACCCCAAGGGTGTCAAATTTTTTATAGTGTATACAGGGTGTCCCACAAACTCTCAAGCAAAATTACACCCTTTTGCCACACAACAATAATCGTCATCTGTCTTGTCCGTAGTTCCTTTTTTTTTAGCGTGGCGAGGCCGGTACTTACAGTAACGAACGGCATGCGCGTTATCAACATGACATAGCATTCCTGACAGGAAAGTAGCGGGCGCGGCGTTTTCAAGAAAGGAAACTCAAGCAAGGCAGATGACAGTTATTGTGTGGCAGAGATACAACCCAAAGTGTGTAACTTTGCCTAAAAGTGCATAACTTGAGCCAAGAATTTAAAAATGAAAGGTGCGTCGAAAGGGAATTGAACCGAACGCATACTATTCGCTATAGCCTATAGTAACCCAGGCAAGTTGTTTACGTCATAATTCACTAATTAATTTTGTTTAAATACCCAACTTTTTAATTATTGGCGGAGGATCCCACGTATTACGCGCAGATTTGCAGAGCACCTTCAGAAACCACCGATCGAGTTGTTTCCTTTACGATACGTCTCACGAAGTCATTTTTTTCCGGGTTGCAAAGAAAGCCCGCGAAATATGAAGAAAGGCACGTGAAGGAGCGTTTGCGCAATGGTATTGTGCTGCTCTCACGCGTGCGTTCGGTGAACAAGGTCGCCTACATAGTGACTGGCTACGAGGAAGCGGCAGGGCGTTCTTCATTTGATCGGCAACGCTTGGCGAGCAGCATGCATTTCCGCCGTCATGCGACTTTTTTTACGAATGTAATCTTTTTTTCGACCACCCATCTAAGAAGCGCTTCTTCATTCCAGTCACTGTGTATATGTCCCCAATTTCAAACGTTCACGATTGTATTATAGGACCTCTACCTACAGATGGGCCACATTCATGCCACCATAACGGTGCTACCACTTCTAAGATGACAGCAAGCTGGTGTACATATACAAATGTGGTAGCATGGTTAAGCTAATACAGAAAGCAAGTGCACAAAAATGGAAGCAAGGAACGCTTCGGAGAAAGTGACAAACTTGTACTTAAACCGTTATATTTATTTTTTAAGTAGTAAAGTTCCTTTTCAATGCAGGTTGGCGCAAGGATAACGTTTTTACAGCGGAGCTCTTAAGGGCTACTTTCCCCACTATCGCGCCCGCGTGTGGAAAAAAATCCCGAAGATAGTACAATGCCGGGCCGAGACGCGGCGGAAGTGAGGCAAGCGCTAAACGTTTCCCATATATACGTGAGCCGATCCCAAAGATACTACAATAACGGGCGGACCCCCGGCAGATGTGCAGTTTGCCATTAAGGGGCCCGCGTACACAGAAGTCGGTGGTAACTTCGTTAAACAGGATACCGGTAAGCTATCGCAGGAGACGAAAGATCTGATTAAGAAACGCCAATGTTTGGAAGCCTCTAACCCTACAGATAGAATAGAACTGGCAGAATTTTCGAAGCTAATCAACAAATGTAAGATAACTTACATAAGGAAGTATAATATGAACAGAATTGAGCATGCTCTCAGGAACGGAGGAAGCCTAAAAGCAGTGAAGAAACTAGGAATAGGCAAGAATCAGATGTACGCGTTAAGAGTACATCTGATTACAATGTCATTTGTAATACAGATAAGACAGTTCAAGTGGCTGAGGGGTTCTATAGGGATTTATACAGTACCAGTGATACAAACGACGTTAATGGAAAAGGGAATAGTCTAGAGGAATTTGAAATCCCACAAGTAACACCGGAAGAAGCAAAGAAAGCCTTGGGAGCTATGCAAAGGGGGAAGGCAGCTGGGGAGGATCAAGTAACAGCTGATTTGTTGAAGGATGGTGGGCAGATTGTTCTAGAAGAACTGGCCTTCCCTGTATAAGCAATGCCTCCTGATCTCGAGCGTACCAGAATTTTGGAAGAACGCCAACATAATCTTAACCCTGAAGGCCCCTCGCCTTCGCTCAGGGGGTCCGCGAGCCGCGACCAGCACGACAAAGGACGAAAGGCGCAAGGAACAAAGACCGCTTTAATTTACGATAGAATCTAACACTCAAAATTACCGCAGCCTCGCGGCCAATAGCAGAAAAGAACAAAGCAAAGACGCAAGCAGCAAAGAAGCAAAGCAGCAAAAAGCAGCAAAAGCAAAGAAGCAAGCAGCAAAACAGCGAGGCAACAAAATATGCAAGCCAAAGGGAGCGACGAAAGAACGGCCGCTACAAACCATCAGCCAACACAATCTTTCGGGCGCTAACAGAATGCATAAAGCGCAGAAAGCAAGCAAGCACCGAACCAGGCGCGCAGATAGTCTCAAAAACGAACAAAAAGAGCACTCTTTCATGCAGACACAATACAAAGACGCTTTTCCCCCTGCTCTGCAGCACGCTCGGAAAGAAACCTAGACGGGCCACGCCCCACCAGCGCCTCCCCAGGCCCGCGCCCCGCAAAAAGCCCCGAGTGCCGTCTCAGCTGCCTTCTTATCGCGCAGCCGCCTTCCCGGCATTCCCCGCGCGAGTTCCCACTATACGCGATCGGTGCGCATGCTCCATGCGACGAGTGCCGCTGTGGCGCGCGTTTCAAAGGCCTCCCCCGTGCGCGCTGCAGAGAGGGCCCAAGGGCCCGACAACCCATAAGAAAGGGGACGCCAAAAACTTGAAAAATTATAGACCAGTCAGCTTGCTGTCCGTTGCCTACAATATATTTACTGACATAATCGCAAATAGAATCAGGAACACCTTAGACTTCTGTCAACCAAAGGAGCAGGAATAATTTCGTAAAGGTTACTCAACAATAGACCATATGCACACTATAAATCAGGTGATAGAGAAATGTGTGGAATATAAGCAATATTTATATATATACCTTTCATTGATTAGGAGAAAGTGTTTGATTCAGACGACACCTCAGCAGTCACGCAGCAATTACGGAATCAGGGTGTAGACGAGCCGTATGTAAAAATACTGAAATATATCTATAATGTGTCCACAGCCACCGTAGTCCTCCGTAAAAAAAGCAACAAAATCCCAGTAATGAAAGGCGTCATGCAGGGAGATACGATCCCTCCAATGCTATTCACAGCGTGTTTAGAGGAGGTATCCAGAGACCTGGATTACGAAGAATTGGGGATAAGAGTTAATGGAGAATACCTTAGTAACTTGCGATTCGCTGATGATATTGCCTTGCTTAGTAACTCAGGGGACCAATTGCAATGCATGCTCACTGACCTGGAGAGGCAAAGTAGAAGTCTAGCTCTAAAAATTAATCTGCATAAAACTAAAGCAATGTTTAACAGTCTCGGAAGAGAACAGCAGTTTACGATAGGTAGCGAGGCACTGGAAGTGGTAAGGAAATACATCTACTTAGGGCAGGCAGTGACCGCGAATCCGGTTCACGAGTCTGAAATAATCAGAAGAATAAGAATGGGCTGGGGTGCGTTTGGCAGACATTCTCAGATCATGAACAGCAGGTTGTCATTATCCCTCAAGAGAAAGGTGCATAACAGCTGTGTTTTACCAGTACTCACCTACGGGGCAGAAACCTAGAGGCTTACGAAAAGGCTTCTACTTAAATTGAGGACGATGCAACGAGCTATGGAAAGAAGAATGGTGTGAGTAACGTTAAGGGATAAGAAAAGAGCAGATTGGGAGAGGGAACAAACGCGAGTTAATGACATCTTAGTTGAAATCAAGGAAAAGAAATGGGCATGGGCGGGACATGTAATGAGGAGGGAACATAACCAATGGTCATTAAGGGTTACGGAATGGATTCCAAGGGAAGGAAAGCGTAGCAGGGGGCGGCAGAAAGTTACGTGGACGGATGAGATTAAGTTTGCAGGGACAACATGGCCAGAATTAGCACATGACCGGGGTAGTTGGAGAAGCCCTGCAGTGGGCGTAGCCAGGCTGATGATGATGACGACGAGGACGATGATGATGATGATGATGATGATGATGATAATGATGATGATGATGATACACCGCTTCACAGGTCATCCTTCACAGAGTGGAAGAGCACTGAGTTCTTTTTTGGTTTCTGGTTCAGTTTCGGTTCGATACTCTGAAAGTTGCCATATATAGTTCCGATCTCTCTACCACGTGGCGCTGCTCTCGCGTGTGCTCTTGATCGCTACAAGTTCACCAACTTGCAAAGGGATGGAAAGTTGGGCGAATCGGAACTGGGACATATCTTTAGTTTATAGCGCGAAGGGACAGAGACGAAGACTAGAAGTAAGACCGTCGTACATAACGAGGGTCCCGAATCCGGCAGCATTGATGCATTCAGGTAACATGTGTGGATTTATTGACCAGTTTCCTTCACCCAGAAAGGTCGCGTACTCATGACTCTTGTGACATAAAGGTTATTCCACATCCGCCGCTAATGTTTGTGATTCGTGGCGCTGGCTAACACTCCCAGGGTTAGTTCTAGTAGTAAAATATAAATATCCAAGAAAATTGATGGGATAATGGTGCCGCGGTAGCTCAATTGGTAGAGCATCGCGCGCATAATGCGATGACGTGGGATCGTTCCTCACCTGCGGCAAGTTGTTCTTTCATCCACTTTCATTTCCATTAATTTATCATGTCTTTGATTCAGTTAGTAGGTACAAGTAATTTCCCCTATGTTGTCCTTGGTGTCATTGTTTGTTGGCTTTTTATGATATATAGTTTTGACGATTTTAAGCGGGAAGTGAGATTAGAACTTTGTTCTGGGAAAGATAGCGCGTAATTCTGCAGCGACGATTGCAATAAGACGAAGAAGATCACCTGTGAGCTTAAGGCACTGAGAAAGGAAATCAGCGAACTTAAGTGTAATAAAGCTTTGAGGAGCGAGAACAAGCGCTTGACACGACAAGTTGAAGAGCTACTGCAGTATACGAGGCTCTACAATTTAAAAGTAAAGGGTGTGAAGGCGAATGCAGAGCCGTTTGATGTCATAAAGCAAATTGAAGCTGTTGGCGAACCAGTCAGTGAATTTGACATCCATATATGGCATTGCATTCCCACTCGGAACTCGGACGAGACGAACATTATAGTTCGTTTTGTTCGACGAGAAAAAAGGGACACGTTCCTTTGTAAGGCAAGGAAACAGAGACTTAATAACAGTATGCTTTGTTCCTCGGATAGAGGGGCTGTCGTTGTTAATGAGCATTAATCTCAGTTTAATAAGTAGTTGTCAGGTGCGGCCATTTCACGCAAGAAATTAGTGCCATGGAAATATGTCTGGACCATAGGCGGTAAGGAGCTCGCATGTCAAAGTTACCTGACTGATGCTCTGAGGATCACTGATCATGATGATCTGGAAAAAGTGACTCGGTAAGGTTCGTTTCCTAACATGGACTTTAGCACCGCCATGAACAGCGAGCCAACCTGTGCTGGCTATAATGTTGAAGGCCTCAGAACGAAGCTTGGCTCTCTAGAGAAAGGGCTCAGTGCTATTCATTTTAATGCTTGAAGTATCAAACACAAGGGTGACCATCTGAACTTGTTTTTTGCTTCCATAACGCATAAGATTGATTTTTTCGTGTTTACAGAAGCATGACTAACATTCCCTGAGGATCATCCCCACTTTGACAATTATGCTTATAAGGGGTTATTAAGGCTTCACTGCAAGGCTGTTCGTCTCGCTGTGTATAAATAAATTGTACACAGATTCTGTAATTGGTGAATTTTGCGTAGTTGATTGTAATGTGGAATGCATTACTGTATCTACTAAAATTGCAGTGGTCGTTGCAATATACAGACCTCCTACCGGTAACAAACGGCACTACTTCCTAGAAAACTTACTGCTGGATCTTACTGCTACCGGATGCGTATTTATTATTATGGGTGACATAAATATTAGCTTATTGTCGGACGATTCATGTGCAACGCAATTCAATAATACCGTTGCATCCTTTGCCTGCTGGAATTGTATATCTTTACCCACAAGGGTAACTGTTGAAACAAGTAGTCTACTAGACGCATGTATGAAAAATCTGGTGTCTAATAACATTCTCTCTGGTGTCCCATCCCATGACAACAGCGATCATTTGCCAATCTTTTGCTTCCTGTCTGTCATGCACGACATAGATGTGAAGGTCCCACGGTTATACAGAGTAATTAATGCTAACACGGTATGTTCATAGCATTAGGTTAAAGTTCACATTGGGATAATGTGTACGATAAAGAAAAGAATATACTGCATGTGTTAAACAGTTTCTTTTATGCTACAGCGATGACTTGCCACTAAAAGAATGTAAACCTTGCCGTAAGTTTAAGAAGCCTTGCATGACTCGAGAACTATACAAAAGAATTAAAACGAAAAACCATTTGTATCACCGGTTTATCAAGAGCCGTGATGCCAACACTCTCATTGAATTAAAAAATACAGAAATAAACTTAACCAGGATATTATAGTAGCTTAATCTACTTACTATATTGATCAGTTTACAAAAGCACAGCCTGACGGTAGAAAAGTTTGGCGTGAAATTACCTTTTCAACTAATAAGTGTAATCCAGAACCCGCCCCTTACTATTATGACAGTCAATGGTGAGCTTAACGGCTCTGATCTCGCAACCACTTTCAATGAGTTTTCCATTAATTTAGCAGATTCTATATGTACGTCGGTGACCACATCAGTGCCAGACGCACTTTCTCATCTAATCACTCCCTTAGAAAACTATATTGCGTTTATGCTAACTACTACTCATGAAATAGCTTCATTAATTCTTAAGGTAAAAAATAATGTTTCACCTGGGCATGAAGGTACACTAGCCGTACCTTTGAAGCATGTATCTTGCATGTGTTAGCATGCAGAAGCATGTGTTATATCGCAAATCGTATTTTAGTAAGCGAAGTGAACCCAGATCAGCTAAAGATAGCACGCGTGTGTCCAGTTTACAAAAGTGGGGGAAAGAATGACATATCTAATTATAGACCCATCTCTGTTCAACCCGTTTTATCAAGAGTCTTTGAAGGTGTCATTATTACTCGTCTCGAAAATTTTTTCCATAAGTACAATGTTATTGCTTCCTCGCAGTATGGATTTATGAACAACAAATCGACAGATTGGAGGTTGGATGGCACAACATTTTGACGAGACACACGGAAGAGAAACATACCACAGAGCGCTCTGTGGTATGTGTTTCTCTTCTGTGTGCCTCGTCAAAATGTTGCGCAATCCAACCTTTAATATGCTATGCCAACACGCCCTGTCTTCAATTTTGGCAAATCAACAGAGCAGGCGCTGTTAATAGTAAAAGAAAGAAATATTAGGAATATCGAAATGAAACAGTACACTCTTGGCCTTTTCTTAGATTTCCAAAACGCCCATCCGAGTGCGTTCATCACAACACCCTGCTACGCAAGCTTAACAGCTATGTCATCTGTGGTATTGCATGTGACTTGTTAAGAGCTAGCTAAATAACAGATTGCAGTATGTTCAGGGTAATGGCGTACCTTCACAGAAATTGGCAATTCAGCATGGTGTTCCACAAGGATCAATATTAGGACCGTTATTGTTTTTTGTATACATAAATGATATCGCTAGCGTATCCGAATCGCATAATCCAGTCATGTGCGCGGACGATACGAATATATTTTTTTCATCCCACTACTTGTCCCAAATGGAGGCTACGGCAAATGCATATTTAAGAAAGCTAGTTAACTGGTTATTGACCAATAGGCTAGGCCTTAATTTATCATAGACAAACTACATTATTTTCATCCTATTAATACAGTAGAAAGTATTACTCTGAAAATTTTCTACGAGCATACTGAACTAAAACGAGTTTCAAACCAGAAATTTCTTGGTGTTTGGTTCAAAGAGAATCTTTCTTGGAATTTTCACACCACCAAATTAATGTCTGATCCTAGTAAAACAGTTGGTTGTTTCTATAAGATATCAACGATATCCATGTATTATGCACTCCTGTACTCAAAGTTATCATACTGTATTCTTATTTGGGGAGCTGCGACGTCCAGCAATCGGCTTAAACTAATTTCAGTTCAGAAACGCACTTTGCGTGCTATTGAGGGGTTTCATGGCAGAACTTCAGATTTACCTACGTCACCGCTATTTCAGAAACATGGCATCCTTAAAGTAAAAGAAGTATATAATTTGTGTCTACTTAAGTACATTCATCGTCATAAATTGTTCTTGTCCAGATAATTCCAGCAGCCGATATGCTTTCCGTACCAAACGTAAGCATCTACCAATCACAGGCACAAATTACGGCAAGCAAATACTAAGCTAACAAATTCCCACGGTAAAAAATCAATTTCCCTATGACACTGAATATTACCTTCCTGAAAAACGTTTTAAATCTACAATTAAAAAATGCCTATTGGAACAAACGGAATGAGTTTAGTCAACAAGCTGCATTTATTTGCATTTATTTTACTACCCTTTAAATGTTTTTTTTCTCTAACGCACATGGTGCAAACTTTGTGATATTGTTTCTGTATTTTAGGACTGACATTTTTACGTTTCTAAAAAGTTATGGATCTTTATATCACTGATACGATAAGTTGTGTATGCGATTTAGTTATTCTTTTCTAGCACAAATTTCATGCATGTTAACTTACTGCGTCATGCTTTTTACAAAGCTTGAGAGATTCATTGTCAATTTGTTGTGAAGTGCTTGTGCACAATGCCAGCTGTTCTACGGCTGACCAGGACCTTGTCAGGTTCTTGCCTTTTGCCTTGGCGCGCTATTTTCGTTGAAAAGAAATAAACTTTCACTTTCATGACGAAGGAAAAAAATAATAACTTCATTTATGGCAAATCTGTTCTGCGGAAGCCCGCAAGGTGCATGGAGGAAATTTCATGAAAGGAAAAAATTTTCATGCAACCGTCTATAGCACGAGGCTACAAAGAAAAAACCCAACTGGTTTCTCTGAACGAAAATTACGCTAGTTAAGAAATATTCTTAGAGGAAAGAAATCTCACGGACCAGGACAAATATTCTTTCAACTTCGAAGCTTTCGATCTGAGAAACCCGTTGGACTTTCTGTGTAGCGTCGGGCTACAGTCAGGTGCATGACAATTTTTCCCTCCTATGTATACTCATGTATGAATAGCTGTCGCAAGCAAGGAGTTGGTTGGTTGCGTACCTCGGACGTAAATATGATACCGAAAAGAGGTTCACGAACCAGCGCGAAGGCTGTTTATAACGTTCCATGGCGAGGTAAAAAAATAATAGTAATAAAAAGAAATTGCGCAACCGGGTTGCCTGGCTGCAACCACAGAGAAAGCGTTCGCGATTCGCGCTGCCGCCATTCGTATTGCTTACATAAACGTGATTGAAAGAGCAGCGCGTCGGTACTTAAGAGTGAGTATGCAAAGCAGACGCGTATTCTCTTAACCACCCTAAATAATATCTCCTCGTAGGCACAACGACTACAACTTTTTGACTCATCCTTATCACGAGCCCATTTGCAAAATATTAACAACCAATCCATGACGCTTAAGTACTGTTTTAGTGTGACCGTACTCGTGAGGTATCTTACAGTGTATTTGACACCGAACCTAGAAATATTAAACGAAAAAAAGTAGCAAAACGAAAAGAACAAAAGTGAAAAACTGTTTTCTTTTTTTTATTTGTTTCTACTAGCGGTCAGCACTCATAGCTGCATCAAGTCTATAAAAAATGATTGTCGTACAGCACACACAAATCATGGGGTGAACTGTGGCCTGAAGGAAGTGTGTTATGCAATGCACAACATTAGAGGGCTTTTCGTCGTCATTTTGGCACAGTCTGCGCCATTATGCTATATTCATACACGTTTGCAACTCGATAATTTAGATTGCCATTCCTGAAGAAGTAACGCAGTTTTCACAACTGTAACACAATAAACGGTCATTCGCCTACTTTTGTTTATCGCAGCCCGACAGATTCACAAAGCTCCCGTTTCATAAAACAATAGCTTGCGTTCGTGATAAAGCGAAATCAGTTTGGTTTCAAAACACTGGGTAATAATAAAAGACTAAAGATATTTAAAGCCCTGTTCTTTTCCCTTCCAAAAGGGGAGGAAAATGGTGCTTATTCGGCACTTTTGAGGACCATGTGTTATACAGAATGATGCAGTCTACACACAACGGTTTTGTGCATGACAAGCGAGCTGCCTAAAGAGGCCCTAAATAGTAACAGCTAACCAGCTTTAAGCGACAGAGTATTCCTGAATAACTATTATCATTAATCTCGGTGAAAAGTCTTCATGAATAACTGAAAAAAAGTGAGGGTCCACCTTTTTCTTTTCTTTTTCTTCGTAAGCTCTCAGTAATTTTTTTTTCTACCTCAGGGTGACGCAACGGATTTAAAAGTATTTTCTCGTATTTGGACCGTTGTGATGGATGACAACTTTTTATGATTTGCTATCTCGACTAGCTTCGGTAGCTTAGTGGCTATGACGTTGGGCTGCGGAGCACGATGTATGTGGTTCAATTACGGCCGCTGAAGCCGCATTTCGACAGAGATGTAATGCAATAACACTTGCGTACCGTTATATGGGTGCGTGTTAAAGGATCCCAGCAAATAAAAGATCCTCATATCGTAGTTGTGGCCGGTGAAAAAACTTCGGCATATAATTCTAACTTCCTAGGTTGAATGTTTGTTTCCTTTAGGGCGCAACAACTTAAAAGTCAACTTTAACCAAGACCAACTACCTATGGTGGCAGTGAATGCTGACAAACTTTATGACCTGCGGGCGTTTTGGTTAGGGAACTTCGGGGCGGGATTGCCGCGTGCCTATCACATTTTGCATCTTCCGTAACCGGTATTTCCGTTTCGGTTAACATCCCCACCTTTCTCGCTTATTTCGTCTCTCTCTCTCTCTCTCTCTCTCTCTCTCTCTCTCTCTCTCTCTCTCTCTCTCTCTCTCTCTTTATCTTGTGGCTTACTATTGGTACGTTCGACTGGCTGCTTTCGAGCCCTTTAGAGCGCTCTCAATGTGTGATTTAAATTCGGCTTGTCGAAATCAAGTGCGTGGAACCCAATCCCCTGGTTCATTCAAGACGCCGTGCTCCAGCTCAGAACGCTAAGAGACGCTCCCACATTCAACCTGAGAGCGCTACAGAGATCAGACAGAAACTGGATCACGTGGCTAGTACAGCTGCTTTGGGAGAAGCAAGCACGTTCCGCTCGGGCTGGCTTTAGCTGGGTCCTGTCTAGAGAATGCCCTGCGTAGCTGCAAGTCTAGTTGAAACATGGTAGGCACTAGTCGAATGTACCGTAGGTCTCCTTACACGGTCACAGAGTCCGTTTGGCATCGTAGATGGGTAGTTCGCTGACGCAGCCAAATATATTATACCTCTTAGGTCTACTTTTAACATGTACTTTCGAAGAGAAGTAATCACTTCGCCACCGCTGCCTATGCGAGGAATAAGCAAACCAAGTACAAGGAGAGAAAACGCGAGCAGGGCATTAAGGTAAGAAATTTCAACGCACTGAGATATTGCAACAGTGAACCGTGCACTGCGTGGCAATTCGGTGAAAGACGAGGCTGTCATCACAGGTGTAGAAATACGCATGACTGAAAAAGTAATGCGTTAAGATCTTAGAAATGGGCTCATTAACCTATGTGTGCCTTTTTTTCGGTCTGGAACATCCCTGAAGACACTAACCAGTTAGCGCTTGCGGGCTTTCTGAAGCGCTGTTTGCTGGGCACATTGACAGACCTGACAACATGCCTAAAGTCAACGTTTTACTAGGCTTGATTTTTAAATAGCGAGCACTAATTACACGTGGAACGTTGATTAGAGAAGAGATAATTATCATGTGAAATAGTCCTAAAAGGTGTTATGAAGCGTGGTGATCACATTCTGCTGACATTCTGCTTACCATCAAATTATCAAGCGTCTTCCTTAGGACACAGATGCAGCATTTCCTATAGCTGCGGAGAACACGCGAACGACAAGATTTTCTTGCAAATGTGTAAGCTTAGACAATAAGCAATGCATTGGTCTTGTGGTGAGGAACTACTGCCGACGATCTTCCTTGGGACAATTATGAAATTCAAAATCTATTCGTTTTAAGAAAGAAAGCTGAGGGAATGCTTACCGCACTCAGATTCAAAGAAGGCGATGACATAATCTACATTTGCACGATCTCTTCTTTCTCCTTTTAGGAGCATGGAGCACCAGCATCTGTTCACTGAATGACTTTTTCCGAGCCGGTATAGTTCACGTCGAACACGTTCTTCATGATGAAGAAGTTCAAACCAACGGCGTCGTGTTTGTGATGGACTTTAAGAACCTTGGCATCTACCATTTGACCCAATTCACGCCACCAGTCATCAAAAGGCTCTTCAGGCTTCTGCAGGTGAGCAGTTTTTTTGTAAGCGGCGCATTCGATCACGGAGCTCTTTACCCGAACGTAACACAATGCACACCAAACGTAATCTACTGCCGGGGTGCGCTACAGTGGCACGCCAGGTGGGCAAGCACGGACTCAAGCTGCAACCATATGCAAACATTTTGACCTGTGGCACTCGACCACTGGCTGTGGCGTTGTCCTGCTGTGGACGAGGTCGCGGATTCGTTTTCCAGCCACGGCGAACACATTTCTGCCGGAGCATAATGCAAAAACTTTCGTGTACTGTGCTTCGGGTGCATGCTTTGACGATAGCGCCTGAAATTTTACGCAGGGATCGCAAATATTTAGGATAAGTAGAAATAGTGTTTAATGTTTGGAGACATTTCGATGAATCTAAGTTTACATTATCAGTACTGTCTATTACCTAAGTTGAAGCCTTGTAGAAATTATTAATGAATTGATTCTGTTTCAGGATTGCTATCCATTGCGCATAAAAGGAATATATGTGATAAACAATCCCCCTTTATTTGATATACTGTTCACAATCGCCAAGCATTTCATGAAAGCCAAGTTGGTCAGCAGGGTGAGGCACTCTTGATTTACCTTCTCGCGCAATTACATTTATGTTCGAATACGTGTAAATATTGTAAAACGGTAAACGGTGAGACAGCAGAATTCTTTTAACTGCATGAAACTAAATGATCAAAAATGCCTGAACGCGCAGTGAACTTCGGTGTGTCGTATATTGAAGGTGATAGGCTGAATAGGGCCGTGAAACTATTAACCTACAAAACCGGCGAGGTATGTTATCTCTTTCCTAAAATACTCTATTAGCACCATAATTTTTATCCATGACTTAACCATGGTCTGTAGCAGCTTGTATAGGGATCATGTCTCAAGTCAGAACAAACCAGCCAGCGGAAGCTCTGAGGAAACGGCACTAGTCAGTAGAGCAAACGGCAGCACAATTTCGATGCCGGAACGGAGCATTGACAAACGGTGCCGGGGGAGGCCTGGCCACGAGCCAAAGCATCTTGCCCTGAAGAGAGAGAGAGAGAGAAACAGTGTACTTTAAATATGAATTAAATATAAAGTACAAGCCCTTGGTCCGGCGTCTCGCTGTGGTTTCTGTGATAAATTCCGCCAGGTACACCTAAATTTTCCTCCGATAGATGGTCGCCTGAGTCAGTCTGTCAACCGTGAGTGTGCAGGAAGTAAGTGAAGCACGAAGTAGGCATTGTGGGAAGTGGTGGGCGTTCCGGATTGTATAAGTATGCGGCGTTAGGATATCCTGAGCAAGGTTGACTGTCATGCCAATGAATAGTTTGCCAGAGCGCCGCCGCCACAGGCAATAATCTCTGGAATGTACACAATGGTTGCGCACGACGCGAGAGAATACGGGATTACTTATATGCGAGGGTTTCTTATCATTCACCGACATCAGATGGGCCACGCCAATTCACGCCTATCGTATCCCTACTTACAGACTGTACTTTTCGGCACTGACTGGAAGAAGCTGCGCTGCCTGGTGCCGGATGACGTCATTTCCGAGGAAGGCGGCGGCACGCTCGGAATCTACGACTACGACGCTATGGAAAGGAACTTGAAGAGAAGCACGGAATACTTCAGGGAAATGAGTAGCTGTGGATACCTACACAAGCCGAATGTATGTGCAGATTCTGAAGGATCCCAAGAAGAGGAACATACTGCGTTGTGAACAGTATAGCAGTGGCTTTGTACAGAGACCAACTCGCGCCTTCATTTTTTCCTGCTCTGATGTTGAGCAGGCTCTGTTCGTGCACGAGTTTGCAGGGTAAACCTGCTTTCTGGGGTCGTGACTTACTTGCATGTGACGTCTTGTGTGAATGAATAAACGTTCCGCCCAAGCTAGCATATGTCACAGAAAAGAACACACCCACCTCAAGCTGGTTCATCTTTGGGTTAAAAGCGCGTTTCTTCAAAACAACAATAATAATAAGTGCACGGTTGACATCGTGACACTAGAAACATCTGCTTGCTCATACTCCGAGAAGCTGGAACGTAGTCAAATTCGTGTCACATTATGCGAATGTTGCGCCTAGGAGCGTAGGACAGTTCAGAAGCTGGAAGGCATTTATGCTAAGACATACTTGTCACAAAACATTGCCCATATCCCACGCGCCGCGGGAAACTAAGCTATGCGAAGCATTTTGTAGATCGCTGGCTATGCAGCATTGTTTGGGTTTCCGCAATGCGTTACCGTGTGAACCAACGCGTTTGTGTAAGTCGATTAGTCGTGTGTGTGACGCTAGCGTATGCGGGCGTGATGACAGCATCAAGACAGCGACGGTGACGACGATCGCCTGACGGCAATGACATGATTCCCACTGCGTCCGTTAGATGCGAGTTTATACAACATGCCGATTATTGGGTTCCGCATAGGTATTTAATGAGCGTAAGCGAGCGACACAGGGATTTTGACCATGACATGCCTCTAACTGTTATACAATCGCACGTACCTACGTCTATGTCGTGAGGTGTATGTTAAAACGATGATGGCACCTGTGCGCAGGCGAAGAAATGTTAAAATGCAATCGCCCTTAGTCAGTCATGAAGGCGGTCTAAGTCGCGTAGTTGGAAGTCTTCAACCTCTGGATTATTATCATTTTTGGTATAACTACCGCGCCAACGGATCTGGTTACGGTAGTTGATCCATCAGTATATACGTGTCGGCAGTCGCTGTATTTCTCGTACAAGAGAGGTAAAGTTAGTTGCTTGAGTGCCGATGACGGCAAGTTCGACTTTTTCTGAAGTCTTGGAATAGTAAGGTTTACTTAAGGACGGCTCACACGCCATGGAGGAACCGAAGGTCTTGCAGCAGGTGCGTAACCTGACCTGAGAGAGGCACGGTGCGCGAAGACAGACGCACTGAATGTTGTGTGGTGCCTTTCTACTGGGAGACTTGCGAAGTGGTGGGTAGGCGTAATTTGCATTCTAATAGTGCAACCTTGAGCGACTGCAATAACTTCAGTCATTGACGCACTCCGCGGCATGCCAAGGCAAATCTTGAGGGCTTGGGCTTGTATGCTTCGGATTATATTCAGGTTAGTTCTGCAGTTGTTGGAGATGACTGGTAGGCTGTGGAGCGGGAATTCCATAAAGAGGACACTGTACAGTTATAGCGTAGATTGTATTGCCATTCCCGAGGTCTTTCCTGCTAGAAGCGTATAGAAAATTCCTGTCAGGTGTTTTCTCACATAATTCACATGAGGGGTCCAGGAGAGATTTCTGTCAATGACCTCCCCCAAAAGGGTGTGACTTGTGCAGCACAAGATCAGCTGTCTGTCGGCGGATATCACGTGTGGTGACATTGCTTTACCGGAAAATGCCACCACTGCACATTTTTCCCATGATATTTTAAGTCCTTGTTCTCGAAGGTAGAATGAAGCTGCGCGAAGCTACAGTCGCGCCACAGCCCACGTCCAAACAAAAACGTCGTCGGCAGAGATGGAGAACCTAACGGTGCATGGAACGATGTCTGCGAGTCCAGTGAGCATTAAATTGAAGAGCGTTGGACTCAGTACTCCACCCCGAGGCACCTCAGGGTACTGCAAAGCTGGGAGGTTGGGCCAACCTCAGTAAGTATGAAAAAGAATTTCTTACTTAGGCAGCTACAGATCCAGAAATAGATATTGCCCCTAAGTCCTACTGCCTCTAACGTGTAGAAAATCGCTTCGTGCGTTACGTTATATTATGCTCCTTTAACGTCCAGAAACAGTGCAGCAGATAATCTTTGGCAGGACTTCTGATTCTCGACGTACGTCACGAAGTCGATAACGTTGTCTACGGAAAAACGGCTGCGCCTGAAACCAGCCATTGCATCTAGATATACCTGGTAATGTCCGAGCTAGCATTCTAGCCGTGCTAGAATCACCCTTTCTATTAGTTTTCCGACACAACCTCAAGCGCAGTTGGTCGGTATGATGCAATGTCTACGGGCGACTAGTCAGGCTTAAGCAGGGGAATTAGGCGACTGGGCTTCCATTTTTTCTGGGGAACCGCATCTGCCTGCCAGAAGCTGTTGAACAGCAGCAGGAGCACTTTCCGAGCCTCTTCGCCAAGTATACATAGGGCACTGTAGGTGGTAAAAATTTCCGGAGTCCTCCACTACGGCGTGCCTCATAATCAGAAAGTGGTTTTGGCACGTAAAACCCCATAATTTACAAAAAAAAATGGGCAGAAAGTCCTCAAAAATGGGCAGTCTTCTGCGATTCAAGGCCGGCCTTGAAATGTGTGCGGTCGTTTCTGCGACATGGAACTCACGATCAGTTCACGTGCGAAATCGCGGAACTTGTCCATCACTTAAAAGAAAAAGGCCATGATATCTCTTTTCAGTGGATACCAGGCCATTGCGGTATCATTGGAAATGATGATGCAGATAAGGCAGCTCGGACGTCAAACAAAGAAAACCGCTGCGTTCCCATCCCTCTCTTAAAGAACGACGGGCTGAGACAACTTAGCATTCTAGCACAAGCTCTTATTAGCAGAGGGGAATACCATACATACAGGGCGCACCAGACTGCACAGACTAAACCTTCACTGCAACTTAGACCTCTGGCCGGACTGCACCGACGCGAAGCGTCTCCTCTGTGTCGGTTGTGGCTGGGAGTTGCCTTCACGAAAACTTATTCAGCACTAATTGGAATAGCTGATAGTCCTGCATGTGATGTTTGAGGATGCGAGGAGAACAGTGACCACTTATTGTGACACTTTCCTCAATTTCAGCTACAAAAATAATCTTTGTCCATCACACTGAGGAAACTAGACGTTCGTCTTCTGAGTGAACAGACAGTACTAGAACGCCATCCCTACCGAGCATCGGCTCAGAAGGCAGTCAGAGCCAGAGTCAGAAGTGGTTATATTTAGGCATTAAAGGAATTACACAACTTGTGTATGCAGAAGGAGGTCCCATAGCCAGAGACTGAACCGGGAAGGCACTCTTGTGTTTTCTGAGAACGTCTAGTTTGTACGAGCGGCTTTGACTGAAGTACTGCCCCTGCACGACTCTATATCCTCTCTCTCCCTTCTCTTCCCCTTCTCTCTTCCCCCAGCGTAGGGTAGCCAACCGGACTCTTGACTGGTTAAGATCCCTGCCTTCCTTATATCCCCCCTCCCTTCTTCATGCGTGTTTAGTACATTTACGTAACTTCGCCCGATGCACTGGCACGGTACCACAACGCATGCTGTTCTCTAAAGTTACAGTGCTATATAAAGGTTGCATAAAGAATGTATTGAGTAATTACAGACCAATTTCAATACTAACAATCCTACCGAAGGGTCTAGAAAAAGATTATCTATATCAGACTTTCTGTGTAAAATTTCTCAAAAAGGAACTCATTATAATGTCGTGGCAATTTAGCTTTTGGCTGGGAATTTCCACACAAACCTCACTTCTGGTAATTCATCTCACAGAAGTTATTTTAAGTAATACAAAAGCCCAAAAGGCTTGCATCAGGCATATTGGTAAAATTTTTTAAAGTCTTTCGATAGAATTAACTACGAAACATTACTGCAACAGTTAAATTGTTATTGTATTCGGCGTGTTGTTTTAGATTGCATTAAGATCTACTTGACGAATCTGTATCTGTGTGTGTCCATTAAAAGAGAGCGGTCGGCATTAGAGACATCAAGTGTGGCGTGCCTCAAGATAGTATACCTAGTCCAGCGTTCGACAGAAACCCGCCTGCCAAGGAAAACCAATAATTTAACTAAAACATACACTCACCAATTAGACATAAAATATAATGTCGATTGGTTCGGGCGCCTATACGGCTCCCGTGTTGGCAATGCAGATGGAAATCTATGCCACCGTCTTGTTTACGAAGTGTTCTTTAATTAAGGTAATATATACTACCAGGGTTGATCCAGAAATAAGGTTCCTAAAGAGTTCCAGCAAAACGGGAAAGTGCGAGGCGAAATCAGGCAACACTGCTGCGCGCGGCTGTTCCCCAACTCTCGATTCCCCCCGGCCGCGCTTCGCTGCGCCGCCAATTCTTTGCTCAGCAGACGTCCGATATGGAGGTTCCCATTTTTAATCACGCCAAGTGCTAGACTCGTTCCGTAATTCGTTTTTTGCACGCCAAAGAGACTGCACTCGTGCATATTCATCGTCATTTGACAGAGGTGTATGGCGACAAGTGTATGTCCGTTCAACACGTTCGAAAGGGGTGCAGGGAGTTTAGTGCTGGTCGGGAAGAAGTCCATAATGAAGAATGGAGTGGAAGACCGTCAGTTTCGGAGGCGGTTATCGAGCTTGTCTAACGCGAAGTGCTTCAAAACAGGAAGATCAACGTCCGTGAACTTGTTGCTCAGATTCGTGGGAGTTTGTAAGGTACAGTAGAAAGAGCTTTGACTGAAAAATTGCGGTATCACAGTTGTTGTGCTCGATGGGTACCGCGGCTAGTGATGTCAGGCCACTGTACACTGTGACCACTGTATCAGACTGTGCTCTCCAGTTTCTTCAAAAGTGTCAAGAAGATAAGGAAGGAGTGTTGGGCTTCATTGTTACGGGAGACGAAACGCGGGTGTTTCATTTCACTCCCGAAACGAAACAAAAAACCAAACAGTGGCGTCACCTAGAATCACCAGTCGCAAAGAAGTTCAAACAAACTCCTTATGCTGGCAAAGCCATGGCCAGTGTTTTTTGGGATCGTAAGGGGGTACTGCTGATCGATTTCATGGAGCGTGGGACAACAATAAACTCAGACAGTTATTGCGCAACACTGAGAAAACTCAAGCGAGCTATCCACATCCGCCGGCGGGGATGACTGGCAGCCGGTGTAACGCTGCTTCACGACAACGCCCGACCTCACGTATCCCGTCAAACCCAGAAACGTTTGACAAACTTTGGATGGACTGTTATGCCCCACCCTCCGTACAATCTAGACCTCGCGCCTAGTCATTATCACTTGTTCCCAAAGTTAAAGGAATATTTGAGTATCCAACGGTTCCGGAGCGGCGAGGCTTCTGGTTAAAGGTTCTTCAATCAGGAAGGATTACACTGCACACTAAAGGAATCAGAATGTTAACAAGCAAGTTTCGATAACGTATACCGAACAGCGCAGGTACGAGAATATATTTTGAAATCCGTGGCGTTACACCGCGCTGACGCATAGAAGAAAAATTGAAAAACGTAAAGTTTGGCCTTCGCGATCGTTACCTAACCTAACCTAATCTAACTTAAAAATGATAATGATAACATATTAAACCTAACAATAAATTTAGACCAAATTAATGAGCACGTGGTCTTCAAAGATTGTTTTACGTGTCTTTAAATTTATTGTTGCTTTAAGAAGACAGTGCATTTAAATGTCACCGTGCAACAATGCACTCCAATGTATAGCGATAGCAGTAACGGGCTCTAACGACGCGCGCCAGAAATATCAACACTCCTCGTAGACATATATTAAATGTTCCTGATTGTTGCGTCACGTTATCATTAGATGAAGCGGCGGCGTATGCATCCGGCGCAATTAAAAGAATATGCACATAAAACTGCCAGTGTCACAAATACTTTCCACCAACCCGGCCTCCGTTCCGTTCTCCTTTCGCATTGCATATTCAAGACATTGGAGAAAGACCAGACGAATGGCGTGCCCCAACGCGAAGGGCCATTTAGATATACAAGAGAAGGACCTCCGCAGCGCGGAGGCCTTGGATTTCCCAACGAGCAAAATATCGCACGGAAGAAACGAGCACCGAGTCGATAGAGACATAAATAAGAAACCCCGGAAAGTTGGACAATGCGAAAAGGTAAAAAAACATAATAATAAAACAAGAAGCCGCGAGGCAGCGATTTGGCAGCTGTTGAAGGAGCACGTGACTTCCTGTTCTATTAGTGTGCAGGAGAGTGAGATAGAGAAACTGAAGGTCGCCCCGCCGCCTCCGCGCCGACGCTAGCAAGTCGTGCCAGCCAAAACAAGTTGCTGCTTGAGGCGTGCGTGCGATTGTGCCGGTGCGCTGGTTGACAGCGCGCCCTGATAAGGGGGCTCAACGCGTTCGCCCCCAGCGCTAGGAAACCAAGCTGGAGGAGCTTTTGTCAATCGACAAGCGGGCAAATTCTCTTCGAAGGTGAGCACCCAGAAAAAAACAGTGTAGATTTTGGCGAAAGCTTTGATGTCACACCACGATTGACAACGTCTGTCTGCAGAGTATTTACTGCCATTTTTGTGGCACAGCCGGCACTTTCGGCTAGCGAGAGCTAGTGGCAGCGAGTTTTGTACTCAACCTGCTGTCCCGTCATGCGAGCTTTGGGCAAGGGTATACGTATTGTTGATTTCATAGAGCAGTGGAGAGGTGCGTGTCAAGTTAGGATTACGTCTAGTGCGTGCCATAGATGTCCGGCTGCGCCTAATGTAGGTGTGAATTTGTATTTTCTTCTGCTGTGTTGTGTTTTGTGCGCTACAAAATATCGGAAGGAAATTTTCACCGAGAACCGGTGCCTTGCCGGCAGCAACAGTATGACGTCGACGTTATCACTCACGGCCGTGAACTGCACGTTTCTTTTTCTTTCTTTTGTTCTTAATGGACGCAAAAAATAAAGTCAGTGAGCCAGAAAAATGTGTGTATCTTATGAAACCCTCAAAAATGGTTGTAGCTAATATTTAATTCGCTTCTTAACGGCCGTCTTTCCTGCTTCAATAGCAGTATGAGGGACGCATTTTGGTGTTATGTGTCTCGGGCAGATTGCGGTTTCCTTTAGTGACCAAAAACTGTGTTTATTTCATTCTCAAGGATTCCGCGAGTAAAAATGTAAACCTGTAAAAATTGTAACACCATCGGTGTGCCTTTCCACCTCTAAGCGATATATATAGCTGGATAATGGACTTACGGAGTAGCACGCGACGGAGTAGTCAGCCGAGGAGAAAAATATGGTTGACCGAATAAGTTGAGAACCAGGAAGAGAGCGATCGTTCGTCGAACCTGTGAATGAGCTCGAGCCACGGGGCAACTTGCGTCGTGCGGCCAGCAGAAGCAGAGAAAGCACGTTGTCGCTACCGCGGCTGATATGCGTCGTCTTTATGCCAAATGGCTGCTGCCACAGGCTCTTGATGTGCTTCGGTGTGTCCATAATCGTTCGTGATCGTTGGAACGTGTTGTAACATGTTCATTACACATGAATTCGCCACAAGCATGTGCACACAGTGCTTGCTAGAGTACACCACCCATGTCCAAGAATTTTAGGCCTGCGGAAATCTGCTGAACTTCACTGCTATACATCAGCGTAACTCAAAGGGCAATATTTTTGAGAAAAAAATTATACTTCAAAATATTGACAAAGTTCCAAGAAGTTTCACACAGCAACGTCCAGAGGGTACTTCCTTCTAATATCATGCACATTTATACGGAACTTTACAAGTAACTTCGCTGCTGCTTTATAGCGGTGTTTTTTGGTCAGGAAGAAACAGTACTTTAACGCAGTGCTGTTAAGTGGCGAATAAGTGTCACAGAGGCGCACAGCGTAGATACCATAGAGAGGTCATAAACATCATAGCCCATACACACCATAGAGACGCACAGCGTGAATATATTTACCGCTTAGTCCTTACGCGGCTTGTATTCTTAAAGGATGCGTACTACACAGTGTAGTTCTTAAGAGGTCAATTTTATTAACATTTTTAGGATCCAAATGAAAGGGGAAAATTGTGCAGAAACCATCGATGATGATTATTCGTGTAAGCGGATAAAACGAACGAACGAACGAACGAACGAACGAACGAACGAACGAACGAACGAACGAACGAACGAACGAACGAACGAACGAACGAACGAACGAACGAGCGAGCGAGCGAGCGAGCGAACGAGCGAACGAACGAACGAACGAACGAACGAACGAACGAACGAACGAACGAACGAACGAACGAACGAACGAACGAACGAAGGTTTTCCTCGCTGAGTTTGACCACCGACTATCAACCGACCACTGACAATAGCATGAAAACGGCCGAAAGAGCCAAAGAAAACTATTCGCTTTGAAAGAAAGATGACGTTGCGTATCGGCGGGTGAGCTCCCTTTGTTGTGAGAACCATCGCTTAAGTCACTGCTTCGCACTTTAAGCCAATTCAGACTGCTCCTGCTAAAACCGAGAAGTTAGACGCCTAGTTCATGAAAATTACTTGATTATTCGCGTTACTGGAGAGAATGAAAAAGGTTGGCCTCTGCGAAACTCTGACTGCATTGTGCAGACTATGTAAGGACACTTAGAAAGTATTGGCATTCTTATGTACTTCAGTGGCACCATTTAGTAATAGTCCGAGTATACTGTGCCTCTAATTGTCGGTGCTTTGCCGACCCGACTGGCTGCTTACACGTTTGTTACAGTGTATGTGTGCGAGCTACGCATAAAATCGTTTAATGAACGCACATTTTTATAAAACTAATGTGGCTGTATTTGTCGTCATATGAGTAGTAACGGGTGTGGTTATCCAAAATGGCATAACGTTACTTCATGGGCCAATATACAAAGCTGCTAGGGTCCCTTGTTACAAACAGTCGTCGCGTAACGGTTAAATACCTGCAGCAACTAGCAAGCGCCAGCACACGCACGTTTTAATTTATGGTTTTATAATTGAAACGCGTATATTCGTGGAATCCGAAGTGACGTCGCGCATTTAGATCGGGAAGCCGAAAGTATATCGCCGCTGACAGTAAGATCAATAACACTAGTATTTACCAATAGATTTATTAAAAAAACGACCTGGACTTTACGAGTACTGCCTCGAAGTATCTTACTAACTACATTAGCTTACTATTTATTTCTATATTTGTCGTTCCACAATTTGCACACATCATGCGCGCGTCCTATAGGCAGGAAACATTTTAATGAATATCTTTAGTAAATGCGCGGTTTGCAAATAGCTCATGAGCGGTAAGCAGTCTACCAAAATAGACTACTATAAAAGTTTCTATATGTATTCATAGACTTTGTAGATAAATGTCTATGGACACTCTACATAAAAGTGACAAAAAAAACTTTTGTATGGGAAGCCGGCTCCACAATACTCTTCGGAAGGCTTGCTCGACTACCTCGTTATGTGTGGAGAAAATAAATATATGCTGTCCGCTTTTGACTTTCAATCGCGTGAAAGTTTACTTGGGCATCCTCTACGAGTCTGGCGAGTTCGTTATTTAACGCCAGTTGTTCTAAGACAACTGAGATGCTGCACTCTTAAGAGGAAGCTTTAGCTAGGGCCCAACTCCGACGCGGCCTCTTCAAATACATGTAAAACGCAGAAACGCTTTTCTGAGATAGCCCCTAGACCGATGCTAAGAAACCTGTTGCAGTTGAGAGAGAAACTTAAATTCTAGTGAATGTTTGAAATTCTAGTGAATTTTGATTTAGGGTTTGAATTTACTGAACATTTTTTTTTCGAATTCTTAAGTATGGCAAAAAAAAAAAAATACAGAAACACGAAGTTTTCAAATTCGTAGCTCTGCACCAAGAACACATATCGCATTTCTGTAAACTGCATCCATTCGATCATCAAAAAAGGACAAGTTTTGTATGCCAGATTATGTATTACGTGAATTTGTTAGATTGTTTACAAGGGTTTTGTGAAATGTCTATTCACATTTTAGTCGCTTCTCTTTAGCCATGTGTAACATACCAGTTTTGTCCGCTTTAGAGATACTATTAAATGCAATTGACAGAACTGTGATATCTTCTTTTATTACTCAGTTGCACAGTTGTAAACAATATAGTTTCGTTTTCTGAGAATTTGCTATTTTTGCCAACTTTTATTAATAAATTGACGGCATAAACAAAAATGAGCAACCAACAGTCACTATATTTTAGCTTTTTCCTTTAAATACAACAAATATAGTCAAATCGGGTGCAGTGGTTGCCGAGAAAAACGATTTCTCCTTTCCCATGTATTTAGATGGGAGCACCCGAGCTAAAGCTTCCTCTTAATATAGAATATTTGAACATCATGTGATCTTATACGACCAGCTCTCTGTGCTTTAGAGAGACTTAATAGCTGACTGACTACGTAAGTACCAAGATTATACCGTTATTTATTGTTTGATTACGAAAAGTGTTGTTGCGCTCACCTGCACTACTTCGTGGATGAATCCCACGCTATATTACTCGGCATGCTAGCATTGCGGCGAGAGTCAGGCTAGCGAATGTTTTGGATTCTTTTCTTTGACGCTACCCGGGAGCTCACACTCGGAAAAAGGCTCTGCGAGTGTTCGAACTAAGTAAACACGCGTTTTTAAATTTCCATGGCAGATAATCCCAAAATTTTCCGTCGTTCGCTTGCACCACCGCTTTCACAGCGAAGCTGTATAAGATTAGCCGATTCATCCGTCCGTCCGCCCGTCAGTCAAGACAGTCAAGAAATTGGAAACGACTGAACAATATAATTTGTTTAGCTGCGTTGCATAGGCACCTGTCGATATAGTGAAATATTCACGGGGAGGTTCCCCTTTGGGCGAATGTAAAATGATTTTGTAATAAGTTCCTTGGCTATCCTCTACTAGTTTTGCCGACATGGGGGAATAAGACTCTCGCAGAAACGTCAGGAGGCAGCGAATGTACGACGTCCTATAGCACTCCTGCAGAAGGGAGAGAACACATGTTAGCCACGTTCTACGAGACGCTGCTTGCTGCAGACCACTCCAGGTGTTGTACCTGGCCAATGAAGAATGTTATATTTCTGTCGACGACAAATGTTTATCCAACAAAGGGGGGCGCAATATTATACATCCTCTACTTAACGCACACGTAATTTACTTAGCCTAACATCCCAGTGATGCGTTTAGAAAGATGAACTCGTCATATATATACTTGTGCCTGCGAATGTGGCTGCCTTGAGCGCATAAACAAAACTACGCTACTAGAACACTGCTATGTCGAGTTCCATGGGGCTCTTCAGTCTCAGGGGTTATGTTGGTCCAGCAGCCTGGAGCAAGAAGGGCTTGGGCAGAAACATGTCGACGTACAGCGAAAAAAAAGTCCGTTTGCGTCTTCTTTAAAAAAAATTTCGGTACCTTGCGCTCCAAACCAACAATCTTAGTCTTATTTTGAGGCACGCCGTAGTGGGGGACTACTTCTTAATTTTAACCACCACGAACTCATTAATGTGCACTTAAATTTAAGCACATGAGTGCTTTTGCATTTTTCCCACCATCGGTATGCGCCCGCTGTGGTCGGTATTTGTTCCCGCGATCTCGTCTCTGGCCTAGGAGAGGGACGTATGCGGCGGGTGAAGCATGAGGCTATCATGTTCGGAATGACGGCATAGTGTGCGTTCGCAGACAGGTCGGCCACCTTTCTTCGTCGACCTTCGCACCAACACACGCACGCACACACACACACACACACACACACACACACACACACACACACACACACACACACACACACACACACACACACACACACACACACACACACACACACACACACACACACACACACACACACACACACACACACACACACACACCTAAGCGCTCGGATGCGCTCGTTGACGGCTACCGCTCGAAGCACGGACCTTTCGACATTCTTTAGCGTCCAGATTACATCTTCGCTGTCCGAACGATAAATGGAAACACTTGGCGTTCTTTGTCGCCGTGTGAAACGAATCTTTGTCACAGAGACGAGCCGTAAAGAGGCCGGAATTGGTGTCCATGCGTGTATACCGAAGTATCCCAGAACCACGCTTACGCTCTTAGAGATCATTTTCAGCGCTGCACGCAAAAACAGCAACGGTTTCTTCAAGTCATTATCACGGTGTACTGCGCAGTACCAATGGAGACTACAAATGAGTTGAAGCTTGCTGCCCTATTCTCCTATACTATAGAATAGGGGTCGAATTCACAAAGCTTTTTTGTTCGTAAGTTCGATTTGCCATCGACCAGCCGCCTTAGCTAATAACGTGTGCATCAGGGTTGGCTGGTATTTCGCTAAGTTTGGCGTTCGTGTTGTCCTTCTCTTATCCGTGTTCAATTGTGGGCTGCGCTTCATTGGCTGGTATTAACTCTTACCAATAGCTCTAGCGTGAAAAAATTTTGTGTGGACAAGCCCAGCTTATTTGATGCAATGTTTACCAATCCACAATGCTCAAGGTGTTACTTCATTATATCTTTCAGTTCGTTTCAGGGCGTAAAAGGAAGCAATCAGCATGGAAGAAATAAATACGGACGAACCTGAACAGATCGCCGTGTCTCTACAGAATTTAGAGAAACTTATTCGTGGTATGTGTTCTTGCGCCACACGTATATATGCACGCATTCCATTCATGTTTACGTAGCGCTGAGATTTATGTTGCGAAAGTGTCGCTATCGAATGTGTCCGCCAGTTATAGCCCGCATTGAATGTTGCTAGTAGTTGGAAAAGTGTCCGCCTAGTGTTAGTTCTTCTCATCAATAAATGACAAACATTCTGGAAGTCAATTTAGTAAAACGAAGCTGTAGCAGTTAAAATAACGAGTCGGAATTTTGATGCTACCCACGTCACTGTGAAGATCGTATCGGAATGTCATCTAGCACTATGAAGTAAAAGAAAGGAAGAAAAAGCAACAAAAACAAGACACACTTAATAACTACTGCTAAGACGAAGGGCTCGCACGTTTAGGGTATGAGAACAAAAAAATACTCGGGGCCTTCTTATGTGCTTAACTATTCAACGCTGTTTAATTCACAAGCTACGCATTTAGTTTGCTTTTGGCTTCGCTTCTTATTCTACGAGAAGAGAACTTCACTTGACCTGTCTTTACTATTTGAATCACCGTGTTTGCTTATTGCTGAACTGGTTTGCCTTTTGAAATTCATCCCACATTCGTCATGCGTGTGTCCGAATGCGGAAGTGCGGAATGATTGCAATAAAAAAGCAAAGGACTCACTAAGTTTATAACGCATAATTAAGAAAATGAGACGTTCGTAGCCTACGACGAGCACTCAAAACTATAAATACGGGATGAGCTTGGTCGTGGCTTTAGTTAACACTGCGTCCGAGAAGCACACAACTCACCTGTAAATACAGCCATTCATTAATTCATTCACTGTTCAATACCTTTAAGCCCAAATTGGAAAAGAAGGTATGTGGGCCATCGCTATACGAATACTGTAACCTTAACAAAATGAAAGGCTAAATTGCTGAATTGGAGAAACCTCAAGTTCGGAAAGACATGTCGTGGCATTGCTATAAGAATACTGTAGCGTTAACAAAATGAAAGGCTAAATTGATGAATTCGAGAAAGCAGACCATACACAGGAATCCTCGACGACTATTTAAGAATGCGCATTTGTGCAATAACGTTCCCTGTTATCTTTTGCGCATGCGCATTGCAGACGAAAAGTTGCTGGACTGCCCCAAGGAGGAGCGGTTCTTGCTGAAGTTTCTGCATGCTCGCAAGTACGACGCAGACAAAGCGTTCAAGACTGTTCAGAAATACTTTAAGGCGAGGCAAAGCTACCCTGCTATTTTCGAGAGCTTTTCGCCGTCCGAAGTGCTCTACGACACCATCTTCCGCGAAAACAAACTCCTTGCTTTGTCCTCAAGACGGGATTCGCTGGGGCGAGCTGTCATGCTCGTCAAAACAGGTGAGACACCTCGTCGGTAGCGCACGGCTAAACTAACTAAACGTATCTTGTCATCGCACGTTAGACCTCAAGTGTGTAAAATGTACGTCATACAGCACCACCTTCAAGCCGCTTAAAACGTTAATATTGAAGATTGGACTATTTGGTACGATAAGCTTGCCCACAGAGGGCGCAATAACTGCGTAACGTAACGTAAGAAGAGGGAAAGCCACACATTGATGGCTGTGCGTGTATGTGCCTACACTAGGGAGAAACTCGAGTCGAGCTGGATTAGTAAATAAAGCTTCTAAAATACCCAAAATTCCACCTACTGTGAGAGCATGCTTGATACGCCAGAACAAGAAACTCAATAGCGAAAGATCGATGCTAACCCCGCCTACCAGCCATATTGTTCGCCGTGACGTCACAGATTTTGACGACGTGTTCTTGATATCGTGTTTTCGGCACGCAAAACTTTAGAATTAATTGTTTCTCAAATGTTTTAACTACCACAACCATATTCGTCTTTACCCGCAGTAGGAGGGAAACTAAGCTTACCACTGGTACCCGAGAGTAACAAATGAGGTAATAATATCATATATTTCGTTTGGTCTGTGGAGAGAAAATGTGGCCTCCTCATCCAACAATAGTGGTTAGAACAGTTGAAAAGTATATAGATTCATCGCTGTTTTCCTTACTTACAAGTTCAGTGCCATTTAGAGCCAACTGACCATTTCAAGTCAAATTTGTATGGCTCATAGTGGCAGTATTGGTAGGAAAATTACATGTTCATTTCAGATATGGTAAACATATATACTATACAGTGGTTAGAGTACCTTGAAAAATGTCCAAATATCACCATCAGCTTTCTCGTCTGAAGTTAGTTTCAATTCCTTTATTTACTTTTTTTAGGCGACAGGCAAGTCCTCTCTCGCCACTGAAATATATTCACTAACTCATTTACTTTTTCTTCTTTTTTTACTATTTCACCTCGAACAGATGTCGATGTCAGGCCCCTATTGGTATAGCCTAAACTATTAACTTCTTACTAAAGCGTTTCCCTGTGCCTCTTTCATAGCGTTTTTCTTTTCACGTTCACCGTTACCCCAAAAGTAGCATTTTAGGCATACGGCTCGGCTAAGCTCTTGAATTTCTACCTCTACAATTCATTTTATCTTTCGGTGTCATTTTTACCTTTCATCCTATACATCTGCAGTATCATATCAGGTGCACAGATATCTTAACTTGTCCAAAGCTTATCTGTACCGTTCTGATTGTACGTCCTCCGACTTTACACTAACATGTATCGAAAAAAAAATTGTTGTAGTAGCCAGGATAATATTTCAGGGCACGGAACGCATTCCCGACATCTGTACTACACCCCATCGCTCCTCTGCACACCTATGTTTATAAGATATACTTAAAAATGGATGAATTTATTGATTTGAAGTTGACCTTATGCCCTACATTAAATAGAAGGACGGCAATGTGGCCTTAGTGTGGCACAGGTGATAAAAAAAACTGATTCTTTATTCTTGTTCTGGGGCACTGCAGTGCCAAAACGACGGTTCAATTATTCGCACCTAAGCGAAAAAGTTGCAACGGTTTGAAGAGCACTAATAGGCACTCGAAAAATACTCGATTAATCACGAACTGCACGAGATAGAGGGGTATGGAGCGTGCGAACACTGAATGAACGAGAAAAAAAAACATTTGAGCTAAATACGACGAATAATTCGCAGCGCTGCTCTCGCAGGAGCCTGGGACGCGTCCATCTGCACGCTCGACGAATTCACAAAAGCGTGCATGATTCTCGTTGAGTGGATGCTTTTCGACGAGGAAGTCCAAAAACGAGGAGTGGTTTACATACTCGACTACAAGGGACTCGGTCTGCACCACCTCACGCAGTACACGCCTTTCGCAATTCAGAAGATGATCCACATTGCTCAGGTGAAGAGAGTGAGAAAGAGGAAAGGAAGGAATGGCAGGGAGGTTACGTATATTCTATCCCACAAGTTGTTTGCAGCAGTGTTGAAGCTGAAGGACTCCTTAGCCAATAGGAAGGCCGAATGTCGCCCGAGATGTGTTCATCCGCGCCGCGTCATCGGCTCAGAGGCTGCTGAATTCGCTTTATGCGACGTTGACGCTCAAAAGCGCTAATACATATGCCATGTATCGCTGTAACCTGTCATGCACCGAGCAAAACCATACCTCTGTAAACCTGTCATTAATCGGACCATTGCGTCAAGAACTATATTGCGCTTGCGCAAGGATACGGCCTGTTTATACCTTGTGCCTTCGGCAGCGCTGCGAACGACTTGTGATATGGAGTGTAGACTTTGTCCGGTTTGTTATCCTACACGTGGGACAGAGATGGGGAAGTGAACGATAGAGAGAGAAGGGACAAGAGTTCAGATTATGTGTCTGCAAGTGACAATGTCCATTATTTCTGCAATCGGGCACACAAGTCTGTTGCGTTCAGGTATTGGCGGAAGAGCTCGTAGCCGATAAGCTATGTGGTCAGCATCCCAGGGACACATTCTTTTAGAATGAAGATGTTATTGTGACTAGGGAACACGTTTAAATATGAAAACATAATTAAAAGAACAAAGGCTGATATACAACTTTTGAAACCGTTCGCACATATCCATTAGAACCTAAAGTCATGCCATGCACCGGAATAGGGGTGAGACGATGAGGGGGGTTTGCTTCCGAAGTCACAATTCATATTAAACCTGAACGCGAGCAGGACAACTCAAGAAGGAGACAGGAGAAGGCATGCCTTATCTGTCATTCTCTTTGCGCTAATGTTCAACGTGAATACATACTAACAAGGCCGGTAAGGCGCTGTGCTGAAGTTACAATTGCAGGGGATAATTATGCGCATCGTGCGAAATTACAGGTCTCTCATTAATTGATCACCTAAGTCATTTCGGAAACATTAAATAAGCGTCGGTAGGGAGGCGCTCAGTGTGTCGCAGCCTTTCTCTGTCTCTACACACACATATATATACATATATATATATATATATATATATATATATATATATATATATATATATATATATATATATATATATATATATATATATATATATATATATATATATATATATATATATATATATATATATATATATATATATACCTCGGAAAGCATGTTGGGAAGACGATTTAGTTGCAGAGTCACCGAGAAAGCCATAGGAACTGTCAAACTTTGTAATAATTGAGATGTGTCTAGGTGTTTACTGGCTGTATACAGCGCTTGTTGTGAAAAAAAAATTAAGAAAAAGTACGAGACATATTGATTTGAGAATTTGCGAGAAGAGTGTGTGCACTTGAGTGTGTGTACTTAGAACTAGATGTGTTTGTAAAATTTCAATATTTTGAAGCACTTAGCGAAATCACAATAAATTAAACAAATTAGTGGAATAGCGAATGTGGTGTGCCAGCGTGTGCGCACGTTACTTAGGATACAAGAATGTTACAGCTTATGTAATGTTTCTCAATTTCAGGACTGCTACCCTGTAAGAGTGAAAGCTGTTTACGTTGTCAACAGCCCGCCGGTATTTGACATATTCTTCTCGATTACAAAGAATTTCATGAAATCCAAGCTAATAGAAAGGGTACGTATACGTGTCACTTGTCACACCTCATGTAGTATAGTAACATGCACATAGATGTGGCTGCACTTACACGCTATAGAAAACGCACAGGCTCACGAAGGCACAAAACTACAACATTGGTACAACTAACATTGGTGGCTCGTCATTACGACATCTCTTAGGGCTTTACAAGCTCTAAGAAAAATGAATCACCAGGTACGCATTGTTATTGTCCCGTCTGATGCCTCAATACGCCGTCTGCGTGTTGCACTTAGTCTCAGCACAGCGACATGTCATGCACAAGCATGTCATGTCATGCATATGCACAAGCAGTGTACAATTAGGAATAGCGCTGTCACTAGCAGTCTATAAAATGAAATGCCAATGGGCTTCTAAACTGGCGTTCTGTCCACCATAGCAAGCAAAACTCCTGCTAACAGCAGCACAATGTGGGAACTAGAAAAGTACTTTTAATGTCACTTTCTCGTCTTCTTGCATGAACCGGAGGCAAACTTCACGAATGTATTTTGCTTCCCGGCTGCTCGCAATGGTGGGCTTGAGAGCATATGAAACTTAGAGATACGTACTTGCTTCCATTTGGGCCAAGCCGTACAGCTCATACATGACATTTCATGCATGACATGCATGAAAAAGAAACAACGAAATTATTTTTATATGACATGGCTGAATACGATAATAGTGATCTAAAGAAGGAACAAAAAGAAATGAACCCGGTGGGTGGCCACGATTTCAACGTGGTTATGCGCTTCTATCATTATGCACTAATACAAAATTCATTATGATTCTTTTTCTTCAGGTTCAGCTCTTCGGCGATGATATGGAGAAACTTCGCGACCTTGTTCCCGACGATGTGATCCCAAAAGAAGCCGGAGGAACACTGGAGAGCTACGACTACGACAAGCTGGAGAGGGATATGCTTAGTCAGAGTGATTACTTCGAAGAATTGGACCGCTACGGTTACGGCAAGGAAAGCACTCGCTGCTAGCCCATCGGTACATACATCTGTATAATTCCACTTACAAAGTCGCATATTTTTCTACATCGGGTGTGCGTCGTCCTTGTGTCATAAACGTTGGCATCATGAGGCCCGCGGAGGTTACTCATAATTCAACAATATGTTCAAAACAAACCCTTTTTTTTCTCCTTTCTCGCGTGGTACTATTTTGATGAGCTTAGAAATTGCGGAAATTTGACTCTTGCTCGGCCATGGCGATTCTGCATTCAAAGCATGCACGCTCCAAAAATGACTTGAAAAAATTCTGGCAACAAACAGAGGAATGCCAATCCTCACTCAACCAATTTGACAGCGACAGAACGTGTCCGTCTTCATACGGAGCCCAAGCGCAGGAGCCCCAACCATCGGCAAGCGTGGTTATGGCGCATCGACCCTTGTTGCACTGGCAGCGATGCATCAGTTTGTGATGCACTGTAAAGCAGCACCTGTGGGGATTAACGCCACCCGGAAAGTACGACAAAATATATTTCTTTGGAGACCGCCATCTGCTGCACCTTTTAACACTCTGTTTTTGATTGAATCTTCACAGATGTTGCTGGTGTTTGCAAAACTTAAACTAAAGCTGAAGCTAACCTCGCACAAGAAAACTACAGATTCTGTATGCACATACGATGAGTACCAACGCAGTGTGCATTATTTGGAAGCAGCTGTTCCTACTTCATCAGTGTAAAATGAAACGCACAGTCAAGGATGAACACATTTTACACGTTGGGTTACATCAGAGTGTGGCGGGCGATCTTTATGCAGCCGCCAAGCGCTTCCCTTTTGATGCTAGAGTCAGACAATGAGATATGAGGATAAGCGATTTTCTTATGTTGCCTGTGTCTCATAAAGAATCAAAGTAAGGACTATTTACATGACGTAGTTATACATGACTTCTACGAATATTTCCTGGAATCATAAAGATTACTTTGGGGATGATACACTGTGTCACTTTCGAAATGTGTACTATCATGGGCGCGATTACGAAGTGACCTTAAGAACCGTTGAAAAAGAAAATACAATAACAATGTGGCCTTTGAATTGACAAAACCGACAAAAAGCAACGCTATTATTTACAGATACTGTGGGTCCGAACCAGGACATATACAGGCATGGGAAAAAGATGACCATTCAACATTCACAGTACAAAACAAGTTCAATCTAGCCATAGATCCTACTGTTGTAGTTATTCAGAAAAAAAAATTCTTTTTTGAGTTCTTGAGTTCTTGCGATTACAATGTGGGCTGGAGGACCATTGAAATTACGAGCAGTTGAGGGAAAAAATATGGCGCGTTTATGACAATCCTTGTAACCACGTTCTTCCTTAACGTGTCTATTATGTTTAGTACGCACTATTATTAATAGTACATACCATTGCGCAATATTCGTGTACTTGTCTCATTTATGTACAGAAGCTTGTTGAGTAGGACTAGCTCTTGAATGAATTATTTCCTACGGACACAAAGTTTAGGAAGGCTTGGTTTCGCTTAAAGCAGTGTTACTGCTAAACTACTGCACTGGTAACAGAAGGCGGGTTCTCGACGTCTGCTGAACACAGGCCACATATATTTAGTGAAGTCCGGCATGTCTGGACACTATCGGCACTTGATCTCGAGCAAATTTATGCGCAAAGACTGTGTGCACTCAAACTGGCCGTAACTTGAGTGGGAAACGCACACAAGACGTATTATCGCTAGACACACGCTTACACTGGGCTCAGATGTTCTCCATCCAAGTCTTTAATATTTGTCTACAAGAAAAGACCCAGAGGCGGTGGTCATCGTGATTGGAAACCGACGTCCGAAATCGAAGTATGGCTTTTCACTGGTGACGGGACCCTGGTGCCCAGATTGGACTCGCTTCGAATATTGTTGATGTATATCGAGTCTAACGGTTCCAATGGAACCGCACTCAGAAAGATCACCGCCAAGACGGAGAATTCTCTCGGTCTCATTCGTAG
The DNA here is from genome assembly GCF_050947875.1 of Dermacentor variabilis. Lineage (NCBI taxonomy): Eukaryota > Metazoa > Arthropoda > Arachnida > Ixodida > Ixodidae > Dermacentor > Dermacentor variabilis. The sequence continues at coordinate 73,531,588 of NC_134571.1, read as the reverse complement.
GATCACCAACAGGCACCGAGGAATCAACGAAGACAATCTCATCCGCATTATACATGCTTTTGTGCTCTGCCACCTTCATACTCGGCGGCCATGCATAACTGGCATGTTGCAGAAAGAAACAAGCTCAATTCCCTCATCAGAAAAGTCTTTAAGCTCACCCTCCGCTTACCTGTAAACATTCACACCGAAAAACTGTTCAAGCTCGGAGTCCACAGCACGCTCGACGAAACAATCGAGGTACAAGAGCGCTCACAGCTGCCCAGGCTATCCGGCCCCCCGGCCGGCCGTAAGATACAAAACGAGATGGGCCTCAATCCCGTCGACCAGTACCCCGGCGCAGTGCGGATTCCCGGCGACATCAGGTCTCAACTGCACATCGCGCCCATTGCCCGCAATATCCACCCGCACACAACGTCGGCAGACGTCGGGCCAGGGGCTAGAGTTCTACTCGAGCATGTCCTTAAGAAGCACATTGAGACAAGCTTCGTGGATGCCATGCATAAGTCCAACAAGTGGCATTCTTCATCTCCATCGTCGACTCTAACTCCAGGCTCACTTGCTGTGCTACGGTACGTACTTCAATGTCCGTCGTAGCCGAACAGGCTGCAATCACGCTGGCTGTGTTTGACGGTCGCAGAGAAAATATATAATGATTGCAAGGCAGCCATTGAGGCCTACCGAATCGGTATGGTCTCCCCTCAGGCCTTCCGCGTTCTCCAAAGCGCCAAGAGTATCTCTCCCCATTCTCTCACTTTGTTTCCTGCTCACTTTGGGTCGACTGAGGGCTCTTCCTCTAACCCTAACGCGGGCGCGCACGACACCCCGCGAGGACTCACTGCCCGCGCCACCTCCACAGTCCCCCTGCCCCGCGGGGAACCCTCGCAAATGTTCAATGAGATCACCACCCACCCTAATCTGTCAAGACGAGTATTCCCCCTCGCACACCCTGCTTTATGAAGGGCGTGGGCGGTGACCCTTCGACTTTTACAAGCCCGTGCGTATCCTGACCTTGCGGTTCTTCATGCAATATACCCAAAAAAGTATCCCAGTACGGATGGCTCTGCCTGTGGACTAACGGCAACATAGGATCATGTGTTGTGGAAGTGTGAAGTCATCGGCTTCTCCTTCGGCGAGGATAGGTAGGCTGCGCTCTTGGGCAGCCCCGAATTCAACGACCAAACCCTGGCCGTCCAGAGTGCCCGCGATCGGGCTGTCCAGCTCGGCTTGGTAGTCCCTACGTGGGACCAGCCGGGTGGCACGGGGTCTCCTCTGCGTCTTCTATGGAACGAAAAAAGTTCTTTCACTCACTCACTCACTCACTCACTCACTCACTCACTCACTCACTCACTCACTCACTCACTCACTCACGCTTCAGGGCATCGACTCAAGAATTCAAAGAAAGCAGGCGTTCGACTTCTGTTGAGCACACGCCACATTCATTTAGGGAAATACCACACGTTTGGGCGCTATCTGCACTTGGTCTCGAGAAAATTATCCGCAAGGACTGCGTGCGCCAAGACTGGACGTAAGTTGAGTGGGAGAGGCACGGCTCGTAGGTCTCTTAGGTCACAGCATTACCGCTTTATCATTTTTTCAGACAGTTATCGCACCGAGATTAACGTCTAGCACCGACAAACGCCCCAAGCGCTATGTCAGATGGAAGCGCGAAATCTGCGCGGGCTTATATAAGCAGGCAGAAAGTTCAGTCAGCATGCGCTCGCGTTTCGTAACAAGCTGCGACGTATTTTAGTGCTCACAAGAACTGGACAAAACGGTGGCGTAAGGCTGGGTAAGTGCAGCTGTTTTCCGTAGCATTTGTTTTTAGTTACGGTTCCAAGACAGTATTGTTGCCCTTACGTTGTTTATTCTATATACACGCCATTTGTCATTTATCGTTATCGGTAACGGCTCATACCATCTCACGGAAGTACTCAACATATGTAACTGTATACGGTAGTAGTAGGTGATTGGCTGTTGCCAGCGCTTTCAATACTTGTTCGCTATCTAGGCACTCATTGCTGATGAAGTCGACGGGTCTAAATAACGCAAAAGATATTGATGGTGATCCGTCACTGTGCTTCGAACGGGATCTCAGAAGGAGTGACTCACTCTCTGAGTGCATCACTTTCGTATTATAAAAACCAACTATAGAGGAAAAAGCTGCCTGTTCACAAATGGTTTCCAGGAAATTAGATGTATTTCTCTATTTCGGGGACAGCTAAGAATTTCAGCATTATTGCTCAACAAAACCGACTAGTTTCAGAACGAGCTACCGGTGATGCACGTTCGTTTTTTTTTTTGTCTTTTTAAAATTTCGGAGACGTAATTTGACAATAAATATAGGCATCAATTTATTAGCTTCGCTAGACGCTTGCTTTTTTTACGAGACAGGCGAGATTGCGTATATATTGAAAAGCGTATAATATAAAAAAAGAGGGGGGGGGGGGAGCTGCCTTTCGAAACACTGCTTCATGAGCAGGAAATAGGATTGCGTCCTCTCGTTGCGCCATAAATCACTGGAAGAAGTGGTTAGAAACCATTTTATGTCAATTACCGTTTCGGACACATGCACAATATTTGTTTTTCTGATCTCTTACGTTTTGACGTCTCGGATTCACAATACAAGTCATTGACCGTTCGCACAATTAGTAGTACACGTTCTTCCCAGAGCGAGTGCCCTTATAATGATTCCTACACAAGCATAATTACGTGTAGCCTGATATAGGTTACACCATGCAGGTAAGTTCAGCGCATATTTAACATCGGCTACACCGACACCGACTCGACTACACCTACAGCACACAAATATGCGAAGCTCATTGTTTCTTGACGGTCCGCAGAGTAAGCAAGTGACTAGCGAGATTACATATTTGGTACAATTAAGCTACTGGAAAGTACAGAACATCTACGTTTAATGCCTGGTGCACGAATAGAACCAATCTACCGCAAGTGAGCGCACCCCCTAGTGATTATAATCAGAAAATTAACAAGTGACCGCACCGACGAATGTTACGGAGTCAGAAACACGACCCAGTAACGAAATCTGAAAGCTTGGACAGTTTGTAATATATTTCTAGGCCGCTTTTTGTACAATCACCGCGTACCCTGCGCACACTGTTTGGACAGGGCATAATGGCTCCAAAAGTGCTTACATGCCCTCTGAAGTTGTGGCCAAAGCTTCGTCCACCCAGTCACTGCCAACAATATCTGCTGAAACTGAGGTCTGCTGAGCCGCACCGGGGTCATGCTCATTTACTGTAAAAACACGGAGGCAACGGAGGAATCTGAGGCAAGCCATGAACGCGTCACCCCGTGATCAAACATGGAGGCCCCCACGGAATAACCATGAAAATGGTTTATACCGGAGGGAAGTAGTTGCTGGCAGCAAGTTCGTATGGTCAGATAAACCTGGGGACATATTGCATGGGAATCTTGTTTCTAAGTATCCCTTTGCCGAATCCTGAGGACATCTTGCTAGGGAATCTTACTTCTAAAGGTGCCTTTACCTAGATACTGCGGAGTCGGAGGTACTTTGACGTTCCGCCGCTTAAACTTGCAGATAAATGTGATAATAGCGGATGTTACAGAGTTCGTTATGGCAATGCATACGTTTTCTGTCGTAAGTGCTCGGCCCGTGTCACAGGAGCGGGCACTAACACAAGGTTTTACGATCCGCATTCTTAGGGCTGTCGGCGACGGCAGGAGTACGTGCTACACAGGCATGCCCTGCGTTTGCGTCGCCCAGGCGTGAACAATTGCAGTATAAGAATGAATATTTTACAATTAAACGAATTTGCGGTGACAATGTGTCGTTATTCATTGGTCTGAAGCCGCTGAAATGGCATTTATCTCGAAAAGAATAATACCGCGAGACTAACTGTAGCGCACATAAATGCACCAAGCATAACCCTTCAGCAGTCATTGGTCGAAACATGTTATAGCGTCTCATAAGTTCAAAGCTGGAAGACCATATAAATTTTGATAAAACAAACGGCGGAAACCATTTCGCGATGACCGTTGACGGTAATGGGTATCGAAATTATTAAATATAACGACACAACGTATTGCCACCATGGAAACGAGTTATGAGGCGTCTACTGCAGCGGGATTCCTCTTCCGCCCTCACCTATGAACACGGGGCACCATGTACCACCTAGGCCGCGAAGCCTGTGCGTGGCCTCCGAAATGCATGCCACTGCACAGAGAGCAGCGCGTGGCCTTCGAGACCAGAAGCGTGGCGCTCCGGTGCCAGCTTCGGTGACAATTGTTCCCTCCCTTGCCGCATACTCAGTGGCATGTGCTCAGTGACCCAAGTTGGCGAGAGGTTCATTGGGTACGTACCCAGTGCATTCATGGCGCAGCCCGGTATAGCGTTACCGTGAAAGGCGTTCGCTGAAAGCGGCATATACGCGGTGCATTTGTGGCGCAGCAACCTAATGCGTCGGGTTGCTGTCATTGAGGAACCGTTGTGAAGTGAGTTTGATTTCGCTTAGCATCGGATAACTTTAAGGGATACTTTTCGTCATTGTAGAGCAACATATTCCCAGTTGCTCATGTCTAATTAGCCAAGTCGGCGTACAAGATATCTCCTGAAGAGCGGCACAAACCTACTGGCACACACCCGTGCCAGTAGGTGCCAGTAAGTCCGTTGACGACCGGCATATACAGAGTGGTACATACCCAATGCTCCAGGTCAGCGTCAAATATTTTCTACAGACAGTGGTGCCTATCCAGTCCCGCATCCACGGTGACCCATGTCGGCGTGAAAGAGGTTCGTTCAAAGCGGCACGTATGTACACTTTGCCACATACTCAGCCACCCAAGTTGGTTTTATGGTTGGTTTCGAACCCACTTCCCTCAGAACAGGAGCCCGATGCGCTACCCATTAGACCACAGACTACCCCATGACCCAGATAGGTGGGAAAACGGTTAGATCGAAACATAATAAGATACATACACAGTGCCCGCGGAAACTGCGTGAAGCACCCAAAGAATGCCGACGCATTAAAATTCTGCAAAAAAAGTTTTGCGGCAGTGAAGTACCTGAAATACAGAGAAAATTGAGCTTGCCAAAAACATGCTGCAGACTTCTGTTCTTCCAACTACTGAAAGACGGTGCGGGACAAAGATAGTTGTGTAGCGCTCAAAGACAGGAACGCACTCTTTCCAGTAGCATACACTAGTAGGCATGCAGTGGAACACCGAGATATTTAAGTGGTACACAAGACCATGAAATTCAGCATAATGTGATGGGTGTAATTGCCCAATGTGCAAACCATAGGCCTGAGCTCTTAAGTTATTCATTACTGCACTGGATACAGTACCAAACTCCTCTATGATAGAGTTTTATTATTAATGGGCTTGTTCTTGCCGGAGAATACGATATAATCAGCGTATGCTAGCACTGTTACTTCATTGCCCAGGACATTAAAACCACAACTGAGGTTTTTAGTGCACGAAAAGGGACGAAAGACAGTGGCGAAACGAGCTTTCGTCCCTTTTCGTGCGCTAAAAACCTCAGTTATGGAATACCAACACGCCCTAACCTACGCTCTTTCAAATTAAAACCACGATCATTGCTACAGCTCAATATGATCAGAGGGGTTCAATTACAGGGTCAAGAAGAGCGAGGACGTAGGAAATCCTTGTTTCATGGAAGAACGGATGTGAATGGGTTGTGAGAGGTTACAATTTTCCAACGAAGCAAGTTGTACAATGACTATAACAAAGTCGAACACCATTAGGCCCTGTGTAACCAACATTGGCATATTCTAGAAGAGAAAATAAAAGGAAATGCCGGACCCGATCAAATGCTTTCGCGAGGTCAATCGCAAGCATTGAAAGCTGCTAATAAGAAGTGGAACAGTACTCAAGTACTGCACGTGCGACGTATATGTTAGTTTATACGGAGCGGCCTTTTATACCACGTTTGACGTGGACCAATAAGAACTGACATCGCAAACTGCAATCGATTTGACAACATTTTTGCAAACATTTTGTAGTCAACGTTTGACAATGTAATCGGTCTGGAACATTTAGGATAATTCTTCCCTGTCAGCACTTTTACGTATTACTACTGTGTGGCTTTTTTTTTTCTAGAAAGACGACGGAAAAGCCTCCAATCCAAAGCTCATTAAAACTATCTTCAGTAGAACAGGCCTAAGAATAGCTTAACACAGAAAGCTGGACGATTTGGTAACTGAACATGTTCCTATAGAATGGGCAGCACAACCCGGACAAAGGACAAAGGAAGTGGAAGACACGAGCTGAGATCGTCTGCGCTCGTATCGTCTACGTTCGTGTCGTCTACTTCCTTTGTCCTTCGTTCCACAAGAGTGGATAGAGATTATTCCAGAAGGTTCATCCGCGGTTGCGTAGTGCAGCTCAGGTAGGGACAAACGGAGCAACGCGCCTCCTTGTCCACAGTACTGCAATACCTAAACAAAAGCACATCTAGAAGCAAAATCTCCAACAAAACCTGACCACACTCATCTGATCGTACAGATTTCCCTGCACAGAACCAATCCCGTACCGGTAAACTGCACACCAATGTTGATGTTGATGTGGCTTTCCCCTTATGAACGGGCGGATGCAAGTGCTGCGTCCTAGCCGTAATATTAAATATGAAAGCAATAAAAGAAGTGTGATATAAAAAAGGCTAAAACAACAGAAAACTAAAATCTCACTATAGATGGTACCGTCATATTTCAGTTCATAGATTTCAGCTTGCTACTCTTCACATAACGCTAGTAAAGCGGCAAGTTTTAATGAAGATCGAGTTTCAACCAGAGAGCATACAAAGCTAATGCAATCCAGTGACCTACCATATTCTACTCATATGCTGGTGCAAAGCGTTGGTAGCGACATGGTCGTTAACCTACACTCCTCTTACGATTTTCCTTCGACAAGAAAACTCACGTGACACAAATATTGTAACAGCAATTATATGTACACTCCGGCTGCATTTCTGCCATCGGCGTCGCCGTGAGGTTCCGTATAAAGTCCAAGCGCGATAAAATCGTCGCGGCGCGCCGTATACTGTATGTGTGAGTGAAGGCCCGCTAAGGTGCGCCGGCGATCGCTGGTCAATCTCGCGCACGCAACGGAGGAAAGCGGGGAGGAAGCGCGCCGCCTTCCGTTGCAAGCGAGGCTTCATTGGGATGATAAGGAAGGGGGGCATGTTCTACTCTAGGCGGCCGGGACGGACACACGTGCCCAGCCGGGCCACTGTATCTTGAAAGCCATCTGCGACGGGTACAGGGTCTGCGCTGCGCTGTGTTTTCGCAGCTCAGTTGGCGTTTATGCGAGCGGCAGCATGAAGGTCATGCGCTCGCTGCTGCTGCCGCATTTCCTCACTGCAGCGTCTTGACAGCGAGTTTTTACGATCATCGAGTGAGATGTGTTGATGTTTGATTATGTGCGCTTGGACCCGCCGTGGTTGCTCAGTGGCTATGGTGTTGGGCTGCTGAGCACGAGGTCGCGGGATCGAATCCCGGTCACGGCGGCCGCATTTCGATGGGGGCGAAATGCTAAAACACCCGTGTGCTTAGATTCAGGTGCACGTTAAAGAACCCCAGGTGGTCCAAATTTCCGGAGTCCTCCACTACGGCGTGCCTCATAATCAGAAAGTGGTTTTGGCACGTAAAACCCCAAATATTATTATTATTATTATTATGTGCGCTTGACACCATGCTTGATAATTCGGTTAGTACGCGTATGTTTACAAATTTATGCGGCCGGTAAGACGACTTTCCTTACGTCGTATAGCTGTGCATTAATTTGCTATCGCAATCGATGCCTAGCCTTTCGGGCGAAACTGCGACATTTGATTAGACAAGGCGTCTCAGTATGTCGGTACCCGCTTTGTTAAACTGCCGTCTGCGCCTACGGTAAGCCAATAATCCGCAAACGGTAAGCACTTCTCAGACAAGCTAACATATGTGACGCGGAAGCACCATGACAATGACGTCATCTGTGAAGCCAGCTGGACTGGCTTGTTCGAGAAAGTACTGTGGGGTTTCGCTTTGAATTTTCACCTGTTTTCGTGACGTAGATCAGTGTAATACTTTGAGGGAGCCATCATCGAAGAAAGATCACCGCACCGCGAATCTATGTTTACAATATCTAAACCTCATGCGGGAGATTTGAAGAGGAGTAGTAAGGGAAGCAGAAGGACTCGCTCTCCATTTCGTACTGCCGGTAACTTCACACGCGCGATATCCAGTATAATTATGGTAACTTTGGTGTATGGTGTCCAGTATACGTGACAAGTTTTGAGTAATGGAGATTTAGATGTTCAGCCATTCATGTGAGCATCTCTTACATAAAACTGCTGAGCCAAAACGTACGTGTGAAGGACAGATAGTAGCGATAAACGCGTGCCCATAAATATTGCGCAGTATTATCGCAAAAGTGAAGTTTTTTTCTGGATTTTTTTAGGAAGCTTATCATGGTGCTGACCGAGAATACTATTCAAGTGCCTCATGAACTTGCGGTTCCACACCTTGAGGACTGGGAAGGTAACGTGGTCGGCGCAACACTAGAAACCAGAAAAGAATCCCTACAGCGCTTGCAGAAACTTCTCAAAGGTAAGTCAAAATTTAATGTGCACGACCTATGTCGGGCAAATTGGAATCTGACCAAGAAAGAACTAAGAGACACGGACTGGATTCAGGCTATATATGGATGCAGTGTTTGAGAGTATGAACTCCGACTGACACACACGCACGCACAGTTGAGTCCTGTACGCTAAAATTCCGAATGCCATGTTAAGGTCCCGCGAGGGGCCAAAACGAATCCAATGCCACCTCTCGCTCGGTGGAGTCTTACATGAGAGCTATACGATGTAACAAAATAACCACTCTCCAAATTTACTCTTCGGTGGTTTTCGCAAGAGGGACCCACTGCGGTAGCGGCGTTCTAAACTCATCGCTGTGCCATTGTGTGTCCCGAATGGACGCGGTGGACGTGTTTCACTAATACTCGTAGTGTGGTCAGAATAAGAATGGACTTGTGCATAAATACCCCAGAGAGTGGATGGGAAAACGGCGCCACGGTAGCTCGATTGGTAAGAGTACCGCACGCGTAATGCGAAGATGTGGGATCGTTCCCAACCTGGAGCCAGTTGTTTTTCACCCATTTTCATTTCCATTAATTTATCATTTCTTTAATTCAAGTTGTAAGCACAAGTAACTTCCCCCATGTTGTCCTTGGTGTCTTTGTCTGCTTCTGATGATATGATTCATATAAATTGGGCCCCTCGGTTCCCTTTATTCTCGTTCACTGCAAGCTGAAAACCATTTTTGAAGTTAACGGCCCATCGATTTGTTGTCGACATATCACGATTGGCCGTTAGCGTATTGCGAGAATGACAGAGAGAGAAATATGCTCTTTTATTAATCCTGGAGAGGTATGCAGGACGACACGCCTAGGATTCTACTCCAGATAGGTATGATGAAAGACGAAACAGTATGCATGGGGCACTACACGCATACGCAACGTAAACAAAACACACCAAAACACTCAACAAACAAAAGTATCTCATTGAGACTAATATATCTATATCTGAGGAAGATTAAAAGTGTCTTCGTTGCGGGAGATGTACCTACAGTATTAATTCATGGGCCTAGAAATGTGCCAGAGCTCAAGAGATGACATTGACCGGTAGCAAGACTGCTGTGACAACCTCTCCAACTGCATTACTGAATCACCTGGTGTCTAACGCACCAGGGTGTATAGGGAAACGAGGTGACAGACTTCGCCGCTGGAGAAGCAAACAACTGAGCGGCGGACTCGACCCCCGGATCCCCTCCAACGAAAGCATCACCGATTACCCCGCGGGAGATCCTTGCCCTCCGAAGGAGCGAGCGACGAACACTCGCTTCCCCCCCTCCCCCAACCTGAACTCACACGGAGTCACGGAGGGGACTGGCGCTGAAATTCAAAACAACACTCATTCAAACGTCTTCGGAGATAGCAAAGTCACCTCATCGCCGCCAGTGTACACTTGGCCCTGGTGCGGGGATCGATGTACACTGAGAAATATCACGTGGCCGTGCGCGAGGCGCCCTCGCGCAGTGGACTCATATCTCATACTAACCTCATGCTTCTGGCTGACATAGGAAGGCCCGACTCACGGACTGCGATCTGAAGGGACAAACAGCTCTTCTAGATCAGGCCAGCGAGAAGCCTGCGCCAGCAGAGCTCTGGAAAAAAGGCAGCATGCACTTAGCACGCACGCGCCAAACGCACACACACACAGATTAAGTGGGCTATGTATACCCGTACGTTGCACTCAGAGCACAGTGCGGACCTTGTCCGTTTGATATCAAATAGGAAGTATTTCGTATTTGGGACATAAAGCCAAATGTGACGTAAGCATGACCGGTCGCGCCAATTAAAGGCACAGGGATGCAAAACTGGCACATATGCAGTGCATATATGTCCCTACTGATGTTTTTAATCAGTCAAGCACACTGCACGCGCCACGCATCACAAGATTGATCCCTCTCTCGTGAGGATGTCCCTACATGTGCTTACAATACAGTCGTATTATAAGCACATGTAGGGCGTGTTCAGTTGTGATTCGCGGTAAGGGCACAGTGATGTCACGGAGTAGTTTCATTATATACAGGCTGGTACTATTCCCCACTGCATCCGTTTCTATTTTCTCCAGAGTAAAAATGCGGAACAACCACTTGAACTCGTACAGCGCGCCTCAGTCGAGGCGCAGTCTCTTAGGCTTAGCATTGCTATGTGTATATACAGTGTGTCCCAGCTAACTATAGCTAAAGTTTAACAATATGCAAAAGCCACGTAGCTAGACAGAACAAAAGGTAATGTTCTTTGCAATCGCTTGGAGATACTCAAACATTTTTTTCTTTCCGCCTAATTAGATAACTAGCTTTAATTCTAAGTAATCAACTTCTCAAATATTCTAATTAAAGGAAAAGTGTCAATGAGAAAATTGTAGAGTAACATAAAAAACTACCGATACAGGTTTCTGTTGCTCAATACATGCTACATAAAAGTGTTTTTCCGAGCGTGAAAGAATCCCATGAATACAAGCAAAGTGCCTCGAGCGGCCACTCGTGCGGCACATATACCCAGCGGCACATACCCTGTGACCCAAGCTAGCGTCAAAGAGGTTCAATAAAGAGCCACACATACACCGTATCCTGTGCCCAATGACCTTCGTTAGCACGAAATAGGCTCATTGAAGGGTAGCGCGTACCCAGTGGCACTTTACCCAGTGACCCAAATTGGCATCCAAGAGGTTAGTTGAAGAGCGGATCATATACCCGGCGGTACATACCCAGTGACCCAGGCTGGCGTCAAAGAGGTTCAATAAAGAGCCACACATACACCGTGTCCTGTGCCCAATGACCCTCGTTAGCACGAAATAGGTTCAGTGAAGGGTAGCGCGTACCCAGTGGCACTTTACCCAGTGACCCAAATTGGCATCCGAGAGGTTAGCTGAAGAGCGGCACATATACCCGGCGGTACATATCCAGTGACGCAAGTTAGCGTCAAAGAGGTTCAATAAAAAGCCCCACATACACCGAGTCCTGTGCCCAATGACCCTCGTTAGCGCGAAGGAGGTTCATTGAAGTGTTGCGCATACCCAGTGGCGCTTTACCCAGTGACCGAAATTGGCATCCGAGAGGTTAGTTGAAGAGCGGCACATATACCCGGCGCTACATATCCAGTGACCCAGGCTGGCGTCAAAGAGGTTCAATAAAGAGCCACACATACACCGTGTCATGTGCCCAATGACCCTCGTTAGCACGAAATAGGTTCATTGAAGGTTAGCGTGTACCCAATGGCACTTTACCCAGTGACCCAAATTGGCATCCGAGAGGTTAGTTGACGAGCGGCACATATACCCGGCGGTACATATTCAGTGACCCAGGCTGTCGTCAAAGAGGTTCAATAAAGAGCCACACATACACCGAGTCCTGTGCCCAATGACCCTCGTTAGCGCGAAGGAGGTTCATTGAAGTGTAGCGCCTACCCAGTGGCACTTTACCCAGTGACCCAAATTGGCATCCGAGAGGTTAGTTGAAGAGCGGCACGTACCCGATGGCACCACCCAGTGAACCAAGCTGGCGTCAAAGAGATTCAATGAAGGAGCCACACATACCCCGTGTCCCATGCCCAATGACCCACGTTAGCGCGAGAGAGGTTCATTGAAGAGTGACGCATATGAAGTAGCACATACCGAGTGACCTAAATTGGTCCGCCGGTTGGTTTGAAATTTGGTTCCATCAACACAGCAATCAGATGTCGACCCTTTCTACCATGGACTACCCAATGACCGAAGTTGACGTTAAAGAGGTTAGCCGATGACATTCCGAAAGCTTTGTGAAGTTCCCAAAGAAGTCTACTTACATTATAAGTGCTTAGTGCAGGCAACGTCAACGCAATAGCGGTGCATCAATGTTTCCACGCTTCGAGGTCACTTCAGGTATGCACATAATTTCAGTGCAGGGCCTACCGTGGATAGAAGTGTATTTTTTGGTTTCATCTATAAACCATGCCGCAGGTGATCTTGTCGCTGAGAGCTTTCCTAAGACGTTTTAACGTCGTGAGTGAACAGCGGGATGGTGCATTCTTCTCCATGTTAATTTGCACATTTTCGCCAGCTAGTTCGCTCGCTCACTTCCAGATCTGCCGGATCTGTGATTCGGAGCGCACTGAAAGGCAATTCCATGATTGCGAGTTACCGCAACATCTGTAAGCTCGGCAATCTCACAGTGATCAAACTCTGAGCTACAACTCCTGACTTAACTCCTGTGCAAAGCAATTTGGTTACAGGATTACTGATCTTGTACTCTTATTCTCGTTTCCGTTCTTCTTCAGTAATGACTTACTTTTTATGTCGTTTTAGAAGATACACTGCTCAAGGAGCCTCAAGATGAAAAGGTGCTCGTGATGTTCCTTCGCTCGCGAAAGTACGACGTCACGTCTACGTTTAGAGCCATCGAGAACTATTTTAGGGCTCGCAGAGGTATCCCGGAGTTCTTCAGAAATCTTACACCGGCAAATATCCCTTACAAGACTGTCTGCACAGACAATAGGCTCATGTTGGTTTCTAAAGAAAAGGATCATCTGGGACGATCAGTGGGACTGCTGCGAATAGGTAAGGAACGTTATTACGCAACCTTCAAGGTACGAAGTTCTCACCATTGCAATTATATTTTTATTCACTCACCGTTCTTTTGCTTTTTACTGCACTAAGCAGTTATGAGCCAGGAATGTCTGCAACATCACATTCAAAAAGGTGCGTCTTCGAATTCGACTTCTATCACGTTCATCCGCCCTTTGAGTAGCATATAACCAAACTAGATCAGCAAGGAGTGGTCTTAGAGGGACACAGAAATACCTTTTTTTAAAGTGAAGAAATACATTTCACGTTAAAATAGTCTATTTCATAAATGTTTTGCAGCGCGAAGTACTTCAATGCATTCAGCAGAAGAGGAGTTATTGGCAGTCGAAGGTCGCCTTCGATCACCTTCGCAGTGCTCGCGCTCCTTCTTTAATGTCTAGCACTGCGAAGGCTACGGCGGAGCAGGGCGTGCACACTACGCTCCGCCTACTTAACTTCACCGTGGCGCGCAGTTCAAATTTCATTTTGGATGTTCGCGTAGACGTCTCTACTTCAGATTTTGGCGCCTACGACGCGCCAAACTCAGAGGCTATCCCCCAACTTACGATTGAGTGCGCGGTGTCTCATATCTTTACTGTGCTACAGTGTTCTAGATAGCTACGTGCGGCGGTTTTCCCGCACCCAGTGTCAAGTAGTGCACTTTCTTTCGCGCGTACCTTTGCGGCAGTCACACAATTTCCGAGGGTGAAACGAAATGCCGTCGTTATGTTCGCTCGTGCGAGTACGTCGGCAGCGCCCCTATCGGCTAAGCGATGGCTGCCGCACGCGGACTCGCGTTGAAAAGATTGCTAACATAACGAGCTTCGGCCATGATGGCGACACACCTAGAAGGTATGCAACTCGTGGAGCAGACGACCTGTTCCATTCGGCTGTTGGCGCTCAGCCCGCCATGAGCCCGCAGCCACGTCACCCACAGAGACGACTCGGAGCACGCGGTTGTCCTCAGCGAGCCGCAGCGAGCTCACCGAGAGGGCTCGTCGCGGCAACCCGTGGCGGCCGTGGTATGGCTACGTAACAGACGGAGCTACATGCAACTGTGCACAACGTTTGCTATGTGAACGACAGGACTAGAATGCACACTTGCACCGGGTGCTCCAGTCTGGCCGTGCTACGTGGTGCGTACCGGCTTCGTACTGCGCCAGCTTGACTGAAGGATAGTTGCGACATCCAAATTGCGCATTTTAAAGCTTTGTTTTAAGCCAGGAGTGGCCAGGAGTGAGCGCGCGCTGTCAACTGTACGTGTGGTCTGAACTTAAGTTTTGCCTGGTTCGACGCTTGTTGAATGTTCAACGCTGATCAGCCAGACCCGACGGCTACGACACCGATAAGCAGTATGGTCAAAGTTTAATTCCTACTCGGGCGACCAAACGTGAACAAACTATAGTGGGCTTCTTCTGGAAGTACGTAACTCTAATCGAAATTCGCAATGCAGATTTGGCTTCTTGTTCATTCAACGGGGTTAATAAATATACAGATTAACAGTTGGAAAAAGAGTACCGATCACAACAGTCTTGTTGATTGGATGTCCGCTATCAGACAACAGCAGCCGTCTATGGGAATCTTGCATATGGCGACGCGTGCAAGCCGCTGGCAGCTTCGACACGCGTGAGGAGAAGGCCTTATTTGAAGAGAGAGTGTTTGAGGAAAAGGGGATTTCGCGCTGGCCTTGTGAGAGCCGAAAACAGCGCGCGACTGCAGAATTTCTCTGAAGTGTTCAGAGCACCGTGTACCATTAGTGGACCGAGTTTTCTTGCCAAGCCCGCAGTGTGGTTCTGGACCCTTTAAAACAAGACGTTGTAGCTCCTCGATGTCACCATCAAAAAAGGTAAAAACACGTAATGAGCAGCTCCAATTCATTGACTGCCCTAAGCAGCTCCATTGTAATGTACCCCTTCACATGGCCTAGCATCCTGTGCCATACAACCTAACGAATGTTTGCATATACTATTAGAATCGAGATCTTTGAGTGCCGCCCTCTCGCGCGTGACGTCAGTGGGAGTACTCAACTGCTGCACCGTGCGCGCGCTCGCTATTTGAAGGCAACTTGAAGCTGTCGGTCGACCTGCTCTGCTCGAGTTTTTGAAATTCGAGCCTGCGGGTTTTCTCGACCAGTATGTATGGAACGCTCCGGGGCACTATTTCCTGTGAAATTGAGCGGAGTAGTCGTCGTCATCGGGCTCACTGTGGATTTCTCCTGGCTTCGTCCGCTAGTCATCAGCGTGCACACGTGCGTGTACAATGTTGACTTCTCGCCATTGCTGTTCCGTTTTAATGGCGCACTTATAATGGTTTGTCGGCAGCTTTCTGACAATTAACGGCAGGATGTGGCCTTCAGCTACGGTGCCTGCTAGGTGACCCACTCCGTTTACAACAATCTTATCTTTCTGCTTGCTCTTCCTCGTCCCCTAGAGTAGAATAGCCAACCAGACGCATTTCTGGTTAACATCTCGGCCTTCTGTCTTTATTTCCTCCTCCTGCTACTCCGTTCACCACAGACATTCCCATTTTGTTCCTGCCCAACGCGTTAAGCATATCACAAAAGGAGTAAAAAAATGCTTTAGCGGTATTGCAGCAAAATGTGGCCTGGTACGTCGGATAAAAGGGTGGACAAAATTAGTGAGCAAAACAAAATTACATAGTGTTGTGCTGCACTACTGACCTTCGCATAATTTTTAATTAAAATGGGCTACTTCCACCGTGATACTGCTCGCCCACACATGTTGGCCTTTCTTTCCTTGTTCCTATCGTGCCTAGCGTGCACATTCACTGGGCTCGTTTCAACCTGCGATGATAATTAGGGATATCGCGTAACAAAAACAGGTGACAGCCTTTTCTTAAATCACCGTTTCCAATATATTTTGCCCTGTAAGCGGGTCATCCTTATTTGGAACTAAAACAATAAAATTTACAAGTTTAGGTTTCGTGGAACTTCACTGAATAAGTTGCCGGAGCAATAAACAGACTAGGAAGAGGGGGAGGGAGGCGACGTATAAAGGCCATATGTTAAAACGCTTTCTCTTTGTTTTTTTTTTTTACGTAATATTTTTCTTACTACGCTGATAAAGTGATGTTTTCCGAGTGGTTTCCGATGGTCGGAAAGTGCGTTGAACAGAAATCGTATTATGCTAACCTAAACAAACATATTTGTTTTTCTGCTGTAGAAAGTGGTAATGAAATTTGTAGGCAAGAAAATGGTGCAAAGCATGCCTAATAATTTGGAACGACAGCGCGTGGTGCCCCACTAATAGTCAAGATAAACCACTTCTGAATAAAATCACAATAATTTTGGTGTCAGAAAAAGCTTTATATTTACAACAACAAGTGACTGGAATTACTGGCGTACTGTGAAATTCGCACTGAGAATCGTATATAGTCACTGGCTGATCCCATCGGGCGGTTATATGAAACATACACTTAATATAAGGTTTGTTGTCCTCATATTGCCGGCATTAATAAAACTAACACTAAGAAAGAATACAGATGGTAATTGGATAGCGCCATGCTACGCGAGCACGCCGAGCGCAAGCAAACGCACGAAGATGAAGCAATTCTAGCCATAGTGTAGCAGACTAGAAAGGCGAGTCGTCCTTCTGATATCACGAGAGCGCCGTTCGCAGCGCCGCCATAGGTGGCGCACGAAGCCAATGGGCAATGTCCAAGAGTGCTCTTCGGTAGCATGTACCTGTACACTTTTGTCACTTTGAGCTAATACAAGCAGACAATTTCATCCTAATTCTTTATCTGGGCATTCGAACTTGCTGCTACAAGCAGGCCGTGATGTTTCGGGATATTCCGAAGTCTAGCCCGTAACTGCTTAGTGAAGTAAATTATAGACGTTATTAGTGTGGTTCGATCTAAGAATCCAGTAGCTGCAATTCGTGCTGCCGAGAACTGCACAATCACATTACATAGTTCGTAAAAGTTGCGTCATAAGTTACAACATTGCTCGCCTTGTTCAAGAACGGCGTTAACGGCTCACAATAAAAGTGGCATAAGAAAACATGAAAATTATGTCTTTTGTGGTTCAAAATGGTCGAAACAAGAAGTTTGGCTTATATTATGGGGACAATAGCAGCTGTGGTGCTTTCATAGAAGCACAGGTCTTAATAAATAAGAATTTATGTTCGCAGCTTCAAATCCATTTCGAGAAGTTTATTTCTTTCATCTACACTTCCAGGAGCATGGAAATCCAGCATCTGTTCGCTTACAGACCTCACGAGATGCCTACTTGTCCTCACTGAAAGCCATTTGACCGAAGAGGAAACGCAGATTAAAGGTTTCGTGAGTGTCTTCGATGTGGGAGGACTGAGTCCGCATCACCTGGCGCACCTGACTCCGCGGTACTTCATGAAAATACTTCACGTACTCCAGGTGAATGTTCCGAAATTGGTTTCTCCTCTGCTCTCGATATTCCAAATGTCTTAATGTCTCGAATACTTCGCTGAAAGTGCACAGCCAAACTTAGGGCGTCAATATAGTAGGTGTTGTCGGGCGGTCCTTTCTCTAAGCACTGACCGATACAAGTACTGCTCAGGTTTGGTGACTTGACAGGAACTGGCGAATTGAGGGTGTCATGGCCAGTGGCTGTATTGCTTGAAAAATCAGCCATAAGGCAAAAGAACAAAAGCTCAACAAATGTCATACAGGAAATCTCATTCTGATTGTCTTCACAAATTAGCAAAGCTAGAAACTTCATGATGAACTGAAGATTTTTATGTGTTTGTGTATCTGGTCTATCTGTCTTTCTGCCCATTTCTCTGCTTGTGTCTGTCTGTTTGTTTGTTTGTTTTGCGCAAAATCAACGACGTGGTCGATACCATACCTTTCCACCCACACCTTTACCCAGGGAATCGACAGGTAAGTTTTGTAGCTTCGGGTAAGACTTCCATGTGCACACTTATGTAGGACGATTGTCTCGTGATATCCTGCTGATGACACTTCTAGTTGTATTCGTTTTACTCAGCAAGGCTCGGAATTTACTTGCAGGACTGCCTTCCGCTAAGGACGGAAAAAATATATGTCGTGAACAACCCATCCATATTCGCTCTCTTATTTGCTGTGGCGAAGCCGTTCTTGCATAGGAAGCTCCTGAGCAAAGTGAGTAAATTTCCGGAGGGAGTTCCACACACCCCATTACGCGTTAGGTGCTCTTCTAACAATCTTGCAATTGCGGACATTTTCATAAGCTCTGAAACACTGAAGATGGGATGCATTTGAACGAGGCGTACAATTTACTTCCAGATCGAGCTGCTTGGTTACGACTTCAGCAAGCTTCAAGCCGTGGTACCAGCCGA
The DNA here is from genome assembly GCF_050947875.1 of Dermacentor variabilis. Taxonomy (NCBI): domain Eukaryota; kingdom Metazoa; phylum Arthropoda; class Arachnida; order Ixodida; family Ixodidae; genus Dermacentor; species Dermacentor variabilis. Next base: position 73,513,126 of record NC_134571.1, on the reverse strand, counting down.
CATAATACCGAAGAGACACGGAGGTACTCTTGAAGACTTTGACTACCACAGCCAAGAGGCATTCATAGAACGACGAAGCGCCTACTTTGAGCAGATGAATCTTTACGGTTACTAAACTGTAAAGAACAATATGTTGTTTTATTCCACGTATAGCAAGTGACGCCTTGGTAATAAGCCAATGGTCGGCACAAAACCTATAGCCTGTTTTGCAATGATTAGATGCTGGAGAACAACTGCTGCGCCTGTGATCGGCCACTCAGGAGCACGATAACGCAGACATTTCGGTATCATTTCCGATTTCTCAGCTTCGTCTACTCTGTCCGGGAGCGCAGTCTCAGAGCGTACCTGGTGCACTTTCCATTCCTGTGCCAAAGTTGCAAAGCAGTGCGCCAAAAGAACATTTATGTTAGCGTATCCCGGTTGCTGCCCGAAACGAACGACCTCAGTGATGTTGCGCCAGTGTGGCAAGAACGACGAAGCGCCGGCACTGGGCTCGAGTTTGCTCAAGCGAGGATGCCATGCAGTAAGAGGTGCCGCGACATTCTCGAGTGTCCATAAGCATGGTTCACAAGGAGGCTGACTTAGCAGAGGACATCTTCGCTGAATGGAGGCCGCGATAGCAACGACGAAGCGATAGAAGTGAAGTAGACGACAGAAACGCACTGGAAGTCGAAGCCGCCGTGTCTCTCACGTGCAGAAAGTACGTAACGGGAACCCTCCGTACTAGTGGACACATGCTCTTGGAATGCCCAAGATATTAGAAGCTCCGGTGGAGACGACTACGACCGTACATCAGCACGCTCGAGGACTGGGTTACATTGTTCACGGCGAACGAACGTGCGAAACGCCGACTACGTGCTAAACGTGAGATATCCGCAATACATGCGGTAAACTAAAAAAAAATAAACGACGAATAATTCCAGGCAACCTCGTTTTATGAAAGTACTGCAACAGTATCAATGTTAACTTATTGCCCATTAATGAACGGTACACTTTTCTCATAGAGTTAGTAGAACAAATCTAGAGGAAAAGCTGGGCCGGAAAAGTGGGAACCTCTAGGGCGCCGCCCTGTTGCTACTGGTCAATGTGGCCAGCGCAATTACTATTGAAAGAGCTGAAAGCAAGTACAGGTCACCTTATGCTTTCTCATCTAAAAGCGCATACCTGATGGCTTTATGAAGGTGGTACGTTAATATTAAGTTTACAGAAAGCGCTCGCTAAGTCCGCGACTTATGTAAATCACGATGTACGCATTCTTGCAATAAAGGATGACACGAATTTCGGTTTCGAATCTGTTTTTTGGATGCGTAGTAGTTTCGTACAGTTTGGGTTTGACATGCGATCGCGCGTCGACATCGGACGCTATGGCACACACACTCGTGCCTTGTGTGCCACCGAAGTGCTCTGGCATATACCTTGACATGTAAGTAAACGAATGTATCTCCTTGTTGAGAATATCACGCGAGTAGGCAGCTCTTGTGGTGCATCACAATCGTTTGAGAAGCGTCACAGTAGAGCATTTTTCTGCATGCGGAGCGGTGTTTTTGTTTGCAAGTTTCCCTTCAGTAGGAAATTGCTGGACAGGCGGACCAGCGCACCGGAATTGTACTGGCGAAGCCGCAAGCAACTCAAAGAATCTGTTTAATTGTTGCACTTTGTACAATCATGCTTCTACAAAGGCCACAGCAGACAAACAGTCTGATGCCGAGTATATCTCTGCCACGAAGTAATCAAGAGGCGAGTGCCTAATGCGGACGAAATCGAGTGCATCGAGGCTTAGAACGGCAGAAAGCTCAGCTACTTGGTAAGGATTCATTATGCAAAACAGAGGTGAGGCGTGCAGACAGGACACAAGAGTAGAGAAGTGGGCGGCGCTCGTGTTGTTTGCTTGTAAATACTCTACTCTTTGTGTCCTGTCTGCACGCCTCACCTCCGTTTCGCATAACGAGTGCATCAACCCACATATTAATAGCGTAGGCGTTTTATTAACTGTGCAATATTTTCAACACTTCCTTGCATGCCATTTCATGTGGAATATCTTTTCTGGTCACAAATTTGTGCAGCGAGTCTATTTGCATGATTGACTCCGGGCCTGCGGGAACGTTCACTTGCACTTGATGCTGAGTCTTTTACATGTATCCATAAACTGAAGATATGCACATCGGATCCCTGCGAGCATTTTCAAAATTTAATTATTTTAGACAACAGGCACATATGCAATACTGACATAATCCCGAGCACCACTAAGCAGCTGGGACACATTTTTGTTGGCCATACTCGCAGGTAAAATAAGTAGATCATGTGGACAGCTCCAGCTCATTCTCCTTAAAACAGTGTACAAGGGGTATGCAAAGATAATTTTTTTCTCGCGCACCGATTATTTTGCTGTATAAGCAAGAGAACCCACCACGTTAGTGTAACGTATCTTGCACATCACACTAATATGTGCTTTAATTTACCAAGTGAGATGAGTTACTTTTATGGCTCATTCAGTCATATCACACTGCAAGCTGCATTCATCAATCTTCAATTGGATTTTGGAAATGTTTAATGAAACATGTTTCCCTTTTATGCAGATATGCAATGGCAAGCCCTTCCGTGTGTTCCAAAGGTAAAATTTAAGCTCTAAATTAAAAAAGACATTTTTAGTTAGAAACAAGCAAAAATGGTGAATGCAGAGTATCGAAGCCCAAGGTACAGAAATTATGAGAAGTGTCGAATGGTTTTAAGGAAAGAGTCGTATTTGCAAATGCAACTCTTTAGTGGAGGTCAAGCAAGTCAGTATAGGTAGAATACTCTGCAAGATTATGCGAGTGAGGGGATGTCAAACAATGGGTCAGGAAATGCGTTGTTTTTCTGCAAAACAAAAGCTATGATTGTCATTACATAAGTCATTTTAGCATCATGAGACTGGTGCTTGATAAACTCAGAAATAAACCAAAAAACAAGACAAGCAAAAATAAAAAAACAATTTAATGATGCTCTCTCCACACTGGGATAAATAAAAATAAACACATCACATCTAATGTGGACATATCAGACGCCTTGTGAAACACGAAAGGAAAAATTCAGTTTCGAGCTATGGAACTTGCCGCATAGATGTGGGGGGCCTTGCACTAATAGTGATAGTTACCACTGCATTTAGAAATTGAAAGCATTTGTGCAGACAAGGATGATTCTTTATATTTTTGGCTACCACTTCAAATGCCTCCACCAAGTGTTACAATGCTGCACGTAGCCATACTAAGGATCTCGCAGCAACACCTGCAGGTAAAAAGCAGAAGCAGTCAAAGTCCTGGTGTGTACTGGACACCATATTTGAAAATTTTTGGGCAAGAAGAATGCAAGAAGCAGACATAACTGCATTGATTTCAATAATTTCCCATTTGAATGGCCTTTTTTTTTTGTTTAGACAATGCCTACGCCTAGCCACAGCAGCTCCCTCATACAGACTCCGCAAGCCAAGAGGCCGTGGAGCCAAATGCAGGTAAGAGGCAAGAAGCAATAGCACTGGTATCGACATTCATCTAATTTCTTTCTTTTTCTTTCGTTTAGGCAGCCAGCACACCTCGAACAGCCACCTTGACTGTGGGTGTGTCACCCTAGTCGTAAAGGAAACATTTGAGGCAAAGCGGCAGGCAATGTGAACAGCCACTTCTCCATGTAAACGATACTCTTTCTCTCGGATGACTCCTACGCCTCGCCACGCCAGCACACTTGTGCACAAAGATGCCGCGGAGGCACGTGCAGGTCAGAGGCAAGAAGCAGTGGCACTGGTGTCGACATTCACCCTATTTCTTTTTCTTACACTGAGACAGCCAGCACACCTCGAACAGCCACCTTGACTGTGGGTGTGTCAGTAGATTCCTGTTGTACATATGCTCCTAATAAACTTCAGTAAACTTGAACTTGATAATAAACTTGAAGGCAAATGGGACATGGATGCATTGTATTTTTGAACATTTATTGTACACATACAATATATGTTACACATTGCAGTGCTACAGAGCGTATTTTGAAGCTTGCCCCTATATTTTGCACCTTTAATTACGTATGTGTTGTGTGGCCCTCAATGCAGTTCATGTTGTAGCAGCTGCTTTGTGTGTGTATCGCACATTGGCTTAAGCTCGTGATATCCACATACTTCTCTCACATATACAAAATAAAGTTCTATGTAGTCCTCACTGTTACAACAAAAAATGAAAGTAAACAATCCGATCGTGGAATTGTGTTTAATACAGTGATTCCTATGACAGTTACTGAGAAGTTGACAACTTGAACTGGTCAATTGGTCCATAGCCTCCTCTATTTTTCAAAAATAAAGGAGGCAATGGATCCGTCATGGCAAGGAATTGTATGTATACATAAAAAGAGGGGGGGTATGTGTGTGTGTGTTTGTAGTAGGGGGGTATAGGATTAGGGCGGTACGAAAAAATGTACCAACACCGTCCTCTAGACCCATTGCGTTAAGGTACCGTAACAAAGCGTATTATGCATAAAGTTCACACAACCAACTCTGATCTTACTGCACACGCCAGGCGACACGAGCTACATTTGTCATGACGCATTCGCGACTGCACCGGATGCCCTCCATATTATTCTCTTTAATCGTGCACACTGCACCGAGGCAAAAGAAAGATCATGGGCGCAGGTGCCTTTTCTCGACCTTGCGAGGCTCTGCTGCGCGTGCCAGGGTAGCTGTCTGTGCGAACACTCCCTGGCACACACACCTGCCTCGGCGGCCCCAACCTACGTACCGTTCTGCTTCGAGCTTTGATCCGCCCACTGTCACTTCGATGCCCTGGAGTTCTTGCGCCGCCTGCTTTATTATAATCTCAGATGCTCTCCTGATACTTCCGTTTGTCGGTTACATGTGCCCTACAGCTGGATCAGTACTCATAATAATAAAAAAAAAGATCTATCGTCGCGACGATAGATCGCGAAAGCGGCTTTTGCAACGTACCGCGCCCGTGCGAAGAGAATTACGGAACGCCAACGAGGAATCTGACCACAGCTTCGAGCTCGTAATCTCGTCGAGTAACACTCCTGCAACAGGCGTGACCGCTGAAAACCGCATACCGCCGGAAACTTCAACAGGATCATCCCTCGGTTGCATAACTGCCACCTGTACGGCCAACATGGACCACACCCGCACCGTCCCGCAAGATAGAATAAAGAACCAACTTGTAAAGCCCAAACACACGGCTGCACGCACACATCACGAAAGTACAAGCGAGACGCCATGCTGCTACGCTGCTACTGTTGCCGGATTAAAACTGACTACTGTCACCAAGTCTAGCAAGCGTCTCAGGAGCTGGCAACCTCGGCGCGTAGCAACATGGCGGCGCTCTTGCGGTTCCCGATTTCAATGCATGGGCCCTATGGGTAGCTTGTCCTCTAGAGTCAGTGGGCTTCTTCGATTTTCCACTTCTGGCTACCCGCGGGCTGCCAGAGCCAGCCAGAGCGTCTTCGTTTTTCTCGGGTTGCTCCGCCCACCGCGCTACGCACTTCCGCCGGGCGTTCGTTTTGCTCGCGCTGGACGGTTCTGGCTACCCGCGGGCTGCCAGAACCTGCCAGGACGATTTTGGTCTGGCTGCTCTCTGGAAGTTCTCTGGCTAGCAGACGACTAAAACAGGCGATGGGCGCTCGCCGCCATCTTTGCTGGGACTTCACGGATTGCAACGCGGGCGCTTGAGGACTTACATTTACCTCGCTCAGCCAACTGTATACGGTCATCTTCGGATTTCCTTACTTCTAGCGTTATCTCTTTAGGTGCTAACGCTCCGTTCCGCATCGCGAAGCGGTGTGATACGAGCCGTGGTGAACCGTTTGAAGCTTTTGTGTGTGTGTATATGTGTGTGGGGGGTTGTCCCCTGATTGCTTCTTCGCGGAGGTAAACAGAGCGCCGCGCTCTCATGCGTGCATGTTAACTGCATCGTGTTCCACGCAAGTTGTTGGCGCTCATTCCACATTGCGGTACATTTTGGGTTCGTCTTTCACTGGTGGTGTTCCTTTTCACATATCTCGCGTATGTATGCGGAGGTATCTCCTTTTTCTGCAGTTAGCGAAGGCTTTGCAGCTAGCCCGTGTTCGCTCCGTCTCTCCGTCGTATGCTTGGGTGGCAGCTCGAAACCGATATGTGTTCGAATTGCAGGCCGTTTATATAAGAATACACTGATTGCACTCGGTACATTAGACACGTACACGTACATTGGCTTATTGCTCTCATGATTGCGACCAATGTTATTTTTTGTGTGAAACGTTTCGCTGGTCACAGGCGACGTGCATTTTCGCGCGCCAGCCGCGTCCTCAGCTCCATAAATGAGAAGCACCATCAGCGACAACAAACTTTCTGAAATCGAAGCCCAAGCAGGTCGGCGCGAAATTTTATGCGTGTGAGACGTACCCGATAACCTGCTTTCTCATGTCTTGTGATGACACAACGCCAACTCATCGATGTCGCCGGTGGTCGACGTGATCGCTGCGAGCAGGGATGCTCCAGCTATCGCTTTCGAGTATACGATCACGATTTCGCGTCTTGTCATCCGCCTCGTCGGAGGCCATCTGTTGCGCTGCGCAAGGCGAGGTTGGCCGAGTACGCGTCCTGCGCCGAGTCGCGCGAAATCGCGCGAAAGTGATCGTATTCCTGAATGCAACAATATATCTTCAAGCTGGCAACGCATAAATGGGCCGACTACGCCGAGCGCGCGTCGGCCTCGACGGGCGCTGCCATGCTGGTAGCATGTTTACATTTGGCCAGCTGTACCGGCGTTCGATTTTGCAAACTTCGGGCAGGTTCGGGTTGTCTTGGGATCCCAGCCCACGTGACTTCCTGTCAGAACCGGAACTAGCTGGCTGCCGTCTGGCTCCCAGCGGGCTGCCAGAACTCTGAAAATCGAAGAGGCCCAGTATAGTAACTCTATGACTTTTCTGGTACACTGGGCCTGAGTTTGACCTCCTGAGAATATTGTCGCCTGCTCCAGGGGCGGGCAACACACGGCAGCGCTTTCTGAAACGCTGCTTTCTGCAGCTGACGGCAGGTGGCGACGCAAGTTTATGCTTGCACCGCCACCGGCAGCAGCTCGCATCCCCGTGAGCGCAGGCAAGTTTTCATTTTTGTTTAAACCAGACAATTAGCTGTGCCAAGTGTTATACTTAACGAAGGCGACGCCAAAATGCGATCGTTGTGCAAAATTCGAGCAAGAACAGTGCTGCGGTGAGCGGAAATTCTTTTTTCGAACACGCGACTCGAAATATTCAGGATCCTCTGCACGAAACTCTATGGAAGCGGTCACTCACTGCGCACAGTTGCGCATGCGCTGCGGCAACAGCTGATCGCCTCGCTGCCATAGCCTCGCTGCGCTGGGCCAAGTGCAACGCGCCGAACTATACAGGGGGCAAAATTTCAGTGATACCGGCGTTGCCGGCCTGACGCGCGCGACTTCCTCAGCCGCTACCTGACACACTGGAAACGCCGGACGATATCCGCGCCTGAAAGAAAATTATCTGGAAACAATGGCCTAGGGTAGAGACGGCGCCAAAGCACTTCCGAGCGTACAGCTTCCATGCTCTAGACAAGTATGCTTGGAGCTGCACTATTTATGAGGCTTAATTGCACTCTGATCATAACCAATTTTAGCTGACTAGCAGCAGCGGTATAGGCTGCCCTTACCAGAATCTTTGGCTTGCGACACGGCAGTACAGCAACCGTTGACTCGCCTTATAAAGAATATCGTTGTTTGATTATGAGAATGTAATTTTGGCATGTAAAACCTCACAATTTAATTACATTTTTTATTATAATTCGTGGCAAAGCCTCTGGGGCCAAGATTTTAAACCGGCTGAAGAGTAAAAAGAAGTAGCAGCGCTAAAGAGGGCAGCAAATAAATGAATGTCAGGTAATGCTTTTGAAATTCGTACACACAATTTTTCAACGGGCAATTATTCAACCTTTCTGTCTCGTTATGCCACGTGGCAACCAAAGAGAACAAAAAAAAATAAAGAAAGACGAGGAAGAAGTCTTCAGCTAATACTTTTCGTTACTGCGGCAATGAGCGCGAATGAGAAAAGAAGAAGAGGAACAGCTCAAATGATGACGTGGAAAGCATTCAGGGCACCTCGCACTTTTTTTCTTTGAGCAACCCCTCGTTTGGTATTACAATTTTCACTCTAATTTAACATGTCATTATTATTCCTATTTCGTTTATTTTGAGCGCTCTATATCTTCCATATTTGCACCTTGAACGATGCGATGAAATGGGTGACTGCCGTTGATTTGGAAGAACCGGAATTGGAACCAATTGAACGTTTCCGTTTCTTTTATTTGTTGTAAGCAGTAAAAGTTACATTTTCAGTTTTTTTTCATGATTACAAACTTTATTTTCGAAGCCTTGCATTGATTACTCATAGAGAACTTTCGTATGTTTTTGTGAGCTGAGTGAAAGAGCTAGGATCGTTATTGACAATAGTTTTATTACTTGCTTATCGGAGGTCTTGTCGTTTTGTGTTGTCCTATCGATTAGTTTTGTCTTAATCCATTAATGGGCAAGTGTCATAGTTAAAAACCTTATTCTTTATCATCATCATCTTCGCCGTCGTCGTCGTCGTCTTCGTCGTCGTCGTCATCACTTCTGTGAGCTGAGGAGTGTGTCAGTCTGGGCGGCTGCAGCAACACCGAGGTCTAATCCCGCACTCCAACGTACGAGGTAGGTCGCCGTCTCGTCTCCGCCTCCATCCTTACGTTTGCTTACTCACCGATAGGCGCTGTAGATTTAGCGCAGCTTGCTTGAGCCACGTTCAGCGCTCGCGAAGCCTAGCACCGTACTGCGCGAGCTCACACTATTCGAGAAACGCTTGCTGGCCAGGCTGATTATGCGGCTGGGGTAATCCGGGGCTAGGTTTCTGGCGTCGAATACTAGCGAGGCGTGTGTAAAAGTCAAGGTACGTGTTCACAAAACGCTCTTGCAATAAAATTCTTCGCGAGAACAAATGCAAGTCAATCCTGACTCTGGGCATCGTATTAGGGAAGGCGGCTGGCCAATGGCAAGGAGCGCATACGTGCTAACACCTTAGTGAATGCTAGCCCAGATTCGTGCAGTGCACGGTGTAAGAAAATATTCTTACACCGTGGTGCAGTGCATCAGAAAATTCCACGGCACTGTGTCCACACACGCGTTCATTCGTACGTGTTGCACTTAAGGTAACTTGTAAATGCTTTTAATACGGACTGTATTAACCTTTTCTTATCATGTTTGCCGATCAGGGCCGAACTCGAAGTGCTCCTTGTTCGCTCGTTTGCCGTTGGTCGACCACCTTTCGCTAATATGTCTAAAATTACGATTGGCTGCGATATGGTAGTTACAATGTCATAGAACCGGCCAGTGAGGAGGCCTAGCGTCTATAACGGTAGCGTAACCCGACGAAGCAGCAACACAGGGGCACACTACACGCTCTTATGGAACGTCTACAGGTCGTTTCTACAGGGCCATGTATTTCGCTTAACGTGCCCGAAAAAAAGATTTCGCACTTGCCGCTGCGCTGTTCTTCTTCAAATATTGCAGAAGGATCGCATTTTGGAGTCTGCGTCGTACAGTGTAACGCTTGCCGCAGTTAATTGCGTGGTCTTTAAGAAAAAGTGGAAATTTATCTTCGCTTATGGGGATGCAAGCCGCTGCGGCGACGGCGCATGCTCAGACAGCATGCGCCGTACGCTTAGAGAGTCGCCATGGGGTGCAGCATCCGGCAGCTACAGAGAAGGTTGCCGAGTGTTACTCGCTCCTGGAACACGCGGCGGCCCTCCCCGAAACGCTGCTTTCTGGAGCTGCCGGCAGGCGACGACATACGTTTATGCCTGCGCCGTCGCGGCAGCAGCTAGCATCCCGATAAGCGATGGAAAATTTGCCCTTTTTTCTTGAGAAAAAAAACGGGCAATTAATTGCGACAATTACGACGTGGCTTCCGAAATGCGATCCTTCTGCAAAACTTGAGTAAGAACAGCGCAGCGCGAAGCGTAAGATTTTTTTTTTTCGATGACGTACGTTAAGCGAAATATGCAGGATCCTGTCTTACAGGCATAGAGTTTCATACAATAATTACTAGAGGGAGCTCTGGCGCTAGTGTGTAGGGGAGCTGCAGGGGGGGGGGGGGGGGGGAGGGGCGGTTTAGCCAGCAATTATGGAGAGTACATGGATTCGCCTAAGCCGTTTGAAGCCGGCTTCAAACCGCCTTCAAACGGCTTCGTGACTTTGTAAGGATGCCACATTCAAAAAGGTAATACGCAATAAGTAATTACATAACCGTTATTAAAATTTGTCGACGGCAGGAATCGAACACAAACTCTAGCACAGAAGCCCGATATTCAGTCCACTACGCCAAGGAAGCATGAATGAACAATCGACACAAAACGCCCTTGTGAATTAATCGCGGGCAAGCCAGTGCCTTCAGACACTTCGCGCGTTTCAATTTGGCCACCTCTCCAAGCGGAACCGTTCTATTTAGTAGCGTTTATGCGTCTTCGCATCGTCTTCTGCACTAAGAAAATTATAGATTGCTCTGAACTTCACGACGATGAAGGCATATAAAGCGTAATAAAAAGGCCACAAGGACGTTTCCACCCACGAGCATGAAAATCAGACAAATACATGTACTTCGCCAGGGATTGGGCCTGCTGTGTCCTCTTTTCGGCTGTGTTCCAATACTCGCCGTAGACAGCAAGGAAGAAGGCTAAGCGGACAGCGGCCATCTTAGGCCTCGTTCTAATTCTCACGAAGGCGTAGAAGTAGACAGCTTCGCCAAGACAGAATCGAAATCAATAATGATTCAGACTACTTTCCTGTCCAAACAAGATGGCGGCTGAGCAGGACGCTTGCAAAGCCGACAGGAAGGTCGTCTGCGCACAATAAAACGTAGGAACGCGTTCCTGCGCCCTTAATCTAAGTCCCATCGTGTTTTTCATAGGTTCGCAGGCAAAAAGACATAAAATATAGAAATAATGCGTGCTTTTCTCAAATTTCTTTTGTTGCCACGAGGTGGCGTCAAGTCGTAGAGGCGTCTTCCATACGTCTTCCAGACGGCTCGGAAAGCGTTCCACTACATGGCCTCTAAACTGTCTCCGGCTGCCTTCTTAGCTGTCTACGTAGACTGTCTCTGATGCTGGCCAGAACTGGAACACACGCTTTGTCTACAGGCGACATTGGTTAGGTCATGATGCGGAGGAAAATAGCGAACATGCCGCGTTGGCGGTGAATGTTGGTAGACTCTATTCTGCTACTAGGTCAGATTTAGCTTAGTGGTTCTAAATGAGGAGGTATAGCTTAATGCAACCGGCACTAGATGGCATTACACAACGTTGCTCTCACGAACTGTTCAAGCGTAAGAGGGTTTTGTGAACACGAGCCCAGTTACTAGACGTATAAGGGACGACGACAAGGAGGGAGCCATCGCGACCAAGAAGTATGCGTGGCCATTGCTCTTCCATGTCACTATTTGCAGGAGGGACTTATGCGGGACGCCGTAGTGCAAGTATATACAGAGAGGTCTCGCTCGACTCGGGAAACGTTAACGTGCACAAGTGCGCATATGGGCAAGAAACCTCCACGTACTGAACTTCACTGACGAATTACTGCTTAACTTTGTAAACTTGTGCCAGCCTCGGGTAGTGAAATATCGCGGTTATTTCTTTTTCTTTCGTTGCTTTTGCGAATATAAAAGCTTTCCACGAATAAAATGTAGTCCATTTGAGGAAGGCAGCGGCATCTGTGTCCCATTTTCTTTCACCCTCGTCTCAAATCGTGTTGGCAGAACCGGTCGATGCTTCGGCCTCGCGGGACCATTCAGCTAGTCGCAGATCAATACGGGAACCAGCTGGTGTCTGCGAGAAGCAGAATGTCCGGAAGAAGGTGTTGCCTCTCAGTGTCAGTCGGTCCTTGTATATATGCTACCAGCCTCATTCCTACGTGTGATGCATGGGTCGAAGACGAAAATATGTGGTTTAATTTATTTTTCTTCTAAATTACGCCAGTTCTTTGAGTTTCTTAGCTACGCTTAAACGTCACTAACGGTCGACAAAACGCCATTTGCTTAGCAAGATTATCAAGGCATCGCACTGAAGAAATACTAAAGCGGAATATTAAGCTAAGCTGTACTCGTAAATCACGCTTGCGAAACAGCCACTCACGTATTCTTACCATGAGAGGATCCGTGGAAAGCGCGAAAAACCACAAGACCGCAAGACAAAAAGCCACAGGGAAGTTTCTGCAGCTCGCAGTGGCGTCATGCACTTTCACAGCCTCTACACGGCTATCGCTAATTGCTTACGGGAAAGGAAAGTATGCGTTCCTTTCTAAGCTGGCCAAGGACCCAACTCAGCAAATTCTGAGAAATTAACCTGTGCTGATATGGTTCGAATACGAGAAGCTAATTCGAAATTCGTAACGTCACTCAGACTTGCCAGTGCGATATTCAAAGCAAGAGAAGTTTGGCCTTCAATGTCTTCAATAATACTGAACTCTTTTAGGCCAAATCGATGAGCACGAAGTTTTGAAGGAGTACCAGTCCAAACTAATTTAGTATTGTTCTTCGGTGCCTTTTATGTCATGCTTTTGGGCTTCATGGTACATATTTTCTGACGGAGCGTCCCAGTACTGCAAATAAGACAAGTGCAACGGACCTCGAGCTGTTAACTCCTCCATCCCGTTTTTTGGCTGTTGTGGTCGCGAGTGGTAGCTCTAGGTATATAGTACTAGTCTCGCTGGCGCTCATTGCATGCTGAACAAGCAGTAAGATAACACTAGCAATTCTTGCTAGCATTTCGTTTATGTGCGCATATAAAAAGGACCGCAAAGGTTATTTAAGCTACAGTCCCCCTCATGCGCACGTGATCCGCTGATGCCTATCGGCAGTTCAGTATTGCAAAACAACTTCTAGATCATTATATTGCAGCAGTAACGTGTGTTCAGGCGATGAATCTCTTCCTTCGTTTCTATTTGTTCACTATTATCGGTCACTCGAAGTGGCCACTCTTGGCCATAACGACGGCATAGTCATGCACGAGCCAAAGCAAGTGCAAGTGGAAGATTATTGTTACGTTAGCCTCACCTTGGAATCACAAAACAAATAGACTGAGCGCACACTCGCTACGCCAGAAAATGGCGTAAATGTTAAAGTAGATAACGCCCCCCCCCCCCCAACTCCCCTCGGTAATTTTCTTAGCAGCTTCCTAGGCAGAAACAACTCGTGGCTGAAGCTTATGAATTGATCATGAGAAAAAGATATGTTACAGTTAACAATTATCGAAATTTGAGCTTGGCTGCATTTACAGACTTAAATGGCACAAAGTGCCCAAATTAGCGAAAAAAGAAATAAATCCGAGACGTCGTAATGACCTCGATGGCACCGCCGTTCGGGCGCAAAATTCAATATTGAAAGCCCATTTCCGTTTTTTTCAGTAATATATTCTTTATCGTCACACGAACGGTGGGACAGAGTTCATAAAGCGTCACCTGTCGTTCTTACCTGTTCTTGCAGCGGTTCTTGGTGTCCCCTTATGGCATAATCACTGTAGCATGAATCTTCCAATAACAGCCACGTTAACACTCTAACATTGCTAATCTGAATGCCTAACCACTAAATTATACTGCCATCAGTACGATGTTTTACCTGCACCGAAAGTTTAAGGGAAAAGAAAAGTGATCGGGGTTGGCAATTAGCCTTCGCCGATAGGCTTGACGGTTACGTGGCGGTGCTGGCGACGTACTTGGGGTCGGTTTTCTCGATTGGTCGGAAACCGAGACTGTGTACCAATTTCTAGGCGAGTGTAGCGCTAGTTGAGCGTGCTAGCCTCATGAAAATGCGCATGGTTTGCTAGTCATAATGTGCAATCATTACTGCTCTTCTTACAGCTGAGACCAGGAGACTGTCTGCCGCCATGGCAACTTCAGCCCCTTCAAGAACTGGGGATAACTTTCCATCATCAGAAGAATCAATCGATGACTGCGGACTATCTCCAGTCAGTTCCACAGATGACGAGGCCCCGAACGGGCTTTGCAGCCTTGTGCACAGTTTCACGACCTCAAGCAAAGACTCAAGCAGCGACTACTTCGCGCTCCGATCGGATGACCACGTCGGCTTGGACGGTGGTGCTTCTTCTACGGACATGGCGCTGCCGTTACCTAGCAGCTATGTCGAAAGGCCAATGTCTCACAACATGCCAAGAAAAGTGTCAGCGTCACAAGGTACTAAAGCCGATCCTACGAATACCTTCTCCAGCATCGGTGATAGCTCATATTCATGGTGTTACTTGGAACTTGAGCGGCTCACAAGCACAATCAGTATTGGAGCTGAATATAGGGGAACAATAGCAGATCTTGAAACACCGGATGGTGAACTCAGGCGCAATAATATCAATAGCTCGCTGTCCTCGGACCCCAACATTTGTCAAACAGCTTCACGAGCAACCATCGACGGGCCACATTTCTCTACTGCTTCAGGCAACTATGCGAAAATGAACAATGTATTCGACGCTGCTGCTCCACGTGGTACTACTGGAGACGCGGCAACTAATGGAAACCTTAAATCAGGCTGGTCAACGAGAACTCACGAGAGCGCTTTTGTCCAACCGCCACTCCTTTCTACCATGTACGCTCACAACCCCCACATGATCATTGGCATCGACGATCAAATATATTCTGACACAGTGAAGTCCCCCGTGGCGTCAGCAACATCTACAAAAGAAAATCGAAAGTCACAATTGAATGTTCCGAACTGCTCAGCATCAACAATGCATGCGCCCGTGCAGCTACCTATGTGGTCAAGCGCTGCGAATTCCCTTACAGCTGATATTGCCTCCCTATGGGAAAAACATGCATTAATCATAGCTCGTGCAAACAACTTTGAACGCTACGATCTGAGCACGAATGTAAACATGAGTAGCTTTCGCCAACGAAAGCGCTCACGGCCAGCCCCAGACGCCGAAGGCCTCTATGCACGGCCAGGTCGCAGTACGTCCGTTTCCGCTGCAGATGCTGAAGAACTGCCGCCTGTAATTGTTGAGGCCCAATATGAACGAAAGCGTGGTCTACTGGCAAGCGGAAAGGAAAAAGAATGCAGTAGTGAGGAGGACTTCAGGGGAAATGCATTTCGTCGACTCAACACGGACGAAGAGAAGCACGAAGCCTCACAAAACACATGGAATATTGGCGGGTGCATAGAACTTGATAAAGGCGGCGCAACTTCCAGCTACCGACGGCGATTGTTAGACCCAGAACCCGCTAGCACTGCACCGGCCACCAAAAGTTCGAAGCGCAAGACTCACCAGAACCCGAAGCTCGAAAGAAATAAGCGTACCAGGTGCTCAAGCACAAACAAAGACGCCATTGGGCTGCCGATATCGGAACGGGACAGAAAGAAAGACAAAGGCAACACAAAGGTCCAAGAGATGCCCAGTAATCAACAAATAAGAATGCATTCGAGTTCTGCAGTGATCGACGAAGAAATGGGCTCTACTCATCAATTCGACGATAGCAGCCATCTTCCGATGCGTCTCAGTGCAACAGAGACAGCGCACCGTGATGTTATCTGCTCTCGCACTGTAGATAGAAGGACCTACAAGAAAACCAGGGCCGCCAATAACGTCGCAGTCGATGAGCATCCTGCAATACCTCTTTGCCTACTGCAGCAGTACGACGACTTCTATGCTGGCGCGAGCAACAATGACCCGCGGATGCTGTCTGGCTGGAAACCCGGCGAACGCTTGGGAATGAGAAGCTTCTGTAAGGGTCCAAAGTTATTTTCTCGACCAGCACAGGACTGAGTGTACAGTCTCCGTGAGCACGCCGGTGCATGCTTCTGCACTTTCACTTGTGAGCGCATAGCAAAATCCCGCGCAGCCTTCCTTTTTTTTTTCATAGTGGTGACAGTTGCCGAGACTGACCAATAACTGTTTTCTAGGATGACAAATAACAGCTGAGCAGCGACACGAAATACCTTTAAGCGAGTAACTCCATGGCAAGCGAAGTCGACAGCGCAAAGCCATGTTCCCATCTTCCCAGTTAATAAATGACTTAATTTTTAATACCTACTGAGAGCAATCAAACATTAATGAAACCTTAGCCGTCGGCTATTCTAAAAGTTGTCGCCTGTAATTCTGCACACTATATTGTTTACCTTTTTTCCCTAAATCTGATCAAACAGGCGTGAAGCGTGACGCAGAGAGAATAATTCGGCAGTCGATATGAAAACAGCACAATGTTTTAGCCTTCATTTCCTCCCATGTTTGTTTGTTTTTGTAGGAGAGACACGGCTTTGGAAAGATATCCTGAACACAATAAGTTAGTTATGTATTTTATTTTACTAGTAACTTCGTTGCCGCGTCGTTTTGCCGCCCCCTCCCCTCTGAAGAAGGTGGTTCATTTTGTTGAAACGTGAAACTTGTAGCAGCCCGAAGTAATTGCATGGAAAAGAAAGTAAAGGAAGTTCAGCAACGCTGTCAGTCTGCAGCTCCTTTGCGTGCAGTGCCCACTAATAAAGGAAATGACTGAACCCAGAAACTGCGATTGACGAGCTCAATTGGGCCAACGCGAGGAGGAGGGGGAGGGGTATTGGTGTGAACGTGCCGTAGCATATACAATATGAATTTGTCTCGGCAGTCAGATCAGTCGTGTCTTATAAAAGCAACTCGCAAGGAATTCGAGTAGAATTCGTTATCAAAAGCTTTATGTTCTAAGTGGTGAAACATTTTAACCACAAATGTCTTACGCGTAGTCAAACTTGCCAGCGAAACAATCGGCTCTTGGAGGTGTTCTTATAAGTTTTAGCGTACTCAAAGGAAGTGCAACCGATGTATTATCTAGGCTACTATGAACCCTTTTCACGACGATACCGCAGGCGCTGTCATATTAGATTACGTGGTGACTGGTCCATTACTTGTCTCAGCTGCCTCCATTTCCGCCGTGTTTACAATGAAGGCATGACGGCAGCGCAACTCATAAAACCTCCGTTTCGGCGGATATCATAGGCAGTGACTGGGTGGACAACACGAAGCTTTGGCCACAGCTTCAGAGGAGATGTGAGCGCTTTTGGATCTCATTACGCCTTCTCCAAACGGTACGAGAAACGCATACTGTGCTCGTAATTAAAGCGGGGCTAGAAACTTATTCCTGGCTGTTCGAACTTTCCACTTCCGAATTAAATGAGGATCAGTGTCCCTTGCCCTTCGGTTTTTATTTTTCTTTAGCATATATTTCTTTATTATTCTGCATATATAGCAGCTTTCTAAAATGTGTTTTCTATTATCTAATCAACGACGAAGAAGGCATGTTATGCTTCCGCTGTAAATATGCTATTACCGTTATTAAGTTTTAAATAAGGGCCATGAGCCGCACATGATAACCACGTGACAGACTGAGGCATCTGGTAAAAACGCATCAAACTTGTCCTTACATTCCAACTGCGAAAAGTGCTGTATGAGAACCTCACGTGGAACATTTTCCTTACTAATCATATTAAAAGACGTCACATATACCTAGGCTCAAGTCCCAAGGAGACATTGGTCAGAATGAAGGATCTGATAAACTTTCATTAAAATATATTTTGAATTTCTATGCAACATATTTCACTGCTGAGCAGCGGCTGTGCTGCGGTCGCAACTCGATCTTTTGTTTTAAGTCTCCATGGCTCGTAGTTGAATGCGGTAAACGTAATGGGCCACCGAAGTGAATGGGCTGAAGCAGAGAAGTGCTGACAGAACAGCGTGCGTGGTCTAAGCTTTGAGACAATTGTATATCTGGCGCTCGACGTATGACGTCAGCAGCGCCATATGAGACAAGACGCGCACACGTGGCCTAAAGTTGGCGTTCTTTGTGTTCTGCCTGTTATAAAGAAAAGCATCGGCGGGGGGGGGGGATGAATTTTTTTGACATTCGCCTACCTTCCGTTTTCGAAATGAAACGAGGTTAACCGTCTAATGTATTGTCTTTTTGTATTCGCTCACACTCTCGCTAAAGATGTCCCATACATGCTCAGGGGTTTGTTTCGGTGCGCAAAGATGGCTTGAAGGCCATCAAGATCGAAGGTTGTGTTAGTTACTAAAGCTCTGGGGAAATGGCTGCCCCATTCCCAAAGGTATGAATGGCGAACGATTTAATGTATGCACATGTATAAAGGAAACTGTTCGCCGTAATTAGTGACGTCTGCTTGATCGAACACTGAATATAATTTATCAGTTGTTTTATACAATAAGCGCCAAAATCCTGGAAATTATGGAACAGGCGTTGAAGCATAAGCTCCCCATTATTTAACTCCCGACGTAATATACGAAGCAAGGTGTTCATGTAGCTGTAATAATCAGCGCTGCATTCAATGCTTGAAACTGCCGTATACGCTAAATTCAGCAATTAAGTCGCAAGAAAAACAGCAAACTGAATTGTCTGTAGTGCATAAAATATAAAAATAAACGCCGAATTACACGCAGAAATGCCTAATTACATGCAAAAATAGGAGTGCTGCCCTTTAAGCTTAATTTCGCATTCATTCTAAACAATGTGCGTTAAGAAATATCAGGCAGTGGCAAAAGACAGAAAAGGGGAGAGGGGGTGACATGCCAAGCAACCGCCCCGTGTACCGGGAAACAGAGGGACGCCACTGTTTAGTTCATCCACTAAAATTTCAAGAAGGGCTGTCAGCCCGTCGTGCTACTTGTAGGTCAGCAGTATGCTGTTTTTTGAACGGTATAACCAAATCCACTCGCATTAACGGCCCGATATACCCGCGGCTAAACGTACGGCTCTTCATAGAAGCGCAGCACATAATACTGTACTAGAAGAGTGGGTGAACATCAAAGTCACAGACAGACAGACAGACAAGAAACTTTAATTGGTCCGAAGGGACTACGTTGTCGTAGTCGCGGGCCGCACCCGCGCCGGGGGCGGAAGACCGTGATCTTCAGCCCTGGCGCAGGCCCTTTGGACAGCCCGAAGTTGGACTTGAAGCTTGTCGCTCTTGACGGCTTCATCCCAATCTTCTTGCCTGTTGAAAGGCGAGTGGCGCAACACAGAACATTGCCACAGCATGTGGTTCAAAGTGGATCGTTCCTCGCCGCAGTCTGGGCAGCGGGGATCCACACCCGGAGTGTAGTGGCTCAGCCTTGAGCGAGACGGAAAGGAGCCCGTCTGCAGCATTCTTAGCACCGACGCCTGGGGTCTGCCTAGCTTCGGGTGAGGAGCCGGAAACTGTCTGCGTCCCAGCTGGTAGTGAGCAGTTATCTCGTGGAAAGTTAGCAGCGGGTCCGTGGTTCGGTCGATCCCCTGCGAAGCTGGGCCCCTCGGACCGACGCGGTTGATGAGACCTCGCGCCTGGTCGTGGGCCAGCTCATTCGGGTTGATCGAGCCAGGGGAGACGTCCCGGCCCATGTGAGCCGGGAACCAAGTGATGACGTGACGGGCCGTGCCTGTCTTGCGGGTCCTCAGCACTGCTGCAGCCTCGGCCGAGACCGAGCCGGCGAGAAAGGCCATCGCCGCCGACCTGGAGTCTGTGAAGATCTGCGTGCGCCCGGGTTCGCACAGAGCCAGCGCCACTGCGACTTGCTCTGCGACGGACGCCGTCGAACGTTGTATAGACGCCGCATTCAGGATCTTGCCCTGGGGGTCAACCACCGCAGCCACGTAGGAGTTTGATCCGGGATACCGCGCCGCGTCGACAAAGGACGCGAGCTCTGGGTTCTGCAGGGCAGTCTTGATGAGTGCTCGGGCTCTGGCTGCGCGCCGGGCCTCGTTGTGCTGTGGATGAACGTTCCTCGGGAAGGGGGAGACTCGAAAGGCGTCCCTTTCACCCTCGCAGAGCGGGACTGCGCACGACTCCTCGGCCATGGCTGCCAGACCCGCCATCTCGAGTATTCGACGGCCGGCCTTGGTGGTAGAGAGGCGAACAATCTGTGCCGTTTTCTGTGCTTCGATCACTTCGCTCAGGGTGTTGTGGACCCCGAGTTGCATCAGCTTCTCCGTGCTAGTCGTCACGGGGATGCCGAGGACTCGTTTAATGCTCTTCCTCATGAGTGCTTCGATCTTGTTCTCCTCCGACCGCGACCAGCTTAGCGTAGAAGCCACGTAGTTGATATGGCTCATGAGGAAGGCGTGGTAGATCCTTATGAGGTTGGCTTCGCTGATGCTCCCCTTCCTGCTCGTCACTCGTGAAACGAGTCTGAGCATGTTCTCCGTCTTCGCGCTCAGGCGCGCGATCGTTTGCGCGTTGCTGCCCTTTGCATTGAGGACCAGTCCGAGCACCCTGAGAGAATCCACCCTCTGGATGCGCTGACCCGTCTTCGTTCTGAGTTCAATCGGTACTTGGTCCAGCGTCGTGTCGAACTTGCGGCCTTTTCTGTCGGGCCGATACAGCAAGAGTTCCGACTTGGTCGGCGAGAGGACCAAGTCACATACCGACATTTAAGCTGTGTCATATGCGACACGAAACTGTGACTACATAAAGGGCGTTGAATGGTAAGAGATCTCAGCACAAGCTACGTTTAATAATATCAGAGCCTTGTTGCAAATGGGTCGCAAGCCCCAAGGGTAGCGTTGGCCTGGCGGCCTGGGGCACAGCTGGAAGCATCCGAAGGTCCTGGCAAAGGAAGAGTCGACTGCTAACAGAACAACTTGTTTATTCTAGCATCGCAAAAGAGCGGCCGGTCAGGTCAACCGAAGTGGAGAAACGGGAGACCACGTTACTCGACGGAATAAATCGAAGCTTCTCTCTTGGCGCCCGGGGGCAGCTGCTTTTATACTCTCGGAGGCGAAGGCAAGAAGGAAAGGCTCGCAAGAGGCGCACGTGACGGCGGCGCACGGACACGTTGTGACAAAAAGTGACGTATCAGCCGGGCCGGCGCCGCTCAGACCTGCTCGCTTCACAGTTGGGGAGCTCCTCTCCCAGGCTGCCGCGCTTTCACAAGCGTGGGCACCAACACACACACACACGCACACACACACACACGAAGACACGTGGCATTGAAACATGCCTGGACGCGCTCAGCAGGAGGCGTTGGGACAGCGCTGAACTGGCCAAAATGTCCGCCGCTGTGAACGAAGCCCCGGCGTCCGTTGCATCCGCGCCGGCTATACCGCACGTCGGAGGCGAAACGTAACAGCCTCCAATTAGTGCGAAACGCAAACAGGTGGCCCTCGTAACAAAATGATCAAGGACTCACTGACAAACTCTTGTTTACTGCACTACAGAGAAAGGAATTGATGTTTCAGACAACCGCATAACTGTCTTCTACACTCTAAACAGGCTAACTTTAATAGGACTGCGCATTTTTATAACTTTGCATACACATAAATAGAAGTTACATTATTAAAGAATGTGCCGTTTATGAGGTAACTTATGATAGAAGAGCGAATTTTATCAATTTTGTATATATATAGATTGAAGTTACACTATTTAGCAGTGTGCTGTTTACTAGAAGTGTACATTTCAGTTCTGGCAATGTTAGCTTTACTATAAGTTAACACCAAGCCTGAACTTAAGCGCCACAACTAATGCTGAGCTTTACCGTTAAAAGAACAGCGGTGTGAATTACATGTACTGGTCCTTCTAAAATGATCAAAAGTAGGCTTGATCCAAATTACGCTCGTGCTGCAGAAATCACTTCGGTACTGCTTCTACGGTAGATACAATTTTTCTGCACAAATGTGTAATTATGACCACTGAAACACCTGTAAAATTCAGTACAGTCTGATGCAAGCGTCTACTTATATCCAAGGGTAAGCGCAGCTTAAACAAACAGCAAAAAGAAAAGCAGACATGCAGGCTACAGTCTCCAGTCATCAGGAACTTTAATTATGGAATTTAAACTACACGTTCAGTTCTCAACTAAGCAGCGTTCGTTGAACACTCAGCAATACAGAAGCAATATGTGACTTAAAGCATAACCAATTTAGATCTCCTCTAAGTTACAAGCTATACATCATACATATTACATAACGCACACAGCTCCAACCAAATTGCACTAAAACAAAAATTTTGCCATTTGTGTTCTGCTGATACTTTACACAAAATCACATACCGTGTGATGCCTTCTTCCGGAAGTACGTAATTCTTATCCAATTTCGAAAGCACATTATTGCTTACTTCAGCATGTTTATTAAACTGCGTGAATAAGTACACACAGTAACAGTAAGAAGAAGCGCACTGATCCAAATACCCTTCTTGGTTGATATCAGCTGTTAGCCAATAGCAGCTACCTATCGGAATATGCTATATGACGAAACATGGCGCCCGAAAAGAGTGAGGAATAGGCGTCTGTTGAAAAGAGCCTGTTTTTAGCGCGAAAAGTTGTAGAGCGCCAGCCTCTGCTGCGAGAGGTTGTGGGTTCTATTCCCACCGCCGCCGGACACCCACTGGTTCTGATATGGGCACAAAAGTAGTCAGACCTGGCGTTTGGCTCTCTTCAGGGTTGATACACTTGGAAAAGGAGTCTGCACCCTAAACACCTGTCGAAGCCCTTGTGAGCAAAAAAAAAAAAAGTACAGAAAATTGGGCTTTGGGCCGCTCCCATGGCGACGATGTCCCATGCGGCGCCTCAAATGCACCTAATGAGGGGGAGGGGTGCCTTCGGGTCTGGGAGAAACACCCCTTTCCAAGCGCTGAGGTCCCGTAATGGCCGAGTACCAGGCCGGGAGTGTGCCTGTAGCTAGTTTACCGTTAGGTGCCTGGCCGCAGCACTTGCCTCCCACAGCCGAGGTAAAACCCCGGTAAGAATGTTAAAAGACATAAAAACACAGAAACACAAAGTCCAGTCACACAACTACACAAAAGTGAGGTCACATAAGGAAACACGAATTATGTTCACACACAGGGGCATGAATCCAGACATATAATGCAACAAAGTCAACGCAATATTTTTCGCAGAATATTGCTCGCTTCCAGAAATCTCTGGAGCGCCATTACCGCTAGTCTTTGGAATGGCTATGCTTACCTATATATACGACTCCTTGAGAGAGAGAGTAAGAGTGGTCTAGCGATGTTAAAAGTTGTCTTTGTGCGTCATGTCGCGGGCCTTCAAGCAAAAGACGTATATTTTCATCTACTTGGCTACAAGAACATTTTCAACTATCAGTTTGCGATATTTCGTGCAAAAAGTGCAACCGAGCCAAAGAGAGTGAACCAGCGTTTCAAAGAACCTGCTTGTTGACAGCTCAAATGCTTGCATTCGGCTTCATTATGGAATGACAAAGGCGGCCGTAGAAGAATTTGCATGACAAGAAAACCATCTACGTACGCCTGAATATAACAACTGTATCTTTTAACAGTTTCAAATTTCAATGTTACAAGAGACGCGTTTCTTTAATCATACAACCGATATGAAGTGCACCTAACACGCAACAGAATATGATCCTCAATATTGATTCTACACAGTATACTCAACCGAACTTTTCCCTAAATGCCTCGCATTTTTTAATGGAAGGCTGATGCACACGAATGTTTTCTTTTGTTCGAATCCATTTGAATCTAAAGGAACCAGTACAGAGTCTTCTGAACTAGTTCGCACCTTTATCATTTTCGTTCGGGATTTGAAGCCGAACGGAGCAGAAGATCATGAACTAGAAGCGAACGCGAAAAAATGTAGCTTAGGAACACCTTTAGAGTACCAGTACCAAGTCCTGCTACATGCATATCAGGCACGAGTGGCTTCGTTCTTACGCGCATGCAGCGCCGCAGAGTTAATCACAATGTGTTCGCCCTAGCCACGCTATCCGACTAATGTATTAGGCGCCAGTACGTGACACCGCACAAGCAGTGACAACAGCAAACCACCTACACTATTATTGGACGCCCATTAGGCCCTTACGAATTGAGCTAGATAAAAGTGAGCAAGGAACAAAGTGAAACCTTGTATATTACTACTGCACGAATAAAGCCGATATATCACTGTACGGGCAACTTACCGAGCTCGAATAGCTTGCCATGAGCGCCTGGACAATGGTTGCACAACTCGCACTTCATCTTCGGTTCCGAGTCGTCTGACAGGCCGTTGATTGTGTACCGGACGCACTCACACTATGGCTAATTACAGTGGCTTCGGATTACGCGAATTACGCTCCGTTGCTCTACGCCATGGCCGCACGGGGAAAAAAAACATACTACTGCGCAGTAAGAGCTGCGAAAGAGAGCGGAAAGCACGGTGCCACGAGAAAAGTATGCATCCACGGTGACTCGCGCACTTCGGAAACCGGCGGCTTGCCACTACGCAAGTCTTTCCGGCGTGCACTTCGAGCGAAAGATAAGGGCGAGACAGATAGATGACGCTGCACGATTGCGGCTCCGTTCCAAGCATTCAGGACGCTCTACGAGTTACACCGCAGTTAACACGCTATCACGTAGACGTAAGAGGACGCGCAGCGCGGCATTAGCAGTAACCGCATTATACGGCATTATCGTGGAATTGCACACGGCACCTCTGTTTCACATAAGTGTTTCCGGTTACCTTAAATTCCATTGGTGCTACCTATAGTAAACGCACAAAAAAATCAGCCACACCACTGTTACGTTTAATTACCCAAATGTAAGAGTATGCCTTTTACTTTCAAATTTGACACAATGTGCACACTTAGAAACGTTACCGTGTTTAGAGTGTACACGACTATCACCGAAAGCGAGGAACGAACTGTGACATCAGAACGACAGCGGCGACCCTGGTTAACGTTGAGCACTGAGAACTCCCGTATTAGCTGTGACTTGTTGCTTCGTGCCGACTGCATCGGGAGAGTAGGAGTGGATGGACGTGTCGAGTGTGACAGCTATTCCATACCAGTGACGAGGCTAACTTGAACATACGATTCGCCCTTCTGCTAGCTCTTGTAATTTCAATTTATACATACGGGCAAACGAGCAACTGGTTTGTTTGAAAAAAAAAAGTTAATCAACGCGACTAGAAAGTTAGCAGTAAACAAGTGCAAAGTTATATTGGAAGACGTATTAGAAATAAAGATAGGCTTTACACATTTTACATCCACAAACCTTTTAGTAGGTGGTTGAATATGTCCGCAACTTTCAGAAAAAAAGAGGCCTTGTTATTTTAATCCCTTTCATCGATTTCAACACTTTAATGGTTGTTGTTGGTGATGTTCCTGAACGATGATGTGCACATTCTGTGAGACATAAACCAGAAGTGAGACAGTAAGATGAAACAGAAATAAAAGATATGGCAAAAAATATACGTTAATTTCTGGTGAAGCAATCTACAAGTGGTCGGCCATGATGGTGGATGATACACTTCCGCTAGGCAATGGCCATAGCTTTAAGGTTACTGCTCTTTTTTTTTTTTTCTTTTGAAAGTTGTACGTATAATTGAACGTAACACCTCGGGCCTCCGGAGGAGTTGCATATTCACTCGAAAACGCTCACGTGCAGTGGATTATGCATAATGTTATAAAATATTACAAAAACAACATGAAGGCCGATAGCTAACACATCCCTTTTCCACCCTCTACGCCCAAATTTTAAAAAGAAAGAGGGAAATAATTATGCAGGTCCCGCGCGCTGTGGCAATCGACGTAAGCGAGGCTCTTTGTGTTGTTTGCGTTGAGTGACGATATTTGGCGGTGATGTTGACGGCCCACGAGAGTCGTGATGCGATGTTAGATGTTGCCCTGTCTGCCCCACCTGTGTTTGTCTACGTAGTTCACGGAACACAGAGCGAGACGTGTTCTCTCGAGGCGTTCTTGTGCTGCCATTAATGTGTGGCCGGGGAGAAGGCAGCACTGTCATTCCCTCGCAACGGACGCATCGCATCGTGGCTGAAGTGTCGATTTGCTGTACAGCAGCCGCTTGCGTGTTGTCGTCCTGACGCTGCGGCGCTTTAGTGCATCAATTCTCCGCACGAACAAACTTGCACGTTCTTTATTTCTTCTTTAAAAATAGAAGAAGCCTGCGGTATTATTTTTTGAATTAAGAGAAAGCTTTAGCTTGGGTGCTCCTATTTAAATACATGTGAAGTGATGATTCGTATTTCTCGGCAACCACTGCACCAAATTTGACGAGGTTTGTTGCATTAGAAAAAAAAAACTTAAAATCTAGTGACTGTTCGTTTCGAATTTTTTATGTAGGTAGTCAAATTTTTATTGAAAAGTGGCAAAAATCGAAAATTTTCCGCAAACGAAACTATCAAGTTTACAACTCTGTAACTCATCAATGAAAAGTGGCATCACAATTATGAGAATTGCATCTAATAGTACATCTAAAGCGGACATAATTCACACGTTACACATGAATATGAAAAAAAATTTGTAATATGGAAACACAGCTTTTGCAGAACCCTTGTACACTACGTAACAAATTCACGTGAGATATAAAATGAAATTTCTCCGCTTTCAGTGGTCTAGTGGATGCCGCTTACAGAACCACGATATATGTTCTTGATGCAGAGCTATTAATTTGTAAACTTCGTGCTTCCATGTTTTTCAAACTTCCGAATTTTGGAAAAATTTTTTAACAACATTCAGGCTCTGAATCGAAATTCTGCTCCGAACAGTCACTAGAATTTAACTTTTCTCTTTCAAATGCAACAAATTTCTTTAAAATCGGTGGAGGGGTTATCTCAGAAACATGTTTTTGCGTCTTACGTGTATTTGAATAGGCCGCGTCGGAGTTGGGCCCAAGCTAAAGCTTCTTGAGATTTTTGAAGTTTGTCCGGAACTGTTGCCATGTCTAGTAGTAGCGTTTCCTTTATTGAAGAGACCACAAACGAAGTATGCTTTCTAGTGGCGCCTTTCCCTTCTCCCGCGATAATTACATATATACAAGCTGTCACGAGTGAAGAGCGGCTATTATTCACCCGTTTCGCCATGGCCTTGGCTTTGTGCGTTCTCTGTCTCCTCTTTCTACCATACTACCTCCGCTCTGGGCTGTTGCACGTGAGTACGAAAGTAAGCGTTGCAGCTTCTGCAATTATATCGCGGGGGGGAGGGGGGAAGGCAAATGGCCTTGCGGCGACGCCCACGAAGTTCTCGTTGGAAAGGGCCCACAGACGTCTCACCCGTGCAGCGACGGCGACGGTGGGGGCGGCGGCGGCACTGGGAAAGTCGATGGAAGACGCAAAGAAAGCTTCGACTACAAAAATAAAAAAATAAATAAGAAACATTCGAATGGCTGTTATTGGCTACGGCATCTAACCTACAATCGTTTCGGAAGTTAACGCCTTGTTTTTGGGTTGTGCACTGCTTTAAGTCATGCTTTACGTCACGTACGTCATAACTTATTTTATTTCACCATGTCTTTCAATTCACGTAAAAAAGATTTCGTACCTCGCTGCCCCATTCCCCGCTGCGGGAATGTGCCATGCAGTTGAGCAAGAACTAGAAGAAGAAGGAGAAGAAGAAGGAGACCGCATTTCGGTCTGTATCAGCCAACTGCTACCGCGCACTAGAGGCCACACAAACTCTGCACGCAGCAACGGAACCCTCGACATTTGGTCTCCTTGTGCAGTGCTCGCAGAAGGTATGAATTCCGAAGCCGCGACTCCGGACGACTCCTCCGAAGTGGAGAACAGCGGCGCGTCGAGCGTCAAGGTGCGGCGTACCAGGCGGCTGGGGTCTCTGTTCGCCAAACTCCGCCCGACCGAAAGGCGGCAGTCGCTGTACCAAATGTCGGGAATGCAAGATTTTTCCTCCTATCCCGGTGAACGTAAGGCTCCACCAGCGCCCTCGTCATCTCCGGAGGAGGCTACGGACGGCTCCAAGCCGGAGGCCGTCGGAGAAGATGGCAAGAGCAAGAGCGACCGAAAATTCAGTCGGTATGCGTTCGCTACCATGCATGTCTTTCTAATGCGACGTGTGAATTTTAAAAATTCAGCACAAAATATGTTACGTTAGGTCAAAAGTTATCTGTCTTCTGACAAAATGATTCTCTTGATTCCTCATGATGATGACGGTTTATTGGCATCCCGTTTGTAACGGGGCGGTGACAAGTGGTCACCTAGCCTGCTTGATTTAATCAAATATACTGTACAAGCTTTTTCTTTAGTCTAGCATTTTTGTATTCATCTCCATAACCTTATTTTCTTTTATAAGGCGAGTAGTGCCCTCTCACAATATTAAACAGACCGCGCAAGGAGCTTTCCAGTTTACGAAAAGCAGCAGCAACCTCTCCCCCTCCCCCCTTCTTCGAAGTGCACTACAAAGGTGCTCATGCGAAGGATCAGTTCGTCGTGCCAGCCGAGCACTTCATGCAACGCAGCACTTACTGCGTGAACTTGTATTCAGCAGCGTTGCGAGAACTCTATCCATTTGTGTGATGTATTCTCACCCACTCCAATTCAATGTATTCTCACTCATCCAAATTTTGGGATGTAGTCCCAGCGGGCTCGCAAATTTTTTTTCTCATAAGTTTTCACATTTCTCGTACGTGTTAACAAAGTATGCCTATCCTAATATGCCTGCGCTCCTATTAAAGCTGTTTCTGTTCCCCTGCTTTAAACAAATGAAGCCTTTGGTCGATACTGCGAATGCCAAAGTGGTACAGAATCGCGCCATGTGCTGTTGTATGATATCAGCCTTTAAAGGCCCCTCACCAGGCCACAAAGCAAGCTTCCGTTATACACTGGAAGTTGTTACGTGTCCTCTAGGAAGCGTTCTGCCGCAAAAGTTTTTTTCAAATCGGCTGATTAATAGACCAGATAGAAATATTTCAGTGCCGTGAACTGATCATTTCAGGAGGCGAGCTCCACTACCAAGCGAGACACTCTCTCCACATACCCCGCCTAGCCCCCGCAAGCGAAATTCCTTCCCTGCGTTCTCCCACACCGGACCTGGAGGATCGCATGACGCATACGACACGGGCCCCACCTTCATTTTTTCCCCCGTTTTTTTCTTTTAGAGCGCAGCTCTTTGGCGTCCGTTCCTGGGTTTCGCGTCGTCGTCGGCCTCGTAACCAGCTCCGCCCCCCTTTCATCCCCCCAGCGCTAGCAGCGACCGACTGATACCGCTGGATGCCGCTGACGCCGCAAGAGAGTCAAGATAACGTGACTGCATAGAACACCGTCGCCGCCATGCAGAAAGAGGAGGAAAGGGTCCCCCCCCCCCCTGTTCTTGTGTGGCGGATAGGGTGCTCTTCAGTTGCCGACGCGCCGGTTATTTCACGTAGGCCCCGGCACGTCGACGAATACGTGACCACCTTCCCACGGCTAGACCTGGTTCTTAGCGCTGCGGAAGCGAGGGTATCATATTGTTTGTGTCGGCATCGGCGGCGTTGTCCCTGAAACCAACTCCACAGCTGGGGTTGACTCACTATCGGCGTCAGCGGCATCAGTCAGTCGCTGCTATCTCTTCCCTCCTCCCTTTATCGTGTTGTCCGCTTGCTGCGCGCTCTTCTGCCCCCATCGTTTGCCGCTGGGTGTACACGCCGCCCCCCTCCCCCCTCTTCCTGCGAGTCTCCGGTTGTCAAAGCGCCGGCTCGAACTTAATTCCTTTCTTCGCTCCTCCTCCAATGCAACCCCTGTGCGGTGGCAATCAGAGAGCCAGATCGGTGGCGGCGGATCTGTATATGTGCACCGCCCGAGCCGAAATTGCCGCTGCCGTTCGCCCTGTGCGGTGGCAATCAGAGAGCCAGATCGGTGGCGGCGGATCTGTATATGTGCACCGCCCGAGCCGAAATTGCCGCTGCCGTTCGCCACTGCGAAATTATCTGCCAGTTCTTTCTGAGCCATGAGCGAGACGACCGATGGAAGTCCTCCGTCTACTGCTGCTGCTGCTGCTGCTAAACGAGCTGCCAGAGCAGAGGCCCAGCGCCGTCGCCGTCAGAATCCAGAGGTGCGTGTCGCCGAAGCAGAAGCTTACCTAGTGGAGTCTTTGTTAAAGGAATACGTGTGAAAAATAAAAAAAAATTCTGTGATACCGCATACATGTGTTGCTCGATTTCTTTGCCTCAATCTATCGAAAAGGTGAAACAGCTTATTTGCTGCGCTCAAATTTCGCATTAGGAAGTAACGTAATCGTCGGTAATTTTTTTCTTTTTTTCTTTGCGCCGCCGCGCACTTACACTGACGACGTCGCGCGCGAGCTGTTGGGATTGTGTCATTTCGCGCAGCGCACGATATTGCGCGCTGTGCACGAAGACACCTGACTAGCGGTGTAAGTCTGCGCTACACGAGCACTGATGCAGACGCATGCGGATCCCGCTGCATGATCCTGCGCTTGAACACAGCAGAAAATGACATAGTTTAGGTGTCTGCTCGCGCGACTGCACGACGTGTGGACAAGCAGACGAAACGGAAGTGCATCTCTCTTGCTGCGGTGCGAAGTAAAACAAAAACACGCAGACATTGGGTTAGTGTGTTTTATTTCCCTAAGCTTTATTTCGTCTATCGCAGGCAGCAACGTATTACACAAATAACAGATGTTGCCTTGAATAATTCTCGAACTCACGTGTCACCACGAGCGACGTCACATTACGAACACGTGTACGTAGGCGCACTGGCACGTGTACGTCATCCTCCGGCTTGGAGCGCGGCGGCCGCGAGAAGGGAAAACGGCATTCGGTTTGAAATTTCTGACCTTTCCTCGGCGCGTAGCCATGTAATACTTTGCAGGCGCGATCGTTATCGCACATTGTATGCTCTTCGCTTGTCAACTCCAAATGTCCAGGCCTGGTGAGGTGCCCTTTAAAGTCAACCGATTGACGTGTGCGTAAATTTGCAAGGCGGAGAGAAATTCATTAACGAGATAGGAGTATCACTGTTGTTGCGTTTCGCCTGCGACACGTGGTTTTGCCGGCGCGACGGCGGCGGGGCGGCGGACATTTTGGCCCGATCGTCGTCACCGCAACACTCATCGCCAGGTGTTTCCAGGCGCGTCTGCGGCGATGCGACCGCCTAGGGATTTCGTTCCAGTCATTGTGCCCGAAACAGGCGAGGCCAAAGCAGGGATCTCCTTCCAGTTATTGGGCCCGAAACAGGCGATGCCAAAGCAGGGATCTCGTTCCAGTCATTGTGCCCGAAACAGGCGATGCCAAAGCAGGGACCATCTTCTCGTTACAGTCATTGTGTCCGACCGGCAGCGCCACGACAGTGTGCTGCGCAGCGCCACGACAGTATGCTGCGCAGCGCCACGACAGTGTGCTGCGCAGCGCCACGACCAGGTGCTACGAGATCGTGCGCAGCGCCACGACATGGTGCTACGGCATCGCTACGACAGTGTGCGTCACCATTAGCCCATTGTACATTCACGTGCTCGTCTTTTGAGGGGTTCCTTCTTGCCCTCAACTGCGAGAGTATAAAAACAGCTGCCCCCGGACGCCAGAGGAGGGCTCCGATTTCTTCCGTTGAGTGAAGTGCTCTCCCGTCTCTCTACTTCGGTCAAACCTGACCGCCAACTCTTTGCGATGTTAAAATAAACAAGTTGTTTCGTTGTTACCTGTCGACTCATGCTTTGCCGGGACCTTCGGATGCTTGCAGTTGTACCCCAGGCCGCCAGGCCAACGCTACCCTTGGGGCTTGCGACCCAGGTACAACCACGGGCGTCAGCGCCGAGTTCCCAACAGATCGTACCAGCAGTCGGATCCAAACATCTGGTTGCCAGCGGTGAGATCGCCTACGACTTCAAACAACGGTCTGCCAGCGGCGAGATCGCGACAACGGAGGCCAGCAGCAAAGAGATGCAGTTGACTGTATGCTGAGCAGCTCAACGTCGATCCGGGAGCAGTGCAACGAGCCCTGTGTGACGACTGGTTGCCTGCAGCGGAACGACTGCGCGGAATTCCTGCCTGCGAGGTTTGGTGAGTGCGGGACTTTCTTCTTCTGAGCTTTGCCAGGCTTTTGTTAGTGTTAGAAACAGAGCTGGTAATTGTGGTTGTCGTTGCTGCCGGGTTAGTTTGCGGCAAGACAATAGTAAGCAGTAGAGAAAGCAGCATTCAGAGCAGCCATGGATTTGAAGTCGTTGCGCAAACCGAAATTGTTGGAGCTTGCAAGAGAGTTGGGTCTGGATGTCTCAGACAAACTAAGAAAACCTGAACTGCTAAAGGCTATTCTTGAGTTAGAGGCTGAGGATGACGAGCTGTCGGAGTGCCTTGAGACTATTGAGGAGAGGTCAAAAAGACAGGAGCGCGAACTTAAAGAGCAGAAAGAAAAAGAAGAGCGCGAACACGCTTTGGAAATGAAGCGTCTCGAGGTAGAGATGGAACGCGCTCGTAATGGAAGTCAGGCACACGGTGCAGGAGAACGCGTATTGTTCAAAATGACTGACCTGATGCGGCCGTTTAAGCTTGGAGAGGACATTGGTTTGTTCCTGGTTAACTTTGAGCGAACGTGCGAGAAGCAGGGGTTCTCTCGGGAAACGTGGCCACAGCGCTTGCTCACTTTGTTACCCGGCGAGGCGGCCGACGTAGTCGCTCGCTTGGATAGAGAGGAAGCAGAGGATTTCGACAAAGTAAAATCGAGTCTGCTAAAAAAGTACCGGCTGTCTGCGGAGGCGTTCCGTCGGAAGTTTCGGGAAAATGAGAAAGGCAGAAGTGAGTCATATACAGAGTTTGCGTATAGGCTTATGTCGAACATGCAGGAGTGGCTCAAAGAAGAGAAAGCGTTTGGTGACCACGATAAAGTTCTGCAGTGTTTCGGGCTAGAACAGTTTTATAGTCGGTTACCGGAGAACGTGCGATACTGGGTCTTGGATAGGCCAGACGTGAGTACGGTGGCTAGAGCCGCTGAGCTAGCCGAGGAGTTTGTGACGCGTCGAGCTCGCGGAGCTAAGGACGGTCAAAAGGGTGAATTTGGCTCAAAATTTGAGAGGCCGAAGTTCACACCCATGAGAGCAAAGGGGGACACGCGTAGTGCGGATGCGAGCGAAAGCAGTCCGACCAAACGTAAAGAGACGGCGGCAGCCAAACGCAGAAAGCGGTTCGAGATGAGGCGAGCGCGCTTGTGTTATACGTGCCAGAAGCCGGGTCACTTTTCGGCGCAGTGTCCGGAAACAACACCAAAAGTTGTGTTTTTTTCAATAGGCAGCACTGACGAGAACATGAAGCTTCTTGAGCCTTACATGCGAGACCTCCTCGTAAACGGGAAAGAGTGCCGAGTGCTTCGCGATTCCGCAGCTACGATGGATGTAGTTCACCCGTCTTACGTAGAACCCCATATGTTCACGGGCGAGTGCGCGTGGATCAAGCAAGCCGTGGAAGCTCATAGCGTGTGTCTGCCGGTAGCAAAAGTGCTTATTGAAGGACCTTTCGGAGCGCTTGAGACGGAGGCGGCAGTGTCATCTATGCTGCCACCCCAGTACCCGTACCTATTTTCAAACAGGTCCGATCACCTCCTGCGCGAGAAGGGGCTTTTGTTTGGTGAAGCTAGTGTTCAGGCCTTAACCAGATCGAAGGTTCGGGAGCTCGCTGCAAAGGCGGTAGTTGCGGGGCCGACGTTATCAAACAACGAAAAAGGGTCAGAGGCGCAGCAAGCTGATATTCAGAGCACGCCCGAACAGAATAGAATTGAGTCTGTAGCGTTGAAGGCGCCAGATACTGGAGAGGAAAATCCCGACGCGGGAAAGTTAGAAGAGCTATCTACTGATTTGCTCATCGCGCCTACGTCAGACGGACTTGATAGGTTGCTAAAAGTCAGCCGGACGGCTTTGATAGCCGAGCAAAAAAAGGATGGCAGCCTGGAAAACGTGCGCTGCAATGTCAAAGAAGGTATCGCCAGGAAAACTGCGCGTTTTGTGGAAAGAGGTGGAGTCCTGTACCGGAAGTATCTAGACCGCAGAGGAGTGGAGTTCGATCAGCTGGTCGTGCCTCAATGCTATCGTCAGGATCTGTTGCGCTTGTCACATGGGGGTTCGTGGTCCGGACACCTAGGAGTTAAGAAAACTAAGGACCGTCTCTTGCAAGAGTACTATTGGCCAGGGTGTTTTCGGGACGCAGACCATTTCGTGAGGACATGTGACACTTGTCAGCGGGTGGGCAAACCAGGGGACAAATCGAGGGCGCCGTTGAAATTGGTACCTATCATTACGGAGCCTTTTAGACGGCTCGTTATTGATACAGTGGGACCTCTGCCGGTAACAGCCACGGGGTACAGACACATTTTGACTGTGATCTGCCCAGCGACAAAGTTCCCTGAAGCAGTGCCGCTTAAAGAACTCAGCTCAGTAGAGATAGTTAATGCACTACTGTCCATATTTGCGCGAGTTGGTTTTCCTGCAGAAATTCAATCAGATCAGGGCACAGTGTTTACTAGCGCTTTGACGACAACTTTTCTCGAAAGGTGTGGGGTAAAGCTGCTACACAGCTCAGTGTACCACCCACAGTCGAATTCCGTTGAGAAGCTCCACTCCGTCATGAAGCGCGTGTTGAGAGCCTTGTGTTTTGAACATCAAACTGACTGGGAGCTGTGTCTGCCTGGGGTGATGTTTGCTTTAAGGACCGCGCCGCATGCGGCTACGGGGTTTTCGCCAGCTGAACTGGTGTACGGTCGCTCGCTTCGATCTCCGCTTCGCATGCTTCGAGAATCATGGGAAGGTAGGGGCGACGACCCAGTCGTGGTGGAGTACGTGCTTAAGCTCCTCGAACGCTTAAGAAGGGCACAGGAGTTGTCAGGTGAAGCAATGACAAAGGCCCAGCAGAGGGCCAAGGTTTATTATGATCGGACAGCCAGGGCCCGTCGTTTTGAGGTTGGCGATGAGGTCATGATATTGCGCACATCGCTAAACAACAAACTAGACGTGCAGTGGGAGGGCCCAGCGCGAATTGTTCAGAAACTGTCGGACGTTAACTACGTGGTAAGTCTGCCAGGAAAGCGGAAAGCACAGCAAGTTTACCACTGTAATCTGCTCAAACCTTATAGACAAAGGGAAGCAGTGGTGTGCATGATGGTAAACGTTCCTGAAGAGCTTCCGGTCGAGCTTCCGGGACTAGGCTCAGTGACGAACAGGGAAGACACCGGTCAAGTCATTAGTGACCTTATCAGTAAAGCACCGCTGTCGCCTGAGCAGAAAACCGAACTACACCAGCTATTACAAGAGTTTCAAGGTCTGTTCTCTGAGAGGCCTGGTAGGACTTCTGTACTTACTCATGATATAGAACTTACCTCCCCAGAGCCAGTACGATCCAAGGCGTATCGGGTGTCACCCCGCCAGAGCGATATTATGGAGGCTGAGGTAAAGAAAATGCTACAGCTCGGTGTTATTGAGGCAGGTGAGAGTGATTATACCTCCCCTTTGATTTTAGTTGAGGTACCGGGCAAGGAACCTCGTCCTTGCGTCGACTACCGCAGGCTTAATTCCATCACTAAGGATCAAATTTATCCGATCCCTAACATCGAGGAGCGCCTTGAGAAAGTTAGTAGCGCTCAGTTTATTTCCACCCTAGATCTTGTCAGGGGTTATTGGCAGGTTCCACTTACAGAAGAGGCTAGTAGGTATGCGGCGTTCATTTCACCAATGGGAACATTCCGTCCTAAAGTGTTGAGTTTTGGTTTGAAGAACGCGCCATACTGTTTTTCAAGTCTCATGGATAAAGTGTTGCGGGGACAGCAAGAATTCGCTTTACCGTATCTAGACGACGTAGCGATATTCTCCGCATCCTGGTCTGAGCATATGACACACTTGCGGGCAGTGCTAACCCGCCTGCGCGAAGCAGGCTTGACAGTCAAGGCTCCTAAGTGCCAGATAGCACAGGCCGAGGTTGTCTACCTCGGTCACGTGATTGGTCAGGGTCGTCGCCGCCCCTCTGAAATAAAAGTGGCCGCTGTGCGAGACTTTCCGCAACCGCGCACAAAGACCGATATTCGGTCGTTCTTAGGTGTCGCCGGCTACTATCAGAGGTACATCCCTAGGTACTCTGATATCGCGGCTCCCCTGACGGATGCTCTAAGAAAGACAGAGCCTCAAACAGTCGTCTGGGACGAGACAAAGGAAAGAGCTTTTAGCGCCCTCAAGAGTGCCCTAACAAGCCAGCCTGTGCTACGATCGCCAGACTATACAAAAGGGTTCATTGTTCAGTGCGATGCTAGTGAGCGAGGCATGGGCGTTGTACTGTGCCAACGGGAAAATGGAGAAGTAGAACACCCCGTCCTGTATGCTAGTCGTAAGCTGACCAGTCGTGAGCAGGCGTATAGCGCCACCGAGAAAGAGTGTGCATGTCTCGTGTGGGCCGTTCAGAAATTGTCATGCTATCTAGCCGGCTCGAGGTTTATCATTGAGACAGATCACTGCCCTCTCCAATGGCTGCAGACCATCTCTCCCAAAAATGGCCGCCTCCTGCGCTGGAGCCTCGCTTTACAACAATATTCCTTTGAGGTGCGTTACAAAAAGGGGAGTCTCAACGGTAACGCCGATGGCTTAAGTCGAAGCCCCTAACGTAGGAATCAGCCTCAAAATTGTTTGTTACTGATGTTTTTCTTCCTGAGGCAGGATTTTTTTTTAACATATTGCTTTTGTTTAGTGTTTCAAAGTGATGATATGCTTTCTAGTGCAATTTTTCAATTTGTGGACGCGTTCTGAGTGATGCTAGACTACTGTAAGGAACTAGGCAGTGGTATAAAAAGGGGAAAGAGCCTGGCAGGGCTTAGTGAGGGTTGTGCCGTGCTTGCTGACTGAGCGGTTGAGTTTTCAGCGTAGTTCTAACGCTTGCCGGGAACGAGAACAAAAATGTGAACTCTCCCGAAGTCACTTTGCAGTGTCCCGTGCGAACCTGAACGAGAGAACGAGGCCTTCTCTGTGCGCTGCGCTCAAGAAACGTCAAGGGACGCCCGACTTCGGTTATGAG
Organism: Dermacentor variabilis; assembly: GCF_050947875.1. NCBI lineage: Eukaryota > Metazoa > Arthropoda > Arachnida > Ixodida > Ixodidae > Dermacentor > Dermacentor variabilis. The sequence goes on along the minus strand of NC_134571.1, from coordinate 73,476,397 downwards.
CATCATCAAGCGACATCCCTCCGGACAGCGGATGCAGTCCCCTGTCCATCGGGATCTCCTTTCCCCGGCGGGGCGGTCTGTTGCGTTTCGCCTGCGACACGTGGTTTTGCCGGCGCGACGGCGGCGGGGCGGCGGACATTTTGGCCCGATCGTCGTCACCGCAACACTCATCGCCAGGTGTTTCCAGGCGCGTCTGCGGCGATGCGACCGCCTAGGGATTTCGTTCCAGTCATTGTGCCCGAAACAGGCGAGGCCAAAGCAGGGATCTCCTTCCAGTTATTGGGCCCGAAACAGGCGATGCCAAAGCAGGGATCTCGTTCCAGTCATTGTGCCCGAAACAGGCGATGCCAAAGCAGGGACCATCTTCTCGTTACAGTCATTGTGTCCGACCGGCAGCGCCACGACAGTGTGCTGCGCAGCGCCACGACAGTATGCTGCGCAGCGCCACGACAGTGTGCTGCGCAGCGCCACGACCAGGTGCTACGAGATCGTGCGCAGCGCCACGACATGGTGCTACGGCATCGCTACGACAGTGTGCGTCACCATTAGCCCATTGTACATTCACGTGCTCGTCTTTTGAGGGGTTCCTTCTTGCCCTCAACTGCGAGAGTATAAAAACAGCTGCCCCCGGACGCCAGAGGAGGGCTCCGATTTCTTCCGTTGAGTGAAGTGCTCTCCCGTCTCTCTACTTCGGTCAAACCTGACCGCCAACTCTTTGCGATGTTAAAATAAACAAGTTGTTTCGTTGTTACCTGTCGACTCATGCTTTGCCGGGACCTTCGGATGCTTGCAGTTGTACCCCAGGCCGCCAGGCCAACGCTACCCTTGGGGCTTGCGACCCAGGTACAACCACGGGCGTCAGCGCCGAGTTCCCAACAGATCGTACCAGCAGTCGGATCCAAACACTGTGGTACTCTCAGGTGCATTTTAACGTTCCCTTTCATGCCAGTGAGGTCAGCTACAGACATCAGCAGCTACTTACAAGCACGAGAAGCCTTAAATTTCATTGCTGACAGATTGAACTGCAGTGAAGAAGACAGGCGTATGCTTTAGGCGCATTGTCAACGCCTCGCTCAAGGACAGAGCTCGCGCGCTCGGTGCCTGACGCTGGATCAACAGAACTGCTTGCGCATCGTTCTTGCTTGTTCATTAAACCTCGGCAGCGCGTTTTAAATTGCGTGATACCTTTTATTTATTTTTTATATTTTTTACTTACTTATACCACGCCACCGCGGTAAATGGCGATAGGCTCCGGACGTCCAAGGCACTCGCAACGACGCAAAGTGAGGGGCGAAGGACCATCGTTGAATACGAGCATATGAGTGAAGCCTCCGTTGATAGCGATGACAGCAAAAGGCAGAGAATGTCGTCGATGAGCAAGAATATGCGACAGTGTAAAAAGGGCAATGACATCTGTGGCACACTTGGAGCTGGCAGTCGCAATCACAGATGCGTGCGGAGGTATCGTAGTTTCATCAGGAACGAGCAGTTTTTCGATGGAATTATTGGGACCACCTAATTAGGCGCCAGGAAGAGGCGAAAATTCGACTTCAGCGCGAGAACAGTCAATAACGGTCTTGTGTTCAGAAAGGAAGTGCCACCCCAAGATGATGTTGTAGGAACATGCAGACAGAACAACAAATTCGACTGTGTACATGAGTCCTTGAATGGTGATACGGGCAGTGCATGCAGCAACAGGGGTAATATGTTGTGCGCTTGCTGTGACGAGCGACAGTGTAGACAAGGCTGTTATTGCATTTTTGAGTGAGCGACGAAGTTTTTCAGTAATAACCGAAAAGACGGCTCCTTCATCAACTCTTTAAAGTGCAACAATTCCGTCTACACATATTTCGATAACGTTCGCCGGGGAATGCCGAGGCCTTGTGCTGTTCGACACCGACGCAGTTCATGCCTCGGGAACTGCAGCGACTATCTTTCCTGCTGTTTGGTAGGAGTAGGGCGACAACGCATCGGGGAACGCGAACGGCGTCGCGGAGATGGCGATCGGCGATCATTGGCAGGAGGATTGGAGGTGCGTGGATAAGTCCGATATTATTTAGGAGTTGACGAGAAGTACGGAACGCGAGGGACGAAGGAAGGTGCAGGTTGGTCAGCTCGGTGAAGCCATGAGCGACGTCTACAGAAGCGTGCCACATGACCAGGGATGCCACAATAGAAACATATATTAGGCGTTTGTTGGGCGTGCGCCATGGTCCGGCGCTGGCTGGTAACCTGGAGGGAAAAGCGGGATGAAGTCGACGTGGTGGGACAGCGGGCAGTGAGGGTGAGAACGTCGGTGGCAGGAACTGCGGTAGAACTTCGGCGTAGGTTATAGATGCAGGCACCGGTGGCGGCGCACGCGGGCGACGGAAGAGCATCAGATACTTGCCCCTGTGTCAGTTGTCGCAGGCTTGGAGACAACGACGCCCTAAGGCTTGGAATAGCAGTTAGTAGAGAGGGCTGCAGAGGGACTTCGGCACGAATGAACTGTTTGAACTCGCAAAGCAGGAGGCTGTGGTCAGGAACTCCGGTTAAGCTTGAAACCGAGGTATCATATGTGGAAGAACGCCAGAGGAGGAGACGTTGCCTGCGGAGCTCATCATAAGTCATCAAATTCAATAGGTCATCGAATTCAATGACCCTTTGAGGATTACCTTGATCGGAGAATTTGAAAGGCGTCGTCTACGATGCCTCTCAAGACATGACGGATCTTATCGGATTCGGTCATTGCTGCATTGACGCGCTTAGAAAGGCGCACTACGCCTTCTATGTGGTTGGTAAAGTTCTCACCGGGCTGTAAGAAACAGTTGAGCAAGCGCTCTTTGGCACGCAGCTTTTGCCCCGCGGGGCGATCGAAAAACTTACATGAAGCTCGTCTTAAAGTCGGATTCATGGTTGCCGAACCAGACGTTCACGAAGCCAGTGAGGGAGTATACAGCGTTGTTCTACTCATGAGTATCGTCCCATATTTTGTGGGTACTCACGAATTCGAAGGATGAAAGCCAATCTTCGGCGTCGTTTTCGTGGGAGCCGCTGAAGATTGCTGGATCCTGTTGACGCAGCGAACCGCGGCACATAGAAGGGTGTGCGAGGCCGGCGGTGGTGTTTGGCTTGCATTGTCAGGCATGATGAGCGGCATCTTCTGACTGCGGAGTTTTAAAGTTGGGGAAAGCCTAGCAACTTCCACTAAATATGTGTCGTGGTTTAATTAACAAGCAAGAACGATGCGCAGGCAGGTCTGTTGATCCAGCGTCAAGCACCGAGCGCGGGAGCCCTGTCCTCGAGTGAGGCGTTGACGATGCGCCTGAAGCACACGCATGTCTTCTTCGCTACGGAGCGTATAAATGTTATGTGTTAACATGACGACTTTTCTTTTGGATGCTGAGTCACAATGGTAACTACTAACGCAGTCACTACTATTACCCTTTTCTTCAGCGTGAAGCAGCGCACCGCAAGCCGGATTCGCAAGTTGGAGGCGGATGTTAGCCTGAAGGAGACCAAGCTGGACTCGTCGTCCCTTTTACCACCGAGCCAACATCGAATGTCCGACTTGCTCTCACGAAGCGTGGTCCCTTCTAAGCTCCGTAGCAGCACGCTGACTGAGTCGTCTTCATTGCCTTTCAGAAAATGGTACGTAATGCTGTGATCCGCTATGGATTGTGAATTATAGAACAGGTGTCCAAGGCAGTGATTCTCGCCTCTATTCAACGCTGTACTTTTGAATGCGCTTTCCGTGAAAGCGCTTTGAATCAACGAAGCACAGTATCGCCTTTCCTTCTTGAGTAGCTCCTTTATGGTGTTGAGCAGTGGAAATCAAAAGAGGTGTTAATTAGAGGAAGTCAAAAGAAGCTATAATTAAAAAATACTCTGGGATTGGAAGTTCCAAAACCGCGATCTGATTATGAGGTAAGCCCTTGATAAGAACTCTGAAATAATTTGGCCCCCTGGCGTTCTTTAGAATGTACCCAATACACAGTACACAAGGGCTCTTGCAATCCGCCCCTATAGAAAATAGGCCACCGCGGCCATTATTCAACGTTTGACCTCCAGCTCACCAGCACTGGACTGGACTACCAAGGCGGATGTTGTATATCTCAAGTGACCGCGAGCATTCACTGACGCATGGTATAGTTCGTGCGAATACGTGAAAGCCAAATTGACATAAAGGATTCACGCTTGTACTATTAAGGCCAAGGTTTAATTTCGGCGGCGTCCTTTGTACGATGGCTAGCTGACTAATGCATCATTGTTGAGAGTGGACTGTGAGTATTGTAAGGGGGTTTACACCGAATAATGCACTGTTTTACACAACTTCTAACGCTGTCTAATACATTCGTGTGAGGCCAGTCAGCGTGTTGAAATATAACTTAGCCAATAGCAGGACTTACCCCATTCAGCCGTTACACCGCTTCCTGGATTGCGTAGGTAAAGACTACACATACACTTGTGTGTTCTCGTCTTCGCTCTCTGTCATGATCGTACGCTATTGTAACATCATTTCGGTTCATCATCCCAACAAAGAGTTACCGACTAACTGAATTTACCTGTAGCCTGTTTGCCAGCTTTGTCATATAACGAAACTTGCGTCTTTTATTCATTAAGGGACCGGATTCACGAAGCTTTCCGTTCGTAAGTGTATTGTCGCCACTGGCTAGTCGTCTCCTCTAACAAAATGACCAGCATCCGGATTGGGATTACACCTCAATCGTAGTCATAATAGCAGCCAGCCCAGGATGCACAGAACGCAGCTCCAGCCATCTATGACAGTCTCGAGCACTGAGGCAGGCTGCTGCCTGCTTGAACGGCACCTGTTCTTTATTATTCATTTAACTTACGTGCACGTAAGGTAAAGGAGTAATAAAGAACAGGTGCCAGGATAGACGTTATTTTGGCAGAGGACGTTTCTTTTGAAGGACCATTATCTTGCTGCGATACGACCCCCGTTTTGTAGACAGGACGAAATGGCTGGTGGTCACCTTGTGCAGTGGCGACGAGACGAGTGACAACCTCACTTGCAGTGGTCATAGCACGGAAGAGGTGATCGACTCGGTGTCCAGAAGCCAACGTACCGCCACCAAGCACTGCCGCGGTGCCGAAACTCCGTTGGAATACGTCGTGAACACCAGCCGTGTCACCTCCGTGCCCGCGGTCTCGCCAGACTCTGTCTCATGCGGGGTGCTGCACGTCTCACACAGTACGTCATTTCACTGATTCATATATTCGTCAATTTATTGATTGATCGGTTCGGTTTAGCGTCGCAAATCAACATAGGGATTATAGGAGACGCTGTAGTGAAGGCTCCGAATCAATGCTCACCGCGCGGTCTCTCTTAGCATCACTTGCAGCTAAGCCTTCGTGGGTTTTGGTACTCTGCCCGAACTTGGCTGCCGCATCAAGGACATGGAATCAATCCCGTAACTTTCTGCTGAGTAGAATAATACCATCGCCACTGATTCAACGCGGCAGGTCTTGCAGTATGCGAACCTACTGTAATAGCTATAAGCACAAAGCGAAATGAACACGGAGAAATGGTGGCCGCTCCAGTTACCATGAGCGGCACGGGCTAGCACTCCCAGCACTATACACGGGCATGCACAGCCAGTAATTTTGACGGGAGGATGGTCGCCGCGGTCGCTTAATGGTAAAGCTCCGCAGGCGTGATGCCGTAGATGCGGGTTCCGCTCTCACCTGCGCCAAATTGTCTTTTCGCCCACTTTCATTGCCCTTATTTTTACACTTCGCTTTAAAATAACAGTTAATTTTCCCAATGATAACGCCTGAATAATTGTGTGTTTGCTTAATATGGATTACTGCGCCTCAAGTGTGCATTTTACCACAAGATCGGTGCAGCATCGTAGAGAACGCAGCGCAATATGACACGGGACAGGAAAAAAGCAAGCGGCGCTTCTCGTATACTTTTTTTTTTACTCTTTCCCGGCGTACTTTTGCGCTGTCTTCGCTGTACTGCACGCTGTACTGTCTTCGCTGACTTTACTACGCACAGTGCTGACAATGCTTCTCTCGACGCACTGCCAGGCTGACAGTTTCCTAACAATCGCGCCGCAGTTTTCCGCGCCACTCGCTACAACTTGCTGCCTAATACTGCATGAGATATATAAAGCCTAATCAATAAGATTGCGTTTTTGCCTGAGCGTGGTCCAGATTTTATTTGCTCTTTGTGTGTTGCTACATTCTGCCATGTGCTTCGATGCATGTGTTCCGGAGACTTACTTCCTGAGCATAAGTTTTAAGCAAGAGACGCGCCGTACGATTCTGCGTGCAACCCGACTTCAGATAAGCGATACCAGCTAAAGTCCGTATATAGATTCTAAAAAGCAAGACCCAGGACTATATATTACCAACCATCGCTTCAAAAATGCATTCAACAGGTGTCAACCGTCGATTCATGGATATATCGAACATACCGCTCGTTGTATTGAGCGCCAGGTTGTACTATCCATCCCCTTCAGTCACTGCGAATACGCTTGTGGGCGCGACTTACTTTTGCCGTTACTGTGCAGCGGTTGCAAGGAACAGACAATGAACATTAAGCTTAGAGTAAATAAAACATTCTGCTTTCATAAGATACCCCCATTTCACTTCTGATTGAAATGTATCGCTTCAGACGACCGCTACGGTGAAGACACTATACTGTGTTTGACCGGACGTGTGAAGCGGGGCGTTTCGGTAGTAATTGCGAAAGATGTTTTTTCCTTCTTGTAATGCTTGCACCCAAACATTACGCATATTTTTGAAGAAGAAGCGTAGCATAACTGACTGTACAATAAGTTAATACTTAATTATTATGTAATTATGATAGGTGTCTATAAACTGTAGTCATTCTCATCCAACCTTGACTTCTTTTTTATAGAATCTCCAGCACCTTGGCATAAAATTGTAAATTTTACAAATTTGTCGACAGTCGAACATGATTCGTGACTAAAGAGGCTATTTGGGGCTTGTATTTTGACGTGCTGTCAATATGAAACTTTTACGATAAGGAAGGAAACGAAGAGAAAAGCAGTCGTCTGCCCGTCTCCTTTCTTGCAAAAAAAAAAAAAAAGAAACGTTTATCTTAGCGGTGCTTGAATATACATCGAAAATGTGTTCGAACTAGTCCCTATTCAGTGCCTGTTTATTCGGTTGATTTGATAAAAGAAAAGCCTGTGTACTCCTGTTCTTGTCGCTACGCAAATGCAGTGATGAGTGGGATCAAGGGGCTCTTCTCCGGGTACGCTTCGGAAAGCTTCGACGGAGCCTTGCTGTGCTACCTCCTCATCTTTCCGTGCGTGGGTGCAGTTCTTCTAGGGGCCCTGCTGCTCTCCCTCGCGCTCATGCAGACGTATCGCGTGAGGTCATCCACAACCACTCCCAGGACGCCAAGCATCGAAGACGACTCTCGCGTCGCGTGCTACACCTCCGTCTGCCAGGAGGTGGTCGCGTTGCTGACGCTGACCGCGGACTACGCCGCGCCGCCGTGCGACGATTTTTACCGGCACGTCTGCGGCAAATGGGAAGCCGCTGGCGGCGTGCTTCCGTCAGACGACGGCGGAGAAGGGCCACGCCCGGCGCTCAGCTACGAGGAGGCCAACCTTCGCGCGTTCGTCGCGAGAGTCCATCGCAGCCTCGAGTATCTGGCGCAAGACCCGGGTCGCTGCGCACCGCGAGACTGCCGGATGGCCCGGTTCTACGAGAGTTGCGTGCAGTTTGCCACCGATCGAAGTCGGAACGAGCACTCGCCATCGGTGCAGGAGGCTCTCGAACAAGCGGGAGTCGACCGCCAAGCCTGGCGACGCGCGGAAACTCTGAGGGTGCTCCTGCAGCTGGTCGTGGCCAGCAGCCTGCGAACGGGGCTCGTGTCGGCTCCGAGTGTCAGACGCAGCGAGAATGGCGACGTCTTCGTCGACGTGGGCGAGTCGTTGAGCCACGTCTTTGTGCCTTACGGCCGCCGGGTTGGACACTTTGTGCACGACTCACTTGCCGAGTTGCGTGAAGACGCGGACAGTGTGTCGCAAGATGCAGTGCTGGCCGTGGATGCGACTGTCGAGGAAATTAGGAAGGTCGTCGACACTTCGGTCCATCAGTTCCGGGTGGTTCAGGGGAGAGACCTGCCACCTCCCTTCTCCGAAGGCCTGTCCGTGCAAATGCAGGAAGCAAGGTACGCAGCTGGCCGCGCGCACTCTGCGAACTTTACGCGCCGGACACCCACCTTGCATGCTCGAGCTCCAGAAAAAATCGGTGACGTCGTTGAACTGCTTGGCACCATCAACCTCGGACTGGCCAGAGTTTACTTGCTGCTGCTGACGGCGTCACACGTCGTGAAATACGTTTACATGCTGCACCCGCTCGACGGACAAGATAGAGCGAATCCTATACAGGTGAGAAAATGCGAGCGTAGTCCTCTATTTGTGAGGCTACCACTTCTATCCAGAACCTATTTCACCCATGAATCACATGGCACTGTACTAACGCTTGCAGGTTTGAAGAGGTTGAAAATACAGCGAAGTTCTTTTTATAGTAAAGAAGCCTACTCACACACTCAAGATAAAGTTATTCGAAGGTTGTCTACGAACATAACATGGCAATTTTGGGGGGGGGGGGGGAGGGGTGTGAATATCGAAGTGCAGTGAAGAAATGTAGCTAGTGAATAAATAACTACTAAATAATAACAACGCGAATTTCTGCCGTAGCAAATCTTGAAGAAATGGTATCTCACAATTGTGTTAAGCTTAGATTTCTGCTATATACGTGACTTCAGCACCACTACGCTTTATGGCAGCTACTGCAATGTGTTATACACAACGATAATCAGTTATTTGTTCATTAGATTGCTAAGCAGCACTGCGGTTTATTAAGCAGGTAATGTACGCACGGTCAAGTTATCTAGCTCAAGTTACGCTGCCTGCCACTGACAGTTTCTTAAAAATATTTTTCCCTTAAAGACACGCTCTAATTAAAGTGCGAGATCTCTTTTACGGCCTAGCATAACCTTATCATCAAGCAACCTTACGTAAGCACTTTGCCTTCTTGTCGTTAAACGCAACCTGCAGATCTGCCTTCAAGCAACGGCAGCATATTTCCCCGGTCGCTTCCCATTCTGGCTGGCCAGTACAATGGAAACATCTGAGGCGCACTTTTACCTGGACCAGATGGTCACCAAGTTAAAACAATCGGCAGAGGATGTGGCTTACGACACCAAGACGTTCACGATCAACGGCTCAGAGTTCACGAAAACGCCAGTGACGACTATATGTAAGCATTCGAGGTGTCGTTTCTTCTTCAAGTGGCCGTTAAATATATGCAGGCGCCAATTTTTGTCTATCTTTGCTTACTATATACATAAACGTACATGAGTATTACCAGAAAGCCATCCAGTTCCTTACGAAATACGCAAGAATTCACCTATCACGGTGCAAACTGGGCACACGCATGATATGACCCAAAATCTATGCCTGAAGCAAAGCGGACGCCAGACCATGAGGTATTCCCCCTCCCCCCTCCCCCCCCCCCCCTCCCCCCACCATTCACTTCAGACCACTTCTGGGAACTTTTGGATAAATTCCTGCAGGTTTACAGTAGGCTCACTCTTCGGTGCTTTTCACACGCATTTTAAACCGCTATAATAGGACGACAGTTACGCAAATAAGCGCATTATCTACTATTTTTCCCTAACTGAGGTTTTTTAGCGCACGAAAAGGGACGAAAAACAGTGGCAAGACGCGGACCGCGTGTCCGCGTCTTGCCTAGGCTTTCGTCCCTTTTCGTGCGCTAAAAAAAAAAAAATACCTCAGTTATGGAATACCAACACGCCCTAACCTACGCTCTCTCAAGTTATATTTTTTCCTTTCTGCTGCTTCTCATTGCAGCCGCGTAGCATCATACTGAGAAGATCGCAGGCAGAAACGCCATAGTTTCACTCACATTTACTTAGTGCCACAATATCTCGAAGGTAATGGTAGCATCTCCTCCATAAACGGAAATAACCAACATTGAATGCGGATTGTGTGATGCACAGACGAGCCAAACCCTTAGGCAGAATGACTGAAATCTGGGCCCGATAATATGCATCTCGCTGAGAAAGCGTTAAGTAGCTCATTTAGCGAAAAATCTGGCGTCTGTAGCAGTGTAGCCGCACCTAAATTCCTATTGCTGCGACGCCACGGCACGAGCGTGCCTCGGCGGAGCAGAGTGCTCGAAATGATGATGATGATGGTGATGATGATGATGATGATGATGATAGTGATCTAAAGAAAGGAAAGACGCTTGACTGCATCTGCTGCCGCAGTAGCGCCCAAGGCGTGGCATGAGGGGAGAGGGCATCGCCGCGACGCCACGTCACCCTCGCTCTCGCTTCCGAAGCCTGCGTTATCCTCGCGTTCCTTGTAAGCGCAAGCTCTCGCCTGAGTTCTAGCTTCGCCTCGGTAAGGCCAATCAAAGCGCTCGCTTGCCCGCGAGGAGTTCGTCACCTCTCAGCGGCGTTCAATTGGATACTGATACTTTCGCCATCACAACTAATATGTTCTTAGGTGTCCTCGAATTTTTCTGCGAATTGAGTGGGCAGAAGGAGGTGCGACAGTTCTGTGAGTAATCGCTTCTCTTCCCGATATGTGCTCTGTGTAATTTTCCCAAGACGATAGGCAGACCTCACACCTCAAGCGGCCACAAATCATGTGAAGTTGACATGGGGATACAGTACGCGATGCTGTAGCATTGACCTCTAAACACCGCTTTGGATGAAATTTTAGGAACGCGCCCAATTTGACGGGCTGCATAGTCTTGCTAAAAGTATATTTACCATCGCGAAACAGGACACGCAAAGAACCACATTGATAAAACGCTGTACTTGTGGTTCTGCCCTTGCGCTCTGTATCTCACAGTTATTTCTGTGTGTTATGTTGGACTATAAAGCACGTTTTTTGTTTACGTTGATTAAACTTCTTATACAAAATGTAGCTCCCAGGAGCGCTGTACAGGTCAGAGTGATGCGTGCCTTGCCTGGAAGCTTCGCCCTGTCCATCATACAGTTAAGCAGGACATTGATAAAACGCTGTACTTGTGGTTCTGCCCTTGCGCTCTGTATCTCACAGTTATTTCTGTGTGTTATGTTGGACTATTAAGTCTGTTTTTTTTTTACGGTGATTAAACTTCTTATACAAAATGTAGCTCCCAGGAGTGCTGTACAGGACAGAGTGATGCGTGCCTTGCCTGGAAGCTTCGCCCTGTCCATCATACAGTTAAGCAGGGAGCCACTCGCCCAAGACTGGCCGTCGGCGGAAAAGGCTGCACAGCAGCAACTGCAAGGATTCATTACCACTCAGACATCGGTTACCGGCGAGGGCACCATGACCGTGCCCTCGCTGTTCCTCGTGGCCGACCTGATGCACGCCGACGACCTGGAGGAGACTCTCGATTATTCGACGGTTGGCGTCCGGCTTCTCATCACGTGGGCCAGCATGGCCATGGCACTCGACAACAGGTAACCTGAATACTACCTTACTGTCTTCCACAACCTCAATCGTACCAAACCTAATAATAACCTGGCAAAACAAAACAAAGCTTTAGGCTTCTGGCTCATTGAAGTTGTGCCCTCTAGCCAAGTTTTGGCGTTCTCGGAGCGATTTTACTATATTCCGCCTCCTTTTCTTTTCTGCTTACTTCACTTAACGTCTCGGCGTAGGAAAATACGCGCTGTTGATGTTGTTTTGGTTTCTATGCTGGTCGTCAAGAAAACTATAGTGTTGTGAACAACTTTTTTTTCTTTTTGTTCAGGTTCGTAATCGCCTGACAAAGCAACCTATGGATTCAACCATTTTTTTTCAATTTCATGTGATGTTTAGTGTCCAAGGGTAAATACCGATATTTATGTCCGGATTTGCAGTACGCAGACATAAAGAACAGAATTTTTGATGATGTCATACGTCCTTAAAGCGTGTTCACTTAAATCCTACACGTCTTTCAAGCATGTGATAGTTGTCATTCCTGAATTTAGAAAAATATGCATGGAAAATGTTGTCTACAAGAAAATATCTAGTCAACGCCGTTTTATTTTCTTGTAGGCTCGAGATTCAAACTACAGTATAGATATATCACTCGTCGTATAGTCGTAGTACGGATTTAACGCAACTTTATTGTTGTTGTTGCTTACGCAACCTACTAGATCATCTGTATTCTGAAACTGAAACATGTTGTAAATGGTGGAGCAAATGGCGTAAGGCGTAACTGAGTCGGCTAGTTAGTGTAACGCGAACTTGCCTTTTCTTTTTTTCTGGGACGGGGGGGACAGGTGTAGCCTTGCGAGATATTATGGGGATATCATTGTGAAATAGCGCTTGGCTTCGTGTCTTGTTTCCATGTCTTCGTTAAACGTTCGCGCTTCACACACACACACACACAAAACAAAAAAGAGCGAGTGACGTCGTAAAACTAGAATCTATCCAGCTCGAATGTCCGTTTTCTGCAGGGTCACTCCCTCTGCGCGCGAGAAACTTCAGCTCGTCCCCCTTTTGCTTACGCAGAGAAAGGAGCAACGCGAGCTCCGAGAACGTCGCCACCTACCGGCAGTGCGTCACTGACCGCATCGCTGCTGACACGGGGTCGAGTTTGAGCCAAGAGGCGCTGCGCTTCGTGCTCTTCCTTCCCTGGGCGCTGGACGTGGCCCTCTTGTCCTCCACGCGAGGCGCGTACGCCGGCAAGCGGGTGGGCGTGCTCAGGGCCAAGCAACGGCTCTTCTTTCGCCGCTTCTGTCAGACCACTTGCGGCGACGCGGAAGCGGCCAAGGCTTGCCGCTACGGTGTTCTGAACTCCCAAGCCTTCTCCGAAGCATTTCGCTGCAGCAGGCTACCGCCGCATTTGCGCTGCTGAATGTTATTTCCGTTTTCTCTCTCGTTTATTGCTCCGCGAACTATGCCATGTGCTGTTTCTTCCTTGTGCTCTCACTATAAGCTGCCACGCTTCGTTGCTTGGTGCTCGTTGCTGTGTTATCATTAAGCAACGTGCGGGACACTGCGTCAATCGAATACGAAGTGCCTTCTGTTCTACAGAGTTTCTACTTCGCAGGTGGGTGCCTGTAGCGCGTCAAAAGGACAGTTATGAACGCATATAAGCTGTCTCTCTGTCGAACTATGTAAAGGTCTTATGAGGCCGGCTTGATTGTACATTTGAGATGTTACCTGGACTGGTGGTTTGATTGTACGTTTGAGATGTTACCTCGACTGGTGATATACATTACTACATGGTGTCCTGTGACTGAACGCAAGAATACCGGTTTGGGCGAGTTGTCACAGCAAGTCTTCTCATATAAACAAGGATAAAAAGAAGCCAGACCAGGGCGTCCGTTCCCGTCTCTCTTCTTTGGTTTTTATCATGTGCTACTTTTACGAAGTTACAATTAAACGTTCTTCAAGAAACGAATAAACGTAGACATACCGACGCGCGAAGGGTGCGTGCATGCGGACGCGTCACTCAAAGGTTATTTGCCAGCAGTCATGATTGCTATTTGTTAATGTGGGCAGGTAACATTATTTTTCTAAAGGGAGCTGTTGCCTATGTCCACCAGCATGCTTCCTGTGGTGCAGTACCAAGCAGGGCTAGACTTCAGCTCGGTTGCCGCTGCCACAGTAGGTGAACTTCTTCGAAAATGCTGCGCGTGAGAGTGATTTGCGAGTCTTTACTGGCGAACATCTACATTTTTTGCGATTGGAGTTCTTAATATTTTAGACAGCTTATATATAGACAGACAGCTAATATATAGACAGCTTAATATTTTAGACAGATATATATATATATACATATATATATATATATATATATATATATACTTACATATATATATCTATATGTATCCAGCTTACCTTATGGATTTTAAGCTTTCCCGCAAGAACATTGCTGTCGCTACGACAAGGATTTCTAGAATTAGAATGATGCACTTCATAATGAACACCTCTTTAATTTAAAAAAATGGCTAATGTTTAGACACCGTATGCCTGGAAACTAAAATTAAAATTTATCACTATGATGGCGATATCTCGCCGCTGCTAATGCTGCAAGGATTGCTGAATCGTCTCTTGGGGTTTGCATTTAGAATTCTTGTATCTATGCTCATATGCTCTGGGGTTGCCCTCCGGTGCCGGGGGCCAGGACCACCAAGGAAGAGTGGGACCGAGCTATGCACAGCTCGGACCTTGAAGCACAGCACTGGGGTGTCCATCGGGCCCGCGACGTGGCGGAGGGGCATAGCCTGTCTGTCCCGACGTGGGAGCGCTCCGCTGCGAGCTAATCGCGCGCAGCGAGGGACCTCAATAAGGTTATCCATCCATCCATCCATCCATTCATTCATCCATCCATCCATCCATCCATCCGTCCGTCCGTCCGTCCGTCCGTCCGTCCGTCCGTCCATAGTTACATAGTGTTACATAGTATGAACGTATTTATTCAAAATTAAAAAAAAAGTAAGTAAATACCCACTTTGCAGATTCAGTGTTTTGCTGTTAAAACAAAATAAGGTACGCAACAAAAAGTAAGGACAGCGTTTCTAACGTTACAATATTACAGGAAGCGCTGTGTAAAGTTGGACACTTGCTAAAATAAGCGTTCTTCCATCATGTAACGTAGTGACAATTTCTAGACAAGCACAAGCAGTCTGTCCTGGATGTTTTCTTGAAGGAATCGACCAGGAGATCATGGCGCTGGAAGTTCGCTAACGATGTTCTTACCTCTATACCAAATATCGCTTCAAAACTATCACTAAGCCTTAACGACTACACCGCACAGCCGGAATTTGTAGCTAAGCTTTACTCAGTTGGACTGCTAGCTAACCTCTTTGTTTACTCATTTGACAGTGTTTTTCTTCTTTCTACTGATACCAACTTGACTCTTCCCAGTCTCAAGCTCATAGCCTGTTATTTTGAAATTTCATATATTTATTTTATTTGTAGGAATTATCATAAACTTTTTTTGCATACGCCGCCAGGCTTCTAGCCTAAGTCCGACTTGTTATATACACTATTTCACAAGATAAAAGTTACCTGACGGGAGTTCAAATAATGCAGCAGAATAAGCAAAGCCTTACGGTGTACCAATATCCGCCGGGGCTGCTTAACGGCTACAGTGTTGCGCTGCTAAGCACGAGGTCGCGGTATCAAATCCCGTCCACGGCGGCCAAGTTTAGATGGGGTGGAATGCAAGGACACCCGTGTAGTTAGATTTAAGTGCACGCTAAATAACATCAAGTGGTCAAAATTAATCTGGAGTCCTCATGTACGTCGTGCCCCATAATCAGATCGCGCTTTTGGCGCGTAACACCTCGCAATTAACCAAAAGCAAAATTAACGGTATGGCACGTACGTCAACATTCCGAACTTACACTGCGATTTAACTGAACATTTCGTCTTTCGGCCTATTGCGGTATTCTAACGGCTATGGCGTTGTGCTGCTAAACTCGACGTCGAGGGTTCGATACCAGCTGCGGCATTTCGATAGGGCCGAAATGCAAATGCGCTTGTGTTCTTAGATTTAAGTTCACGTTAAATAACTCCTGCTAGGGGTTCAAAATTAATCCTGTGTCCCCCCACAACAGCGTGCCTCAATCAAATCGTGGTTTTGGCACATGAAACACGATTCTTTTTTTTTATATACACTTTGAATGTTTACTTTTCCTGCAGCCTTCGAAAAAAATACGTTATCTTTTTTTCTCAGTCCCTGACGGACCTTTCTCACACGTCTCGTATTATGTAGATTTCTTAGCATATTGGTACTTACTAGGTCAACCAGATATATGCATCTAACGTCTCCCGCCCAGTTCTTGGTAAAGATGATGATGATGATGATGATGATGATGATGATGATGATGATGTACCCACTGTGGGGAATAGGCCACGAACCGGGTGGTAATATGTCTTGGCCAAGCCGTCACGGCGGGTACGTTCCATAGTTTTGTTTTGCTTCTCCTGCTTCATTGTGTTCTTTAGCAGCCATATTATGTAACGCATACTTATTGCAGAAAATTGGTCAAGAAAGATGTTCTAATAGAATCGTATAAATTTGTTTATTTTTTTAGACACGAAATATTGGCATTATCTTCACCGTACAATAAGAAAAGAAAGTATCGTTCTATACGTTGTTGTCTTTGTTGTTGTTGTCTTCAGGTGTTAGTACTGTTGCAGCTTCTTTTATCTTTTTCTTCGTCTCGGATACGTTGCTGGCACGGGCGCAAGCAGCTCGTGTATTCAGACAGCACGCTCGCTCGTGCACCAGTGAGCGCTGCCATGAGTCCCGAAAAGGATCCTCGCAAGAGCGCGTCCCCTAAGTCGTCCAAATCATGGAGCTCACCCAAGCCAACCCGGTCATCCGAATCATCCAAGTCCCTGAGCTTACTCAAGTCTTTCGATCCGCAGGGCTCGGGCCGGGCTCTGAGGGCCAAGCGCGGCAGGCCCAGCAAACACCGCGACCCCACCGAAGAACGCGTCCGTTCTTCCGGCCCCAGGTACCACGTCTGACGCTGAACGCTGGTTAAACAGCTCACGCTTGGCGCTGCGGATTGCATCAGAGCAGGAGGTCTAAGCAGGCACTAAGAATGAGCCGCATTGGTCGATCGGGAGTACACTTTCTTTCTGCGGCGAAATGCTTTGCATTCGACAACTCAGAGTAGGGCCACGTTTACTGATATATTCCGGATGAATTCTCTGAGCTGTTAATAATAATCCACTGTAGAGGCGTGTATATAAAGGGAGGTTCTGAAGTGCATGACGTCATCTCTGCCGGGAGAGCGGGACAACTTCAAACGATTAGGCGCGGGAAATCCTTATTTTTTTTCTTTTTTGCAGATATGGATGCGCCAAAGTCCAGCGCAATGCCAGGGCTTACGTGAGGAGCCAGATTGATGCGCCAAAATGGCGAAAAAAAGAAATCGCCATAGATTAGGGTGTCGAGGTGAACTGAATCACTAGCTTTACCGCAATTGATTAATAGGAAATTGCACACTTTCGCAAAGTTCGCATGCATGCCAATCCCCGAGTGGTGGAACCGAATCCTTGTAAAGGCGCAGAATCTAACAAAGACTAGCAAAAGTAATTAACAAGTAATAACGACATTAGCGCCGCATCCATCCTCTGGAGAGATGATTAGCGACGTTAATTCGATTAGCAATATCTTTTTATGACGCCCATGTAATTGGTCATATGTTTTACATGCTATGGTGATTATTATGGTGATTATTGCATCCACAAGTTACATAATATGGCAGCCGTGTATCAAAACGTTAAGGGCACATCAGCAGACATACAAACTGGTAATATAGCTGCCAACCACAATACCAAGTGTTACCACGACCCATTGTATTTTGTTTTATTCACAACGCCAGAGTTGAAACACCGTTGCATCCCTCGTATACTGGCTGCAACTTCTTTGCAATGGCTATCGATGAAGCGGCCGTGCGCGATTCGGAAGTGTCTGTTGCAGACGGGGCGCTAGCTATCTCTTTAAAATATTTTGGTCTACTTGCCCCGTGTCTCACATTAGCGCACTCATTTTGGGCGATAGGCCAAGGGTAGGCACATACCAATTTGGCATACACAGTGCCGAAGATGTTCGTGACATAGCCAGTAGCACATAAAGCTTCAACCCAAATTGCCTACTATAGGCTAGACAGCACACCCAGTGCTCTACACCAGGACACCCAGTGGCTCATGTCTGCTCGGCAAGACAGCATCCATCACATACCATGTGGCCCAAGATGGTAACAAAACCGGTAACTGGGTATGTGAAACAGTGTTAGATACACAACGCAAACCGGGTGAAGTTACGAAAGAATGTTAATCGCATTAATAAGTGTTTTACGTGCAGAATGACACGTTGTCGGGATATATAGTCGGTGCTTGTCTAATGGCATAATGTAGCGCAAGGACACAACCAGACAGAAAACACGCCGACACAGGTCACAGACCCATTCCAGGCTGTGTGTGTGGCAATTGCCAGCAAGAGAAGAAGCTTAAACGAATCCGTAAAATACTTCCAAATGTATACGGATCACGCAATTGATACCATTGCTGCTATTTGCAGTTTAACAGTTCAACTTCCAGGGTGATGTCACGGGAAAACACTTTTTTGTCTTTTTTTTTCTGACCCGCCATGGTAGCTTAGTGGCCATGAGCTTAGTGAGGTTGGCTTAGAGCTGAGATCGAGGTCACTGGTTCCATCTCTGCCGCTGTGGCCGCATTTCAGTGGGAGAAAAATGCAAAAACAAAAGATCGAGTACTTAGATTTATGGGCACGTTAAAGAACTCCAGGTGGTCAAAGTTGACCCGGCGACCTTCACTATACGGTGTTCCTCATAATTATGTGGGAGTTCTGGCACACAAAACACTAGGATTGAATTTTTAAATTTATCTCTTGTGTTCAGCATGATCATCAGAGTTAAAGCGGCACTGGAAAATATTTTAGGCGCTTTGAACATACCATTCATGCAAAGCCCTTCCAACGCGTTGAACAAGCAACAGGGAGGCAGGCTTGATGGCTTGGATTTGGTGAAGCTTATTTTTATTTTGCTGCGGAACTTTATCCTCCACGTCCGATTGCTTCCATGCAACGATACTTATATTATGAAAAAGGTCAGTACTGGCAATTCTTCTCGCGAGACTCATTGCTTGCGCAATATTTAACTCTATTTCGGACTGTCC
Source organism: Dermacentor variabilis (assembly GCF_050947875.1). Taxonomy (NCBI): domain Eukaryota; kingdom Metazoa; phylum Arthropoda; class Arachnida; order Ixodida; family Ixodidae; genus Dermacentor; species Dermacentor variabilis. The sequence continues at coordinate 73,457,726 of NC_134571.1, read as the reverse complement.
TCGTACACTGCCAGTGGAGTACATTCGTTTTCACTTTGCATTACGAGTGCGTGCTCTAAGAAAACTTTGCTCCCGCTTGCGTTTATCTTGCCCCAAAACAATAATCACCGTTATCTTGCGTGCTTTTCCTTTCCTAAACTATGCGTGCTCGGTACTTTCTGGTCACGAAAAGTACGCGCGTCTTAGTGTGACATATAGCGTTGTTTACAACAAACTAGAGTGCGCAGAGTGGTTCAAGAAAGAGAAAGCGCGCGATAGAGTTCATTTTTCGTCGGGAACAAGATAAGTCTCTAAAGAAGTGAAATTATGTTAAGTGCAAACGTACTTTATGGTGGAGTTCGAAAGCCATAAAATGAATAGTTGGGTGTGCAATAGGCGTTTGCGAACGCACCAATCAGATTGTAGGCCAAGATTGTCTCGAAGTTCTTATTTAGTATTTTAGAGTTTTGCAAGATGTCGCAGGTATCGTACTTGCCTCTGCCTGCCTTTAAGCAACAACTGGTGCCAGACAAAGTGAGGGGATCGTTAAATGCTAATTGCGTCATGCTTTGTCGTGGCAGCTCGGCGTTGCCTCAGTCAACGAGGATTTCCAGCGCGCTTCAAGGTCAAAAGCAGGGCCTCACCGTGGGTGAACGAAGCACGACTTCAATTGACAGGCGTCACATGACTCCTCCCTCAGGCACATATTCCGCCTCATTTCCGGTGAGCGCTTTTGTCGAAATTCTGGAGTCACCATGTATATATATAAAACTTGAAGAAAAAGTCGACTGGTTCTCAATTGTAACAAAATATTCGATATTAGTATAGGTGACAGAGCAGATAAGCACGCAGAAATCACGTTGAGGGCAGCATCTTGGATCGTATCTTCATTCGCTGGCAATTGCGCACTACGAAGATGCGCCACAAAGAAACATTATGATGCCAAAAATATTCGAGGAACATTCACGAAGCCACACAAAAAAGCGAACTCAACATACGTCCCGTATCTTGCTCTGGCGCAAGAAACGGGATGCAAAGCTAGTACCAGCTCGTAAGCAGCAAGAAGCCTTCGCTATATCGCTTATGCTGGCATTTCTTTCTCAGGAAGACCTTAATATGGCATTGAAACCTGCGGCAGGTATTCTGACGCAGCCGCATACTGTATATCTACACCCTCACACCAGTGAACAATATACAAGGCGTCCCACGTAACTTTAGCCAAGCTTTCAAAATATGCAAATGCCACGTAGCTGGACAAAACAAAGGTAATGTTGTTTACCGTTGCTCGGAGACAATCAAATCATGTTTTTATTTCATTCTGACTAATTATATAATTAGTCTTAATTAATCAACTTCTCAAGCATTATAACTAGTTGAAAAGTGTCAATGAGAACATTGTAGAGCGACATGAAAAGCTACCAATATAGCTTTCTGTTGCTCAATACGTGTCACGTAAAAGTGTTTTTTGCGAGCGTGAAAGATGCCCGTAAATGCACGCAAAATTGCCGCGCAACTAGCCGCTCGAGGCACTTTGCGTGTATTCGCGGGCTTCTTTCACGCTCGGAAAAACACTTCTATGTAGCAAGTATTGAGCAACAGAAAGCTGTCTCGGGAGTTTTTCATATTGCTCTACAATTTTGTCATTGACACTTTTCATCTAAATATAATATTTGAAAAGTTGATTAAATAAATAAGACTAATTATATCTGAGCAATCTGACTATCTCCAAGCGACGGCAAACAACATTATCTTGGTTCGGTCCAGCTAAGTGGCATTCGCATATTTTAAACTCTGGCTAAAGTAAGCTGGGACACCCTGTATAAAATGGAACACTGAAATTGTTATCAAGCAACGTTTACTCCTGACAGGTGAATTTGAACAGGACATATACGCACTATAAGTTGCCTTACCACTTAGTATGTCATCGTGAGGTACTTTTATATTCTGCAGTGGTGTTGAGTCGATACGGGCTCTTGAATGCAAATTTGAGCTTTGAATTATCGCATTGCTCCCGGAGGAACTTTACCGCAAACGATGACACTGCGGGTTTCTACCGTAGCCATTGGTCCAGCTGAAAACTTGCTCGAGCAGCCATCGCGTGAGTTCATAGCTGGAATAGCTGGTGGTCATAACTGGAATAGCTGGTGGAACGTTAAACAACTTCAAAAACATGATCGTTCTCTTGTCGCTGATGAGAACTAGCATTTTTTCTAGTCTTCCCTTTCTTTAGATATTATATTTGCGCTCCGAGCGTGAGCTTTGTCGTAATTAAAACAGAATCACCTCACATTTGCATTTACGTACTTCATACGTGTGGAGATAGAACGGATGCCTTGGCTTATTACATTTTTGTCATGCGCCGAGCTGAGCACGTTGCGCCACCAGCGCTCTCTTCCCGCTCCTTTTTTTTTTCTTCACGCATGTGCCAACAGTCCCTGGCATCGGTTCGTGACAAGTCGTCTATCACCGGGAAGCTCTTGACGCCCGTGATAGGCGCCATTGTGCTGGGAGCAGTTTTGTTTGTTTTTGTGCGCATGGTCCGCTGGCGGAAGCCGAGCGGCCTACACGCGCCGGCATGCGGGAGCCACTCCTGCCAGCAATTGAGAGAGCTCCTGGAGGATGCCATAGACGAGAACTCCAAGCCTTGCGACGACTACTACGCGCACGTGTGCAGCCTGTGGACGAAATCGCACGAGAGGTCCGTACAGCGCGTAACTCTGGAGCACTTCATCTACAATGCCGTCAAGAGGCTGAAGACGCTGCCGCCGACTGAAAACGCGGTCACGCGGAAAGGCGCGATGTTCTTCTCCTCTTGCCTCAGCGTTGCCAACGTGTCCAACGTACCCGGTGTGAAGAAGCTCCTCGCCGAAGGTGGCATCGTCTGGCCAAGCAAGAACACGAATCCGGACTTCCTCAACGCTCTCTTCTATATGTCGCAGCGGCTCTTTGAACCCGTATTCATCAGGTTTACGACTGAGAATGGCGGCCGTACGCTCGCCGTCCGCCAGAGCAACGAGTTTCTCAAGAACCTGCGAACTCTGCGCAGGCATATAAAGAATCGTCACTTGCGCGAGCACTTAAGTGTCACGTACGAGGCTTTCGATGCGCACGACGAAACCAGGCTCAAAGAAATTGTCGATCGCTTCGACCACATGGAAGAGTTCCTCGACATGTACTTCAACGCCAGCTGGCCTGCCGACACCCCGTCGATGACGTTCACGACGTACGACACGGAGTCCTTTCTCCGACAGACACCGTCAGTGTCTCGCGACAGGTGGGACTCCATGTTGAGCCGTTATTTCGGCGCCTCGGTTGCAGGCCTGCGCGATGCAGTTGTTGAAAATGCGCAGCCCTTTCAGGCCCTCTTCAGGCTCCACGAAGACGGCGGTGAGGCAGCCCTGAACGACGTGGTGGAAGCGCTCTGCGTTCAGAACCTGGTGCGATTCACTTCTTTTGGCATTATCTCTAGCTTCCACGAAAGCAGCGAGGTCGCAGCCGTGTGGCTGCAGGAAAAGTGCTTCGTTTCGACTTTTTCATTCTTCGGCTATGATCTCAACCATAACTTCCTCGCTAACCATCGTAGCGCCTTGGACAACGTGGAAAGGCTCGCCGAGAATGTGCGCCAGGCATTCTTCGATGTTCTCAGCGATAGCGAGAATGCAACGGCGCATTCACACCGCAGCCACCATGAGTGGCGAAGAAACATCAGCGAGCACCATTTCCGCAAGGTGTTCGCCGTTCTGAAAAGGTCGAAAGCCCGGGCCTACCCTGATGAGTACGCGGATTATCCGGACTTGACCCGCGACCCGCTGCAGAACTGGAAAATCCTGAACGAGTTCTACCGCCACCTCCCGCTGTCGGCCAATTCTGACTTGATCGCTTTCGGGGAAAATGACTTAAGCAAGTTTCGGGGCTTCGAGCTGTCGATCCAGCACCTCAGCTTTCCTTACTACGAGCCGGACGCGCACAGAGGCTGCGTGCTTGGGGGACTTGGCACGCGTCTTGCGGCAGCAGTGTTCTACGACTACGCGGAGAGCCAGGCAGATTTCCGAAACTTCTACCAGCGCAACCACGACTGCCTCGCCCCCGATGCTGGTGGCGAACCAGACGTTAACCTACAGGGCGCCGTCGCAGCGATTCCCGTCATGTTTTATATGTTCAGGAAAGCTAGCGAGGACGACGAGGACGCCTCAGTCAAGGACCTGTCGTCTTTCAGAGCTGATCGTATTTCGTTTATGTTCGGATGTTACCTATTGTGCGGAGAAGACAACGGCGAAACAATGTGCAATGTTCCACTGAAGCACAGTGCGGATTTCGCCCGCACCTATGGGTGCCCGGTGGGTTCACCGATGAACCCGAGTGAGAAATGTGCGATGGCACCATAGGGTGCCGGTTAATTAGGGGTTAATATTTTTACATTTTTCACGGTGACTAATGACTAAGTAGATGCAGCTCGTTATTGTTATGTTCTTTGTTTAAAATAGCGTTTTTACCTCTGTCTGAAGCAATGACCACGCAAGGAAGGTCCGATTTCAAGCTTTCCTTGTAGACTTTATTTCTTTTACTGTGATACTTGGGCTATGTTCATCCTGTAAAAGCAGCAAATGAGAAGACAGAATAGCCCGTTAATGGCCACTGCAAACAAAGCGTGCCGCAAACGAGCGATGTTGATGGCAAAGTAGATACCTACCATATGAGCAGCCGTGTTAAGAATCGGAGCTTCAACCACTGGCCATGCCAACGAAGAATTCGCGCTCCACGGTTTGAACAATGCCTCTTTGTCACCAAATTTCCAAGGACACAAAAGAGCTCGGACTGGTTAACAGTTATGTGGGCCCGGCTTTAAGCCAAGAGGTATCTCTAGATCAGTGCTAATCTGTTTGACGATTTTATAGGGGTAATTCTGGCATATGCGGAGCACGCGAAGAATTCGGAAGGTGGCATATCCGCGCTAACTTTCGATCCTTTTAAATGAACTACTACAATGTTCGCTCGGAATTAGGCCAACACAGATTTCATGTAATCTATATCGTATTTTATTATTTCAGTGTGTGCGCATGCGTCACGTGAACTCGCCACAGAATCCTTAAGGGTTCCTGCGTTCCAAACTACAGCTGAGGAAACTCGTAGCCAGCGCAGCCCTCCGACCGATTCATGATCGATAATGTAGCGACCTGGCATACTCCAACTTGTATCGCATTCACAGGAATGAAGTGTCGTGGGGATCGCCAAGGATCGTTATATGGACACAGTGTCTTCGGTCGAGGCGCGGCGATGTGCTCCGTTCAGTAAAATAAGCGGAGATGTCCGAATTGTGATCTGTTTGAGATGGTGGCGGTCAATCCTTGGCACCAAGGAGGAGGAGGAGAGGTAGGGAGGTCAACCAAACGGCCCTTCCGATTTGATACCCTACGCAAGGGGAAAAGGTTTAAGGGATAAAAAATGTACGGGAGGGAGGAATTAGCAGTGCATAGACTTGGAGCTGCCCGCCACGCCTACTACTAGCCACTGGGCCCATTTAATTGTATGAACAGAAATAACGCCCACATTGCTTTGTAATCCTGCAATGCATGGGGCCATGGTCCAAGACTGTCTCAGAATATCGTCAACGATGTACCCTTTTAACTCCAAGCAACCACAGAGAAAGGGATGCACCTACCCCTGCCAAAAAAGGCATCTGGAGTTTAACGTGCCAAAATTACGATCTGATTATGAACTACACAGAATAAAGGGTCGGGGGGGGGGGTGAGTCTGGATTAATTTTGATCACCTGGGATTCGTTAACGTGCACCTAAATCTAAGTACACGAGCGTTTCTGTATTTCGCCTCCATCGAAATGCGGCCACCACAGCGGGACCAAGCCCGCATGGTCAGGCTAGGCAGCCCAACGCAATTAGCTACAAGCTACTATGGCGGGTCTATCAGCGAAAAAAGATGAAGCGAAAGTGGGCAAGTTTCTGCAAAACAGCTGTTTTAACAGATTCGCCATCCGTGTTCAAGGAGAATTTGCTGAGAGAGCGGACTAGAAAATATTGCGGACATTTCGTTGTTTAGTTCCTCAACATTTACACGTAGTAAACTTATTTGAGCACCGGGTCACCTTGCAATAAATTTCAACGAAATGGCAGACTCTCTTGCCAAAGCATCCCTGGATGGCCCGGTAGTTTCCGTTTTGCCGGTTACGGCGTACGTCGCTTCAGCAAGACACAGAAAATTGTCTTCAAAGGCTACGAAACAAACAATACAGTCGCATTCGGACTTTCAGCACCTGCAGCTCCCGTGGAATTATCAGTGGGGTCCATCACGTGAATATGAAGTTGCATTTAGAAGATTGCGGTGCCGCGTTCCATAATACATATATAATTGACCGAGGCTGGTCTGACGCAGTCCCCTCTCTTACACTTCTGAAATGAACCGGAGCCGACTGATCATTTCTTCTCGTCCTGTCGTCGATTCTCACTACAACGAATAAAACTCCTCGAGGCTCCGTTTCACAAACTCGGACTATCATTGACTTCCCAAATTATCCTTTCTGTCGGGGCTTCGGCTCGAGACTTCTGCTACAGGGTAGTTTGCCTTGCCATATGCAATTTCGTTGACGATGCCAAAACATAGGTGCAATAATTTATTATCAAGGCGAAAGCCTTAAGTGGCTCATACCCCCGATGGTCTGGAAAACGTGACTTGTGATACGTAAAGTCACGTGAACTCGCCTCGCGCAGGCACGCCACTGCTCGCGCGTTCGTCTTCGTCTTCTTCCTCAGCTGGCTCCGATGCTGGTCATGCCAAAAAAGGCAAATTAAGATAGAACTAATTCGGGAACCCGAGCCCACGACCTCCGGTGAGAGTTGAACCCTCGAACTTATGTGGAAGTCGAATCCGCGACTTTTCGTGTTAATTAGGACGAAGTTAATTAGGACACAATAAATTAAGGTAGCGTCAATTAAGGCACTCGAGCCCACGATCCTAGGTGAGAGAAAACAAGTAATAAGAAGTAACGACGCATTCGAATGAGAATGTCAAGTTAATTAATTAAAAAATCTTTAGCGCGCAGGCTTTTGCCTTCAACCTCTTTGGCGTATGCTAAAGTGACTGTCGATCTTTATCCTCCTCACTTATTGCAAGTTTATCATGCAATATTCTGAGTTTACTTCAAACGCCTTTAATCAATCCGGCACGATTTCTCTTCAAGTTCCATTCTTAACACTTGTATTGCCCATTTTTATATAATGTTATTTTACTTTAATTATACCGCCCACTTCTTCGACAATCCCCGAGGCGGGCATGTGTCATGTGAAGAAAATCATCATCATCACCTGTTATGGGCTAACTTCCCCAGTCCTTTTGATATGCACTTGCGATCGCCACTGGAATTCCCGAGTGTTTCGGCAGAATATTACGAACGCATACAGAAAAAGAGTCGCAGTGGCCACGAGGATTCGAACTTCGGAATCACAGACAACCAGTCGAAGATTCTACCTCTCAGCGACTCCGCCCATGCTGCAACAAAGTGTATGGCACCAGTGGACAGTATTGTGCCTGGCGTCTTGAGAGCTCTGTAAAGTGATTGGCTGACACCACGCTGTCTAGCTTACCCATAAGCCATCCCCTAGGCGAAAGAATGCATATAAACAAACCCAGTGGCAAGATGCAAAAGGCAGAATCAGAAAGAGCAGGAAGAAACGGCCGGAAAATTGGGATGACTGAGAAAAGAATGCTTCGCATTAAAAAGAATCGTGTCTCTCCGCTTCTCCAAGACCAATCTCGTTAATATCTAAGCAATATCCTTCGTGATATCCCCTTCCGTTTCATCGGTTTGCCTTTTTTTATTGCCTTTCCTTTATCTATTTTATTTCAACTGTACCACCCGCTTTTTTGGCCAATCCTTCGTTGTATGCCATAATTTAGGAATCTTCATCATCATCATCAAACTTTTTTATGGAGATTGCCACAAAAAGAAAAAAAAACGAAGATAAGTCGGTTTAGGCATCACAGAATAAAACTATCTTCCGGCTACACCTTATCACACATTATTTTATTTCTTTTATTATCGGTTTCCTGAACACCTTCGATTACTTCTTGTTTTTTATCATACCCGATACCCGATTTGTGGCCATCCCCCGATTCCGATTCCATCCGCCGATACTTGCTTCGTGGCCATCCCCCACACTGGGTTTGTGCCATTAAAGAAAGTCTCATCATCATCATTATCCACTCAAGGAGATTGCTCGCATTGCACCAGGTACTGCGTCACTGCTTTGCATTAAGGGTACAAAGGCAACTTTTTCTTCAAGAAGAAATCTCACCCCCTTGCTATGCAAACATAATATTAAGAATTTATTTTATACGAAACAACTAAGATATAGAAATGCCGTTCCTGGGTAGGTCAATTGATAGCCCTTCGTGATAGTATTAATTTCAGTCATTTGAGGATGGTTTGTGCACTGAAAACACGCTAGGCGTGACACTTGACGCCATTTACCAACAGTTTTATAGAGTGCTGTGCCAGCCCACTATAGCCACCCTAACGTCGTCAGCTCCTTAGTGAAGTTAATAATTTTATCTTTCACAATAAGCGAGTAGTTCTATCTATAGGCCGCTGTATTTGCAAGTGTTCTTATTGCAATTGCACACAACGATGGGCAACATTGCCTAACTATTCTCAAGAGGGCTCTAGAAGCAATGTATCGCACTTCGCTGGCTGATTTTTTTTTCTTTTCTTTTTCTTTTTGTAAGCAGGCGGTGTCTGTCAAACATATTTACGAGCGCAGCAGCGGTAGAATCCTGTTCATCCGGTAGGTACAACCTGCCGCTAACAGCCATACTCGACGTTATGCCATCCCTTTTATTCGGCTATAAAGAAGAAATCAGGGAAAGACTTTCAGTATTGTTTAAATCTACAACAGAAATTTCACTGATATACACAATTCTTGTTCAGCGCCGCTTTAAAAGCAAAGATTCCATGTTTAGACAGTACGGTTCGCGAAAGGCTTTACATGGTGCACACTGTTGGCACGCGCAGATGCTCACGCAGCAACGATACGAATTCTCTTCATGTGCTCAAACCTTAAACGGGATGCTGTGGTGACGACAAAGCTGACGAGAATTAGCTTCAAGTGGTAAACAAGGCCGGCGAAATAGGCGAAATAGCAAAGAAGCCTATTTCCTATTCGTGACCAAGGCTGCGCTGGAACGCTTGCGTTTCGGTGCGGCCGTGCCGTGACAAAGTGGACGCCATAGAGCGTACACGGAAACAAAGTTATTCGGACTGTTTTTCACTTCTTCTTTTCGAACGTATTTTCACCTTGCTTTTTCGAACTTCTCGCGCGTGCATCACAAACTTTTCCCGCGAAGTGGTTGAAGACGACGACAGCAAAGATTGAGGAAACGCTGACGTGGCCCCGAAAAAAGCAGCCAGAATAAAAGATCTGGGACAGCGTTTCGTGAAACCAAATGCTAGTAGTGTTCGACAGAATGGGCTGCACATACACACGCCACACATGAGAAAAGAAAGGCCCTAGAAGGACATAAACTCATCGACGAGAACAAATTTCCGTATTTCAGGCGCGATAGAAATGGAGGAAGACGAGGAAGAGCGAGGAAAACGAAGTGGCAGGGCATAAAAGCGAGCCGGAATCGAACGTTCGAGCATCAGCTGCCCGGGAGCCGCGGCCAGGACCTGCCGGGTGCCGCGCCGGCAAGTATGCCTCTGCCATGCAGCCTTCCTCCATTACCATCCCTTCGTATTGTGCTGTATACGAGCCATTGTTATTCGCCATTACTAGTTCTTATCGCCGACGTACTTCTACCGTAGCGAAGAGAATTTTCGCAGACAGACCTGCCGCTTCTTTGGGACTTCTCGGGCACCGCCGCGGACGACGTCCGTGGGAGAATAGACTGTCCTCGTGGAACCAGGCGGAGCGCTGAGGGGGTGGCCCCGAAGACGAGCATAGCTGTGGCTGTACGTGGGCTCCGCTCGTCCGCTTCTGATGACGTGGCATTTTGTTTCCAAGAGCGCTGCAACACAAGAGCCGCAGCCGTTGAGCCGACCAGTTCGGTTGTTACTCAACCACTGCAGAGACTACCCCTGTCGCTTCGAGCCGCGGAGCGCGAAACAGGATTTCGCCCCGGTCCTCCTGCGACAATCCTGAGCCAAGATGCCCAGCGAAGTAACAGGCCTGTCCACCTATGACCACAGCCGTGAGCAGCCTGCTTGACGATCCTTAACGCTGCAAGGTCTCGCGTGGAACCTGTCAGGGGCGTGGAAGGGGGAGGCCCCGAAGACGAGCCTAGCAGTGGCTTCACAATGGCTCCGCTCGTCCGCTTCTGTTTCATGGCCGTATTCCAAGGGCGCTGCAACACAAAAGAGCCGCAGCAGTTGAGCCGACCAGTTCGGCTGTTACCTGCCCATAGCAAAGACTGCTCCGTGGTGCCAGGCGTCACCTGGTCGCCGTCGGGGAGCGTGAAGGGATCCTCGGCATTGCCACGACTGTGGTGGTCTTGACTTCTGAGAAGTCTTCAATGTCTGCCGACACCAGGGCCCACGCAGCGCCAGATGGTCCTGATGCGGACTCCAAATCTCAAGGACTCTTTAACAGACAGTGGGCGGGGCTCTGAAAAGCCTGGACAGTGTTAATTGTTTTGCCAAATGTGTTCTTGCCTTGTTTTTGTGACATTTTTTTGCAGTACATCATGGCAGAAGTCTTGACGGCCCCCTGGAAGCTGAAAGTCTCATTTGGAACCTGCCAGGGGCGTGGAAGGGGGAGGCCCCGAAGACGAGCCTAGCAGTGGCTTCACAATGGCTCCGCTCGTCCGCTTCTGTTCATGGCCGCATTCCAAGGGCGCTGCAAAACAGAAGAGCCGCAGCAGTTGAGCCGACCAGTTCGGCTGTTACCTGCCCATAGCAAAGACGGACCTGTGGCGCTGAATGCAGCGCTGTCGGGTGGCTATCCGGGGGCTCTCAAGACATGCCTGCTCTTCACCCAGCTACTCTAAAAACCACTGCGACGGCTGCGTGGAGAACTGCGCGTGCTATCCTAGGTCCTCACCGCGTCCCCCGGACAGCTGAAATAAATGTATAAAAGAAAATTCGGGTCCTCCTTTGTTTCGCTTCAGCTGCGCAGCTTTGCGCAAGCAGCGCTTTTGCTGCATAGGTATTCAGTTGACGCATTGCTACGGCGTCATTTATGCATACCTACAGCTCGTTCATCACAACCACGGGCACAGAGCGATAGCTGATCGCAAAAGCGAGGAAATCAACAGCTGCAGATTAGTCCTTTCTGCGACCACCGGCGAAGTCGGGTGGCGATGCTAAGAGCGCCGGCCCGCAAAGCCATGCGAATCAGCTGCTGCCTCGGCGCATAACACGTACGACGACACCGGTCGGGATACCGGTGTGGTCGCGCGAAGGGTTTCTCTTTTCTGGCTGCTACCGCCTTCGAGAACGGCTCCCTCTGTTTGCCAAAGCACTTCTCCGAACGTCTGTGCTCGCGGTCTTTGGAAAGACTGACGTGTTCGAAGGGACTATAGACCTGTATGTTACTACAGTTTTTCACACCGGCGCTCCCATGCACGAAAGGCCGCATGTGACGTCTGCATACGTCACGTAAATGGGAGGCCAAAATTTAAGTGTCTACAGTGCTTACGGCAGCTGGCCACAGAAAGCCTCAGAAGCCCCGCTAAGCTTGTAGCTCGTTCTCCACTCATTAAATCCAATTTTGCTAGAATATAAGAGAGCCAGCGTGCTTACATACAACGATGGGGGATATATATGTTAAGACGAGAACAGCAATTAGGGACTGCTAGAGCAATGATTGCGCCAAGAAAATAAATTATTGCGAAAGTCGGCTTGATTGAATAAGGATTTCCTGGACGGTGGAGTAAGCGTCCCTGTGGCTAAACCTCGGAGTCGAGGGTGGCTAAGAAAAAGTGAAAGATTATCTAATTCGTGTCGCTGAAAGTAACAATACGGCTTTTAAGCGTTCCGTTGCTGTTTCTGTGCGAAACCTAAAGCATATTCCGAGAAGTGCTGGCAAGCAGCTCAGTATGGTATGATATGGTATGGTATTCCTTATGCGATGGCAGCTCAGTAAAGGACGTTATTTTTTCTTTTTTGTTACCGCGCTGAGTGCATTTCATAAAGAAAAAAGAATAAAATGGAAATACAAGCCTGGCACCAATACGGCGTGCGGGCGTGAGACACGTAGAAGATGAAGAAGAAGCGACGACACGCAGTACGGTTGCTTTTTTTTTTCTCCGTGTCCTCGGTTATGTTTCCTCACGCTGGCAACAGAGGCGCGAATCCGTTGTCCGCGCCGTTGACCCCTGGAGAGCCGAACAAGGATGCGGCTTCTTCATTGTCGGTGGTTTCGCAGGAAAACAAGAAGCTGCGGCGCCCGAAGTTGGGCGCAGAGTCCAGCTCCAAGAAAGCTCGCCATCAAAGCGCGCGATCCTTCCGGGGGCAATTCAAGAAAGTGCCGGACACTCAGGACAACGCGCAGAATGGCACTACGCAAGGACAGCCCCAGGTGAGCATCGTAAACAGGAGCGGGAAGTAGATAGGGGCTGCCCAGTGACGAAGCTTTTCAAAGATGAGTTTTAGAAGGCCGCACACACGCAAAATTTTTCCGAAGTACACACGTCAAGTTTCCAAAAGGATAACTGTCGTCTAGCATCGTTCAGCCTCTTCTGCTGTACGGTCGTGTCGTCATGGACGTGGGTGTTCACAGTGATAGTACCCAAAACAATCGGGCCACGAAGCACCATATCACTAACGGTGCACCATATTCCATGCCGCATTGGGATAGAGATGTGGCTGCAACGCTGTCGACCTCATTGCTTCGCTAGGAACGCTGCCTGTCGTCTTCCGTTTGTTGATACGCCTAATAAATAAAACGGGGCCTTAGGACAGGTATACAAAAAAAGAAATGAGTTAATGTATCCTTGTTTTGACGCGCGATTTCTTTAACTGCGTTACACCGAACCACCCGGAAAGAATTTTAGGTAAATCTGCACTCACATACTTATATAGTTACCGTAGATATAATTACATCTACGCAGTAATAGCCCAGTCAGACAGATGTGACAATTTGGGTGAGTGCGCGCCGCCAGAGCATGTGTCAGATTGACGGCACGCTGCCCAGTCATTTCAGGCAGTGTTTGCAAACTAGCAACCTAGTCGCAATCGGTGAAGACAACATTGCATTCAAGGGCCAAGAGAAGCACTGTGCAATTGGAAGCACCGAGTGGCAAAGCGTTAACTAACCTAACCTAACCTAACCTAACAAACAAGAAAAAAATAAACAGAAACAGGAAAACTTAACTCCAGTTGGCATCTACGTAAAACGAAGCATTCTTGGAGCGACAGGTTCATGAAGCATGTGTGCCTGTACACATAAGGATTTGGCCCACAACGCCATATTGAACGGTGCGTCCGCCCCTTTGAAAGCGTCGAGTCCTCATGAAGAGTATGCGAGGCGAAACGAGCTGATTGCATTCAGCGGAGGCAAGCGCTTCGGCGGGTACATGGAGGCATTCGAGCGAGCTAGGCGAGGCAGTTTGTTCTTGTTAAAGATGGTTCGGCACCTCGCGGGGCTGCGAACCTCTCTCAGAAGCGATGAACGTCCGAAGGAAACCAAAGACGATCGCAGACGCTACAATAGTTGACAAAGGGGTCGTTGACGAAATGCTTCTAGAAGTTAGCGTTACCGGCGTTGTATGGGTTAGCAACGGCTCCAGTTACATTCGCCGTCGTACGCCGCTGAGTATCGGTAGTCGGTTTCTGCTCCAAGAGATGGCCGGCCTGTGCTCCTTCGTTTGGGCAGAACGTCGTTCGCTAGCGACTAACTTCGCCTGCTCTAAGCTATCGGCGCGAGCTTAGGCTGCTTTGGTGGCGCACCGGAATGTAATTCTGGTGTTTTACGTGTCAAAGATACGCGTTGATATTGAGGCACGCCGTAGTAGGGGATTCCGGATTAATTTTGACCACTAGGGGATCTTTAACGCGCCGCCAATGCACGGGACCCGGGCTTTTTCGCACTTAGCCCCCATCGAAATGCGGCCCCACCGAAATGCAATTGGTCCCCTGTAACTCAGGGGACCAATTGCAATGCATGCTCACTGAACTGGAGAGGAGAACAGTCTCGGAAGAGGACAGCAATTTACAATAGGCAGCGAGGCACTGGAAGTCGTAAGGGAATACATCTACTTATATAGGGCAGGTAGTGACGGCGGATCCGGATCATGAGACGGAAATAATCAGAAGAATAAGAATGGGCTGGGGTGCGTTTGGCAGGCATTCTCAGATCATGAACAGCAGGTTGTCATTATCCCTCAAGAGAAAAGTATATAATACCTGTGTCTTACCAGTACTCACCTACGGGGAAGAAACCTGGAGGCTTACGAAAAGGGTTCTACTCAAATTGAGGACGACGCAACGAGCTATGGAAAGAAGAATGATAGGTGTAACGTTAAGGGATAAGAAAAGAGCAGATTGGGTGAGGGAACAAACGCGAGTTAATGACATCTTAGTTGAAATCAAGAAAAAGAAATGGGCATGGGCAGAACATGTAATGAGGAGGGAAGATAACCGATGGTCATTAAGGGTTACGGACTGGATCCCAAGGGAAGGGAAGCGTAGCAGGGGGCGGCAGAAAGTTAGGTGGGCGGATGAGATTAAGAAGTTTGCAGGCATGGCATGGCCACAATTAGTACATGACAGGGGTTGTTGGAGAAGTATGGGAGGGGCCTTTGCCCTGCAGTGGGCGTAACCAGGCTGATGATGATGATGATGATGATGATGATGATGATGAAATGCGGCCACCGCGGCAGGTATTTGATCCCGCGACCTCGTGCTTAGCACCGCAACACCATAGCGGCTAAGCCACCAAGCCGCCACAGCGGGTGGCGGCATACCGACGATGTTCGGCTTCGGCCCACTTGCACTCGCATTACGCAAGCTCAGCGTTGATTCATTGCGGTGACATAGAAATGAAAGAGGACCGAAGCGGTCGTCTCATACACACCGGCTAGCAGGGGCTTGCAAATATCGAGGAAGCGTACGCAGGCTGTAATTTTAAGCGGCAGTTGACGTGAGCCACGCGCATACGGCGGCGTTTGTGCTCGTTCCGCCACATGAAATGGTTTCACCGCTTCGTGTTACTTAATTGTGCTCGTAAGCTACTCCTTCACTTCACTGTTCCTAGATGGCACCACCAACCCGTTAAACGAGTTCGGCGTTCGAGGCCAGATACGCACGAGAAAGTATGTCGAACTCAGCAAGAAAGCTCCGCTTTACGTGAAATATTATATATTTGTGATATATAACGTTAGCTTGCGACGCTTGGTGCCTTAGTAGGAACGCGACGTAGTGTGCTAATAATGTTCATTCCAGTAACGGGCGGCAGCACCGTCAATTCACAAGAACTGTGCGTTTGCTCCGCTACTAAAGACGACTGAGTTTAGCGTTGAAGATGCGTCCACTTCGCTTATTCGTTTTTGTAGGCCAACTCAATCCGCGTCTCTGAAGACCCACGAACTGTCAGCGCATGAGCCGTGCATATTTCCTACAAAAATTACTCGCAGGAACTCTGGCACAGCGATCGTTCAGCCACCACGGGAGAATGTTGTATAATGATGGTTGGTTTATGGATTTGTCTATAATCTGCATGATTGTTGCTTATAGCTTTTGTGACTTCGTTTACTTCGCTTTATCTGCCTTTAGGGGCCTAAATTTCATTGCAACCTATCAAGTTTCTAAACGCAGAAAACAACGAGGCTTTGCGAATCATGCACAATCGCTGCCAATTGCAGTGATTCCGCCTCTCGAGGCATGCGTCCGTCGCTGGCTTGCCAGCGGTAACGCCTACGTCCGTGACGTAATTGTTACATTATCAGGCTTCTGTGCTAGAGGTAATCTGTTCAAATCCTTCGCTACACATGCAGCGTAAAAAGGTCGATGAGTTCTACAGCGAGCGTCGTCACGGTGACAGCCTTCGAATTGCACTAAAGGCGACGCGCACTCGCTCGAGGTAGTACTAAATTTGTTAGTCTCAGTACCTACACAAGCACGTGCCCATTAACATTGGTCGCAACAGATGGCTTCTGTTAAATATGTCGAAATAGGAGCCGTCATCGAGCGATGAACGCAACCAAATTGATTACCGCGCTATAGCCAAAAACACCACGGGAGTGTGGAGGTTTTGCATCTGCAAGAAGCACTGTTGGGCTGCTGTGTGACAATATCGCCGCATATTGCCTGGTTTTTGGCCGAAGGACGAAGCACTGACCACGATGGGCAGGTTTAGTTTGGTGCTTGCACTTTTCGAGTGGTGTTCTAACTAGACGTAGGTGCGACTATATGCGCAGGCCATATGTGCTGGTGTGCCAATATTTCTGGCACGCTTGAAAGCTTTACCGCGCCATGTAGAGCCTGTGATTTCATCGCACAGGTGGCACTGAGCAGCCCGTAAAGATCTATGCTAGTGAAGTTACATAACGTTCGGATTATGAGCAAATATTGTTTTACAGTTCTTAATCAACTGAGATTTAAGATGAAGAGCAAGGTCCTCTGAATGAAATGTTTCATTTCTTTTGTTTGGACGCTGCAATCCTCAAAAATTCTGATGAGTATCAGAAAAGAAGACAATAGCTTGTTCGAGCAATTTGGGCGGTTGAATAATGTAGCATTGACCTTGCATGTGCGGCATAGCTAAACATGGGTCATGCGTATGCCCAGAAATATTCGTAACATCACGGCGCCGGCGACGTTAGTGTCCAATATGCACTATCGCTATAAAAAGCTGGCGCATCGCCAGGCACGTAGCCAAAGGGGTGCCCATGGGGTTCACCCCCCCCCCCCCCCATATTAAGCGGCATACCCCACCCCCCTCCCCCGCCACCACTTCTCACACAGATTCCCAAATCGCCACCAAGTCAATCTTGAGACTTGACAGCTATTCGGCGGTCAACATTTTGTTGCCTTTTGTACTCCTTTTGTATGGCGGTATGTTATAAGCAGCCCCTGGGGTGTGAAGGCCAGTTTTCTCGTCGATTCGATGCCCACGCGATTAACTCGAGATGCGTTCAGTTGTCGCCAGCTATTGCAACGGTCACGCGCGCATCGCTGTTGCTTCGTTAGTTCAACTTTCTTTGTTTAGGCTGATCCAAGGACCAGGAAATGGAATCAGTTCGTAGTGAGCTGGCCTATATGCAGCCGGAGAAAACGGCACTTGCGTTCAACTTTTGCTTCATTATTTCCTCGAGTGGCACGCTCACCGCGACGCTGGCAGATCCTCAGAAAAATTAGAGAAATATATATATTTGCGGAACAATAAAAGTTCATTCACAATCACAGCTCTACCAAGTTAAGTGAGAAAACCGACTCGTATGGTTATTTGGGAAGTTACGTAACGACGCGTGGCCGCCAGTCCCTTACAACCGCGTAGAGCGTAGAGCGCAGGGCGCTGCGGTTCTAGACGTATCTAACCCGTTATATGGGTTAGATGAGGTGGAAAATAAAAGCATGCGAAACAGCGTCCATAATCAATCCCTGCAATAACCGTTAAACCCAATAGCAATGTGAATGTCACCCGTTGCCTCGTCTGCTTCTTTCCTAATTGTATGGCATTTTTCGTGTAAAATTCGTAACTGGAAACAAGAGTACGAAGGAGGTGAGAATTTAAGCGATCTACTAAGGGAGGGACCCGAGACAACAGCTAGACAGGAAGGAAAAGCGAAGATTAACAAATTTAAATGTTATTTGTGAAAATATTCATGGATCATTATCTTTCTCTTTAAAAAAGGAAGTATAGAAAACGCTGCCGGAAGTGGAGAAGGATTCCATGTGTTTTGAATGACGCTTCTACAGTTATCAATCGAGCCACCTGACGTTGCAACTTCTGTGACGTGCTTATGTGGGTGTTTTTCTAACTTTCCGCGGTGGGCGCAGTACGTCAAGAACCGCAGCTCCCTGCGCTCTACGCGGCTGTACGGGACTGGCGGACACGCATCGTTACGCAACTTCCCAAATAAGAATACGAGTGGGATTTGTCACTTAACTTGGTAGAGCAGTAAACAAGGGATCAAAATGAACTGTGATTGTTCCGCAAATAAATATATTTCTCTAATTTTTCCAGAGATAACTCAAAAAACGCAACTAGAAATCTTCATTTTACATTTTCGCTTGTTTACTTCTTTTGGCAGTGTTCTTCCTGCGCTTCTTCCTGCCATTCTTCCTGCCCGAGTCCGTTTGATGCGTTTCCTTGTTTGTGATGTAGAGGAGAGGTGTACGCCACAGGGCGTACCTGTGAGACACACCTTATTTCATTTCTCTTTCGTGGGTGCACGCGTATTTATGGCAAATGGTGGGCATTATTCAAATTTGTACCAGTAAAGGTACCCTTCCTTTTGTTTGCATAGAAAAGTTACCTTGAGCAGCCCCTCCCCCCCCCCCCCTTGAAAAAAATATCCTGGGTACGTGCCTGCGTATTCCTTATGTTTAGCCGCATTGCTATTCACTGCGCTTTCTCGCCCCCGTTCGAGCAACTAGTCCGGCTTAGCACAATAACACAATATCCACGTACTTGATAACTACGTGGATATCGCTTGCCGTATGATAAAATTGGTTGGAGATCCTTAAAACAATGCAACAGGTTCTTCAGAGGGCTTCAGTTGCCGTTATCGTAGGCATTGGCCCTCACCGATGTGCACTGGTGATGGTATGAGAGTATGTGGACCACCACGCAACCCTTCAGCCACCGCCAGCTTCTGCTTCATAGTTTGCATTGGCAGGCACGAGAATAAACCACATAAACTCTCTATGCGCCACACAAAACGCAGAACAAAAACGCAAAAAAAAACAATATTTTTTAATGGCACTACAGCGTAACGGAAACATTATTTATGATTTTTTTTGTAGGAGTGAAACCAAAATATTTCTATCGGTTTTTCGGTTCAAGGGGTAAGTAGGCAATCCGAAACAACAGACGTCAGGTAGCATCAGCATTAACGCGTTTCTCGGGCAAGGATAGTGCGAGCGATAGCCGGTCTAGCGCTCCACTGATCTAAGCCTGTCGCTCGGTGTATTAGCAAATTGGTATCGTAGGAAAACCGAGGACTTGCGCGCTGAAGAGCTTATCGTTTCGTTTTCTACGGGTACAACGCTTTGTTACTGAAGGTTTATCATGAGTTTATGTTCGTTTAAGTTGGTTCTATTAGTACAGCGCTCTCGTATTTCGGCGAGTATACAACATGACGTGCTCGGGGGTATTCTGTAAGAGTCCACCTAGTGGACTGTTCATTTCAACCGCTGCTCATTGGCTAGGGCCACTCGTCTCCTTCTCTCTCGTACAGCTGCATCCAATCAGCAGCTGCCGAAGTGAACAGTCCACTAGGTGAACTCTTACAGAACACCACCCCTGCTTCTGAGATCATGCTCCCTACCTTGACTCAAGGCACTGAGCATGATCTCAGAACCCATAAGGCACTAAATGAGAAAACTTAATACTGGGGCGCTATAACATAAAGCTATTCCAAACTTTTCTGTTCCAATTCTGGAATCAGCCCTCCGCGATTGGTCGAAAACTTTTTTGGACCACCCCCACTTCACCTGTCGGTCACGCGATGTCACGAACACCGCGATAGCTTCCCATCTGATATGACGTGTACACACTGATTATGCATGATTTGACAGAACAAAAGAAAATAGTCATTTCTGATTCGACGCCTTTTCGCCATTAGCATCGGCTATTGGTCAAAATGGGCTGCACCCATTTCAGCTGCCTGTCACGCGACGTCACAAAACCGCAAAGACTCACCGCGTCAAAGGGACGTGTACGCGTTAAAGATGCATTAATACGCCGAACAAAACTGAATTTTCTTCTCAATAGCCGCAGGATGCCCCGTTTCGAAAGGAATAAAAGATGGCTGCCGCCGATCGCTCAGGCAGTGGCTACTCGCACCTGCCGGAGAGCATGGGTTTATTTGCGCGTAATAAAACTTTTTACATGGCCATGTAACGTTTTCGAGCACTTTCGGCACATTTACGGCCTCGTTCTGCCAACTCTCTTTTGCTGATGATCTGTTTTAGCGTCATTCTTAAGCTTCCGTTGCATGCCGCCGCGATTGTCTACGAGCCACCGTAAGCTAAGTGAGGGAAAGCGGACCAATCACAGACGCTGGCGCCACCCTCTTCATTGATATTCAGTACAGTGGCTCGGCCCCTTTGAATTCCTCTTCACTTGAGCGTTCTCCTCGCCTTTGTCAGCCAATTAGATACGACAAGCCGCTCAGTGTAGGCAATGTTATTTGTTTTTCAAGCAAACAAAAGTGACCTCCTATGAACATGGAGAGCGTTTGATTGGTCTGTTGAGACAACTCTGCGGGTGACCACCCGATGTTTGCGTGAGCGGTTACGCAAATTTGACGTCAAGAGATTGGAATAAAAACATATTGGAATAGTTTTACGTTACAGGGCCCTTGTTTTTTATCGTTGCATTGCTTCAAAAATATTTTGCATGCAAGCAAACACCGTTAGGAAGCGATACGGATAATTCTTTCTCTCTTATTTTTTGCGTTCCGGAACAGAACCGGAACATAACATTTTTTTTCAGCGGTAGGAAACAAAAACCAGAACGAAAAACATTTCGTTCCGGCACCCTGCATAAAACAACACTGGACACTTCTTTTTTTTTTTCGATTGCGACGAGTACTTAAATGTGTAGTAAGTTTAGGCGTCAAATATGAGTTGTCATTCATGCCCTTGCGGTGCTTTACAACAGAGACTAAATAAACAGATTACTGTTTTGTAATTTGCACGCATTTTGTGAACATAGCGCTTGAATGCATGATGATGAGCATCTGCCAAAAAAGCGCTCCATACAAAAACAGCACGGGCGTGAATTAGTAGCTCTAGCAGAGATACACCCTGAACTGACTGGTGGCGTAAAATAGGGGAACGATTGTAGACCAATCACTTGCTTCGGCTTAACGTTCACTGCAGCTATTAAACGAGTCTGAAATCACAAGTACGAGACCTTAATCATTTGACACACGTAGGCTGTGCTGCCAGGGAGAGCCAAGGAGCCCCGGTCTAAAGAAAGGGACATCGAATCAACGGCGTCCGCCAATATAGGCGGGGCCAAGCCTTCCCACGAACCCACCGTCGCAGAGCGTGGCTGTTCCGGGACCTCCGACGTCCCGAGGCTAGGCTCGCCTTCTGCAGACCGGCTGCGTTCATCGTTTTCATCGCTGGGCCCTCTACCCGGTAGCAAGCGAGGCACCAGCACTCAGTGTTAGGCGCATTTATCCCACTTATGCTCATCGCGCATATGTTTGCACATCATAGCTGATAATGGATTTCCAGCTACAGATGTCAAGCTACCATGCTCTTTGAAAACCGTAGACTTTTCTTTTTCGTTTAACGCCTTTAATAAATGAGAACAAGACATTTTCCTGCGGTAAGAAAGAAGTGGTGGGTTGGAATGGAACTGCATTGTCGCCTTGGCATTGTTGCATCTCTCTGCGCCTGCAGGACATTGTACTGTGCATTTTGGACCCTTGACGATGTACAGTCGGGCTCACCTGCTGCGCCAGTTTTATTTTGTGTCCCTCTACTTCACTGTTGTATATATATCTTTTTTCTATTCAATCTTTTGCTTTGAACTTCTTTTCAGTCTTCTCCGCGTTTATCTTTAAATAAGTTTTTTTTTTCATAACCGTGAAAGTTAAAAGAAAGAACCGTGAGGGAAAAGAACATTCATTTCTTTATAACATGGGCTGACATACCAGCTAGGATACATGAGCACAAGAGAGTAGACAGTTTTCGCGTGGTATTTTACTACCACATAGCAATCTGCCACCGTACACTGTTGGTTGCGCAGTGGGTACGGTCTTAGAGGGGCTCACCTCCTCTCGCTATATGCAGCATGCTCGAATCTAGCGGTAAAAGAGCACACAGTACCTATTGTACATGGACGACTTCACGCTACCCAAGGGAAATGTCCCACAGTGCAATATGGCCACATCCGATTGGCTGGAAACAAACCATGCATCGTAATCCATTATGTGGCATACATCATATATATATATATATATATATATATATATATATATATATATATATATATATATATATATATATATATGATGTAAATTCTGATTTATGCAGGTATAAACTTAACTCATGGCCTACAACAGCGTTTATGACACGCTGGAACGATTTCTCTGCGGTATACAATTATACCAAATACAGGACTTCAATTAGACACTTCATTTGTCAGTTAGACACTTCATTTGTCGAACAAATGTACTTTCCATAGCCAGGAATAAAGGTGAACACGTTCTAATTTTCCTTCGTGTCGAACTGGGCTCGGCCATTGGAAGACTAAGATGTAACCACGCACATTCTGTTCAAGCCCCACTTACCTACGCGCTATACCATGCCATCGTTCATTAAAGTACGTTCATTGTTTCAATGTTATAAACTGACACAATTGAAACCAGCTCCCATCTGCTGCATAGAACACGCTCTAAAGGGTGTTCAAACTAGCTCTGCATGTACTAGCTAGCGTGTACCGCCACGGTCACACTGCTGCTGTCAATAATGCAACCAATTGCCATTCCAAAGCATGTGCCTTATTGGCCTTTTTGAGCAGGCTCCCGGTAGGTAGTCAATCGAGCTCGCAGATTTCAATGATCTTCGATTTAAATGAACATTGAAAGTGAGTATGTGACGGCGTTATTAGTCAAGACATGCAAGCAGGGTGCTAAGTGAATCGTTCGTGCTGCATCATGTACTGACTTGCATAATATATACAGAACCCGGCACATCTTTTTTCACAACATGCCAAATCTATAGTTGTGCATCGCTGGTTGCTTCCTTTCGCACATTTCCGCTGTGAAAGCTGACGGCAACACGCCTTGCAGTTTGCACAGTTCAACACAGAACTACGCGCTGCCTTGAAAGAAGGATCTGTTATTTAGCCTCTTGTAAGTTTTTCATGTCGTCCATGACATGAAGTAAAAACACCGTTTCATAGGCATTATTGGCATCTCGGTTGTGCATACTGGTACACCTTTATCGTTTTCAAGGATAATGTATTCATGAGACCTCTGCGTTGCCGAGCTCAGAGAATGGAACCCTTGTACCGCAAGGGCCTCCTCGCTTCCACTACGTCAACCACCCGTCTACGACACAGAATAAACTTCAGCAACAGCGACACATCACAACAGCAGGAGCTTCTTTACCGCTCCAGCTCGCACAGTGTAGACGTTCCGTTTATTTTTCTATGCACCCTGAATCAAAATTACCTTTCTTCGTTTCACTTCGTCGGGACAGTCGCTGGAGCTTCACTTTCTTTATTAACCAGAACGTCACGTTGCCTTTGCCTTTAAAGGCGCTCTTCGTAATCCTTTGTACAATTTCACACTACGTCGAAGCCCTGATGATGTCCCGTAGAAGAGTGCAAAATGTGTGTCATTGCTTTATTCTCATGAAAAGCGCGTCTAATAGTGTCGCCGACGGCTCATTCTAGCTGTGCTTAGTAAACCTAGCTGACTTTTACTGTCGCAGTGTTGGCACATAATATACACTAAAGACTCCGTGTCCATAATTTGACGCTATCTTTTTGCACTTACAGTTTCGGCCGATCAACATAAGGCAAGACTCTCGCCGAAACAAGAGATTGCTGAATGCTTGGACGAAGTCGATCGCCTGACTGCATCCAAATCACTTGCGAAGGGTGAACGAACACCAGATCTTCCTGGAACGTTTCTTGAAGCGCCGCACGCAGGAACGTCGTCACCACCTCACTCAACAACGCAAGACGCGACGTCGTTGGCATCACAGAAGCCGCACGACGACGATGACACACCGCACGAACCTCCGGAGCTTATCACGAAATCTTCTCATGGAGTTTCGACACCGAGCGCTGCTGCCACCCTAATTTCCGCTGCTAAATACCCGTCTCTGATTACGTCGACATCTCGAAACGCGAAGGCGCCTGACACGTTTGGCGCGAACTGGTGGAATCGCATGTCTAGACGAGGCCAGTATGCCCAAGACTCAATGAACACGTCCAAGCAGTTCCCGGCCGCCAAAGGGGGCGCCGACCCGTGCGGTGGCCAGTTTACTGATGGAGCGGTCAACCAAGACCACGAAGGCGCGCCGACGATCATCTCTGGTTCGGCTGTGGCACCGTTAAGTGAGACAGCCGGGCACATCACAGCGACGACCGACCAGCAACCCGAGACGGCCCTGAGGGAAATGGCCAACCTACCGTCGCTGCTGGACAGGCTCCTCAACCCGCTTAGAAAGCGGGCGTACTTCGGATCGGTCACGCTCAGGGTACGTGCGACTTTGACTGCTTTTAGGGCACGTCCACACAAATACGCGCCGCGTATGTGCCGCTTATAGGCCGTGGAGCTATTTTTCGCCGCGGGCCACATGATCGGGGAGGCCCATGAGGAGCGACCGATTCCTCCACGTGGGCAAATGCTGCAAGGAAATATATCGCCTTCTCTCAACACCGCTGATCACAGTCGCATCTATTCCAAGTTATAGGGAATCATCTACTTGCCGCGGCGGCAAAGACGCCCACGAGTGTTGCCATGTCAATGCTGGCTCGTTCTGCCGTCTGCGGCATGCGGCATGCTTTTGCCGCTAGTGTGAACATGCTTTTAAGCGGAGTTCCACTTCATATGCACAGTTGTCTGCCATCCTAATCGTCTTTAGTTCACTATAAAGGACGAGAGCCTCTCACCCAGTGTCAAGTCGCCTCAGTCTTACCTCAAAGCACTTAATTCTACGGCATGGAAAGTTTTAGTCTTCTCCCTACATCTCATCACTTGTCGCTGTCGACTGCGTTTCACTCGTCCTGGCACCCATTCTGTTAATAGGCACGTTATCTGTACTGGGCATTAGATGACCTGCCCAACTCTACATCTTCATCTAGAAAACCATCTAGTCGCGTTTGCACTCTAACCCATACTTTCCTTTTCCTGGTTCTTAATGTGAAGGCTGTCATTTTTCATTACATCACGCGTTTGACGGTCATCAGCTCTCTTCTTTTTATTGTTCACCAAACGTCATCTCCATAGACTCTACTATTGACAGCCCCTGGTACTGGTTCGGGGGTCAGTAGGTACAAGTGTTATTATCTGAAGACTATAGCGTACGTAGTGTGGGGCCTGCCTAAAGAAACTTCATATTTCGACTCCTTATGTTTTTCAAGGACATCGCGCTGTCCAAAGGACAGTGATGTACCGGTCCCCTTACAGTGTAAAGTCAGGACTTTCGACACGGTCGTAATTATGTGCATTTCTTAGTACGACCTACAATTCTGTTGGGATAAGCCCAGAAGAAATCGCTGCTTTGGATTACTTGCTGCTACGGTTTCAGCATCGATGGGGAGTTAAAATGTTACGCTAATGGTTCCCGGGATACCTTGAACTCCTCTATGAACAGATTTGTTGCACCCCCCCACCCCTAAAGTAAAGCTCGATTTCTCACAACGAAGGCGCTGGCGGCATTTAAATTTTTAACTGCTATTAATGTGCTGGCAGGCTTAATCGGTATTTGCGCCAGAACTGCCCAAGATCACGAAGCTTGAAGAAACCATTCGTTTTGCGCAATGGCATTAAATATCCAGTGTACTAAATATACTAGCGCTGATGTAGCAAAAAAGGGCAGGAGTTGCTTAAGTTAGGTATAGCTGTTGCTGTTCAATGCTAACCAATATTTCGCTACCACGCATCCTGATTACTGTGCGTATGGCAGACAATAGAGCCGGCAGATCTGCCCTCAGCTCAGTTGCAGCGATCTCGGATAGTTGCATGTCATACGGTGCACTAAGGGGCACCGCGCACCGACGCGTACCCTGTATATAGGAAGTCCTCAGTACGACCGGACGTTATTTTACATCGAAGCTGTATATGGATAGCCGATTCGTCCGATCTGTCGCCTGTACGTCGAAAACTCCTCCGAAATAACCCTATGCGCATGCGCGAAAAAAAGAAAAAAATTGGCAGTGGCTTAGCTGGGCTATGCCAGGATATACGTAGAGAAAGCTAGGGCATAGCATGGTTAGTCTTGCTTAATCTTGATAGCAAGTCCAGGTTAGTCTGATTGTCTATCTATGTTGCGGCGTTTAGCCAGTCGTTCGGCGCGCTGTTCGTCTGTTTCCTGGGCGATTCGTTTCCTCTTCTTCTCGTTCCGATGTCGATTCCAGGCCTCCTCCTGCTTATCAGAATTGTCGCCGTCCATACTGCCGCCTCAACTGTGGTTGCGGCGCACGCAAGCTCTCCTTTTCAATCCTCCGACATGTTATCAGGCATGCGACGCAGCTGGCGGAGCGAGCAGAGGCGAGCGCAACGACGAGGAACGCGGTGTGACGTCATACCAAACAGCGGAGGCGAAAAGGCGCGGCGTTGCGCAGCGGCGGAATACCTGTGGCTCGCTGCTACTAGTGGCGCATGCGCAGTAGTGACTAGGGAGCGAGAGAGAGAGAAATATCCGCGGCGAGGCGCGCGTTGTGACGTCATGCGCCTTCTCGGAGCGCCGCCACTGCGAAATCGCAAGTTCGCGGCCAGTAAAGCTTTCGCTTTAAAAGAGGCGCGCAATTGGCTGCGCCAGTAGTGACGTCGTTGCCCTCCGTCGCAACCGAGCGCCCGCGCTCTCTGGCTCCGAAATGGGTAGGCTACGCGTCAGACGTATACTGCTGAGGAGCAGCACATTTCGATCAGCAATGCCGCGAGCAGATGCGGGAACGAGCTCATCTACGTCGCTGAACAAAACAAAATGGCTGAACCATGGCTAATGGTTGAAACAAAGTATATGCAGCCTTTGCGTCACGTGGCTTTCTTCGACTCCGCTCTTTGAGTGCGAGCTGATCGAACTGCTCTATACTGCTGCTCTCGGCATCGTCAAACTGATCCAGTTCTGCCATTGAATAACAATGATTTTGCTCCGGTTCGCCCATTGAAATGTAGCTACTCTTGAGAGAGCACTATAGTTGCGCTATTGAGTGCTTCTTTTCTTCCAGTGGAACGCGTCATTAAATTCTAGCGTTGCGATAGACAGTTACGAACGACGTGGCAGCAGTGACAGTTTTGCGAGCGATGTGCCAGCAGTGAGCGTGCGGTCAAACGAGCTTTCGGTGACCCGTCCTATCACTACGCTGCGTCAGAAAAAAAAAAGCATGCTGGTTCAATAAACGGGACACCTCTCCTTACGTTTTCAAATAAAAGAAATCGGTATCGTGCTCAAGCAGATGCATTTTTTATTTGTCGGACAATGTAGCAGAAACATTACTTGTAAATTTGTGAGTATCGACGCCGGACAGCTGTTGAAAAGTTGCGGTCTTTTGTTTTGACACACTGCTGTGGTTCGCCATTGTCTTTCTTGCCCGCATTCTATTTCACTGGAGACGACTGGTAGTTTACCAGTGTCTCTGTTTGTAAACAGCACACTGATCACATATAGATGACCTGGCTTTCGACTACCCGGGGGGCGAGGGGGAGTGTATTCTGTAAGTGTCCACCTAGCGAACATGTACATTTCGTCTGCTAGTGAAGTAGGTGTCAGAAGGAGACAGGCGCCCCTAGCCAATCAGAACTTCAGCAGCAGGCGAAATGGACATGTCCACTAGGTGGGAATACCCCCGC
Source organism: Dermacentor variabilis (assembly GCF_050947875.1). Taxonomy (NCBI): domain Eukaryota; kingdom Metazoa; phylum Arthropoda; class Arachnida; order Ixodida; family Ixodidae; genus Dermacentor; species Dermacentor variabilis. The sequence continues at coordinate 73,430,087 of NC_134571.1, read as the reverse complement.
CCAGACTGCTCGGACCAATTGCTATCTTTCACGCACACGGGCACAGGTGCTGACGCCGCGGTCGACGCCATCCCTGACGCCTTCACCGTTTAAGAACAGGTCCTTGAGCTTCTCGGCTGTCGACAAGCTGCCGCACATCGTCGTCTCCATCATCCTTCTTGTGGCCACGGCGTTGTCCATATACTCGCTGTTCCGGTACAACGGTGGAAGCGGTGGAGATGATACCTCCGGTGGCAGCCCGACACTTTGCCAGACCGCCGACTGCGTTCGACATGCAGACCTGTTCGCTGGCCGGCTGAACGCTAGCATCGACCCTTGCGAGGATTTCGCCGCGTTCGCGTGTTCCGCGTGGGCTTACGGGAAGCCGCACCACCGGGACGAGTCGACGTCGAAGCGACAGGAAATCGTGCTGAACTTCACTCGCAACTTCATGGAAACCATCACTACTGGCCTCAGGTGAGGGAGCAGTGAGAATGCCTCTTACACATTGAAGCGTTCCGCGTCTCTCCCCCCTGGTGAGATTGGTGGAGCAATAGCCATGCGTCTATTTTAGTCAGCGCAAGAGGGCGCTGTCGCAGAGACATTGGTCACGTAGCAGCTACGTATTCCTCGAGTATTTGCACCGTCACAGACATGTCATGTACAATTCAGACATCTCGTAGCCATGTCCAGGTTCTCTCTAATCTTCTTTCTTCCTGGATAGCCGGGGTGCCTGAACATTCCCAGCCAATTATTGATAGCGCCGCCCTTTTCGAAACGAGAATACAGCTATACCGTTTCATTTGTATAGCGTCGAAAGAGCGTTCATCAATACTGAGTGTTGAAATAATAGAGAATTGAAAACGACGTGCTGCCTTCTCCTTTGTCCACAGTGCGAGAACGACGGACGCAGCATTTCTCTCTCTCGAAACGGGAAATAAATGCGCCTGATTTGCGCCAAAACTCTGGGTGCACATTTTTCTAAATGCCTAATGTCATGGACAGGTTCATATATACAGATTCGGTAATTGCCTCGTTAAGCGTTATATAACGTTGGACGCGGCAAAACTGCATGCACAGTTTGGACCCGTGGTTTTCGAAGGAGTCGCTTCTATAATAGTAGGACTATATAGCGCACTACATTCTTCACAAATATGGCAAGACAATGCTACAACAAAGTTGGAGGAGGACCAACATTTGCAACTTAAGTCTAGTATTTCTCAATACCGATTACCTGCCCTCGCGGTCTACATTCGCAGTCTGGAAACCCAACGGTGTGCCGTCAGTGACCATTGAGTAAGCTGATGCAAAAGCCAACTACTCCGTAGCACCACTAAAGTTTGTGTTCTTCCGCGTCCTCGGTCAGTAAGACTAAAACATGGTGTTTGTGTTTCTCCTGTTCGTTTCTAGTGTGCATATATTCACGCTTGGCCTTTCAGTGATACGAAACCCCAACTACGTGCTCAACTTTCAATCAACCCATAGGTTTCAATTAGAACTTCAACAAGAACTACAATTACTTCCTTATATTAATTATTTCGTTACATTCAGTTTCTTTGTATCAATGCTTGGACGTAGTTACCTTCTGCACGAGAATTCACTCCAATGTTTCATGCGCCTGGCCAAAACATTTCGGTGCAGGAAGAGCGCACCATGTGCAGCATTTACGAGATGTGCGGTGGCGCGTTTAGAATCAGCTTATTTGAATACATCCGAGCTTGTTCCTATTTGATTAGATAAATGCTTCAAAAATGTTGCTTAAACGTTCTTCGCCAGACCTCGTAGGAAATTTTGGTTTTATAAAGTAACACCGCAAAGCGTCATCTAGCGAGCGTTGTGCGATAAGAATCTTTAAAGGGGGTTTAGTGGCAGCCGCCAAAGTCGCAAATACAATGGTGCGAAAAGGCGAGCTGCCTCCTTCACAGCCAATGTCAGCTCTCTGTCATTCTCATGAACAAGCGCCCGCAAAAGACATTCCTTGTCTTCTCCCAAAGAGGAGCGGAGGAGCCACGTGACGTTTCAAGTAACAGCTATGGGCTTTCTTAAAGCCTTCTTTTCGTGGTGTTGGCCCATTTCCAGAGAAAGTCTAGCACGCTCTGCACTTTCCGGGCGTCCCTGTGTTCACGCTGTATATGGCTGTTGGTGAGAAGTTGGCGCTATACACCTTTGACACGGCAGTGCTATCCATGCAACTTCGCAAGTGTATAGAGTCTCTGTTCTGAAAAGGGGGCGCGGCTTTTTCTTTTTTTAATCTTCAGCTGGTTTTGTGTGTACATTAGTGTAAAGTTTGTAGACTTGGAGCTTGCTTTAAGGCGTTACGCGTGCTGGACGAAATTTTTTTAAGCCGCTTTACGTGCACGCTGATGCTCCAACGAGTGCGGTCACTGGACATGCAGGCACATTCCGGTGGGCAGCAAAGTTCTAGCCATGTTCCATGCGTGCATGGACGTGACGGCGTACAGCTCGCACAGCAAGAAGGTCATTCGTCAGTTCTTGGCTGACGAGGGCGTCGCTTGGCCGGAGAGCGCGAGTTCCCCGTCTTCTGGGGTCATCTCTTCGCCTCTCAGGATATTGATCCGCTTCGCTGTCAAGTAAACGAGAGTTTTTGTATTTCTAGTTGTCAACGTCACTCGTAGCGGTGGCGAAGTGGGTATGTTCTCCTGCTGAGTACGCGGTTGCGGGTTCGTTTCCCGCACGTAGCGGCTGCACTTCGATGCGGCGAAATGCACAAACGCTGCAGCATATGCTTACATTTATTGCACGTCAAGGAAACCGATGCGGTCAAATAAATCCTGCGCCCTCCACTACGGCGTCTCTTGCCTCGGCTGGTGCGTAAATTCAATAAATGAAATATAATAAGTCTGTTCACGTTAAGTGTGTGTTACCTTTGTAGTGTGCTGCGAGCTCCGCCTGTCCCAATTAAGGAAGCGCCGCATAAACCTGCCATTGCGGCAGGTTTGTGTGGCTTGCACCTTGCTCCTCGCGGCGAGACCTTGTACAAAATGAGAAGGAAAAAAATATTATTGTGTTATTGAGTCGTTGAGCTGTCAGCGCACCTCCCTGTCACATCACGCAATCAAGCACAATGCAATAATGGTGACAGATGTGCTAAAAACGACACCAAACGGCAGGAATGAGTGGAAGCTGTATACCAATGTCACCATTTGGAACCGCATGATATTTACGGGCTCTGGCAGGTAGCTGCATAAAGCACGTACTCAAGCTCTTGGCAGTGCATTTTCGCACACTTGCTCACACGTCCGTAGCACTCCTGCCTGCTTGTTCTTTCTTTTCTTTAAATAAATGTTCCTACTCCTCCTCCTCCTCCTCCTCCTCCTCCTCCTCCTCCTCTTCCTGCCGAGGTTCCAACGGGGCCGAAGAAGCTCTGTCTGGAAATGTGTATAGGCCTACTTGATGCCTAGTTAAACGCGTGGTGTACTCAAAAGAAGCAGCATCTTTTCGCCGGTGCTTTAGTCGTGCGTCGTCCCGTGCATGTAAGCAGGTGGCAGCTGCCCCTGTGGTTCAACGTGCTCGTTTTGACCAAGTTGTCGGGAGGCCATCGAGCAGTGCTGATCGAGGACAATCCGAAGATGCGTGACTGGGCGGCCATCCATAAGCGGCTCGATGCGACGAACGCTACTTTCCGGTACTGCAGTGGTCACTACGAGGCACTGTTACCGCGAGACGACGCGATACGACGGAAGCGGGATTCCCACTCGGAATGCGACGAGGTAAATTACTATCTCTTTTAAAGCAGTAGAAATGTGCAATAGTGGTGGGCGAATATGGTGGGCAAGTGTGCTTCAGTTTAGTAAAAGAAGAGAGAGCATACCGCAAAGTACTGGAGATTAGGAAAAAAATTGAACAAGGCCATTAATGACTCATCTGATAAATTTCACTTGGGAAAAGCATCTAAATAAGCATATGATTTAATGGATCCCTTTATCATTGCAAGTAGGCGACGGGTTATTAAAATGTCGCAGCTCAGTCATTTCCCAAACATATTTAGCCACGTGCATTTCATTTGTTAACATGAGAGTGTTTTATGTCTGGCTTCATCAAAAATTCTTGCGTATATGAGCGTCACGAAAATGACGTCACGAAAATAGCAGGCTTCTTTTTCGAGGACCCCGCGAAATTGCGCCACTTTGCCATTTTCTTAGCTTTGTGCTTTGACGGTCTGCCTTGACGACACAGTTTCACTAGATTCGCCAGGCCTCGAACACTTTAAAGTTCCGGCGATCGTCACACAGGGTGAGAAATGAACCGCGGCTCGTTCCAGCATGAAACCACTGAGCGAGCAGCGCGACTAGCCTTACCAGCCGCCACCGACGCCACCGAAGCAGCCCTATTGCTCGCTACGTAATGATGATTATATTAGTTTTGATTTTGACAGCGCCATCTTTCGTTCGTATACACCATGAAATGGCTACTTTTCCTTCCGTTGCGCTGTGGAAAGTACAGTTTTCCTTCTCTGGGTATTATAGTTAACTTGTGGTTTCGCCACGTGGATTCTCTTCCGCGTCGGTTTAGCCTGATCAGAAACGGCCATGATCAGAAAAATCAAGCTCACGTCAGACCAGATCTTGTACATGATCAGACGAGTGGCCAACAGGCGGAGGGGTCTGAAGGAATTGGACACTTTGTGCCTCGTTCAGGCTTTCTTCACGAATCGTCTACGCAGCGCCGTACATGCAACTCCTCAAGAAGGACGTCATGCAACTTGACGCAATCATCAGGAAAGCGGCGAAGCAGGCCCTGGGTGTTCCCGTAAATTCATCCACGACAAAACTACTTCAAATGGCAGTCCACAACACAGTAGCCGAGCTCATAGAAGCACACCTATCAAATCAGAGGGTCCGTCTTAGCCAGACCAAGGCGGGCAGAAGCGTCCTCCGCAAGATTGGATGGCAAGAATCGCACTACACCCACCACGGCCAGTTACCCGAGAAGTGGACTGAGAAGTTGGAATGCAAACAACTACCGCGCAACATGAACCCCACAAGGCACACCAGACGACGTGACGCCCGGGCAAGAGCCATCTCCAGGACCCTGGAGGAAGACAACACTATCCTATACAGAAACACCTCTCTACCCAAACGCTCCACGAGGGCAGCGGTCGCGGTCACCGGGTGGACAAGCTGGTCACCTGCGCATCAATCAACACTCCGTCTTCGGAGGAAGTAGAAGAAGCGACGATAGCCCTCGCACTCCTGCAACCTAACGAGACCAAGATCGTCACGGACTCGCAAGCTGCTTACAAGAACTAGAGTTCTGGCTGGGTGTCCCTTGCGACGCTAAATATCCCCAGAAAAGCTACGCCTCCTAACCAAACAATCAAACTAGTTTGGGTTCCGGTCCACTCTTAAGTAGAGGGCAACGAATATGCTCATCAACAGGCCCGACCGCTCAACCCCCAGGCCACCGAGGAGGAGGCGAGGGGATGGCAACCCATCACCAGTCACACTGATGCAGTCAAGTATTAGGGACGTTAGGAAGACATCCCCGCACCCCACCATTCGTTGACCAGAGCCGAACAAACGATATATACAGGCAAATCGAGGCAGGATCCTTTCCCATCCTTGCCTCCTGAACAGCATATACCCAGAAAGATACGAGAACACATGCCCTCACTGCAATGTACTAGGCACCCTCCGGCACATCATAGGAGAGTGCAATTTCTCCAAAGACCACCACCCACCTATACCCATGACTAACTCCCGTATTATCCCCACCCTTTACGAGCGATGGGAGATCTTGCCATCCAGCCCCACCCTGGAAGACCAGCTCCGACTGATCCACAGGGGCCAGGTGGCCCTGGAAGCATATGGAAACCGTGAAGAGGGAGCCACCCCACCAGGTGCTTAACGCGCTCCATTTCTTTATGGATCAATAAAGTTGGTTCTCTCTCTCTCTCTCTCACTCGGTTTAGCCTACGGCACCTGGTTGCCGCTGTGGCTTAGCTTACAATGGCGCCAAATAGCAATGCTGCAGTGAAAGGCAGCGAAGTATATAGATATATACCGTATATATATATATATATATATATACATATATATATATATATATATATATATATATATATATATATATATATATATATATATATATATATATATATATATATATATATATATATATATATCTTTCACCGCCTAACAACTTTTGCAACGTTATCGCAGGGTGCAAGACGCATGTATTACAAATGGCAGGCGCTCTGCGTTTTCTGCGTGCATCCGTTTAGTTCTCACATGGTATGGGCAAGTGTGCGTATTGGCTGTGTTCTTCATCGTAGCAAAACAGCTCACACGTGTTTTCCGCATCGCATTTGCATGCCCCCCTTCCCCCATATCTTTGCAAGGTGACCCGTATCGAGAAGACCGTGTACCTTGAGCTCCTCGACAACCGTGAAGGCAAGGCCAAGACAGCTGCCATGTTCCCTCTGGACAGCATCGAAGACTACACTGCGGGCGCCTTCTCATCCAGCGAGTGGCTTGAGATGCTCAACAACCATGCATCGGTCACTGGCCAGCCCAGGTTCACAACATCGGACCGTGTTGTCCTGAGGGACACTGGGCTACTTGCGGGGGTCGGCCGGCTCTGGGCGAAACACAGCAACAAGAAACTACTGGGGGCGTTATCCTGGCTTCTGGCGCAGATACTGGCGCCCATCGCGGACGCTGGGCTGCTTATGTACAGGTGCGTCATTTGCAGGCTTATTGCGATTCTCATCTTGCGTGGCGCTGATCTTTGTTTCTACAAATATGATGCTAAATACAAGAACAAGTTCACACAATTAACAAGATTGCGCTCCTCTCATAATCTGCAAGGAAACTTATCGATGGCATTGGCTGACACTTACGTTAAACAAAATGAGACAAGTGTTTTCTCTAACAAACACACGATAAGGGCATCCGTAGGAGTGTGGTAGGGCAACGTGACTTGTGAACAATAATTGGATGATGAAGCTTGTACGCTAAAAACTGCAATATTGAATGCAAGAGCTAAACGGCCTCTCTATTTCACTATACTTTAGTATATTCTTCTCCCGACCCACCATTCGCGTGAGCGCGCCTATTAGCGCGCGTCCGGGGGTGGAGACCCACTTAGGGTATGTGCGCGTCAATATGCAGCGCCTTAACCTTCGAGCTGACGTGTCCGACCAAATCGCTAAAAAAAGCCTTCTCTTTGCTTTACACAAAAACCTTAGCCGTCATTTGTGGCCAACTTATATCAGACAAAATGGCGATTATGGGTTGTCAGTAATGCGCACGTAGTGCTACGACAAACAATAGGTACGAAATAAGAAAGACTCGTACGTGCCGCATCGCAGATGTCCACTTCTGCAGGAAATAAAGAAAGCTAAGCATTTCTTATGAACACATTTACGTTACCACGAGCTATCTTCCATCTTCAGGCAGAAAATGCACTTAACAAGAGGGACGCGCGTGCTGCCTTCCAGAGCAAAGTAAGCTTTGCAAAGTAAATAAAACGTCTAATCATCCGCGTTGCGTTTGCATAAAATGACCTCTCTGTGAAGCTTCTTTGACTTTGTTTCTCTGTGAACCTGTGGCTTTACTCCCCGCAAAAGAAAAGACGAATACTGATGTTCTTCAGGATAGTGGCCATAGTGTACGAGATGATAAGAGATAAATATCATTTGCGGAAACCACTGCTTAAAAAATAGCACGCTTCGGTGCGCAACACGAACGTTAGTTAACAAAAGTAAACCGGACCCGCTAGAATCCAAATCACGTCCCCTTTCACCAATAATCTTGAGAAACAGATGGCGCCAGATATCACGCTGAATTTCTCGCGTTCTCTCTTGCACATTGTAGGTACGACAGTATCACCGCCGCCAACGTCAGGCGTGTGAATTTCTGCGCCACCGAGGCTGAAGAGATCTACCGGTTTTTGGTGATCGCCCTTGCGACAGCGGTCAACTTTCCAGAGATACTGCGCCTAAAGGTCAACTCGCAACTTAGCACGGTCCAGCAGACGGCCTTAGTCCTGATCGGAGCTCTCCCGTGGCTCGACAACGCCACCGACGTCAGCGCTCAGAACAAGCTTTCGCGCGCCAGGACTCTGCTGTGGCCCGCCAACGACCTCCTCACGGACGAGGCGCTCTCCATAATGTACTCCGGCTTTCCCGAGGACATGCACGCCGCGGGTGAGACGTTCGCCGACCTCTGGCTTCACTCCAGACGAGCTCTGTACGAACTGCAGACGGACCCTGTCTACCACGGCGCCGCAGCCGACATGCCGCCCAACATGCGCCTGCCTTTGGCCAAATACGACTACCTGCGCAACACGGTCGGCATCTCGGTCCAGGCACTGTCCGAGCCAATGTACTACGCGCAGGGCACAAACGCCATGTTCTACGGCGGCCTGGGCTTCGTGTACGCCCGCGAACTCGTCAAGACCGTGGACAGTGAGGGTGTGTTGTTCGACGCGGACGGCAATGTAGGTCAAGAATGGGCGTCAGACGTCTGGAGAATCACCGTGGTCGAACGAATGTTCTGTCTGGCGGCTGACGACAGTGGCCATAAAAGAGGAACCACAACAGCCGGAAGTAAGTATACCGACGTGCATTTTTCGCTGAAACACATTAAAGAAGTTCTTCGTGGTTACAATCGGCTTTGGTTTGGCTTAAATTTCGCTGCAAGATCATAAACATTACGCCAGATCGACCGAATCATATGTCGTAATGCTTGGCACTTGCCTGGCTTGTCAGGAAAAAATGCGAATTCGGATTTTTCCATGCCTCTCTCTTTGCCCACATTGCACTGATCAGCCTTTCTAATGAAAGGAATCACAATATGCCAAGTTTTGCCGTGCAGCAGACCCTGCAAGTGGCAAGATAACATCATAGAGGCCATGTTTTCTACATCCTTATTGCGAGGGGCGCAAGCGAAGGCAACGTCTAACATTACCAAGTGCTGTGTTGAATGACAAGGGCCAGAAAATGCGAGTGTCTCGCATTCTTCACTCGTAACAGCTAGTGCTTTGAGTCTATGTTTGAATGAATGAATGAATTCTGAGGTTTTATGTACCAGAAGTACGACTGGATCATGAGGCACGCCGTAGTGGGGGACTCGTGATTAATTTTGACCACCACCTGCCTGCCAAATGCCTGTCAAATGCCTGCCAAATGCACCCCAGCCCATTCTTATTCTTCTGATTATTTCAGTCTCATGATCCGGATCCACAGTCACTGCCTGCCCTAAGTAGATGTATTCCCTCACCACTTCCAGTGCCGCGCTACCTATCGTAAACTGCTGTTCTCTTCCGAGACTACTAAACATTACTTTAGTTTCCTGCAGATTAATTTTTAGACCCGCCCTTCTGCTTTGCCTCTCCAGGTCAGTGAGCATGCATTGCAATTGGTCCCCTGAGTTACGAAGCAAGGCAATATCAGCAGCGAATCGCAAGTTACTAAGGTATTCTCCATTACCTTTTATCCCCAATTCTCCCCAATCCAGGTCTCTAAATACCTCCTGTAAACAGGCTGTGTATAGCATTGGAGAGATTGTATCTCCCTGCCTGACGCCTTTCTTTATTGGGATTTTGTAGCTTTCTTTATGGAGCATTATGGTGGCTGTGGAGCCGCTATATATATATTTAAGTATTATTACACACGGCTCGTCTACAGCCTGATTCCGTAATGCCTCCATGACTGCTGAGGTTTCGACTTAATCAAACGCCTTCTTGTAGTCAATGAAAGCTATATATAAGGGTTGGTTATATTCCGCACATTTATCTATCACCTGATTGATAGTGTGAATATGGTCTATTGTTGAGTAGCCTTTACGGAATCCTGCCTGGTCCTTTGGTTGACGAAAGTCTAAGGTGTTCCTTATTCTATTTGCAATTACCTTAGTAAATACTTTGTAGGCAACGGATAGTAAGCTGATCGGTGTATAATTTTTCAAATCTTTGGCGTCCCCTTTCTTATGGATTAGGATTATGTTAGCGTTCTCCAAGATTCCGGTACGCTCGAAGTCATAAGGCATTGCGTATACAGGGTGGCCAGTTTTTCTAGAACAATCTGCCCACCATCCTTCAACAAATCTGCTGTTACCTGATCCTCCCCAGCTGCCTTCCCCCTTTGCATAGCTCCCAAGGCTTTATTTACTTCTTCCGGCGTTACTTGCAGGATTTCAAATTCCTGTAGACTATTCTCTCTTCCATTATCGTCGTGGGTGCCACTGGTACTGTATAAATCTCTATAGAACTCCTCAGCCACTTGAACTATCTCATCCATATTAGTAATGATATTGCCGGCTTTGTCTCTTAACGCATACATCTGATTGTTGCCTATTCCTAGCTTTTTCTTCACTGCTTTTAGGCTTCCTCCGTTCCTGAGAGCATGCTCAATTCTATCCATATTATACTTCCTTATGTCAGCTATCTTACGCTTGTTATTAACTTGGAAAGTTATGCCAGTTCTATTCTAGTTGTAGGGTTAGAGGCTTTCATACATTGGCGTTTCTTAATCAGATCTTTCGTCTCCTGCGATAGCTTACCGGTATCCTGTCTAACGAAGTTACCACCGACTTCTATCGCACACTCCTTAATGATGCCCATAAGATTGTCGTTCATTGCTTCAACACTAAGGTCCTCTTCCTGAGTTAGAGCCGAATACCTGTTCTGCAGCTTGATCTGGAATTCTTCTATTTTCCCTCTTACTGGTACCGCATTGATCGGCTTCTTATGTGCCAATTTCTTCCATTCCCTCCTCAAGTCCAGGCTAATTCTAGATCTCACTATCGTATGGTCACTGCAGCACACCTTGCCGAGCACGTCCACATCTTGTATGACGCCAGGGTTAGCGCAGAGTATGAAGTCTATTTCATTTCTAGTCTCGCCATTCGGGCTCCTCCACGTCCACTTTCGCTTATGCCGCTTGCGGAAGGACGCATTCATTATCCGCAAATTATTTCGTTCTGCAAACTCTACTAATAAATCTCCCCTGCTATTCCTATAACCTATGCCATATTCTTCCACTGCATGACTTGTCTCCAGCCTGCTTCTTGCCTACCCTGGCATTGAAGTCGCCCATCAGTATAGTGTATTTTGTTTTGACTTTACCCATCGCCGATTCCACGTCTTCATAGAAGCTTTCGACTTCCTGGTCATCATGACTGGGTGTAGGGGCGTAGACCTGTACGACCTTCAATTTCTACCTCTTAGTAAGTTTCACGACAAGACCTGCCACCCTCTCGTTGATGCTATAGAATTCCTGTATGTTACCAGATATATCCTTATTAATCAGGAATCCGACTCCTAGTTCTCGTCTCTCCGTTAAGCCCCGGTAGCACAGGACGTGCCCGCTTTTCAGCTCTTTATATGCTATATGATTCGATCCACGGACCTCTTGCACGCGAGGCGGATGTTCTACCTCTACGCCACCGCTGCACCTGACCAACAAGGGATCCTTAAATGCCCCAATGCTCGAGAAATGCACTTTGAGATTGTGTTAGACTGTACTGCCTTCGGGATCAGGTCATATGTTTTTTTAGGGAGTTCGAAAGTGGATGAGGTCCTCCTGTATTACTATCGGCATTAAAATCAAGCTGGTGATGGTTGATGTTTTGCATTCTTGGTAAAACGTGAAGGCTTATCGTGCTAAGAACTGAAGCTGCTGTTCTTTTCTTTGTGCTAGAGACTTGAAAACGACACATTTAGATCACGCATGTACAAGCTGTTGGCGACACGAGTACACGTCACAAGCAGGTATTTCTGTTAGCATGCGAAACCATTTTAACGCGATAGCGTTAAGTGCCCCTTGTCGCAGGAGATCCGGTGTCGGCGCCGGCGTCCGCGGCCGAGAAAACCATACCGAACCACGCAATCCCTTGGCGTACCGCAGAGGCTTTACTGAACAAACTGCGTGAGAAAATTTCTGAAGTACGACTTACAGACATGCGTGCTATAGCGTCGGATTGTAATTTGAATATAAGAGAAAACATAATTCTGTTACGCTGAACCTGAAACAAGAACGCCTTTTGCAGCTGCCGTTTGAGGTCTTTCTTAGTACGAGTGGTGCGGCCCACTCGGTTCCTTACATCATTAAAAAAACAACCAGAAAGCTCGCCCTCGTGCATAGCGTTCCCGCCAGCATTTCCAACAAGCTGCAGTTGCCGGGAAGCGTGAGAATAGTCGGGAATCTTTGAATGCTATCGCGTTCCACTCTTAAAGACAAAACTTAAGAGTCCTCCCAATTTTTTTTTTCTTTCCCTCGACCCTCATTCTCTTGTCTCGGTGCCCGCTCCGATATTTGGCATTATAGACTGCGGAATCGCATCTAGCATACGTTGGGCATAAAACGCGCGTGATACTCCTCGCAGACCATCGCGTCTTTCCCGACACTCCGGCGCTGGAGGTGGCATACGCGGCGCTGGAGCGGGCGCTCGCTTCGGAGCCGCGGTCCACGAGGGTCATCGAGGCATACACAGAGCAACAGCTCTTCTTCATCACGCTTTGCTACTTCATGTGTGGTGGCGCAAACCCGGGTGCCATGGACTGCAACAGAGCCCTGCGCCACTTCCCGCCCTTCACACAACACTTCAACTGCGCGCCGGGCAGTCAGATGAGGGCCGCCAAGCAGTGCTCTTTCCTCTACACGGAGCACAACGGCGACGAGCACACAGCGAAATGAACTGTAGTCGCAGGTCTTTGCGTGGTACCGGTTGTGTTATTCGTGGAATAGTACGTTGGACAATGGATATTTTTCGAACATTCCGAATATAATACCACCCACTAAGCTAACGTCAAGCAACGAAATGACGCTCGTTTTATTTTTCCTATGAGTAGCACTTCGTGTCACTTCGTGACAGCGACGAACGATGTGCAACTTGTACTGACTCGATCTTATATATTGTTACAAATGCTCTTAAGCCGTGGATAACTGGCCCTAGAGATCGCATAATTGTGGGTCAGTCACGGGAATGCTTAACTGTGCTTTTTTTCTTTATTTATTGCGTTGCGCAACCTTGCAATGAAACATCCGACTTCACTGTTACTTCTTGTGTTTAACATTTCCACATGCGAACCTCTAGGCAACACTTCTGTTAGGATTGGCCAAGTCGCCCAGGGTGAACATGCAGTGCTGTGTATTCTACAAATTCTGTGTATTCAGTACAGTGTCAATAACGACAGTTGCAGCGACCGCTGAAATGTGACGCCAGGCCACTGGACATTGTGGATTTCATTTTTTTTTTCTATGAACGCCCATGAAAGCGAATGAACACACGGTGGCCCTTCAATATAAGCGCCTGTGAGAAGTTTTTTTTTTCTTGGAGAAACCTTAAATGCAGCTCCGGTTTCGAACCTTAAGCATTTAAGCCGCAGTGTGGGACAACGCAGTAATGCGCAACATAACAAGTGTATTGCCAGCAGGCTTTCCCGCATGACATAGTTGGAACGAACTGGGCCCCCATGCTTTTTCCAGTAAGCGCACTTTGAAGTGTACGCATTTTGAACAACCATCGAAGTATCATTGTTCCAGCTCGCAGTAAATCTTTAATCGCATAAGTGTCGCTGCCGCAACTTCCTCTAGTTTTTGTATTCCCATAGGAAAGGTTGACCCACTATGCGGAAGCTGGTAATAGAAAAGGAACGTTTTTTATAATAATTTTTTTTTGTTACTCGCAGTATCACTCTCGTCGACTCTTTGTTTACGAAGGAATACCTCGCCGCAATTATTGGCTTCTCCAACGTCGTTCTTGAACTGTTTGCTTTGTAAGTAATGACCATGTGCAATGTGCTACAGTACGTAAAAGAGCAAGGCAAAAAGCTTGCAAAAATGCCGAGCAACGTGTAGTGCTGCAGTGCGCTTGCTTGCTTATCGTCTGCTCCTTAAACTACTTACTTTGTAAATCTTGCAAATTGCTGCAACAAGTCGCGTCATAAAGTTAACATTCGTTGTCTTCGTAGCCGGTGTGCCACTCGATCCTCCGACAAACACTCCACCCCTGGCAAGAGGTTGCCGTTTCTGAGAAGAAGTCGCGGCACATATTCGCAGCCCGACAAATCACTTTGCGTGTATTCGTGGGCTTCTTTTACGCTCGAAAAAAACCCTTTTTATGCAGCACGTACTGCGCAACGGAAAACTGTATCTGGAGTTTTCTATGTTGCTCTGCATTTTTCTCATTGACACTAGCTATAATATTTGATAAGTTTATTAAGAATAAGTAATTAGGCGTTCCGTCTGCATTCGTTCCGTCTGCAGCAGAAGGAATAGCCGCGTAGAACCGGAACAATGCACCATGTAAAGCTCCTGAGATGCTTTTTTAATGCCAAATGTTGGCGTCCTCGTTTCTAGAAGAAAATACTTAACGCGTTCACAGAATGAAAACATGCATAAGACCCTCCACACTACTTATTATAGAATAGTTGAATGCATCTTGCACATTGGTACCAGGTCTCTCTTCACGAGGAGGATGAGGATGTTGCTGGTTGTAGACAGATCTAGCCTTGCTGTACTTGCCGGCGATTGTTCCGTCCCCGCGCCACCGGCCTTGCCGCAGAGTTAAAAAAAAATCCCTAAAATCTATAGGTGCGTTCCATCCTCATCCAAAGCGCCGTCGCCTCGCGCTTCGTTACGGGTGCCCCTGTTTCAGGGAAGAGTCGTGAGAAGTAGAATATACCCAAAACTGAATATGTAATAAAGTTGAAAATGCAATGTGTTATGAACGCAACTATAGTCGCGAGCACCGATCCTCCGAATGCCCTTGTGGCTATATGTCTCTCAATTTTGTACGTAGTTTCAGCCACCGTTTCTGTATTGTCACTGTGCATATTGACGTGTGAATGAAACTTGTGAAAGAAAGGCGCATTGCTTTATGAAAACGAACTGCGTTCCTTCCACAACTCGTTCGAAATGACTATTTTAGTCAAGCGATCACGACAACAAACCATTGCATTTTCAGATATACCGTTCGGGAAATCTATCCTTGCTTCGGTCACACGCTTCTCAAGAAATCTCCTCTGCGTAACCTTAAGAGGAAGCCTTAGCTCGTGCCCAACTCCGACGCGGCCTGTTCAAATACATGTAAAACTCAGAAACGCTTTTCTGAGATAACCCCTGAACCGACAATAATAAAATATGTTGTATTTGAGAAAGTTAAATTCTAGCGACTGTTGGAAGTGGAAATTAGATTTAGGGCATAAATTTTGTTAAGAGAATTTTTTTTAAAATTCGGAAGTGCAAAAAGAAACAAGCAAAAGTTTACAAATTAGTAGCTCTCCATCAAGAACAGATATCGCGGTTCTGTAAACGGCATCTATTAGCTCATTTAAAGCGTACAAATTATGCATGTCAAGTTATATCTTACATGAATTTGTTACGTAGTGCACAAGGGTTCTGAAAAAGTTGTATTTCCATATTACCAATTTCTTTTTCAGATTCATGTGTAACATCAATTTTGTCCGCTCTAGGTGTACTATGAGATGCAATCCACAGAATTGTGATATCGTTTTTCATTGCTGAGTTACAGAGTGTCAAACTTGGTAGATTCGTTTTCTGAAAATTTCCGATTTTGCCAATATTTATTAAGAAATTGACAAACTAAATCCAAAATTCGAAACAAACAGTCACCATATTTTAAGTCTTTCTTTTAAGTGCAACAAACCTCGTCAAATTTGGCGCAGTGGCTGCCGAGAAAAACGAATTCTCCTTTTACATATATTTAGATAGGAGCACGAGAGCTAAAGCTTCTTCTTAAACGCAACCCTATAAGAACATCAATGACGAAAGCAACGGTTTCAAGTATTCGTGCACTATTAACTACTTTTGGAGATGGCTGCATATTTCTTTCACAGTGTGTCGAACCTTCCTTTCGCCTTTGAGATTCCCAAAAATTGCATTTGACTAACACGTTATCAGCTGGTTCAACTGCAACCGCATTTTCGCATCGATGTCCAAAGAAACAGGTGTTCGGCTCACGACGACTTTCTGTTTTCTTTCTTCAGCACCCGTCTTTACAAGTATATCGTCGTTGCCATCACCTCGTTTTTCGACATGATTGGTGTGCACCCGCACGTACGTATACGAGCCCTTTCCACGTATACGAAATGCTTTGTGAATGCGGAATCGCAAGACACATGATGTACGATTCGCGGACAAGGTATACGTTGCCCGCCGCATGTCACTACAAAATACACGATATTCGCTAGCTTTCAAGTCACCTATGAGTCTTTGTGAGTCCATCAGACAAACGAGCACACATTCCGGGGGCATTCCGGGGGCATTCCGGGGGAAGCTCTCATCGCTCTGTAAGCTAAACAAAATGTTTATGTACGAAATCTTATAAAAACCGCATGTAATTTGTTCGAACTGTGGTCGTAATTCTCGTCACAGAGAGAGTTCTGGAAAGACGAGATTGAAGATGGGTCTTCGAGGTACAAGGCAAGAAACGCAAATCCGAGATGATCCCACGGCATCTTGTAGATTTAGCCCATCCGCCACCGACATCGACCTTGCCTTCATCTTCGTTCCCCAACAGGTGGAGCCAACGCACGCCGAGTACCGTGTCGGGACGCTCCGATGTCGAGGCAGAACGATTCCTATCTGCGCATACAAAATAAGATTGTGACGGCCGTGGCCGTTAAACACGAGTACATGAAGTTAACACTTTGTCTGCTTAGCCTAATGTCTGTCATTTCTTGCGACTGTCACGACCAGAGTGCGCTTCGCTACTCCAAGAAATTAATGTGATATATATACATATACCTCTATTTTTCAGACCCACCCTTCTGCTTTGTCTCTCCAAGTCAGTGGTCATGCATTTTCTATTTTCACATCGAAACGAGGTTGGGAAGGGGGGGGGGGGGGGGGCGGGGGAGGGCAGCAGCGCACGAACGTACAACACAAGAAAGAAAGTGGACGACACAAACACTGCACCATTGTTGCGGCATTTGTCTTTATTCCCTCTCTTAGTATTGTTTTGCTATTCGCTGCCTTTCTTTTAAAGAGGATCGAATACTAACCACCCCGGTTGTTGACTTTACTGAGCAGTATTTTCACGTCGGACACACATAAACACACACGCGCAAACACGTCCACACAAATGTGCGGCAGTTGACAGTTGGCGTGAAAAAAAGCCACCTCCGCTCGCCGGTCAGTCGGTCGATTGGACTGTCGGTCACAAGGACATTTAAAAAGGAACCTTGGTCGGTCATGGCGAAGTTACGATAAATGCAAACCTTAACTGCTTAAATATTGTCGCAGTATCGTGTATACGCACACGAAGCACATAGCTGCGTTTCGCGAATTCATCTCGACCAACAAGCTACATATTAAGAAAAAAGATTAATTAATAAAGTTTTCGGGTTTTACATCCCAAGTCCACGATCTGATTATGAGGCACGCCGCAGTTTGCGGGCTCCTGATTACTTTTGACCACCTGGTGGTTCTTTAATGTGAACCTAGGGCACCCTTATACACGAGTGTTCTTGGATTCCACCCCCCTCAAAATGCGGTCGCCTCGGCAGGGATCGAACCCGAGACCTCGAGCTCAGCAGCGCCACGCCATAGCCACCGGCCTACTACGATGGGTAACATACATATTTAAAACCTTGCGATTGGACGAAGGGTCCGCGCCAGACGGGGGACTTTTGCAGTAGCGTCACCAGTTCATCTCCAGCGAAAAAATTTGCTCTTGGTGAGCCTCGAATAGAACCAGAAGTGTTCATCCCACCGGAGCGCTTGTAGCTCTTGCTTGTGTTAGTCACGAAATAAAGAGACCTGCTTCATTTGGTAGCTCTAGAAAGCTAGAAAACGAGGGAAGACAATATCGGCTTGGCATACAATTGATAAGTGACGAGCACTTTTTCAAAGGAAGCTATTAGATTTATTTTCTGGTTAAAGTTCAAACATATATATATATATTGCAGCCTCGCTGCAATTTTCATGCCTCGTGTCCTGAAGATGGCTGCTTTTCGGCAACAAGCTTTGCCTGGGTCATGACATTGCCAGTCACGATTGTGTGTTTTTTGGCTGCGTGCAGCCACGGGAATTCGAGGTTGAACTTCATAAACCATCTTCTTGGAGTTCTTGTTTACCTCCCTTACTTTATAATCAATACAGTGCATCTCATTCTGGAGGAGAATAGTCGCCAGAAATGAAACACGATCCCTGGGAAGTGCCATCCAGTCACATCTTGCACTACATCACCACGTGACTTACAAAACATGAATGGCTGCCTGGCACAAGCAACTTACCCAATGGCTCGCAATAGCCATAACTTTTCCACACTTCCTGTATAATACCAGTCGTTCTGCAAGCAGCACGAAAATTTTGTAGCGGATTCAAGCTATAGCGTCTTCCGTTCCACTTCATGCTACACTAAAGGTTGTGACTACAGGCGACGCTTGCTTGTATACTCACTTTCAGTCACACTTGGTCCAGTAAGAGCTGCCCTCGGGAGACTTCGCACGAGTTGGGCCACTATTATCCGAACACCTTCGTCGTCAAAAAATACGACCCCGCTTCTCATGGCGTAAAAAAGAGGGGACGCGGGACGTGGATCCCTATAAAAACAAAATTAGCATAATTAACTTTCGTTATTTCTGTTACTAGAAAAAAGTGTACACTCACACGAGGTTTTATTGATTGCTAAAAACCTCACGGCTAGTTGCTCGGCTCGGATTCAGTGCTTCCTTGGTCTTGACTGGTGCGTTGCGCTAGTGAGAAATCTGTCCAGTATGAGAAAACGATAAGAAAAAGCACAAGAACAACGCACCCACAAACAACAGCGATCGAAAAATGCATCACGTTGATCATATGTTTCATTGTGATGGATTCTAAGTGGGCCCTTGTTTACCCGAAGTGTAAAATTTCACAGTACAATTCTAGTTTCAGCCCGTGTACACAACTTGTGCTTGGCTCATCGGCGCTATTATCTTGAAAATTTTGCATTGTTAAGCCGTCCCTGTTTGTCACTGACACTGTACCTGAAGAATTATACACGGCGGGTGTCAAGCTCGTCCGTAAGCATGCTTTGCTATTAGGAAACGTTTTGAAAACAGGCTTAAGTGACGTGACCACATTACTTGCCCGCTGACATTTGTGTCTGTTTTATTCTGTTAAAATTATCCTTGTCTCATTGAGAACTTCCCACCCAGGTTTTTGTGGCTACGAGCAAGGAAAGCCTCGGGCAGTGCCGCAGACATCACTGCATAAAGGTGGCCGAAATGCATCGGCATATGGTAATTATCATTTTCTTTTTACTTCATTCTGAATAGATATAACATTCACCTTGTTTCGCCGTAGTCAGACGCTCCGCCGAAGCAAGAAGGTCATCACGTTCCGCTAGCTGCAAAAGACAGAATACAAGGGCATCAAGGAGCGTAACGTTGCGTAGATATTTTCCTTCAATTTATATTTTTAATGCTCACAGTAAATTTGCAATGCCCTTTTTTTCAATAACTAAGAGAAAAGGTTCAATATTTACTAGCCATTCGTTTAATAGAACACGTGAGACGCTACAGGTACGCTTTTGCATATGACCGCGAATATCATAGATGGACGTGCACCTATTTCAGCAATAGCTTTTTAAATATATATGCCACGCACGAGTTAGTGTAACAGCATCTCTCATTTCTTTTACCGACGTACATGGTACACTATTTAACGACTAGCAGCCAACGTCCGGTTAATCTGTGGCACGTGGATTCACATATTTTCTTTGCATAATATAAATTTGGCATGAGTGCGAGCTGCAGCCCGAATAGCGCTTGCAGTGTACTAAAGCTTCTTGCATGATTACTCAGGGACAGCGCAAGAAAATCGGGACTAGACAACATGGGCGCCAGCCATGTCCCGTTTTTTTTTTTTTTATCACTGTACCCATGTATCTACGTTAAGTGCGTGCCAACAAGCTCAGCTTGCAACTCTTGCAGCTTTTACTCTATAAAGGGAGAGAGATCTCATCATCTCTCTAAAATTTCCATGTTGGGCTACACTCTCAGAAGGCCGTCATTCACCGCTTCGTTACTGAAGTCTCAGAAACATCCTTGAATTGGAGAAGGTCGGTGCCGGCACTGTCAGTATACGTGTTTTGCCTGTACACTGGGGCTATGTGAACAGTTCCGGCATAATGTTCTTGTTCGCGGCTCCGGAGTGCGGACGATTTCTATTACAGTCGAACCCATTCTGCTCATACTCGCAAGTTTAAAAGTACTGATAGTCGGGTGATTCGGTAATGGCTGAAATGGAAAAAAATCAACACGAAGAAACGCGCGCAGTCAGGCAGAGAAAGGGTCAAAGCAAGCTTGTGCTGTTCTTCTCTTGTCCCTTTCTCTACAACCTGCTCTGCGCACCCACCCCTCCCTTTTTTTTCGTAGTTTGCACTACTTTCTCTTTTTTTTTTCAATTTGAGCGAAATCCAGTATGCAGGCCTCTGAGCGCACCTTTTGCACTGAATCTCTGGGCGCGAAAGGCACATCATACGCGGACCGCTTTTCGCAGTTCCCCGCATCCAGCTCGATGTCTTCGTGAACGGTCGGAAGGCACCGAGGTAGTGTTCCCGCGCCGACGAGTGTTCCGTCGGTGTCGTCAGCGAAGTGGCACGGCAGCATCCGGGGACCGAAAGGCGACGGCAAGTAGAGCTGCTCGGACCGAGGCGCCGAAACGTCCTGATGCTCCTGCAGTGCTGGCTTCTCGCACGCGCACATGGGCACCGCTTCGACGGACTTCCTGGCCAAGTCGGACGCAGAGATCCCGTCTCCTGGACGCCAAACTAAAGGAAATAAATAATTTTTGGCATTAGGCAAATTGTCCATTGATTGGTCAATCACATTAGGTCATTTTTTCACATTGCCAGCTGTCCTTTCTTTCTTTTCTTTCTTTTTTTTTTTACGTTGTGTCCGAGCAAGTTTTCACTGTATTTTCACTGTTATCAGATTGTCGCTAGGTCCAACAGGTGCGTCTGACCTGGTTGCGGGCGCTACGCGAATAGTATTGTACATTCTGAAATGGTACGCAAGCAGCGGCGATTACTCTGGAATGTACGATGAGACATAAAAAGCGGACGCACTTGATGCGTGAGTAGATTCGACATCCCACAACTGTACTCGCTCTTATCGTTGTGGTTTGAGTGTTTATTTGTTTTTCAGTACACAAGTTCGCCCAGTGAAGAGTTAAATTCTTGACTCACACTTTCGTAGGTATCTAATTCTTCGCCGTCACTACAACGTGGCCGTATTACGTGAGCTTTTATCAGGTTTGACACCACGTAACAATCTTTTTACGCAATTTATTTTGCGCATTTGCGGAAATACTCGGTATATAGAGAAAGTAGTGGGACTGACCAAACCGGCGTCTGCGAAGCGCTGAAAGGCGTCTGCGGGACATGGCGTAGCCTACCACGACAGCGCCTAGCAGCGTCACCAGCACAGTGCATACAACGGGTACGATGACATCGATGATTCGACGCTGCGGATCAGTCGCCTGCGTCCAGTGTGGTGCTGACAAGGCGCCTGCGGAGAATTGTACGACTTCCGCAAAGCCGCTGAACAATTTTCATAGTGCGTACTTCTCAAAGAAAAGTAGACTGCGACACGAAATGTTTCAAGTAATGTCACGATATTCTTTCTATTTAGAACAAAAATATTATACGTGAAACCTTTTATTGCTTTCCTGCTATCCACTTGTGATAAAACTAGCTGCGCTTAAACGGTGCCGGACGGCCCTGCACCACTGCATGCACCTATTATGGCGTTGGGCTGCTGAGCACGAGGTTGCGGGATCGAATCCTGGCCGAGGCGGCCGCATTTCGATGGGGGCGAAAACACCCGCGCGCTTAGATTTCGGTGCACGTTAAAGAACCGCAGGTGGTCGAAATTGCCAAAGTCCTCCACTACGGCGTGCCTCATAATCAGAAAGTGGTTTTGGCACGTTCACCCCCATAATTTAATTTTAACCACTGCATGCGTGCATTCATTGAATACGTTGTTCAGAAACGGTCGATATCGATAGGCCGGAATTTGCATCTTCTAATTCACGATGACATCGAGCTACTCGGTGAACTTTTGCGCATTTAACTACTTTAGGCTGTCCATTCTAATAACTTCTATGGTCGAACAGCCAGGCTTCTTTTTTCCCAAGTTCAAGATTTCAATGAGCAACGGAGCGTAAAATGTCCAGTGTTTCGCGATAACGTTATTCCTTGCCGCATTGAAGAACGGTTTTGCAAGGCACTGCCCTGTCTCACCTTCGGAGAGCGTAGGCGTGACGAACACGTACTCGGCGTGTGTTGAGCCGGCCTCGCTGTGCGCCGTGACGAGCAGCTGGTACCGGGTCGCCGGTGTCAAGTGCCTAATGACCAGCTCCTGCGGCAGCTTGGATAACTCGGACACGTCCGGCGCATGCACAGTGACCGGAGGGTCCCAGTGGTCGTGCGCGGAGTGTCTCCTGTGGAGCACGGTGAACGAAGTGATCGGGCAGCCGCCGCTTTTCCACGCGGCCAGTCGCAGGACAGCACGAGTCGGGCTCGCCGAAACCAGGTCTCGTAAGTCGGGGGCCACGGGAACTGCGCGCGTGACAGTACGAGGAGAGAGAGTGAGGGGAGGAGGGGGAGCGTACTGTTACAAACGGCTGTCCTCATTTAGCAGAATTGGTTTCTACCAGAACGTTCTGACACGGACAGGAAGGAAGGACTACACACGCTGGACTATCAACTGATAGTCAAATGAAAGCGTGTGTCGTCGACTCTTCCTGTTCGTGCCAGAACGTTCTGCTAGAAACCAATTCTGCTATGTACAGCCAACTAGCTCAGGCAAGCACTGTTCTGAAGGTCCTCATTTAGGCCGAGCTCGTTGCGTGTCTAAGGCTTTCGTGTCATGTTGGTGAGTCCTTCGTGCTCTCAGGCCTAAAATATCCAACAATCTCAAGCCCCGCACTACCGTATACATGACCACAGTTATGACGTGTATTGACCCTTTTTCCAACTGTAAAGCCAGCTTTTCCACATGTCAACTGACCAAGCTATAGTGACGGTGTAGAAGAATCTCAAATTAATGGTCATGCACGCAGACAGTTTTTCTTTATGACGTACAGGGTGTTGGCGTAGCTCCTGCGGTGAGCTCGCACGCAACGAGGAAAGAGGTGGTGGTGGGGTGGTCGTGATTACTATGAAGAAGAAGAAGAAAATGACGACGACAAAGACTTCAATGATGACGGTGATGGGCCTCCAACATGGCACGTTTGGATTTGAAATTGGGCACAGAGAGCTGCCACCACGCCACCACTACAGCTTGAGTTGAAGATCGGGTGGACATGATAAACACAATTTAAAAAAAAGGAGATAAGGAAATGCTCACCTGCCTAGCGCATGACCTCGGCATGTCCGAGGTGGACAACGTCATGACGGAGATTCTCCCAAGCGACCCGTCCCGACATAATGTGTACATACTCAACGTTTACAGCAGCCCCAGACAAAAGAGTCACCGTTTCCGACGCCTCTTCCAGAGAGCCATCCGTCTTGCAGGCTCAAACCCGCTCGTGATAGCTGGCGACTTCAACGCTGCGCATCGCACTTGGCGTTACGTATATGACACCCCCAAAGGCACCGCGCTGTGGCAGCATGCGAACGAGCTCGATCTCACCCTGGTGACAGACAAGACGTTCCCTACACGCATCGGCGCGTCCACGCGCAGAGACACCACTCCAGATCTCTGCTTCGTGAAGAACACAGCCGATGCCCGCTAGTCCAATCTTGCGGAGGATCTTGGCAGCGACCATCTCATACTGGCCGTGCACTTACCCAGCATCATCAGGAAGCCGAAGTCGTACACATGGGCCGACTGGGACCTCTTTCGCAAGACATCGAGCCTCACGACTCCCTCCAGACACTGCCCCGAACCTCGAGACGTGGACGGCTCAGCTCAAGGCCGACGTCGGTAAGGCCACGAAAACATTCAGCACGGATATGCCAACCGAGAAGATGGACAGCCGCCTCGCCCACTTGCTCGAAGCCAAACAGTCTCTACTGACACGATGGAAGAGCCAGCGTCTCAACCGCAGGCTCCGCAAACGCATTGCAGAACTTGGACAATAATGAAACACTGCAGCACCCTATCCGCACAACAATAGGACGAGGTGTGTAACTCGGTCGACGGACAGGTCCGCAACGGCAAGACGTGGAACCTCCTCAAACACCTGCTTGACGACACCAACACCCGCACGAACCAGTGCCACTCGCTCACCAAGGTCCTTCACCAGGCCAAAGGCACCGCTTCGCCGGATGACATCGTCAAGACGCTTGTGCATAAGTACCTGCCGATACCCACAGGCCCGCCAATCCTATACATCCCGATTACACAAGTACCGACAACACCCTCCTCGACGCCGAATTTTCCGTCGAAGAGATACGCCGGGCTCTCCACGAACTAAACGACCGTTCCACCCCGGTCCCCGATGGCATAAACAACAAGCTCCTGCTGAACTTAGACGACCCCTCGGTCGTGTACCTCACAGGCGCCGTCAATGACGTGTGGGGGCGGGGCGAGTTACCTGATGCTTGGAAACTCGCCCAGACGATCCTCAGCCCGAAACCGGGCATGGCGCCTGGCGTCGATAATCTTCGCCCCATCTCGCTCACGTCGTGCCTTGGTAAGGTGGCCGAGCATGTCGTACTCAACAGAGTTGGCCGGTATCTCGAAGACCAGGACTGTTTCACACACCACATGATCGGCTTACGACCCGGGCTCTCGACGCAGGATACGATGCTTCTCCTGAAACACCATATCATAGACGCCGGGGCTACTTGGGGCACCCGCGCCATACTCGGCCTTGACCTGGAGAAGGCTTTCGATAACATCCGGCAATACTTAAGGCGATCACGGACTTAGGGCTCGGGCGCCAGTTCTACGAGTTCGTCCGCTCCTTCCTAACCCGTCGCAAGGCCGTGCTCCGTGCCGGAGACCTCACGTCGGAAGAAGTCGAGCTCGGACAGCGTGGCACCCCCCAGGGCTCCGTCCGACGCTATTCAACCTGATGATGATTGGGCTCTCCGAACGCCTCTCGAAGATACAAGGCCTCAGCCATACGGTATACGCGGACGACATCAGCATCTGGTGCTCCGCGGGGTCGGACGGCTTTATTGAATCCCCTCTGCAGGGCGCAGTCGAAACTGCTGAATCCTACCTCGATCATACGGGCCTCAAGTACTCCTCCGCCAAATCGGAGCTGTTGTACAGCCCAAAACGACAAGGCAAAAGGCCTAAGGGATGGAAACCACCGACCGAGCTCAACATCACCGTCCGCGCCAGAGACGATCGCCAAATCCCCAGGGACGACTCCATCCGAGTACTGGGAATGATTATCGAGGCGGGCGGATCAAACATCCAAACGGTGCACAAGCTGATGACAAAGACAGACAACGCAATACGACTCGTACGCAGGGTGGCCAACTGTCACCACGGCTCAAAGAAGCCAATCTGCTGCGTCTCGTGCACGCGCTCGTCCTATGTCACTTCACCTATGTCGCAGCAATGCATAAGTGGAAACGATCGGAACGTGGCAAGCTCAATACACTCATCCGTAAGGTAGTGAAGCGGGCCCTTGGGCTCCCGATCACGACGCCGACGTATCGACTCCTCGAGCTCGGGGTGCATAATACCGTCGAAGAAATCGCTGAGGCTCAGGACAGAGCGCAGATGATACGACTGGCGAGGACGAAGACCGGCCGTCACATCTTGCACGAGCTCGGGTGCTTTCCACCAAACACCCAGGGCCCACCGAAGTTTACGCCGGTTCCCTGCGAGCTCCGCGACCTGATCACGATCGCACCCATTCCGCAAAACGTCCATCCGGAACACAATCGGGGCAGGCGCCTAGCCCGGGCCCCAACCGCATTTCCCAAACGAATGAATAGGAAAGCGGACGACGTGGCTTTCGTGGACGCCGCCGCCTATCGAAGCAACCGAGCCTTCTCGGCGTTATTGGTCTCGTCCCCGCATCGGACTTTAAACGCCGCCACGGTACGCACACGCGACCCCGAGGTGGCGGTGCAAGTGGCCATAGCCCTGGCAATGCTCGACGATAAGCGAACGACAATATTCAGCGACTCGAGACCGGCCATCAAAGCGTTCGAGAGAGGAGTCGTCTCCGACAAAGCGTTATGTGTCCTCCGTGGCGCTGATCCGAGCACCCTCAAACACCACACCGTCATCTGGTTTCCCGCCCACCTGGGTCGGATCCCGGGCGCGCCGCCCAACCTCAACGAGACAGGCCACGACGCTGCACGCGCGCTTACCGACCGCTCTGTCATCCCTGGGCAACCACGTCTCGATGAGTTGGAGGCGAACAGGGACGCCCCAGTAACCTACAATGAAATCACCAAACACATTTATTGGGACGACGCCTATTTCCGCCCCCGCACCCCAAACTAAACAGGCCACAGGGGCTAACGCTACGCTTATTACAGATAGATACCTATCCAAACCTCGCCACCTTACACATCATCTACCCGGACGTCTACCCAGACGATGCGTGCCCCTCGTGCGGGGTCACGGCGACACTCGCACACGTGCTCTGGGAGTGCAGAAAAGCTCCGCCCGACTCTACCTCCGACATGTGGAAGAAGCCCATACGAAGCCCGCTTCTACAAGACCAGCAATGGGCCGTCCAGCAGGCTCGCGCAGCGGCCGCCAGGTACTCCCTGACGGTCACTGCGCGGGAGACGCCCACTGCGCGCTGACGTGCGTCCTGCAGGACTTTTACTAAAGTTTTTCCAATCCAATAAGGAAATGCAACCAAGGGATAGAAAACTGAGAAATATAAGAGATAGAATAACGCGCAATTATGTAATCAGACAAGATCGGCACGCGATGGAAGGAGAATTAAAGCAAAAGGAATCAACAATATTGTTTGAAATTACAAAAAAACATATAATGAAAAAAAATGAAACAAACATAATCGGGACTTGTCCCCAAAATAATTCATCCACGGGATAGTTGGCACGTTTTTCTTGAAAATTTTGTTTGTTCTACATCATTTGCGTTCCCTTATGTCCTGCCTACTCATACTGCACAGACTTAGATCATAGGGACAATAAAGAACTATCATGCAGGAATCGCATTCGTACCTTCATTCAAACGATGAGCCTTCCTCAATTCGTTGGCCAATGTTGCGTGGAGTGAAAGCTCAATTGTGAGTTAGGTGAAGGTTTGTTGCTGATAACGCTTCTCTTCTCCCTCTCCCCACTGGCACAGTGCTGGAATGCAACTTACCGTAGTGGCAAGCGGCGGGGGCTTTCTGCAGTGCATACGCACAAAATTGCATGCACTGAAATTTTCCTCGAACTACGAATTGCATCCTTCTCTTGATCCTAATGATGCTGCAGTATCATCCTATTGGTGGCAAAGGCGGAACATGAAACAACCACGAAACGTATAGCTATTTACTTTGTGTGTACATCAGTCAAAGTCTACTTAGGCAATGACTCTACCTACTCAGCGGCGTTCTCTGGGATTCAGCGCTTTCCATTGGCCTGGAAATCTGGTTATGTTATTGCAAGGCTAATTTGGGGCGTGGTTGTTCATCGTACGTCCATGACGCTTTGCTGCCAGGCACGAAGTCTGTGGTTATATCTCCCTCCATTCGCGGTGTCTGCCTTCCAGTGGGACCCAGGAACACGCGTCTTATAAGTTTCTAGCACATCCTAAATTAAAAGCCCTAGATCGTCAAGAGTTAATGCGCGGACTTGCGTTGCGACGTCACTCAAAGCATGCGTATAGTTTTTCGACGCTAAGTTTTACCGCTAACTGAAATGGGGTATGGAGATTGAAAACCGACTGCAGTATACAAAGTACTCTGTTTACTTGCAAGGATGAGCCTAAATGTAACCGCTGATTGAGTTTAAATCAATTGATACGTACTCATTATGAACTGTCCGCTTGATCGGGGAACAAAATCTCATCGATTCAGTGGTCGCTTATCAAAAAATCAATGGCATGTTATAACAGACGTGAGCGCAGTGGTACTACTTTGTGATCATATATGTCTATGGAAAACATGATTTTAAGGCGCTGAAAGGACACATGCAAGGGAGAAACACACATAGACACACAGAGTGTATCTGCGTGTCTGTGTGTTTCTCCCTTGCATGTACCTTTCTAGGGCCCTAAAATCATGTTTTCTAAATCGCAGCAACTTGCCCAATAAAAAGTTTTATTAGTAAATGTATATTATATTCCTTGAGTGACAGAAGCAGAGACGTTGCAAAGCGCTCGTGAACGCTGTCAGTAATAATGTTGAGAACTTCAAGGATGGAAGTAGACAAATGATCTTTATTTACCGACATTACGAAAATCCATAGAATTAACACAGTTTTCTGCGAGATAAAAGGAATGGCTAAATCCCTATCACTCTCGTTATGACCAGAAATGTGCTCACTTTCGGTGCCTCCAAGTTTTAATATTTTTTTTCATGACGTAGTAGTCGATACGTATTCTGCAATACATAAAATTATAGCCAGATCACTGTGTTTTGAATAGATGCATAGTAATAATAATTATTCAAACAATGTTCGACAATTGTTATGTCAAACTTCAAGGAAGCACCACAAGGAACAGAAAGGAAAGTTGTAATTTGCTGTTTTTACTATAAGTACTAAGAGTAAAAAAAGAAAAATGAAAAATCATTAGTGTGCAAAATATGGACCTGGTTGCTAGTTCCCAACTTTCGTGCAACAAGGTTATTATGAGAATTTGCTGGTGTCAGTACTAGCCATAGTGATACCTATGCTACGCAGGAAAGCAATTTCTTCGAAAACGTCGAAATGGGAAAGTTATTATTGCACAGGGAGCATTTGTTTTTACCATTTGTAGCAGGTACTTATCTTGTTGTTTTACTGCATTACTTAGGCTCGCAAAGCAATGGTTGTCTGGTCAGGGAGCATGCAGAAGCCTTCTGATACCTGATTATTGCGTTCGATCAGCATTTCTGTGCAAGCAAGGTGGTCAAGTGCGCGTTCAACTGGTGCTGGAGACTCAACGTGTTTTGTTCAGTTCCTGTACAGTGCTGTACACTTATGTGAATGTGTGGAACAATATTGTAGAGTAATGAATAGGGGCACTTGCTCAGGCGGTGTTCAAAATATAAGAAGTTAGACAGCTAGTCAAGGTCGGTCTAAAACCAACTACACGCTCTGTGTGAGTGAAAACCCCTCACAACGGGAAGGATTGTTCGTAATAATTTCTACATGCGCTGTCGAAGTACTGATAGGTAAAAGCACTCCAAAGTAATGAAAATGAATTTTCATTGATATTAGTTGAGCGCGATTATCAAAATATCACACACTCATGTGCATCTGCCGTTATTTGAAACATCGTTAAAACAGCTCATACGTCAAATCAGAAAATTATGAAATCAAGAGAAGCTCCTGTATGATTTGCCACTGCTGCTTTCATTTAAAAATTATGCTACCAAGTGAACCATAACGTAAATTTCGTGTCTTTTTACAGAAAAAGAAGTGCAACTGCAGGCTAGCTTCGACGATACCTTCAGTCGAAGTTTTGTTTTTCCAGATTCCTCAGTCAGCCAAAAATGTTCAAATCTGACAAATAGTTCAATCGTCATTTCAGACGGTGCATGAAGTTACTAGTAGAAGAATTACAACAGAAATGTTTAACAACGCGTACATGAACTGTCGGACGAATTGATCGATTTTTATTCGTGCGGTAACTAATGAATTAACATAACTAAACTAGAATTTCACGCTATGTTATCGACAGAGACGATGCCATTACTTCTCATATTATTACCTGCTTTATTAAACTGAGAAACCAAAATATTACAAGAGCGGTTTATTGCACCTGTGCGTTCCTATGGGCGCGTGCTTGCGCTATACAGACGTCCGGAAGCCGAACGTTTCACATTAGGAAATACGGGAGCCTTTTTATGTAGATGTTCCAGCCTGAAGTACTCAAATGTTAAAAGTCATCATGCTTTTATGTATGCCTACGCCGCAAAAGATATATCCGTCAAACCGATAGGCGTCAACAAAACTACATATGCTGTTTGGATAACAGCATTTTCCTTCAACATAGCACTGATGTGCTCGAACGTGCTGACGGGCAGAGAATTCCAGTTTCCTGCACTGTCTACTCGTTTATTATTTTTTTTTAAATCTAGTGAGAGCGGAATAGAGAATAGAGAGCTTTAGGTTAGTCCACGCAAGCCGCACCCAAGCGTTCGGAGACGCAACCCACCGGGCGTACAAAAGAAGCCAAAGCGAGCACAAAAGAGCGCCAAGGGCCCACAATGGATTTGCATCCCCCAACGCTTGGGGGGGGGGCTTGCGTGGAGTAGCCTAAAACACTCTAATATGTGACGTCGCAGACACCGACCTGACCCGTCGGTCTTGGCCAGCAAGACATTGCTGCGGGCTCCTCGACCTGCGGAGTTGAATGCCAATGCGTAGAAGACGTAGCTTCCGCCGCAGCTCAGGCCGCGAAACACGTAAGTTGACCTCTCAGCTGTAGTTTGCACGGATGACCACTCGGGTGCCTCCTGGACGATGGCGTTTGAGGTTTCTAGTCCTGGTTCAGCTTTGTAGAAGAAGAGGTAGCCTGCAAAATGAAAGATATGGATGCTTCTGGAATATGGCGCAAGCGTTTCTTGTCAATCCGATAATTGTCCGCCCCCACCAGCTGCGCCAAGAGGCTTGAAACGACGAAGACGTCGGGTGGGCAACGTTATTATCTGTAACTGCGACATTGGTAATGATTAAAATATGTGTGTAGCCCAGTTGCCGTTTACGAAGCGTCGTGGCTGAATTTGCCTTTGCTTAGACGTTGAGCTAGCGAACGTGTAACAAAATAAATAAATATCAATCCGTGTAATAAATAATTGGCAAGGAAGCATTATTTAGAAGCCACTGCCTTATAGAAAAAGCGAGCTCACCGTCGATAGGCTGATTCTTCGGTGCCACCCAACTGAGTTGGATCGAGGAAGATGTAGACGAGACCAGCTTTAGTCGTGGAGGAACGGGAAGGTCTGCCAAAGAAATTTGCATGAGCGTTTACTTCAACTGGCCGTATAAAAAATTTACGGTCTCTTGCTTCTTTTTTTTTCTAACACTTCTGTGCATTTATACAGACTCATGCTGTGGAGAGCTGCGCACCAATGCCTATATACTTTCTTTTTCCTCTCACACAGACTATGTATGTACCTACAAGGAGACAAGAGTCAGTATCTACCCGTCGAGGTGGGCAGAAAAGTACGCATGCAGCAAAGTTTAGAAAGATTCCCGGTAGAAAGTTACAGAAAACGCACGTAATCAGTCACGGTAGCCCAGTGCCTATGGCGTTGCGCCGCTGAGCTCAGGACGCAGTTTCAATCATGGTCGCATTCCGATGGAGACGGAATGCAAATACGATCGTTCACCGTGCATTGGTAACACGTTGAAGAACCCCAAAGGTCAGAATTATTGTAGTGCCCTCCGCTACGGCGTGCATCGTAAGCATGTCCTGTTTATGGCACGTAAAATCCAAGAATAAGATTTTAAATGCACTTAAGGGTTTGTTCTTTATTACGACAGTGGTGGGCAACACCTGCCGCCCGAAATAAACACATAGAACAGATAGAAAGCGACGTCTAACGAGTGAGCTTGTATTAGCCGCTGATAGGTGTGGATCCGGCTAGTAGGTCGACAGAGACCTCAAGGTATTTCAGCATATCATCACGCCCAAGGAGGCAATTTATCCGCATTTCTGCGCTTCATATATCGACGCTACGACAAAGCAAGAAACGAAGCGGAGAGGCCAGGGAAGCTGTTACCCCTAGCTCCAATCCTCTAGAGTAGATAAATGGACCCCTGTCGCCGTCGTTATCTCCATAAATCAAGATTTGTATTTAACCCGGCCCTGTCTCGAGCGTGTTTGTCTTTACTACCAACAAGTGAAAACGCAAACCCGCACACTACTGGTAGAACTGACCAACGTCCGGTGTATAGGCGACGATTTCGTCTGACGATGGTCCAGCACCCTCAGCGTTGAAAGCTTGCACCACGATACCGTAGCGGGTCCGAGGGCGGAGCTCGCCGAGGAGGCACTGTTGCTTTTGGGACGGTGAAGAGGAAGGCAGGCCGCTCTCCAGAGTCTTGTACAAATAGGGCTGCCCGCTGCCCCACACGCGGTAGCCTACGTAGTAGCCCTGAACTCCGCCGTATTTGGCTTCCTCGGGTGGTGGCTTGATTCAAGAACGCGAAAGAAAGGAGAGAAACACAGAAAAATTGAAAGAAAGGTTTCTTCTTACGAATAAAAGACTGTCATCAGTGTTCACACGCAACAGCATTTAACTTAGCAACTATTGCATGCCAACGAACCACATGCCTAACTAAACATATAACTTTAACGACATACCAGTACTAAGTGGCATAGAAACATCGAAGAGCATCGCGGACACACTCTATGGCGCGTTTACAGATCACGTGGTTCGGTGCCAACGAGTACCGTGATGCCTGGCTGAAATTGACCAAGTTAACCCTTCGGTCTACACTGCCGATCGACTTTTGACAGGACCGGATGGAATTCCGGAATGCAGTAGCAAAATGCGCATTTATAGCTGCATTGTTTTAGAACTGTGCTATTTGTAGATAATATGTACAGCCGGCTGCGCAGAACAACACACCGGTTCCCCTTAAGTTATTTGTGTTGCAAATCTTCATAAATTATACTGGTTCTATTTCATTTCGCGGGCGCATATCTGTCATTAGTAGCGTTAGAACAGTTTCTATCACTCTTTGAGAGCCCTGTCTGCGTGCACTTGCCCTGTAGCTTCCGAATACTCAAAAAGAAAGGGCAAAATGAAATAAATAGGTCGATTGGTTGGCGGTTTGTGACCTGAAGCTTTCCATCGCCTGGATTTTGTATTTGTCCTGGCTGCTTCAATTGAAGACACCGAATCTCAAGTAGATATGAATCACGCAGTCTTTTTTCTTACTATACAATTTCCCATATGAATACACCCATGTAGAAGCGCAATTAATGGCGCATTGAGCGAATAAGAAGCGGCACATTACAACAAAATTACAATAGCAGCTAGCAGATGTGCCTAGAACCTTCCAGTGACGCGTTTGTATTTCATGGGTTGGCTTGACATAAATTATACGAGCAGCGGTAAACCAGCATGTAGTTTGCCTAACATACTTTAACCAGTGAGTTTACAAAAGCTGCGATTAATTCATGTTCTTGTCTCGCGCTTTGAATAAATCCGGTTAGTCGTAGATAGCTAAACCCACAGTGTTTCTTGCTTCCTCCTCACATTTTGCACAAGTTTCTCGCAGCATCTAGGCTGGTGTACTACATTGGTGTGCCACAGTTACGTTACGTTGCACTGCGGCACCAAATAGTGAGTTGTCACCTTCCACGTCACGTGCAGGCTGCGAGAGCCAGCTGGCGTCACTTTGATGTCTTGTGGAATGCCGCCTGGAGCTGTGACATGAAAAAAGAAGGAAAAAGAGAAGGCTGCATAATAATAAACGTGAACTCGCGTCCTTTGCATGGAAACTTCTAACGGCTAGGTAAAGCCAGCATTGCAACATAAACAAATATCGCAGGTTTCTTTCTATGAGGTCTTAATTGGTGTCGTAACAAGAAACTCATTTTTCTGCGTTATATGCTGTTTAACGGTGACGGTAGCGAAGTAACACTGAACTGTGAGCAGCTCTATAAATGTCAGGATAAGTCTTCGTTTCGACACGTTGCCACTGTAATGGCTCAGCCCATAAAAGCAATTATGGAAGGTACCTACAGGCGCTGGCTAACGAATACGCTTACAATGACTGCATGAAACAATTTACATGCTTTTAAAAATTTCCCTCCCTCGTATGTCATTGCCTGCGCTGTTTAAATAATTGTTGCGGTGCTGCAGTACAATTCGGACTAATACCTTCTTGCTTGGTGGTGACTATGATAGGATCGCTGAAGTCGCCCAGTCCGAGGACATTGCCAGCTCGGATTCTGAATTCGTAGTTGGTGGAGGGTTGCAACGCCTCCACGACATGTGATAGCGCCTCGGTTGGATGCGTGGTGGAGACGTCCGTTTCACGCGTCCAAGTTCCTGAAGCAAGAAAACGAAAAGGAAAGAGCAGATTTAGTAAGACACCATGTTATCAAAGACTCCCGTAAAGAACACGCACTTTGATGCTACTTTCTTTTTCACATTTGCTGAATTCTGTTTTGCTACAGTTCACAGGTGGACCAATATACGTTGCCGCTGAATATTAATTGCAGGTCGGCGTGCCTGTTAGCTAGTAATGGCCGCGTATCGCCTGATCATGATGAAATAATAAACTTTAACCTAACTAACGCCCGCGCAAAATTTAGGGAACACATTGTTGTGTGCGATCAACAGTGCATGAACATGAACAAGGGTCATCAAACGTTAGCGTCAGATACACCGTTTATTCAACCACCATTGATCACTTTGTCTCAATTTGCCTGTCTTGTTTGGATTGTTACTATGTGAAATGGACGGCTTCAGTGCACCACGATATAGCTTCCGTTTGTTACCCCTATAATACATACAGACAACAATCGGCGATCTTTCATGCATACTTACGATGCCTGCACCTTACTGACAGGGCCGCGACCCGTCATATTATTGCAATAGCAACAACATAGTCGTGTGTGCAAACTTGTGCCCGACTCTGCAATTGTAATGTATGACCACATCCCACCAAAGCAAGAAAATTCTGCTACACTCTCTGACCAAGCTTTCCGCAAGGGCCAAAGCTAGATCCTTATCTTCGAAAGCGGTAAATAATAAAATTGAATAATTATTGTTTATATAAATAATGGAAGACGCACCATTGGTGTCCTATCTTTACTTTTTCTAATTTACGCATTGTAATATCTTGCTCGACGATACATTTTATGGCGTCCGAGTAACATTTATGAATCTGCCTAGACTACAGCTCTCTTGCACAAAACTTCCTCCAGCTTTCGGGCTTCCGCAGACACATAAATAAACACACGCACGCACATACATACACAGTGACTGTGGCAATGTGAACACACCGCGACTGAGCACCTTGAAGTATTTGATTGAATAGTCTTGAATACATGAAGCAAGCCAGAATGTTTGCTGCAAGGCGCACGGTCGTTCTATGTGGCAGTGCGTGGTCTCACCAGATAATGTCCTGTGTTCAAGCAGGTACTTTAACACCGGGCTGTTGCCAGAGTATGGAGCCGACCAGGCCAGAGTCACTGTTCGGCTCGATATGTGCGTGGGCTCGAGACCCTCAACCTTATCCGGGGGTTCTGCGCACCGGAAGCACAAACGCAATTGATCACACCGGTTCAGATGAAGCAAGAGAAAGCGAATGAAGAGTGGAGCAAGAAGCAGAAAACTTACCTAGGTCATCTCTACCACCTACATGAAATTTCCTAGAACAAATGCACTTCACAAGCATTTCACGCGCTACGGAGGATGACGGACAGCATAAGCTCACAAAGGAAGAAAAAGAAACTTCATGTCGAGAGCGTATTATTGCATGAAATGCGAAAGAAAGTTTCCTTTTGAATGCAAAGGTCCTCACCGTCCAAGTGGGCAATGCTCCTTTTCACGAACGTGGAAGAAGCAACAATAAGTGCGCCTGCTGCACGAGACGGGCATAAAGACAAAACATTTTTTTAAGAGACAGTACCGGACCGCAAATTCCTCCGCGGTTACACCGTTTCCTAAGCTTTTACACCACGAGCGCTAATGACGGTCGCACAGACAGAGAAGTTCAAGTTACTCGCGCTGAGCAAAGCACTTTGCGACAAGACGCACAACGCATGAGGCATGCCACATTCCTACACCGCCAGACGCTTTCCTCGTAACTTGGCTTGATCAATTCATTCCCACTAAACACATCGTGGGTCGTTGCGGATCCATGCGTTTCACTATATTTCACTAGCTGTAAGACGAGACTGAAAAGAAAGTGCCGGCCACTTGTGCGCAGGAGCATCAGGTACGCACGCACCTTGTACGATGAGCCGGAAGCTGGCATCGTCCGCACCATAAGCGTTCTCCGCGCGGCACGTAAAGAGCGAAGAGTCCCGGCGGTCGGCGCCGGTGATGCGCAGCACGGACTCCGACCAGGAGCTGCCAGTGTTCCCCTCGATCGCGTACCTGCGGCCAAACGTTTGTCAAACACTGCAACTGAAACTCCACCGAGCTTACTTACGGTGTTGAACCGAAGTACTGCTTAGGAATTTCATTACCAATTAGGGATTCTAATCTGTTTCGTACATCAAGAAAAGTTAGCAGCTACCTATAAATTAAATTTACTCAAACACACACGCACACACACACACACTGCAATACTTGTCTAAGAAAGACAACGCAAGCGAACGAATCGTATCGCAAGCGCAGTTTCCAGCACCGTCTAGAGAATGGAAAGGCCTGGCGCGTGGTAAGTAAAGCAAGAATATCTATAAAATGAATACGGATATTTATAATATGTATAAAACAAGCTTCGCGCGTGAACGTCTTCAAAATTTAGTGTTTTCATTAGAATTCGTGGTATCGTGACTTGGAAACACGGATGTGCGATGGTGCAGCAGAACTCGTTCTAGCGTGTACACAGACGAGGGCGCAGGTTTGACTCCACTTTGCGTGCATTTAAGTTGCCGACCTGCAAAGAGAAGTTTAAGGTTCAACCGAAGCGATTCGGTAAAGTCACTCTCACGTCACCTGGGCTCCTGAGCTGCGTCGAAACGGCGGCCGTCCCTGGTCCAGCTGAGACTGATGGACGGGTCGCCATGAGCCCGGCACTCCAGACTGGCCGCATCCCCACGCCGCACCGTGACTGCCCTGAACTTCTCGGCAAAGTGTGCTGCCACTGTGGTAGACAACGAGATGCATCATCTCCATGACTGCACGAGACTACTAAACATTTCGGTCGCGTCTTCTCGATAAAGCGACACTAATTCAACCCAGGACTAGCCAGGGCGAGGCGTTGTTGTGAAATTTCTATAAATATGGCGCCAGCGATGGCAGCGCAATAGCACGCAGTTTCTGCCCAAACTTTCAACTAAATGGTAAGAGCAGCACATGTGTAAGGAGAAAGGAGCACGCGTTGGAATCAGCGAAGAATAGGAGAGGTGAAACATGAGACGCGTCGAAACAATGAGACGTGACCACTGCGCCTACCTGACGGCATTAGTATACTATTCACACTCCACAAATTTACACGCATTTGCGCAAATATTTGTGGCTCACTTAAATAAGAAAGAAAAACGTGGGCCTGGAAATTATTTTCTGACCCTGTCACGTGCCATGACTCGTGATGAAGTTAAAGCAGCTTGTAAAATGAGAGTTCGGATCTTCGCGATATCCTATATAATGGTCGAATAAATAAAGTAAAGCCTTCTTGCCTAATGTCTACCAAACCCAAGAATGTGTCATGCCCATTCGGTTCACGACCTCAACGAGAAGTTCCTTAGCGAGTTGCGAATGGCTGATAACGAATTTTGTACATACTTCGTTTCGAATCATAATTACGCATTTCCAAATTCATACGTGTAAGACGTTTCTGAAATCCTCCTGGTTCTTGACCAGTGTCCCTGAGTGTCCGGGAGGTCACCCCACCTCCCCCCCCCCCACACACACACGTGCCACTGTCTTTAAGTTCATTATCATCATCAGCCACTGCCGCCACGCATGAAACGCTCGTGGGCCGTTATAATTAATTGATTCGTTTTATTTGACATCTTTTTCTTATTATCGTCCGCCATTCACGACCGACCGATCCTGTTGATAACGTAGGCGTAGAGTCGCTCGGACCACTGACGCAATGCAAAAAGGAATAAGCTTAGAAATAAAATCATTACATCATTTTAGTCGCGGTTACCAAACGAGACAAAGAGGTCCCAGGAAGGTGGAAACAACAGCCGGCTGCAACCTAACAACGCAGTTACAAATACACCACTGCCAACTCGAAGAGAACTTGTAAAAATGGGCCAACTTATTGTGTTCGCTCATTCCTGCGACGTCACGACGGAGGAGAGCTCGTTATGGGTACTTATACATTCGAACGGTCTCTACCGCACTCCGAGAATAACTGATCACCGAGTATAGCTTAATGTCACCGAGTATAAACGATCAGCAGTGGGCGAGAAACAGAAGCCACAGTCACCATTTCGACAAGAGGATCCGTCTTCGTCAGTACCCATACGAAGTGCCTTTGTCGAAATGGTGGCTCTTGATAGAGACTTCCGTGTTTCGCTCATGGTTGATCTGGACGTGGTGCGCTTCAAAACGGAGTATTCTACAGCAGGCAATTTCGTACACACCGCGGACGTCGAGTTTGACGACGGTCGAGACGCCAGGTCCCACCCCGTTCTGCGACTGGCACAGGTAGCGACCGGCGTCCGAACGTTCGACGTCGTCGATGGCGAGCGAGCCGTTCTCCAGCACCCGAACGCGGGCGCTGCTGGTGATCGTCGCAAACTGGCGGCCGCCGTCCTCCGACACTGGCCTCGGCCGGGAGCAAGGAAACGAAAAGAATGATAGACAAACACGGTGCTCCGCTGGAGACGTCATTAGTCTTTACGCTGGATAAATGACAGCTTTATGTTAATACATTGTGTATTGCATGTCACGGCAGCAACCAGGCGCAAGGTGTTCGCAGTTATACAGCACCTATTCACGTAGAAAATTTCAGAAGTTATTCACTTAAAAAAGAAAAAGAAACGTGTAAACACGGGGAGAGCAATATTCCATACATAAAGTAAACAGTAAGTTTTCACCTCTTAGTGTAGGACCGACTTACATATACCCACCTACAGAAACCGCATTTTTGGTCGAAATATTTACCCAAGAGAAAACGCCGAATACTAGAAAAAGAAAGGCCGCAAACTCTGACCCATCATCATCGGCCTATGTTTATGTAGAGTGCAGGACGACCGTCTCTCTCTGCCATCTCCGATTACCCCTGTCTCGCGCTAGCTGAGTACAACTTTCACCTGCAAATCTCCCAATTTCATCACTCCACCCAATCTTCTGCCGTCCTGGAGTGCGCTTCCCTACCCTTGGCACCTATTCTGTAACTCTAATGGTCCACTGGTCATCTGCCCTACGCAATACATGTATCCTATTACATTACCCTTATTTACACCCAGCTAAATAACAAGGTCATGAACAAATAATTTGGAGCCCAGAACACTCGCACTCAAATTGGGAGATCAGATTGGGGAAGGTGTTCGCAACGGAACTGTCTTAATAATGACGCACAATCTGAAGTGTATTCTCATAACTGTGCATCCATATGGCCATCTTTGTGGGCGTTTATGACGCGCAATAAGCTTTGGATGTTGCATCGTTGCAAGCACGGTGGAACTACTCAATTGAGCGGGCAGTCGAGAACTCCTCTCGCACGCCAGTGTTTCCTCATTGTGTAGCAAAAATGTTTTTGTCTCAATAAAGTTTATTACTGTGCCTGAGACAGAGCGCATAAGACACTTTTTTTTGGATACGCTCGTAGATAACAAAATGCTTTCTTCGGGAAACTCACAGCGCTCCTTCTTCCAGCGTATTACCGGCACGGGAAACCCGTCCGCCTGGCAGTCGAACGACACTGGCTGGCCCATGGTCGCTGCCTTGTCCTCTGGCCGATGACGCCACCGGGGCCCCACTACAGAACAGAACTTGAGTTGCGCATTGACTGGATTCTAAGTATCAGTCGTCAGGAACTTGGCGACACTGCTCAAACCACGGTGCAGGTACCACGATTTTTACGCTATACGCGGTATTTACTCTACTTGAATTTTACCTTGGCACTAAATGTGCGTTCCGCGGGGTTTTTTTTTTCTTTTTGCATCAGGTACAATCAGCACGAGTGGGTTATCATAGGGCGGACGTGGCCGCGCGAGGTTGATAAAATGTGTTTCCCTTCGCACAATTTGGCTTTGTCGCACAGGGTAGGCGATCAGACTTCGAGGGTTTACATAGCGCAGTACAGTTGGTCGGTTAGCAAGCCGATACTGCCACTAAAAAAGTGCATTACAAAATAGCAAATGCTTAAGTTCACGACAGCTGGGAGTGCACAGAGGCGGCGGAGGAGACATCACGCGAATAGCGCGTGTCGCGAGAATGAAATAGAAAACCCGGCGTGCAACGCGTGATCCCCTTTGATTGGAAAATGTCACTGCTTCGACCCCCATTTGATTAACGATTTTGCAAGCTACCAGGAATCCGCTTCGAAGTTATCAATCTTTTTTTTTTCTTTGTTGTCGGTGTCTGTCTGCGGTGGAACAATGCAGCAAGGTTATACCTCGAACGACCATCGTTGCGCTGCGATTGGCTGATGCGGCCGGATTGGAGGCGACGCAAGTGTAGAGGCCCGAATGCATCTCCTGGCGAACAGCGGTGATGGACAGGAACGACGTGTAGTCATTGGTTCGGGACACGGTCGCGCCAAGCGCCGTCTCGTCCAGAGGCCGGCCGTCTTTGAGCCATCCGATGGAGATGGGCGGGTCCCCGTCGGACACGATGCAGGCGGCACCGGCCCGCTTGCCCTCCGTGAGGTCGTTGGGAAAGTTGAAAGGGCTCAACACGGGGGGAGCTGCAGCGACAGGCCCACGCAGAAGTATCAAGATGCGGGCGATTCTCATTGCGACTCCGTGCAAGATGGGGAACACAGCAGAATGCAGGCCGAAAAAGAATGTAAGACTTCCCGAGCAAAAAAGGTCACGATAAAACATTTTTTTAGAGTGAGAAGCGTACGCAGACAATTAAAACTCAAGTAAGGAACTGCGTGTATTAACCGTAGAATTATACAACCGACTAAGACAAAACAAATGTCTGCGTCGTCTTATGTAAAGTGGAACAAGTTGTTTTGATCATAGACTGAAATTTCGTTGGTTGGTGCGTGCCAGACAATATACGCCCACCCCCTTTAGGAAGAAAACAACCGCTTCACCGATCTCGGCATACAAGTAGCAATCACCATCGAACACAACAAGGGTTAACAATGAGAAATTAAATTGATGCCTGATTTATATACACGCTTTTCCATACGAAAAGGGTCCTCTTTTCGCGCACGGTCTTCGGATCGCTGTACACAGACCTTAAATCTATACGATGTATGCAATTTCTCAATTTCTTGACTAGAAGCTGTCCATGCACAAACACATTTCCCCCTTTACAAAAGAAATTCATAATTTAAGAATGTCATTTAACAGTTCATATGCCCTTTACGGGCGACGGAGATTGCTTGTACTCTATGTTGATTATACAAAGGAGTCATAGAGCATATCTATAATCCGTCCTAAAAAGGCACTGACATCGATCCGCCTTTCTACAAGCAATGGGTGATAAACTCCGTGAAAGCACAATCATCCCAAATTAATTTTACGCTACCTCCACAACTCCGTGCTTGGCAACTTTCTTAAGAGCTTCTGAACGAAGCTTCGGAGAGCGCAAGAAAAGAAAAGAAAGCAACCTTAGTTGGCCGTAGTCGCTTTCCCTTTCACTTTCACTTTATTTCCTTAAAGACCCCTCTTCGGGGTATTACATAAGGGGTGGGTTACAAAGAATATGAGAAACAAAGAATACCCGCCGTGGTTGCTCAGTGGCTATGGTGTTGGGCTGCTGAGCACGAGGTCGCGGGATCGAATCCCGGCCACGGCGCCGCATTTCGATGGGGGCGAAATGCGAAAACACTCGTGTGCTTAGATTTAGGTGCACGTTAAAGAACCCCAAGTGGTCAAAATTTCCGGAGTCCTCCACTACGGCTTGCGTCATTATCAGAAAGTGGTTTTGCCACGTAAAACCCCATAATTTAATTTAAACAAAGAATATCAAAATGTTAGAAGGCATAATGCGAGGAAATTTCTTCTATGTAGGTAGATGAGCTGGGTATAGTCGCTCTGGAATTTATAACGACTGCTTCGAAAATGATGTGCTCAGGAAATTTTCTCCTCTTTTGTTTTTCAACCTTTAATCTTTGAAACAAAAATGAGCAAACAGTCTTGCTTCTGCTTCGGAACGTAGCTTGCTAACTCCGACGTGTTCGGAAACCTTAATCAAACTTGTTTATCGCCGTGTGCAGCAG
Source organism: Dermacentor variabilis (assembly GCF_050947875.1). Classification (NCBI taxonomy): domain Eukaryota; kingdom Metazoa; phylum Arthropoda; class Arachnida; order Ixodida; family Ixodidae; genus Dermacentor; species Dermacentor variabilis. The sequence goes on along the minus strand of NC_134571.1, from coordinate 73,388,052 downwards.
GCAGCATACCCTAAAGTGACTGACAAGAAAGAAAATCTTTCGACGACAAACAACGAAACATTTAAAGATACAGTAAATCGAGGCTAATTTAGTACGAATCCCTTATTTTTAGTAGCCCTCAATATCAACAAAGCTGAGTATTAAGCTATCCTCTATTTGCAGAAATATGTCACTTTTCATCCAAGGACCGAAATGAAAAAAAAGGAACTTCAGATTTAATCATAAACTTAGTGCAAATGTGACTTGAAGTATATAGACGAGTTTTCATATGCTGTTTCTCTCTCTTTTTCTGTCTCTTTGCAAGACTGCAGTTCACTGAATCTCCTAAAAAGGGTTTTAGCCTTGTTCTCAAACCAAAGTCAACGTCGTAGCAGTAGCCACTTGTTTTCACTCGCCCAAGAATATTCATTTCCGTGAATGTTAAGCTTCGGCATCAGTGAGGATGGTGTTCTTGCCTTTATAGTTTCAATTCTATCATCACGTCAGCTACAAGAATATGTAGACACCACGATCTTCCAATGTAAAAGAAACAAAGAACTATGTTTCAATCCCTCTTATCTTGCAGGTTATTTGACTTCAGACTGTTCTTTTTTTTTTTGTTCGTGCAGGCGTTTACCCAGTTTCACTGGTATCTCTAGTATACTGGCAATATGTATGTCCACTTGACATACCATGAGTCTTATCTTGACATAATGTAAAGTAAAGGAAAGCCTATTCGCGCGCTGTAGCTGCAAAAACCGATACGGAAAATCAAAAAAACTTTACAGCAGTACTTGTCCAACTGACAATGACACTTTTAACGAAATGTCTGAAAATATCCAAATTATCAGCAGTTTCTAAATGTTCTACTAATGTTTTGTTAGCGCCAGTGCCTTGTCCTCCTATTCCAAAACTTTCTTCCACTTCAATTTCCACGTCAACTCATGATGATAATGATGATGACGATGATCTATTAATAATATTTGGGGTTTTACGTGCCAAAACCACTTTCTGATTATGAGGCACGCCGTAGTGGAGGACTCCGGAAATTTTGACCACCTGGGGTTTTTTAACGTACACCTAAAGCTAAGCACACGGGTGTTTTCGCATTTCGCCCCCATCGAAATGCGGCCGCCGTGGCCGGGATTCGATCCCGCGACCTCGTGCTCAGCAGCCCAACACCATAGCCACTGAGCAACCACGGCGGGTCATGATCTATTGGTATCCCCATCAAAACGGGGCGGTGACAAATAGACACCTAGCTGTTGATTTAATGAGGTATGTTACACATGCTTTTCATTCTAACATTTTTGTACACAGGTTCAACTATTTTTTCCTGCCTCTAAACTTCTCTATATTTACCTTGTACCACTACCTATGGCTGCAACAGATCCGGCCGCATCAATCTTTTTTTCCCACCAAACACCTCAGGCTTATCTCGACTGCTGAACGCTTGATGCTTCGGTTCACTTGAAATCCGAGCGCTTGTGGAAGTTGTACATTACCTACCATTATCACAGAGCGAATCCCTTCGAATACTATTAGGATGTGCTGAGCTGTCTTCGGAACTTTGCTGCAGCATACACGTGTCTCATTTTCTTGCGAATGCTTGCTCAGGTACGTTTACGTCGTTAGACAACCAGCTCGGGCCTCAAAGAGCAAGGCACTGCCCTTTGAGTTGTCGTACAGATTTTCCCTTCTAATTTCTTTTTTTTTCAATTTCTTTCAAGAAATCGTAAGCAGAGCCATCCCTCGACTGATGTGGCCAGTGCACTTCAAAGACATCCCACGGTGACGACAGAACCAAAATATTATAACTTAGCTCTCTCAGCGTAAACTCGAATGCGCTGGAGTAAGTGTGTTTTCCAAGCAATTCCTCTCCGAAGGAATCACCTCAGAGAGCGCCATTGAAGCGCAGTGCCTTGTTCATTCGAGGAGTCGATGCTGTGCTCTACTCAGTGAAATTGACACGAAGTTTCGAGTCGAGACCTATTTGTGAATATGACTATGAGAATTTCTCGCCATCGTGTGACACTCGCAGTACTACAGCGACTGGCGACATCTCGTAGTACCAGCACAGTGTAATGAAACCTTAGCCGCAACAGCCTTATTTCCAACTTCCTTTAAATAGAGAATAATCTGTCGGAGCAGGACACAGTCACTACACTGCGTGCTACATGTCCAGGCGTTCATTTCAGTAACCAGCAGCAGCGTTTCTTGTTTCAAGTGCGCGACGATACACCTCATGAAACAAGTGCTAACGTTTCATTCGCCTTTTTATCACAATAGAGAGAAAATAGGAAAAATTAATTGCAGATCACCATCAATTAAATCTCAAAAGGCAAATACGGCATTTTAGCAGAACGCAGCATGGAACTATAAAATGGAAAACACAGTTTTTTTATTTTTTTTTTTCAGAACGGCACTGGTTATGGATTCATGTCGTATGTTATGTATTATTTGTAGTTGTGTTGGTCCGTTCGCCTGAAAAACTGTGAGCTTCAGCTCATTTGTTCGGACAATTTCAAGTATTATTTATTTATTTATTTATTTATTTATTTATTTATTTATTTATTTATTTATTTATTTATCAAATTGTCCACGTTCTTCAGTAGTAACCGGTTATGCAATTATGTCGTATTGTAACTGTGTCTACTCTCTTTGGTACATTTGTCTGCAAAATTCTAAGCTTCTGCTCGCAGCAGCCCGTATTTGTGCTGTTGGTGCATCTTTCTGTACTATGTTATGTAGCTTCCTGCCTCGTTTCGAGCACCTTATATGTGTTCGTGCTCTTTGGTTGTATTCAGTTCTTTCTTTCAGTGTTTTTGCGATTACATACTGTATACTTCGTGACGAAAGGTACCCGGTGCCATATAAAAGTCCCAACCTCTTCTTTCAGGTGGCATCATTAAACAAATGTGTGGGCTTCAATCCTGTAATTGGAGTAACTCATAACCCTGTGTACATGCGCACCCGTGTCTGTTGCTAGCGAGCTTGCACTACAGCGATGTTGTTGCATGGGTAGGAACACACGATGCTGATCGCTGCGGCTACGCGCAGGAACTCACTCATTACGCGCACAGTGAGCTCTCCCCCAGCCATGTTTCCTTCAGGATCTGTAGCCGCACATCCGTAAATGCCGCTGTCCTGGCCGCGTTGCACTTGGTTCACCACCAGCGTGCCGTTCGGGAAACTGCGTTGTCGGTGGTTCTGTGGAAGCCAACGGCCGTCTGTCAATGACGTGCAGCGGGGCAGGACAGTATGAAAGAGAGAGAGAGAGAGAGAGAGAGGGAAAAGAGACTGTTATGCCTCCGCGCAGGCTATAGATATGTACAGCTGAAAGGGAAAGAAAGATGAGGAAGCGTTAGGAGAAGGATTAATGAACAGAAGTGAGAGAGGGCTGGCCGGAAGAGCATCTATGCGGCCTGCTGCTCTTCAGTGGCGAGACAGGAAAAAGAAGAGGTGACGATAACAGTAATACAGTGAATTATACACAGTGTAGAATGCGTGGTGTGTGTAGTACACACGCTCTATATTAGAAGAGTAGTTACATATTCAGAGAATATAGGTACAAATTCGGCAAGTGATTAGTATACCATATAGTAGAGGGCATGTGCTCCCAGCACGTCAAGTTTTTACAGCCCTGTCTTCTCGGCGTCGTGCCCACACGGGGATTCTGCACCATAGTCGTCTAGCCCAGTGTCTGTGCCACAGGTGTGAAGTGCTTCCTCTTCATGTTTTTTTTTATTTTTACATTATAGCGCGTATAGATAAGTAAACGCAACTTCATTTGTCTCAGTTCAGTGTAACGTATGACGTGCTAATTTTCAAAAGCTGAATAAACTACTCAGAAATTGAAATTTTCTCAAGATTTCAAGTCTTTGTAAGAGTCTAAGCTGCGATAATTATCTCACACTTGCTTATACGAACCTAAACACCACTCGTCCCAGGATAACAAAACACCTTTTAAGCAACAGCGTTTTCTGAATGACCGGATCACGGGCGCCCGACACCAACGAAAGCGATCAACGTGACTCCTTTGGCGAGAGCCAGTCAGGGACTACACTAGTTTAAGAGGCCTTTTCTCAAATTCGGGCCCTCGACTGGGATACTGTAAGGATTGTATTAAATTTCGTCTTCCAACTTCATCACTGGTCCGAGCTCTGTAGCAGACATGTTGACCGATGAATGAGCCGGTTCGAAGCGGTGAATAAGAATAGAAGAAAATCGACCGCGAAAAAAGTCGTTACATGACTATATTTTTTTCATTGCGATAGCAATTATATGGATACTCAAGGCGCATTTCTTCCGTCAGCGTCGCCGCCGCCGTGATGTTCTGTGTAAAATCGAATGGCAATAAAATCGTCGCCACGCGTCGTATGCTCTGTGTGCGAGTGAACGCGTGCGAGGGTGAGCCGGCGATCGCGACTCAATCTCGCGCACACCAACAAGGAAAGCGGGGAGGAGGCGCGCCGCCTTCCGTTACAAGCAAGGCTTCGGGGGGACGGTAAGGAGGGGGGGCACGTTCTACTCCAGGCGACCCGGGCGGCAGCGCGTGCCTGGCCTGGCTACTATATCTTGAAAGCCATCTGTGACGGGTACAGAGTCTGCGCTGCGCCGTGTTTTCGCGACTGAGTTCGTGTTGATGTGAGCGGCAGCACGAAGGTCGATTCGCTCGCTGCAACTGCAGCGTTTCCTCGCTGCAGCGTTTTGACATCGAGTTTCCGCGGTCATCGAGTGAGATGTGTTCACGTTTGCTTATGCGCGCGTGGTACCATGCTTCTTTAGTTAGTATGCTTATGTTTACAAGTTTATACGGCCGATAAATCTACTATCTCTACTTCGTATAGCTGTCCACTAATTTGCTATCGCAATCGATGCTTCGCCTTTCGGGTGAAACTGCGACTTCGTAAATTTTTTTTACTGCGAGCCGTACTTCAGAATTCTGCTCGACGGTTGCCTCGAGCCAAAGGCAGCAGACAAAATGAAATGAACAGCGCATTGCGGCCCTCTGAGCAGACCTTTCTTCCAAGTAACGCTGCGAATGGGATGTCCGGCCACGGGACAGTGCAGGATCATAGTGCGACCTGCGAGCGCCGTGACGTTCCGCATTGGTCGTCGTAGCACGGGTCTCCCAGGCACAACGAGGCGCGCGGAGTGCGAGGCCTGGCCAGCAGCGTTGCGCGCCTCGCAGGCGTAGAGGCCGCCGTCTTCCACCCGGACGCCCGTCAAGTTCACGTAGCTTTGCACCAGGCTGGTGAAGAAGATAGAAATGACAAATTCAAAAAGTGGTTCAATAAGGCTTCTCGGCTCGCGTTACTCAGTAAGCAATAGCGGCTTACAGGAAAAGGCGCCTGCTGACCGTAACCGCCATCATATTGTTGGCACAGATGGTAGGCCAATGACGAAGAGTCAACAAACGAAAAACACTTGTTAATTCTGCTTTTTCCGTTCGTAAGTTGCAGTTGAGGTGTACGTAGTGGTGCGTTACGCATGATTTATGAGAATAAAGGTACGAAGGAATCAACAACGTGGACGGATTGGAAGTAGTTCTTCAGTGTTGTTTTCCCGACACAACCTGGCCAGTCTCCCTTAAGCACGCCCAATTTCTATTAGGCAGCAATAACAACAACAACAACAACAACAACAACAAGAACGACGACAATAATAACAACAACGACAACCATAACTACACGTGGGTCGAAAAGAACCATCTAAATGGGAACAAAAATTGCGAGACTTTAGGATATCCCAAACGAACTTAAAATTAATTTAATGAAGGAATAAAACAATGTGAAATCACGGAATAATTTCAATAAAGTGGTGACAAAATAAATATCCACGCATTTGCGACTGCTCACAATCGCAAACACAGTCCTTCACCAAGCTGAAAACACTAGAGTTCGCTAAAAGGAACGTTGGAATACTGAAGTCTAACCCGTGAAAGTACGGAGTTACACATACTGTCACACGGCATCTCTGCAGCGTGAAACTAACCAAGCAAAGTTTTACACTAAACGGTATAAGAGGGGGCAAACAAAAAGTAAAAAAAAAAATTCGGCCGCTTCGAACCGAAATTTTTAGGAATCATTAATACGGGACCTGCCCTCTTAATTCAGTCTCAAACTCAGAATTTTTTCTATTTGTAATCTACTTCAAATTTTGCCATCCTGGCAAAATAAAAATAAAAAAATCTTTGCCGCTGACAAAATACGAATAAAACAAGCTGACTTTACATCAATCACATGCGCACTTTTGATGTAACGCCGTAATGATGTAAGGAGGGTCCACGCCGCCCTATAGGTCAGCATATGGTGCAGATGCAGCAGCAACGTACGGGTTCAACATAACCATTACATCTAGAATCGCTCGTAATTCTGACAGCGCCACAGCAGCACGAGAAACATCGGCAACGCCCATAGCCGGCGCAGTTATTTCTTCATGGTTATATTGCGCTCAGTTTTACAAACACCGATATTAAGGAAGGACAGGACGTGGACGGACGAAGCGCAAACTACCAACTGTTTGATACTGTTAAAGAACGCGCTTATATACAAGGAGATATGGTGCGGGGGGGGGGGGGGGGGGGGGGGGCTACATATAAAAAGATATGACAAGGTGACGACATGTGATTATAGTTTGGGTCAGGCATACATCCTTCACATGCACCCGTTCGCCCTGGCAAACTCGACCTCAGCTTTGATAAGCGCGATGGACGGAGTGCTTACGCACGTCTCTTTTTCTTTAGCTATCGCAAGCGCCTCCCATATTTCTCGCTCGGTTTTTGTTTTTGATGTTCCGATGACTGTGGTGCTTTCTATTAGCGGGGAGCACTTGCACTGTTTGCAATGTGCGGCCAAGTTGCTAGGTGCTGTCAGAAGCTGGCACGTGTATTTGTGCTCCCGTAACCTATCGTTTAGACAACGTCCAGTTTGCCCAATGTATACTTTCCCGCAGTCTAGTGGGATTTGGTAAACAACTGAAGTAGCGCATTCCACGTACTTTTTTGCGTGCTATATAATATCTTCTTTAATGAAGAGCGGCATTCTGTCTTGATCATTGACGTCTATGTCGCCCTTGTTATCGTTTTTTTTTATTTTACATATTCTATCCGTCCTTTCTTTTTCTTGTTTTTGCTAAGCTGTACATTTCTGTTTTTATCGAACAAGCCTTATGACCGTTGCACATCATCTGTATTTGATTCAAGCGTGTCCGCCATATTGTGTCAGTCTTTCCCCCCTCTTTCTCGTTTTTTCCTTTATTGATATTTTGCTCTATTGCAAAGAGCAAGTTTCTGCGGATTCAGAGATTTAGGCAGCGTTACCCGACAAGGAAGAAGAAGGAGGGAACAGACAGAACATAAGTCCAATTCACTCTTGGTTAATCCACCTGCGTTGGTAGGTGCCGCTGCCTTTAAGGTCATCATCATCACCATCATCATCATCCTCATCATCATCATTGTTATTATTATTATCAGGAACAGCACTGTACTCCGAATTGTCAATTCCGTCCTTGTCATCGACGTGTAGATCTGTTTTTAAAAATATGTTGGGGGAAAGGGGACGACAGAATTTACCGTTTTTTATTGAATCAAATCAGTCAATCAATGCGTCAATCACAACCAGTTGAAATCAGTCATTTCATCAAACGATAAATCACTGGCTCACCGTTCACTGCTGACGTAATCTCCCACTCGCACGTTGTAACTCTCTGGCACAGAGTCGCCGTCGAGCGCCCAGGTCACTTGCGGCAGTGGGTTCCCCGATGCCGCGCACCTTAGCGACACGGTGCTGCCCGGTACCGCTAGAAGCTCGGAGAACACGTGGTTGAGCACGGGAGCATCCTCTGCACAACGCGAGCAACGACAGGAGAGATAAGAGAAAATAAGATGAATTTCGCTGCCCTTTACAGCACAGTCCTTGAAGCGAGTAAGCAACGCCATCTGATCTTTCGCCCCAATTCTTACACTAAGTTCAGAATCACTGTTGATTAGGGAAGTGGAAACAAAGTCCACGTGCTCGAAGAGAGAGAAAAGGAACGTACACCCAGTCCTTGATTCAGATGGGGCAGTACACTCTGCACTGACGTTCAGTTTGGAACTCGTTCAATGGATAAAAATTAGGAAGCTTCATCACGGATGCGTTTTTCATGACCTGTCCTTTCTTAACCTTCTTTATTTTTGGCACTCCGCCGCATTACTATCTGTTGGCGCTTAATGGCGCTTAAGAACCACTTTTCTCTTTTTTGTGTGTGAGTAGTTAAACGCAAGGAGTTTCTTGGACTAAACAAACCTTAACGCGCACTTTTCTGTATGTTTTTTTCGCTTCACAACAAGCGCTCGTTACATGAGGGTGCGGCAAACTCGTCTCCCTTTCTTTTCGAAGTAAAATAAACGGCTCCTCCATAAAACAAAAAAAAAATAATAAAAGCGCGCCCGCAGCGCTCCCTAGCACGATGGCTAATCTGTTTGCCTCGCCTCGTGTTTCCTACGAAGCTAATACCAAGACCTACTACGCCGGGGCACGCCACAGAACTTGGTCAAAACAAAGTGTGTCCGCCTCGAAAGCTCCTAAATTCAATTAACCGCGGTTCGGCGTTACCGGAACTCGGGAGGCGCTGTTCGGTGAACGCGAGAGAGAGGCGCCTCCTGCCGGCTCGAAAGCTGGCTTCGCCACACCGCCCGCCCCGACAGCGCGGCCTGTTTGCAACAATCGACGCGACCCGGTCGACTGGCTGCGCGAGCAAGACGCGCAGCACGGGGCGAAGAAAGAAGCGCACCCGCCTCGCCACTGCCGAATTTCCAGCCTCACGTATACGTGTCTTCTGTCGAGTACGGCAGCTGACGTAGCTACGTTCTCAAGGCAACTGCTTTGCTTACCTATTCCGTGGCGTTTTCTTGTCTGTAGACAAGAACCTGCCGTAACCCTTTGAGAGAAAGATTATCAGGGACAGCGATCAGCGCAGCAAAATGAACAAGCCGCGTGGCACGTCGCTGGAAGTACTACGCTAGCAGTCTTCCTACGCCGAAGCTAACAAAATATAGATATTCACCAGGGCCAAAGCAGCTATTTATGTTACTGCCTTGGCACCACGACAAACTTGAGGCTACAGTGACCGCAGTGATTTCTTCATGTAAACAACGTAAGCCAAGCAATTGTATCCCAAGCTCACTGTGTTTGTAAGAGAAACAATGCTACATCTTCATGATGACATGTTCATTTAAGAAAAGTTAGTGTCAGTTTTTAAATGAAAGTGTCAAAGCCAAAAATACAAAAATTCATAGGACATACTAAATACATGGCTGTGGGCGACCCGTTGGAGCTACCTGGGCGCACAGCATACGTTATCTATAAATGTATCATATTTAGAAATGGCGGTGATTGTATGGTGGCTGTTCCTTCATTTATCGGCCACGAGTATCTCGAACAGACACGCAAGAAAATGTGGAAATAACAAATACATTGTTTACTGCTAGCATCTATCATGAGCGAGAAAGAATTAAAAGACATTTAAAAGCACCTTACTAATGGTCATATTTCTATGAAGGCTGGAAAGACGCGTCGAGGGAGGGGAGCTCTGAAAATTCCTAGGTGACACCGAACGTCGTTGCCACTGGAAAAACACATCCAGTTCTAGCTCGACACTGACACTGACGCATTTAACATGGTCAATACACGCTCATCGGTCGAAACCTTCTGCACCCAAGTGCCACACCAGTCCACAGGGCATGAACGTTAAGCCTTGTGTATTGTGAAGCTTACAATCACTAATGGCCCAATGCTCGTATGAGCGTACGACTAAGAGCGGTGGTGTCACGCGAACGAGCAGCCTGTCTCTCGCGAACCAGAAAGCGATTTCGCATCCAGAACATTGCCAAACCTCTCTTTCGCAAGATTTGGAGCCCGAAGCTCGAGTGATTTACGCGAGTGTGCACAGTAGATCACACAACACAGACACCAACAGCTGCAAAAACGGCAAACGTGTGTGCAAGCATAACCTGTAAATACAAACCAAACGGGTGAGACCTCAAGTCTAGCGGATTTTTTCTCACAAAATATATGGCCCGTGTCTTCTGCCCACTGGGTGCCTCCTTGGCCATGTATACTTTAGCAGCTTTTAATTAATATTAATTTTCGGAAGATTTTTTTATCTTCGCCTGGGTAAAACAAGATGCTTCGATCGTACCGCGAAGGCCAATGACTGAATAATTGGTTCGTCTATACACGAAACTTCTCTTATATAACTGGCCGTCGCGACTGACCATCGTCATGCCGGTCGTTTCATTACCACGCCGATCGCCATCATCGGTGACGGAGAACGCCAGAATGCCGAAAACGTTCTTCTGTACGAGAATCTTTAGGAACGGGCTCCGGTTTTCCGGAAGGCGAAACTACTGAGCAGAAAATGCTGGGTCTCAAAAGCCGTGGCTGCCTTTCAATGGGCGATGTCTCCTTTCAAGAGAAATCAAGACAAGCGGGGAGACAGGACTCCACAATGAAAGAAGAAATTGCGCAGATCGAACACAATTGTTGGAATCTGTGGATAAGAGAGGCGTTCGATAAATGGTTTGCGATTGACGAATTCTCGCCATGATTGTTGTTTTGAAAATGTTTATAGTGTCTTACGGCTGCCGGTACGAGCGATTTTCTAGTCTTTTTATAGTTCTTTTCTATCACCTCGAACGACGATTTCCGCGCTTCCTTGGGCAGAATCGTCCTCGTTGAACGCGAGACACTGGTACATCCCGCTGTCCTGACGCTTTGCTGAGGCGATGCGCAGCAGGTCACGGGAGAGAAGCTGCACTCTCGCTGTGGGAGTCGTGGGTGCATCGCCGCTTCCGATTCCGTCGCGGCCAGGAGATAAGGCGAAGAGAGGCTGGCCGTTGTGAGCCCACAACACGCCGAGCACGGGCTGCCCGGACACGTGGCAGCTGACGTTGATGCTTCTGCCGGCGTCCACCACTTGCACGGCTGGTTCGATGCGAGCAGACAGTGGCGCTGCGGGCGAAAAAAAAAAGCGTGGGAAGGTAACGCCACGGTATGCGTATCCCGTCAGCTTTTACTCGGTGATGCACTGCAGCCGATATATCTGCTATAATCAAGTTGTCGGTATAGTGAAGGAAAGTCGAAGCTCGGGTATCACCGTGTCGGTAGCATCGACACGGAGCTAGCTCCCCTTCACGTGCGCTGGTACTACCAAACGTTATCTGGGCTTTCAAGCATTCTTTCTTAGACGACATGCTGATAGCGCAATTCAGAACTGCTCCTTCTCACCGGAGACGAGCAAGTCCGTGTAGACCTTCTCCTGGCCGGCCGAGCTGTTCGCAAGGCAGACATACTTCCCGCCGTCCTTGACGCTGGCCGCAAGTATCACCAGTACCGACCCTCCGAACCGGAGCAGCACTCTGTCCGACGGCCTCAGGGCAACGACGTCCCCGCCGATGCCCGAACTGGTAGTTGGACCCTTCCGTGCACGGTCGGTGACACGAAACCAGAAATACCCAGGGGGTGGGTGACCCTGGGCAATGCATGGCAGCGCAGCCTCTTGCCCCTGCACCACTTGCACCAGCCTCCGGGTCTCTGTCATGCGAGGTGCAAGATCGCCTACTGGCTCTGCGAAAGAAACACGAGAAGTTAGCCAACGGAGGCACTGCAACTGTACAAAACTTAAGATAGCAGGCCTGGGAAGAAGCATCACGGCCGTAAAGTGCCCCCGACTTAATTTCCCGATCTAATTTCTCTTTCAGTTCGTCAGCGATTCGAGCAGCGTTCTGCCTAGGCTATCATCAGAATACATCGTGTAACAAAAATTCAAAACGACGTCTTATCATCTTACAAATGTTTTGGGTCTTACAACTTTGCGCTTAAGACTTTCACGAAGCTTGCTTTTAAGCATGCGTTAATCTAAGCGCTAGTAGACTTATATTCTTGTTTCCTGCCTCCAGTGTGTTTTCTGTGATCTCTGTAGCGATATGTGGTTAGTGCAGTTAGTAGGCTTTACACTTCAGCATGTTGTGTATGAGCTCTGTTGTAAGCTGCTTTAAGCCTTCATGCCACATGACTTCAAGTTGACTTCTTCAGCATTGCCATTTGTTGGGCGTGTTGGTTAACTGACATTGAAAGCATATTTAGCGCCAGCGAACAAGGACAGAAGGGAGCGCACTGTGGTATCGTCTCCCTTCTGTCCTTGTTCACTGGCGCTAAATATGCTCTCAATGACTTCTTCAATTTCGCTACCTTTATTTCGCTCAGTTTGCTTTTTTTTTCATTTGGGTATGTATCTATTTTATTTAAAATGGAGCAGCCACACACCAACATTCCCTTAAGATCATGTATTTAAAAAAACACCTTATACAAAAATATGCCTGGCGCAACTAACATTCCCAAACGTTTAGCATCAAAGAGGCACTAGAACGACTGTCAGTAATTCTTGGCTAAAGCTTTCTGCAGTGTTGAATTTCATTGTAGAAGATAAAAAAAAACACATTATCTATCAGGCAACAGCTGGCTCTCGAAATCGCACTGAAGTCAGACTAGTCATTTGCTTGAAAAAAAAAAAAGAAGCGGGGGGGGGGGATATTGGTGGCGTTTTCCGTTCTTTGCTCAATTACCTTGAACTCGTGGAACGGCGTTTCTAAAATGGCCCATCGTAGCTTGCTCTATGTGTCTTCGTCTTCCACCCTTTGAACTGGGCCCCTGAATCAGCGAACAGCAAATGGCCCCGAACGACTTCGTAGCCGCATTTTATTTATTTCGAGGTGCGCTCGCTCTAAAGCCCAACGAATCACTAGACCCGCCCTCTTTATAGCTCCTCCTCTTCAAGGTATCTATTTAAAGAAGCCACTCGAATCGGCCTCCACCTGCGCAGTCAACTGAACGCGCGTCTGCGGCTGATTGGCTCGACCCTCCGCTGCTCGAGAGACGATGGCACTCAACGCGTAAAGTGACTTGAAACTGCGGCGCGTGGTACACGCTGATTAAAGGAAGGCTTCGGAACGGATGTATCGTTGAATTCCGGTACTAAAAATGAGCCTGCTTTTGATGTTATGACGAAGAGCCTAGCACTTTGATAAAACATGACAGTGTTAACAGACCAGGAGACGTTTCTTGTTTTTCTTTCCTCACTCTAATTAGTTATTCCTGTCGCCACAATAAGCGCCTACTTTTCGTAGTCGTGGTGTACCGTGCGCTGAAAAAGGAATGGTGTTGTTTTTCTCTTGTGCCCATTGTGGTGCTCTAGAAATAACAAATGTTCGACCAATTATGTGGGTGAACAGAAGCCCAAAAAAAGAAATAGTTCCGGCTTTAGTGACCAGCGCCAGAATACGGAAAAGCGAGTTTGAACCCTAAAGCTCGCAGAAAATGGCGACAGACAACCCTGGCAGCAAAGACGAGCAACATCACAGGAGCTCTAACAAATAGTATTGAGTCTTCGGGCCCCGATCCGTAATACGATATTGTCATTGCAGCTTCAATCGAATCAGGCAGCATCGCCAATACTGCGGTCATTCTCATGTTTGACTTCTCAATTGCGTACGGAGATAAGACGAGGTTGCGAGCTTTCGAGAAGGCAAACCATCAGTGCTCAGTTGCTCAACGCTGAAGCGCTTTCTTTCTCATTAATTTTTAGAGAAAAAAAACTTGCTTTTCTGTCACCTCACGCTCACCATCCAACCCAGTCCTCAGTAATGCCCCCATCAATCCACATTTTTCTTAGCACAGTTCACCACTTGCTGTTCTTTTGCTGGCTTCGATAAGTTCTACAATTTCATTCCTGCAAGCGATGATCTCCGGCGAACGGAACCCATCAGTATGCATAGATTTTCTGACACATGGGTGCTAACAAGTTAAACAAAGTAAAGGCAACCGGCGAAGCTGTGATTACTGAAGCGGTTCCAATCTCCATTTTTTTCTATTCCATAAGAGTTTCAATGAAAGGATCGAACATCTTATTTTTATAGCCCGGAGAGATTGCACTTATGCAACCTAACTTCTTTCTGGTTCTAAAGAGCGTATAACTTCTCTCGATCGTTTTGTTCTGAAAGTAGAATAAAGTGAGAAACTGAGATACTTATTTCGTGTTGTCTGTCCCGTTCACTTCTCTTTTCTGCTTAGCCGAAAGTAACGCAATAAACAGTTCTCTAAACCAATAGTGAGTGTCTATAACCCTCCGAAAACCATCCACACTGTAGGACATATAAAGCAAAAATACCCCAAATTAGCTTAGAAATTCGGATGCAAGAAAACCTCTAAAAGCATGATGAAATTGTTAAAGCGTGCTTGGCCCCGGCATTGAAAGAAACACCAGGCCTTATCCAGAAAATGGCTTTTTCGAGAGAGAGCATATAGGTTTAAAAGCAATTGATGAAGACGAAGCACCCACTAGGGTCTTTCGGACAGAACCCATAAGAAATAAACACTGCCGGAAGGATTTCCGTGTCTCCGAATTTCACAAAGAGAAAAATGAAACAGAACTGTAACGAGAAATCTCCCCTGCGTGGGTCCGGCGCTTTAGCCTAAAAGAAGGAAACGCAGAGGAAACTGGTGGTCAGTGATTAAATATCGAAAGATGAGAGCGAAAAAAAGAAAATTAAAAAAAAATGCCTCAATTTTCTTTGTGATAGAATGAATGCAAGAATTGTGGCTATGTGAATACTTTAAGTATTACAGCAGAGAGCTTAAGTATCTGTATCGCGAAAATACTAAACTTCGAAAAATTTATTTTCTTTGCTGCGAGAAACAAACCTTTTGACGGCTATATATCGGGCTTGAAAAAGCAGGGCGAAGGTCAAAAAAAAAAGAAAAACAAAAGAAAAGGAAACGTGCCTTACTTTATTATTGAGTGGAAGGAGCCGTAAGCCTCCCTAAGAGGCTTGGCCTTCTCTTGAACGTGGCCGCTGAGAAATTGATAAAAGCGACAATTTTGGGTAGCTTCTCTTCATACAACATATATATATATATATGACGGAGCACGCTTTACAGAGGCGAAAAGCCCATGCCGGACGGCAAACGGCAGTGACCTCCCCGATTAGAAACAAGACGAAAGGATTCCGCTGGGAAGTTTCTTACCTTTACAACAAGAATCTAAAGTATACAGTCCGTGAAAACCCTCCGCACGTCCATTTTGGATACTGGAGTCGCCATGCTGACGTTTTTCTTTTTTTTTTCGTGTTTTTTTTTTCATTGGCATAACAATTATATGGGCATTCCAGACGTATTTCTGCCGTCGACGTCAGCGTCGCCGTGAGATTTCGTATAAAGCCTAAGTGCAATAAAATGTTCACCACACCCCAAATGTTGCACCTGCGAGGATGAGCCGCGATCATGGCTCAATCTCGCGCACGCAACGGAGGAAAGCGGCGAGAAAGCACGCCGGCTTCCGTTGCGTGCAAGGCTTCGGGGGGGAGGGTAAAGGAGGGCGATGCGTTTTACTCCGGGCGGCCCGGACGGCAGCGTGCGCCGGGCCGGGCCGCTGTATCTTGAAAGCCATCTGCGACGGGGACAGAGTCTGCGCTGCGCTATGTTTTCCCGACTTCATCCGCGTTGATGCGAGCGGCAGCACGAAGGTCGATTCGCTCGCTGCTGCTGCCGCAGTTCCTCACTGCAGCGTTTTGACAGTGAGTTTCCGCGGTCATCGAGTGAGATGTGTTCATGTTTGCTTGTGCGCGCGTGGCACAATGCTTGTTAATTTAGTTAGTATATACCTATGTTTACAAGTTCATACGGCATACAAAACTACTATCCTTACTTCATATAGCTGTCCGCTAATTTGCTATCGCCATCGATGCTTGGCCTTTCGGGTGATACTGCGACTTTCTTTCTCTCTTACAATTCAACGCAAGAATTCCAAGTATACGAGTACTCATCGCTGTCGCCAACAATAAAGTGGACGCTACGCGTCTGTGGAGAGATTCCTTATTTAAACAATCTACCGTAATATAATTAGATATTTTAGTTAAAATGTTTCCTACCTACAGTTAGACTAAATATTCACGATCACATAATTGCAATTGCTCAAATTTATTTTAAATGTGAAATTGGAGCATTAGGGCAAAAGGCGAAATCCAGCATTCCTTGACTTGCCGTATTCTTTCGTTTTTCTCACTATGGAATCGACTCAACGGCTGCCCACCAATTCACACTTTCACACGAATTATACGGTAAAAGCTAGCTGCCGGGCTTACATGTAGAAAGAAAAAAAAAAGAGAGAAAAATGAGTGAAAACGTTACCCGGGCTACGCTCATGTTGTTCACGTGTTACCCCTTTCGCAAGTGTTCTTTTTTCAACAGTAGACGAAAGAGCAACTTCGAATACGCCAATAAGCGATCGTTAGCTCGCATAGTTGCAACCTGCCCGCTTCTGCAGTAGTTTGTGCTCCAACACCAAGACCATCACCCACGAGAAGCATACGTCAGATTGTTTCCATGTTTTTTCTAGCTGTAACCAAGAAATGATTCGCAATATAAATGCCCCGGGTCTCTCAGAAAACGAAGCCTCCTCGGAGTGTACGTAGGTGGCGAGTCTCTCCGCCCAGCCATTATTTTAATGCGTACGTTCGGGTCGACATAGAAATTCGGGGTTTCAGAGAAGGGAAAGGAGGCTGTTTTCGAGTCTCGGACACCCGAGCCGCGTGGAATCGGGCGAACACTTTCAGAATTCGAGCCTGCCCGGGTGCAGCTTTTCAACGCTATCAGTGTCCTGCTGCGAAACATCCGCATGCGTTGGACGCTTGCAGTGAGATAAGTAAAAAGCAGAAAGAAGAAAGAAAGAAAATCCCCATGCTTCCACACACATCTGCAGAAAAACACCTTCACATAGAGACACTAAGAATGCGCATCCACGTTCCCACTGACTCTATACAACTTAACGAGGCGAAGCATCTGTCAAGGCTTTGTTTATTTCTTTCTTTGCTTATTTTTTGTTTTCTTTACTTTTTCTTTCTTCAGAGCGACGCTAATTCATGTCAGATTGCTTGGCATTCTCTTCAGACAAGTACGTACTTAATCGATCTTTTGTTTTATCTTCTACTCCATTGTTCCCTATAATTTTGAATCATTTTCTGACAAATTTCACATCAAAATTACGACGCAATAGTATAATAGTTCACATACATTAGCCTAAACAGTGTATAAAAAAACCTAGAGAGACCAGCACAATACACGACGAGATACAACAAAGTGCGGGAACCTATACAATGACTCAAAATTACTTTCCTTTATCGGAATGCAGTAAAAAAAATTCTCCCCTCCAAAAATAAACAATAAGTATGCAGCTCAAATCTAAGAATATACAGAAAACGTCATAAGTAAATTCATTACGAAGAAATATTATGCAAGGGAAGAGTACCCGCTTTTAATGGTTGTTTTGAATAAAGAACACTATTGTATTTTTTGATGGCCTTGGAAAATTTACCTCCTAATAGTATTTAACCTTCAGAAAAACATGAATCGGAAGGATACACCATCAATCTAGAGTTGTCGACTTACAGCAAACGATTGAACCTAAGTTCGTTAAGGTTTGCCACATAGTAAAGCAGTCAAATGCACCAGGTGAGGAAAAAAGAAGAACGAAGAGTATAAAAAGCCAAGTAAACTGCTGTATTTCTTGATTGCTAATGCAATTAAGCCTAAGCTGATGAAGGGTAGAAGAGGCGATGGCGACCGATACATTCTATCCCTCGAATCGACAAAAATAGTTTCTTACTGTGAAACACCGAACAAAATTCACAAATCAGCCAACCACTCTGGCACTTTGCAACCTAACAAATACAGGAGAATGAGACGCATCAACTGCATAGCAACTTAGTGGCTTCGTAATTAGCTCACGGATCCAAATTAAGGTAACCTCCTATTCTCCGGCCTCCTGTGAAAAGCGTGTGGATCACTCAGAATAGGCGCTTGGATTCCTCGGAGAAGTTACGCTTTGCACGTTTTCTTTTCTTTCTATTATTATTGTAACAAGAGTTGTTTTGCCAGTTTTCATGATGAGAATGCAGTGAAAGCTGCTACGGAGAAGCTGGAAAGTAGAAAGAAGTATTTGGCAAAATGTTCAAATGACGTTCGGGCATACGTCTACGGTTTTTCCCACAACTCATTCCTCTCGTAGGTCACACAGTCTGGCCTGCATTCTGTGTTTTGAGAGACGGAGTCAAATGAAGGTCCTGAGGGTAGTACTTGAATAAAGGCATTTATACCACTGCTACATAATAACTACGCAGTAACTTTGTAGGCTACTGGTTACACACACACACCAAAAGAAATCTAAAGCTCAAGAGTAGTTGACGTCTAAGTAATGGCGACTCAAGTGCGGATAAGTGTTCGCTTAGACTTTCGGCCATACTACGGCTTCGTCTCGTGCGAGAGCATTATGATGCCAGGCACCCTGCGCTGTATTCCTACAAATGCCTACTCTGCGATCAATGCGCCACGCTTTACCACGTGGTATGAGCGTGGCAAGTGCACCAGAGCTCATAGCCCTAACACAACCCACCACACGGCGATGGGCGGCAGTGCTATCCGACTCCGACTCGACGGACCAGCTCAACTTGGTCAACCGAGCGAGAAGGGCGGCTATAAGGCCGCTGGACTCCTGAAGTGAGGGGACCACCTCACCTACTGCAGGGTAGAGGAACTACCTACGTTCGCGTGCTCTTCTGTATAAAGTTTATTCTCTCTCTTTCTCTCTCTAAGTAATGCGAAGCATACTTCCATTGTAAAGAAAGGTTGACTGAACATATTAACTGTTTTTGCAGCAGACGGTCAGGTAGCGGCTGTAGTGTTTATGTTTATAATAAGTAAGGAATAATGCTTGTAATGGCAAGATATAAGATTGAATGCGAAGTGAAACGCAGTGACACATACCCAGTGACTCCCGTGGCACATAATTTTACACTGCACCATCTCCGAGATAGGCCCATTGGAAACGGCGAGATAAGCTCGACCGCAAAAAAAAAAAAAAGAATGACTGTGAACTCAAAGAAGAAAGCTTCATTATAAAAAAAAATGATGACAGGCATATAGAACATCGTGAATTGAAAGCGAATAGTACGCGACAGGAACCACTACACAAAATACAAACAAAACTACAGCGCATGAGTTTGGCTTTGTTGCTACTGTTCCCTACTACTATCGAATACAGCTGGTTCAACAAAAGCGGTTAAAAAAAGTATTAATGGTTTGACATGCCGACAGTGCCACACAATTCCCAGCAATATGACGTAGTCTAATTGAAGCTTCATTGTAATGATATGAGTTTTGTTTTCTTCGTTAACAAATGCTTCTAATGAAACTAGCTGTTGTGAGAACAATGAGCCCTGAAAAATGAGCGATTTCGCAATTTCATCCGCAGATTTCTAAGAAATTACAATTAAAATGGTACATAGAAAGTCCACTGATTGACCATTTAATAAAGGATTGATTGATTGATTGATTGATTGATTGATTGATTGATTGATTGATTGATTGATTGATTGATTGATTGTGTCCGAAATAATTAACAATTGAGAGTTCTTAACGAGCATCTAAACCTAAATACATTGAGCATACTTATGCTACATAGGAGAGCAAGACAATTCCAACGCAATCCACAACGCAATTCTTACACTAGAGCGGCTCGCGAAGGAGAGATTGGTAAATCAATCAATCAGCAGGTCAGTCAAGCAAGCAGGCTACTATAGATTAAAATGCCAAGCACCTTGGCCAAAAGGTTCGCTGATCGAGCTTGACGAGGTACCCGAACGTGGTAGGGAACACATATCATTAGAAGATATAGTCAGCCAAAGAAAAATAATTCTTACGAACAAAAGAGTGCAAGTCCAGCGTTATGGGTACCACTATCAAAGAAAACCTTCAGTCTGCGTCGTGTTTGTACAAAGTGTAATATCCTATCAGTTGCCAGCACCACAGATTCTCACACGCCGAGACCGGACTCTGACTGTCGGTGGTACTCCAATTCAATTTCCTTTTTCCTTTCTTTTATTCACAACGTTGATCGTCGTCGTGATGTGTCTCACTTGCGCCTTATCTTGTTGGGGTTTCTTTCTTTTCCTTTTTTTCTTAATCTACTCTGTCTCATTTTTTCTACCATTCGTCTGCACTATGAGACGGAACAAAGCCGCAGGCAAAACAAAACCTAAACCACACGAAAAAGAAGGAGTGACGAAGCGACGGGCGAAAGACAGGAAGATATCCCATGCCTCAACCGACTGCTAGTGGTCTGCATCGGAACGTCATCGGCGCGGAAACAGGGCAAGATGAAAGCATCCGTATTGACTTCCGCTTATGCCCGAGAATTGCCCTTCGGAAACGTCTTGCAGCGGGGCCGCGCTCACAGCGAGCGATAAGGCGAGAAAAAAGCCACGAGCTATGCGGCACCGACGAGGAGAGGAGAGCGCAGCTGCGCCCTCTCGCGACCGTTACGCATCTCCTTGTGGGTTGCACGCAGCACGCTGTTTCCTCAAGACGAATGGCGCGGGATTACGAGAAGAAATGGCACCGAACGGTAGGGTCAGAAAAGAGAGAGAGGAAAGAATGGATAGATATAGCACAGTTTCAGCATGTGCCACGCGGAGGAGGCAGAAATATATGTACCGAGATAGTGGACAGGCCCATCAACTATTGCACAGAGGTACCGCACGAGGGTATTCAAATGCGGGGCTTTAAGAATGAAATGTGACCGACGGCAACGAATGGCCGCGGTTTCGCAGAAATAAGAAAGCAAAAAAAAAAGGAAAGAAACTGCGCCTGTCCTCGTGCTGCTCCCGAAGTACTTCTATTCGCGAAGCCGATGGACGCTGTGCAACTATACAAAACGCGACGCAAACACGTACAACGCTACATGCATGCACTGCCTTGCAAGGAGCGCGACGGGAAGAAACAATCAACGGTGCGAGGTGTTGAAGTGAGGGAGAAGGCACTCTGGGTTCGTTCTCGTTCGTTGCCCTTTCCAAAACCTCTGAATGCGCGAAAGCAGATCGAAACGCAGACCCCTAATGCCCCCTGAACACCACGACGCGAAACCCCCCACCCGATTGCAGTTGTCAAGGGCACTGCTAATGGCGCATGGGCTAAACCCATAGTCAGTGCAACCAAGAGTCAGTCAGCCGACCCCCGGAGATTTTCGTTGCCTAACTACGATGAATATTAATGTACCATAGTGCTTTTGACGTACATAAACACTTTTGTGACGCCTTACAATGTGTTTTGACTATTTACAGTTCCTAGGCAGATTTCGTGCTGCATACAGCCTCTCTTTTGACTGGAGATTGGGCCAATACAGAAGCTACTCGCGATGGCTACTCACCAGTGGCGACGATTTTTCCCGCAGTGTCGCTGAGACGTGTCTGGCCGGTGAACGCGTTTCGCACCTGGCACCGGTAGGTGTAGAACGCTTCTGATGCCGTCGCCCCCAGGTCTCGTGCTACCAACTCACCAGTCGGCAGCATAGCATAACGGCCTTCCGCACCTGCGATCCGATATGGTTCAGAATGGCAAAAAGATAGACACCTACTTTTCTCAGTTTTAATGTAAGAGTTTCTAATGTCTCAGTATATTAAATTGTCTTCTCCAGACCCGAAGAACAATTAAGGATATATCGCGTTTTAACTTGGTTCTTGTTATAGACTCGGATATTACGAACGTGAAAAAGGGATTTTCTTGTTATTTAAATTACATGGTTTTATGACGAAGGCAATTATCCGTGGATGCGGAGAAAGCAACTGCCTCGTCATGTTCCTCTTAAAAATACGATTTTCTTTGCTTAAGTACCGAGCTGAAGATGTAACGTTATGCGGTAGGTCTGCATTTTGATTCTACATCCTGGGTTTTCATGTAAACTAGCGCTATTCGAAACACGTCTTACGGGTAGTTTTCGTTGTCTGTGACGATACAACGGTCTAGATAAAATGTGTGTCGCCTCCACGAAAGCTTATAGCAACAATCTGCTTAAGCCACTTCCATGCTCTTCCGCATGTGTCCACCTTCATATGCAATATGAATTATTTACTTCATCACTTCCGAGTGCATTTATAAAAATGCTTAGGGCGACGTGCATTATAATGTACCAGGGATTTCAGGAGATTACTCTCCTGTGATGCGAGAGAGCTAAAGGACCTAGTCGCTGTTCGAGTCGTTTTTTATTATTTACTGGTGCTTTATACGAACATTAAAACTCCAGTTTTTCTTAATGCGCCATATTTTAATGCAGCAAGCATTATGTGCGTGCACAAAGTCACTCTTGATGTTTGTGATGGCAAAAACACTTTTTTTCTTAACGCCCAGATGAAAATGTAACATCCTGTAGTATGTGCTAGCACGTTATTACTGCATCCTGCATTTTCACGCGATGCTGCGGTAGTTAAACCGCTCTTCACTTGTGCTTTTCGCCGTCCGTGAGAACAATATGTGCTCTGGATTGAATTATTGTCAATTTCCTCTAAACATAACGGCAAGCACACAATTAAACCCCTTCCATCCGGTACCACGTGCATCTGACTTCAGGTCCAGGATGAATATTTTACGTAATTGCGTTCGAGTTTACTTGAAAGACTGAAGGCAGTGTACAATATTATGTGCGAGGAGCCTCAGGAGGACATACAACTAAGCTTTATTTGAGCACCAAACACCTTCTTATAGTAAAAAGCCATAGCGCATCGTTGCCTCTGGATAGCGCATCATCTCTTAATGACCTTAGCTCGTTTCTAGCTGTCACTTTGTGTTCGAAGGCTCAGTGCAACGTGAACTTAATGCATCAAGAGACTACCGAAATCTGAGCTGCGCTACTCAAACAGGCTCTAGCTTCTAACAAATTAAAGGCCTGCATTTTACGCGCCTCCTACACCAGCACACATCGTGCTACGAAGTTTTCAATAATGCTCAACGTGTCTCCGAACCTCACAGCAACGTTTGTACGCGAAAAGCTTACGCTCAGGGGGACTTTCGAGAAACTGTCAGGTTTCCGAAAGTGTGTCATTATAGCAGTACAGACCTTCTTTTTGTTGGGCAAGACAGTATTGCTATCGTTGCGCACTCTTATAACTTCATACGGCTCATCTACTTCGCCTGTTTCGGGTCTTGTCTCCGTTCAAACAAACTGCGCCGCATTAAAGGACCAGATGATTCTGGCAGCGGTCGAATTCGAGGAACACACGGTGGCATCGAAAAACGGAGAGGTTTGGGCGGCTCTAAAACAAATCGTTCGTCTAACATGGATTCAAAGAGGGTTTTCGCAACAGACAGCTGTACAGTCTTTTTCCTGGGCAGAGCAGCAGCATGGAGCTGGTTTTAAGACCTGTATAAAGGTTTGCTATAGCTGTAAGTACATGTCATTGCTTTCAGTGGCCAGTTTTGGTAGGTTTATCTGCTTGAAGAGCACATAGTGCCAACCTCTGTTGCTTAGTTTCTTGCTTCCGATTTGTTTCGCAATTTGCAGTCGGCACTTAAGGCGATTACACTTTCGCCACATGTAGGAGATCTCAGTTGCGCAAAACACAAGCTCGTCATTTTTATGGTCTAGTGGAGTAGGGTACACCACGTGTGGGACACTTAATGGTATAGGTCTAGTTAACCAACTTCGCTTTCTTCGTTTTCTTTTCTCGTTGTCAATCGGTTTTTACAGTTGTAGTTCACTAGAATACTTGCTCTAGCCTGGTAATGGGCTGAGACGCACTCTTTTTTTTTTTTTGTACTCCCATATTTCCTGTACAGCTCGTCATCTTTCAAATAGCAGTCCTATGTTGTATAGCTCGAAGCTTGTTGTACTTGCAGTTGGAGTTAGCATTGCTGTTAATTTTACGCAAGCTTCACAACGAATTCACAAATAAATGCCCAAGTCGCTTTAGAACAATGAATTTGTCTTTTTAAGTGTCCACCGCTTCACGTTCAATTTACCACTGAGTGGGCTCGCGCGTAAAATCTCTTACAGACATTCAAAGGTTCGACTTGACGACGAAGTTTATGCTCCAGAAGGCCAATAAACGCATATATTTATATATGTAACCTAACCTACCCCAACGTTACCAAAGCGTTGTCTTAGAAGCCGGGGAAAAGGATAACACTTTATCTTACCTTTTGGTGCGATAAAGTTTTGTTATTGGTTCTTTAGTCCTGCCGAATTCGTTAACTCTCTCTGTCCATCCAGCAGGTATTACCCTTTTACTTTAGCCATGGATCATGCCAATATATTAGGACTTAACACGTAACAGAAGCGGTAGCATTGCTTCAGTGGTGCAAACAAACTTTAACAGTGTCTCATCACAGCGTCATTCACCACCGGGCTGACATTTGCAGTTTTGTTATTTTGTTGTGAAGTTCTTTGTCAGCGTGTGATGAAAGAGTTGAGGCACTGTCCTTATTATTTCTTCCAAAATCTCGTTTCGAAAATAAAATTTAACCGACCTCCAAGCTATCTTATACTTAAAGACAAGCCTACACTGCTACATTTGCGGTGGCTTCCCTAGCCGAACGTTAATATGACTGAAAAAAAAAAAACAGCGCATAGCTAGCCTGTCTATGTCGTCATATGTGAATGGTTACTTGCATATTCCGTATTATTGCGTTGAATTTGCCGGATGCAAGTGCTCAGATAAACGACATGCTGTCTAGTTTAAGATACCCTTCTGAAATAAGCCTACGCATATTAGGACTCGCATTTTATCATTGCACAGCTAATATTTGGCCATCAATTTAGCGCTATCACTCCCAGTAATGAGATCCGCTGAGCTCTTGCCTTCGTCTTTTTTTTTTTTTATTTTACTTCCTTTATATTTCATCAGTATTACTTCATTGCTCTGGAACATATCACTTACTGCACGGCTGTTCCAAAGCTACTCAGTAAATACGTAGTAT
Organism: Dermacentor variabilis; assembly: GCF_050947875.1. NCBI lineage: Eukaryota > Metazoa > Arthropoda > Arachnida > Ixodida > Ixodidae > Dermacentor > Dermacentor variabilis. Next base: position 73,363,231 of record NC_134571.1, on the reverse strand, counting down.
CACCTACTTTTTCTTTATCCGACGCTATGCTTTTCTTCTTTCTTTTGCACCTTTATTTTCCCACGCGCACGACTCTCGCGAGACCACGGTAGAAGAATCTAACGCAAACGAAAAGAGAGGTTTATTATGGTACGGAGCCTACATAACGTTCGGAAGGCCATAACACCCAAAGAGACGACGCTGTACCGAAGGCCACTGCTCCTGAGTGGATTACACGTAACAATCGAACCGGAAACTACGCCGAAGTCAGCCACAACCCGAGCTGGACAGGAAGCGTAAGCAGCCGTCAGCGCTGCTTCGAAACATCAAGAACGCAGCTCCTCATCGCGAAAGAGAACTCGAAGCGTGCCTCGAACTCTAGACAACCAGACGCATCGGCAAAGCTTCGGTGCTCTCTCTTAATCGATTGCTCTCTCTCTCTCTCTCTATTTCTCTTAAATTTTTACGCTGCATTATGTATCGCTTCAGTTCTCTCTTTCCTCCTTTTATTTATTTCTCTCTATATATTTACGCTATCTTTATTTTTAATGTTCTTTCTTACAAGAACAAACATTTGCTCTTGTTTACAGAGTTGCGTCTAAGAAGAGCAACCGTGAGCACCTTTTCCGAAAGTAAGCCCTCGCTTCGTCCAACAGATATAAGCGAGCCAAGCGAAAGCATCCAGGCTAAAACATTTTTGTGAAAGCTCGTCCGAAGCTGAAAGGCTCCGCGACGTCGTCGATACACCTGACACTGTTTGCTATAGAAAACGGCTAGGTTTCGCCGCGAAAGCAGACAAATACGACGACTGCTGGCATGCGCTGGTCTAGGGAATGCATTCGCTAAAGAGTAAACACTGTTGCTTCAAGTGTTAAGAACAGTTCGCGGACATTTTTTCTTCGCTTGTTTTTCTTTTTTTTTCCTGTGTTGCGCGTGGCTTCACTTATGAGGCATGCCGAACAATTTCTATCGTCGCATTGAAGCATTCGTTTGTTTATGCAAATGGTGGATATTTTTAAGCGCAGCAGACCCTATTCGAGTACTTCAGCAATATGAATACGTCGCAACAGTGCGCTTGGAAAGATGGCATGCAGAAAGGGCATAGAAGGATTGTGCGCGTTTGGTAGTGCGACATATATACGATTCGCTCTAGCGGACATGTAAGCGGCTAAGTATACACTAATGGGATTGCAGTAAACTCTCAGTTGTACGAACGTCGGTTTACCGAATATTTCAGAATAACGAACTTTTTAAAAATCCCCGGCAGTTTTCTTATAGATTCTATGCAAAAATGTTTCACTTAACCGAATTTCGGAACAGTCAATATTTCAATTTAACGAACTCGCTCAGAGGACGAAAGCTTATTTTTACGTTATTTTTACGATCGGCAATGTAACGTCGCTGGCGCTACAGCGCCCCTGGGGCAAAGCGATGGCGCGGAAAACGAACGGCAACGAGGCATGGCCTGCGAGATTGCCAGCACAGAACGAGCAAGCATGTAATCTCGGAGGCCATGAACAAAGTAACATCGCCGAGCCAGTTTCAAGCCCTATAACTCTAGCTGAGGTTGTAGGGTACATTGGAAAGTTGAGAGACTTTGTGTCTCAACAGCAAGCTGTGCCAGAAGAAGTGTACAAAAACATTGACTATTTGGACAGTTTTGCTACTTCCTGTGCTTCCTACAAGTGCAGAAGAAGATTACAGATTTTTTTTCTAAGTGAGAAAGGCAGCATTATAACTGTTATGAACCTTGTACTTGTTGATATGTACCAATTCCATTTCACACATTTCTAACACTATTGATGCCATGTGTTCTGCTCTATGAATTGCACTTCAAACTTTTGACTCTGTATGCCATGTCTTATGTTGGTCTAGTGAATATTCAGTTTAGTGAACTTTCAGTTAAGTGAACTATTTCTTTCGGTCCCTTGAAGTTCACTCAAGTGAGAGTTCACTGTATATCGTGTGAGTTTCTGCCGAAGCCACATTGCCAAGAGAACGCGAAGCATACGCATTTTGCTGTTCTGATGTTCTAATTTCGTCTTTGCTAGTTGGACAAGCCTTAGAAACATTCAGAGCACTCCTGGTGTCCCCCCCCCCCACACACACACACCCGCACAGGCACCTATTCTACGTCACTTCCCTCTCTCAGACAACGTAACTTCTGCCACCCTCCACATACAGTAGTAATGCAAATCGAGAAAAGCATAAAAATGAGAAAAAAAATAAAAGACTGGCTGCTGTCGATTTAAGCACGTTGAACACTAAACGACGCGTTATCAACACTCACTTCACCCCAGCGGCGCGGAAACGTCATTTCCGGCTTCCTCTTCGGAGGGGAGGCGGGGGGCAGGGGGGGGGGGGGAGTGTGCCATGTGCGGAAGCGCTGTAAATGAGGCGCTTTACAACGTTCCCTCGCCGCTTGGTTCTCCGAAAAACGAGCGGCTGCGCGCTATCGCCCCAACCTCGACGGGCTCCAAAAAAAGGAGCGCGTGCCTCGTTAAGCGAACCGGGAAAACGGAGCCTCCTCGCGCGCGCACGGCCATATTTTACCACTCGGGAAGTTCCCTGAACTGGATGGCGAGGGCCTCGGGTGGCACAACGCGAGCCGTATCTCGTACAACGGGGTAGGCGCCTTTTCTCGTTCGAGTTACATAGAGTGTGCCCGCAGTGAAATCTGCAGAATCAAATTCGCAGTTCTTTTTTGGCAGACCGAGCAGGCGTTTGCGGGGTGACGAATTTGCAGTTGTTTTTATTTTTCTGTTGCGCGTTCATTTGATGCGCGAAGAGACATCACGCGGCTGACAGTTTTAAAGCACATTACTGCGGTTATTCGGAGAGCCCATTTGGTAACACCCAGAGTACATCGCCACTAAAGCTCAGTGGAGGCTAAGAAAAAAAAATGTGTGAGAAAACGTATGCCAGTTCAACACGCGCGCTTCCAAAAGTACTATTATTCTTATTCGTGTGAAGGTATGTACAAACATCAATAAAAAAAAGAAACCCGGACTTCGAAAGTGTGAATACGTTAAGTGAACGCGAATATTTTCTAGCCACGGAGCCACATCTCTTCAAAGCATCTAGTGTCACCATCGGTGTGGATTCTGAAAGTAATGCAAACGCCGTGATTTGCCGTCAAAGGAATGGTAGGGAGCGAATTAGAGATGTAGAACGAAAGAACGTCTATTATACATCATCAGCAATGAAGGTCGCTGCGCTCTTTCTTTGCAGAGTGTGCGCATTCTTCCTGTTTATTACTATTCTTCTTCCCTCGTTTTCCCGTCTCTTGGCCCATTTTCCTCGGCACATGCAGGAAGGGCAAGAAAATCTTTTTTTTTTCCTCAAGTGTGTTTCTCTGCACTGAAATTTGCAAGCGTAAACGGTGGTGTCAATCACTATTTAATCAAAGTAGTGGCACCTTCGTATGCTGGGACTCGTCTACAGCGCGTGGTTGCGTCGCAAGAGCCACGTCTACATTTTATACATCACATTAGAACACGCAAACTGGGCATGTAACGCGCTGACTGCGGAACTGGCTACATCGTCATTCTATGTGTCTTTTGGAAAAACTAGCTTTGCAGTCATGAAAGGGGTCTTGGTCATTCATGTATCTTTTTGTTACCTTTAAAACAGAAGTGAGACAAAAATGTGTTCATTATATGTTGTTATAACTAATTACGGATCTCGAACGCATTCTCGTGTTCCCGTGGTATCGAAGGGTGAGAAGAATCGAGAGAGAGCTCCATACTGGCGTACGGAAAATCCTGGCAGCACTTATATAGGCGCGCACGTTCTATGAACAAAGAGAGAAGGTAAAAGCCTCACGTGATTTTCTTGCGCACAATGATCTCATTAGTTCTTTGTGAATATCGAAATTAAGTAACACTAATTGGGCCTCACAACAACGCCGTGATGACTGACTTTGTTGTACCATTTGACATTTTGTGTGCTTTAATGTGGTTTTATCGCGTCACAGAGTTCTTGCACGCTATGTTTTTAATTGATGCTTTTAACGACGAGCCCGGTAACTGTGCTTGTCACAGATGATACGCTGACTATGTATTCGGCATGCCTAGATTTACAATTGTCACCACGGCCTTTGCGTATTTGTAGAGTGATTCTAGGGAGTTGCACTCTCTGCAATTGTGAACACTTTTTACTGTTTTTTTTTTTAGTTTTTCACTTTATACCCTTCCCTCGTGTAGTTTCTTTTTAAATATGCGTTTGTGTTAGCAATGATTTTGGCATAGCCGGCTCATGATTAGACACACTTCCCATATTGTCGCACTTAGCAAATAAACAAACAAACAAACCTACGTGCTACTCTGCTTAGGGAAGATGATCGGGGACAGAAAAGCCCTAGGCAGAGAAGGGCGGGAAAGAAGAAAAAAAGGCAAGAAAATATATTACCATGCATATTACCATGTACAGGCGAAACAGAAGTGATGGCATTGGAAGTAAACCAGCAGGAGACGGTCAAATAAGCCAACGCATTCAACGAATATCAAAACAAATTTTAAACCTTGACACTGCTTCGAAGTAGAAGGTATAGGAGAAGGCCTATGCCTTCGATGGGCGCTTCCTTTACCGGCGTTACTATACCGCCATTGCCAGGTGCCGTCCTCGCACGCGCGACGCGGTGTGCACAGCTGCCGCTAAGCAACCGGCCTGGTCGGAGAGTTTGGTAATGACGTTCTGTTGGAGGCAGCGCACTTTGTTTCGACTTGCCGCATCTGGGGCAGCTGAAACAATTAGTGTTAATTATAGGTCGCAGTCAGTTTACTCGTTCAGCTAATCGGCTGTGTAAACACCAGTACGGCCGTCTCTAAGCCCCGCGAGAAAGATTTTTGACCTATTTTGAGCTCACACTGAAAGCGTTTTTCGTGTACCCTTTAGACAGCGCGTCGCAGACAACGAAAGGTACCACGAAACAATGTACACATGCATAGCTGCAGAGCTAACTAACAAAGACGCCGACAAGCATTGACTACTAACTAAAGTTCTATCACACAAACCGATGAATGTTGGCAACAGTACCAGAACACACCTTGGGAGCACAGAAACAACTGTGGAGCTCATCTCTGAAAAAGATACTAGCCTTCAAAACGATCATTCCTTTTTCGCTCAGTGAAAGATGACGTCTACAGTGATTAGGTTTGGCTTATTTTCATGACCTCTATATTGCCGTTGTCGCCTGACTTATGTGACTGCTATGAATCTCTCGATGGAAATTTGCATATAAGAATGATCGGTTTTGTATTCACAAATCCATACGTACGTATCAATGGCTGTTAAGAATTGCAGACCGCGCCCTCACAGGCACTGTGTGAGCAAATATGAAAGTCATGGCCTTTAGAAGTCGAGATAAGACCACTTGTACAGGCCGGAGCCAGAGAGAGGGATGGGGAGAGAGAGAGGGGGAGAGAGAGGGAGAGAGAGAGGGGGGAAGGAAACGCAGGTAGGTTGACGAGGCTGCGCCTGTTTTGCTTCAATACATTACAGAATAATACATGCTAGTGTTAGTCAAAGTCACGTGTTAAGCTAACATTCACTCAGCACCCGAGGAATATGGAAAGGCCATTTATTACGGGGAGAAACTGCGAATGATCTTCTCTTTTTTTCCATGTGAAGTTGGGAGGGAACACTTAACTTTTAAGTGCATTCTAAATGAAGGGGTGACTGCAGTGTTTAATCATTTTCACGTAAAATGCCTCTTATTGCTGCCAGTTGTCAGTGGGAAAGACCACGAAAGAAAGTATCGGTGCAGCTAAAATGGAGCGGAATAAAATTAAGCTAGCGCTAGAAAGACATAGACACGGACAAGATAGAACACCAAGGCAGGACTCGTCCAACAACAAGTCTTGTTATGAAATGGAACGGTGTGTGGTATAGAATGCCAGCGTATCATTTCTTTGTCCAATTAGTGAGAAAGTTCAATATTATTGTGCACTTGGCACGTGTTAGTTCCTCGTAACATGAATCAGTTCATTGCATGAGTTATGTTTTTTTTTTTGCTTTTATTGGTGTTGTAGACCCCTAGCTAATGTGTTTAAGTTATCTGCATTATCCTTGTACGTATATTACATGCATGTTATCGGTGGAAAAGAAGTTGGAAGTGAGCACGGTCCTCGCGCTGTTGGTTATAATCTCATTAGATGCCCACCACTCGTTTCAATTCCTAACAGTGCTCTTGTATGAACAATGTTACAGAAATGCAGGTTGAAGGCTAAAGACGTTCACAAATCGACAGGAGACGAAGCGCGCAGTGCACGTCATTTCATATACGTTGTCTTATCTGCAAATATTATCATCATGCGTCACACTGGTGACGCATGACCACGAGACAGAAATACAAGGAAATGTTGCGAGCAAAACATCTTTGAAAATGTTACTGGGATCAGGAAACAATAGGACCCAGAGAGAAGCCAAAGCGCTAAAAAGAAACCTTTTAAATCGGCATAAGTCAGGCGGCATTAATAATCGATAATTGGACGACGTCTGGACCTGGCCGGAAGTGGATTCAAGTTACGAGAAAGTAAGCTTAATGCCAGTCGAAAGTGTGTGGTCAAATGAAAAAACAGAAAAAAAAGGGGGGGGGACGTTCTGGCATCCACGCGGAAACATCGTTCACTACAAATTTGTGTTAAAAAACTGCAAGGTTTCCTGTATGTAAGCAATAACGCCTTTTCGGTTGGCGTTCAGTTTACTCCGTCTTCATGCGAAAACATATGATAACCTTGTACACTCAAAAATGTGAAAAAATATAAGGCATGCACTTTTAAAAATGTGCAGTACTCCTGAAGAAAATAGAAAAAGCAGTGAAAGTATACAAAACAATAATAAAGAAATACACCACTGCAAATATTGGGGATAAAAACATTCAAAACACCGGTTATTTCTACATGCTGGAGAAACACTTCGAGTGTAAGAAGTACTAAAAGAAGTAGATGCACAAACACCCACACACTCACACACAGGCGTCTTACCACATCATCACGAGAGTTTGCACTTCTCTCTTATGTAAATAAGTTTTCAACAGCTCAGGGCCGTATATAGGAAGTTACGTGCCGCCCAACCACAAGCTATAAAAAAAAAAAAGCGAAGCTCTCAACACCGAACCCACAGTTATACAGCAAGTTCTGACAAAAATGAAAGGAAAAGTGGGGTGTAAAACTGAGTTACTAGGGCAGTGAAAAATAAAATATTCCCTCATTAGTCGGTAACATCCAGCCACCACTTTGCGACAGCATGCCCGAGAGACTTAGCGGGGAAGTAAAAATAAGCCGCGGCTAGTAACCATAGCCCTCGAGGGCGCGATAATTTATTGTTTCTTCATATATCTTCGCTGTCCTCGCACAAGACTGTTAAGATTATTCGTTGCGATCGCTCCAAAGGTCGCTAAAACATTTAGTTTTTTTTTTTACCTTGAAGTGCGGCATTTACGTTGCACACGTCGCTGCCTTGTGTCGCTTGATTAAGGAGATGCAGAATGCCGTATACCTCCCCATTCCCTACGCATAAAGTCTGTTTCCATTTGTGTGCGTTTCGTCATGCGTTATATCTTGCTCTGCAAAAAAAAAAAAGAAGTAATTATTCTTGTACCGCGTGCGCATCATGCTTTGTACAGTGCAGCAGCTGTAGGGCGTTAACCTTACATCTCGAAGATTTGTGAGCGTTATCTAAGTTACTTTCGGTTCAGTAAGAAAGCGCACAGCACTTGGTAGTCTGTCCTTGCCACGTTCGCTGTTCTTTTTTTTTTTAGTTGTTGGTGTTGTTGCAAAAATAGCAACACAATTTAAATGGTGGAAAAAAATATTTGCACGTAGGAAGGGAAGGATGACATTCTGACGGCAATGCGAGGAAGTGGCAGCCCAGAAAAACTGCATGTTAGCCAAGGAAAGAAAGAATCACCTGCCACTGAAGAAAGGCCGATGGCAGGGATTGTGATGTAGTTTGACGGTAAGTAATGCGCCACGGAAGTTGCCTAAATGACCTGATGCTTTGTACAGACCTCACTCCTACTGAGCGCTGCTTGAATATTACATGTCTAAGCTTATTATTATATAATAATATAAGATATACAACATTATATCACAGTGGTTGGCGATGATGGCTTCTACGTTTTCGGAGACGCGGAACATATCCCTCCAGAGGGACACTCATCGCACAAAAGAGCACTGCATCCATGGACCTATGTGGTTGTGGTTCATTCGACCAAAGCGTTCAAGAATATTAGCCGCTGAGCACCGTGCCAATGCATTTTTGCCGATGACATAAACATCAAACTGCATGCGACACGACAGCGTTATTTATTTATTTATTTATTTATTTATTTATTTATTTGTTTATTTATTTATTTATCAATCATACCCTCAGGGCTAGAGGCATTACAGAGGGGAGTGGTACAAAATAATGTGTGGTACGTAGGAAGTAAACAAAACGCAGCGATTAATATGAACGAAACACAATGCTAGAATACAAGAGGCTTCTTTCTATACAATGTTAGCTGCTGTGTAACAAAAGAAGACATTCCTGGTTATGCAATGTTACCTAAAGTTACACGAAAAAGGCTCTTATCGGTAGTATTTACGATATAAGCGGGAAGGTGGCTCCAATCTATACATGTACGAGGGAAAAAAGACTGAGGAAAACGCTTTGTGTGGCATAGATAGGTTCCAACTTTATGACAGTGATCAACACGCTGTGATAGATAATGTGGTCGTTAAAGAATTACGCGTGCAGTGTAGGATGATGATAAATTCTATGAAAGAGTGCTAGACGTGAAATTCTACGTCGCACAGACAGAAAAGGAAGACTAATGTTATGTTTCATGGAAGAAATGCTCGCAGTTCTATTATAATTAGAAAATATAAATCGAACTGAGGAATTTTGGACAAATTCTAAAGCCGTTTTCCGGTTATCCTGGCCAGGATCCCATACAAAAGTAGCGCATTCTAATTTAGGGCGTATTTGAGTTTCATAGAGTAGGTGTTTTAGGTTAGAAGGTGAGCTAGCGAAGGTACTGCGCAAGTAGTGTAACATGCGGTTAACATACGGTTAAGAATTAAAACTAAGTGCGGTTTCTTAGAAAGAGCTTAATCCACGTGAGAAGGTTAAGATATAGATTTAGTTTATTTAATTTGTACAAGAGAAGTCTGTGGCAAATCTTCTCAAACACTTTAGAGAAATCTAAGAATATACAGTCGACAAAAGAACGATCCAAAATTTGATGTAGCTCGTGAGTGAATGAAGACAGCTGTGTTTCACATTAGAAAGTTTTGCGAAAGCCGTGCTGAGCAGGGGTGAAAAATAAATTATATTCGAGGAATTTAACCGTGTTAGAAAAAATTATAGTAGTTTACAACACGTGCTAGTCAACGAAATGGGACGGTAGTCATTTGGTGAATCTTTTTTGTTACCTGACTTACGTAGGGGAACCACCTACCCGATCGTCCATTCTTTAGGTAGTGTGGACGTATCTAGAGGGACTGCAGAAAAAGCTTTGTAAGAATAAGTGAAGTAACAGTATTAGTACTTTTTAGGAATTTTGTTTTAATTGAGTCATAGGGGGTAGAAGAGTCAGTATCAAGAGAATTAAATGGTTTTAGGACACCAGATGTTTCAACAATAACTGGAGGCATTTGTATAAATTCATATTCATGTGTGGCAGGCAGAACACTTTTACACTTGGTGGAAAACCTTTTGATGAAGGTATTGTTTCAGAGAGCAGCGCATTGCTCGCGTGGAAGACGGGAACCCGAAGAATCGTCGAAGGCGATGTGGTCACTAGATGGGGGATTGATAGTTCTCCAAAATTTGTCAACATTATTTGTTAGCATAGATGGAAGAGTGGTAGACAAAATTTTCTGCTTAGCAACCTTTAAGGCAGTTATGCAAGTATCAGATGCTAATTTGTAAGTAGCCCAGCTCCATTCCGTGAGTGAGCTTTTAAACCCAAGCGAAAAAAAACGTTTCTTTCGGTTGGGAAGCCGCTCGATATGGGGGCCATACTAGGGCGCTTCTGGATTTAGAACCATTGTGAGAGTTGATATATGCTTGTTGGCTAGTTTGTTTACTTTAGCAACGAACAAGTTCCAGTTAGTTTGGACTGAACGGTTGTCAAAATCAGGAACGAAGTCGTCTAGAAATTAGGTTAATTCTCTGCCAATTGCGTCAAAGTCGGCCTTTTTGTAATGCAACCGTTGTTTAGTGGTTTTGAGACTAGTTGAGTTGACTAGTTGACTAGTTGACCAAATGAAGAAGACAATGATCGCTTTTGCCACGTAAATGTGTGATTTAAGACATCAGGTCAGGATAACAGGTTAGCATTAAGTCAAGGGCATTTGCTACAATGGCAGAGGATGGCGTAGGATCGGTAACGAGTTGTGAAAGCGAAAAAAACAAAACATGCTTCTAAAAACTCCTTAGCTATTGGTGAGAAAGGCGACACATTGGGTCGGTCATTGTTCCACGTAATGTTTGGAAAGTTGTAGTCGCCGAGGACTACTATGGGCGATGAAGGAAAGAAATTGCGTACGTGGTAAATAGTGTCATGATATTCATTGGCAAATAAAGATGACGGAGAGGGTGGGCGGTAGAACACACCTGTTATTATGGTTTAATGACCAAGTGTAATGGAAGCCCAGGCAGTCTTTAGGGCCCCGATAGCGCTGATGGGAGATGACGGTATGTCTTTTGATACGGCCAAGAGAACACCTTCTCTGTGCGCATTGCGATCGCAGCGGTGTACAATGTAGTTCCTTGCGCAATGAAAAAGTTCAACGTCGCTGACATAAGGTGGCAACCGTGTTTCGGTTAAGGCAACGATTTGGGTGTCGCATGTGTCTGTTGCGAATGATAAGGGATCCTATTTATTAAGAATGCTGCGAACGTTGGTAAACAGGACTGATGTTGGAGCATGTGATGCAAGTAGACAGACGCTCCTCTCGCGTTTTCTTACAATAATACATGTTTCGCATGTGGTAAATGATTGTCAGTGTTGATTGCGTTGTCGCGAATAGTCACGAAATCTTGCTTGCAGTACATAGACAGCTCCACCAATCTTCGTTGCAGAAGTTCACTTCTATATAGAAGGGTCGTGGGAGAAGTGTCGCAATCTCTAGCGAAACCCAATGCCTACAACCCAGAACGCCAGACTCCGATTCCCGCCATATGCCCCCTGAAGTGTATCCAAAGAGTCGCCTGGCCTTCTTATAGAACGCTGCCTTACGTGGCGATGAGTCAAGAATGAAAAGTTCAAATATGTAGGGCTGAGGCAGGACAAGTTTCGGCATCCGCCTACGGCGATCCGGCACACGTACCCACACATGCACTCGCACGCACACACGCAAACACACAAACACGCTCACACATGCACGCGAACAAACGCGCGCACGCATACACACGCGCACGCACAACCAGTGCATGTGGTGCAAAGAAACACAGGCGATACCAAAAATTAGGTAACAGCTTTGGGCCAGAGCAGAACGAAATTCTGCAGCCCGCCGCAGCGGCGTGCACTATGCATAAATTTGAATGACCATACCCTGCTGTACAGCGTTGCCCCGGCTGCCTACCACCACTCCATCGCTGCGCATCCACGACACCACCGTGATGTAGTCCTTCACGGCAGCCGGTAGGTGACACCGCAGGACGGCAGCGTTACCTCGTATGGCGTACACGTCCTGCACGACAGGCACGAAATTCTCCGCCAGCACTGGAACAGAAGCAGAGAGCGCCTGATCTCGAGCAGCTGATCCTTGATGAATCAACGAAGCACAGTTCACTGCCGCCGCGGTGGCAGAGCTACTCTTTCGCGCCAGTGCAACGGAGCCAAATGCGCGTAACTTCATTTGACTATTTCGAGGAGTAAAGACAAGCGATCAGAGAGAGAGAGAACAAATACATTTGTTTGACCGTGCGAAACAACGACCCAAACCGATGACTTAATCTGGCCGCTGACCGCCGCCAAGGGCATGCTATAGCTCGCAGGTTCGTCGGCCAAACCGCCATTGTCAGTCACCCGTTAGCCAGCGTTTCCACGTCTTCTTGCCTTGACTCACAATTTTCAATGCATCCTTTCCGTGCAATCTGATCTTATCTACGTAGAGACGCAAAGAGAGAGAAGAACGTTTAATAAAAGGAAGAGTAGAGAAGTCGGCCGGAAGAGCTTGCCTCTCACGTGGTACTCCACGCGTACATATTGATTCACTTTTGAGGTTTATAACAATGTGGAAAAATTGAGGGACATGTTCGAGCCCATCGAAGAGACTTGTGCAGTTAAAAAAAGAAAAAAGACAGACATCACAACCCTAATAAATCCGACGAGCCAACGAAGTATAGCGGACTGCCCATTAGATACGCGTAATGTTGTACTGCTTGCAGGCCTTGACAAGTTTGCTTAAACTGTCACAGCGGTCTTGATACCACCGTAAGAAACGTGCGCGTTCAAGACACTGACGACTGTACTCCGCCTCATTAATTTTGTGCGTTACAGCGAAAGCACAGTCACGTGAGCCAATCAGAAAAAAGAACCGGAAGAAGGGCTCTTCCGGCTGTCCGCTTCTGATCGCCGCTTGCAACCGCCGACTTAATTGAAGGTTAACGGAAGGATTAGCAGTTCACAACGGGCGAGCCGCTCCTCATTTCTGTGGCTCTCACTCCTGATTGGCTGCCACTAGCCCTAGCCTTCATTGTGCTGCACGCACTTGGGGAGACGGAGTATAGTTTCTCTGTACGGTCCAAGTTGTAGTAGGCATTGCATTGGCGGTATGCCTGCCTTTGTAGCTTGTCTTCTTTCTTTATTTTTAGTTTTCCCTTTGTGTTTTTATCTGAAACAGGTGAAAAATATGTAGGCAGGGTGCGTAACAACTCAACAACTCCATGCCAGCCCACTCGCAGTTGACGAGGAGAGAACGTACACGAAGTATGACTGCTGGAGGCAAGTATTTGTTTGAGTATGAGAGACTAAGCGCCTTCGTTTCGCCTTTGGAGCATTAGGCCAACTTAAATATATGAACAGGATAAATGATGCCCGGTCATCAAAGTTATACAAAATACGTGGCTCCATTTTATTGCAATTAAGTAGCGTGAGTCGAGCGCTATGGCATTAAGCAGGTGATTTTTGATAGTTTCGGCAAGGATGTAACGACGCCTTTAGTTACATTATTTTGTTAGAAACAACGGGGTTAAATATTGCTACTTACACTACTTCAAACAATGGCAAAACATTCATTAGGCATATTTACTTTATCTTTCAATCGCTTTATTAATTCGCACCAGCGGATTATTCAGCTTTTCGAGCTGAACGTGTGTTGCGTCCAGCGAGACGTCGAATTTTCGCACCTCCAATGCAGTGGCAGAGGAAGCAAGTGTTTCCAACCTATCCACTTGATCCACTCGTCAAGCCTTCATGCCTGTTCTCCATGTCCTGCGTTGTACATCGAAGCACGAGGCTGTAAGTCCGAATCCTGTCCGCGACGACTGCTTTTGAATGGAAACTGAATAGAAGAGCGCTCGAGCACTGGGTATTCTGAGTTCCTTGAAATACACTGGGTGGTCAAAAATGATATGGCGGCGTCGCTCTTGGCCCTTGTGCTGCTCCGAGAAGTTGAACTTCGTACAGTAAAACTACTTAACCTACGCACATGAACATGCCACGCTTATTCTCCTGTTTGTTCTTCTGTTCTTTCTTCTTCTTGTAGACATACATACATACATACATACATACATACATACATACATACATACATACATACATACATACATACATACATACATACATACATACATACATACATACATACATACATACATACATACATACATACAGACAGACAGATAGACAGACAGATAGACAGATAGATAGATAGATAGATAGATAGATAGATAGATAGATAGATAGATAGATAGATAGATAGATAGATAGATAGATAGATAGATAGATAGATAGATAGATAGATAGATAGATAGATAGATAGATAGATAGATAGTCAGCAGAAGGGTTCAGGTGAAGAGGTTGAAAACGTGTGCTTCCTGCTACAGAATTTTCAATTCTACTTGTCGCAAGGCTGTGATGATGACAGCCATTTCCATTTACTCGGCTCACGCAAACGTGTTTCGGTTCATATACCAGGAAAATACGGTGGCAGAGAATCGAATGGTACTCAGACATCGAAACATCGTTCAGAATAACCCACTCAGCGACGACACCTGCACGGTCGAAGGGAGGAGGAAAAGAAGACGCAATTTTGTCGCAGAAGATACAGAGCTTTCAAAAAAGCGATGAAACATGCAAACGAAGAAGCAATCAGGACGTGTCTCCCTCGCTGGGACAATTGCTCTCCCAGCAAACCGCATCGGGTTCAGGGGCGTCGGCAGATTGGAATCTCGGAAGAAAAGAGTGCGCTACGCGGTGCGGGCGGTTATCTTACCACATTTATTCTGGGCTGCAGTTATTATTGCTTCGCGGTAAAATAGAATAAGAAAAAAAAGGGTGCTTGTGCATTTGGCGAATATAAATCCGCTATATCAAAGGCGTTACGTTATTTTGTTTGATTTCTGCGCCTGGGCTACACGCCATGCAAATTATGGTCTCAAGAAAACTAAAACGCTGCTGGTTCGGAGCTTAAAGGGTTCACACTGAATTTAAATCGACTGAAAACCCTCCTATCTGCGGTGTCTGAATGAAAAAGGAGGCACCTTAAGTTAAAGCAGAGCGCTATTTCAGAGAACGCTAGTATAAAGGTGCGCTAAAGTGCTTCAATACATTTAAAGATGGTTTGTTCCGTGTACAACACCTTCAGTCACGAGCGGTTGTACTCGAGGACAATTTTCTGCGATATACTTAAGCGACTACAGCGCACAAACAGAGAAAGGATGAATAACAGGAACAGACACGAGCACTGACTCCCAATGTGTTGTTTTCAGTTTCACAAAAGTCCATAAGCACATGACCGCCGATCGTAAGGCACGTGGGCAGCAATGAAGAAAGTGACGCGAGTAGCATTATGCGAATGCAAAACAAACCAGCTGGGTACCTAAATTGCCCTCTCAAAAAAAAAAGAAATGAGAGAACTGCCATAGCTGGGTTATGCGTGAATAGCTTCTTTGCAGCTATTTACGTAAGTGTTTTTTTTTTTTGCTTTTGGGTAGCACGACTTCCATCGTTGTTATGTCACTGCGCACGTGCCTTGATATTGGTGTTATTATTACCACGTGTTCGTTACCTTGTTACACAGTATGCAAGCAGATAAACAACGCAAACAAGGGACGCAGACAGGCGCCGACTTTCAACTAATTTTTATTGTTTGAAAGCAACACAAGATATGTTATAATTCCATCGAATATCCCGGTATCATTTCGATGTGTCCGAGTGACTATGAATTCGCGCGGATGCGCATACAAATGTATGCCGGCGCCTCGCGCGCCGTAATATGGCAAAAGAAAGGAAATGAAAACAAACACAGGATTTCTGACCCCACCACAAAAAAAGAAAAATCGAGGGCGATAACTGCGGTTTCATTGCGGTGTGGTATTCATTGAAGTTGAGCACCTCTCAGGACACGTGCAGCATGCGTTAAGCGCAGTCTAAGCATCCTTTCGAAGCGACGCGGAGTCCAAGCATCGATTCGATCTCTATATTTTATCTCTCACAAGCCGCGCTTGTGTGAGATAAAATTAGATCACTAAAGTGGCTGATACCTTGTCTTGCATTCTTGACAAAGTTATTCCTCGAATTTCGAGAATGATAGCTAAGAAACAAATGTCAAGAAACAACATACCGACAGCGCATGTCTTCTATGGTAAATCTTCTCAGACTTAAATGATAAAAGTGCGGAAGAATAACAGAAATTGCCATTTGATGGGCGTGTTAAAAATTATATAGGGTTTTACGTGCCAAAACCACTTTCTGATTATGAGGCACGCCGTAGTGGAGGACTCCGGAAATTTTGACCACCTGGGGTTCTTTAACGTGCACCTAAATCTAAGCACACGGGTGTTGTCGCATTTCGCCCCCATCGAAATGCGGCCGCCGTGGCCGGGATTCGATGCCGCGACCTCGTGCTCAGCAGCCTAACACTATAGCCACTGAGCAACCACGGCGGGTTGATGGACGTGCTCGTAAACTGACATTGAAGGCATATTTAGTGCCAGCGAACAAGGAGCGAAGGGAGACGACACCGCAATGCGCATTGTGGTATCTACTTCCTTCTTTCCTTGTTCGCTGGCGCTAAATATGCTTTCAATAACAGAAAATTGAAAATTATGAAATTTTTTAGCGCGGCTCTGCGCAATCTCCGGGATCGGCCCACGCAAGAGGCCGCGTTTATACCGGAAAGCTCGCCTGCGTACACAGCGTTCGTCGCAAACGTTTCCCCGTAAACATTACGGTTACATAAGCTGCAGTTGCCGGGAAGCGTGAGAAGCAGTCAGGGATCTTTGAATGCTATTGCGTTCCACTCTTAAAGGCGAAGCTCAAGCGTCCTCCATTTTTTTTTCCTTCTCGGTCTGATCTTGTACACCAGTGATGTGTGACGCCTGCAACGCCGCCGCTCGTGCGGCGCCCTTTGTCACGCCAGCGTTGTGAGACGCCTAGCAGTATCCAGGGCGCTGTTTCTCTTGCGCTGTGGCAGCTGCCTCGCGTGCTGTGTGGCTCCAATATGACGCTTCCCCGTATTCCTCGAACACTGTCTAAAGAGCTTCAGCACTACACTAAACATTGCTATCACTTTCAATGCTGCGCATTCCGAGTGAAACTGGCCGAGTTTCTATTTTGCCCCGTTCTCTCATTAGCAAGTACCGAGTAGGCTTTGTCTTTCTTTCAGTTTTTATTTTCCTGCCCACGGTTTGAGCGCTTGCAACTCTGAACACAAGCATACTAGCTTCACAGCAGAACATGTAATGCATTGCAAAGAATAGCACCGCGTAATCAATTTCGGCGCAATACATTTCAGCCAATCTTTCTTAACCGCAGGTTATATAATTGTGTCGCTTTGAAGTGCGGCGTCACACTCAGCCAATGACGGCTGCTGTTTTGTTTTCTGCTCTGCACAAAAAGCACCGCTATGATAAGTATAAGCATAAGTATCGTCACAAGTATAGAGCAATCGCAAAATTAGTAAGCTGGTGGACAAATTTCGCGACACCCCACGACAAATGTGAGACCTTGGCTTCAACCTTGGCGATGCAGCCCATGTTTACAAAAACGGCGCATTCATTTATTACCTTAAACATTTATGCAAGCATTTATTATCGTAAACATTTATGTAAATCTATCCAGTTATATATATTGCACGCTTACAAGCTGCAAGACTGAATAGAATTCACTGCGTGTAATATTACAGACTATATTACCAAGTTTCTGTTTGAAAACATTTTTATGTGGAGTAATTCTCGCCATTCTTAAGAACATTTCTCTATATTGTTTACAGACTGTGTATGCGTATACAGCCTATGGTCTTCTGGCCTCACACTGTTTATCTGTAATATCTATGCCACGCGCATAATTTTTAAAACCTAAAAGCGGCAAGATCTATAAGACGCTGTCTTTTACGCTTAAAAATGTGTCAACTGTTACACTTGACAAGTTCGTTAGGTGGAGTCTTCTGAAAGGGCAGGTAAAGACAGTTAATCTGTCAAGCCACAGGAGCTTTTCAGAGGTCTATAACAAAAACTGTGCAAAAGAGATTGCAAAAGACAATGCAAGTGGCAGACAGGAAGGTGTAAGGAACAAACACGTGGGTAATGCTTTCATTTGATGTTCTCACTATGCATTCCTAATCCAATGATTCTGGGGCTGCTTCCAAACAGAGTAGAATTTTTCTTATCTTTGTACGCCGCATTTTCAGAATTTCATTCTATTAAATATTTACACGCATCAGCTAAACCAACTGCTCTTCTAAGTCTCCACGTCACGCTTACAAACTTACAGACCCTTAGCCACAAAGTGAGGCTTCGTCTAGTACAGCCTATCGCTGACCCATCACTGCATTTTTGTGCCAACAAGAAAACTGAAAGCGCGTTCATTACATCTAAGATAAGCTTCTTCTCGAAACGTTGGCTCGCTTTTCTGACTCTGAAGAGACTAATCAAACGCGACCGAATTTTCGCGTTAACCCCAGAGAATCTCTTCAACTGCAGCTTAATCCTATCGCTACTTAATCTAGCTTTCCTTACAACGCGCGTACTTAGGCACTTAATTCGGCCAGCTTCTTCGTCGCCTCATTAACAGGTCTGCAGTTCTCCTTTCAACAGTGACGTATATCTGCCGAGCTCCCACGCTGTTGGTCGCGCAAGCAGCGAGCATTTCCTCAAACAGGCGCGGTCTCTCTCCACAGCCACGCCGTCTATCAAAACCGCTTTTATCAGCTCGGTGCCAGGCGCGCCTTCTGCTCGGTGCAATGAACGACGCCCGGCGCGAAACGGCGGGTGGAGATAGCGCCCACAGGCAAGCCAAGCCCGGCCTCAGCCAAGCCAAGGTGATCTGAGTGTCGAGCCGAGCCGGTCCTTGCTCAGTCCCTGTCGTCGTGAAGCAAGCGAGCAGCCTTTCATTTCAGTACTCTTTTCGTATATATATATTTTTTTCATCGGAGAACGCTACGCTTCAGAAACGCTCTAAAGTTGCCTTCAATGCGAGCAACATGGCCTCGACGCTCTGCCTATGTCCTTACTTACGCCTCCCTTCCTTTAACATCCCCCCCCTCCCCCGCTGAGTCCTCCACTTCGAAAGTCTGTCCACGCACCGTTACGTTCGTTCCGAGTCTCTTCGGCAGCACGTCGCCTGCCTCCCAGACCGAAGTTTTTTTGAGAAAGAAATAAACTGTAAGCCTCACAGGGGAACCGCCTTTCACGACCTTCTGGTGGTGGAAGGAGGGACGTTGTCGGGCTTTTTTTTCTTTTTTTGTCCCTGCCTATATGATTTGGTATCTCCAAATTATTGATTTATTTTGATTCTCGACTTTTTCTCTCTTTTTTTCTAAAGAGACCTGCAGGTGACAATTCGAATGGAGCGCGCCCTTGGAGCTTGAGCTTCTCTAGCTTCGGTTCGACAGCGCTCATTTATACCGATTCCAGCTCTCGTGGAGAAATCAATACTGCGTCCCCATTTGGAACGTCGAGAGGCCGTGGTCTCTCGAGGATTTTAACAGTTACGAATAGTTTGAAAGAAGCAACTCGTGAAAATGAGTAATTGCGCTTAGTCCCGGAACAAGGCGCATGCGCCAGCGTTTTCCTTTCGGGAGAACACTGGGCGGCGCCATTGCTTGGCAGCTCATAAAATGTCGCCAGTGCTCACCTAAATACGTAAACAAAAGAAAGCGAGGGGAAAGAAAGCAATAACAATAGCCCGATGCTCTATCATAGGCCACCTGAGGCGTCATGGACCTCACTGTTTGTCGGCCCACAAAACAACGAAGGCAGTTTTGTGCTTTTTGAGTGCGATTTTGCCTGTGCGACCGCATTTCGCTGCTTGGCGCTGTCCGTGCGCCTGCACGAATTCTCCGCCTCTTCGCTCTCTCTCTCTCTCTCATTTCTATTTCCATGTTTCCCGCCCCCAACTTATGGTAGCCAACCAGACGCCTTTCTGGGTAGTCAATATCCCTGCGTTTTCTCTCTCTTTGTTCCTCCTTGCTGCTGACCGAGGGGAATACACATGATTGGCCTGGTTTGAAAGCAGTAAATCGACAGCACATGCGATCGCGCGATCTCCTATGAACAAGTGATGATGACAATCATAAGGATGACGACGACGATGACGATTATTATTATTATTATTATTATTATTATTATTATTATTATTATTATTATTATTATTATTATTATTATTATTATTATTATTATTATTATTATTACCACGACGACGACGATGACAATTTCAAAAATGGCACAACCCTACTGTGAGTGACTGGCCAAAAATCATGCGATATTACCATAACATCAAGATTAATGAAAATACCAATAAAACCAATCATAAGTGAAGTAACGCTGAATTTATTTATTTATTTATTTATTTATTTATTTATTTATTTATAATACCCTCAGGGCCAATGGAATTACAGAGGGGAGTTGGGAATAAGTTTAACATAAATTATGCACAACAGCATCAACAAACAACCAAAATATACTAGTATAATTACACAATAATAGCGGATAACAAACCAGAGTAAATAAATATTTTTATACTTATTCAAACTACATATTCAACGTACATATATTACATAAGGAACGTTAATAAGCAGAGTGCACAATTCATAGTGAGAGGAGCATTTAAACCATAGTTATGAACACAAAGAAAACAAGACTACTCAAAACGAAATGTCGTGCAAGGTTGCTTTAAAACTGTTAGTATCGCTCATGGAGGCAAGGTACAAGAAGGCGATTCCACTCATCAGCTGTTTGCGCGACAAATGAGTGTAAGGACGAGGAGGATCTACAAGATGGAATACCAAGTTTGTGTTGGAGATCAAGCCGAGATGATATATAATGTGGTGCCGAAAGAAGCTCATTTCGTTATACGGGATGCTGGTATATCTTATGAAAGAGAGAAAGCCGCAAGTGTTTGCGTCGCGATGCTAATGGTGCTAACTGTAGGTTAGACTTCATTGTGGTGGTACTGGCTGCCCTGTTATATTTGGAGAATATGTATCGTGTGGAATTGTTCTGCACTATTTCCACTGCATAAATTGAATTATTTTGACTAGGATCCCACACAGAGGCGGCGTATTCGAGTTTAGGCGGGATAAGTGCTTTATAGAGCATCAGTTTTAAAGACTGTGCCGCACGTGAAAAAATTGCGTTGAAGACAACCTAATGATTTGTTAGCCTTGCATAATAGGTTGATAGTGCGCAATGTGTTTCTTCCAGGTAAGGTCAGATAAGACGTGAAGACCGAGGTATTTATAGGATGAAACGCACTCGAGTGGGATGTTATCGATGTAATAGGCTGATGGAGTGTAACTACATGGATACCCTAGTTGACTTACATTTGCTTATGTTTAATTCCATACGCCATGTTTTGCACCGTGCACTGATAGCATCAAGATCGGATTGAAGAGTGGCTGTATCATGAATAGTAGTTACTTCTCGAAATATTACGCAGTCGTCAGCAAAGAGATGAATGTGAGATGTAATACAACAAGGTAAGTCAGTAATATAGATTATATATAGCAGCGGTCCAAGGACAGAGCCTTGCGGCACGCCCGAAGACACCAGATTAAAGGGAGAGTCAACGCTGTTAGCAGAAGCGAACTGAGAACTACTGAACAGGAAACACTCAAGCCAAATAGGTAATTGGGGATCAAGGTTAAGCTTATGCAATTCATACATTAGCAGATTATGACATACTTTATTAAACGCTTTCGAAACATCTAGAAATGTACAATCGGAAGAGAATAACGATCAATAATAGCATGTAGCTTATGTGTAAACGATATTAGCTGTGTTTTGCATGAATAAGTTTTGCGAAAGCCACGTTTCGAGTGCGGGAAAAAGGAATTAAATTCGAGGAACTCAGCAAGATTAGACAATAAGATATGCTCGAGATGTTTGCATGGGATACTAGTGAGCGAAATGGGACGATAGTTAAGCGGAGTGTGCTATACAACCTGTTTTATGAAGGGGAAGCACCTTTTCTTGTCTTCCACTCTGCAGGGATAGAACCCGCGTCACGTGACTGTTCAAAAAATTTGGTTAGTGTAATGGAACTATGCTCGCTCGTGCTTTTCAAAAACTTCGGAATGATCGCGTCGCAACCAGGGAAAGAAGAAAGTTTCAATTTATTATTTAGATGTTCGACGCCACATGGGTCTACTGTAATAAGACACATTAAAGTGGAATATTCGCAGTGCAAAAGCACTGGCGAAACATTTGTCACTGATGAAAAGTTAGAAAGGAAAACGTTGTTAACGACAGATGCGCACTGTTCAGAAGCTATATGGTCTCCCGCATTATTCACAAGGCTTATAGCGTTGTCGTCTCTTGGGTTTATGACGCGCCAGAACTTTTTAGTGTCGGTAGCGAGCACGGATGGAAGAGTGCTTTCCAAAAAGTGCGGTTTTTGCAACGGAGCGCAGATACATATTCATGAGAAGCCAGTTTATGCGCATTCCAATGATAGCCACAAGAACAACGTTTCGCTGATCTGTAGACACGCTTGTTTTTGTTTGATAGACGTTTTATGAGGCTGTTGTACGACGGCGCCGATTTGTTTGAAATTATCAAGCGAGCGGGTACATATTTTTCAAGTAAGGCTCTAACTTCATTCATAAACAAATTCTAGTTGTTTTCAACGCTACGACTTTCAAAGTCGGTCAGAAAAGTACCAATAAACGCACGCAATTCTCTACTGATTGTGTCAAAGTTTGCATGTTTGAAATCACAAATAATTTTGCTTTTGTTTTTGTACTTAGGCTGCGATAACTTGATTTCGAACATTAAGATAGAATGATCGCTCATACCCGGCAGTAACGCTGTAACGAAAGTAAGATCAGGACAAGTGGTGAGTAATAAATCAAGGGTATAGGCGGAAGAAATTGTCGTCCTGGTGGGTTCTTTGACAAGTTGTGAAAAGTAAAAAAAAACATTACACATGTCAAGAGGCTCTTTCGCAAGCATCGACGATGGATTTGTGCTGGGTGAATCCCAGTCCCATGTGAGATTACGGATATTAAAATCACCGAGCAGGAACAAAGGCAGCATGGAGTATTGCAACAAAACCATGTTGGTGACATCATGTAATTCTTTTACGAAGCTGGAGGAAAATGTAGTTGGGAGATAACAAGCTCCGATACTTACTTTTTGCTTTTTAACTTCAACAAGGGGTCAAACTGTCTCAGGTTCACTACAAACTTGAATCCGTTTAGACGGAAATATGTTAGATACTTGTATGATACACCACCGCCTTTCCGCGTGGCGCGGTCACAACGAAATAGAGTTTTCCAAGAACTGTTCACTGTCGTTTCTTAGTGGGTTATTAGTGAGGGTTATTAGTGGGTTTATTAGTGGGTTAACTTCATTAGTTCACTGTCGATTATTAGTCAGCCTTGGCGGAAAACCGGGAGCAGCTAATTTTGCACTCCTCCTACTTTTTCTCTTATTTATTCTTATTTTTCTTTTCTTTTTCTTTACAGTGTCAGCTGATGAGAGTTCATCGCTGCTTCGCCATGGCTGTCCTCCACCCTGTCCTCGGTCTGTACACGAGCAGACATCCACGTACGCGGGTTAGCACAGGTGTAGAGGGTTGAGGGTTTGCATATTGCGAGCTTAGCATTTGTTAGCGTTGGTAGAATTATTTGAAAAGTTTTCAAATAATTCCAGTTTGCTAGTTTGCCGCTTTGCCAGTTTACTGAAAGGAGGGTAATTATCTATTCAAAGTTGTGCGAGTGGTGCATCAACGGGTTCACAGGCTGTCATATTCGAAGAAACAGTCCTTCTCAGCGGCGATGCACAGGAAAACATCACGTTTCCGACAGTGGCCCTGGTTTTCGCCACACACTTCTCGTACTTGCACCGCTACGGAAACGGTGACTGGACTTGCTGGGGCCAGTGATCCTCCGCATCCTACCTCACACAAGAGCATCTAGTTTAGAGCAAGGACGGTGACTCAAAGTGAGCTATTCAGGAATGACATTAAAAGAAACAATGCTAAATTGCAGCGCAGGCAAAAATTCCCAAATACTAAAACAACAGTCCGTACTGCTTATGCGGGCCGATAAGCTTCACCCGAACGAAATTCTATTGATATGGCATGAAACTAGGAGTCACGCATATCCGGACAACCATTCGAGGACGCGACATAATTGCCAGACCGACTTCGTTCGTTTGACGGTCCGGAAATGTGAGCGTTTACCGTTTTCACGATGATACAGTAAGTACCGCGATTTGTACCACATTTTAATATTGCCACCACTCAAAACTAAAAGGAATACTGCAAAACACAGTTTAATTCTTCGACGGTTAACTAGATTGCCCAAGAAGTCCAAAAAATGTTCGTAGATTTAAATGTTCACGTCGCCGGCGTGGTAAAAAGAGATTGAGGGAGTCACGCTGTCTCCGAATGGAGACGCGGATGAAAGCAGGGTCAAAACTATTGAGTAATGGAACCATAAATATTGAGTAACTGTTCTTTATCTAAAGGTAGCGCTTACATAAAACAGGGTTTTTAATTCTTCTGAATGATTGAGGCTGCTGTAAAAGAGAAATTTCAACAGCGAAAAACCAGAGCTTCCGTGAAACTTGGAGTCGTCCGTCTTTAAACATGTTTTCTTCAGTAGTGTTTCGCCGTTTCATATCAGATGGCGTCCATTGCGTCTATGTGTTGTGGGCTTCTCTCACCCATGCTCTTGGGACAAAGGAACAACACAGTAGTACGAACAATCACAAGGGCATTTAGTGCAGCTTTCATAGATCAATGCCTGCTAGCCGAGTTGTTATCCACAAAACATGCCGATGGGCGCGCGACAGATCTAGAAGTCCGACTCACCGCGACCGGATAGCGAGCGAATATGTTCGCCCCATGCTGGATCTCAACGCCTGGTCGTTCGCGTGTACGGTCACGCCAATGGTGGCGCGTTAGAAGGCGGCCACGCGAAACGGTCTCGCAGAAGCACGGATCGGCGCACGCGCGGCACGGCACGTCCGCACTGCTTGCTGTCCCGAACCAAAGAGAGCAAGCGCCTTGTCTTTCGGCGCCCAAGTAACCCCGCCTGTCGGCGGCGTTAGCAACGCAACACTCGCGCCATCTCTCGTACTGCACCTCAACCACTCCGACCACCGCGGGCGCCAAGCCACGCGGCGAAGCCGGATTACAGGAGATGCGCTATGCGGGAAAAACATATCAGGGGACGCGCGAGAGTCGCGCATCCCCACAGTCTGTCTCGAATATTCACCGCACCAGTGTGCAGCGTGACTCTTTCGCTTCTTGAAAAAGCCAACAAAGAAAGTCACTTCTTCATATAGAGACACTGTGACTGAAAGCGTTAATCACCTCCAAGCATACACAAATGACTCTGTCGATGTAGACGAAGATTGCTGCCCAGTTGCATTCTATATTCCCTCTCTGATATATGGGTACTCTCTTCGTCTGGATTGTATAACTTCGTCGACAGTTGTGGAAGGCGCGGCAATAGCTGCTGCTCTTCGCAAACTAAAAATATTGCCTCCACAGAACCTGGCTCTCTTTACGGACTCAAAGGCCGTGTTGGAACACCTCTACTATGGTCTACATTCCATCAAGTTCCCGCGAAAATCCCTAGCCCTCGTGAAAGAACTTGGCAACAAAGGCTTTACAGTAAAGTTTCAGTGGATTCCCTCCCGAATTGGTATAGGTGGCAACAAAAAAGCTGATGGTCTTGCATACACGGCGCTCCATCATCCTCCCAAAGTCAACGCCCCAAACAGTAACCTAGTTAAGAAATCTGACATTAGAGATCACTTTGGGTCACTTTGGATTCCACCACATATGCCCTGCGTAACCAAGAGATTTCATCGAAAGGAAGCGTCACTTCTATATCGAATAAGGACAAGACCTGCTAGTACACCACCATGGTTATTTAAGACGGAGCGCGTCAATTTCCCGAACTGTAGAAAATGCGATGAGACAGGAGACATCAAACACTTCCTGTGGTCGTGCCCGAAATTCCAAGATGAAAGCGACGCTCTCCTGGAAAATCTGCAAGAAAGGGACCTTCCGCATGTGTGCCTTCAACAGCTTGTGTTACTCGAAGGATCGGTTATAGCCCGCAAAGAAACTTCGCGTCTCCTTACGACATTCTCAAGAGAGACTGATTTGATGGACATGTGGTAAAACATCGCAGTGATACTATAAGAGACGCTCGGGTGGAGCCATTGCCGATCTTGATCGCCAGGCTAAACCCGCCTGTTGCTGCAACTCACCACCACCACCACCACCACCACCACCACTACCAGCACCATTTTACGTGTTAGAGTAATGATCCTACTTCCATGTTACAATATCGCCTCAACCACCAGGTTTCAGCCTCGCGCGCCTTAGTAGCAAAGATTGTGCACTAGCTGAGTAGATAAAAGTGGTGGTAGGGCTATGATTAAATTTATTATTGCTTACAACGTCATGTCACAGCATGTCGGATACAGGCCGACCAGATTGATGTTCGTAGAGTGTACTGACAAACTACTTAATCAGTGTACAAGCTCGCGCTTAAAGGTCAAAAGAGCACGTGACTTCTCCTACCTTTTCTTGCGTGCCTTCCCTTATCGCTTACTCGTCACTACGACAATCTAAAGATGAACGAGAAACCAGTTTCCGCACGGAGTCGGGGAAATGTAGACCGAAAAATCATGTAACATTGCCCGGCAGCTTTTTCCGACACTCCTGTAATTTGTGGCTCTCTTTCTTTTATTATTCATAGTTCCCGCCCAAGAAAGGCTATTCCATCACAAAAGGATTCTGGCGCCCAGAACGTATATTGCCTCTTCGAAGCCGGTTGCCATCGGCTCTGGTGCTTCTTTTTTTTTTTCCTTTTTTCCTTCTTCTTTTTCTTTTTTTTTTTCTCTCTCATACGGAACCGCCGAAGGTGAAAGGGGCGGTGCAACGAACACCGCCCCTTTCTGCGCGACAAGTGGACAGGGAAAATCGGTCGGGGTGGGAATGAGCAAAGGAGCGTTAAGAGATGGAGCGGAGCAGGCCGAGGAGAAAGGGGAGGGATAGGGAAGCTGCACGGGTAGTTGGGGGTGCAAACGAGCCACTGCTTGTCTGTCGTCTCGCCCGCCGGTTTCATATATACCGTTCTCACACACCGCCACGCTGGCGCCGTCCTGCTTGCTGACGTTTACTGTATAGAGGCGACGAGGCCGGCAGCGGGCATCATTCTCCAGCGAAAGGAAAGTTCAGGCACGGGGGACGAGCCGTCGTCGCCTCGCTCTGATTACGGATATTAACGCAACGGGCGACCTGCGACAAATGTTGCCTCTTGCTCGGTTAGAATAATGCTCGACGAGCGGCGCGCTGCTTGCCTATAGCTTTGCGAGTTTGTTGTTGCTTCTTGCGATGACACGCGAGCGAAGCGCTGTTCCTGTATCGGAGAAGCTCCCTATACGCTGCGTTTGTTGTTGACTTGCTCGGGTGGTTCCTCCCAGAAACTGGCGCGAGAGCGCTGCATCGCAGTTGAGGCGAAGATAGATGCAATCGCGACCAGAGGGGAGAAAAAAGGAAAGAAAGTAATGCGTAGATGAGGGAGTTAGCGCACTTCGACGGCGCAAACAGAAAGCTTGATGAGCATCCGATGCTGATCTCTCGCATTTGCGAACGCCTGTGCGTGAGCTCGCAGAAGCTGCAGCTTGTTTCTGCGGTTGGCCAACGCGTATACATCCACGTTGCGCGGCGACTGAGCCGGATACGCCATATCAGTAGCGCGTTGGCACAGGTTGGCGAGTACAGCGTTTCGAAAATACAGCGTAAATACAGCGAGAAATACGCAATAGGAGGGCACAGAAAGTGAAAGGGAGTGTGACCTTACGAGGGCAAATACTTCCGCCTGTTTGGTGCGGCATAACGAACTGTGTATAGCGGAGATATACAGTGCAATTTCCTCATCTGTCTGTCTGTCATCTGTTTGCCACGCTTTGCTTTTGCTAAAAGTGGGATCATAACTTTGACGGCTTGCGGGCATCAACTGTCGCGTACTGATTCCTAACCTGCTGAATGCATGAGTAAGGCAGTGCGGAACACATAACTTGTTTCCCTCGCCTAGGGTTGAGCAGTGTAAGCATAAACGCAACATGTGCGACGGATCGCTTTCGGCGTCACTGTTTGATTGTTTTTGACAGCCCAGCCACTTGCGTTACGTCACGACCAGGAGGGCACAGGTATTGTGTTATTAAAATGATGCTACTAGACATTCGTTAAAGTGGGGCAAAATGAGAAAACGAATGAAAAGAAAATAAAGCAAAATTACGCCTTCCCGTGATGCCGTTAGACAGCAGTCAAACTGTCCTGTAATTGTACGTACAGCTCAGTAGTTGTATCACTGGTGGCACATGTGCTGTTATTTCACTTGGTAGGGTCTCGCTGAAGGCGCACATTGGAGCACTTTACAGAATTATTCTATACTCTGCCCACGTTTGCTTACAGTACTCACTTACGTAATATTCAGAGCATACTTGTTTCACGGAAGAAGTTGAGCGTGCACATAGTAATTAACAACTCTTTAATGTATGCGTGCGCCGAGATGCCGATAATGCTTGGGCAGAAACCGCTCCCTCTGATAACGCTATTTTCGGTAACCTTGATAGTATAAGCAACAAGAAAAAAATGATTTCAACAAGAAAAGGAAAAATGTTACACGGTTCGAAGTTAGAAAATTTAAGTTTGGACAAGTTAACGGGGCTATGGTATGCCCACCGTTCTCATGCCGGTTTATGCAAACTCTTGCTCCTGTTTTTTCTTCAGTAATTTTTCACGAAACTATAGTAGTGTGTGGTTACCTCCATGGTTGGGCAAAACCAGCGAGTGTGATCCCTGAAGCCACGCATGTATCGATCACAACACGAACTCTCTGATGTCACGGAGCTCATGCTTCCATCGCATCAAATCAAAGGACGTGAAGTGAAAATAACGCTGACGGAAGGTGCATCCACGAACTTCTTTTCTTCAGCTACAACCCCTCTTGACGGCTGAGCAAATCGGTGCGCGCTGAAAGTGACATGCCGGAAATCATTGATCGGAAATGTGCACCCACTCTCGTTTTTCCGTATGAAAAGCTTCGTGCGCCGAGCCACTTCTGCCTCGAAAGGCAACAGCGATGAAAAGGTAAAGGCAGTAAGCGTGATCAAGAAAATAAAAGCGAGAAAACAGGCCCGCTTGGTCCATTCTGGTCCCGGGTCGCGGTAAAGCGTTTGACCCAGCCATAACGTTCCTTTTCTTTCTCTCTGTCTTTCCTTCTTTTTTTTCTTTGTTGCTCGCGTGGACTTGGGTTTGTTGGCTTGCAAAGACGTTTTGTTGCTGATCCTAAGAAAGGCGCGTTATCCGGCCGAGTCGAGCCCTGTACAGAGCCTAGACGAATAGCAAACAGCTTTGCCTGACAAAATCGCAAGCTACATACAAAGGCTCTTGCAGTGCACCTACAATGTGCACAGCAGGGCGGTATAAAAACACACCGGCTTTGCACAAAACAACGACATGCACGCGTAAGGGTCAATACATAAACTTTCTGGTCTTCATAGCGCGCGCATATACAGAAAGGCAAGCGCGCGAATACGGCAGCTGAAGGCAGTGAACTAGTGTGCACAATGCAAAACGAACTGGCCAGATTTATTACAGGGAAGCGTGCACTTCGTTCTTCTTTTCCGAATATTTCTTTCGACCGAGATATGTTTTCTTGCATAATTAAGCGCGTTTTTCGCTACTGTTCACTTTTTTGCTGGCCGTGTGCTAGTGGCTTCAGTGGCTACATCTTAGCACGCGTGCGTACAAGAAACGTGAATAGAAAGAAAGCAGAAAAGACCCTATCTTCTCCCTCACATGTTAGCCTGGCCGTTATATCACATCGCAGTGCTTACGAGCAAACATACCTATATTAGACTGTATTTCAAAATGTGTTCTGTACTATGTTCACTGGCCCCAAAACAAAGGACAAACTCGCAGCGCGGTAGCGCCGTGAACACAGTGCATCCCAAAAGGATCTTATTCGTTTAGTAAAATACCTGCAGTGTCAGAGCGGCCACTCTTGATTCGAGCAAGATAAGACACTCGACCTGCGGTCGATGGTCTTACGACTGTTCCCTCATCGATATCACGTGGAGAGCACGGCTGCCTCTATAAACTTCGCTTCAGGAGCGCTCCTCGCAATTCGTGAGCTGTAATTTGGAAAGCCTTCAGCGTCCGCAGGAAGGCACTGGTATTGAGGGTTGTTTCGAAAGGGATTAGAGTAGGAAGCGCAATAGGTAGCGCCGGAGCGCGGTGTCTAGGACGGTCACGGGGCAAAGCATGTCCCTCCTGTCGGTGGAGTCGTAGAACAACCTCGAGTGGTGATGCATTCATGAACACAAGTGTCAGCACTGCCATCAGCTTCATTCAGGTAGCTGAAATGACGTCACCCTCTCTCCATCTCTGTCTCTCTCTGCAATGCTTGTACCGTGCATTCCACAGGCAACGTACAAGGAGCACGGGGCTTTGGCCCTGTTGATAAGACATATTGAAGAATGCATAAGCACAACAGAGAAAGAAAAAAGAAGAAAGAAGAAATCACCAACCCTTCCCCTATCGGAAAACGGGGATAAGCATAGCTTGTCCAGCGTGCACCTGACAATCGTCATGGCTAAGTAACCCACCGGTAAAGGTGCCGGATTGCTTCGGCCTCCCGCTCCCTCAGCTTGGGATATTCTTCTCGTTGCCGTAGGATTGCCTGGGCTCGGGCGGCTCTAATGGCTGGTTCGGGTCGCCGGCGGCGAGCCCTTTCACGGGCGAGTTCTCGCCGCCGCTCGTCGAAGGCTGCCCGTTCCTCGGGGGAACGCACAACGCGTGGTCGTCCCATCCGTTTTCCGAGACTGAACTGAACGGAAACGAAGCTGGCGCAGCGCGCGCGAAACCCTTTCCTGCCTATTCCCTCCCCGGCGGAAGCGAAACGGTTCTGATTGGTTCTGATTGACTCATCAGGTCAACTGATCAAACCACCCTTTTTCGCAGCTGCTCTGCTCTGGGAGCAACTGAGTTATTTTGCGTGATCACGACAACGCCACTTGTGAGGCAGTACAAGCTTCGCTTGAAAAAAGTAAGGAGCAGTTACTTCAGAAAGACCATGTGCCCATAAGTGTGCTAGTTTGGACGCCGAATTTAAAATAACATGATCATTTCACAGGGTCGGCTAGGCCGCCAGCCCCAGATGTCCACTCGGTCTAAACGTTAGCGCTTCTCATGTCCACTGGCTTCATCCGTGTCCTCTGTTTGCCCTTGTGCGCTCATCCGCAGACAGCCTGCCCAGATTGTTCACTAGATGCCACGTAAGCAAAGCATCGCGAAAATCATTCTGCTGGCAACTGTCCGTCTTGACCGCGCCGGACAGAAGGGAACTAACGCTGTGTATTTCGAGTGACATCTTTGTGTACTAAGGCAGGAAATAATAATGTTATCTGGCGCCGGGATGGTAGATAACCATCGCGTACAAAGCAAGGGGCCAGAAAGCTAAAATGGACCTGTTCTTTCCGGAGGGTTGGGCGCAACAAAGGATGCACGCCTCAGTTGGACCAGAATAGTTTGACAAAAGGACTTGTCTTTCGTCAAGTCTTCTTTATTCAACATCTGCTGTTTGGGCCGAGTTCACAAAGTCCCGTGTCGGTAAACGTGGCTTGCGCTTACTTATTAACGCGATGATTTCTTTTGCCTGACTTCCTGGGTTTGGCTCGGCTGCTGCCTGCTGGATCGTTCCCTATCTCGACGCATATATTTGTGGATAATATATCCGAAGGTTATATGTGCGCTGAATTAAAGTACCAGTGAACAGACCTATAAGAACCGTCTATGCTGCGTGATGATGTAGGGCAAGTAAGCGCACCTGTGTTCTGCGCAACAAAAGAAGAAATATCCACAGACAGAAAGACAGCGAAACACCCACACAGAAACTGAACCTTGCTGTTATCTCTAAAACACACCGTACAGTTGAATAGGGGTGCTTTATATTTAACACATTCTTTGATTCACTTTCTTTTTTTTTATTTATCCATTTGGTATGTGAGACTGGGCATATACCCATGTTTGGACAACCCTGCAGAATGAGTTTGTGCCACTGTGGCACAAGAGGTGTACAGATTTCTTAAAGCGTCGTTTGACTCTTGTGGCACTTTTGTGCGCATGCTCCTGTCATCACCATTCTTCCCTTGGCAAGAGAGAGAGAGAGATAAAGCAGGAAGAAGAAAAGCAGGGAGGCCAAACAGACGAGTATCCGGTTCCCTACCCTGCACTGGCATCATACAAGGACCATACATCGCCTTCGTTCTTGTGACGTCGCTGCGTATGCGCCTCACATTGTGCATCCGCCTGATTTGGGGTTAGCACTTCGGCATAGCTTGTGAGCGGTGTAGGGGATGAACGTAAAAATTGTAGGAGAATGAAGTTGTGAACTTTCTCGTGGATAAACATAAACATTGCGAGAGATTACACGTTGCATAAGATTAAAGTAAACAAAATTGTATGAATTTTCGTTAGTTGCTAAGCATTTAAATGGAATGCCAACTAGCCCGTACACAAACTCTGCTTCAGTATATTTATATGACCACTTCACGAAAGGTTTGCTTCACGTAGATTCCATCACGTGTGTTTGATTTGCACTTTTTTTTCTATCCTGTTTGAAATGGAAATGGTTATCCTGTTTCTCCAAACAAGCACGCTTGCAACATTATGCTTTCTTCATTAATTTCTAGCTGCATTTCTTTATTGTTTTTTTTTCTTCGTTTAATTTTCCGAACTTGTAGCGCTGAAGTGCTC
The DNA here is from genome assembly GCF_050947875.1 of Dermacentor variabilis. Taxonomy (NCBI): domain Eukaryota; kingdom Metazoa; phylum Arthropoda; class Arachnida; order Ixodida; family Ixodidae; genus Dermacentor; species Dermacentor variabilis. Next base: position 73,330,800 of record NC_134571.1, on the reverse strand, counting down.
CTCTGCTTTGGCGCACGTTTCTGTGAATACGGCCCTATAATCAATGAAACGTCACGAACTAACCTATTTGCTGAAGACGTAATAAAAGAAACTAAACGTCCAGCTTCTTTAGTGAACTAACGAAAAGGAATAAAAATTTTACTGAATAGCAATGAGAGACAGAAGGGAAGTGAATTTGTTCGTGTCGCTGACCTTTAAAGCTGTGAAGAGCGCAGATTGCAGGGCTCTTTCATCCTGGTGTACGTGATTGATCAAATTTTCTGCTAAAAAGGGTGGCAAGCTTTTGTGTTCTTATTTTTTTACCTCCTTTTCGGATAGTTTTCTTTTGCATATTTCCATTTTTATATTCTCGCATTGCAATGGTGAAGTTTCACAGATTGAAACGCTGCACATTTTCTTTATTGCTTTCTACACTTTGTTCACAAAAGTTGGATGGATAAGGGCGAAAATTTATGCCATTCAAGCAGTACCCGAAGCGTCCTTGCGCACGGGCCGAAAAATATATTCCTGCAAGTTCTTTTTCGTTTTTTAGGCACAAAGATGGTCTAAGGCTTTATAGAAGAAAAGAAAGGAGTAGGAGAGATTGCGCGGAGGGAGGTAACTTGAAGTTTCTGCATCCGTAACTCTACTACATTTTGGCACAACTACAAAAACCGTGTTCTTCCCTCGTTTCTTCGCTTCCTCCTATTCCATCGCATATTTTGCAGTTTCCTCCAACAGCTCAGCAGTCAATAAACCAGAGCAGCACTCCAAGAAGTGGCTTGGCGTGACATTCTAGAGGCCGCCTTCACTTGCTTAATCTTTCCACGTTCCCGGCAACCGCGCAATTTAAAAATCTATTTCTCGATCAGGAACTCGTGAGAGAGAGAAAGAGAGAGAGAGAGAGAGAACGCGCAAGTGTCGGCGCCCATCAATCAAACAGGCTTTCGTATATGAGGCACCACCAATCCGCCCTGACACGCTTCGATGTAGACGCGAATGTAAACACCAAACTCGAGTTTACGCAGAACGAACGCTAAACTGCCCGAGACTGGTGCTAATATATAAGAACGAAGTCCAAGCTTCAGAGTTTCCATCGGCGTGTGCGAGGTATTTGCCTTGCGGAGGTTGAAAAGCAAAATCGCACTCTCTTGACGGCAACCGTTATGAAGCTGCGCCTATTTTGCCTTATCGCGCTGGCATCTAATACACAGACACCACAGCGCAGAGATGTTAATGTTCTGATTGTTATTTCGTGAGAAATAGACGAAACATCAACGGAAGTAAGCGTTACATGTTGCTTCTACTCTGTTTAGGGCATAAGTATGCGAAAATATCTATATATATACGTAAGACTGAAAATATGAGATGGTTGTTTCTTTCTTCTTTTTTTTTCTTATACAGAACTATACAGGAATGGGTGACGTAGAAAGAAACATGGCACGCCTGTAGACGTAAAACACTAAGAATTTTCTATTGCAGCTGCGCTCATCTATGAATTAAGAGAAACAGCGGGCGCCACGTCTCACACGCACCGACATCTTGCATATACGGTCAATAAAAAATTTAAAGAAAAAGGCTTATCTAGTGGCAAGGCACGAATATTTCTAGGCCTAGAATTCTAGCACTCACTCCAGCAGTAAATTTTTTAGGCTAAACATTGTTTCAAGCAGACGAGTAAAAAGAGTACGACGGGACACACGCTAGGTTTTCAACTGGTGACTTATTTTACGCGTAGCTATAGCGTATACGAAGAGATGTGGGAGTGCACAAGCGTGTAGATCCTGCGGGGTGAAGCAAGCGACGTGACGAAGAAGTGCGGATGCCACATTTTTTGCTATTATTGCCCATTTGTGTAGCTGGCGTTACGTGCGTTACGTGGTACGTGCGTTACGTTACGGCGGTTCGTATTTGCGAGTATGCTACTAGCATGAACTGATGTACAGCTTCTGCCCCCTTTTGCACAGAGCCCACTGACGGCGCACTAATTTTTGCGTTCGTCTGTGCGCTTTAGCAGAGACGCCGCTGATTATAGAAAGCTTCACAGCCATGTTTGCAAGTCACTGAAGCTTGCGTTTGCGTTTCTCTCTCGCGATTAAAGTAGCCGCAGCGATTCATTTGGAAGTGCCATTTGCCACTGGCTGGTCATACATGCTGTCAAGTCAATCATGTCGATCAATTAAAATCGGCTAGCCTGCCAGCATATCCTCAAGGGACCGCCTTCGACTGGTTCCCGCGAGACTGCTAGACAGGGGAGACGGAGGCCGCACAATCTGTTGCAAAGGTAAAAACGTCATAACTCTCGCCTCCGAAGCGTGCGAGCTGCTTAAACTGCGGTCGGCGTGTGCTTCTCTTTTTTTTTCTGGACAGTCAATAGATTACCTACCCATATCCGGTAGAGTTATGGTCTTACTTTTTGTGCACCGAAGTCAGGAAAGCAAACAGCCGGTTCAGGACTCAGCGTGCCACAATTTACCGAAGGAAATATATACTTGTAGACTACATTCGTCATAACAGTATACATATAGACTTTTAAAAGCCAAAACGGACAAGCCTGCGCAAGAAGGCAAAGCTGCCTGCACGAATTCGAGAGAACATCTATACACCGTCTTAAATCGTTTTGGCGAGAGACGACCGTAAAGGGCGCGGCCGCTCTCGTAGCTCTAAATTGTGACACAAGCGATTGGACTTATGTGCACCCACCTGCTCGGACGCGGACGAAGCGGCTTTTGACCAGACCCAGGGCGTTGGAGGCCACGCAACGGTACGTGGCCGAGTGAATCTCTGGCCTGAACAGCGAAGGGCCGAAAGAGCGCAGCACGAGCGAACCGTCCGGACGGGTCTCTCTGACGCCGGGAATCTGCAGCGTCATGACGTTGTTACAAACATAGCATGGGCGCAGCGTAAAAGAGGCGCCAGGTATAAAATAACATTAAAGATGGAATAATGAGCAGTCATACAGGGAGATTTCAATTAAGCTATAGTTTTTATTAGCAAATTACCCTTGTGCGACAGCAAAAAATATATATATTGCTCAGAAAGGAGCATCGAAAAGCCAGAAAACGCGCAGAAAGAAAAGAGTGGCGGCGAAGGCGGCCTGATGTACCTGCGTCAGTTTGTCGGGACGTCATGGACAGTTACAGCGTCGACTCTGGTCTAGTTAATAAGTTAATTTCGTTGAGAGGAAGGACAGGTAAAGAAACCAAAGGTTCAAATCAGCAAGTTTCGAGGACTTTTGCTGCGCTAAAGAAAACAGCGCCAATAGGAGAAATTGCTTAGAAGTTCGTGACCATTCGTCGCAGTGACATACCATCGCAGAGGTTTCAGCGAGAGACGGCGACGACAAAAAAGGAGAGGCAATTTTTTCCGGAAATATTCAACACTTTTCTGTCACACGGATGAAAATTGTGTTTAGAAAATATACTGCGCCAGTCTTAACTGATTTAGCGTTGTTCTTCAGTGTGCCGAACAAATAATAATAATAATAATAACAAAGCGACCTTTTAACTCCTTAATTCGCCTCCTCCTTAGATTTAACCTTCGGACATCTTTCGTGAACTCTGTTGCAAGGCTCTTACGATCATCTTGTTTATCAGCACTTCAGTTGTAAAATAATGTGCACCTGGTGTTTTCAGGTCGGCTACGAAGTTACGCAGTGCTCTTGTTAACATGAACGCTGCGTGGCAGGAGTGATCATGTTAACAAGACATTGTAAGTCTGATTTGCAACAGCCACTTTGCGACACCTTTTTATTTTACGTCTTTCTTTTTTTTATGCGTCAGGGAGGCGTCGCATCGCCGTATGCCGTGCATTAGCATCCTATGAGTGGCACTTAGTTGTTTACAAGGTCTGTTTTGGGTCACGGTAAATACAACGCGGTTAGCACCAGCTGCCACAAAGCCAGAGCTCTCTCAGTGGTCCCCTGATACCGAGTTACGCCACTCGTGATCGACGCGTAGAAAAACGCTCCATTTAGGTAAGGCCTTAATTAAGGACCCGTAGTGAACTCTCCATGCCGTGACCCGTGCTCACGTCGTTGGCCGGGCTCCCGTCAGTCATCTCCCACGTGATAGCGGGAGCGGGACGTCCCTCCGCCGCACATGGCAGCACGGCACCCGTCTCGCTCGAAAAGCGCACCACGCTCTGTGGTTCCAACACCAGTCGGGGCCCGCTTCCATCCTCCCCGCGTTGAACTGCACTAAGTGCACAGCCTGCGTGCAAAGAAAGCACAATCAGCTGACCATTCGATTGCTCGTGCAACAAAAAGATTCATTAGTTAAACGCACGTTTCATGTATACCGGCGTGTAATCTTGCGGTGAACATGCAATGGCCTGGCCCGAGCAAATTTTGCTCCGTGGTTATTCTTAAACGTTCGGCATTCAAACTTTCGTTCGTGTACGAGCTTTTCTATACGCTTTAATTTCTATCTTTCTCTATCTCTTTACCCCTCTATGTGGGTAGGGTAGTAAACAGTATGTTTATCTTCCGGTTAATCTCCCCGTGTTTTCTCTCGCACCTTTCATATCTCCTCTCTCTATCTCTCTATCTCCCTAGCTTTACAATTTCGTGAAGTATTCTCATTACTTTTGCGGTTCTCGCTATGAGTTTCGGCCCCTTTGTATTCAGGTTATCTTCTGATAATTACTCCAGCATACAGAGGGCGGAACGCAACACTGAAACTACTGCGTGTTCACCGAAGGAGAATTCGCAGAGGCAGAGAGGAGACCGCGTCAAGTACAAATGAGAGAACATTCAATGGGCAATTTTACAGACTGCATGCTATTAAGCTGCCTTGCGCGTGTATGCTGCTGACTTGAGCACGTATTCTGCTGACTTGCTCAAACTGACTTGCGCACAAAACAGGCATGTAAGCAGATAAAGCACACTCATTGCTGCTACGATAACTCCTTATTTGGAGAGCTCTAGCCCGTAATAGCAGGAACTAATGGGGCTCTGGTGACAGTACCATGGCAAGTAGTCGGGCCACATTCCGTTAGCCGCAAGTTAACTACTGCCGTTCACGTGGTCAAAGAAGCAGCGATTAAGCTAGTTCCCAGGCCATTCAAAACAATTGAAAAACCAGATTCCCCGACAAGCGTACGAATTCTTCCCTCACTAAGTCTTGCTGGCACAAGATAGGCGACAGCTTCGTAAAACAGATGTGTCGTCCAAAGAATGCCCGTTTCTAGCAGCCTATGTTATACTGTGTTTCAATTAAGCTACGTTTCCATGAAGTAGACTCGGGTGGGTCGAGTATAAGAAGTTAGGTGGGTCCAGACCGACCAGACCTTTCCACTTGTTCCAATTCCGATGGCAAACAACCGATTCAGTTTGCTGGCGTGAAAGCCCTCCTCCCCCGTCGAAGGGCCGACCCATAAAAGAACAACTCGCAATCGATCTTCAGATAATAAGAAAAGAATTTTATATTTGTAACCCGAAAGTTCTCTCAAATGCTGTCTTTCTGCATGCTGTCTGCCTTCAATTTACTTCCTATTTATAGTCATAAGTGTTGAAGTGTACTTGTCTTTCCGATATTCTTTAAAAATAAAGTACTACTTATCTGAAAGTAACAACGACTGTTTGCTGATGAAAAGTGAAGTGTTATAATCATGATATATTTTATGCACTTTTCCTGGTTACTCCAATCTAATCAATAAATTTGCACTGAACTGTTCATAGCCCACGGGCTATTGGCCCAAATATTTCTCTATCGTAAGCTATTATGTTCTATGAATGAAGTAATTCTTATGATCCTGCGGTGGAATTCCCAAAGCGTTTTGTTCGTAAGTGCTGCTCGCCATGGTGCTAATAATATTCCCGCATCATGATTTGCTGGAACCTGCTCTTACGCACAGTTTTAGCGTAAGCACTTTTTGTGAATGCCCTTTTGTTGGCCCTTTGGCTAAATTCACAAATTTTCTGTTCGTAAATGCTCTTCGATCAGCGTTTGCTGGCCGTCATTTCTATTTATATGTCTAGCATCCTGATTGGCTGAAATAAGCTCTTACGAACAATTCTAGCGCAATAGCTAACTCCAGCCAACCATGATGCTAGACATATAATTAACGAGGCTGACCAGCCAATGGCAATGAGCACTTACGAACGGAAAGATCATACGGCCCCTCATTCCGACCGCGTTCACATGCATTTTGCCAAGTAGGCCGATCGGGTCAATCAACTATTGGAGGCAAGGTTACCCTGTAAGGAATTAATGTTAATGTTAGCGAAGAAACAAGGCGTTAAGAAGAAAGGAGGATGAAGAGTACAGGACCGGCGCTAAATTTAACTGTTCACTCGGAGTGCGAAGTTGGAAGAATACACCCAAGGCCCGTATTCCCAAAAGCCTCTTAGGCTAAACGTCTTCGTAACAGAAAATTCCAGCCATTCGTGATACCGAATATATCATTAGCGAAGGATGCCAGCCAGTGGCAAAGAGCACTTACGAATAATGAGTAGTCTATTATGCCACACACTTGCTGCTAACTGGAAAGACTGTCATGCTGCTTCAGGATCTCCTACAACCAATTTAAACTGGCATAAGCGCGAAAGCTATCAAGGGCCATACCATAGGCAAGCTATCGCACAACTAAAAGAAACGAGAGTAGTAAGGATGAACAGATTGTTCGCTTTACAAGGTCAATCGAGGTGGGGGTGCCCCAGTTAACGGGAGCACAGTTCAGCGGTTGCTGTGGCACAAAAGTTGTTTTGTTCTTTGTTTTCCTCTTTTTGTTTTTGGTAATCATTATTTCTCTCATAACTCAAGAGTTTTCCGGTCTTCAGAACTAACCTCTACTCGAACAATTACAATCCTTGAGTAATAGAGATAAGAAAACTTCACAGCGCAAATTATCCTTTCCATAGCGTGTTGTGTGTAGATCTCTCTATATAGACAATGTAGCGCACTACTACGTGCCACAGTGCTATACCTCCGCTCCGCTTGCTTTCTCTCTCATTTTCCTCCGATCCATCACGCTGTGCCACATACAAGGCGCACGACACCCGCAAGAATCAGCGTGTATCTCTCTAATCCGACATGTCAATAAAGCAGTCTGCGGCTAGAAAGGATTCGCAAAAGAGGCTCGACTTGATAGGACAGACTCCGATTATTCCATCTTGAGTTCTAGGTATCAACTCGAAGCCACCTTGCTTTACCGCCGCCATTCCGGTTTTGCCGCGGCGCATCGTTGATGCGCAGCAAGAAAAAAATTAAATTAATAATGAAAAAAAGGACCTATGTTGCACAATTGGGGTTTAACGAACCATTTACATCGAAAGCGGCTTCCTCGGAGCGAGCGGCGGAAAACAAAGACCACTTGGGAGCGGCGACACAGGCAGCGAGGGCTCGCGCTAGTCTGCCCTTTGCTCCTGGGCTCTTTGGCGAACAAAGGCTAGAAAATATCTCATTAGCTTCAACGAATCGGGCCGTGTTACCTGCCGGAGCGACGCCGCTTTGAACAGTAAGGCATCGCGGCACTTGCTGCTATACGGCCAAGCGAAGCATGTGCGCCTGTGTTCCACCGCTGAGCGAGCGAATTTTCATCGCATTGTTCGCTTTCTACGTACAGTATAGACCTGTGTGAGAAGCCGGTGTGCGCCATGCTTACACAAAGACCAAAGCACGCGCTGCTACGTTCTTTCTTCGGGGTGGGGTGAATTGAATCCAGGATGGCTTCCTGCAACCTCGATGAGGTTTTGGGAGAGTTTTCCCGAAGGTGCTTTCGTGCTTACGACAATGTCGCCATGACATTGAGCAACGCAATGCGAAGACCTGTGCTCACGCGTGAGCGTGTGTGCGCGCGTGCCACTGGGTGGGTGGGCTGGCTTGCGAGATTTGTTGCTTTTGCCATTGCGAGCAACGCTCATGAAAGCATTATGCGCAATAAACCACGTTATGTACTACGTTGACTCTAATGTGCCTGTGAGCAGGGGTGCAGTAAACGGTGAATTGTGCCCTTGCGTGTCAGTGTGCACTCTGGTTACATCGACGTCCAGCGGGCTCAAAGCGAGAGGAACTGTCGCCATAGCGAGGGTATAAGAGGGGGTGGGAAATTAAATGCATCCAATTCTTTTAGCACCCTCCTGAAACCAGGCAACGAACGAACACCAGGCACCACGCAACAGAATGAAGCACGAAAATGAATCCCGTAATCTCGTAAGCTAGTTCATTCATGTAATAGAAAAAAAGAAGTGAAAGCCGGAACATCTGGGCACGTTGTTTTCGAAGAACAGTGCTAGATTAGCAGGAAATAGCGTCGCTTTGCAAGCACACCATGGCTGCACGTTGTTGCGGTAACAAGAGACCAGGCCGAAACCGCTCGCCCTACACCTACACTCCAAGCTGCCACGTTTGGCCCCTGTACTCCAGCGCTAGCTTTAAAATATACTAGGTGCTCTTTTCCCATTCAGTACGGCTCCTGCAAGAACTATTACGAAGGGCGTCATCATGGCAGAGATTGTTATAGCGCTCTCTTCGCTCTTTTAATGTATTGTATTAGGTGGCTTATACAGGTGAACGTAGCAAAACAGGCAGTTGTAGAGTAGAGCCGGCTTTAGGTATCGGCGTTTTCGCACCTGACTGATATTGTAGGATGCCAAAACACAACACTGCCTTGTCGCGATCTACTTCAACCTGCCATCGTCTTTAGCAGCATACCAGGAAGCCTCTCGAGCTGAAGTTACAGCCTCATGAAAGAAACAGCCAATGAACGCAGGAAAAGCGTATATGAGAAATTAACTCTCTATAAGTAAAATGTAGAAATAGTATAGAAAGGGAAAATGAACGTGTGCACAAGGAGAACTTGCTGCATGTGGAAGCAGAACCAGCACCTTCCGCATTACGCGTGCGATGCTCCTAAGAACCGTCTTAATAAGCTTCTCTTTATCCTACTCGCTAAAGCTTAGGAGTCATTTTTAACCGTTAAATCCACATTTTCCCCATACAGTTCGTGTAAACATGCATGTTGCCTTTGTTTGTTTAGGAGTACGCCACCATACCAAGCAACGGTGTCACAAGGGATATAACAAGGCTCGCGTTCTACAGTTCCTGTGCTCAACCCGGATGTAGGAAGTACTCGGCCTGCCGTTTTGTTAAGAACCGCTTAATGCTTGCCGCCAACTTGCCGGTTCCGGTTTTCTATCACGGTACTACGCTAAGAGCTAGGCTTAATCCCCCCCCCCTCCCTCACTGTCACCGAGATCTGCGAGCACGGTGTCGCCCTCTGTTCGCCGTCGGCGCATAATTAGTACTATTTCTCAGGATTAAGAGAAGGCGTCTCCTAAATGAATCTCGCGACACAGCGTGCTTGCACTCCCGAGGCGAACACGTCTAATTTCCGTCGGCATGGTTCGTGCCGGCCACGAAGCTCTGTAAGAGCTGCATGAGGTGCGAAACGCGAACATCTCAGAACAGCTGCAATTCTTAAACCGTGCAGTGACACGCTATCACGAAGCACGTTTAATATACATTTATAGTGGAGCTGTGCATTGCTAGGGTACCATAAGATGTTCGCGTCCGCACACAAAAACTATCATCATCGATTGCTCATACCCCGCAAGCACTCGTACCCCCGTAATCAAGCAAAAATCGCAATGGCTCATAGCCCCGTAAGGCAGAGGCTACAAGCACCCAGCAAAGGGAAGTGAATAGTGCTTACATCCTTTCGAATCACGCATACAACTTACAGAACAGCTTGTCGAAAACTGTCATCATCAATCGCTCTTACCCCTGTAAGCAATGGCTCATAGCCCCGTAAGCAAGCAAAAAATGCAATGGCTCGTAGCTCCGTAAGGTACATGGCTACTCACTTTGCGTGGGTTAGTTGCGAGTTGTTCGTAATTTCAATGAGGATATGTTGGGATCGAAAACGGAGTGGTTTACGCGTTTCGTATTGCAGACATATCCCGTGCGATGCCGCACCGATCCGGCACAACCGACCTTCCAGCAGCGTATGTGCATTTATTTGACATTATCAAAGAATGCGTCTGCCGTTTCGAATACGCCGATCAGTGTATATCACAGGGACCACAATGCCATTGTGACCGTCCTTACTAAGTGACAATGAGCAATACCATAAAGTCTCTACCACAAGTTTTCTGACCATGATGTTTACAGCTCCGCTGGTAACCACATTCACAGGGCGGAATGGCCCTGAATTTTTAATGAGTAGCGCAGTTTGTCGCAAAGTTGCTGTGTACGAAACAACCTAGTGCCAAATCCACAAAGCTTTTCGTTCGTAAGAGCCTTTTGCCATAGGCCGGTCACCCTCGCTAATATTATACTCAACGTCACACTTCACGCGCTCTTGATCATACGAACAGCTCTAGCAAAAGCGCTTTTATTTTAATAGTAACCTTGCCTCTTATATATGCAAATACTAATGCTTAGGAACACTGAGTTGCTTTTGCCAAGGTTATGTCAGATACAGGGGAATAGCGCAAGTGACGCTGCATAAATGATATGACAACTTTATATTCTCACCGGACTTGCGATAACGGCGCAAACGCAAAACGTCCACATTTTTTCTTCTTTTTTTTACATTTGAAAAGAAGCGTTTTTCGGGCCCATATACACGATAAAAAAGAAAAAGGTTTTTTTGTCCTAGAAGTGTTCGTAAGAGTAGTTAACACAAAAGCGTGGCGTTTTGCATGTTACTATACCGAAAGCAGGCTCCCGGTAACAAATGCCTATTACGAACAGATTTCCAAGCTTGGTCTGTGGCACAGATACAGCGTGGACAATGTTTATCTGTTCGAAGATGTACGGCGCCGAGTAATTGAGCTATCGATCAAAGAAAGACCACGAACGAAACAACAGACAAAGAAAGTTCAGTTATCCCTGCTACATTAAGAATCAACGGCAAAAGAGTAGCGGTAACGACAGCCTGTGAGCGAAATAGGGGGCTATTAAAATTTCGCCGACAAAGGCGACGCGTGAACAAGACAGGGGTAGGCCCTCACACTAAATTGTCCTAAGTGTCTTTCGTAGCCCTATGCCGCACTCCATAATGAAGCCTATACGAAATGCAAAACATAAAAAAAAATAAACGAGAGCACCTTGCATGTTGTGGCGCTGAAACAGATTGATAGCACAATCAGCGAAAGTACGTCAGGCGAAAAACGAATCCATTTGTGAACAGGCACCGAGTCGAGAAGCTGATGTTTTGTTTCGGTTTTTAATCATTCTGGTTTGTCTTTTTCGTCTCTGGGACAAGACTATTTTAGAGGAATTTGCTACGCTGGCAATATACTGTACTATAGCTATACTTTCGTTTTACTTGCACGTGAAGAAAAGCAATATAACTCCTAGATCGCTTTGCTCAAGCTTCCTGGCGGCATTTCCTCTTCCCTAAACTCTCTGTGTCTCGAAAGACGTGTTTTCTTTTCCCCTTCTAAATAGACCCACTTCCGCGTAATGAAAGGCAAAAAGAAAGAAATGACAAACCCTTTTAACTCCGCGATCTGCCATTTCTGTTACTGGCGTGTACAGCTTTGTTATTTTGCTCAACTGCTTTCCACGTTCTGTTTTGTCCTGTAAGCTAAAAATAGGAACTTGTGTATTTTGTGCGGAACAGGACGCAGTCACCAGACCTCGCTACGGAGATTGAGACTGTGGGTGGCCTGCACTCGACGTTGACGGCGAGAGAGAAGCCGCGATAACAGTCCCACCTTTCTGGCGTGCGCGACTACGAAGAACGCACACGTTCTTCGAGTGTTTATACAACGTATAAACTCAGCGCCGGAAAATGGGGAGACTTTTGACACATGTACCAGTACCCAAACTCGGACCTAGTGTACTGGAATTCGGCCCCCACGGCAGGGCGAGAGGGGGGGGGGGAATGTAGGAAGAAGTGTTTTTTGCGTGATTATTGTCACGTGGCTGCAACGGCGCAAAAGTATGCATGCAGACAGAGACGGAGTAAAGTGTAAGCTGTTTATTGTGCAATCTTGTGCCCTTTAAACGAAGATGCAGCTCAGTAAGTGCGATAGCAACGAGTCGGCGGTCATTGAATGAAATGACGCACGCTTGCATCTGGCCATTTTATGCTTACGTCATCGAATCGTCCAAATGCGCTCGTGGGGAAGATGTAAATTCTAGAACTCGATATAATAATTTAAAAAATAAATTGTGGGGATTTAGATGCCAAAACTACGATTTGATTATGAGGCACGCCGCATGAGTGGCTCGGGAATAATTTGCACAAACTGGGGTTCTTTAACGCGCACCTAACTCTAAGTGCACGGATATTTTCGCCCCCATCGAAATGCGGCCACCGTGACTGGGATTCGATCCCGCGACTTCGCGCTCAGCATCCCAACACCATAGCCACCGAGCAACCACGACGACTGTGCTATCGTGTACGTATCGTGTACTACCTCTTGTCTTTCGTCCGGGTTGCGCTGCCCACCCACAGAAACATGTTCAACCACCAACTCGCCGAACTTGCCGTGTTGTAACAATACATTAGCGCACCTATACAAGATGATACACGATAGAAGAGTTCTGAGCTTTTACGTGCCAAAACCGCGATTTTATTACGATGCGCGCAGTAGTGGGGAAAGTTCCCCCATTGCACGGGACACGGGCGTTCTTGCATTTCGCCCCCATCGAAATGCGACCGTCGCGGCCGGCAAGATGGGTCTGTCCTTCTGAAATGTATAGTATTACGTTCAAGAATTGTGCGTCATCTGCTATCGCCACCGCATTGTCGCATGACAGTAGAAAGGTTACAATGAAGGCACGTAGCGAAAGCGAATGTAACGCCTGTGGCAATATAGAAGAAAATGTTGCGGGAGCTTCAAGTGACAGGGATAGCGCTTGGTCTTCAACACTAGGGCACCCCATCATACCTGTGTTTTATTTATGTATCCATGTTTCTTAACGTCGCAAGCTTACATGAGGGCTATGAGAGAAAACGGTAGTGGACAGCCTGGGACAACATTTTGTAAGACTTTTTTATGCGATTAGCATTCCTTGCCCACTTCGGCCTTTTGGAGCCTATCTATCTATCTATCTATCTATCTATCTATCTATCTATCTATCTATCTATCTATCTATCTATCTATCTATCTATCTATCTATCTATCTATCTATCTATCTGTCTGTCTGTCTGTCTGTCGTCCGTCCGTCCGTCCGTCCGTTCACGCCGACCCACTGACGATAGTTGTGCACCCGCCTGGGCCACTAGGTATGTTCTTGTGGTCGTGATGCCGCCGTAGTCTTTTCATCATCGTCGTTACAGCTGCCGCTCGTCATGGCGCCGTGGTCATGCCTTCTATGCTGACCTAATGGCCTAATTTGTCTAACAGCTTGAGCCAATAGGTAAGTGTAGTGGTGCCGTTGTGGTTGTTGCATTGTCGTCATTCCAGCTTCGTCACCCTATTGTCATCATGCCATCGTCGCCACGCCATCGCCGTTATACAGACATCATGCATTCGTTGTCACATCCCCATCGTGATGCTCTGGCGGCTGTTCCACCGTCGCCACTACAGCTTTGCCATGCGGCTCTCGTCATGTCGCCGTCACGACGTGTCGTCATACAGGATTCCTGATACACTCGTCGTCACGCCATTGTCGTCATAGACTCGTCGTCATCCTAATTGTCATCATTCCGTTGTCTTGCCAACGTCGCCATTGCGTCGTCGTCATACAATTGTCCACATTTATTCGTTGTCATACCATCGTCGTGATGCCGTCGTGGTCACTCCATTGTCGTCTTCCTAACTCCGTCATCAGACTCTCGTCGTGCCGTCATCGTTACGCCATCGTCGTCACGGTGTCGCTTTAGCATCATCGTCACTTCAGTAACGTCATCCCATTGTCGTCGTGCCGTCGTCGCTAAACCGACTTCGTAGCTCCAACGGCGTCATTTTTTCTTCGTCATTCTATCGTAATTACGCTGTCGTCATTCAATGGTGACTATGCCACCGTTGTAATGCCATAGTCGTCATATCGTCGTTGGCAGACAGTCACTATCATTTATCCTTTGTCATACCTTTGTCGTCATGCCATACTGTGGTACAATCATCGTCATGTCAACTGCGTCATCCGGTTGTTGTCATACCTTGGTCGTCACGCCATCGACATCATACACTCGTCGTAATCCTAAAGTCCTCATATAGTCGTCGCACAAAGCCGTCGTTATGTCGTCGTCATTATTTAAGAATTTTCATCTCATGGTCGACATGCCGTCGTCGTCATACGACCTTTGTCGTTCTATCGTCTTCACTGCATCGACGTCATACAGTCGTTTTCATGCCGCCATGCTCACGGGCATAGCGAAGTTGGACGATACCGAAGTATGTTGCATAAAGCGGAAGCAACAGATCAGCATGCGCACAACAGATGTTAAACAAATGTGACTTCGCAAATACGGTGTGTCGCTACACTGCTCGAATGTTAATCACATCACCACCGACAGTGATTGTGAGATGAGTTCTGTCGTAATTTTTCCCCCTTATCGGTCTCATCCATTGACCGATCACGTGAATAGCAGAGGCATGGAGGAGGAGGAGGAGGAGGAGGAGGAGGGAATAAAGAGAGAAGGCAGGGGTGCTAAGCAGAAATGCATCTTGTTGGCTGCCCTGCTCTGGGGGACGGGAACGAGGGAATAGAAAAATCTCCCTTCAACTACCTCCGGGGCTTGTTCGCCGTGCGGCTAAATACGTGCTCCACGCGGAAATAGAAAGATAAGATAGAGGGAAGGAGCGGGGGGGGGGGGGGGAAAGCAACGGTGAGCAAGTGCACGCACGCGGAGTGCCTGGGCGAGTTAAATAAGTTCACTGAGGCATGCATTTATGCTAGCCAGTGACGAAAGGCAAGGGTACTACAAAATGGCGATACACTGCTGCCAACGAATTCAATTACAACTGGGTACCTATATTATATAGTAACATATTCTGACTCAACAGGAACACGTGAGCCAATAGCTCAACAGAACACTCACCAGAACACGTGAGTATTTCTGTTGATTCCAGCTTGCTACGAGGTACGGTCGCAAAGACGTTGGCCATCTCTTCATCGTCCGAACATGGAGCTCAGCTTAAATAACATGGAGCTCACTTTGGTATAACTGGAAGCAAAGTAGCTGGCTGACTGCCGGTTGCCGTCCACTCCTCGAATGTGATGACTTAAGTAGAATTTGAGCCATTTGACACTAAAAACGCTCTGGGTAAGCTGTGAAGTACAGTGTATGAATTGCAGAACTACTTAATCAACATGACGTTCATATGTGGGTCTATGTTAGTGTTTTTATTGCGTTGTGGGCATCAACTTCTTTTACTAACCACATGTGCATGTGAGACGCTGTCGCGCTTTCTTTCTTTTTTTGCATTTATGTTTATCTGTAAACTTGTTATGCCTGTGTGTCAGTGCCGGTATTGTGCGTGTGTAATGTAGGGCAAGGAGTAGCGTCAATTTCTTAACTGTGCCTTGGGAAAGTCGGCATGAATGTAGGCTTGCAGTTATTTGTTTTTAATGAAAAACAGCAAAATTCTTAGCCATTGAGCCGTCACGGTGAGCTTTCCCGCGTTACCGCGGCATCGACTCTGACCTCTAGCACAAGCTGCCAGATTGTCTGGCAGATTGCCGGGTTATCCAGAATGATGAACAAATGTCTGGGGATTGTACACGTGCATATTATCTCTATGCATATTATCTTTGTCATCACTACCTCAATTTCCGTCTGTCTATCCGTACTACTCGCAAAACGTCCACGTACCACTAAGTCAGACAGTTCTGCTCCGACCGACATCGCCACGGTCTCCGAAGCGAGAAAACTCAGACGCCGTCGAAGCAACCGAGAAAAAAAGATACTCTCGATACGGCGACCCTATACAAAAAGAGTCTGGTTTATTTGATCATCGATCGCAGATGCAACGCGCCTGAATGGAACTTAGGGCGGATTTCTTGGGCATCGATATGACCGATGTGCAGCTCATAACTGCGGCGTGATCATTGCTTGAGCGTTTGTTTGTTTGCTTCTCTGTTCATTCGTTCGCTCCTTGTGCTATCTTTTCCCAACCTCGTTCGGCACTCCGCGCACATACCCAATATCGTCTTCGACGCCTAAGCTGTCCCCGGCGGAATCCGGATGCAGGATGCGCCGCTTGCGGCTGCCTCGCTGCACAAACCACAGAACGGTGGCGAGCGTGAGGCATACGAAGAAGTTTTGAACAGAATTCAATATTCTTTTTTTTTTCTTTCCCCTCGAAAATGGAAGCAAATATGGAACGCCGCAAGGCAGAGAAAGATGCGCATAATCCTCTCTACATGTTTTCAGCACTAGAGCGCCGGTGCGAGCGCGCGCATCGCGACGTGACCACGCGTGCATTTTCCCGGTTCGCGATGGGGACGGGGAAAAAAAATACGATTTCATCAAAACTCTGAAAAAGCATGCGGCCAGATGTTCCGCAGGTACCTCGCACATCGACTTAGGTAGGCAGATACGCGAAAACTTAAAAAAAGAAGACAAATCGAATAATTCCATCGAAACGGGTACTTCCTACGAGGATCGCTTCCGAACCACCTTCGGCGTGAACAAGGCCATCCCTTGGGTATTTACAACTTTTTTTTCTTCTGTCATGGTGCCCGCTCTCAAAGCGCTTTTTAAGCGCTCCGTTGAAGAGAATATAAACGATTACTTGTATATGTTTAAAAATGAACATATTACGGCCTTTGAACCAACGCTCTACTTGAACTAAAGCTATCACCTAACGAGGCCAAGATATGAAAATGAAACTGCTTCGTCCAACGCGACCAGTCACTGTGAACTCTTCCACCGCACTCAAGCAGGATTCCACTGAGCACGATTAGCTTCTTCCAATGTAGTACGGCTTTAACGACAGCGCCGAGAATCATGATCTTCATAGAAAACGCCGTAAAATGGCGACATTTTCATACGTACAGGAGGGTGGCTAGCGTGTGGGTTTCCGCAAGCAAGGCGGCTCTAGAGGGAACCTGTAGATGTGCCCAACCTCGCCCAGGTCACACAGCGAATACACCTGCACCTCCGTAATCAAACCAGCTCGGGGTGTCACCATCGAAAGGAAAATTATATGAAGGATCTTCTCCGGAATCCGCACGCATCCTCGGTGGCCTCACATGTCACCTCCTCGCTAAGCTAATGGTTCGTCCGATGATACTACACCTATACTTGCACGAAATGGTTAAATACCCGATCAGTGTGATATGATCCTTTAAAGCAACGATGTGTTTTGATGAAATAAATTTAGGGGGGATGCAAAGCGCTGTATTTGAAGCTCCGAAAGACAGGATCCTCGACCAATGTGTTCGGTATTCTTGGTGATTAAAACTATGATTTAGCCTTTAACGCTTGGAGAAAAGATCACCGCACTATATTCAATTCGTGGATAGTATACTGCACTCACTGCTCCAGTCGCGAGAACCACAAACACAGAAACAAATTTTCTGCTGTCGGGAAGTACGTCTGCGTATAAAAGCATCAGTCGTGTCTTGGTATACTGTGACTTCAGCATGGCAAGGTGGAAAAACACAAGAGGCTAAAGGACAACCGTGGCGACTTCATCGAACCACGCAGCAGTAATTTTATAAGAAATAGTAGAACAGATAACCAAAGCGAATAGGCTTCACCCAATACATTGAAATCCAGACGCTGACTGTGCGCGTCAAGGTGACTTTGATGTGCACACCGAAAATGAACGCGCAAAAGCACGAGCGAGCGTAGACTCTGACTTTGAGTTCGATTGTACAAGAACGGCAGGCACATCCTATCGCTTTTCCTTGGCGTCCTGGAGGAGAACATCGAAAAAGCCGGGGAGGGATGCCGCGCTAGTTTGCATGAAGTCACTACTTAAACTGCTGATGGCGAGGAAAGAAGTTTGGTACAGTGTATCTCGTAACGGGCTTACTTTTATCGAGGATTGAGTCGACGCAATCGCCAACAAGGCCAGGTCTTTAGCGGAACAATTACAGTTACAAAGCGCTGAGTCTTTCACTGTGGGCCACGCTGCCTGCAGTGCTCCATAATACACACGTATAATATTGTTTGTGGTTATCCACTGAGACAACACGTGTTCCAAAAAGCACAGCCCAAGATCACCTTCGAAAAGAAACCCTCAAAAGCACCTGCAATGGCTTCACTGAGAAAAGATACGCCCAAAGTATACAGTGTCCAAAATCTTCCACTGCTCGAGCAACAAGAACTTCTCATTCTCTGAAGTCATTCAATAATACTATCCAAAGCCTACCAAGTTCTGATAAAAATTTCATAATCATCCCGTTCGTTGCGCATATCAGCGCGATTGTTCCTACAAAGTAAAAAAATATTTTTTTTTATTTCGCGTTACCTTTCTTTTTTTGAAGATTGTAGAGATTCCTCCACAGCAACAAAAACTGATCGTTTCCAGAGCGTCCTGCCTCATCTGCATTGTCAACAAGTTCGTCACAATGACTGACGCCCTGCAATGCGATAATAGCTCACGAACGGTTCTCGCAAAATTCCTAAGTGATTTTACAGGCCGGAACAATGGCGTGAGGGGGACAGAAGACAGCAGGTCACGATGGGTAACAGAGCTCACCGAAAAATCACCGTCTCTTCCAATCCGCGAAGATGGTCGAACAGCGAAGCTGTGTTCGTTACACCGAGTGTTACACCATGCCAGTCAAACATTGCAAGCAATCTCTATTGTAAATCTTTTGTTTCGACATTCTCACATCTCATTTTAGGTTTTCCGTGCTTCGCGTAGTGAGCATGCTTTAGGAGTGCTGCTGTTTAAACTCAGTATTTCTGGCACGCAGCTCGGGGTCGGCCCTACGACGACGAGCCCGTTCACGAGCCAACTCTTCCTGACGCTCGCGGCAGGCAGCTTCTTCCTCGGGAGTACGCACTACTCGTGGTCTCCTCATAGTTCTAGCTGGGATGGAATGTGCGGAACCACTAATTCAAAGCTCCGTATATTGGGCGCAAGACCCACCACTGGAGATGCGGACGCTGCAATCGCTTTGACGATTGAGTGGATTGGTTTGACGACTGACGTGGTTGCCGGCACTTCTTATATACTGGCACAAGAAGTGCGCGCAGCCACGCACTCCTAGTATCGCGTTCCAATCACTAGGCGCCGATCGTTGGCCGCAAACCGCCAGCATAACATTTGTTTTTTTCGCGGCAGGGCGAATCAGTCATCGATAAATTCGATGCCGAATTGGCTTCATCGCCGAAAATGCACCATGTGACAACAGTATGAGATTCGCGTATAAGATAGCATTATCACATGGGGCAAGGGGTCGCTCCAACCCCTTTCCCCTTGTGGGGCGTTTGTTTTCTTCTACCGCTAGGTCACGTGGCCCCTCTTTTGCGAAATCCGACAACGACAGCACAGCGTCCGCATAAACAGCTTCGCTGTAAAAAGAAAAGGCGTGAGCTTGGCTTTCTTTCGGTCCACGTAACGCGCCGAAGCTCGGAAATCCGTGTCAAGCGCGACAGTGCGCAAGCGAGTCAGTGTCTGGGACAAACAAGGAGGCGAGAAGTGAAAGGCGGCAAGCAACCGAAAAGCAGTGACTGAAAGTACACGTCAAAGCATATACCATCGGCCCGAGTCGGCAGGGTGGCGCGGATTGCCACCGTCGGGGTGTTCTTAGCGTTCCATGCCTGTCAGAACTCGTGACAGCCCGCGCTGCTTACTGCTGTCGAATGCTCCCACTCGGCTTAAAAGAAAAAAAAAATCAGAAGAAGGAACAAATGGATGAACGGTGGTTTATTGTCTCTTCTCATAAACCATCTTCGTCGTTCGCGCACGCCAAAGTGTGAGATCGTCGATGGTATTTTTTCAGGGTTTCTTTTTTTAATGTTAGTTTACGTCTGTTTCATACGCGCTGCACCGAGTCTATGAGGGCTATACGAACGCCAGAACAAATCGCAATGCTCGGAGACGGCTTGCCTGAGAGCTTTTCTACGCCACAAAATAAAATCTTTTATTCTGAAACGAAAGCATTAAATGGCTCAAGAGGCGGAAAATCCGGCGTTGTCATCGTCAGCGTGAGCGCACGACAGTACAACAAGGCTGGGAACCCTCGACCTTAAATGCTATTTAAGGTAAAGTTAATTAAGTCACAGTTAATTAAGATAGTAATAATTATGGTATTCGAACCCTCGACCTTTGGTGTCAATTAAGGCGAAGTTAAATTAAGACGACTGAGAGAGCATGGGCATCGCGCGGTGGTCGCAATGCTTTCACATTCATCCATGTAAGGATAACTAAGTGCCCCTTGAATCTCTTACAGCGAAGCTGTTTACGCGGACCCTGTGCCATCGTTGTCGGACTTCGCTCGTGCCACTGTCGGACTCGGGCCACTGCTCCCGCGTTCGCCATCTTCCACAGCTGGCTCCGTTGCCGCTCGTCATTGCAGAGTAGAATTACGCTGCTGTCGTCCTAATTGGGAGGCCGCGTTTACGGGGATATGAGCCGTTGCTTAAGGGGGTATGAGCCATTCATTCTCTTAAGTGGCGGATAGATTTAATTTCGAAAGCAGTTTAATTTTGAAGAATCGCAAGCGCCAATGCCGGGTGGATGCTGCTAACCGCCCCACCGAGAAAACTCGAGACATCTGACGCAAGCGACAACCGTGGACTGCGGGCATATCGTCACTGACGTCATTCTTTTCGTCGCAGCCGAACGTGTGTGCAACGTCATTAAGAAACACAAAGACGGCAATCGTCAAACCAATTCAACCAATCGTCAAAACGATTGCAGCGTCCTCATCTCCAGTTGTGGGCCTCGCGCCTAATATACGGAGCTTTGGACTAGTGGTTCCGCACATTCCATCCCAGCTACAACTGTGGGAAGACCACGAGTATAGTGCGTACTCCTGAGGAAGGATCTGCCTACCGCGAGCGTCAGCGACAGTTGGCTCGTGAACGGGCTCGTCGTCGTAGGGCCGACTCCGAGCTGTGCGCCAGAGTTGCCGGAGCTCAACGGCAGCGCAGCACACATCGCTGTTAGACGTTCTTCGCAGACTGGAAGGGGCGGTGATTTTTTTTTATTTTATGTTGATACGAAAGCGCCAAATGGCCCATTGGGCGGAGGAGCCCGCGTCTGTCATCTGAAGCAGCGAAAGGGCAGGTAAATTCCCGTTAGCTGCGACGTCACCTAAATTCAGAAAATAAAAAAAGAAAACAGGCTTTTTCACCTATCTTGACTATTTATTAATTTTACTTAGTGATGTTCCGTTCTACGTGCCAAAATGGTGTTTTACGTGCCAAAATCACTTCCTGATTATGAGGCACGCCGTAGTGGAGGACTCCGGAAATTTAGACCACCTCGCATTCTTTAACGTGCACCTAAATCTAAGCACACCGAAGTTTTCGCATTTTGCCCCCATCTAAATGCGGCCGCCTTGGCCGGTATTCGATCCCGCGACCTCGTGGTCAGCAGCCCAACACCATACCCACTGAACAACCACGGCGGGTTGATGTTACGTTTGCTCTATTCTACTACACCTTCCCTTTCATTACTTTCACACTTCACACGCACAAAGGAAGTGGCTGGGGTTCAACGTGGCTTCAACCTATTTATACGAGCGAAAGCTCCGTTAAGCATGGTTAGACACGGTTCTTCAGTGCTTATATCGAGCTATATCGGCTGGCCGGGTGCTCAGACTCAGCCTGGCGCCTGCGCCGAAGAGTTGACGCGCTCGCACCGGCGCCTGCTTCGGCCATGGCGAGACTGAGCGACGAAGCGCCGGCGAAGCAGCTGTTAAATCCTCGCCTAGTCACGTGGTACACAGCTGCGACGCCTCTCACGTGACATGACGTCGCCCCTTCACACTTGCACGCCGGCGGCTGAAGGTCGAACGCGCGCCGAGATTGACCTTAGGAGTTGCACCTCGAGCAGTACGGCTTTGGCTCTGAAAAAATTCAATCACTATGTATATTCTTTGCTTCGCGTTTTTTTCCGTTCATGATACGGTAGTCGCAGTCGGGAACCGAACCACCGACCTCTTGCTTGCTTAGAACCAGAACGAACTACAGGCTGGGCTGTGGTTACAAAGAAGGCAATGAAAGACAGAAGCTGCAACACCGAGAACGTTACTCTGTATAAACTGCGGCTGCGCGTCAGCACTTTCGCTTAACCGACCGGTTCGAACGACCCGAAGAGACAAACGAGGAACGAAGTCTGCGAGGATCATTAGGGGATTCATTAACGGAGGCACAATACGAGGAAGCCCGCAGCGGAGTCCCACCTGACCAATTAGCCAGCGGCGTGCCGTCCGCACCCGCTCAAGCCTGGCCGGTATTTCCATTCTGGTTAACCTGGTCACGGTTCCGCTCTCTCTCTCTCTCTCTCTCTCTCTCTCTGTCGCGATCTCTCTTTGAAAAGATAAAACGACCCTTGCATGGCTTTGTGGCCCCTTCTGTTCCTCCAGGTCTCGCGAAGAATAATCAATGCGCCTGAATCTATACACTAAGCCGATTTACTCATCGCACCAATATACGCAAACTCGGTGCCAGTGTTCTTGTCGTGTAAATTTATCTGCCTTCTGCGTCCCGAACGATGCGAATACCTCTTTGATGCAGAGTTGGTCGTGAACGCTTACGGTCGTCATGGTAGCGAATAAATAGAAGTAAGGAAATCGGAAACAGCCTCGCGAGTGAAGGAAATCTGTGACCACTGGGTACATTTATTTATTTATTTATTTATTTATTTATTTACTTATTTATTTATTTATTTATTTATTTATTTATTTATTTATTTATACATACTGCAGCGCAATATGCGCTATAGCAGGAGTGGGTTAAGAAAATGTACAGAAAATACATTGGAGTATACAGCGGTAGACACAAGTGAACACTTTTACAAAAAGAGCACTGATGAAAGAAAAATACACAAGAAGTTATACAAATGCTGTCAGACATGGGTGAGCCCGATTATGCATCTGGGATGGCGGTTGCAAAAATTTGGGATGAGCATGAGCGAATGGACCCAGGTAATGAATTCCAGTCTTCGATGGAGAGGGGAAAAAAGCTGAATTTGAACATGTTAGTACCTGAGTAGTACGGTATCAAGTTTAGGTCATGATGTCTTCTCGTTGATGATCCCGGCGCGAAGTGAATGTAATTATCATTTGAGAGCCTAACTAAAGAATTGACAATGCAATGCAAGAATTTTAATAATTCGACACGGCGACGAGAAGAGAGCGTGTTTAGGTTCAAGGAAGAAAGTGTTGAAGAGGGTGAAAAGTCGCGATCGTAACGATGACATATAAATTGCACAGCTTTTTTCTGTATAGCTTCTAGTTTATTAATCTCTAACTGCTTATGCGGGCTCCAAACTACAGATGCATAATCAAGAACAGGGCGAATTAGAGATTTATACATTAGTAACTTTGTGTCTTTAGGAGATCAGGTTAGCGTTCGCCTCAAGTAACCTAATTTTTTAGTGCTTTACTGCATATGTAATCAATGTGTTTGGACCATGACATGTTATGCGTAAAATGACACCAAGATACTTATACTCAGAAACCTTATCTACAGCACGGCCATTGAACGAGTAACTGAAAAGGGAGGGGGAAGATTTGTTGCAGAAAGACATCAGAATGGTTTTATTGAAATTAATCTTCATTTGCCAAGTGTTACACCAATCGCAAAATCTAGAAAGCGACTCTTGAAGATGATAATGATCATTAGAAGATTTAATCACTTCATATAGAACGCAGTCATCAGCATAGAGACGGATGCTAGAAGAGCAGTGAAGTGGAAAATCGTTTATGTATCATAAAAAAAAGAAGCGGCCCAAGGACGGAGCCCTGGGGCACACCTGATGTCACATCAACAGTAGCGGAGTCAGTCGAACTGTAAGAGACGAACTGGGAGCGAAATGAGAGAAAGCTTAAAATCCAGTTAACTAAATGAGGATTATTCAGTAGAGCATTAAGTTTAGCAATAAGTTTAGAATGTAAAACGGTGTCAAATGCCTTCGAGAAATCTATGAAAATGACATCAACCTGGTTGCCTACATCAAGGTTAAATGAAATGTCATGCGTGAACTCAACTAGCTGCGTTATCGTGCTAAAACCGCGCCTAAACCCATGTTGCATATTAGACAGTAAATTATTTGATTCCAGAAAGAGCATGATGTGCTTATGAATGATGGGTTCCAACATTTTGCATGACTCTGACGTCAGTGAAATTGGTCTGTAGTTCGACAAATACTGCTTATCTCCAGATTTATAAAGAGGGAGCACTTTGGCTAATTTTCATGAGGAAGGTACAGTAGAGGATGATAAGGACTTTCTGAATATGACTGACAGGTATTTTGGTGACCACAAAGAATAACGAACAAGGAACGCGTTGTGTATCCCGTCCGGACCGGTGCATTTCTTAACATCCAGGTTTAATATAAGGTTGAGGATGCCTTCGCAGTTTATCTCAACGTCACTGATTGCTTCAGAAGAAACTATATTGGTAAGTGTCGGGATAAGGTTGTTATCGGAAACAAACACGGAATGGAAATACTTGTTGAAAGCCTCGGATATCACCGCCGGGTCGTTGATGACGTCGTTATCTATCCTGAAAGAAGTGGATGAAGCATCGCGAGGTAAAATAGAACACCAAAATTTTCGTGGGTTAGTTCTTAACAAATTGTGCAGGCGAACGCGAAAAAAGAAATCCTTGGCACTTTGCAACTTAAGATTGAGTTCATTCTTTGCCTTAACATATCTATCCAACGCCATGGGATCAGCGCCTCTTCTGGAACGCCTTAACCTTCGAACGCGACGGGACAAATGCAAGATATCACGAGTCATCCATGGAATGTCAGAATTTCTTTTCTTAGTTTTGATGGGCACAAAACGTTCGATACATGATTTGACAACATGACCACATATACTGCAAAACACTGCTTTAATTCATACACACGACAGCCCTCAAACCTTACATATGGTACATACAAAATGTTATGCCTTAATGGAACTCCTCTTAGTAAAAAAAAGAGAGATAAAATAACGAAAAACACGAAAGGAAAGAAAGAAAGAAAGAAAGAAAGAAAGAAAGAATCTCACAACTTCACTTGATGTCATAAACAACAGTTGGAAACCGTAAAGCGATTCCTTGCTAGCAGCGGTAAAAGCACTCGATTTAACAACACCGTGTTAGTCGAGAGAGCTTTGTAGAGAATGGCTCATCACTACCTTATTTCTCTGTACTACCATACATCGCAATGCACCAAAAAAATTTTCCTTTTTTTTTTTGCGAGAAGACGCGAAATAAAGTAGCAGCCTATAGTTACAACTCCCCCTCCACACCTTTCATTTTTCACAGCATGTAATTAACGTTCTCGCCATCACAATGAAGTGGGTCCTGTTCGTTATAAACAGGTGTAACAGCTTATTTTAAGCGCTGCCTTTTCTTTCTTTCTTTCTTTCTCTCTTTCTTTCTTTCTTTCTTTCTTTCCATCGCTTCGTAAGAAATTCTTGCACATGGAATCGGTACCGTGTAGTTTGGCGCAATAGAAGCGTAAACTTTTATTTTCAAATCAAAAAGATTTGAGTCCGGCGTCTTTTTAGTGGGTCTGGGCACCCACCGCGGACGCGGTTCCGAGACCTTGTCTCGAAGCGGCTTCCTCGGCTCGCTGGACGGCCCAGAGTTGTGCTGTCAGGTCAGAGCTGAGCAGTGCGGTCATCCAGCGTGACTGGAGGCTGGCGGTGGAAGAGACGGAGGGGTCGGCACTGTCCGACTTGTTTGTTAGGTCCCGACACTCCCATAACATGTGATTTAGTGTGGCAACCTCGCCACACGATGTGCATCTGTTTGTAGTGTACATGTCTGGATACATGGCGTGCATGAGTCTGGGGTTTCTGTAAGAGTCTGTTTGTAATTGTCTGAAATGTACGGCTTGCGTCCTGTCTAACCTAGCGTGAGGCAATGGGTATATGCGTCTTTGTAATTGGTAGCGCGCCGTGATGTCGTGAAAACTAGTCATACGATCCTCCCATGCCCAGACGTTTGCAGTACCCCGCGGGGGCTCTTCCTCCGATGCTGCTCGGTGAGTCAGGCCTCGAGCAACGCCGTGAGCCGCTTCGTTGGGGGTACTCATTCCAGTGTGTGCCGGGATCCATAGCAAATGCCTTCGGTTATCAACGTCGGCCTCTCCCTGGTGTATGGGATGTCGCTGGATTATGTGATACAAAGCGGAATTTATTTCAGCAAATTTTCAAATTAACAAAAAATACCGGTTTCGCAAGCAGCACTTTGACCATATTCAAGAAGATCTCTTGCACTAGAATTGTTCGTAAAGAATTTTAAGCCAATCCTGGTGTACGAAATATTATTAGCGAAGGTGATCGACCTGTGGGAAAAATCCCTTAAGAACGAAAGAAATTGTGAATTCGGCCCTAGTTTTTTTACTTCAGGAAAGTGAAGCATGTGTGACACGAGACCTGTTTATTTATGATATGTGGGCCCGTATTCAGAAAAAAAATCTACTTACGCTAGAATTATTCGTAAGAGCACATTACATCCAGTCATGATGCTAGACATAATTTGCGAAGGGGCTGGTCAATGGCAAAAAACACTTACTAACAAAAAGCTTTATGAATTCGGCGCCTATTTATTCCCCGGGTAATACATTGACGATGTCGCACGTAAAAGGAAAGGCAGGCGCCTGGTAATTGTGGCGCCTGCTACTTCTGCCTTGAGAAAAGCGCAAGTAGAGCACTATCAGAGATAACAACTTTAATTGCACGCGTGTAATTACGTCAAGCGCCGTGTTACTTGCAAACCAGTCATTAAATAATTCAGTATGTGCGTGCACCAACATCGAAGTCTTCGCTTAGTACTTAACCATGTAATGCCCAAACTCACTTTCACACCAAAGAAAGCTAGAACTACATCACCTTTATTTCTGGTCATGGAGCATATATTCTTGCAAAAAACAATCAAATGTTCTTTGAGTAATATCCTAACTAGCACAGTAATTATTTATTTAGTCATTGATTTCCTGAGCCATCTACAACTGAAAACTCGCTGCAGCGTATAAAAAAAAGAGGCGGAACCCATCCCACGATAACTCTCGACGGCAATGCGTTAGCATTAAATTAATACAGTGACACAACGTACTGCAACCGCCAAAACGAGTGTGTATGAGGCGCCTACTGCAGCGGCACTCCTTTTTCGTGCTTCCCTAAGGATACTCGGCACCATCTAGCACCGCCGCAGCGAATTAAGCCTACACGTGGGCCCCGAAATGCATGGCGCGCGGGTGCGTGAGAACGCTGAGAAAGGCGCTATGCGACAACCGGGCTCCTCTCTCGCACCTCTTTCTGGACAAGGCTGCGCCATCTAACGGCACTGCCGAGAAGTGCGCGCGTGGTCTCAGAGGCGAGAAGCGCGGCGAGGCGCACGCTTACCGTAGGCGGGAATACGGTCAGATACAAACATAGATAGATAGATAGATAGATAGATAGATAGATAGATAGATAGATAGATAGATAGATAGATAGATAGATAGATAGATAGATAGATAGATAGATAGATAGATAGATAGATAGATAGATAGATAGATAGATAGATAGATAGATAGATAGATAGATGAGACAGACAGACAGACAGACAGACAGACAGACAGACAGACAGACAGACAGACAGACAGACAGACAGACAGACAGACAGACAGACAGACAGACATGTTGGGGGGTGGGTTGCGTGCGTGCGTGGTCAGTTCATGCGCTGTCCGTATCACCACGCGCGAAACATGCTCCCGCGCATAGAGTTTCTCACTATAACACCTAGAGGGAAATCTGGCGCCACCGTCTATGGGGGTTTCTTAAGGGGGCACCGTGCCGTCATGGGAATGACGGTATATGTGTCTGCGAGGCTCGTGTTGGCTAGTGTTGTAAGAGGCTTCGTCTAAAACGTGGATATGCCTACACAAATAACGCGTTCTCAAAGTAAAATCTTCATAAAATGTTTCCATTCACGCATATTACATCTTTACTCACCTACAATGCATGACGACGGGAAGAAAAGCAAGAACAGACGACAAACTGTTTCAAAGCGAGCGCGAACCTTCTCGTCTGTCCTCCAACTTTAGCGGCCCGCTGATACTTTTTACGTAATATATAATCGTACGAGCAATAACAAGTTCTTATAGTTAAACAAAACATGTTTTTCCGTAATAATGAAACCAAAACAGCTTTTCACGTGCTTTTTTAGTAGAAAATGAATCGTTGTGACAGACGGAACGGTGCTAGCCAAGCGCGTCTTCAAGGTGTCCTGTCTCTCCAAGAACGATGCCAATCCGAAGTCACAATATACCGGCATTCCCATGTATACCACAGCGCAGCAGCGCCAGATTTCCCTCTAGGTAATGTAGTGAGAAACTCTATGCTCCCGCGGATGACGCCATTTTCAGAGGACCCAGGGTGAGAAAGATATCTGTCACGCGCCATGCCCGTAAATGCATCCACAGTGAATAAAACGGGAACAAGGAGAAAGAGAGATGCGCGGCTCCTATCGGGATCGTCCACGAAGGACGATCCCTACGAATCCAGAGTGTACCCCCGCGATTTATGAAAGCCTTTGTAAATCCTGTGGATTTTAGAAGGGCTTTCCGTTGGGAAAAGTCACTTGTCATTAGCCTGCCGCCTTCGCTAACAATGCGGTAATTTTACTATTGGCACACCCCTGCTTTTGAAAACGTTCACTCGTACCAACTAATTTGCGAATTCGGGCACGGGACAGGTATTGTAGATGCTAGAATAGCACGTAAAAGCGGGTCCAGGTTCCCCGTCGGGTACGTAGAGCTTCCCTTTCAAATATTCGTCATTTTTCTTCGTTGTCGCTATCGTCTATTTCGATCTAACAGTTAGCTCGCACCACTTGCTACGCCGGAAGAAGTAAAGAAAGCCTTAGGAGATATGCAAAGGGGGAAGGCAGCTGGGGAGGATCAGGTAACAGCAGATTTGTTGAAGGATGGTGGACAGATTGTTCTAGAGAAACTGGCCACCCTTTATACGCAATGCCTCATGACCTCGAGCGTACCGGAATCTTGGAAGAACGCTAACATAATCCTAATCCATAAGAAAGGGGACGCCAAAGACTTGAAAAATTATAGACCGATCAGCTTACTGTCCGTTGCCTACAAAGTATTTACTAAGGTAATTGCAAATAGAATCAGGAACACCTTAGACTTCTGTCAACCAAAGGACCAGGCAGGATTCCGTAAAGGCTACTCAACAATAGACCATATTCACACTATCAATCAAGTGATAGAGAAATGTGCAGAATATAACCAACCCTTATATATAGGTTTCATTGATTACGAGAAAGCGTTTGATTCAGTCGAAACCTCAGCAGTCATGGAGGCATTACGGAATCAGGGTGTAGATGAGCCATATGTAAAAATACTGGAAGATATCTATAGCGGCTCCACAGCCACCGTAGTCCTCCATAAAGCAAGCAACAAAATCCCAATAAAGAAAGGCGTCAGGCAGGGAGATACGATATCTCCAATGCTATTCACAGCGTGTTTACAGGAGGTATTCAGAGACCTGGATTGGGAAGAATTGGGGATAAAAGTTAATGAAGAATACCTTGGTAACTTGCGATTCGCTGATGATATCGCCTTGCTTAGTAACTCAGGGGAACAATTGCAATGCATGCTCACTGACCTGGAGAGGCAAAGCAGAAGAGTGGGTCTAAAAATTAATATGCAGAAAACTAAAGTAATGCTTAACAGTCTCGGGAAAGAACAGCAATTTACAATAGGCAGCGAGGCACTGGAAGTCGTAAGGGAATACATCTACTTAGGGCAGGTAGTGACGGCGGATCCGGATCATGAGACGGAAATAATCAGAAGAATAAGAATGGGCTGGAGTGCGTTTGGCAGGCAGTCCCAAATCATGAACAGCAGGTTGCCGTTATCCCTCAAGAGAAAAGTATATAATAGCTGTGTCTTACCAGTACTCACCTACGGGGCAGAAACCTGGAGGCTTACGAAAAGGGTTCTACTCAAATTGAGGACGACACAACGAGCTATGGAAAGAAGAATGATAGGTGTAACGTTAAGGGATAAGAAAAGAGCAGATTGGGTGAGGGAACAAACGCGAGTTAATGACATCTTAGTTGAAATCAAGAAAAAGAAATGGGCATGGGCAGGACATGTAATGAGGAGGGAAGATAACCGATGGTCAGTAAGGGTTACGGACTGGATCCCAAGAGAAGGGAAGCGTAGCAGGGGGCGGCAGAAAGTTAGGTGGGCGGATGAGATTAAGCAGTTTGCGGGGACGGCATGGCCACAATTAGTACATGACCGGGGTTGTTGGAGAAGTATGGGAGAGGCCTTTGCCCTGCAGTGGGCGTAACCAGGCTGATGATGATGATGATGATGACTTGCTACGAACTGTTTTCGTAACCAAATGAACTTATTGGTCCTGGGCCCTGTATCCAGTTTCTTAAATAGTGAACCTATTCGCAAAGAGAGATTTGCGCCCGCCTGATCTACTTTGTCAGCGCCAACTAACTTGTCGTGACTGGCCAGCTCACACAGATCGCAGTCAGCCTCTTCTCGCAGTAAGATTGGCCTTTATATATATATATATATATATATATATATATATATATATAGTAGAAGTGTGATTTACAAATACAGGGAAAGTCATTTCTTTCATGTACCCTATGCGGTCCAGGTACATCGCCTAGCTGAAAATACAGGCCGCCAAACGGGAGTTTCTCAGACTGAAAGTTTCCAACTGAATACGATCAAGAGAGGGAAAGAAGACAAAAATAAAATACAGGGAGAGGTCAAACATGTAGACGCTTGTTTAAGGATAAAAAAGACGCAAAGACAGGAGAGATCACTGAGGATGCTCTGTCAAGTGGAACTGCACATCGAAGTTTTCGATGTGTTAGTTTGCACATTCCTCGCGTTCCGCGATCGAAACGACATATCTGAGACTCCCTCCTGCATACGACGAATAGAATGCGAAACGCTGCTATCGTGGCAATATCACGTTCTTCTTTGCCTTCCACCTTTACCTACGCAGCTGCAAAAAACACTTCCCACCATTTCAACGCGCATGTTCGCCAGTAGAACGCAGCCTGAAGCGGCGCTTTCATATTGTTACGTAGGAAGTCACTGACTCCAGTCCAGTCACAGTCCAGTCACTGACTATTGAAAACGTTCACTACTATACGTCACAACTGCAGGCTGAAGCCATACCCAAAATGGGGGAACGAACAGGCGCTAGGCAAAGTCATCACCGTTAAATACCCTCATCATCTTAACCACAATTTTTCTACGCACAGAGGAGGGACGAAAACCGTTCCGCCAAGTGCCACCGTGCCGCAGTAACACTTTCGCTAAAGCGGAAGTTTCGCTCCCAGCCTCGAGTGCGAGGAAGCCTTAATTTCGGCGGCGCCGAGCCATGCGCGCACCGTCACCTGGCACATACAGCGCGCCGGTAATGAACTTTCTTCGGGCCGCGGACAAAATGGCCTCGAAGCGCTTCCCTGCGCAGCGGCACTCCATCACTCAGCGCAGCTACTGAGCAGCGTGAAACGCCTACAGCGCGCTGGTTGCGAGGGCTCCTCCACAGTGCCGCTTGACGTGGTAAGTATGTTGTATCGTAGAGGAAGATTCCATCAAACTGAACGGAAGCACTCGGGGGCGCACGTGCGATGACGAACGAAGGCGCTCCAAATGTTTCCCGAGGACTTGTCTCTATAGAGCGTGGATGGTGCAAGCAGAGACTGGGCGCGCAACGGGTTTTCTAAGATGTTCAGATCCCACACTAGTTGCCACGATCCGCCCCATCCAACTTTCTAGAGGAAGGTGGGAAGCCGCGCTGCGTCAGCCTGTTGCAATATGCGTCTTCCTGGCTGTTCCCAGATTGCTTGTTCTTGTTTTTCTCAAACGTAACACCATTAACGAGAAATGGTAGATTACTTACGCGGCATCATCTAACCGTGTGCGGGCGGGCGTTAAGAGGCCCTCGCGGTAAAGTTTACTCGCATAGCGTAGTTTGTGCGTGATGCGATGCTTCGGTGCATTCCAAGCGTTGGAGAATCATGCTTATTTCGTTATCTTACAGAGGCAACATGAATGCGCAGAACGTAAACACTGGACGTTGGCTTGCGTTAGCGTCCGCTGCGCGTCGTTAACGGTGATGAGCAACGTGTCGCCGCGCCTTGTAGTGAGAGAGCTGCAAGTACCCGACGCTAAGGCAGACTTGCAGCTATGCTTTAATATGATATCTTACCGAAGCACCCAGCGGGCATCTGGCGGCTTCCTACTGAGCTCCCCTACTCTAAAATGACATATTATTACTGCTACTGAAGCCTTTCATAAGTGTCAATAAAGTGTGGACATACATACATACATACATACATACATACATACATACATACATACATACATACATACATACATACATACATACATATATACATACATACATACATACATACATACATACATACATACATGCATGCATGCATGCATACATGCATACGTACGTACGTACGTACGTACGTACGTACATACATACATACATACATACATACATACATACATACATACATACATACATACATACATACATACATACATACATACATACATACATACATACATACATACACGTCTCACACGAAGTCCTCACAGAAGTTGTATTACAAGAACTTGCATTTATCACGTAACTTCGTTAAAGCAGCAGACGCGTTTATGCTGAAATGCACCAGAAGTACAAGCCAAAAAAGGCCGTAAAAAGCAACGCACAAGAATCACTGGTATCACTGGTATTCACTCACTGTATTCGCAAGCTTAATTTCTACCAATACGACTTTTATTCTTCCGCATTTGAGCTCTCCACGGCAATATATTGACAGCTCGCCCTATCATTCGCTATTGTTTATTCAAGCCGTTCGCTTTTTCAGTGCAAGACGACCTGTTCAGTACACAGGAACACAATAATTACGACGCACATTTGACTCGGTGCACGCCAAAGTACTGAATAATACGGGCGCCAAATTGTTTTAGAGACATCATGCCTTTTTACCGACAGCGTATACAGTCCCAAGCCGAAAGCCCCTCTCTTAACTTTTACGTTTAGAACATTTCAACGTTATCAAATACAATTCGTTATTGCGGCGCAATCACTCAGTAAAAAAAAATGTTCTTGTCGGGGATCCACATTAGTAAAGGGGGTTCTCAATAAGCTTCGACAAGTGGCGCTCCAAGTTGCGCCAACTGTGCGACGGAATCTATGTCAAAGCCATTAGACAAGTCATTAGGCGTCATTTACTCGCTTGCATACGCACGCCAGTGGATATTATTACTGTGCAAGAGATCATTCGCCAAAAGTCGCCGCTTCGAACTGTCAGACGGCCAGCAATCAATGAACTCCGCTTTTGTTCAGCCAATGCACAGCACTCTTATTAATTCTTACGATATAACGGTTTCCTTTCTCTCTCTCTCTCTCTCTCTCTTCTATTTCTTTTTTTTTTTAACATTAGAAGCCGAGCCTGCTGAAGAGGCGCGTGGGCGCTGACGAGAACTTCGGTTAGTATAACACAAACGGCGTTATTTGTTTGCAGCTTCGCGGTGATGGATCGTCGTTCGTAGCAACGCGTTCTTCCCGGCATTCATGCGGCCTCGTTGATGGAGCGAAATATCTCAGAAAGGACACCCGGCGAGAATGCAAATGAAATGTTCATTACGCGGAGAGTCACTCTTCGCGCCACGCAAACTTGCAACTACTGTATAGTTTCGTATATATTGTTCGTATAATCTACAGTCCATGCAAGAGCTAGGGCCTGCGAGAGGAGCTATTTAGTCGCTCGCAAGGATTTAATCATGCAACGGTTTCTGAATTAGAAGCAAAGCTAGCGTGCTTGCCGCAAGCGCAGAGGCGCTCAACTCGGCTGCAGTACGCAAGGCGTGACTGACCACAAATGTTTATTTCCTTATCCCTTGAAGAGACCTTACTGAAGTATTAACGTTTGTAAAATGATAAGAATGATAATGATAATCTCTCCTGTAGTAAAACACGTTCACTACCTGTCGATACGCTAGCGGTATAAAAAAGGTAGAAATACGCACATACACATACGCACGCAGGTGCACACACACGCACGCAAGCGCACGCACGCACACATACAAGCAGGGAAACTCCACAATACGCACACGCCCTCGCATGCAAATAAAATGACAATTCGCTCGGGCAATATCTGTGCCACTTATGTTCGCGAAAAGCTGGGAAGCCTTTCAATGCACCGGGTTTACTTGACAGTTCCGAAAGGGCCGCCACAAGCAGTCAAATACATGCGCGTGGATGGTTTCCAATCTGCTGTCTATATACAGCCGGGCGTGCCACTAAGTCATCCAACGAGCTTTCAACAAGTTTCCAACATGTTCCAAGAGCCTGAGCAGCCACAGTTCCAACGCGTCGTCCGAAGTATCGGATGGTTTTGACGCACAGACGTCCACCCACTTTAACCGGCAAGTTTTGCGTACGAGCATTTTTCTTCCGCACGTTTTCCGGAAAGTGGGCCGCGCCGTCGCGTCCCTTTGCGAATAAGGCTCTCACAAGTGCGCCCGGTCATGTGGAACTACTCCAATGCTTCAAATCAGCTTTTCTTTTTTTACACAAAATCAGCTGGTGCAATAAATTAACATATCCATTGGTTGAGAACACTTTACGGTTCTTTTGTTCGTTGTTCTACAGCGCATCGAAATGCAATCGCGAGCAGAACGACACATCGACAGCGACAGATTCGCAGGCATGGTGGTGAGCACTTGTGTGAGCAACGTCTTTTTTATTATTATTATTTCGTTGCCTGCGACACATTCAGGACGTGCACTCATTGCCTTCTTGTGAAGTACCCTCCACTGAGTTCTCAGTTACTAGAAGATTTATATCAGTGAAAGCATACGGCTTTGGTTTGGCTTGTGCACGCAAGCCGCTCGGGTTCCCGAGTGCGCAAGCCCGCTTGCGTAACCTAATCTGAAACTCTGTATTAAGTATGTCCTTTTTGGCTCGTTATATTGTAACGTGTAATGACGTTACAACTACATCTCTTTCATGCCTCGTTCCTGTGCGCTTCAAGGAGAGCTTGCATGAAAGATTTTTCTTCAGGAAACAATAGCACTCCCCGGTGATGCGGCCAGTCTGACAGGCACTACCGCAAATCGCTGTTTATTTTCTCAGTCGGTAAATATTGGGGCTCATTTCAGTCCATGGTGATTGAATGCAAAGATTGCTCGTGCACCGTACGTTGGGCGGACATTAAAGAACACCAATGGCCTAATTCACGAAGCTTTTCGTTAGTGCGCTGTTTGCCATTAGCCTCAGCTACATCCGCTAATAACATATCCAATATCATGATTGGTTAGCGTCTACTATTGCCGAAAATTTTAGCGTAAAGATTTTATTTTCTTGATTTCTTTATATATAATCCCAGGCGGTCAAAATATATTCGTATATACCCTAAACTATGACGGCTCTCATGAACTGTGTACTGCTTTGTGAAGCTAAATCCCATGAATAAATCAATCGACCCACAATCAATCAGTCAATCAATCAGTTAGTACAGCGTTGCCGACTAGACTGCAAATGTAGATGCACAAGCAACGAGGGACGTTTTTGCTATCTTACGCAAACGCACTTCTGATATTTCTTCAATGAAGCAAACATGTGACGCATCAAAAATTACGCACTGCCATGAGGCATTGCAGGGGCCTATACCCTATAAATCATGATAAGGAACGGGAAATGTCACTGCCGGTAACATGGGCACATATTCAGAAATCCGTTCAAACGCCAAGAACGGCTCTTCGAAGTTCGCCCCGCCGAATCATCACAGACGACAGCCGAGACGCCAGCCTTGGAGCGAAACTGTGGGCTTACGCATGAAAAGCATCGTGAACGGTCCTTGTGCTGCCATTTCATGCGTCCCGGAATTATATACGCAACGAACGGCTCGCTGGTAGGCTGACCACGTCCGGCGGCGTGATGGAAGTTTATGGTGGAAAAGCCGAAAAGGCATTCGAACGTTACAGGCCAATCTTCCAAAAAAAAAAAAAAGGCCGCACTGAAGGGGAAGCTGCGACGCGTGTGTGAGGCATCCGAAACTGTGATGGATGCTGAGTAGACGATGCTATGACACGTCGATTCCCATGATCGAGGTCCTGATTGGTTCACGTAAGCTGTAGCTTCCGCACAAGCGCCACATTCTTGCAACGCGCTACGCTGCACAGTCCCTCAAGTCTTTCTGTGCGGGGGCAATCACACTGCAGATGGGGAGAACGATCTCCACATGCATTTGCCAACCCGCCGCACTTTCCCTCGCCCCCAAACGACTTCCTGCACTTCATTCGGCCTAAAATGAAATTGTCGAGGATAGAATGCTGCGTGATGTCAGCGCACTGTTGCGTCTGCACGGCGTCAAGGACTGCCGCATCATGCAAATGACTCACCGAAATGCTGAAGCCAGCACAGGCACCAAACGAGCACGGCGTGTCTTGTCATCTTTAACTTCTTCACGAGATGAGCCCTCCCGCTTATCCAGGGTCCTCTAAACGATGTCACGCAGTCAGGAGCATCGACCGGCGACGGGCTGTCGTCCGCATCGAAGTTTTGACGTCATGGCCGTTTGCGCACGTGAAACGTTCTCTGAGCGATGAAAGCCAAAATACGTAAAGTTCTGCGAGAATTGCTGCCCCACAGGAACTTACCTACAACGAATGTTTGTCGGTGAGCGCCGAACTCCAGACACACCGTTTACAATAAGCGCAACACTGAATCCTCACAATTTCATCCCGATATATTAACCTTTATTACTTTAACTGCTCCTTGTCGATGTTTCAACCAACTTTTCTAGGGAAAGTTCAACTTTACAGGTTGAAGCTTGAAGCGGACATAGCTCTTAACCTCACGAATTGCTTCTTTTTCTTATCAGCAAAGCTCACGTCCAAATATCATTGTTTCAAAGAGTTGCACGATACGCCCTCGATTGTAAAACCCAACGACTCGAGCAGGTAATCTAAACTGCAAGATCGAGTTTATCACCTCCAAACAGCTTCTACAATTGCAACCAATTTACACCACCATAATACATCTAATCTGCACCGCGCGCCTGTGCAGTCAACGCACTTTTGGCGATGAAAGCGCGATCAGAATTTTCAGCGCTGAGCGTAGTAGAACAACAGACTTTAAAGCAACGACTCGAGCCGGTCCGACTACCACCGAACTTTCGGTCGCGTCACGGAGGGAACGACATTTGGAGGCTACGTCCGAGCAGCGCGAGCAGCGACCACTCACCACGCGGTCTGAAAGACGCGTCTGCGCTCTCCCGCGTGAGCGAGCGCCTCGCCGCCTCCTTTCCCGGCGATTCCCTCTCTACTTCCCAAGTTGGGAGAAATGGGAAAAAGCGGAGAACGCTGGAAAGGGCAAAGGCGCGTACTTGTCGCTGAGGTTAACAATCGTAAAACGCGGAGTGCCGAATGCAAACAAAAAAAAGGAAAGATTGGCCGTTGCAGTGAGGAAGAGTACCCTCCCGCAGAAGAACACTTCTGGTGGAATATATTTTTTTCCTGACTTCTGTCGACAACTTTCGTGCCTCTCCCGCTCTCAAATCCTCAAGTTCCTTCACTGGCGCCACCTGCTAACAAAAGGCTGCATCAATAAGGAACCCCCATGAACTCGGAGATCGGACGGTACCCGAATCTTGGAGGCGATAAAATGACTTCCCACTGTGGCGACAGGTTGCTCTGGAAAACTTCCCCTCTCCCGGGCAGTCCGCGATCTCGTATTTTCGAACGCGGAAGCGCTTTTCGCACTCGTTGGAAATATTGTATGATAGCACGAGTCTTGAGCGTACGAAACTGTTTCGAAAATTGTCGGAAAATTTGTACAGTGAGCTCTTGATGACCTTCGAGAGAGACAGGGAGCTTCCTGCGTGAGCAGCAAGACAGGATCGAAAATGGGACGAGGTTATCGTCATGCTCGACGAGTCGTATGTCCCCGATCACCCAGTCTCTGAGAGCATCGAGTTCACGGCTGCGATAAACTTTCATAAGCAGCTCGTTTTGCGTATAGGAAAGTGGCACCGCAGGTAGGTTTTACATGACCTCGAGTGCATAGCAGCGGATATCGAAATCGATGTCAGAACAGAATGCACAGGCGACGTAACAAATTGCTCCCACACTGAGGGCCCTTCAGGAAATCCCAAAGAGTTGTTTATATTCTCTATGTATTTGCTTTGCTGCCTTATTTCTCTTGAGCTGTAATTCATTTTCGCAAGTTCGCAAGTGATTTATTTCATAATGTATCATAGGTTCTACATATACTTCCAGAGTAGTAATAAATAAATAAATAAATAAATAAATAAGCTAATTAATTGAATATACACATACATATGGGTATAGACATATACACATGTATATATGTATATTAGATGACGTTTTACATCGTAATCTGTTGCTGCTGGGTTTTATGGCTGCATTCTACGAGTTCCTTAATAATTATGCGAACAGTCATCCACATTCACATGTAAGAAAGAGCCCTAGGTGATTTGTTACCTCTCTGCAGCAAGTTACCTTGGAAAGCTGGAGTGCCACAGTGCTCGATTTTGCCTCCTGTGTTTTTTTTTTTTTTGTTGTTGTTGTTGTCTCTAAATAGTTTTACGT
This sequence comes from Dermacentor variabilis, assembly GCF_050947875.1. NCBI lineage: Eukaryota > Metazoa > Arthropoda > Arachnida > Ixodida > Ixodidae > Dermacentor > Dermacentor variabilis. Next base: position 73,292,162 of record NC_134571.1, on the reverse strand, counting down.
TATCTGTACCTAAATGTCTAGTATTTCCGTAGCAGGCGACACCTCCTTGGTAAAACGACATGCCTCTTTCTCAACAGCGTTACCTCTACAAAACAATGTATACAGGGCGCTGTGACTTTGCTAATAATAAAGAAAAAGTATGCATAAAAATTATGCAGACCCCACGCATTGTAGGAATCAATGTTGCACGAATCATTTTGCAGATAGCTAGTTATTCAGCGTGGTTTGGCGTTGTGAAAAGGATTACCAGATAAACTGACGTGTTTGTCTAAGGAGAGCAATTAGGTGAGTGACGGGAGCATCTGTGTGGCCAAAGCAGTGAGACGACGACGACGACAATAAGGGGGAAGTCTCCTTAACAAATTATAATGCGGAGTGTTCACTGTTCAAATCCTGCGTAGCTATAAGCTTTCACAGGGAACGTTCTAACACTACATAGGAGAGTAAAAGTGAGTAAAATGGCGGCTTTACATGCTTCCCATTCAGTGACAGCTAACTCGTGGCTGCCATCTGTTTGTTTGTTGTTGTTGTTGTTGTTTTCTCTAGTTTGCCTAACAGCGACTGCACTTTGTTCTCGGAAAAAAAAACTTTCCGAACGTCCGGCATATATTACGGTTTGCCAGCTTTCAACAGATTCTGCTGTTTTTCACATCAGTGGAGACAAGATGAGAAACAATGTGCCTCCTATATAGTAAATCTTGTTGCAGTAATGCGCAAAAAACGAGGAAAACGACGACACATGAAATGTACACAACAAGAGCCAACTTCTAAGATCTAGTTATAAGCCCGTTCTGGACCGCATGGCATTGTTAAAACGAGAGAGAGACAAGTTACCACGTGATATCATCTAGGCATTTTTTTATCAGATACGAGGGAGAAGAGTGTGGCAGCACTCGATCAATTCACTTATCGCAAAGCGAGCTTGACTTCCTAAAAGGGCATGTTTAAAAATTAATATTTAGTAGCACTTGTATGCGTAGCAAGTCACGTGTTGATTATCGGCAAGGGTAACTTGACGCTATTGGGTGGATTTTCAAAATACATGCGTGCCGTTTCCCTAATAAACTTAGTTTGAATTTCGTGCTTGTTGTGTACTTTTTGTTTATGTTCATTTTAAGCACATACTTTCGTGTAATATTGGTATAAATTCACGAGTTATATGATCTTGATATTCTGTACTTATTCATCTGTTATCTTATCATAACGAAATAACATTTTTTATGAGCACAGTTCTTTATTTCATGGTCTTGTGCTTTTGCACGTATATAACATTCTGCTGTGTGCAATCGCTTGTTGGGTGCATCTTACTCCTATGTATATAATTATACTGTATGCATTGTGAAACAGGAGGTCCCCGGACAGATCTACTTTGGGACGTCGTATTGTACTGCTGGAAATGTATGCATGTTTGCTTTAGCGCTGCAGATAAATTTCAGCCAAACAAAAATTTCATGTATCTTCGTTTCCTCTTCTTTTTAACGTCATTGCATCAAGATTACTTATGCGCCGACTAACCCCCACCATTAGTACTGCTGCTCCAATAGTAATATATAGCAGTAATTTATTGAATATACTCGTCTCTGTAAATATACGAACCTTAAGCAAGCCCTAACCTAAGTTATGTCTCCGGTCGTCTTATATCATTTCTTTCAATGATGCACACGCTTGGGCGTTTGTTTTTCACAACTTTAGTCCACTTAGCTCTTATATTATTGGCGCCATTGATAAAATAATCCCATTGATTCCGATCTAATCACAGATGCAACCATTACGATATCTGATGCATTCTTGTTGGCTACTATAATGATGGCGCATACCCACTACGAAGGATTGGCCAAGAGTCGGATTTAATTAGAAAACAAAAAAGCCATTTAGTTTTTATCAGAAATCAAGGGTAGCGTATAAGGAAAAAAAACAAATGAACAGAAAATAGCATTATTTCGTGGCTCGATAATTACATGACAGATCGTTCTCAAAAATAAATCATTAATGGCGATCAATCCGCTCATGTTTCAGTATCCTCATGCGTGCTTCACAGGAATCCGTATTGGGTAAATTTTTGTTTTTCATTTAGATTAATGACATTCGGGAATTACATAACCACTAAAATTAGGCTCTACGCGTACGATCGATTAAATATAGAAATTAAGGACGAAAGCGGACAGGACTGCGCTACAAGCGGATCTTAATTTTATACATTTCGTTCGTCATAGACAGCCCCATAATACACCAACGTCCACTAATGAGGAATAGGCAGTGGGAGGCATGGCTTGCGGACGAGGGTCGGGAGAGCCAATTGGCTCTTCTAGACCAAGCCTTGCGAGCTGTTCGTGCCAGAGGCGCCCTGGAATAGGGGCCCCGACCATCGCGCCTTACTTTCTTTATATTTAATAAAGTTTTACTCACTCATTCGTGCGTCAAAAATAGTTTATGTTGCTTAATGCCCCGAAATATAAAGACATTCGCTTATCACGCAAACGGAAAGTACTAACCTTCCTGTAAGTATATTTCTGACGTAAACCAGGTGAAATATTTAGAGGTAGCGCTCTCCTCAGGCCCAACATTGACTGCTCACACAGACAATACATAATTTTAAAAGCCCACAGCGCATTGAATTTTATAACTTACTTTTTTACATTTCCCTCGAACAGCAAGCGATCTTTACAAAACTATTTATCATTCGACCGATACTATAATATGCGTGCATAATTTGGGAGCCGCATACGTAATCAGTGAAAAAGAAATCATTGAAACAATACAAAACTGTTCTGCCTGATTTACGAATAGACCACAAAGACTCCCAAGTAGCGTGACGGACATAGAAAAGCAGATAAACTGTCCTGACCTTCTAACATGACGCACTGTTTTTCAAGTAAATTTTTGCGAGACTTTTAAACTGCAGTTCGATCCACAGATACGACTATTCTCATCCTCCTATATGTGTTTCACCACGCCATGACCAGTGACTAAAGATAAAGCTATGTCAATATTACTTCTTCCGTGCAAGATAACGCAATGTAATCAACTCCCCGTGGAAGTCGTGCAAACTTCACGCGACTCTGACTTTCTTGATGCATCGGTGAATTGCCATTTGCAGTTACTGTCGTAGCAGTTTACTTATTTACTTTCTTATTTTTACTGGTTTTCATGCATCGCGCGCCACTTCATTCAATAAATATTATTTACACTGTTCTTCTCTTATGATATTCATGATGAGTGTAGTATTTTTCTTTAATATTTTCACAGTGATATTGTAATGTGGAAAGTATGTGTATTATACATGTTCTGTTAAGGCGGATGTGTTCTTTAGACCTGTACCACTATTGAACGCAGTGCATTGTTTATTTAGTAGGACCGAAACTTGTTGTTACAACTTACAGTAATGCCCTCGGGCGAAATGTCGGTAACGAATAAATAATGAATAGGTATATGAACACAGTTTACTAAGCAATTTACCAAGCGATTAGCAAGCAAATTGCCTTTAAAAAAAAGCACAGTTTCCTCAACGGCCGAGCAAGTATCCCCATGACAGAGTTCAATAGAAAGCAGTTACTGAGACAGAATGCCATGAACATAAAAATGCACTCTAAGTTTTCGAAAGACTACCGTCAAATTGATTTTCCTTTGAGATGAGGAAAAGTGACAAAGTAAAAAATTTATCTTGTCACCGTCGCTGTTGTTGCCGGCGTCGTCCTCGTTTGATTTCATTTGTAACACAAGAGTGGTGCGCTAATTTTATATTAGCCTTTCTTTTTTATTGAGGAATGTTCTCATGTAAATTCCAAATATTATTTCATTCATTTTCTTGTAATACTGGCCTCTCTTCTTTCTCGTTTTTTTTTTATGTCTTCCTTTTCCAGTTTTCAATTCCTTCTGTTCTTCCCTGAACTGTACTGACAGTTAAACAATGCGTTCTACATTTTGTTCCTCTATTCTTAAATAACTATATTTGTATATTATTATTATTTCTAACTGTAATATTTTAATTATTACTATTCCTATTATTTCCTCTGCCTCTTATTATTCTACCACTCTCTTCTTAGTCAATCAAACCTTGTGGGCATGTACCATTGTCTGGAATTACCATGATGATGATAATGATGATGATCATCATCATCACCATCAACATTTTGCTGTGCGTCTAACGCGCCTCGTGTGAGTTAAACCCCAAGGCTAGGACTTCCCAGTGCCATTAATAACTTATGCAGATGCATTACAGCCCTTACGGTTATCGCAACGAAAGTACCCGGGCCCGACCAAGGGATTAGATAAATCAGAAGAATGTATTTTACGAAAATTACAAACCTTGTCATTTAGTAAACCAGTCAAGCTACATGCTATTGAGCCACCATCCGTTTCGGTCGAGTGTGAATTCTGCGGGCAGAAAGCAGATTTCTACCATATGGTATGGGCCTGCCAGGCTAATAGTGCCTTAGAAACTATGCAACAGCCAACGTTGGAAGGATGGGAGGCAGCCCTGACCAGCTCAAACCTCGAGGACCAGCGAGCTCTCGTTCAAAGAGCTAGGACGGCGGCCTTAGCCAACGGAATTCCGGAATAAGAATCCGACCACCCTTCTCCTAACTCCCCTCCCCTTTTCCTTTCAATAAAACATTTCCATCATCATCATCATCAACGTGCCCAATTCGAGAGAAGAATACAAAGAAGAAGCGTCCATCCTCTCTTGATCTGCCGCCATCAGTAAAGGGAAACGAAATTCCATCCCGGCCGCCATGTACCGACCGGAAGCGGCCACTGGTCTCTTCCTGGTCCTCCACGTGATTTATTTGGTTCGCCTGGACGCTGTGGACGCCATGATTCAGGGCAGGTGCCGTCCTGAGTACCGGAACCTCCCGAGCGGCGTCACACACACGGCCTGCAAGGGTCCGAACCCGCGCTGCACGCTCGACAGGGCGCTCACGGGGTTGAGCCCGCAGGTCAAGCAGCAGGCCCTGCAGGTGCACAACGACTACCGCTCCCAGGTCGCGCAGGGCCGACTGCAGCATTTCCCGCCGGCGAAGAACATGTACGAGCTGGTGAGTGCCGCTGCCCCGCTATACTGCCTGATGTTACATTCTTTAGCAACATGCGTGAAAGGTATCATTTATTTGTTTACCTGTAGACTCGAAACTGAAATAATGTACTGTTCTTTTTAAATCCCGAAGGCAGTGCAATGGGCTATGAGAGACCCTGTAGGAAAGGGCCTTTGTTAAATATTGACCGCATGAGATTCCTTAACGTGTACGCAAATGCAGATACGTGAGCGTTCTTGGGTTCCGTCCCCATTATAAGCTGTTGCGCGGGCAGGAATCGAACCCTCGACCTCGCGCTGAGCAGGAGAACGTCAGGGTCACTGAACCGCCGCAAAATGTAGGATGAGAACCTGACATGCGAACGTTGATCATGTGGCTTTCTGTGAACATGTGAACAGTTCGTCTCACGAAATTACACTATTTGTTCTGCAAAACTTTGAAACACTGTCCACATCCCGAGCGTGAATTCAGGTGTTTTCTGTTAAGTTGCTTATCGGCACTTAGCTGTACAACCGTCACGTCCGAGAATCAGGTCGAGTATCATTCAAGTTAATTAATAATTTCGTGCCCCTAAGTGCATATACAATCGTGTTAAAGGGAAGCTGAAACACTTTTCGAAAAAAATGAGTTCTCTGCGGCATTCTACAGTTTTGAGTCCCCTGAACACGAATATCTGGTTCAAAAGGGGCGGAAACAAACGCAGGCGGCTGTGTTTCCAAGAAAACGCGCACCAGCGCCTCAGGGCAACGCGCGAACGCCGCTGGTTCCCGTGATTGGTCGGGGCCGCTGTGACGCCGTTGGCGGTAGTCGCCGGTCGGCGCCGCCGCATGTCTCCGTTTCAATGCGTAGCACCATTCCTTTCGCTATGGTAGCACGCGGTTCTGCTGTTCTGGCTTCATAGCTGAGTTGCAAGATGGAACGTTCTCGCTGTCTCCGGCAGCTTGTATTGTCCCCGTACATGTTTGAACCCACAGCCGATACGGAAAACGATGGCGGCAACAGAGTCAACGACGATACTGAGTGTGCCAACAGCGAGAGCGATGTGTGCACCTTCTCGCGCGCTGGAAATCTTAGCTCGTACGTATGCTTTTTTTTTCATGTAGCTGCACGTTGCAATGACGGGAGAAAAATGCGCTAAAGTGTCACTGGGAACATGCTGCTGGAAGAATGCCGAAGCACTAACTTCTCTTTAGATTTACACGGGTGCAATTCCGCGTTGTCAAGCACCTTGCCGCTGCTTGTCTAAAGTCCCGTGGTTTTTTCAGCGTTGATACACGATCGCGAACATAAGTGCCGCGTTTCAAAGCGCGCACATGCAGTGCTGTGAGGTACAGTCATGGAAGTTGCTTATCATACACATCCAGAGATGACCAGAGGTATTATATGTGCAATATTCATACTATGGTTCGACGACTTTGCGAGTGTGGCTCGATCAAGAATCGATATGCGTGCTCCATGCTAGTGTTGACATAAAGATATTGGGCAGTTTTAGTTAGCACCGCCGTGTGGTAAACACGATAAATGAACCGTACGTCGAATGTCACCAGGCAAGCCTACACTCCATTTGATACCTCAGGTGCATCGCTGTGGAAGCTACGCTCGAAGTCCGGTCACCAAAATTTATTACTGCGCGCGTTTCCGTCTATGCTTCGCTACGTGCCAGCGGCGTTTGCTCGCGCGAGCATGCACGTGAAGCTGCCGCGACGGGCTGCAATTAAAAAATACCGAAAAGAAATTTTTTTTAAAAGAACATGTTAGCGGCCGTATAAGTACACGGATGGTTTCTATGGGTAAATTCTTTTTTTATTTTCATTCCGAACTGAGCTTATATATGGAAAGCTTTCTGAAAAATCGGGTCAAGAAACACCGAACTTTTTCTAAGTGCGAACGCAGCCATTGCAAGAAGTATCTCAAGCCTCCACAGCGTTGCACTTGATGTATGAAACGGAGTATAGCAACGCTAGCAACAACGCGTTTTCGCATTTGTCGTAAGGCTATCCGGCTACGCTAAAACTGTGTTACCAGACGTTAATGGCTGCAAATGTTCGTATTTCTCCAGTGCATCAATGTGGGCCTAATCACGCTTTCATTAAACTAGGTGCACCTGCATGTGCTGCGTATTGATGGAAGATGAAGAGAACTGCTTGTGCTGCCAGGAGGTGCAAGAGATTAGGAAAAAACAGAAGCGCACGCAGTGCGTAACAAGTTCAAGACAATTCAGGACTGTGTGCCTCAGCAGGGCAGTACTGGAAGTGGCACTTGCCCAGAAAGGAGTCGAACCGGCTGGACAAGGCAAGAAGTATACACACAGGTGTGAAAATGATATAGCCAATGGAAAAAGAGTGATGCGGAACAACGCGGAACAACGCCGGGCTTCAGTCGCGCCGATTTAATTGGAATACCGATTGCCCGCATCGTTGTCAAGCTCCGATGATAGTCACTGTCGCGGAAATGGTCCGAGCACAGCACAGTTGATTTCGTCGGCACGAACTTATCTCTCCTCACCGCACGTACCCACTGCGCTGAAAGCTTTTTTTCCTTCGGGAATTTGTGAAACACCACATCGTCTCGCCCGCCTGTGTTCGCGCAGCCGAATGCTGCACAGAACGAGGGCATGTTGTTGGGCGCCCTTGGCTGTAGGCACTCACGCAGCATAGAAGGAAAGAACAGTTTACGAAAATCGCAAAACAAACGTGAGCGGCGGCGGCGGCGGCAGATCTCTCGTAGCGTCGTTCAGTAAAGCGCAGGACGGAAAGAGGCATGCCGACACATGTCAGCACGCCGGTGCGCAGCTCGGTTGGCTCGGTCTCCGCCCGTGACGTCACTCTCGCCGGTTCTCTCCTCTGCCAACGTCCTCACCCGGCGCTCCGGGAAGCGATGGGGGCGTGTCCGCGCGGGTGATTTAGAAAGCGATTTCCGCCCGTTATATTAACAAAACGAAAAAAAAAATTTCGGAACCGTAAATAATTAGGTCTGTTCTTCCCAATCCCAGCAATTCATAGAAATTGAAAACCGTTTCAGCTTCCCTTTAAGTCGCTTAAGGCACTTTTCGAGTGCTGTTGCGGCTTTCTTTCCCGCTTAGAAAAACAAACTATTAGTAGCATGTACAGAGCAAAAGAAATATGGATCGAGAATTTTTCATGATGGCCTACAATTTTCCGATTGACAATTTTGCTCTGGTTGTAAGATATGAGAAGTGATTAATAATGACTAATTATGTAATTACTCGAAATACAAAAAGTAGTCGCACTTGCTCCAAGCGACGACAGACAACATTACCTTGGTTCTGTCCAGCTACGTGGCACTCGCATATCTCAAAATTTTGGCACAAGTTACGTGGGGCACCTTGCATATAGGCCGCCAGTTTCGGCGCGGAAGATCAGTAATCGCACAAACACGGAAGCACGTATGCTTACGTGTGCGTGCGTTAGTATGTATGTGAAGAGAAATAGGGAGAGGGCAAAGTTGTTTTTGCTTGAGCATGTCATTTGTGTTCCGCAGAGATGACATTGAATGGAATGGCGTCATGCGGATTCTATTCATTCGCAGGAGTGGGACGACGAGATGGCCGAGGTCGCGCAGGCTTTCGCCGAACAGTGCGACTACAGCAAACACGACCACCGCGAAGCCCGAACGACAAGTGAGCTCGACTTTCTTGACGTTGGTCGAAGGCGACGCATAACGGAACGCACTTAGCGATGCCCTCTCGCGGAGTGCACAGCAGATGAAATCTTTTTATTCAGATAAAAATTATATGCACATTGCAGGCGCGTTTTCGTCGTTGCCGTCAGCGCCGCCTTTCTTCCGAGTGGCGAGGAGAATGCATGAGCGGCGCGCGCGCCGTGTGGTGGTGGTCACGTGACCTGCGATGGGTGCGAAGGCGAGCACGCAAGGGCGAGCCGAGAAGATTGGCGGCTTAACGCACGCCGTCTTTCCGCGCGCCCAATGCTGTACAGGGGTCACGTGATCGAGCATGTCGATTGAGGATATACGCTACAGCCTTTGTGAAAAAAGAAAGTCCTTTGGCTAGTGTTGTTGTTATAAACGACTTCACTGCACCAAAGTACTGCTATGGAAACCGCAATCCTCGTGTTTTGCCCTATGGCGGGGTTTTCACGGTTGAATCAAATAAAGGAGTGCGGTTTCCCGGCTGAAGTAAAAGGGGCTGTCCAGTTTTTTTTCTTTCGCTCTGGCTGCCGTCCCCCTGGGTGAATTCTTTCACGAAAGGGATGTGGTCGTTGCTTCATAGGGAGGTCTTCGACTTCCCGGTGCCGAATATCCCCTAGACCCGAGCACTCTCATGTAAGGTGCTACAGATTTGCTTGTTCAACTCGGACCGGCCCCGCAGATCCATGCCTTATCCGGCTGTGCTTATGATTATGTTCGTATTCGGTTTTGTCTGCGACGCTTGTCGCGCTTTGCCGGTGTTGGGGCATGGGGATGGATCTTAATCTTCCTGTTGACAGTGGATAGGCTTTCTGTCTATGGGAATTTAAGAGTTCTCACCTTGATGGACTGATGGCTGTGCCTGTGTTAATTCTTCGCAGACGAACCATTTCTTGACTTGTGAGAAAAATCGTGGAATTGTCAGCACCGACGCCACTGCTTCGCTCGCTTTTGAAAGTGTTACGCAATCGTTATACGCTGATTCCCAGTGTCCCAAGATAACTAAGACACACGGAATCATGTTTGTAGAAACTGGGGAGCATGTTAAATGTAACGCGTGGCCAAACTCTAACGTTTCTTACTTTAATATGAGCCTTGCCAATAATAACAGAAACCTCGTTTTCTCCCTATTTTCATGCGTTATACGTACGAGGCACCCGCTATGCATTCGGTAAACTAAATATGCCACCTTTTTTATATTTCGTGAAAATAGGGGCAGTTAATGGGCGATGTGTAGGCAAAGTTCATAGTGTGTGCTTTATAATCAAGATGCCTACAGTATATTACGTACGCAGACGTTTTACATAGTTACAAGCGTGTCCTTACGAACGACGCAGAATTTAACCCGCTGTCCTTAGTGCAGCTCATTAGTGCGCTCGACGCAGATTTTCCACTGCACATTGCACCACTTATCGTACGCATATGACACGTCGTAGAAAAAAAAACGATGTTCAGGTTTCCAGAGTGAAAAAAGAAAGGCTGCGCGTCCGTCGGCCAATATCATTCGGTTCGACTGGTTTATCTCGTGTTTGATGATCGCGCGCGTCGATTATGGCCAGCGGCGCCACTGGAGTCGTTGTATTCACTTCGATCCTATATTCAACATCCAACAGATCCCAGCAGTCCAAGTACATAGTCCTTCCTGCGGCGCAACCGCACGTCGTAAGTGACGTATATACGGCGGGTCGTAGTACGCGTGTCCACCATTGTCACAGTAATTTGTCACATTCTCGTACCGGTTCCCACGTCATAACATCGGACAATCCTAACATAGTGGCTATAAGAATCTCATACATGGCAGCTGCCCGCGTAATGTAATATTGAGAAGATGGACTAGCCGGGTCTGGTGGAGACATGACAGCATTTCGACCACGCGATCCTTTTTTTTTCTTTTTCTTTTCTTTTTCGCGAGTACAGCGCGAGGTTTTAAGCGTGCAACGTGAGGTCCTCGCGAAAAATACATATGTCGTTAGGGCAGAAATATCTGTCGCTGCAACAACCTCGACTCGGCCAACAACCAAAAAATTGAGCGCTTCTACAACGAAAAAGTCGAGCGCCTCTGCAACGAATGCCTCTACAACAAAATGACCCGTATAAAAAAAGGAATAATTTTGTCACGGTTCTGTTGCAAGTGCTATACTCTGAGCGACCTTTACTACGAAGTGACCTTTATAACGAATGAATTCAGAGGCTCCGGGCCCTTCGTTATAAAGGTGTTCGACTGTATGCAGTCGTATAGGTCCTGGACGCAGTTATTATGATCGTGACGACCAAAGCGTCTATCGTAAACAACTTCACTCGCTTGTAAGCACAGCCGCATTTGTGTCGGCACAGGTCGCCTGTTCAATTCCGGGCATTTCTGCGACCACACTGGGATAGGCGCGATATGAGAAAAACTCTTATTAGAGCACAATAATATAGGCTGCGCGCAAAGCTTTCGTACTGATATATCCTCGCTGGTAGCAGCTTGCCTTCAGATGAAAGTGACAGCTAGTAAAGAATATACTACAAAGTGCTGACCAGTTTACTTTCTTCACCTCTTCACGAAAATAAGCAGTCTCAAAACGCTTTATGGCGGTTCGCTTAAGTCTATAAATCAATTACCTTCCAAAAGCCGGCAACTGTACCTCTCCACAACGGCGTCTCTCATAGCCCGTGAAGCCCATGTGCTGTTTTTGTAAGTCAAATGCAATGAATCACCGAATCTGTCATTCAATCAGTCAATCAAACAATCAATCAATCACTCAATCAATCAATGACTCAGTCAATCAGAGACGCAAAAGTTTTCCTTTAATTGGCTTCTTTCGACACGCAGGCAGGTTCAAATCTGTGGGACAGTGCTTCGGCTGGGCTATCGACTCGGCCCGGCAGACTGTCACCGAGGGCAAAACGTGGGCCGACGACTGGTTTTTAGAGTACCGCGATTATAACCCGAACGCGGTCGCCTCCTTCGATACCAGAAGCTCCCGTGGCGTCGTAACTCATTTTACGCAGGTAAATTAGCATGCACACTCGTGTGAGGGGTACACTTTCTTTGGAGATGCTGAATAAGTGCAGCTTTTACATGGGGACGGGCTCTTTCCGTCAATTTATGCCCGCCGGGCGAAGCGCAATGATCAAATTTATACTCGCTCAAAACAGTGAGTATTTCTTTCTAGATTAGCTTTGTGCGGAGGAATAGTCATTATACATCCTTAGAAAGAAAAGGTGGAAATAGGGTATCGAGATAAATTCTTTTGAGGAGTAATTGGCATGCCACAACCATTCGTCCTCTTGGGAATGAACTGTTACTCCCCACGTGGTTCAAGAACTAGCAGTTGCTCTTATCCAATGCTCCTCAAGAGAGGAATGTTCACTTTACTCGATGCTCCTCAAAAAACGCAATGAACGACAACAGTCATTTATAAGACAGAAATAATGCACCGCCACAGCATGAATCGAACTTACGCATTCACTTTGCCGAGCCAGGTACTCTAAGCACTACACCACGGCGGCTCGGCTGAAACTGCAAAATACTTCAAGCCTGCTAGGCAGCGCAATAAGAGTGCGGCAATACAATAAATACGATTATTCTTGGGATGCTTAAACCTGAGACACATTACATGCTGTACGTGTAGCGCAAATGGGACGGGACACGCAGTGCGACTACGAAGACTAAAGTTCTGTCATTTGGAGAGCCCCACTTGCTCTGCACACCGCTTCACTTCAGTTTGTAATGTCCTTGGATAGTACCACCGACCAAGGACTCCTGCCAGTTCAAAAATTACTTGTGCATTTAATGGGCATCGTTCATTTATTATAGTAGGCACATGGAGGCACGGGGTTCGCCATATTGCGCGTTTTAAATTCTACTGAATTTTCGCACAAAGAGGCAAAGTACTGCCCCGCGTTTAGTTCAATAAACAGGGCATTATAACTTAAAATTATTTATGTTTCCTGGATTTAAGAGACACTATTGCTTCCGCCGCTTCGCTAGACGGCTCGGGGGAAAACAGTGGAGTGAATGTACTATTACCATTCATTCTCCCGTCGCTATCTTTCCGACCAGGGACGAAACACCGAGCCCATGATATTTGCACATCGCACGCTCACTCTTGCAGTTACTCCCTTGAGTGCCTAAAGCGCCCTATTTAGGCCTAACTAAGCAATTACGCTCACTTTGTTCCCCGGCTCTTTCATTATAGTGTAAGATGAACTTCCTCTGCAGAAGCTTAATACGAGCCGTGATTTAGCTTTGGTGTGTTTGTGGTTACGTTTCGCCAGTTTTACTATGTACTGAGGAAGTTGTGTCGTGAACCGAGTAATATGGTTTGTGACCGCACGTCATGCATGTAGTTACAACAGCCCCTTCCCGATATGTATCACTGAAAGCGTGTTCATCTTTATTTGTTTCTTTCACTTCCATGACTCCTACGCATCAGATGATATGGGCGGAAACACGCTACATTGGCTGCGGATTCAGTAACTACAAGGAGGGCGGCAGATACGCAAGACTCTTCGTGTGTAACTACGCCCCAGCGTAAGTATAACTGCGGTAAACTGTTGAAGAACCTGGAGATATATCGTTGCCGGTCGCTTTCGCGTTATCGCGTGCTGCTGAAAGAAGTTCGTGGTATAATTCTAAACGATGTAAAAACATAGGACAACGACAAATGTCCGATGGCCAAATGCGCACTGCTAAAGGAAAATTAATGTAAACAGACACGCCATCTCTAACACAGGTTATGTACACGAGGTATCCCCGCGTGCAAGCCAGTGCTTACACGCGTGCTTGCATGATAACCAGCAGAGGAAAGAAAAACGTAGGATAACCAGTAGAAATAACAAATAATAACAGAGTCCCCCAGCTCCCCCATCTCTAATACTTTAAGGATTCAAATTCGGTCTCGTTGAGTGATACGGGCGGTGCACTGATACAAGGATGTGACATGCGCTGTGTGTGACATGCGCTTCACTAACCTCTCGTGAACCGATTCATGTTATTCACAGCGATCACTACGGACTAGTAAACTCAGTTACAGCGCTTTGTTTGACGGAGTGCTGTTACAGCTCCGAAATTTATCCTGGGGCTCTGGACTGGTCAAGATGCTTTAAATCAACTTTTGTATTCCCAATGCTTCAGTTTATCTTTACATAATGGAAATAAACGTTGACTTATTGGAAGATGCAGACAGCGGCTATAGGAACCTTTAATGTGCGAAACTTTTATAATGAAGAAAAAAGATTTCTTAAGGCCCGCTCAGACTCAGACCCATTCAAATTCTACTCAGCCGAGCTCACTCGAACTCAGACTCACAAAAATCACTGAGGCAGGCCCACTTACTACTCACAGACTCACAGTTGCTCGGGCTCCCTCAGATTCACGGAATTGCGGACACACTAATACTAACAAAAATATGGCCTCAGGCTCACTAGGTTTCATGGAATCACGCACTTCCTTGATGCGAACTCAAAAGTTTATAACTCATTTTAGCCACCAGTCACCACTAGATGGCACTGATCAGGAGCCAAATCAGAGCTGGCTTCAAATTCGCGTTCACGATTACGATTACTCGTCTCGTCACACTCACACTCATCTCCTCGCACTCACACGTACTCATACACGCTCATAATCACGTCCACTCGCATTCACCGACGTTCACTGATATTCAAATGCACGTGCTCCCACTCGCGCTTGTCGGCATTGACCCACGCTCACCCATAAGTACGCGTGCTTGCTCGCACTTACACCCACTTTGTAAGCCTAAACCTAATGAGCCCGTTTCCCCCAGTGTAAGTGTGTGTGAGTCGAGTGAGTCTATAGGCGAGTACGAGTGTACGTGAACTTATTGAGGCAATCTGCCGTTTCTAAAACGCGAACCATTTCTTTGTCTTTAGGTCGGAGCCAAAGCCAGAGCAAGGTCACACGCAAAGACGCGATGACTTTTCGATGACGTTCTGTCTCCAAAAAATGTGGGCCTATCCCAGTTATTGTGTAGTCTGAAAATCTGGCTATTGGGCGAATTAAGGCGGCCCGATCGGCCCATACCGGACAGGGTGCAGCAAACGTCAGATATAGTGAGAGTTAAGATGGCCTGACTGGCCAGTATCGGACATAGTGCAAACAAACACTAGAAAGTGCGAATTAAGTTGGTGATGCACGTAAGTGCAGACTGGAACGCAGACGGGAGCTCGAACATCAACGTGTCGTCGTTGCTGCGCTGTCGTCATTCCATCATCGTTATTTCATTGCCTTCATGACGTTGTGATAATTCTTTCGTCGCGATATCATCATAATCTTCCTGCCGTTTCTACTCTGTTCCTGTCACTGCGTTGTCATATCGTCATCACGCCGCCTTAGAGCCTTCGTCGTCATACCGTCTTCATGATTCCATCGTTGTCATGACATTGTCGACATCCCGTCGTCATTTCAGAAAGGTAGAGGCACTCAAGCCTCCTTACGTGCATTGAATGCAAAGGCATTCTGACTCTTTCACGTGATAGTTTTAACTAGGTCATGTGTTGAAATTAGGCAAAGTCAATTTTGAGGGTGCGCCACCCAAATTTTGGGGGTGGGCCAAGTCGATTTTGGGAGCGGGCTAGGTTGGTTCTGAACGTGGGTCAACTCAATTTTCGAATTGGGCAAGGTCAATTTTGGGGTATGCCACCTAAATTTTAGGGGTGGGCCAAGACAATTTTAGTGGTGGGCGAAGTCAATTTTGGGAGTGAACCAGGTCGGTTTTGAACGTGGGTCAACTCAGTTTTTGAAATGGGCAAAGTCAGTTATTCGGACCACCCAAATTATGGGTGTGGGCCAAGTCAATTTCTCTCGTGAGCGAAATTGACTTGATCGCTCGTGAGGGTATGATGACTTTTTCATGTAATCCACATGGCTTTCGTAATTACTGGATATAAGCTTTTTCTTCAAATAAAATCTTTTAAGTTCTTAGACCTGCGCTTGTCCTGTTTTCTTTCTCGCGTTTCGTTTGTGTATGCGCTGCACAAGAATGGATGTATTCACGACTGGTGCCCATTCGGTGCAGCAAGCTTGAGTGAGGACATGTGAGCAAGGGGTGTACGTCTTTTCAGTCAAAGCTTGAACGCGTAAGCTTTCAGGGGGTCAATTGTGAAGCAGAGTTCTTGTGGAGTCTGCTCGAGCTACTATGCCTAACGTGAGTAAGTCGTTCCCTCCCATACTGTTGACCAATATCCAGGTGCCAGCCGCGCGCTAGACAGTTACTGTATTTCTCAACCATTCTGAAGCACGCGCATCCCAGGAGTTCTTAGTGTTGTTGTTGTTGTTGTTGTTGTTGTTGTTGTTGTTGTTGTTGTTGTTGTTGTTGTTGTTGTTGTTGTTGTTGTTGTTGTTGTTGTTGTTGTTGTTGTTGTTGTTGTTGTTCGCCTGGGTTGATGCGCGACATAACGTCAGTATAAATTTTCATGGAAGCTTATCATTGTGCCGATGCGTTCTTCGTTCGAAAATGCTGGAAACGACAATTAAAAACAAACTAAAACACTTGCTGACTACGCGAGCGCCAACCATCTCCTCCTACGTACTCATACACACGAATCTACTCCCACATCAACAAATACGTCACACTTACCGAGGTATTTTTTGTCACCGGCTAAGTTTGCATTTTTCCTGCCCGCGTTTGTGTCTCCATCATACGTGAAGTACTATTTGGCTGCAACAACGACGAATCGAAGTGGACGCATCGTCAACACTCCACTCAAGCGGCTCTGCCGGTGTCTGGGCAGCGTTCTGCCTACTGCCTGTTGGCATGAGCGTTTTGCGCACTCCACTATATGAGCAGTCTGGTGCTTTAGCTGAGCTGGAAGGGTAATCTTTAACTGTTCACCTAGTAGGCATGTCCATTTCGTCTGCTGCTGAAGTTCTGATTGGCTGAGCTGAGATACGCGTCACAAGTACATAGGCGCCAGAATGCCAATAAACACTTTAGCAGCAGGCAAAGTGAACATGCATGCGCACTATAAGGTAGACACAGAATATCCCCCCTTCTACTGTGTATGCACTGATATAGGTGGAACGGGCAGTATACCTCTACAGCTAACGTTATATTACATTTCACTGGGCGCTGACTTACACCGACGGTTTCTCGTTGGTCTCCTCTCGTGCACCATCGAGACGTCATAGGTAAAGCTCTTCGTCACACCAGCGTTGTGAGACGCCTGGTAGCTTCCAGGGAGCAGTTTTTTGCTGCCCAGAGAAGTTACCTTGCGTGCTGCATTGCGCCTGCACCTCGCACCCGCAATAGTTGGAACACCGTCTGAGGAGTCAAAGCGCAACTTTGCTATCTTCGGGCGAAATTGCCAGTTTAGTTCTTCATTTTCTGGCGAAGGGGAACGTGAGTATGTTGAGGTGGTCTGACGATGAGTGGGCGATGGCGACGAAAGCCTACGCAGAGCTCGTCAGCGTATCGGAAAGGACGGAAGGACAGACAAAGCAGACCCAGTTGCGAATACTTACCCGCTGTCGCAGTCAAACGGCGCGCACGTCAGCGCTGAGCAGCCAAATCGCGCACCTCCAATGTTTGCACTACCTTCTGTGCTACCTTGCGACTAACAACCGCGGGATTCTTGTTCTTTGCAGCGCCAACACCGCCGGAAGGCCAATATACTTGCCTGGGCAGACCTGCAGCGAATGTCCGGCGGGGAGCTCCTGCAACCCTGCCACAGGCCTTTGCGTGAGTGCTTACCGCCACCACGGCGCCCCGTGAAGCAAAAGGAACAGATTGGCGTGGGCGCGGCTGACGACTCGGCGCGACCTTGGCCAATCGCGTGAGGCGAAATTGAACGCAAACTGAACGCGCGTTTCGAACAACGATCTCCGATCGCGCCGCTGTTTATCGTTCCATCCAGTGCAAGTAACTTATAGAAAAAAGATGTTTTCTTTTCACGTATTCGAAGGGAACGAAACGGTTGACGTGAGAATGTGCCACGTCTTCACTGTTCGCATTCGATGGGGGAGAGAGAGGTAATGTACGCCCATGATGCGTCCCAGAAAGGCGTGACAAGTGACTTGCACGGAGTCCGCATAGGTAGATAGCGGGACAGTCTCGGTACGGCGATATCGCGATATTGCGTTGATAACAATAAGCGGAGCTGGCGCGTAACATTGCCCAGTCTCCTGCGTTTGAAACAAGAAAGCGAGCGCAGGGTGCGCTCGTGTTGACGTACGTGGCTGTACCTCGACATTTTGTTGGTTGTTGCTTTCGCGCTCTCCGCACTATCTTTGTTCACTGACTGCCATCGATCGAACACAGGTGAGTAAGAAACTCGGGGCATCCTGCATAGCACACCTGCTGGCGTTTTAAGCCAGTCAGAAAGGCCGCAGCAGCCCAGTGAGTCAAGTAGAACTGTGACATGATGGAAAATTCGACAACATGGCGGATTTTGGCAATAGACAGTTTTAGAATAGCGTTTGTCGCCTTACGTACGTTAAACGTAAACACCTTTGCGGGACGTTACGGTGCGTGTCCTTTCGAGTCTTTTAGTTTACTGTACGGAACCACAAACGTAAAGAAAACGTTATAAAACAGGGCGCCGTCTGGTGTCTCGTGCCAAACGTATCCAAGGCAAGATGCTCCATTAGCAACCATCCTGCTTTTGCTATGTGGACGCGTCTCGTTAGGCGTACGGGCGCCAGAATCACCGAATTATCTCAGAAAATGGACGTGCTATGGGCTCATAACTAAGCTTTCAGGTGAATTTGGAGAAAGCGAAAGCTCATTATAATAGTTACTGGCGATCAACGCGAGTGAGAGCGTAGCCATCGCGAGAAGTCACGCTGAAGCGGGAGCCGTAGGTGCCGTTATGTTCGACAACGCTATTTCTCAGCGTCCATGAACATTACGGACGTTAAACTCGCCCAATAACGTACGTTATCCTAGCGCACGTAAACCGCAGAAACCCAATAACGTTCCGAGCATGCGCAGTGAGGACGACGCTTTTTTCTTTACGTACGTAATGCTTCTACGTTCGGTTGCAAACGCTATACTAAAACTGTCTAATGTCCAGAATTGTACCCCGGACTGTTGTAACCCGGAAGAGCCCAGTGGAAAGAACCGGGCCCGCGTTCACAAAAGCCTGTATGTTACAAGTGTTTCGTAACAGGAAATTCCAGCCAATCCTAATGCTGGGCATATTATTAGCGAGAGTGGTCTGCCAATGGCAGAAACCACTTCGAAATTTCGTGAGATCAGCCCCAGATATGTGCTAGAACAATTGGACGCGTTGTAAAAAGCTTCGGTCTGTTTTATACATGCGAAACCATGTTCCAATGTTAGATACGTTCCACGAACTGGAGCAAACATTTTTGCTGCCCATAGTCCGACGGATCAGATGGTTCTGAAGCAATCCCACCGGACATACAAGCCCGATCGCATCCGACACACGATTAGGCGTGCTGACAACTACAGGTATCCAACGGGGTCCAACCGTTGGTGCATTTAACTCTTCAACGCTTCGTCAGGTGAATCAAGCAGTTCACAGAACCAGCGATTAAACGCCAGGGGCGTCCGTGGTCTGCAGGCATCTGGGGGGGGGGGGGGAGGTATTCTGTAAGAGTCCACCTAGCGGACTGCCCATTTCGGCCGCTGCTGATTGGATGCAGCTGTACGAACGAGGAGGAGCCAAGCAGCCCCAGCCAATCAGCAGCGGCCGAACTGGGCAGTCCACTAGGTGGACTCCTAGATAATGCATTCCCTGGTGTGTTGCGACACCATGGATACTCGAGTACAGGAGGACTGGAACACCCTACGACCCTAGTCACGAGTGACGTAGCCATGGCCTAGAAAAGGGGGACGCTGGTGAATGAGCTGATTACATCTTTGGCCATCAAATCGGACACTAAAGTGCAACAATCAACAATATATTAGTTTTAGCTGATAACGTGTAATTTCAGAACTCTGTTAAAATTTTGCCGAGGATATTAAATCAAATCAAATGCTTTATTTCCAACAAAACTTGTTGGGGGTCCTCCAGGCGAAAAGCTGCAACACACAGCTTGAATGTGCCTGAAGGCCTTCACATGGCAGCAGTAAGTCACCATATGAAACGCGGATCTGTTAGGATATACAATTACGATGGGTCACATTTACATTAATTACAAAGATGCCATTTCAAAAATACGTTAACAAAAATACGCTCTAATTCGTTTTCGAGTCAAGGTACTTACGATAACATTTTCTTTCCCAAATTTATTTAACAGTGAGTGTAGCGTTTGTCTTAGCGACTGCATGAAGTAATTTGTACGCCTGTGTAGTACTAGCCACCTGTCTTTGCTACGGGTACGCGCATCACTTCTTTCATATTCAAGTCCTGACGTGTGTTTTAAAAATGTTTTAGAATTTTTGGAGCCGTATGAAAAAGAATACAGTAGCCGCTATTCAGAAAGTTAGTTACTCGTATTAGTTATAATTTTCCAAAAGTTACGAAGTAGAATGCAAATAAGGTACATTCGCTACATGTCGAAGTGCTCGTTTTTGAAGTTGACGTGGTGCATGAAGATTACGTTTCATAGTGGTAGCCCATACAAAAGCGCAATAATTCTGATACGATTTAAACAAGGCATAATATATCTGCAACTTTACTTTCTCTGGAAAAAAATGACGGCAACGGGATAATACACCTGCGGCAGATGACAATGATTTCATAACTAGTTCAATGTGATGTGACCAGTTCCTATCTTCTGAAAGCGTAACGCCCAATACTTTGTGTTTGGTCAAAGCCTAAATGGGCGCACCATACCTGAATAAGTATTGATTTAAATAAGACTGCCTGCCACTTGCCTTGAATAATATGACCTTTGATTTGGAGCTACTAATGGTTAGAGCGTTACCACGAGACCAATTCGACACATTGCAAAGGATACTGCGAAATCTATGTAACTGATCATCGAGATCATTGCCAGAGACAAACAGGCTCGTATCGTCAGCGTATAGTACAATGGATGTCGGTTAATATTGTATATTGATTATTAGCGGAGAAAATGAAGCCCCAGCTTCCCTTTCTTGAATTCCTTGTCAATGTTGTAGTCCCCGTCGGCCCGTTGGTAACGAGCTTCAGACCCTTCGTGCGACGAGTGCGACGTATTGCTGAAACAGTCATACGATCGACTGATCTCGCCCTTCACGCGGCTCCCGTAGACGTGCGCCACGCAGCTCATCAAAAATCTTGCAACTTCCTGGAGCGTTTGTGACATGCGTCCGCGCTGCTTTTCAACTAGCGTTCATTTCCTCTCGTATATATTTCTGCCTTCAAGAGCCGGGAGTATCAGATAAGGGAGGGATTCTTTCCATGTGACATTGTCAGAACAAATAAACACAACCCTCAAAATTGAAAGAGAAAAAAAATCAGAACCAAAACAAACAAAAGAACGATTGCAAGAAGGTGTCGGTGTGTGGAGCAGCGCTTACTGCGGGCGAGAACAACTCGAAAATGTGCACGTTCGTGACACACGAAGCGCATTAAAAACTGCAATTCTGCATTTTTGCGGAATTCCACTTCTTTCTATGATCTCTCTCGCCTTCCCCTTCATTTTATTGGGTGCTGTTCAGGCGACAAAGTCATGGTTACACATTTGTGATCAGGTTTGGAGTTCCTTATTTCCTTTCTTTTTAAAGCGAAGGTTTCTTTGCGAATTCTCCTGGACTTGACTCAGAGTGGCTGCCGGCAGCGTGGATGCCGCTGTTTTCTTACCGAATAGCTCGCATGAATGACAGCCATTACCATCTTTACTACAAATGTAGGTGTTCAGGGTGCTGGCCTTGTTTTCTATAAGTTATTCAGTGATAGAACCAAATATCCTCATTGCAACAAATGCCATGTGTCCCACGTAACTTGTGTCAAAATTTAAAATATATACCTCTTAGAAATGATCGCCGTGTGTTGACGGTAATGATTATGTCCACACTATATATATATATATGTAACGATGACTGGACGTTGGCGACGAAAGCCGTCGCAAAACTCGTCAGCGTAACGGAAAGGATGGAGGCGACGCACAACGCAAACCCAGTTTCGAACTCTTACCCGCTGTCAGCAATGCAGCACGCACGTCAGCAATGAACCGCCAAATCACGCACCTGCAATGTTTGTACTATATATATAGAGGGTGTTTTTTTTTTAGCTGCACCAAATTTCTTAATTTAGAAAAATATAAGTCGTGATAACGTTATGGTTACCATTCGACTGTATGAACTGGCACCCTATAGATACAGAGCAATTTCCGCACTTGCGTGCGTAATTAGCGAAGTTACAGTAAGTAACTTTCTAATTATCAACAATAGGTGGCTACAGCAAATGAGTACTTCGGGGCCCGTCCTTAAATCTACCTATCCTATGTTGCAGCTACGCGAACAATTAGTTCCCCTTTGCAGGCGTCTAGAAACCGAAACTGGCTGGAAAAGGAGCCCTCTCAGAATAAGCAATGAACAGAACTCGGGTGTGATAGAGTGTGTCGATGAAGCCGTAGACAGAAAATTGCAAAACTTTGAATCATTCACCTGCGGCAATCAAACGTACCCTGCGAGGGTCTACGCCATGCCACCACCTGACTCATGCAAGGGAATAGCACACAATATCAAACCCAACACATCAACGGCGGATCTAATGAAATGATTCCAGGCTACCAACTACGAAATACTAAGTGCACGCATGATGAGCGCTACAGGAAAGGCCCTCGTCACGTTTCGAGGCATGTACATCCAACATGAAGTTATCTGCAAAGGGGGGCATCCTCCACTGTGTTCCAAGCCATCCCCTAGCCCAATTTTGCACCACCTGCTTAGCTATCAGCCACAGATTGGACATCTGCCCCAAAAGAAATGATAACTGTTGCAAGATTTGCGGACACACAATGACCGACCCGAACAGTGCACACGACTACAAACCTGGCTGTCCCAACTGCGGAATAGGACCATGCGGCAGATGATCCAGATTGCGAGACCCATCAGGCAGTAGACCAAACGGTGCGCCGGGCAGCCTACCTCAAGCGACTAAGATACAGAGAACATGCCAATTCAGACATCCATGTTCAAAGTGAAACATCACCTGCACCTACCCACAAAGTCGTCATCGTTCGAGAGGAAAGCCAGAGCCCAGACTGCAACGGGAGCCGCAACAGGAGCCGCGACAGAAGCCGCAGCAGGCGCCGCAAGCTTTAAAGAAAGTCCAGGCTACGACGGCACAAATTGGACTCCGATGTGCTGCAGAAAAATCAGGACTTCTCCTAGTACATAGCACCAGGTGGAAACCCGCGTGCATCAGGATAATGTGCGAGAACACACCCATGCCCTAGCCAAAACGTTCGAGGATTCTAGGGCCCCATGTACAGAAAGACGGTGGCCCCGCCGCT
The DNA here is from genome assembly GCF_050947875.1 of Dermacentor variabilis. Taxonomy (NCBI): domain Eukaryota; kingdom Metazoa; phylum Arthropoda; class Arachnida; order Ixodida; family Ixodidae; genus Dermacentor; species Dermacentor variabilis. Next base: position 73,269,107 of record NC_134571.1, on the reverse strand, counting down.
ACAATGCAACACTTGCTTAGACAATTAAAGAGAGCAAGTTCTTCCCATGATGCGAAGGGTATCGAATAGAAACCGTGGACTAAAAAAAGCAGGCATGCTACTCCTTCGCGAAGCATTACTTGTATCCAGACTCCGATACGATTTACCTTATACCAGTCTCCGCAACAAGATACGGCACGAATCGATGCGATAATTAGCAAGGCATCCAAACTAGTATTGGGACTCGACTCCCCGTTAGCAGGAGCCCACAACTGATTGCCGACATAGGATGCCACGATACCATCACTAAATAATTACCACGCACAAACGAACGCGAGAACTGCGACTCCAACAGACTGCGCAGGGTAGTCGCACACTTCATATTGTAGGCTTTCAACGACCGCCCACACCCGTACCAGCCACATTATCACTTCCACCACAAACTAGGTCACTCCTCAAAATCGCACCACTCCCCACACACGTACGCACCCTGTGATAAATAAGCCAAGGCGAACACAAAGAGCAGCACACTTCAAAAGACACATACTATAGGGTGCAACCCATATGACAGGCTAGCGTCTAAGACAAAGGCACCGCTATAGCGGTGGTGGATCACACCCTTCGCACGATACACAGTGAACTAATTTCAAACTCTAATACGACCACAGTAGAACTACAGGCGATATAGCGGCAGTACAGCATCTCCCAGTGACATTTATCACTGCACCCATCATATTTACTGATGCAATGTCAGCATGTAGAAAACTCATACATACTTACCTAAACATATAACAAAACAGTTACCAAGAATGTATCCATCGACAGGTAGATTGCCTGTATTCCTGGTCATGAGGGGATGTCGGGGAATGAACGAGCCAATGAGCTTGCCTGTGATATGATACTCCAGGCTCCCAACATCCCCCGAACAAATCTATTCGTCTCACCAACGCCTCCATCACAATTGCGTCCATTTCAGGAAGAGCGCAAGGTATACCCTAAGCTACGCCAAGACGTTACAAGACAACAGGGCACATTCATCCGACAAGCTCAGACGAACACCCTGCTCACTCAAGCACGGAAGCACCTCCTGCAAGGCCTACTTACTGAAGACCTCCCTCGCAGTAGCTACTGCGGGTTGTATCGTCTCAACACACTGCACATCCTATGACAGTTCGATCCATAACTACCCCCTTACCCAAACCCTCATCACTCCCACCTATCACTTCCGCCGTGTGGCTGACCGCCGCAACCAACCTTCGCGACCACCGATTCCTTAATTTTGCAGTCTTTATCCGCCTAGCGCTGAAGCATGCCGCAAGCCGCGCCCTGGACTGAGGGAATCGATGCCTTTTTTTATCATAGAATAAAGTGATTTCTCTCTCGCCTTGTTGTCTGCGGCGGAGGCCTAGTGCTTCAATGCCGTGGGGCCGCCAAATTTTCTTCGTCGTTCCGCTTGGCCCCACGTGTCCACTGCCACCGACGAAAGGCCGTTTCAAGCTTTGGGATGAGAATGATGTTTAGCCAAAATTCACTTTCTCCGGAAGAGCTGTCTCCAACGCGCGCGTGCGAGTTGTGGGAATAAAAACGCGTCAACTAAAATAGATCGGAACATAACTGACCTTGTGAGTGGGGGGGGGGGGGGAGGAAGAAAAAAAATACAAGCGCAGCAAAGACAACCTGCTTAATGTAAGCGGAGTTGAGTGCACTCAGCGCAGCTTTATTCCTGGAACCCACTGCTCAGCAAGCTACTTCCTAGCACACGTATACGTATTTCTTTCACACACACACATACGCCGATGCGTATGCGCCTTTAACGCCTTTAACCGACAGCCTAGTGTCGACCAGTGAAGCCACTCTGAGCCACATGTGTCGTTCGCAGTCGACGCTACAGACTGATGTGACGCCGTGCCTGCACTATCTAAAAGCCCAAAGAGCGGGGTTGGCGCCCAACGGAATGACGAAGTAAATCTGGCAGCCCGCCGGCATTGAAGTCCTAGGCCAACGCCGCAGACAGCAAGGAGATAACGCAAGATGCTTGCGTTGCCGTGGACCCATGGTGACCTACGAGACTTGACAAAAGGCGAAGGAGTGGGAAGGGGGGCGACATCGACGACACAGACGCCCTTTTTCCAGCCAGTTTCGGTTTCAAGGAGCCTGCCAAGGGGAACTAATCACTTGCGAAGCTCCCACATGAACTCCGCTATTGAAAATTTGATTGATTTATTTATTTATTTATTTTACAATACTGCCGCTCTCAGCCGAGAGCCTAGCAGACGGGCATGAACATTTCTTTTCCCGACATAAATACATGTGCGAGTTACACAAAGAATGAAAAAGCAACAATATTCAACAAAAATACAAAAGATAAGGTAGATAAGCTATACAACAGAACACTAAAACAAGGAGAATAAAATGAACAACAACCGGGGCATAACATAGTCAAAGCAAAAACGTGAAGCATTTGGAAAAAAACAAGTGTATACATATTTTTTTTTTCTAAGCACTGTTAGTTGTTAGATGAGAAATCGTTAATAATCTCTTGTGATGAGCTCCAGTTGTGAAACGAACAGGGATAAAGAATTTGTCGCTGTTAATGACGAGTTAAGTTCATTCCATTCTCTGATTACTCGAGGAAAGAAGGAGTACCTGAATGAGTCATTAGAAAAGGAATACTCGGTTAGCGTATGTTCGTGTTGATGCCGTGTTATCCTAGATTGCGAATATGAAATGTACCGGGTGATATCAATTTTATAGTGACGGTGCAGCATTTGAAACAGAAATTTTAGTCGACCTTGTTTCGCTCTCGTGGATAATGTGTTGAGGCCTGAGGAAGCTAAGAGACGTGAAGGTGAGTCAGTAGAACGATATTTGCTATGAATGAACCTTGCGGCTTTTCTTTGTACAGCTTCAAGTTTAGCTATGTTAGTTGCTGTGTAAGGAAACCAAATTGTGTTAGCGTATTCTAAAATAGGTCTCACAAATGTTTTGTAGGCCAGAAGCTTAATGTTCGTTGGAGCGATCTTTAGGCGTCTTTTTAGATAAAATAGCTTTCGTAGTGCAGTAGTTGTAATATTAGTAATGTGTGTTTCCCAATTGAGGTTTGATGTCAGCGTTATCCCTAAATATTTCTGTTCCTCAACCATGGAAAGAGGCGTGCCATTAACGATATAGGTGAAATGAGAGGGTTGCTTTTTTCTTGTTATTGTCATTGCCACTGATTTATTGACGTTAATAGACATTTGCCACTGGGAACACCACTCGGTTAGCGTGTTAAGGGAATCAGAAAGATCGAGATGGTCGTTATAGCTGTTAATTTCTTTGTATATTACGCAGTCATCCGCGAAGAGTTTGATTTTGCATCCTATATTATTGGTAATATCGTTAATAAAGATCAGAAATAACAGCGGCCCGAGTACCGAGCCTTGTGGTACTCCAGATGTGACAGGAACGACATTAGATGGCATGTGGTCAAACATAACAAATTGTGAGCGGTGTGTTAGAAAAGCTGCTATCCAAGCAGAAACCTCTCCTTTCCCGATGGCATGCTCCACTTTTGCAATTAGCTTAGTATGACTCACGCAATCAAAAGCTTTAGATAAGTCAAGTAAAATCATGTCAATTTGAGAACGATTATTAATACTAAGAGCAAGGTCATGAACTACCTCTGTTAGTTGAGTGATGGTTGATAAGCCAGATCGAAAACCATGCTGGTGAGGCGATAGGATGTTTTCACGTTCTAGAAATACTGTCATGTGTTTTAGAATGATGTGTTCTAGTATTTTGCATGAAGTGCTGGTGAGAGATATGGGTCTGAAATTGGCAACATTATTTTTGTCTCCTTTCTTGTGGATCGGTATTATTTTAGCCTTTTTCCAGTCATGTGGTAGATTAGAAGTTGCTAGTGATTTACGAAAAATGTGTCCCAGATATCTACTGCACCACTCAGCATATTTTTTTAGGAATTCGTTTGGAATTTCGTCAGGCCCGATTGATTTCTTAGGGTCAATGTTGAGAAGAAGATTGTGGATTCCGGCGTCCGTTATTATTAACCGATCAAGCACTGACGTACAGGATGGTGGAAGAGGGGGGAGTGTACCATTGTCTTCCGTGAAGACTGATTTGAAGAAATTGTTATATTTGTTTGCCGTTGCACTTTTTTCTTCTTCAGTTAGTTTGGTTGTTGTCTGCTCGGTACTGCGCAGATGTTTCCAGAATCTTTGTGGGTTATCTTTTAGGAAGTTAGCAAGAGTGACACTGTAGTAATATTGTTTCGAATCTTTTAGTTTCTGCTTGAACTGCATAACTGCAGATTTTAACTTCAAGTTTGTAGATGGTTTTGGGTTATTCTTGTTTGCCTTACGAAGCCGATTTGCGCGCCGTTTAGCGTGGATGATTTCGCGTGTGATCCATGGATTCTTAAGGTGCTGTTTTTTCTTTTGCATTGGAATGTAATTAGTTATACAGTGCAGGACAATGCTCTTAAAATGTAGCCACAATGCATCTACATCAGTAGATTCCCGAGATGCTTTTTCTGAAAAGGAATCGAATTCATGCGACAGATAAGTTAGTATGCTGGCGTCATCTGCTTTATGAAAGTTAAAAAAGCTTTTTAGTGTAGACTGGGTAGTAATACAATGATCAAGCTGGAATGTACACATAGGTATACTGTGATCAGATATTCCTTCAATAATGTCTATTTGTGCTTGACTTGTAGTAAAATGGTTGCTAAGAAATATGAGGTCGAGGATATTTTTCGTTGAGCCTTGAACGCGGGTAGGACGAGTGACAAGTTGATGTAGGTTAAAATTTAGCATTAAGTCTATTAGCACCTCGGAGGCTTCTGACGTATGATGCATTGTGGACCAGTCTATGTCAGCTAGGTTAAAGTCGCCCGCAAGAATAATCCTGGATTGATGGACATGACGCTGCATATATTTTTGTATTGCTGAAAGGCATGCACTGTCAGAGGAAGGGCTCCGATAAACGCAACCGGTTACGATTGACGTCCCGTCGCACAAAAGTTTGCAGAAAACGGCTTCAGCGTTGTTCACCTCGGGAAGAAGGACAAAGCGAAGACAGTTTTTTATCAGTAATGCCACTCCTCCACCTCGTGAAGGTCGGTCTTTTCGGATGATTGTGTAGTTTGGCGGGGCAATCTCGTGGTCGAATATAGCGGGTGATAGCCATGTTTCCGTGATGGCCACAATATCGGGCTCGTAATCGACTAGAAGGCTTTCCAAGGCTTCTGTTTTATTTAGGACACTGCGGGCGTTTACATTTATCAATGTTAATCTTTTGATAGTGTGGCTTGTGCCGCTTGTGCGGCTCTGCGGGTTATTCGGCGGTTTGTTTCTGCGTCGTTTTTTTGCATCGGTACTTTGTCCTTCTTCTCTTCGTCCCAAATATATGCGCGTTTGTTAATGTAAAGTTTGTCAAAAGAAAGTGATACTTTTTCTTTTTTTTCACGGTTTGGTTTTGCACTATCCCAAAGTTTTTTCCGGATGTCTCTTATTCTTTTAGAGAAGTCTTCACCAATTGAGTAGTCAGTTGATTTTAGTTTGAAACCTCGGCTTAAGATTGCCACTTTTTCTCTGTAGTCAAGTAACTTCATTATTACCGGTCGAGTTTTATCTGTGGCGCGTTTCCCCAACCTATGTATACGCTCGATGGAAACTTTTTCTAGTCCTAGGGTGTCTTCGATAATGTCTTTGTTCACAGTTTGCTCTAACGACTCGCTAGTTTCATCGTTTTTTTCCTTTAGGCCATAGATAATTAGGTTAGATCGCCTACTGCGGTTTTCAAGGTCGTCAATTTTATGTTGAAGAATGTCTATTACTTCGCTCATACAGGCGATTTGTTGTTGACAGGATTCGACTCTATCTTCAAGGACTGCAAGGAGGTCAAGCTTGTTTTCTATATCTACTAAACGTTTTTCTTTAATATCTTTGATGTCGGCTGCAATATCCTTCAGCTGTTTTGAAATTTGGGTTAGATCGGGGCCAGGGTTAGTTTCAATATCACCACCTAATAGCAGCAATTTTGTCAAGGCCAAGGCGACATCAAAAACCAGGATACAAAACGGTGGGCACGGCAGCACTAGCAAGAAAGGGTCGCTTGAGCGGATGCAATATCCAAAATCCTTTCTCACCTGTACAATGAATGCAAACGGGTTAGCGTGCCGCATACTGGCAGTGCCACCGTGCCCAGTGGCCGAGTCGATCCCAGGCAGGCTATTTAAGGCAGCGGAGAGCAGTGGCGCTGAACGCAGATCACGGGCCAAGATCTCCGAGCATGCTATCTTCCGGTGTTGACGGTGCAATTTCCACGATGAGTATGGCGGTGGATCCAGCACGTGGCATTGGGTAGCGTAGAGCTCCTGCGCCGCCCTGGTTGCCCCGGCTTGCGCAGTGCCTCCATCCCCGGCATGAAGCAGCAGGCCGAAGGACAGCTGTACAATGAATGCAAACGGGTTAGCGTGCCGCATACTGGCAGTGCCACCGTGCCCAGTCAGGATATTGTTAGGATAGGTAGTGTCGAGAACGGGCCCCAAAGTGCTCATTTACTTTAGTCAACTAGTGTTGATAATTAGAACGTTAATCACCGTAACTTCGCTAATTACGCACGTAAGTGCGGAAATTGCTCTGTATCTAGAGGCTGCCAGTCCGTACACTCAAATGGTAAGCATAAAGTTACCGTGATTTATGTTTTTTCCAATTTTAAAAATTTTACGCAGCTAAACAAAAACGCCCTGTAAGTATGGCACATGCACACAGCGTGGGATCGGCAAAGAAGTGAGCTATGTATTTAAATTAAATGAAAAGAAAGAAGAAATACACGGCAATACAAGAATTGTCACATTGCCCAGCAACTGTGTGCGAGAGCACATGCGCGCGCGCCATTTTGCGGCAGAGTGGCAGGAATAAAATAGGCAAATTTATAGCACTTCATTAACTCACGAAAGTTTCGCTTCGCATAGATTGAAACATGTGCGTTGGATCTGCATAGTTCTGTTCCTCAATAAACAACCGCTACCACGACTTTTTGGTTCAATTAACGCAGAGAGGCGGGCCTCCGGATCCAAAAAGCGATGGCAGTGATACAGGATCCGTCCCTCCTGGAGGAGGTGGAGGAAGTGGAGGCGGTGGAGGCAGCGGCGGAGGGAGCGGCGGAGGTGGCGGCGGCAGTGGGCGAACCGGCTCGGACGGTGAGGGCAACGACACTGTGGACATGGGACTCACACTGTGGTCCGCTGGCGCCTTGGTCGCGTCGTTTCTTGTCGGTGCCTGCGCCGGCGCTAGCGTTGTAACTCTCTGCAGACGCAGAGGAGGCGACTACGACGTTGGCGCAACACCAGGCCCGAACGCGGGAACTACGTCGGCGGTGAGCTCTATGAACACGGTGGGCTAGCGCTGCGACGTTCAGCGAAGAGCCCTCGGAACCGTGGTGGTGATGGACAGTTTGATTGTACGTTTGCGCGATAGATTGTGCACGCAAGTACTTAGGCTTGCGCGCGTAAGCACATATGTGAGGTAAGATATGTAAATAGTTCGCACCCCACGGTAATCTAGCTATACACCCTTGGCCAGCAGCCGATTCGCGCACCACACTGCAGAGCAAACTTTAATAGTCTGAATCTCTCTCATCGTCAAACCTGTGCTCCACGCGTGGGCGTGTCATAATAAATGTCGTGCGCTCGTGTATTTGCCACTGCGTGCGCGACAAAAGCGGGGTGCCGTGTTCGTCGATCAGAAAACGCAAGATGAAGCAAAAAAAAAAAGCTATACCATAAATGTAGATCCATGTTTCTTCACGCGAGAAGAATGTCAAGAGGAGCCACCTGGAGTATAAGAGTTTAGACTCGGTAGCACAGGCCTGAAAGTAACAACTATATATGCTTTATCTTTACTCCGAAATTACCTTTACTCTTATCTGCGAAGAACTTCCAGAGCGCGCACAGAAGGCAGCTTAGGAGAGACAGTTCGCCTAGAGATTGCGGCTGCGAGACAGGATCGAATAGTTGCAAATTGCACATGTTGTGAGTGGCAAGGTCACCAGCTCAATTTGGTGGCACCAGTTCAAGCTTGCCTGCATGCCAGTCGGCCTTTATTCTGTGTTTTTGTGTTCTCTCGTCTTCGTCGCGCCGCATTCTAACCAAGAATGAACCGACTCGTCCAAACCAATGTTCCGCTGTTGCGTATAGGTTAGTTTCCCACAATAAACACGTGTCTTTCTCCTTCTTTCTGTTGTAAATATAACTTTCGTTTCCCTGAATTTCAATTTCGTAATTGTTTTAGATTTAGTGTGACTCTTTACGCGCAAGCGTATACATGCCCCGGCTGCGAAATCGGCGCGATTATGAGCGTCGCCGCCGGGCAAGCGATCGCCGGAGCCGGAAGACACCTGGAATGGAGAATCGCGCGCTGGGGAAAACACGGAGGAGCGTGCCGAGCACGCGGAAATACAAATGCACCAAGAGGGAAGTATAGGTGATGGTGAGCGAAGCGGGGAAGGAGAAAGGAGGCGAAGCGTCGGGGAGGCGCGCTGGGTTGACCTCATCTGGCAGCTGCTACGGGTTCTATGTGCGCCACGAAGGCACCGGATTCGCCTCGTGAAGGACAGGCGGAGCGCCGAGCGAGAAAGACGGAACAGCGACGCAAGCGGCGGCAGGCCGAGCGCGGGTCGACCGACCCCGAAGTCGTCGCCAAGCGCAGGGCACGAGCTCAACCAAGTCCGGCAAAAGGCGAAGGGCTTGGCGTGCCCAGGAGACTCGTCCGGAAGAGGACAAAGCAGAAGAGGGGAAAATAAATTGCGTGAATGCTGCATTACCAAATTGCTCGAAATAATAAAATCTTTGCATTTTCTCTTTACACTTTATAAAAATCGAACAACGCACATAAAACATACAAAATAAAAAATAAGTCTTGAAAAAGCCGCCACACTTGCATAGAATCAAACCATATTTAAAGTAACATACGCTTAATGCACAAAAAGGGAATATCACCCATATGCTTGCGCGTGACCCGCGTTCACGAAGTGAAATGTCACTGTAATCTTTATTGTATAGTGCGCCCAAATGTTCTGCTTTCATTTTCTTGACTACATGGTCCTATAGTTTCTTTTTTTTTGTCTTAGTTATTATGTTACTGCACGCGCGTGCCAGTATTCATATCTCAGTGTTGTTTATAAGCACGTGATGTGTATTATTATTATTATTATTATTAGTAGTAGTAGTAGTAGTAGTAGTAGTAGTAGTAGTAGTAGTAGTAGCAGTAGTAGTAGTAGTAGTAGTAGTAGTAGTAGTAGTAGTAGTCATAGTAGTATTTCCTGTATTATGTACAACAGCGTATTTTTATAGCTGTTCCTGGGCATTTTAATCAAAGATAAATTGGAGATCATCATCAATGGCTAATACCCCCGTAAGCAAGCAAAAAATGCAATCACCCATAGCCCCGTAAGGCAGAGGCTACAAGCACTCAGCAAAGTGAAGCGAACCATGCATACATTCTTTGGAATCACACATACAACATACAGAACAGCATACGTTTCAATAAAGAACAAGCTCAAAACAAGTATCCTTACCACGTAATTGATAAGAGGCTCGTTACAGCAATGCGAAGCACGTAGCGTTCCCGGCATACGTTTCCTGGTAAATATTACTGTTGCGCAAGCGGCCGCAGTGATGCCAGTTTGCGACGTGGGGTGTGACATCCCTAGCCTTTCATATATAAAATTACCAGCCTAACATACTGCGTAAGGCTGCGTACTGTCAAAATTACCATTACTCCCATTCCTACCATTACTCTGAAATAGCACTACAATTTCTCTAACGCCATAAAGCATTACATACCCCCCTCAGCAGTTGTAGTCGGGGTTTTCAAACGCTTCTCCGGACATACAATTTTGCAGGACCGGGATGGCGAGCTTTTTTTTTTTTTTCGTAAAGCTCATAATCTACTGACACTCTCGAGACCTTTCCAGTAAATCAAGCAAATACAATGGCTCCTACTCCCTCAAAATTAAAACTTTTTGGCACGTAGTGTCCTTTCAAGGCATTTGGCAAACTTCCTACGTGCTTCGTATAATACGCTTCTAAAGCTAAATTAAGCTTAAAAAGCTATTTTTCTGCAAAGTAAACAAACGACACAGTATAAGCTTTTATTGTACATCATGGGCAATATTCCTCCTTTTTTAACAAAATATAAACAACGTATCTTGTTTACTTCACCAAGGAAACAGGGGAAACCAACTAAGCGCGCTGTATAACGCATGAAAATAGGACAAAAGAACGCGCACTAACAAGCATTAAGCTAAACACTACCCAAAATCCTTCAAACTTTGAGTACACATTATCTACAACATGTTAAATACTTAATTTTGCTTCCACCCAATTGAGAAATACACAAATAACGGTTCGAGCATGACTAGCAGCACAAGCAGTTTCTATGTTAAACTACACTTTGTTCTCGTACTGCCCACCATGAGCTTCATGTAAGCGGCATTCGTTCGATATACTATGTTCACTCGTGGCCTCCGAGAGTGCGTACGTGTCAGTACAATCTCGGAGGCGATGATGCTCGTATGAGCTGGTGGATAAATGGGTAGCTGCGGCTGGGCTACGTCGGGTCTCGTTGGCAGCCAATTAAAGCTCGGCAACGGCAGATGCTGTACGCTCGAATTTGTTCCTTTAGTTGGCGGGATGGGAAGACGGCCTAAAAGTTGAAATGTGACTGAAGATTTCTGCGGTCTTTGCTCTTGCTTCTCAAGCCGACATAGCCGGCTTACTTGCTTAAGGCAGGAATTTGTCTTCATCCGCTGCCACCGCCTTCGTTGTCCTATGGTCATTTGAAATAAGATGCCATAGGCGCCTACACTTAGAAAACAGCAAGACCGTATATGCAGGGCGTTTTTTTTTTAGATAATGCAGATATTTTTATTTAAAGGTAATGAATGCACCAATAGACAACCGGAAGTAGTCAGAAAGTGGGAAAAACAAGGTAAGGAAATCGATGGCAAAGAATGGAAGCAAAAAATAACATATATATAGAGATTTACAAGAATGGGAAGAAAGAAATTAGAAAGGAAAATCTGTCCGATAACACAATGGGCACTTCCTGGCTATATAAAGCTTGAGCTGGTTGCCTAAGGACAAAAACATACCGTAGCAAATATTCACAACAATATGAGGCATTTATGTGCTGCAGCAAAATTCCGGAGACCACTGAGCGCATCCTAATGGAGTGCAAAGGGATTCACTCAGTGAGACCCGTATCGGGAACGTACACCTCCCGGAGGCACTTTAGTTTAATGTTGACGGAAGCATCAACCAGTCAGCAGTCGGGATAAGCAAGAGACGTTTAGAGCATTGGTGGACGAAAAGCAGGGAAGAGATTGATACGGCAGGAACCGTTACAGGCGTACGTACCAGTACGAGGTAGACAGAGAAGTTTCGAGGAAGAGAAGAAAAGACTCAGGATACGTATGCAAAATGCTAGAATGAAAGGATGTATAGCATACCTGATTAGCTCAAGCAAGCTGGGTGACCATTTGGCACCACCTCGTTGCAAAGGAGATACCAATAAATCATCATCATCATCATCACCATCACTGAACACAGCTGAAGAAAATTAGGAACGAGGTTAATAGAGGTGAAGTGACTGTAAGCGTAGGTAACGGTATAATATACTTATATAGGCAAAAGGCTTGATGGGTATAGATGTAGTAAAACCTGCATAAATCAAGCAGACTGGGGACTATTTGTCGCCGCGTCGTTTCAAAGCAGATGCTAACATATACATCATCATCATCGAATGGAGGAAGAGCTTTCAGCGGAGGATCGTCTGAAGATACAAAAGCAAGTGCCCGACGACAATAGCCACACCACTTCTCAACGGGGTTGGTTTCCGGTTGGACGAGAGGCGGCGATTGTTTTCGCTGCTGGCACTAAGCTGCCCTTAGCTCTCTACCTAACCTCACAATCCTTTACAATGCGGCTTGTTGAGGGTATAAATTCTACGTAGACAGTCACAGCTAGGGGACGCTAGAACAGGACTTGAATAGAGTAAAACTGCATAAAATGGTGGCTTTACATGCTTCCCACGCCATGGCAGTTAACTCGTGGCAGTGCTCTTCGTTTGTTTTAGTTTGTCTAGCAATTTGTTCACGGCAAAACACTCCGAGTGTCGGGCATATTTACAGCCTGCCAAAGTTCAGTAAGTTCTGCTGCAATTTTGCGAGACAGTAGACATCAGGGGGGGGGGGAGGGGGGAATACATTATAATACATGGTTATTCCTTGGACACTTTTCTTTTCCAGTCGCTGTAGAAGTACGAACCTATGAACGAACTGTAGTTATAAGTCAGCCTTCTCTTTATATTAATCTTTTCCCGCATGCACAAATCCGGCACTTGTTTGAGCCAGCTTCCTTCGACTTATCTCGTATTACTCACCCATTTCCGCCTTTCATGAATTAAGTAAGGCTAATTCATGTTGCGATATTTGAAGTTGGAGGCAATTATCTATGAAAAAGAGATGGTGTAGTTCAGATTACAAATTAACGAAACCATCTTGGGCAGACTCAAAGGAATGTTAAATAACTTCATATATAAAGCACTTAGCGAGAAAGTCAACGTTAAGACGAGCACACATTCTTCAACGTGGAGCAAGCATCCCTACGATATTGTACAAGATATGAGGCTTCCAGAAATGTGAGAAATTTTAACATTTTCAGTCAAATTGTTGAAAACATACTTATCAAATACTTTTCTGTTTCTATGATAAAGATGAGCTCACTGCCTTTAAGTAGATAGCTTCCCTCCCTCTCTCTCCCTCTCTCTCTTTCTATCATTCTCTCTCTCTGAAAAATGAGAAAGGGTGAAAGAATAATAAGTGACTTTGTCATCGTCGTTGCCGTTCCCGCCGTCTGCCTCGTGCTGTGGATGTAATGCGCCCCACGCGGTTAACTCGACGCGCCCAATAATTCGACAGAAGAATACAAAGAAGAAGCTTCCGTCCGCTCCCAGTGTGCCGCCATCAGTAAAGGGAAACGAAATTACATGCCGGATGCCATGTATCGGCTGGAAGCGGCCACCTGCTTCTCACTGGTCGTCTCCGCGATGACTTCGGTTCATCTGGGCACTGTGGACGCCCTGATTCAGGGCAGGTGCCGTCCTGAGTACCGGAACCTCCCGAGCGGCGTCACACACACGGCCTGCAAGGGTCCCAACCCGCGCTGCACGATCGACAGGGCGCTCAGTGGGCTGAGCCCGCAGGTCAAGCAGCAGGCCCTGCAGGTGCACAACGACTACCGCTCCCAGGTCGCACAGGGCCGACTGCAGCATTTCCCGCCGGCGAAGAACATGTACGAACTGGTGAGTGCTGCTGCCCCGCTACGGCCTGCTGTTACATTCTTTAGCAACATGCGTCAGAGGGAATGCTGGATTTGCCGACGCGAGGATTTGAAAGTGAAATAGAAGTTTTATGTTCTTAATTACCGAAGGTTGACGCAGTGGGTTATGATCCGGCATAGGTGTCGCGTATTCGATGGAGTCAGTGAAATGCGGGTTACTGAGGCCCGAAAACTTGCTAGTCCTTACGAGTCTTTCAGTTAAGCCGGTTAGAAAACTTAGTGCGCACGAAAGCTGACTGTAGTTATTGCAGGCACCCTAAATACACCTAATTGCTGAAAGTGACAATTATTAATAAATCGCCAGAGCACTGAAGGGCATATGATTGATAGTCGAATACAAGGCAAGGTGTGTGCGCTTGTACGCGTTTGTGTGGGGTGCGCGCGCCTAAATGAGACGACCGTCGTTACCTGGTTATGCCTACTCGCGGATGCCTACTCGCGGTTATGCCTACTCGCGGACTCGAGATCGGCCTCCCGCCAGTTTGGCAGTAAAAATGCTACAAAACACCAAGCACAGGTATGCATATACGCATGTGTGCGTGTTTTAGTAAGTGTGCGACGAAAAAAAAACGGATGGATGGTGATGTCGCAGCTGCGGGCAGACAAAGTTTGTTTTGCGTAGGCATGTCATATCTGTTTTCAACAGACGGTACTAGGCGGAACGACGTCATGCGACTTTTATTTCCTATCCGTTCTTCCGCAGGAGTGGGACGACGAGATCGCCGAGGTAGCGCAGGCTTTCGCCGAACAGTGCGACTACAGTGGACACGACCCCAGGGAGGCCCGAATTACGAGTGAGCTCCGACTCTTTTGACGTCGATCGAGGGGCGAAGCAAAACGGAACGCAGCGAGCGATGACTTCTTGATGGGATCATTAGCATGTTTCAACACGTTTAGTGAACTAAGCGCAGCAGGCTGAGCACACAGCATATATTTTGTTGTTTTCTTGTTTTTGTTCTTTTCCTTTTTCTTTTTGTTAGTTTCTTCTTTTCATATACTACTGTCAATCAATACATTAACTCTTACCCCTGAGGACCGCATAGGGATAGAGCTTGCGGTAACAGATAGAGAGCATAGTGAGTTGTCAATGTTATTGCGTTATAGGCTTTCTTGACCACTTCTATGAAGTCTATAATATCATGCCTAAGCATGCGCTTGAACCTCAGTATTTACTCAGTGGTGCCACTGACACCGAGGACACCCGGCAGCGTTCACCTGCTGCAAAGAACTTCGCAGTAGGTGGCGATGTCGATCTTATCAGCACACCACTCGTAAACTGCGCTCGCACTCAGTGAAGTCAGTGGTCGCGCCTTAGCGAAAACGCATAGAAAGAATATCTGTGGTCCTGTTTGTAAAACCAATGGATAAACAGGTAGTCAAGCTGGCAGAGGAAGGTCTATGGCTGTAATCATGCAGAAACGCATAAAATTGTGATCATTACAATGATTGGAGCAGGCGGCGAGGACAGGATAAACATAGGCGAAATTAACTGTTAATTTTAGAAGTAATAAGGAGAAGGGATATGAGAGTGGACAACAAGACAAGTTGCCGAACATATACCGCATAATGCATGCGCTGGTTCATCATTAAGCTACCACGGCGGCCGTCTTCCAGTAAACTTCATGGTATTTCTGTACCTGCTAAATATAAGCGCTAGTGATGATGATGATGATGATGATTATGATTATGATGGTGTGATGATGATGATGATTATTTACTGGCATCCCCTTTGGAACGGGGCGGTGACAAATGGTCACCCAGCCTGCTTGAGCTAATCAGGTATGCTACACATGCTTTTCATTCTAGCGTTTTTTTATACCTCTCCGTAATATTTTGTTTCTTCAAAACTTCCTTATATACCTTGCACCACTACCTAAGCTCATTCTCTTCCCTGCTTTTCTTCCATCAATTCTCTAAACGTCTCTTGCTTACTGAAAAAGTTTGCGCGGAGACACGAGGACAATGCCGAGAAAAGACAGGGGCGAGCGCTCTTGACGGCTGACCGGTTGACGCTTCCGTCCACATTAAATCCAAACACTTCTAGAAGTTGGATGTTTCCTACAGGTCTCGCTACGGTGAATATATTCGCGTTCCATTTGGATGTACTGAGTTACATCCAGATGTTTGCTGCAGCATACACATGCCTTATTTTGTTGCGAATGTTTGCTCCGGTATGTTTTTGCCATTAGGCAACCAGCTCCAGCCTCGAATAGCAAGGCACTGCCTCTTGTATTATCGTAAAAATTTTCTCTTCTGATTTCTTTCTTCTCATTCTTGTGAATCTTCATGGCATTTTTGTCTCCATTCTTTGCATCCAGCTCAGTGTCTCTCTTTCTATCATAATAATAATCATCATCATCATCATCATCATCACCATCGGCCTGGTTACGCCCATTGCAGGGCAAAGGCCTCTCCCATACTTCTCCAACTATAATTTACAATAGGTAGCGAGGCACTGGAAGTGGTAAAGGAATACATACTTAGGGCAGGTAGTAACGGCGGATCCGGATCATGAGACGGAAATAACCAGAGGAATAAGAATGGGCTGGGGTGCGTTTGGCAGGCATTCTCAGATCATGAACAGCAGATTGCCATTATCCCTCAAGAGAAAAGTTTATAACAGCTGTGTCTTACCAGTACTCACGTACGGGGCAGAAACCTGGAGGCTTACAAAAAGGGTGCTGCTTAAATTGAGGACGACGCAACGAGCTATGGAAAGAAAAATGATAGGTGTAACGTTAAGGGATAAGAAAAGAGCAGATTGGGTGAGCGAACAAACGCGAGTTAATGATATCTTAGTTGAAATCAAGAAAGAGAAATGGGGGCATGGGCAGGACACGTAATGAGGAGGGAAGATAACCGATGGTCATTAAAAATTACGGAATGGATTCCAAGGGTAGGGAAGCGTAGCAGAGGGCGGCAGAAAGTTAGGTGGGTGGATGAGATTAAGAAGTTTGCAGGGACAACATGGCCACAATTAGTACATGACCGGGGTAGTTGGAGAAGTATGGGAGAGGCCTTTGCCCTGCAGTGGGCGTAACCAGGATGATGATGATGATGATGACGTGGCGCCACCTATTGCCCATTGGCTGCGCCGTCACGTGCCCAATGACGCGCACACTAGGCCACACCTTCAGTCAGCCAGATGGCTGCGGCATGACGTCTGCAGTGACGCACGCACTAGGCACACCTTTTAGTCAGCCAGAACCGTTGAGCCGCCGTGGGGTCGGGGCAGACGGCCGCGTCTGCAATAAGCTCTGTTGGAAACAGCACGTCGGCCCTCGGCCGAGAATTCGACTCACCGTCAACTGCTGATTCCCGTAACCATAAGGTCGTTCGCCATCGTCTACCAGCTGGCAATACCGTTCTCAATTCAGTTTTTCTGCATGTTGACCTGGCTGGGCGGCCGTAACGAGCCTCGCGATGAACTCCTGCCAGTGCTAAATACAACTGATATCCTCGGCGTTGAACATTACCAGATGAGCCATGTGTGGTTAGTAACATGTGTTAACAGCATCGCGAAACAAAAACTTGTCAAAGGCGAGCTGTTGGTAAAGGGTCTCAAGTGCCTTGTTATAGACCCTGAATGCAAGAATATGAAGCTTCTGTGGCTTCACCCACACCTCGAACAGAGACGAATTGTTGTAGCGCTAGAACCATATGACACAGTGCAGTCTACCACGAGAAATGAGGCGGTGTGATTGCATGGAGGGCTGTCAAATGACCAATCGTGACGTGGCGTTTACCTAGTACGCCTCTGCCAGTAATCTGCCTCACCTATTGAGCATATACGGGTACCAGTGGCTCACCTTGGTTCCTGGCCGACCACCACTTTGCCTGCGGTGCAAAAGACTCAGCCATATCCGGCGACAATGTAGGACACCACGCTCGCTGAAGTGACTGTCACTGCTACGGTCACCTTGCAGTTGCACGCATCGGAACTTACGCTGACAAGATTCGCGGAAATAGACCAGTTGAGGATGAGACAACTCACCAGTCATCTAATGGATGTGAGTGAGATTGTGGATGCAACCAAGGAGACACCCGATGAGACTCATCTACAGGAGGAGACAAAGTATTCATCGGCTGCCAGTGAGGATGACACTAATAAGTTGCCTGGCGACGAACCAACTATGTCATTGGAAGAATTGCCACCAATTTAAGATCGCCCACCGTCAGTGGAATCTGGGTCAATGTGTGAGGCTGCTAAGAAACATCCAACGCTCTCTGAGAACCCGTCGCCCTCGCAAAAGGAGGCCCGGATTCCCAAATTTCCAAAGCTGGAAAAACCATTCCGGGGAACGCCCACTGCTGCAGATGTCTTTCGTGTTAAAGTGCAACAATAGGCAGCCAATGCATTGCCTTATCAAGAAGGAAGTGGTGCGCCTCTGGAGCAGCGTTCAAACGCTGCACGAAAATAGTTAATCATGGCGGGCGCTTTTCCCTTCAATTTTGGTACGTTAGATGTCCGTGGCTTACGCAGTAAGCTACGGCAAGTACAGCTTCCTTTGTTACGCAAACGTAAATTAGATATGGCTGCTACCAAAAAAACAGATTGCATCTGACGAAAATACATAAGTAGCTCCATCTCCATGCCTATCTGACCATAGTGTTCGTGTAAGTCATGCAATAGGCGTTTCCGCTAGTTGTATGTTATTTGTTAGAAAACGCTTACAATTAGATGTGCTCCTTTTGTTTACAGATAGGGATGGGCGCCTAATATGGTGTGATCTTGATATCAGTGGTATGAGCTTTAGATATGTGTGTGTTTATGTCCCGAACAAGTTACGTGAGCGAGAATGTTTCTTCTTATCTCTCGAACATCATTTCCGTACTGATCGTGCATTGGTCCTCTTTAGAGACTTTAATTCTGCTTGTAACTCTCAAACCCTTTCGACCGTACGCCATTGAAGCTGAGACGTGATCTAAGTACGAATGCGTTGCAACGCCTGATGTGTGATTATCAGCATGTGGACATTATGGAAAACGAAAAAGCGGGATGTCGCTACACGGCATTTCCAACGTACCTCATACGCAAGGCTTGATCGAATTTGCGTTCGACTTAGCGCTCTATCTTTTATTTATGGTTACATTGTGCACCCTGTACTCCTTAGTGACCATTTAGTGGCCTCAGCATCTTTTGGTAGCCGTAGATATCTAAGTCGGCGTCTGTCCCGAGAGTTGTGTAAAGTTAATAGCCAATTACTTTCGCGTGAGTGCTTCCTGAAGCGACTGAGCTTATAGCTCATCTGTACTGCCGCAAGAACTTGCCTCTCTTAGCGGTGTGGGAATTATTCAAACAGGAAGTTAAAATGATAGCTATCGAAGAATCATCAACATTGGCCTTTCAAAAAAAAAGAATAATTACAAAGCACTGTATAGACTTTTGAGTGAATTGCATGAACTTGAATCTCTACATCGCGGTCAATATAGTGCTAATATGCGTAGTGCCAAGGCGCAGTTGCAAGCTTTGCGCGAAGAAAAATACGGAGGTGCACTAGTGCGTGAGCGAGTGCAGCGCTTTCTGAAAGAACAGCCTTGCAGCAAGTCCCTAGGTGATGAGCGCCGACACGCGCCGTCTAAATAATTGCTAAATATAGAGTATGGTGGAATCGTTCTTGATGAGCGACTTTAATAACTAAAGCATTTTTCGAATATTATCAAAAGCTGTTTCGAGGCCATAAGCCATTGGATACAGATACGTCTGCCAGCAAGTTTGTATCGTTGCTGCCCCAGTTAAATCAGGATTATTATGATTACACAAATGAAAACATTGATATCAATGAGGTAACTGCATGCATAGATTCGTTAGCGGAAGGCAAGACGCCAGGCCTTAAGACGATGGCCTTACTGCCGAATTTTATCAGCGTTTTCTTTACGTCTTATCGCCATTATTACTTCAGGTGCACCGTAAAGCGTTGGAAGTACGGTACCTAACTTCCACAATGTATTAAGGGCAGAGTGTCCTCATAGTCAAACGCAATGATGAGACTAAGTCGCAGAAAGTGGATGGATTGAATAATTTATTATGCAATTTGGATTATATAAATTTCGCTAAAGTATCAGCTAACCTTTTGCAAGCCGTGGTAAGATATGTGGTAGGTGATCGTCAAACATGTGGCATCAAAGGTCGGTCCATTCAGACCAACATTCATGTTGCGATATCGGTGCTAGAGAGCGTAGCTGAGGGGATCGGCAAGCTAGCAATGGTACAGCTAGATATGGCGTTCCGCAGGGTGAATCACTCGTTTCTGTTTAGTGTTACTACAGCATACAAATATCGGATCCCAACGCCTTAGAGGTGTCAAAATATGTTATGCTAATGGCTCAACGGCGCTGATAGTGAATGGTTCCCTCTCCGATCTGATTAGGCTTCCATCATCAGTAAGACAAAGATGCCCTTTGTGACTGCGTATGTCCTGCTTGTACTTAGAGTCACTTTGTATGAGCGTTCTGAAAGAACGAAATTGCCGTGAATTTAAATTGCTGTCGAATGAGATTCGGACTCTTGCATATGCAGGTGACGTTCACTTTTTTTTACTGAAAAAGGGAGAGTAAAGATTGCTCTTGCAATTACAAAAGACTTTTGTGCGGCCTCCCCCCCCCTGTAGCGTTAACTTTGAAAAAAGTTCAGGTTTTTTGTTTGTACTATGGGCCACATTGCCATCACACTACACAGGCATTCAATGGAAAAAATATCTGCGTTATTTAGGTGTACTTCTCTCACTTTATAAAAATAGCAATACTCATTGGTTGGAAGAACTTGGGAAAATGCAACGTAAGATTAATTCATGGCGAGGGCGCAATTAGTCAATGTTCAGTTGTGCTGAAGTGTGCAACGTGTTCTTAGTTTCCCGTCTAATGTATGTGCTGTAAGTACCGCACTTCGCATTCTTGCACTGCATCGGGTATTTGCGACATTTATCTAGAGCTCGCGCTGTGAATCGATGCAGCGCGATAATCTGTTTCTCCCCCTTGAATGTGGTGATCTAGGGTTAGGCCATCTCTTCGTCAGACAAATTTTTTCTCGCCTGTTTTTCTTTCGAGACAGTGACCATCCGTTTCTGCATGAAATGTTGCAGCTCCGATTGGTCCATTACCTTCCTAATATAGTGGGGTCATCAGATGCTAAAAGTGTCCCACAGGCTCCTTGGAGCTGTTTCAAGGAAGTCGTTGACTCATCTCTTTTCTTCAAAGTTAGATTCAGCCTGGAGTACATTTTTACTGCGAGTCGAAAATCAATTTATGCTGCACTGCTGGACCCGAATTTTCCAGATCCTCTGTATCGTGCACCTTATTTAAGTCGGCCTTATCAGGACGGGTCCGTAAAATGGTTATGCCTACCGGAGTAAAAACATTTTTATTTATATTGCATTCGGAAACACTCCCTGTTTAAACCTGGTTGATCTCGAGGGACTGCTTCATGCCATAATCCGCAAAGTGTCGACTCTGTCCACGTCCTGAAATCACTGATCACTGTTTCACAGATTGTAGGGACGCTATATTTTTGGGGAACATTCTCCAACAGACGCTTAGAGAGGAAATCGACATCACTCCTTACGAAATTAGATCTCTGCCGCTTAACATTACTGCTGGTCCTCCCTATGACATGTTCATAGTGCTGGGTTTATACAGTCTATGGAGATCTACAATGTGCGACCGCGATGCCGAAATCCCGCGATCAAGATCCTTCTATCGTGAAAGTGCAGCATACGTGAGAAGTGCACCAACCTTCGCCTGACTGGATGCACTTGCTGGACGCATGTGTGTGTTTGCCCGAGTTTGGAGTGTGTAGCTATGCCCGCCCTGTAATATAGCTTCAGTTTTGTTTTCCATGTAATAAAGAAAAAAAGGCGAGCCGCCTTAGTGGCGGGGAAACGTGCCTGTCTCGAACCACGGAGGCCCGGGAACCTCCCTGAGAAATCTGACGTCAAGCCGACTATTTGTGACGCGTTTTTACTCTTGAAACTATCGGCCAGGTTTCGGTTGGCTGGATGGATGTTATGAGCGTCCCCTTTGGAATGGGGTGGTGGGTTGCGCCACCAAGCTCTTGCTATTATACTGCCTAATGTCCTACCTAAATTAAACAATAAAAGAATAAACAAATAAACACTATGAACTTCCACACCCAAATTTTCTGATCCCCTATTGCTAACTGTGCTTTTGCACGTCTCCGTTTTTTGTCCTTTCCCTACTTTTCGTCCACGAATCCTCCAATCGCCTATCACTAATGCATATTGCGGACATGTTTACTTTTCCACTGCTCCCGCTGAACCCAAGGGCTTCAAGGAGGCCAGTTGTGCCGAAATCGCCCGCTGGGTAGACGTCTTCACAATCTAATAAAACATGCTCCATAGTTTCCCTAGCTTTACCGCAACAAGTACATGCTTCTTATTCCTTCTTATATCTCGCTTTATAGGTGCGTGTTCTAAGGCATCCCAATCTCGTTTCGAAAAGTAATGAGCTTCCCTTTGAGTTATAAATTGTTTCTTTCCTGATTTCGTTCTTTTCCACTTAAGTAGTTACTCATGGCAGGCTTCCTTTCCATTGCCGCCACTCATGAGATTAATTCAGCCTCTCCTACTTTCCGGTTGACCGTCTTTGTTGCTGTGTTGCCCACCCTACATGCCACATACTTGCTGGTAATCTTCCTAGTTCTTTTCCTCCACTGTGAATCAATGTTTTTCCTGTACAGATACCTGAACACTCTCCCAGCCCATTTACTTTCTTCCATATTCCTCAGGCCTTCTTCATACTCAATTTTAATGCAAGCTTCCCTCACTTCAAAACTAGTCCAGCCCATATCACCCTGCACAGCTTCATTTGTAGTCTTCCCGTGAGCGCCCAATGCGAGGCTACCCACTGACCTTTGGTTCCCATCGAGTCCTGATTGTACCCCTGATTTAAAGTAAACAACCGCATTTCCAAAAGTAAGTCCTGGAACCATCACACCTTTTCACATACCCCGGAGGACCTCGTACTTATTGTATCCCCATAGCGCTCTGTGCTTCATTATGGCTGCATTTCTCTTCCCCTTCACTGTTATTGTTTTTTCCTGTGTTCCCATATATCTATTGCCCTCGTTTATCCATATACCAACGTATTTATATTCTGTTACCCGAGGTATTTCCTGGCCCTGTATCTCCATTGTCTGTTCACTGTTTTCATTGAATACCATAACACCTGATTTTCTAACGCTAAATTTAAAACCTAAATTGTTGCCTTCCTGTCCACAGATATTAGCCAGACGTTCCAAATCACTTTGTTAGCTAGCAACACAATGTCATCCGCATAGAATAAACCTTGGAGCTGCTGCTCTACTACTGTACCCGCCTGGTTGTATGAGAGATCAAACGCGATATTACTTCCTTCTAGCGCCCTCTCCATCCTCACCATGTACATCATAAACAGCAGCCGGGATAAAGGGCACCCGTGCCTCAGTCCCTTGTTGATATGAACTTTCTACTCGCTTCTCATCCCTTCCCATTCAACGCAAACGCTATTTTCTAGGTAAATCTCTCTCAAAAGCTGTAGACAATCGTCACCTAAGCCTTCCCTTTCCAGAATATCCCACAAAATGTTGCGGTCTACGTTGTCATAGGCTCCTGTAATGTCTGACCATTGCTCAGTCACGCCGCAGCCGAGTTTTTGAGTAATGGGGCCCCAAATCATGCTTTCGCATTAAACAAAAAAAAACACGTTTTCTCTAGTTCAAGTGGTAGTGGCAAATGGTGCTACTATTGTATCAAGTATGTTGCCATGAAACGTATTCAGAATACTTACAATCAGAGGGTGCAAGTGCTGCATTTGTAAACAGTACCAAACAATACCCACGGACGTATTTCACGTCGGAACAAAATTTCCGATTGATCGCGCTTTTGTGGGAAATACCTGGCTCTCTGAGCGACACAGCGTGCTCTAGTACTTTATGTCCACTGTGGATGAGATGAAAGTTATAGCATTTTTGCTAGAATTTCATGTTTTATTGTGCGCAGTCTACGATTACTTAAAAACCATTCGAAAAATACCCGGATTTTCAAATACTAACTATTTAACACGAGCATTGAATCGAATGCGGCAATATGCGATTCGTTATTCGTAAGATTGGAATCTTCGCACACTTCTACTGCCCATAAAGAAGTGAGTAGGTGAAAACCTTCGTTCTCTATATTCATTTCTTTTTCTAGATTGCCGATTTCTACAGCCGCGGACGGCTCAGTGTTCAAACGTGCATCGGCAGTTCTTTTCACATTGTTTAATATGTTAATTTCACAAAAATTAGAAGGAAGAAGCGCGGGGTGGAGTGCTTTGCCGTTACGGTTACGAAGAGATGGCGGGGTAGACAGACAGAAACACACCGACCGATGGCTCTCAGCGATGTCCCATGTGAAAGATGTCGCAAAATAAGAAGGATAAAAATAAAGGCAAGGAAAGCACAACAGAAATATCTGCCTTTGACAACGGCTCAGTCCAGTGCGAAAGCTTGCCCAGGTTAAGCGCGCGCCTCGCTAAGGTTATAAATGCTTAAGAAATGGAGCGAAGAATAGTATGCACTGCACGAAATAACTTATTGCAGATTAATTAAGTTAAGTTCTCGGGTTTCGCATGCGAAATCCACGATATGATTATGAGGCACTTGTAGCGGTCGATTCCGGATTGATGTTGACCATCCGGGGTTCCTTAACGTGCACTCAAATCCAAGTGCATGAGCGTTCTTTTTTTTTTTGCATTTCCCGCTCATTTAAATACAGCAGCCGCGGCCATCGCGGCTGCTGTATCGTAACTTAACCATCAGCCTCATGTTTAGCACCAGAAGGCCTCAGCCACTGCGTCACCACGGCAGAGAGCGTTTCAGTAGCTACGGGTTTCCTTAATCAGAACAAAGTCCATGTTCAATTCACGAATTTTCCGCCAAAGATTAAAAGAAAAAGCGTTCACGTTTTCAGGTATAGGAGTGTACGTTAAGGGACTCCGGGGGCTCAAATTCAACCTGGAAGTCTCCGCAACTACGGCTCTCATAGCGCACGCCTCTTATACGTAGGTACTGTTATGGTACGTCAAATGATATCTATCTATCTATCTATCTATCTATCTATCTATCTATCTATCTATCTATCTATCTATCTATCTATCTATCTATCTATCTATCTATCTATCTATCTATCTATCTATTTATCTCTCTCTCTCTCTCTCTCTCTATATATATATATATATATATATATATATATATATATCAATTAACCTACGATGCAAAGATTTTCATCTGGCTGCTTTCGGCGCGCAGGTAAGTTCAAAGCAGTGGGACAGTGCTTCGGCTGGGCTGTCGACCCGGTCAGGCAGACTGTCACCGAGGGCAAGACATGGGCCGATGACTGGTTTATTGAGTACCGCGACTTCAACCCGAACTCGGTCGCTCCCTTCGATACCAGTACCTCCACGGGCGTCGTAACTCATTTTACGCAGGTAAATTACCTTTGAGCAAGCTCGCTCGACTACTTGCGTGTACGAACGAAGGCGTCAGCGATATGAGGGTGTTCTAACTCAAAACGTTTACCAGTCTGGCGAAGAAACTTCGGTTAGTATGTGCTCGTTTTCTGAAGAGGTCTCGGGCACTCAGGGTCAATCAATCAATCAATCAATCAATCAATCAATCAATCAATCAATTTATTCGCCAGATAGTACCGGATGGCTACCTGGGCTAAAAGCTCTGTAGACAGCAAACTTAACCTAGATCGATAGATAACACTTGAGGAATTGCGAAATAAAAGTACGACTAACCTTGATAGGAAGCACGCTATGTGGGAAAGGTCCCACAAATGAAAGACGGGTGACAACGTCAGCTTCGCATTCCTCATAGCTTCTCTACGTGAGGTCATAGGCTTTGGCAACACACGACCAGGCTTAGTTTGTTGTTTGAAATTACACTTTCGACTGTGGCGCGAAACAGCGATGCGATTATATCTGGTGAAATATAATTTCGTGCACTATTTGCTGCAGTGAACGTTCGCATGTGCGAGCGAGTAATCTCCTTTCCAGAAGCAAAAGAAGCGCGAGTCGTGTTCGTTTGTGGAAGTTGCATCTGAGCGTGGTGAAGAGGAGAGACTCAGTTGTTCTTCCCCCTCTCTCACATCAGGACTTAGCCACTGGTCTCTAGTAAAGCAACACTTCAGCTTACTGCTGAATTCGTTCGGCTTTTCTCAAATTTATATTGGGAATACACCGTTCATAGGCCTCACGCTATCCTTCAAGAAAATAAGGCGATGTCAATTTCATCCGGTAAACATAGGAAACCGAGCGCTAGACGAACGAGAATAATGAAGACGAAGCGGACGCACTCAATTAGTGTCATTAGATGCGAAAGAAGAAAACTTCGCTTAGGACTGCATCCGCAACTGGGAACGCGGGGAGCTAGAGCAGCACTAAGAAGGCGCGGACATCACTTCTGTCTAGTGCACAGATGTTGAGCGGGCTTTAGTCAATCACTCATGGCAGCTGCTGACGCGGTCGTGCTCTCCACGATCGGTATTATCCACTGCTTTAGCATCGGCAGAGTGGCTGAGAGGTAGAATCATTTACTGCCAATCTGTTGTTCTTAAGCACGAATGATCGCGGCACAATGAAACTGTTTCCTTCCTCGGAATTTTCTCGCAATGAATTTTGGGATTCCAGTGTGACGAAGCCGGCGGACACCGGCGGTCACCAAAACGGCCAGGAGAGCGGGCAAATCACAGCTGTCGCATTAAAAAATTCAGTCACCGCAAAAAAGCAAGAAAAAAAAGAAAATAGACAACCTCGGTTGGTGTCTGGTAACTTCCTACCCATAAAAGCGGCCCAGCTACAAGTAAATCACGTGAAATTTCCGAAGTCGGTCTGACGCCACCAGTATTGCAGTTTGGACACAAGGTACAAGGTCTGACTTTATTCCGTCTTTTAATAACCAACAATATTTTACGACGAAGAAGCGCTTATACAGTTCTTAACAAAGAATTTCCCGGTATACAACATAAATGGGTCCTGATGTTTCTTAAACCACGATCTACGTATATTGCGCGTGGCGTCAACATAACCCTGACCGATATATTTTCATTCCAACCAACATAGATTGGCATCGCCGTTTTCTTTTAATGCTTCTAGCGACGTAGAATCGATGCTCCGATTTATTTATCGGAAACAGGCAGGGAACTAATCCCATTTAGCTTCGCGATATTCAACGATACGCGATGGAGGCTGGCCTTACGCTGAGGAAGCTGAGTATGCGTCTTCCGGTTTGTGTATAGGAGAGCCGCGTATATTGTGACGTTAGATGGGCTTCAATGAGTTCGTTTAGGGTGTTGAGGATGCCTGTTTGCTTGAGATGTTCGGTGGATGTCCGGATGGGGACTCCGAGAGCGAATTTGTAGATTTTGAGTAAGAGGGTGTTGATTTCGTTCTCTTCCATTTTGAGAACATAGAGGTAAGGAAGCACACAAGTAATTTTACTGAGTACAAAGGCTTGGACTAAGCGGAAGAGTTCCGCCTCTCTTAGTCTGCCATGCTTATTGGGTATCCTGCCTATGAGCCGCAGAATGGGGTCCACTGCTGTATGAAGTGTTTTGATGGCGTGCGAGTTGAGTCGATTCCGTTGTATGTGTAGTCCAAGCACCCTGATCCTATCGACTTAGGGTACGGGTGTCCTGTTCAGTGTTATTTGTATTAGGAGATGTGATATTCAGAACCGCGATGAGCGCGAAGGAGGAGCAGTTCGGACTTGTCAGGAAAGCAGGCAAGGCTCATGAGTCCTGCACAGGCTACCACATCGTCGGCGGTAGTCTGCAGGGTCTCCTGAATGTGACCGTCGGAGCTTCCCGTCATCCAGAGGGTGACGTCGTCAGCACAGAGTGAAAATGTCAGATCCGGGATGGATCTCAGGGCTCTTGCCAGGGGCATCATGGCAATATTAAAAAGAAAAAGATTTAACACTGGTCCTTGAGGCGTTCCGAAACTCCCCAAATAGTAAGAGGGAGAATTCTCACACCCAATGGGAATAGTGGCTGCGTGGTCATAAAGGAAGGCGGCGATGTAATTGAATTCATGAAGCCCGCTTCACCACCGCCGCAGGTCGGCGCGGTATTGCACTTACTACGGGATCGGCCCACATTTTGTCCAGGGACGATGCCACGAAAAATGCCGACCAACGCGAGGCTAACAATTTCGCTGTAAAAAAATTGGACGACGCTTAAGCTTCGCCTTTATGTGTGTAACGTGACTGCATTCAAAGATCATTGACAACTTCTTGCGCTTCCCGAAAACTGCCGTTTATGTGACCATAATGTTTACCGGGAAATGCTGCTGCCGAACGCTATGCACGAAGGCGAGCTCTCTGGTGGAGACGCGGCATCTTGCGTGGGCCGATCCCGGAGGCAGTGCACAGCCACGCCAAAAAAATTGCATCATTTTCAGGTTGCCATTATTGTTTCGCACTTTAATGTATAAGTCTCAGAAGATTTAAAGTAAAAGGCATGCGCTGTCGCTTCTTTGTTTCATGACATTTGTTTGTGGGCTGTCATTCTCAAAATTCCGGCGAATAGCTTTGTCAAGAATGTAAGACAAGGTATGAGCAACCTTAGTGATAGAATGGTGTGGCAATATAAGCCTTATATACCGCATGTCATGTAGCAAGGCATGGGATATGCATGTAGCTAAACATATATACGAGGATTTTCGCTCACGAGGACGCCGGCGCCGGACGCCGACGCCGGATTTTCTGCAACACGGAGGCCTTTAACGCTATCGCGTTAAGATAAGCGCCGAAGTGCGCTCCAGAATTTCATGGAAACTCTGCTCTGCTTGCGTCTTCTAACCGCTCTCAAACTGTACGTTTCACCGGACACCTGCGCTAGAAATCAAGCTTCGAAGAGGACGCTTACTCGAACCGCTCGCTCACAGTTGCATTCGTGTTCCAGTAACAGTAATTTGCAACGGCTAAGACTTAACATCAAGGTAAGCGTCAACTGCAGTTCGCTCCATAGAGACATTGTGTGGAGGACTGCTCTCTTATGCAGGGATCAAGTTGGGACCGCAAAATTTCTGTGACAGTCAATTATCCCTCTCGAAGCTTTTGGTATCTGTGTGTTCGAATTCCACCAATTTTACAATTTGCTGTGTAAAGTCTTATTTTTAACGGAGTAACATTAATTGTGACCGCACGCCATATATATATATAGTTACGATCACCCGTTCCTGAGTGGCATCATCAAAAGTAGGTTTTCATTTTATCGCTTTTGCTCCCGGGATTCTTACGCGTCAGATGATATGGGCAGAAACACGCTACATCGGCTGCGGATACAGCAACTACCAGAAGGACGGCAAATACGCAAGAATCTTCGTTTGCAACTACGCCCCAGGGTAAGTGCAACTGCATTCAGATATCATATAACCTGTATAGCAATACCACTGCAGCCCACTTCGGATATAGAGCATGCTAATGGTTAACAAAGTTTTTAGCATAATTTTAAATGGCATAAATACATGGGTCAACTATAACACCGGAAAAACCAGTGCGATGTACAACTGAAACACTAATGAAACCAGACACGCCTTCTTTTATAAAAACCATGGTCACACGAGCTACCCGCGTGCAAGCACTGCATAAAAACCGCGGGAAGAAAAAGAAAACTGGTTTTTGCGACCTAGAAAAATCGCACCCCCATTTGCCGCGAAGTTGTTTCTTTCCAACAGCTGCATTAAGAATTTCAGCTGCATTTAATCAAAGCACCTAAGTGAGAACGTTGCCTGCATATGATTCGCGCGTTCGAAACCTGGCCCGCATGTAACGCTTCCGATTACTCGTTACGACATTTGTAACAAACTATTTGATGCACATGCATTTAACTTCGCATAGGGGTTTGCCAGTATTCCCCTCCCTCTGGCCAAATTTATTCTTGGTGACGTGAACAAGGACCTCCTTGGGAGGCGAGACTCTCCGAACTGGACCTGGGAAGCCAACTGGCGACCCTCGACCAGGCCCGGCGAGCCGCGATCGCCAGTGGAGCCCTGTCAGAGGGAACCACCCAGGAATAAACCGCGCAACGGTTTCTGCAATAATAAAGTTCCTCCTCCTCCTCCTCCAAAGAGGCCGCGACAACAGCTTAGCAAATTTTATTCAACACTTAATTAACATGCTCACTTTAAAATGTGCCGGCATATCGCCCCTAACATTTCCCTCATTCGCTCAAAACATAAACTTCGTGGGTGACTTGATTCCTCCAGAAAACCGTGAAAACAGGTGTAAAACGTTTTTGAGCGCTTCTAGCCGCACTATACAGCTTTCATGTGAAAGACAAGGAGCAGAAAGAACAAATATTACCATTTGCCTCCTATCCGCAACGTTTTCTTTAAACGAGATCAAGTTCCCTCTTTCCCAAGTCCCAGGTTCCCATTCCACACAGTACATGTGAGACACTTGTATCAGTGATCCGTCCGTATCACTCTGCCAAATGAAATTTAAATTTGAACTGATCGCAGGCCTGGTCAGCGTAACGGAAAGGACTGACACACGGACAAAGCAGACCCAGTTTCGAACTCTTAACTGACGTTGCAGTAAAATAGCACTCACGTCGACAATGAATGCAGCAACACTATGCCCCTGCGCAGTTCGTGCTTTCACTGCTGCACAGCAACAAGCAACGCCCCGCAGCTGAATTCTTGCTCTCTGCAGCGGCAACATCGGCGGAAGGCCCATGTACTTGCCTGGACAAACCTGCAGCGAGTGTCCAGCGGGGAGCTCCTGCAACCCAGCCACAGGCCTTTGCGTGAGTGCTTACCGCCACCTATACAGCACACTGCGTCCCGTGAAGCAAAAACAACAGGGGCCGAATTCACAAAGTGTTTGTTTGTTTGTTTGTTTGTTTGTTTGTTTGTTTGTTTGTTTGTTTGTTTGTTTGTTTGTTTGTTTGTTTGTTTGTTTGTTTGTTTGTTTGTTTGTTTGTAAGACCTTTTTCTGATTGGTAGGCGGCCTTCGCTAATAAGATATCCGCTGTTGCTATTGGACAGTTTTTATTCTTATGAACTTTGCTGGGCGCAATAACTTTTGTGTGTGTTGGGGGGGGGGGGGGGGGGTGATTACGGACCCAGATATGCGTCATGACGATTCGACGCGCTCCGTGGAAACAGGCCGGGCTGCTATTCCAGGACATTGCCAAATTCAGCCCTGTTGGCGTTTTAAGCGAATCACAGAGGCCGTAGCAGTCCAGTGAGCCAATAAGAACATATCAGATTGAGAACTCGGCGACCTGTACAGAATAGCATCCCGGTTGTTGCAACATTGCGGAACCCTGCTGAAATGTGTTGAATGCGTCGTTTCTGTTCAGGGGTCGTACGGAAATTATCGGACCCCGCGAAACACACCTGCATATAGGAAGTGTGTGACTCGACGTAGCATTCGTACCAACAACCGATACAAACAAGTTTGCAACATGCTCCCGGAGATTCGACAGCCCGGGCAGGCATTTCTTTTCTGCACTTTGTCCAACGGATTGAGTCGTCCTGAGGCACTTCCGCGAGACAAATGTATGATCACATTCGATACACTCCTACGCTTACCAGCAACTAGATAAAACAAATTTCCAACAAGTTCACGACGAAGCCCAACGAATGGAGCAGTAATTTTTTTTTGTTGTTGTTCGACGGATTGGAAGTTCAAATAGTTGATTGAAGCAGAAATCGCCCATCAGGGAAGTCTGCTATCTGCAGGCGTATAGTGTGTTGCTACACCATAGATGCGAGCACATAGGTATATAGTTGGCCCTCCTATACGCCCATAGTCAGGAGAAGCATAACCTTGTCGGTGAAAGGGGGAATCTTTAAAATATAGAATAGAATTTATTGACAGGAAAGACAGAGAGGTCGACCTGAGCTAGTGCGCTCTAGTCTGCTACTCTGCACTGGGGAAGTGGGAAGGGGAGTAAAAGTATTGGGATGGATGATGATGATAAAAGAAGTGGTGAGTGCTTATGTACAAGAGACAGTTGCCTTGCTAGAGCCGCTCGTCGAGCTTGGTGTCCAGCAGAAACTTCAATAATAATTTTGTTGCACGCATTGAAATTGCAGTATCAGGCCATGGGCCGAGGATAGCTTCCTCCGACAGTGGTTGCCTGCCAACGCTGCATGTTGAATGAGCCAAGGAGTGCTTGTACCGTTAAATGGGACACTATGAGGAACAACCATAAATCAATTAAGTACTAAAGCCTCACTTTGGGACTGAAGTTTCCTTATCTTGAAGATAAAATATTTATTAACACCGGAGAAAACTAGGAACGAACTTTTCTTTCTTAAATTTCGTGCCAAAGGTTCGACTGTCGTCAACGAGCTTCAGACTGTGTGACGCATGCCACAAACAGAGCTGAAACAATATCTGCGTCCGCGCATGCGGCTATACACAGACGCCCGGGATGAAGTTCATCAAAAATTTTGCAACTTATTCAAGCTTTCGAGATGGATGGAAACAACTTTATTTTAAATCCGGCAAATCCTCCCATGAGGGGACTTCGAGGCCTTGCTTCGTCGCCGCCTCTCGGGCCTGCTGGACTCTTGCGTGTTGAGGTTGGAGCTGCGCAGAGCGGTGGCCCACTTCGACGCAAGAGCTTTGTGGACTTGCGTCCATACTGCCGTCCAACTCATGACACCTTGTGTAGCAGTATTTATTCCGTGCAAAGCCACCTGGCAAATTCGGAAGTGCGTCACATCATCATAATCATCATCATCATCAGCCTGGTTACGCCCACTGCAGGGCAAAGGCCTCTCCCATACTTCTCCAACAACCCCGGTCATGTACTAATTGTGGCCATGCCGTGCCTGCAAACTTCTTGATCTCATCCGCCCACCTAACTTTCTGCCGCCCCCTGCTACGCTTCCCTTCCCTTGGGATCCAGTCCGTAACCCTTAATGACCATCGGTTATCTTCCCTCCTCATTACATGTCCTGCCCATGCCCATTTCTTTTTCTTGATTTCAACTAAGATGTCATTAACTCGCGTTTGTTTCCTCACCCAATCTGCTCTTTTCTTATCCCTTAACGTTACACCTATCATTCTTCTTTCCATAGCTCGTTGCGTCGTCCTCAATTTGAGTAGAACCCTTTTCGTAAGCCTCCAGGTTTCTGCCGAACTATATTGAAAAACTCGCGTCCTTCCATGCATTTGTGAGCACTTCTGCGTAGTTGTGCTTTTTCATTGCTCCTTGCATCAATATCTTTTTCCCTTCCTCTTCGTTTTGCTAGTCACTGTTCAAGCGTCAAAGTCAGTGCTACACATTAAGAGCTCCTTTTCTTTCTTTCTATTTCTTTCTTTCCCCAATGTACAACCACTACCCCGACTTCGACCGGTAAACGCAGAGAGGCGGCGGATCTGGACCGGCACGACAACCAGTACAACCACCTGTACAACCACCTGTACGACCACCTGTACGACCACCTGTACGACCACCTGTACGACCACCAGTACAACCACCAGTACAACCACCAGTACGGCCACCAGTACAACCACCAGTACAACCACCAGTACGACCGCCGGTGGCACCACCTATAAAACCATCGGTATGCCTTTCCAGTTCAGCCTTCCTGTCTCGGCGAGCAGGCCGGTCGCGCATCACTTTGCACAGTGATCGTTCCTATAGACCTGACCTCCCATAGACATATCTCTGCTCGACGCCGGTACGCTACATAATAAATGTGATCTCAGGAATGTGCGCATGTGCCTTCGCCTATGTCGGCATCGGTCAAGTCCCTAGATATTTCAGAAAGTCTACTAGGGCCTTTAGGTGTCCGTACCACGGAGGAAAGACAAAACTTAAGCATAACTTCAGGCAGTCAGCCTTCACAAGGCAATTTCCTCTGGCGCCACTTTCTCCGTGAATGAAGAATGTGCAAAGATGTTCCATCATAAAATGAAGGTGACATAATCGCAGATCGGAAAGTGCCTCACGGAGTAAATAAAAAGCCGGAGACGGCAGGTTTAGACGCAGGCTTCGTCACGCGAGAGGAACGCCAAGAACAGTTACCTGGGGCAGCACAGTCCTGTCGCACTCTGGCAAGACTGAACCACTCTTGTCCAGAACTACGCTTCGACGATGAATGTGTCAGAACGCGTTCCGAAACAAGCTGTCGCGAAGGCAGCGACCTCAGGCGAGACAACTGCCTTAGTGGGTCCGGCGATGGTCGTAAGTTGTAAGCTGAGTCGTCTTAAGTGGGCGTTTGTCATGCGTACTTGTGTTCTGTTGTATGCGCCCCAGTCGCGCTGCATTCTTACCAAGCGTCAAAAAACTCGCCTAAACTCAACGTCTTACTCTTACGTCTTAGTTGCTTTCCCAAATGGCACAAGTATTTTTAATGTTTTTTGTTGTGAATTTACCTTCTGCATTGCTGAATAATAACTGTTCGTTTTCATCATTGCGTTCTTACTTCTATCGTGGGTTATATCGTACCTATTAGTACGACTGCGAAAGTGCTCAAAAATGTTGTCTTTCTCGTGTTTTTCTGGAAAGAAATATGCTAGATTACTCACGGAGTTTATGTGTTGAGGAAATGTGCACTATGCTAGCGGGCGAAGTACAACCGAATTTTTGAAGTATGTGGGTTAATTCAGGGCTGAATGAAAATGGTTAAACCCTCGTTTTCTGTCTGTTTAGGGACGTTATATGAAATGCGAAGTTTTCCAGCTGAACTGAGATGACCAATAACCACATTAATTTTTAGTTGTGGAGAATGGGGACAATGCTATGAAGGTGACGTGTCCCCAAAGTTTGAAGTATCTAGGTTTGTTATTTCCTTTGAAAGTAATTACTAATTACTAAATGCTAGTTTTCTCCTAATTCCCATGCTTTATAGCAGGTCAGTAGCTGGTTTTCCCGGCCTCCTCAGTGCGTTAAGGCGAGGGCGAGTGAGTGGGGGTCATCGACGAGGTAAACTAGGCGAGGCACCTTGTTTATGTTCAGTCAAATCAGGAAGCATCTTGTGAGTGACTTACGATAAATGCTTAATCTGTTCAGGTTAATTACAGCCTTTGTAGAAAACTACTTATTAAAGCCTTCTACAGTGTCATACGGACGTTGCCCGCAATGTTTCCCGAGGTCTTAAAAGAGCCGTACATGAAGTGCACATGAAGTCTTACATGAACTGCGCATTCATCGGCAATAGAGGACATGTTAAGTGTAATATGTGCCAAAAATTTGACGTTTCTAGCTTAATTAGAAGCTTTGTAAATAATCAACGAACTCTCGTTTTCGCCCCTATTTTCGTGCGTTATGTTAGGCGCACATTACGTTCCCTCACCATCCACCGTGAGCCGAATGAGGCATATTGTTTATGTGTATGATATAAGAGACAGTTATGGGTGATGCGTAGGTGAAGTTCAAAGCGTGTGAGTTAATTGAGGTCTTTGCAATAAATAACTTATGCGATTGCTCCGGAGTGATATAGGTGTGTAGTTTACGAACGGTGCACGCTTTAGCCCGCCGCCCTGCGAGAAGTATAAATGCCACCTAAAGAAACTTTCGAAATATTGGGCAGACCTTTATATCAAACCTGCACCTATAGTGAAACGTATGCGGTCCAATTACAGCATCCGCGAAAAAAAATAATAGAATTTGTTGAGCAAGTGCCCTCGAGCGTGATATAAATAAATAAAACCTTTCGCAGACTCTAGAGTTCGTGCCATTTAGTTGCGTGCACGCCGCACCACAGCAGCAATTGCCTTGCGTGCTTCGTTGTTCGAACACCGTCCGAGGAACTCAAACGTGGCTCAAGAGGCCAAATGCTATAGCTTTTCGTGTTTCGCGCTTGTCGCGGAACTGCCAATCATTTTCTTGTGCTATGTCTAAATGTAAATACGCTTGCCCAGTTTACTTGCGACCAACTGGTCGCTGCAAATGTATACGAATCTCTGAGCCAATTTTAGGTTACACAAGCCAGCTTTTTCCTCGAGTCTTTTTTTTTTCACGCGTGCACACCCTCTTGCGGTGTTTTGTGAAGAATTAATTTCTTTAGCTTTATAATTGACCCGTCTCTCCCAAAGCGTCGTGGATTAGACAACCATAATTGATTTCGATATCTGATATCTTCTTCTTTAGCTACCGTGGTGTCATTTTTTACTCCTTCAGACACCAAAACTGCCTGAATTGGTTTGATTTCTATTTTCTGACAGAACATATAGCCACTAAGGGGTATCAGCCTTCAGTAGGATGGAAATAGAAAAAAATGCCATTTAGTTCTCTTTAGAACCTAACGCAATTATCTCCAGAAGCACGAAATGAATGTAAAATGACACACTGGTGCCAAGAATTTACTAAGTAAATCATCTTGAAGCCGGTACGAATTCCTCAGTGGATGAACAAGCATCGCTGTGAAGGGTCGGAGAGGACGATCACTAATGAAGAATGTCAGCAACGAGAAAATTCTGTTAAAGATCTCGAAACCATGCCTGTAACCTTTTTTGCACCTTGAAGATAATGGATGGTGGCATAATATGAAATGGCGTTATCGCTGTGGTCACCGGCGTCATTCTTGAGCTGCACGTGTAACGCATGCTTCACCACAGAACGCAAAGTAGCGCTCGTTCACTACCGGTAGGCAGCATCAGTAGAGAGAAACCAAATCGAATCCTGGACGCCGTGTACCGACCGGAAGCGGCCACTGATCTCTTCCCGGTCCTCCACGTGATTTATTTGGTTCGCCTGGGCGCCCTGATTCAGGCCAGGTGCCGTCCTGAGTACCGGAACCTCCCGAGCGGCGTCACGCACACCGCCTGCAAGGGTCCGAACCCTCGCTGCACGCTCGACAGGGCGCTCACCGGGTTGAGCCCGCAGGTCAAGCAGCAGGCCCTGCAGGTGCACAACGACTACCGCTCCCAGGTCGCACAGGGCCGACTGCAGCATTTCCCGCCGGCGAAGAACATGTACGAACTGGTGAGTGCCGACCCGCTACTACTGTTTGATGTTACATTCTTTAGCAACAGGCGTGAAATTCATTATTCATCTGTCGACGCGTAGAATCGAAAATTACATGACGTACTGTTCTTCAATATCCCGAAGGCTGTGCAGAGGGCTATGAGATACCCTGTATGAAAGGGCCTTGGTTGAATATTGAGAGCATGAAGTTCCTCAAGGTGTACACAAATCACTATACGCGAGCGTTCTTGCGTACCGCCCCAATCATAAGCTGTCGCCGCGATCAGGAATCGAACCCTCGACCTCGCGCTGAGCAGGAGAACGCCACAGTCACTGATCCACCGCGAAATGTGGGGCGAGAACCTTACATGCGAACGTGGACCATGTGGATTTCTTGCTGAACAGTTCGTCTCGTAAGATGACACTATCGGGTGCTGCATAAATGGCTATCCGCTATCACCTCTCGCATGCATATTTTAATGCGAATTTGGATGCTTTCTGTCAAATGGCCGTACCGGCGCTTGCTTCTGCAAACATGCAACCATTAGATCCGAGAAGAAAGTCGAGTATCATTCTAATTATTCAATTATTTGATATCCTTATCCCTGTACAATCGCATTAAGACGTTTTGAGCGGATTTACCACGCATTCTCCGGTGGAGTTGCAAAAAAAGCCCGCCACCAACACCGAAGCTTTAGCTTGGGGATTGCACACGTGGGAATGGAGAAATCTTTTTTTTTCGCGGCAACCAGTTTACAGAGTTTGATGAAGTTAGTTTCATTAAAAAGATATTCATTACTGTAGGAAGCGGGCTTTCAATTAGTCAATCAATATTTTTTTATATATTTGAAATTTGAAAACTGAAAAGAAAAAGATCCTGTATCAGTTTTACAACTCTGTAGCTCAGCAATAGAAAAAACTATATCAGAATTATATGAACTGCACCTAGTAATACATGTAAAGCGAAAGAAATTGATACATCGCTCTGAAATGTACAATTTTTGAATGGGACTTTTGCTAAACCATTGTAAACGTGTAAACGTGTAAACGTGTAAACATTGAAACAATCTCACGTAAAGTGTAAATTTATATACTGGATTTGTCCGCTTTAGAGGTTCTAACAGATGCAGTACACACAACTGCGGTATCTGTTTTTTTTTTTATGCAGTCACAGATTTGCAAACTTCCTGCTTCAGTTATTTTTTTACCTAACCAATTTTCGGGAATTGCGGCAAAAAATTTCAAACCGTAAATTCGAATTCTGCTCGCTAGGATCGCTGTAATTTATCTTTCTATTTCAAATGCAGCAAATTTCCTTCGTATCCATCCAGCGTTTATCCCATAAAATAATTTCTGCGTTTTACATGCATTTGAATAGGGAAACCGGACTTGACCCCGAGTTAAAGGTTCCTCTTAAATGTAAGGCGCTAAGGCCAGAAAAATACAACGTTATTTTTTTTTATCGGCTGTTGTCGCATTAGATAAAATTGTTCAATCTCTTCTAGGCCAAATTTTGCTTTGACAGCACACATTTCTGAATGATGCCACTGCAAAAATATTTGAAATAAGCATTATAACATTTCATTCGTGTGCCCACATTTCACTTTAAATGAAGAATTTTCCTGCGCGCAATTCCATGTCGCGGAACAACTATAGGCTGAAGACCGTCTGCAGCCTGCTGAGAATGTCGCGTTTTATTCGATGCCGGCTAGTATAACTCAATGTGCAGTAGCTAGTGAACGAGGCACGACATAGCTAACCTTCTACACTGTAAACTATTTTACATCCGTAGGGCGCAAAGCATGTAAAATCAGCATATAACAGACGCCCTCACACCCGCAATGGTGTAAGGGTGTTAGTTACTGATTAATTTACACGCTTATGCTCTCTTTAAAAGTGTAGATCGGGCAGCGGAGCCGTTAAACTTAAAGACGTCTTTCATCCTTTTTTGTCGATATCTTGTGCACCGTTCCACAAACCAAATTAACTGACGAAGATGACGTCAAATACGCGATGTGTACTGCAGTGATATCTCAGTGCATAACCAATTTATGAGCACCATTGAAAAAAACTAAACTAAGGGACTCAAGATGTGAGACAATAAATTCTTGTATTCCCTGCGATTAGCGTGTATAAATTGGGCGGCTAACTTATATTATTCCATTACTGTCACCATTATTGAAGTCGCTTTGAGCATATGCACATCTATGAAGTTTTAAAGAACAGAATAAGCTCTTTGAAACGTAAATCTCAAGAACGCATAAGTCATAGTTCCGGCACTGAACACTTGAACTGAATGCAGGGATCTTACATTTAGATTAAAGTATAATTGCAGGAAGTGACGATTGATAATGAAGCGACAATATACTAATAGACAAATATCGTTGATAACAGCACACAGAACACGGCGTATGTGCTTGTGCGCGTTTGTTTGGCATGTGCACAGAAAATGAAACTATCGTCGTTACGTAGTTATGCTTGCTCTATGATTTCCGACTTCAGGTGGGCCACCAGTTTTGCAGCGAAAATGTTACCAAATAGGTGTTCGTTTGTTAGTAAGTGTGCGAAGAAAGAGAGAGAGAAGGATGTGATGTCGAAGCTGGAGGACAAATCTGGCTTCGCGTAGGCACGTCATTTATGTTTTAAACAGAGGGGCACTGAACGGAACGACGTCGTGAGAGTTCTATGTCACGTCTTCTCCCGCAGGAGTGGGACGACGAGATGGCCGAGGTCGCGCAGGCTTTTGCCGAACAGTGCGACCACACCAGTCATGACCAGCCCGAAGCCCGAACGACGAGTGAGCTCCGACTATCTTGACGTCGATCTAAAGGCGAAGTAAAGGATAACGCTGCTTGAATGGGCCGCACAAGACGACGAAGACAGAAGGCTGGAGCACACAGGACAGCACTCATCCTGCCTTCTGTCTTCGTCGTCTTGCGCTGCCCCTTCAAGATGTTCAACCAGTACCAACTCGCCCAAATGTCGATCCTTCTACAGATAACACTGCAGCGAGGATTTCCTCAAAAGATCATTAGCGCGTTCGCAGTTCGCTTAGTGAACCAAGCGCAGAGCCCGCCGAGTACACAGCGCATAAAATAATATTTGGTATATCACTACCTGTCAGTACCTTAAGCTCTCCCCTCGGAGGATTGCGTACGGAGAGGGCATGCTATAGGAAGTAGAGCATCCTGAGTTAACGAGGACTTTATTGCATTGCCGTGTCACTTTCTTTTCGCACGGAGCCCACAAAATCGGCCACTGTCCGTTGCTTTCCCCTCAGTCGTTACTCAGCGCTGCCGCCAACGACACACAGTGGATTCAACAGCGTTCATCTGGTGCGAACAACTCCGTGGTAGATGCCGATGACGGCATATAAGCATGCCCCGCGAAGTCACGCGGGGTAGACACGCCCTGTCATGGAGGAGGAGGAGGAGGAGAGTAAGCAGCAATGAGCCTGAATCGAACCACTTTCCAACAGATCCCAGCAGTCGAAGTAGCCGTTTTTCCGGTGCGCCCCTACATCGTGGTTGACGTCTCCTCGTAGTTACTGCGTGTGTACTGCATAGCGGTTTTCAATCTTCATATTCTGGTACCCCTGTTCCCGTCGTAACATCTGACAATTTTAACATCGACGTTATATCTAACTTGACAAAAGCTATCCATATGCATGGCAACATGGACCGTGCTGTGAGAGCGAGAAATTGGGCCAGCTGGTTCTGGCTGAGACAAGAGACTGCGTGTGCTTTTCCGCTACTGCATCGTTTGATTTCAAACAGCGTGCTGTCGCGACAAAACTACACGTCTGTCGTAAAGGCAGACATGTATGTCGTTGCAGGGGCTACTTAGGCGAAGATATATTTTGTGGAGAATTAACGTGTCTGCCTTTGCTTTAATCAATCAATCAATCAATCAATCTCTCTCTCTCTCTGATGTACATTGGGAAGGACACAGCCGCTACAAGAATAATGATCGTGAGGACGAAAGCGTCAATCGTAAACAACTTGACTCGCCAAAAGCGGATCACCGATCATGCCTATGCCTATGGCGTTCTGCTGATCAGAACAAACCGCAGGTTCGGTTGGTGGCTTTAACAGCCGCATTCCGATGGCCATGGAATGCAAAAACGTTCATGCTTTAAGGTAGTAGACTGCGTAAAGGATTCCGAGTGGTCAAGTATAAACCGGAGCTTTCAAAAATGGCGCCTCTCACAACGCAGGTCGCTCTGGAACGCCGATCGCTATCTATCTATCTATCTATCTATCTATCTATCTATCTATCTATCTATCTATCTATCTATCTATCTATCTATCTATCTATCTATCTATCTATCTATCTATCTATCTATCTATCTATCTATCTATAACTCAATTAACCAATTCACCAAATATGCAAAGATTTTTATCTGGCCGCTTTTGAAGCACAGGTAGGTTCAAAGCTGTGGGACAGTGCTTCGGCTGGGCTGACGATCCAGTCAAGCAGACTGTCACGGAGGGCAAGACGTGGGCCGACGACTGGTTTATTGAATACCGCAACTACAACCCGAACAGGGTCGCTTCCTTCGATACCAGTGACTCCAGGGGTGTCGTAACTCATTTTACGCAGGTAAGCTATACACTTCGTATACTCGTGTAAGGGACGAACTTTTCTATTCCGCGCCCTTTACCGTTATTTTTTCCAGCCGGGCGTAATTTGTGTCATCCGTGTAATCTATAGCGTTAAGTATGTCTGCGACGTTAAAGCTTTTCATAACAATGTCTGACGACACCACATGACACCCGGAGTATATTAGAACATTCTTTCTAAAAACAAATTTACCAAAGTTTTAGGTTGGGCAAGTTGTATGTGCAGCTCTTACTCAAGTGCGGCTTTTCAGTTTGTACAGAATGCGGAAACTTGC
The DNA here is from genome assembly GCF_050947875.1 of Dermacentor variabilis. NCBI lineage: Eukaryota > Metazoa > Arthropoda > Arachnida > Ixodida > Ixodidae > Dermacentor > Dermacentor variabilis. The sequence goes on along the minus strand of NC_134571.1, from coordinate 73,227,910 downwards.
GGGTCTACATGCGTATCGAGCGCAGGCCCAACGTTTGCGGCCTGCAGAAGCAGCTTTGGCTAACACGTGCTGGTCTAGTGACGGTGTCTTGAAGAACATTCGACATGAGATACGGAAACTTAACCCATATCTATAGATAGCAATTTTTGAATCGCGGACATATAAGCAATGACTTCTGTTCATGGGAAGCTCGGTATGTCGGGTGAGATCCGAATATTAAAGGCCGGTGAGAAATGTCACCGTCGAATACTCACAGCAGCTCTCCGTGGCGACATAGTTTATGCCAACACCCAGAAAAAGTCAATTAATCGTTTAGACATAAAGAAATTGTCACATTAATTTAAAAGGTAACTAAATACGGAACCTGTAGCCGTGCCTGCTAACTACTCGTCCACAAAAGCAGCCAAGTTAAAAGGAATTGCCGCGGAACTCCCGAAGTCAGTCTGACGTCACCGCTACCGCAGTTTGTTGTGTCTGCTAATAGCCAGCAATTTTGCGGCGATAAAACGCGTGCACAGTTTTGAACGAACAATCTGTCGCTGCAAATTGATTAAGTCGCGTTTCTTAATCCACACTTTTACCTATCGCGCGTGGCACTTTATTCCAAAATCATATATTCATTACTGCCAGCAACGATTGGCTTGGCTATTGTTTTACTTCTAGCGACGAAGGATGGACAAGGAAGTCTAGGGCGAAGGATTTACTTCTAGCGAAGCAGTGATGTGAGGCGCCTGCAAATGAAAGCGGCGGTCTGTGCTCCAGTGCTTCCCGAAGAACATGTCATTTGATTTGGCGCTCGCGTCATGTAAAATTTCTCCGTGCGTCGTCTGACGGGTTTTAGTCTGCTCATTTCACCGGACTGGTGTGTTTGAAAGCAAGCTTCAAAGCGGGGGCTTATAAGGATTGACAGCTCACGGTGGTACCAATTCGCCGTGTCAAAAGAGTAGTCAAGGACAACTCATATCGGGCTCGAACCTGATCAGCTGCTGTTCGCTTCACATATACTATACAGATGTGATGCGCGGAGGGCTGACATCCTTGCGTACAGGTCAATTTGAACCACTGAAGTTTAATACAAGCAGCTTCTTAAATCTTTCGTTGTCTCTGTGATTCCATTACGGCTATGTTTGCGCGTGCTGGGGAAGCTGTGTATACTGAACCAAGTAATATGATTTTCGACCTCACGGCGCATAATTGATATCGCCCGTTCCCGAGTGAAAGCACTCAAATTATGCGTTCATTATTTGTCTTTCTTTTTTTTCGCCCGCGCTCCTTGCGTCAGATGATATGGGCAGAAACACGGTACATCGGCTGCGGATTCAGCAACTACCGCCAGGGCAACCGATATGCAAGAATCTTCGTTTGCAACTATGCGCCAGCGTAAGTGCAACGGCGCTCAGCTATGAAACAACCCGTGGCCACACCCCTGCAAGCCACTTTCGTGGTGGAGCATGGCTGTTAACAAAGTTACATGGCAGCCCATTTGTAAATGGTGTAAAAACATGGGCTGTTATAACACACTACAGAGAGAAATGCGCGCTTCCAGTCGATCCTTGAATTAAAGCAGAAACACCCCATTTCGTAAAAGCCGCTATTACGAGATTTCGTTCCGTGCAAACGAACCGCTGCACGAAAAAAATTCGGCGAGTCCCACGGTATTGCGAATGAAGCAATTGTTTTGCAAACGTAGACGTTTCGTACGAAATGGCGGACGTTAAATGTAAATTTTGTAATGTAACGCTCTGGTCCCGTTTAGTTCGCTTCACTTCTTTATTCACACTCACGTTTCACTTCTCTTTAGCTTACGCTTTCTTTTTCCATTTTTCGTTGTCGTGACATCTTTTTCACTTCACTCTTTAGCTCACCTATGCTCACTTTTAGCTCACTTATGTTGTTGACACCATTTCTTTCTCTACACTCGTCTGTTTCTGTCCCCGACTTCTTGCTTCTTGTTCTGCTTGTCAATTGACGCACATACCCTGTGGCGCATACCATTTGTTGGCCAAGAATCGACGCATACCCAGTGTCACCTGCCCAGTTTCCTACACCAAGTGGCCAAATTTGTCTAGTCGGGCACATGGCCAGTGAAATTTACCCAGTGAACGAAAGCCGACTACTCGCCAAGACACTATACCCGACAAGTGAAAGGGAGAGACAAAAAAAGCTTCGCATTAAAACAACTAGAAGAAAGAACGTGGCAAGATAACCAGTAGACGGGAAGGAGGACAAGCATAGTCTTCTGCCCCCAAGAATTTAAAATGACAACCAACTTCAATCTGGATGACGAAAATGACTTCTCAACTTCTCTCAACTCAACAACTTCTCTCGTGAGCGGACCCTTATCATCCGTGACACTTTACAAGAACGAAGTTGATTATCTTTAAAAATGTTATTCCTCGTTCTTTCTACTTTGTATCTTGAATTTTTCTTATCCTTCTCGTGCTTTGCATGCGATGTTTTCACGAAGCGAAATCATGTGACCATGGCTCGTACAGAAGAGGGAGTGCATGCTGTCCTTAAAGTTTCAGTTGGGAGTGCGCATTTCTCTTGTCCGGTCTTTTTCGTAGTCCCGTGTTTTATGCGCGACTTGCAATTCCGCATCGAAACCGATTCACCCAGTTCTCTATATTTAGGTTGGTAGCTGCAGCTTATTTTCTTCTGCTGGAGCGTTCCAACCAGTACAGCCTTCTTTAAAAGAAACAAAGCCATCGCACACATAACCGCAATTGACCTAGGTCGTAGAATCAGTCTGCTATATCGGAAGCCCTCAAGAGGGCAGCGAGCTCTCGACCTTAACCTCCAGGACTCGAATTCAAGAAAAACCACTCTAGCTAAAATCTTCTTTAAGCGCAAAAGTCGTACAGTCCTAATCGCATAAATATTATTAGCGAACGCGCGGTCACAGGATGGCGAAGAGTATGCGAACGAAAAGCTTAATGAAATCAGCCCCAACACTAACCTTGTTTATTAGTAAGTTTTAATAGTATATTCTAGTTTTGTTTTGCAGTGTATATTTATAATCATGTCAATCTGTCGGATCTATTAACTTTTGTAGCTACTCTGCTGAAATCCACGTTGGGGCATTGCAGTATTTATAACAAAAAAAGAAATCTTAATCTATCTCGCAAAAAAAAATAGGAAAAGATCAGCAGGCTCCAGTGATTCATTTGGCGCTGAACTCGTATACTGCTATGGCAGCAGGCTCTTCTAGAGGATAGTGTTCTCAAGGACTTCAATACGATGCACACAACGCAGTCACCACAAATCTTAGAATCTGTTTGACAGTCAGGAAACAAATAGCGCAATAGTTCAATGGCTAGCCCGTCCGGCGCCAAAATGCACATTGCCGTGGAGACATTAGTTCAAACTACGGTGCTGGACAGCTTTCTTAAAGGGGCCCTGAACCACCTTTTATCCGCCACTTTGCCGCGAAAAGTACTTCAATGCGTTCAGCAGACGCGGAGCTATTGGCAATCAAAAAGGGCCTCCGCTGTGCTTCCGGTCCTCTTTCAATGCCTTGCACCGCGAAGGCTACGGCGCAGTGGGGCGGTGTCCACAATGCTCCGCCTTCTAAATGTCACCGTGGCGCGCTGTTCATATTTCACTTTGGATGTTAATGCAGACGCCACAACTTCTGCCTTTGAGGCCTATACCACGCGCAAAACATAAACGCGGTTGTCCTCAACAATTATTGTATGAAACTCAATGTCCTCAACGAGCAGCAGTGCGCCTAGCCAGTGCACTCATGGCGGCACACCGCGGCGGCCGCGGTATCTACGCCATGAAGCCGACCGCAGCTTGATGTCAGCTATCGGCCAATAGCAGCCGTCCAAGGAAATGACGAAACAAAGCGTCCAGTAGATAGTCAGGACAAGGCCTTCTGTTGAAAATAGAGCGTTTGAGAGAAAGGTGACTTCGCGATCCGCTTGCGAGCTCCGCGCACCGCGTACAATAGCAACACTTGGCCGAGATGTTCACAGCAGCGTATGCTACCCGCGGACTATCTTATTTCGCTAAGTCCGAGGGGTGGTTCAGGGCCCCTTTAAGTGCTTACTGGCTACCCTCAGTGCGCTTTGCCGGCATTCATAACACCTAATGTGTTGCAAAGTCTTGGGTTTTACACTTTGATGGTGAAACCGTTGAATATTAGCAGGTCTATGCGCTTTTCAGATACCTGCGAGTCCACTACGTGTGTGCAGACATTTTATTGTTATTTGTTGTTTGATGACACAGAACAGAGATTCCCTTGCTGGCATTACCTATCTATCTTTTGGGTTAAAATGCTGCGATAAGCCAGTTGTGGTTACAGACCTGTGTTTACGGACACTCGCATTTTGTCGAGAAACAGGTGGTAGATTGACCAGGAAATTATGGAGGCGTTTCAGATTAAAAAGAAAGAAGACGCTGTATCAGTATGTCATCTATCTTGTTGATAGTAAATAATCAACGTATCTTTGCAGCACATGTCGTGCGATTGACTGATAGTAAATTCATCCGGTGTTTGTTTTCAATGTTTATATTATTCCTTGTTTGTCGTGGTATTAGTTTCACCACTAAATGGCTTTGATGGTTTAACCTGGTGTCGAAACCATCAACAGGTTTCAAAGGGGACGCCGATAAATCACCCTCATCATCATCATCTACGGCACATGAAAAGAAAGTAAGGAAACAGATACGGCTAATTAGATGCAAAGGATGGAAACAAAAAAGACCATGGGGATTCACAAAAACGGCAAGAAAGAAATTAGGAGGTAAAATCTGTATCATAACGAAAAGGAGAGTGCCTTGCTATTTGAGGCCCCGAGCTGGCTGCCCGAAGACAAAAAACATACAGGAGCTAACATGCGCCACATGATGAGGCATGTGTGTGCTGCAAAAAAAAAAAAAGAAAAAACGGAAATGGATTGGCACATCGTAATGGAATGTCAAGAGATTCACCCAGCGAGACTTGTGGGGAGTGTACACCTTCGGGAAGCGTTGGGATTCAAAGAAGGCGAAATGATTAACCGGTCAGCAGTCGAGATTAGCAAGACGCGATTACAGTATTGGTAGAAAGAAACGCAGGTAAGAGATTGATAGAACCGGAGTCAGTGCAAGCGTAGGTAATGGTACAGTATAGCGAGAGAGTTCTTAAATACGAAATTAAAATCGGAATCATATAGGCAAAAGGCCAGATAACGATAGATGTAGTAAAACCTTATTAAATAAAGCAGGATAGGTGTATTTGTCCCCACCACGTTTCAAGTGGGCATGCCAGTAAACATCATCATCGTCGTCGTCGTCGTCGTCGTCGTCGTCGTCGTCGTCATCATCATCATCATCATCAATAATGTTCCTTCAATAAAATTACCAGTTGAGAGTTTGCGCTCGTGTTGTCTAGTCCTGCCCTTCGCGCGTGTGTTTCGCGCGCAACCCGAATATGTACCAACTCGGGCTTTCAGTGGTTCTGCTAAATATAAGCGATTTGCTGGTGCTGGAAGTATCCGTAACACTAAAACTGTAGGGGGCACTGGCGGTCGAAGTTTTCTTTCCCTTCCCACTTTAGCGAAGCGGAAGCTCAGGATGTTGAAGCAGCCTGACGGCGTATTGATGATGACGACGACGGCCATCGCAGTCCTCGTCAACGTAACGGAAAGAACTGACAGATGCACAAAGAAAACCCAGTTTGGAACTTTTAACTGCAGTCGCAGTAAAACAACACGCACGTCAACAATGCACGCAGCAGCGCTTTGCGCCTGCGCAATTCGTGCTTTCAGTGCTGCACAGGAACAAGCAATGCCGCACAGCTGAATTCTTGTTCTCTGCAGCGGCAACACCGGCAGGAAGCCCATATACTTGCCTGGGCCGACCTGCAGCGAGTGTCCGGCTGGGAGCTCCTGCAATCCAGCCACAGGCCTTTGCGTGAGTGCTTACCGTTACCTAGCTGTAGCACACGGCGTCCCCTGAAGCAAAAAAAAAAATAAAAAAAGATTTGTGGCCGGACGATCAGGCGCGTGGGAAAGAACTCGTGCTGTTTCATAGATTTGGTGAAATTCTGCCCTGTTGGCGTTTTAAGCCAGCCAGAGAGGCGGTAGCAGACCAGTGAGTCAATCGGAGCTGTGACATGATAGCAAATTCGACAACATGACGCATTTTGAGAATGTCCACTATAGTATCCCGGTCCGTTTAACCCCAAAGAGTCCGGTGGAATGAACTAGACTCGTATTGGCAAGATCTAATTGTTCGTAAGAGACAATCCCAGCTAATCCTGATGCAGGACATATTATTCCCGAAAGTGACCGGCCAACGTCAAAAACCACTTAGGAACGAAAAGCTTTGCGCGTTCGGCTCCAGATATGCGCCAGAAAGACTGGACGCGTTGGAAAACGGTTCGGTCTGTTGTAATCACGTTCTCGTTACCTGTGGTTGTAAGACGTATCGGGCAGCATCTAAGCTCGAATCACGTGCGCCATAGGTACCATCCAACTTGGCGTGTATCTCGTACCATCAGCAGCATCCAACAAATTTACACGTTCCAGGATGTTACAACAGCCGCAGCAGACATCTTTTGCTGGCCGTAGTCTGATGGCTTGGATGGTTCTGAAGCAATCCCGCCAGATGCATATATGCACGATCACATATCCGACCTTCGGCTATGCATACCAACAACCAAGTGACAAGTTTCCAACGTGTTCCAACAGTCAGAGCAGTCATACCTTTGACGCATCGTACGACGAATCGGATGGTGGTCGAGCAATTGGCACAAACAGGAATTACCCGTCAGGACCCTTCTGCTGTCTGCAGGCGTATGGTGCGTTGCGACGCCGTGGATCCGAGTACATTTGTGCTTAGCTTTTCTGCGACATTGGAGTGCACAGGTGCATGGTAGGGATGCATGGTAGGTGCATGGCACAGGTGCATGGTAGGGGACCATTCGGCGGGATGCTATCAAGAGCGACACTAAATCAGTTTAAATCGGTAAAGTTTGGTACCAGAACTCTGATGCTTTCGCTACTACCTACAAATATCAGGTGTTTCTACGAAGATTTTATCATCATCAGCCTATTTGGAGAACTGCAGGACGAAGGCCTCTCCCTGCGATCTCCAATTACCCTTGTCCTGCGCCAACCGATTCCAACTAGCACCCGCAAATTTCCTAATTTCGTCGCACCATCTAGTCTTCTGCAATCCTCTACTGCGCTTCCTTTCTCTTGGTGCCCATTCTGTCACCCTAATGGCCCAGCTGTTATCTAATCTGCGAATTACATGACCTGCCCAGCGCCATTTCCTTCTCTTAATGTCAATTAATTTAGAATATCGTCTATGCCCGTTTGCTCTCTGATCCAAACCGCTCTCTTTCTGTGTCTTAAAGTTACGCCTTTCAACAATTGTTAAAGCTTTAAACAATTGTTAAAAAATTGCCTGTGGCATATATCACAAATATACTTCTTAGGCTGGTCTACTCAAAGCGGTGGACATTACTTGCACGAGAAATTGCAATACGTAATTGATAATTAACAAAATCTACTAATTAATAATCCATCGACATAATGTAATTACTAATTATGTAATGGCTGAATTAGTGGTTCTTGTTAATTAGTCGACGATGGATTTTGATTTCACGTGCAAGTAATGTACGTCTCTTAGAATGGACCAGCTCAAGGAGTAGAACTGTGCTGTCTGCTACGAGCGAGTTCGAAAATTGCTTGAGGTATTCGCAGAAACACGTGGTATAGTGAAAAACTTGCGTCTTATTTGTACGCAATCGTGTGTATTTGTCTTGTGCTCTTTTATTCCTCCTTTCTCCGATCTCTCTATTTCATTTCCCTATTCTTCTTGCTAGCTACAGTTCAGGTGCCAAACTAATTGTTAAATATGTGTGATGCGATAAGCAGTTATTTCCTACATTCTCTTCCATTTTTCTGAATGAACGAACACTACCTCGACTTCGACCGATAAACGCAGAGAGGTGGCGGATCTGAACCAGTACGACCACCAGTGCCACCACCGGTGCCACCACCGGTACGACCACCTATACAACCACCGGTACAGCCGCCACCACCACCAGTACAACCACCGGTGCCACCACCAGGACGACCACGACGACCGCATAAGCAACCACCGGTACGACCACCTATACAACCACCGGTACAGCCGCCACCACCACCAGTACAACCACCGGTGCCACCACCAGGACGACCACGACGACCGCATAAGCAACCACCGGTGCCACCACCGGTACGACCGCCACAGCCACCAGTACAACCTACCGAGGGCTTTCCTGACAGGAAAGGGCCTCCGGATCCAAAAATCGGTGGCAGTGATGCAACATCCGTCCCTCCAGGTGAAACCAGAGGTGGAGGAAGTGGAGAAGGAGGCGGCGGCGGAGGAGGCGGCGGCGGCGGCGGCGGACCAACCGCCTCGGACGGTGACGCCGGCGACGACGGAACTACGGGCATGGGATCCACACTGTGGGCCGCTGGCGCTTTGTTCGCCTCATTCCTTTTGGGCGCCTGCGTCGGCGGCAGCCTCGCCGCTCTGCGCTCAGACAGCGGCGCTGACTACGGTGGTGGCGCCACAGCCGACCCGAACGCGGGCACCACCTCCACCGCGAGCTCTATGAGCACCCTCGGCTAGTGCGGCGACGCCCAGCGGAGAGCACACGGAACTGTCGTAGCCGATAACTGTCTCAGCTTCTCTATGCGTGCTTAGTAGATTGTGCGTGCAAGTATAGAAATGCGTGCATACTTGTTTGTTTCAAAAGACGTAAATAATGCGAACCAGACGGGAGTTAAGTTTTGCGCCCTCGGCCGCCCGTTCGTGCATCATCTTGCACAGCGCACTTCCGCGGTCCGGAACTCCTCTCGACAGATGCGTGCTCATCCCCTGGGCGCCTCATAATAAATGTTGCGAGCTCCTATTTGTGTACATGTGCGCGCGCCTATGTCCATACGACAAAAAACGGGCGCCATGTTCGCCAGCCAGAAAACTTTAGTGGAAGTGCAAACACAGAAATCCGCAGACGACAGATGAAGACCTGTGTTTCGTCACGCTGGAGAAATGTTAAGAAGGGCCATTGTTGGCAGCACAAATTAGTACCACTCCGGCAAGCTAGTAATGAATGAGTGCTTCTTTATCCAAAACTACCTTTACTCTAACAAGCGAAGAATGCTTGAGAAGGCTCGTGCAGAGACCTTAGACGACGTAGTTTGCTTACAGAGTCCTGCTGCGAAGGAGGGATGGTGAACAGACCGCCGTTAACAAGCTCAAGCAGTGCAACTAGGCGCTATTGGCTTGACGTTGGTTACATAAAGTCAATATGGAGGTTAATTCGTGCCAAGATGAGTACACAATTATTGTAAATCAGTCTATTTGTTCTTATACGATGCGCTAACGAAATACATCAGACGGACGAACGGATGGACAGCTTTCGATGGTGTTTCGGTAACGTACACAGTATTCTACACAAAATACAAAAAAATACTCTTATTTTCTACACTTTTTTATATTTATTGATTTCCCAACTATACCTACAGATAACCGCCTTCAATGGTGGCACAGAAGCGCTTATGCTTGTGTTTGTTATAAGAAGTGTTTGTGAAAAGTTATTGGTTGCTGAATTGCGGTCTAAGTCTCTTAAAATCTGCGAAGCTCTCGCTTCGTCATACTCTTCGCTAAACATTTTCTTTAATTCGTGGATTATGTGTTTGGAACGTTATACGCGCTGTGCATAAGCCGTAGCTAAACGTCTTACCAATCAAGTGCCGTATGTGCTGTGTCATGTATTCTATGAGCAACTCTAAATGTCTAGAGACATGCACTGATTGCATAACACATTGAACTCATGTGTAGAAATCCAGAGAAAACACGGGGGAGACGGGAGATGGAAATTCAAGACGATCAAAACGAGAACAAGGTAAAAGCAGGAGCCACCGCTTCGACAAGTGTGCTTGTCTTTTTCAAAAAAAGACAGGCCCACGTTGTTGTTGTTGTTGTAGCCTGTGGCACGTGTGGCTCCTACCCACGATGGGGGATTGGCCAAGAAATGGGTGGATTATACCAAAATAATATAGAGCATAAATTTCCTAATATCTATGGGAATAGCATTGAATAGGGTTGAAATACCGGTTAAAATGTAATCAGGAAGGTGCTGTTGAATGAGTAAGAACGTTGGCTCCCGCTTTTTCTTTTTCTCGTTTTCCTCATCGTATTGAACCCACGTGATATTTTCAGGACAGTTAAGACAACTACTTATCACTTGTGACTAACACTAGTGCACCTCATTTAACAAAGGGTCGTGAACCGCCTTTATCGTACTTCCACTATTCGACGTTGCGTTGCAGCGACGATGAAAGAAGTACTGGCTGTGAAAGCGGCACACAGTAGACTGTTTTACTCACTACCTTGCTGGCGATAATAAAGCACACAAAAAAACATTGCAAGAGGAATAGCATGCGTGGATTGAAAACGTCTTTTTTTCTTGAGCATACATTAGAACAGATCAAAGGTAAGCATTCGGCAAATATGCTTGGTTGGGAACAAAAACAAAATTGCGTCGGCAAACGTCAATCGCACGTCGGGAACTCTCCCCGCCGTCTATTTCCAAGGACTACGCAAGGTCTCTGCGCCCCTGTCTAAACACCACGAACACATACAAAGGCACTGATGTGCCTCTTGCCATCTCAACTCTGAAAAAAATGCCGATCACGCTCGAAAAACTTTGTTTGGACGTGAACTCGCTCACGGCTCATGCGGAATCTAGAGCGGTCACTCCATTAACCTCATCTATGACCATCCCTGATGCTCACACGTACAAGGACGACCCTGAATTGAAAGCTCTACTACTAAAATCTCTACTAATGAAACGTCATCATTTTCTGTATACCATGCACAGCCTTCAGCATAAGACCTAGTGGCTATAGCTTTGTCTTTCGATTTGACGAAGCACAAGCAGCGAAACGCGGGTGCCATTGAAAAGGTTCAGGAGGTAGTACACGTTGGGTCCAAGAAGCAGTGAGGTCCCGCACTGAAAAAACTCCCCCGCACTACCAGAAACGACATTTCCTAGTGGGGTTCATGTAGCTTCCCCTGTCGCACCGGAATGCCCTGGAAAACTTGCGCGTGTGCATCAAGGGCACGATGCAGCGCGATCGGGCACTCGCGTGCCGGGAACCGGGCCGACGCGAGCCCAAGGGCGCGCACCACTTCACGCAGTGGCCCACGAGAAAGAGTTGGTCGGGCCTGAAGCCGGCCACCGTCTCCAGGCGCCGGCTCGCCGGCAGCGATCGGTACGCCCGTGCCGCCGCGCTCACACCGGCGAAGTCGGCCAGGTTCTCCGAGTCCAGCTTGCCACGCAGTAGCCACTGGGTTCGCTCCCTCACCACCTGCTCGTGACTGCGCCGAATGCAGAGCGCGTTCTCCTGGTACTGGTTGCTGGTCTCGTCATTCCACCAGTCGCGGTGCCGACCCTGGTCGTCCACTTTGCGGCCGCTCATGTCGTACGCGTGCATCATCTCGTGGCCCATGGCTTGACCTAGGGAGCCGTAGTTGTACGCGTCCGGCGCGCGATGGAAGTATATGGGCTCTTGCATGAGGCCCGCAGACATCCAGACCCGGTTTCCCGACAGGTAGTAGGCATTTACCTTTCCGGCGCGCAGCGCGTCCGCGTCGTTCACCGCAGAGGAGCGCCTCTTGAGGCGCTGAAAGCGCTTAAGCTCAAGCCACGAGCGCAGCGACCGCCGGCTCCACAGGTCCGGCAACTGGGAGTAATACTCGTCGAGCTGTTCGGGCCGGGACAGACCGTCGGGAAATCCGATGGTCATGCGCATGGCGCGCATTTTGCGTATCGCCGTGCTCTGCGGTTCACCTCGCAGCCAGTCCGAAGTGGCCAGTTCGTTGACGAAAGCGGCGTGAAGCCGCTTGGCCATGTCCTCGGTGTCTGCCAGCACAGGTGGAGTCACCGTACGGTATAGTTGCACGGCCATGGCGGCCAGCGCCGCTTGGCTCGTGACGCGATTTACGCAAAAGCGGTCCAGTTCGCCAGCGGCCCCACCGCGGGGCAAGAAGTTGGCGCCCGCGTAAGGCGCCACTTGGCGCAGCAAGTCCCAGGTCATGAGGCGGCGGGTGTTGTGCCAGTGGCCGGGTGCCAGCAGATGCCAAGCGAGCCACAGAGCCAGGGGCTCCGCTAGGACCGCGTCCTCCAGCTTGGACTTCCTTCCACTTCATCGCCTCATGGCGAACAACCAGCGTTCGGATTTCACGGCGTTTCTCGTGAAGTTTGCGAGCTGCCGGACTTTCATTTTTAACAGTGTTAGCTGGCCAGTCTCTTCTAACGATTTCCTTGCGTGCGCTATGAAGACGATCAGTTCGCTTTCGAGCGAAATGAACATTTTACTCAGTCTGACGACGTCCTGGTGGCTAGGCGACGGAACGAGTACGCGGATGTGCTCGGCGACGAAGTCCGTTAGGTCGTTAGATTCGGTAAGGTTGGCGCGCTTCCCGCACCATGCCTCGTACTCGACGCTCAAAGCCAGACGGTGGTAACGCGCCGCGGTTGCGTTTCTGGTCGTGCCGAAATATAAGAACGTGTGCAAACCATACTCCACCGATAGCTTCAGCATGCTATCCAGCGGATCGCTCCGGTCGTCGTCGTCCGCGCTCGATATATCCGGTGACGTTGGCACGTAAAGGCTCAGTGACGTCAGGAAGCCCTTTACGTCACCATGCTCGTATCTGTTCTCTTCCGCGAGGGAAACGCAGGCACGGAACAGACTCGTCATCTTTTGAACGGCCGATTGACCTCGCTCGGGCACCGCTGACGTGCGCAGGAGCGAAATAAGGTTGTCCATGGTCTTGTTCTTGATCTTCTTAAAGGTATCGGTGCAGACACTTCTAGAGCAGACGTAGTTGTAGAAGTCGCTGCACGGGTCGGCGGAACGGTTGATGGAGCCCCGCAGAAAGTACGCCAGTCGGCGGCAACCAGCGGTATAGACGAGGCAACCTAAAGTTTGCCCGCCCGGCACCAGCGCCGAATGCTCCCCTAGCGGACCGATGGAAGTTTCGAGGGTCGTCGCTGCGCTGGCGCGCGCCCGTGTTCTGTACGGCGGGAGCGCTCGTGCGCGTGGTTTTTGCGATGCCGAGTGCGACCTCATCAGCCAGGAAAGGTGGCACGCAATACTGATGTGTTGTTGATTGCCACAGCAGCCTCGAAGACACGAAAGGTCGTACGCCGCCCGTGAAGTTCTACAGATTTCCTGGGAAGTGGTACGAGAAGGGCAGACGACAAGCATGGATAGCTGCAGTGCGCCGAGTCAAGTAAGCCTCATACTTTCGCATTCGCGTGTAATATCTTGAAAGCGGAATAGTCATATGCCTGTTTTTAGTGCACGGCCGTTTGTTTAGGCGTGTCGCGTTGTTGAATTGTAGTGGCATCCGCCGTTTGTTGGCGGTAAATGCATGCGTGTTGCGCCGATAAGCTCGACGACGCGTGCTCGATTCCCAGCCACGGCGGCCGCATCTCGATAGGGGCAAAATGCAAGAACACCCTTGTTACCGTGTGCTTTGATTTTTGTGCACGTTGAAGAACCCCCCCGAGGTTAAAATTATCCCTGAGACTCCCCATTACAGCGGGCCTCATAATGATTTCGTGGTTCTGGCATGGTTTCGGCACTTAGAACCCCCGAATTTATTTGATTGCACTGTGCCTTCACTCGCGATCGGCATGGACGAGCTCAAGATAATTATTTCCCTTTTCCAAACGCTGCAACTTAAATTACTAGTTGTGCAGGTAACGAAAGGGGCCGCGCGCTACTTTTGTGTGGTAGCAGACCGTATTTAATGCAAGCCGCGGTCGTCGGGAAGCGGCAGATCGGAAAGCAGCAGCTCGAGACGTGCGCGTTATTTTTGTTGTTTGCCCATGCTTTCTAAGTATCTAAGTGTGCAAGTATCATAACTTGTAGTGGCACCACTCTTGTAGAATAATATATGCACACAATCACAGGAACGTTACCTTTGCAAACATATTATTGGGAGTAATTTAATCCCCACAAAAAATAGGCACACATACTGTTTCATTTATATGCGGGCCGCATTTCGATGGGGGCGAAATGCGAAAACACCCGTGTGCTTAGATTTAGGTGCATGTTAAAGAACCCCAGGTGGTCGAAATTTCCGGAGTCCTCCACTACGGCGTGCCTCATAATCAGAAAGTGGTTTTGGCACGTAAAACCCCATAATTTAATTTTAATTTAAATTATAGGCGATGCAGATGGAAGTGGCGCCAAACAGACCAATGGCAATCACAACAGTCTTCTCAGCAGTCAGCACCACCGGGACATGTGCTTTCGTACTGCAGCGACGCAGCCCTTGAGCAGCAGCAAGACACGTGTGAAACAGACTCCAGAACATGCCTTTGTAAAGTGACGGAACCGTCAAGAGGCAGCCCAATGGATCTGCAGTCATCGAGTAGTATGACAACAGAAGTTCCTGCTGCCAGTGTGACTTATGTTGCAATTGAAATAAAAGTGGCTAAATTTCTGAACATGGTGCGTACCTCTAACTCGACGTCATATACGATCTTGTCGGACACCTGTGACACGCAGTTGGCTTTCACTCTCACATCACCGTCCACAATTTGTTCAACGCCGTACACGTTCGGAAGCAGACGCTCCCCTATCGTGAGGTTGCCGCCACGAAAAAAAGCTGTCGGCGTCGGCAACCTTCTTGAAACCGCACGGCAATCTTTGCATCTCTGTTGCACAAGCAGGCGATCTGCCGCCGTCGAAAACGGAGCGCCGTGAGAACGAGCACCGAAGAAAAGCGCGAACGGCACAATGCAAACAAAGCGGAGACTACGCCACGACGCGACCGCGCTGCTTGGCGTTTCCACATTGGGGGAGGCGCAGCAGCGCCGCCTGGCCATGGTTTTCTCGTCTATAGCACGGTTTGCCACGCCCTGAACTCGCAGACCGGTCCTTCACCTCTGCGACGTACAACAGCACGATGGCGGCACCTAGCAGAAAGGTCATCAGGAAGGGGAGTACTATGGATGCAACAAAACTGGTGATGCCTAAAGAGCGCGCAGGCCTGACCCAGTCGCTGCCGCTAGCTTTTCCCGAGGATGAAATGCAGGATTGTTCAGCACTGTCTCGTTCGTCTCTGGCCTGGACATTTTGCATGCTCCTGTATTGTTACGCCTGCGCAGCTTGCGCGTGCCTTGCCTACTTGTTGATGATGATGATGACCTTGAAGCTATGAGCGTCTGCCCACTCTGAGGAATTGGCCAAGAATCGGGCGTGCTTAAAGATGACTTAGGGGTATACTAAATTTTGTTCTAGTTTTCAAGCAAAGATATTTACCAATTACGGTAGATTGGTTATGAAGTAGTTGTTTTTAATATAACTAACAAAGAATAATCTATTGAAAATAAAAATAAAACGGAAGACCAAGATGCGAATGCATATATTTGACAGTGGTAAGTAAAAAAAGAAGTGAGAGACATTAAATCTAGATCCTCGCATATTACTGGTGTTGATTCCTTTTCAACATGGCACGTACCCGAGAACGGGATCGGCCACACAAATGAAAAATTAGATGAGTATCTACGAACAACAAGATGTTTGAAAAAGCAAGAAATAGGCTTATTTCATGGCAAATATTATCCGACGACAATCGGCTAAGGTCTTATTTTGTTTCTTCTATGCGTTGCACGTACCCTGCTTTTTGCTAAATTCCACATAGATCGTAGGAGCGATTGTTTGGTAACAAGCATATGCGCACAGTGAGCATTCATTAGCTATGAACATTGCGTAACATTTGTGTGTTTATGTGTGCGTGTGTTTACGTGTGCGTGTGCGTGTGATATGAGCTATGATTTAAGGCCACAAGAACTAATTTGATGTGCGGGAATATTCGAAATTTTGAATATGAACTGACTAGTCTTTTCGAATCAGTCTTCGATTTAAAAATTTAGATATTCTATTTCTTAAATATGCGTGGCTACTGCCATTATTGTAGCATTGTTTCAACTGAAGAGGGTCTATGCGCATGGTTCACTGGCTACTTGAAATGACCGCCGTAAACTGACCTCATACTCTGGCGAGATTGCAAACTTACAAGATGTTCAATTGAATGGACTTAGAATACGTGCATATACTTAGAATACGTGCATTGAAGGAGATAAATAATGTGTCGAATTCACAAAGCTTTTTGTACGTAAGTGCTCTTCGCCATTCACCTGCCATATTCACTAATGGTATAATAATCAAGATTGCAGGCATTTTTTCTTATGGACAGTCCGCAATCAGAACTTTCTTCTGTGAATGCGGGACCATATTTTTTTTTAGAGCGCAGCTCCTAGGCACCCGTTCCTGCGGCGAGCACCGGCATCGGCGTAGTGCCTCGTAACCGAGCGAACGAGCACAGTGAAGGATGAAAGCGAACGCGGAGTGCAGCGGGAGATGAAAGGCGGCGATAGCGAAAAGAGCGCGAGGAGGAAAGCGGAGGAGGAGGGTATGACGAAAGCGTGAGAAGAAAAGCGTAGTGCCGCGGAAGACGGTCTTTGCAGCGATGACGGCTACGAGATGGCGCCAGAGCAGCGCGCGTTGTCTGCATGGGAAAAAAAGCGCTGCTTGAGCGGAGGTCTGTCTGCGGCGGATGCTATGAATGGCGTCGATGCCTCACCCATGTGCTGCCTCTCGTGATGACACGATTAGCGAGGCAGTCGCGCCACACTTCCCTGCGTTTGCAACGTGCCGCAGGAGCCAGATTGTACGCGCCAGCCAATATATTGCGAAATGAAAACACGTATAGAGCTGCGCTCAGATTTCGCATTAGGGGGTATCGTAATCGTCGGTAAATTTTTTGCACTTTTCCGCCCCATGTTTCGTTGTTCTTTTTTTAAATCTCGATAAGCAAAATATATTTGGCATTCGATGTGATATTCGAAGTCCGTATATTTCAGAGATTACTGTTAGATTCGATTCGAAGTTTTCGCTCTTGGAACACATGTAATCACTAGAAGGCTGCCGCATATTGGCGATAAATTTTTACTTGTCATGGCCGTTCTGGGGTTCCCGCTCCTCTCCGACTGTATTCTTTTTGCAGTAGGTGAATGAAACCATACAGCATGTTGTACTTCCATGTCAGCCACTTCGTAATATGCGAAAAGTGTTATATTCGGAGCACCGGATCGTCGACTTGGTGCTTGGTTTGAGAGCACCAGTTCTGTCATCATTGGGTTCGTCTCAAAAGTGAGTGAACAGCAGTGAAACTTTTTAGTTAGTTAGTTAGTTAGTTAGTTAGTTAGTTAGTTAGTTAGTTAGTTAGTTAGTTAGTTAGTTAGTTAGTTAGTTAGTTAGTTAGTTAGTTAGTTAGTTAGTTAGTTAGTTCTTGAGAACAACGTACTGTTTAAGTACGGTGACGGTGTACCCAATTGCGAGTTTTCATTGCAACCTCGTCAACCGCTGGTCTTGCGAAAATGTGTGCGTTGAAGCAAGCATCCCTGATGATGGAGTGAGAATGCGGCTGCACGTAACAACAAACTACGGAGCCACGCAGAAAAGCATACAATATATAATATATGGAGCAGTGTTAGTCACGATTATTACGAGAAGTGCGGGTGTGCCTACAGTACCGCGTGATAAGTTCTGACACGTGTGGAGAAGCTTCGGACATGAAAAACGAACTGTGTGAATAACGAGCCAAATAGGACAACAAAGTCTGAGTGGCCTATTTTCCTATGCTCCAGGATCTCTGGAAACACGGCCTACTATGTCAAGCCAGTAACAGGGAACAAACGATTTCACATCGTGAGGTGTTCGCTATAAACGTGCCACATACGCAATAACAATTGTGTTACAGGGCTTGCGGTAGAAAGAAAATATCTAGAGAACTCTTTATTTACATTCATCTTCGTGGCAAAAGAAAGTGACCGTCTCGGCATACCGCTTAGGCGGGTCTGTCGGCTTGAAGCTTTTTTTTTTTTTTTTTTTTTGTCACGCGCCAGCGGCCTGTCGGTCACCTGACGCCGCCATTGACAAAGGCCGGGACAACAGCGCGGCTGTGCTGCGGCAAGCTAGCCACGCAGATGGTGGTCACTGCGTCTTACGTACCAAGCGCGAGCGATTCGTTGGCACCGGTGTTGCGATAGGAGCTGTATATAGACTTATGAGGTAGGCTTACACACACACGCGCTCACTCGAATAGCGACGCTTTACTTGCATAAACAGTACCACGAAGCTAAGCCAATAAAAGAAGTATGTAATAATAGTCACCCAGATGACTTCAAAAGAATAAAAAAGTGAAGCAAAAAGGAAGCGCAGGCTTTGTAGTACGGAAAGGAAACGCGAAAATAAGGACCTTGTATAGGTCCCGCGATTCCGAAAATAGCAATTTTTTTTTTTCACCTGAAGTACGCTTCCAGCAGATGCTTGCAATGACAGATATATTCGACGCCGTCGGGCTTTTACGCGAGGCAACGAGATCCCACAAAACGCGCCATCAGGGCCTCTATACCTGAAAAACCTCGCGAACGAAGGGATAGCAAAAAGCAACCAACAGGAAAAAACTTGCACCACTCGGTTACTCGTCCTAACTAAACGAAAAGAAATAATAATGTATATACCCAAAACGCATGCGCCGCTTTTTTTTTTTTTTTTTTTGCGTTCACAAGCGCTACACGCGCGATGCACGCATAAACGACACAATGTCGAATTCATTACATACGGCGGCTTGCATGCATCGCGCCGCGCATAACCTATGTCGCGAGTCTCGGCGACGACGTCGTACTTTAGCCCAAACCAATACATAAGCGCGTGCTCGCTCGGAAGCGCAAAAAAAATGAATCTCAATTTTCCGGCTCGGCCAGCAACAATGGCCAGACTTAACGAAACGCGCCCTCTCGCATTCGCAACAACCCTTTCTCCCAGCGGTGCCGCTGTTCTCGTCACGAAGGAGATTAGCCCCCCCCCAGGACGCACCGCATGGTTAATTCTGTGCAGCCCTTGTGACGCCTGTATGAACACATATGCCGGTGCAAAGTCGCAGTGCCTGCGAGCCTCTCGGATGTCCGTACTAAGCATCGAATCATGTGGTTTGTCTTGAGCAAACCTCCACGCACAATACTTCAGTTTGTCCCGCCTGCGATGCGAAATTCCCTCGCATTGCGGTTCCCTGTCACTTCTTACGCGAAAAAAAAAAAATTTTTTTTCTCTACTTCGCACGACGCCTAAACTCTGTCTAGGACCTAATTCACAAGGCTTTTCGTCTGTAAGAAGCGTTTGTCATTTGTCGGCTGTTCTCGCTGTGTTTTCATGTCCATTATATCAACTGGTTGGCGCTTGTTCTTGTACGAACAGCGATATAGCGTATACAAATAATTCTCTTTTTTTTTTTGCTCTTGTTTTACAATAATCTGACGCTTGTACTGGAGCAATGAGTTATGCCCTGGTGCTTGAACCTTCAATGGCGCCACCGAGCAGACGCCGAGAGACACAGGGCACAGGGTTTGCCTGATGCAACCTGGCTACCCTCTGTAGCTTCCACTCACGTGCCACATCAACGTTACCGCAACACGTGACACTGATGCAGGGACGATGCTGTCATTTTCGGTACAGACAAAAATAGATGGTAGTCGTACTAACTGTACTCCTCACGCTAGTGATCTTGCCGTGGAACGACAAACTACGAAATGATACGAATTTTGTCGAAAGGGAAGGTTTTCATTCTTTTCTGCTTCATTGAAAGCAGCGGATACAACAGAAAAAAATATGTAGATGGCCACTGTATGGCGTCAACTCTCTTCGTCTATACCCCACACTGCAGTGTTGTTTGTACTTGCTTACAAACAGCCTACCGGCAACTACGAAGCTCCGTGTCAGACCACATGTCTCACGCATTCCTGCGCGTTTACCAAGGGTGCAGACGGCGTTCATTGCGGATACGCATTATCCGGCCATAATGAAGCGCGAACGGACGAAGTGAAAGGCGAAAAGGATTTATGCTCTCTCACTTCATATGCAGCTGTCTGATGTGCAACAAGTTTTTGATAGTGCATTAGGCATGGCTGTTACGACGAAGCGGGTTTGGCTGTAAGACGAATTGTAGAAAGATATAGTCACCCGCATCAGCGAACGCACAGCAGCGGCAAATACGGCGTTTGCATGATCTCTAATTCAAAACTCTTCGTTTGTGTCTGATGTCTTTGCTACTGTCTGTTAGATGAATAAATCGACTCGTTAAATGGCTAGGTTTCCAAATCTGCGAAGCGATTTCTGAAAACCTTTTTGTACTTTCTTTTGGCAGCATCAATCAACAGAGTCATCTATGCATATTCCACTTCCCCTTGCACTCTGGTTTTGTTTGCAGAAACATCCTGTATATCGAGACACCAACAGTTCCCGCAATAGACAAAATAAACGCTGCGAGATCTCACCGCGTGAATGGGCATCGCAACGAGTTTGCAGATGTCAAACAGACCCGAGCTGCGCACGCGGCTACAGTCACGTGACGGTGACGGAAAAGCGATCCAAGAGTACGTCAGGCCAACACAGAGACAGGTTCGGTGACTGTGCCTCACAGAATTTGGACTCTCGAAACGTGCTGCTCGCCGCCGGTGTCGTCAGGGGTGCCATAAAGGTGTGCTGCAATTAGACAAAACGCTGCACGAGAGATATCAACGCTATGCCCCGATCGCTCTCGCGGCTGAATGACGCGAGCTAGGGCTCCACGTCGCTGCACAGTACTTCGAAGACAACAGGCAGACCCCCGTTGGGGCCCCCTCTCCCTAAACCTCTCTTCTTCACGTCTCACGCGAGATTGGCGCGGCGGCGCAACAGCAGCGATGGCGGCGGGCTCGCGGCGAGAGTTCGTTAGGGCGGCCATTGAAGGCGGCTGACGTGGAGCTAGCGGAGCTGTCAAGTGCCGCGGCACCGTATTTCCGCGAGTCCCTCCGGCCAATAAACAAAGCCGCTCTTAATAGAAGAGCGAGTATGAACGCGAGCGTCTGTATGCTGACTAGGGGAAGAGAACGGCCAGACACAAGAGGTCGATCTTGCAGACAAGGGGGAGCCCCCCCCCCCCCCTCGGGCTAACACCACAAGGAGCTGTTGAACAGTCTCCGAGCAGCAGCTTCTTCTTCTTTACGAAACGATCCACTTCGTGTGGACGCAGATTTATCTGCGGCTTGGAGCCGCTGGCTCCGCTAGCAATACAATAAGGAGGCCGGCGGCAGCAGGCGGCACTACGAGAGGCGGCTGGAGCTGGGGACGTCAACGCTATAGACGTAAGTGTGTATGAACGCACGGCTTGTGTGTACGTACGAAGACGCTGGGCGTGTAAATGGTGACGGGAGCTTGTCCGAGCGGAACGACGTCGCCGTTCCAGTAGACGGTTGTTTTCATCGAGCTTCATTAGCAGAATAGTCTTGTATCTAAAGGCCCTTTCAAGGCAGCTGTCAACAGCGCTTAATTGAAGACGCTAATAGGACCATTTTGCAGTACGTCCGTAACGATGAATTAACAGTAGTATCGGGAATAATGTTCAGGCAGGGTGTCATTCGTGTTCTGGCTTTCACTAAAGGGGAGCAATGCAAGTGCAAGCGACAGTTAGAATAAAGGAGCGTAACGGTACGAACAAATACAGGCAGCGTGCACAAACCAAGTAAGAACTTAAAACTGTGACGAGACACAGCTCTTGGAATCTCCACTCTGCTGGATGCGCGTGGCTAGCTGAACAGATTTCTTAGGACTACTTGAAGGAACAATTAATGCGTTTCTGATTTTGTTCATTTCTGTTTCTACGAGCCTTTCCAGCGTGTTGTCGCGTCGCATTTCTCCATCTAATCGCACTTTACTTATGACATATGCCCAACCAACTAAACCAACGAGATGTGTTTTAAATCATGGTACGATCGCAGCTGGATTACTTGCCAAGTTAAAAGCTACAAAGATATTGAAAGATTCAAATGAGAGAGGAATGGGGGCAGGTGTATTCGAACGCATTAGAAAGCAGCGCGCTTAGTCAAATTTATGTCTATGCTCGTAATCCTACTACTCTATGTAGATTCAACTGTTATAAGCAAAATCCCTGACGACGCAGTATGAGAGGGGTCATCACTATTCGGCATCACTTCACATACAAGCCTACGCTCGACGGATGTATTTTCAGCCTTCTGGCTACGGGCGATCATTTTCTTACTTCAAGGTTTTCCGCGGAGCCTGTAGCTTCAATTGTCCTGACGCATTCAATTATCTATTTGCGACTTTGGCGAACCAATATACAACTAAGAACCTGAATGCTATAATGCGAAAGCGTGATGCGACGCTGGCACGCTATATATAGAACGAAAGGCTGATTTTACGTCCGTAGATATAAAAAACTATCCAGGAGCCACATTTTGCAAAGATTCATTTCATTTTTCGTTTTGTTGCACCCTTCGTCATTGGCTCGCGGCTACGAATGATAAGAAATTATTAGCATCGCAAGTCAAGCTATCCTTACCAAATACGGTCCCATTTCACTCTAAGTTGGCGTCACATGTTATCATTGGTTTCGCATACGAATCACGAAAAGCTCTCATTCAGTGATTTATTACATTACGTGGAGGACCAGGAAAATTAAAAAGCGATTGCGGAAACCAAGAGCTTGCACTTTGCCAAAGGTGAAAGTCACTGACTTGGACAAGCTGTTCGTCTTGCAGTGATAAAAAGAAAAGAGGGGTGTCGAAAGAGAATACTTAATGAAAGGAGGGTTTCTAAGCACTCCTCAATCCGCGGCTGCTTGACGGTTGCTCGACCATAAGACGGTATCTTCCTCGTTTCTGGACAAGTGCGTTTATGCAGAGGGTTTTCATTGCACTGCCGTTGTCTGTTGCCTTTGTTTATGTCGTCTGCTATAGGAAGGTGACATGATCGATTACGCGCCAAGTTTTTGCCAAAACCGTCAGAAGTTATGTAATAACACTTTTCGGCACACATTCCTCCAGGCTATACTACTTATATAAAAAATGTATTATAATGCATACACTAGTACACTAATACGTTTTACTTAGTTACTTGAATTATCTTTACAGTTACGAAATGACCATTATGGGGATAGAAATTCGGCCTTGCTGGTACGGTATACTGCAAGCAAAGCGCAAAAGACAGGGGCAGATGGATAATGTAACGAGAGCGCTTGTTTGAGCCTTTATAGGGCCGAAAAAACTAGGCCCGTCGAGTCAGGGAGGTTGGTCATTTGACGGGGCGAAAGTTTCAGAATCGAACACAGCGCATTTATTGTACTCTCGATCCGCCCCTGTTCTTTACGCTTCACTTGCAGTATGACCATTATGTCCAGCCAGCCCAGGAGCAAGCACGTCAGTTCTGCGTCGCGACAAAAAAATAAGAAAGCAGATGGATATTGCTAAACGTCCCGGATTCTAACACGACAAACTAATTTAGTGTTACTTTCCTAAGCTAGCACGATAATCGTTATCCAGGCAACCAAACTGAAGGTGGATTTACACGTTAATCTGTTTCAGAGAGCGGCCGGGAGGCGTCCGTCTGCTTGTGCTTCCAACACACATCTTCAACTCGAAGACAATGTTCGCTCTCCTGCGGCTGCAGGCTGCACTGCTGCCGTTGTTGGCATCGTTCCATACTGGTCACTGCCACTTTCAGTGCCCTCTGGAGTGCGTAGGAACGTTTGTCGTGCCCACCGACAGGGGCGTGAGGGTGATCGGTGGCGCGGCCGCCAAGAAGGTGGGCAAAATTATAAATGATCTCACCGAGACTCGGCCGTCATCGCCGGACGACGAGATAATCATCGACGGGGAGAAGGTTCCTGTACCCTCGAAAGTCAAATCCCAGATGCGAAACGCACTCAATAATTTTCCGGAGCTGTCAACCATCTTTCTGGATATACTTCGGAACCGACGACCGAAATCTTTACCACACGGAAAGCAGCGATTCTCGTCTCCGGATTTGCAGGAAGATGCCGTAACGCCTGGAAGTAACCCTCAGCAAACGACAGTACTAGACGCTCCTTTGTCTCGCCTCCCCGACCAGTTTCGCCCTTCGGCGCCTCGACCTTTTAAAAAACCAGTTGGTCCTGACACATTGAGTCCTTTAGTCCCTGGACAACGCAAACGACAGAACAGTCCACAAGCTTCCGGATCTCCTGAGTTTTTCTTTCCAAAACCGTTCGATTCTGAAACTTCCGGGCCGTCAAATGACCAACCTTCCAGGCCAGAAGGGCCCCTGGATTCCAAGATTTCCGGCGCTAAACGCTCAAAACCGCAACTTTCCGGGCAACCAGAGAAGAAGATTCCTAGTGATATTGAATCTTCTGAATCTGTAGAAGTTGAACCGACCAGTCCAACTGAGAAACTTCCGCGTTCGAAAAAGACTGAGCCGTTTTTAAATGGAGCCCAGAAACCGTCATTACCTGAGACTTCTGATCAATCAAGCCCCGAAGAGTTGCTACCTTCAGGCCCTCAGAATGACTTTCCGTCAAATTCTAAAAAATTCAAGCCTCACGGCACTTCAGGGCCTGGAGAGAGTATACCAGGAGATAATGAATCCTTCAGTCCAAGTGAATCAGGCCCTCAGAATGACTTTCCGTCAAATTCTAAAGAATTCCAGCCTCACGGCACTTCAGGGCCTGGAGAGAGTATACCAGGAGATAATGAATCCTTCAGTCCAAGTGAATCAGGCCCTCAGAATGACTTACCGTCAAATTCTAAAAAATTCAAGCCTCACGGCACTTCAGGGCCTGGAGAGAGTATACCAGGAGATAATGAATCCTTCAGTCCAAGTGAATCAGGCCCTCAGAATGACTTTCCGTCAAATTCAAAAAAATTCAAGCCTCACGGCACTTCAGGGCCTGGAGAGAGTATACCAGAAGATTATGAATCCTTCAGTCCAAGTGAATCAGGCCCTCAGAATGACTTTCCGTCAAATTCTAAAAAATTCAAGCCTCACGGCACTTCAGGGCCTGGAGAGAGTATACCAGGAGATAATGAATCCTTCAGTCCAAGTGAATCAGGCCCTCAGAATGACTTTCCGTCAAATTCTAAAAAATTCAAGCCTCACGGCACTTCAGGGCCTGGAGAGAGTATACCAGGAGATAATGAATCCTTCAGTCCAAGTGAATCAGGCCCTCAGAATGACTTTCCGTTCAGTTCTAAAACGCTGAAGCCGGACAGCTCTTCAGAGTTTGAAGAGAATATACCAGGAGATAACGAACCCTTCAGCCCAAGTGAATCAGGCCCTCAGAATGACTTTCCATTCAGTTCTAAAACATTAAAGCCGGACAGCTCTTCAGAGCCTGAAGAAGGTATACCAGGAGATAACAAACCATTCGGTCCAAGTGAATCTGAAAACCCCAGCAACCCTGATAACTTTAGTCCTGAAGGCTCCTCCGAGCCTTCCAGTTCAGGTGATTTCAATCCCCCCTTTTCCAAGGCAAATCTCTTCCCTTCTCATCCAGCCAGGAGTCCCGATTCCAAATTTTCGAAACCTTCAGGTTTCTCGCCTTCCAGTCAATCGGAACGACAACCAGCTCGTCCTACCGATGAACTTCCAACTCCTGAGGCAAACGAGAAAACTCCAGAAGTCAGCGTTCCAGATCACGTTAAAGTTCCATCTAAAGATGGGCGTGTTCCTGGGGACGTCCGTTCATACCTGAAGTATCTGGAAGATAATCCTAGTTTATTCGTGCCTGTTTACAAAATACTAGTTAATAAAGGAGTGAGGTTTCCAGACTTAAGAAGGCCATTTGATCACGTCACTATCAACGGAGAGCGGGTAAACCTTGCTAGACCGATCTCCGTGGCCTTCCCTGTAAGAATCAACCACCGCACTTTCACCTTGCCGCGAGACGCCGACAAGCTTGCCACCTTCGCCTCCCAGCATCCTGAGCAACTTCCCGCAATGACAACAGCGATTCGCCAGCTTGGTGGAACAGTGACGCCCGATAACACAGGCAGGGTTTCGTCATTCACGCTGTTTGACCACAAAACTGGACTGCCGCACTCTGTTGCTCCTAGAATCGTCGTAAACGGGCGTCCTTTCACACTTCCGAATGACATGGAAGAGCTGGTAAGAAGCATCGAAAAACGACCGCAGCTGTTTCACAAGATCCTGCCAATTCTTGAGACATTCGGCGCACGCCCTCAAAGATCGCCTTCTGGAGAAATAAGGTCAATAAAGTTTCGAGGAAGGAACTTTCCCGTGCGCTCTGTGATACCTGTTCCCGTCTTTATCCGTGGAAGAAGGTACAACATTCCTGCAGATCTTGAAAGGATTTTGGCACAACCGGACAGCCAGGTAGTAGGCGAGCTCATTAGTGCCCTCCAGAGATCCAAGGTGCCGGTAGTCGTCGACAATAACACTGGAAACGTAGTGGGTATCGAGAGGGATGGCGTTCGTATTCCTTTCCCGGTAGCCATTCGCCTCCGAATCAAGTTGGGAGGACGATACTTCCTAATACCACGCGATCTTCCATCCATCGTTACGCAGCTGGAGCGATACGGCGTGCCCACCGACGTCCTCACCGTCCTCTACAACAACTACGGAATAATCCCGGTTCGCGGTCCGAACAACGACGTCACCGCTATTGAGTTCAATGGGAAGCGCTATCCGATCAAACCGCAACCTAAGACAAGTATAGAAGTTGGAGGCCACCGCCTAATGCTGCCAAGGGACAATCATAAACTCGTTCGCCTAATCCAGGAACGCAAGATACCGCTGGATCAGTTCCTCCGCACGATTCAGAATTCAGGATACAGGCTTGTGCCAGGACCCGACGGCGTGCTGCAGACGGCCCACAAAGGATACGACGTCATAAAACTTCCTGTGGGCGTTCGCATGCTGTTCAGTATCAACGGTGTCGAGTACAGGATACCGCAAGACATTCCACGCCTCGTCAAACTGCTTCGTACCATCAGAAACGAAGCCGCTATCGACAAGATCCTGAACAACCTCAAAACGTTCGGCGTTGACGTCCGCAAGGGACCCGACCAAGTGACACTGAGCTTCAACGGCGAGAAGCAAACGTTTCCCTTGAATCCGGAGCATACATTCCATAGTCCAGGCACAGGTGGTATATCGGGGTCAGTAGTAAGCGTCAAGCTCAACGGCCGTTGGTATCATCTTCCTAAAGACGTCAAGGACCTTGTAATGGCCGTTCGCGCAAGCGGTCCTGAAGTCATCGCTCTGCTCGTCAAGACTCTGCAGTCGAACGGCGTTAAAGTGAATCTCACGCCGAGCGGCGACGATATCGTCTCTTTCGTAATTCACGGTAGAGTAATTCCAGTACCTGGCAATGGCGGCAAAATTTCCCACCAGAAGAAAGCACCTACGAGTTACGGCCGAGGCAGCGGTGACGACAGTTCAAATAGGTTCCGTGTTGCCATCCGCGGTCACCAGTTCGTGGTACCTGACGACATCGGCCGCCTGCCCAAGCTCCTGCCTGGCTTCCAGTACGGCGAACTCATCACAGCGCTTCACCGAGCGGGCCACAAATTGAAGGTGGATGACCAGGGCATGTTCTACGGTATGCGTGTTCGCGGTGGCCGGTTGGTCAAGTTCCCGGTCAGATTCAGCGTCAGTGTGTTCACGGAAAGAAAGGGAAGGCCGTACCGCGTGCCAAAAGAACTAGAACAGCTGGCACGGGTGCTGCCGTTGCACCGTTGGAACTGGAACGCGGTGCGTAAGACTCTTGAAAACGCCGGTATCGAGGTGAGTGGCGGTAACGGGGGTGCGCCACACTTCATCAGCTTCGAGGGGCAGGTCTTCAAGGTTGGTAAAAGCCACGACGGCGCAGGGTATTGACAGGCAGGAAGCGTGACCAAAAAGGGAGCCGGGAGGGTGTGTTTCTTTCAGCACTTTCTCATAAAGATCATGTTACCAAACATAAACCGAACGTCCTCGCCTGCCACCGCGAGCTTTCACTTAACAGCCGGTCGTTTGATATCAATAAACCGATGTGTGAGCGTCATGTAAAACTGACTGTCATTGAATTTGCTTGATAATTTAGACCATATACACTGAGGTCTGACTGACTGAGTGCGTACACAAGAAATGCATAGCGAGACGATTGACTGTTTAATGGTGAGTCGCGAACTTTGTGTAGTAATACTTCCTCTGCTCTTCGTTTATCCGAGGCCATCCTCACTTGAGCTCGTCGAAAACCGTGTTTCTGCATCGAAGATGGCAGTAGTCTTTTTGCAGGTTACGCATTTCGCACCCTCTTTCTATAGTTTTTTCCTGCTAAATAGTGCGTTCCGGCCTATTGCATTACGTAACGACGCGAGTAAATATGATGTTGAAACCGTCATGTGATAACAAAGTCTGCGGAGAAAGACTTGGCACGAGTCGTTGCTGAACGCCGCATGACACTGCATGCCTTGTGCATGCAGTATCATGAGTGCAGTGTGTGTCATGTGTCATGCAGTGTGCCATGCAGTGGCATGCAGTGTCATGCAGTGTCAGTGCATGCAGTGTCATGATCTTGTGCTTGCATCCTGCTCCCGGGCCGCCGGTTGCTGAATCCCAGCGCGATACAATTATCAGACCGCATATTGACAGCCCGGAAACAGAGCTTATCATTCTTGCCCTTAGATGATGCGATGCGTGTTCGCTCAGGCTACACAGCATTTCTCTTCGTAACTTCTGCCGCTACGTAGCCTGTGTGCCAACGTTCTGACGTGCGCCGATCAACGCCAGCTGGTCAGAATCGATTTTGCACCTTCCACCGCATACCATCCTTTGCTGTTCACAGATTGATTCTCTACGTTGGGACGCTGTAATTGGATTGGAAATGTCGCACGTACGCCATTTGTGGCAACAACGTAAGTTAAGAGCAGACGAGACGCAAGTAAAGCGCGGGAGTACAACGTGACTGAAAGAATCAAATCACATGAAAACAATGTTATAAGCAATAAGAAAAAATTGAGTGAAGAGGAGTGCTCGTCACTCCGTCATGCTTGCAAAGACGTGGCTAAGTCTCTGCTATAGGCCCTGTTCATTTCTTCTGCTAACAAAGCGCCAACTTTTTTTTTCTTTTGCAGTGTTGTAGCTAGTGTGCGGTGCGTGCCATCATAACCTCGTGACTTTGCAACCGTTTCAAGAGACGCGTCTGAGCTAGGCACTTAAGAAAAGAACTATGGAATTTTTCAATGAACACGCATTCTTTATTTTTTGTTATCGTGTTAGAGCGTGTTCTTTCTCTCTTTTTCGTATTGGCAACATTTGTATCGTTTCCTTTATCTATTTGTTTTTTGTCAGCATTCATTCTTTACGGAACTGACGTCAGTGGTTCGCAAGTAATCGGCAAGGGGATTGTCTATGTTCAACGACCCAGGCCGTTTCGCTATTCATTCCTTAAAGAGTGTTTTGTTCGGGTTCGTTCTTGGGAATTCTCTGCAGAGCAGCCGAGCTGAGTAATTTGATGGTGGGTACAAAGCACGGGATAAGCCCCCTCTGTCTGGCTTTCTTTTTCTCTATTTTTTTCTGTATGTTTAAATTTGACGCCCCTATGTAAAGAGTCGATTTTTCGCTTTACTCAATTTATTTGTTCAGTTTGTAAAAGTTTTGTTCACTAAACAAGAATTTCAAAGGACGCACTCGGCTTTCTTTTCGCGCTCCGCATACAGCTTAAATGCCACAAAAAATACGCGCGTCCCCCGGTCGCAGTTACAGAAAGGACAAGCTTCCAACTTCACGCATACGCACCCCCGAGTCACCGCAACCTTCCCTGACTTGTGCAAACTACCGGCCATACATGCATGACTCGTTAGGTGCCTATTTTGTCACGTTTGCTTTCTACACGTGTGCGTGCATTTTTTTTTTCTTCCGCGTGTGTGCTATAAATTTTTACTTCTTATGCCGATAGTTCGCTTTCACTCTGAACGAGAGTGGAGCCTGGCAACTACTATTGGTGAACGCCTGATCATGTCAAATTAAAAGCTATTTTCGAGAGTTATCGTGCTCCCACTGCTTTCATTCCACTGGCACACGAGCAGCCATAGTGAACGTGCTTCTTCGGGGAGCACAACGAGATCGGGAAAATTGATTTACACGCGAGACAAGCAATTGCATCCTGGAAAGGAGCAGCGCTCCCTTTGTTCTTTAAGTTCCAGTTATTGGTCCCACACCGCAGTTTTCTTTTTGTTTGTTGTCGTTGTTGTTGTTGTTTTTGTTGCTGTTGTTGTTTTACCTATGCCGCTTTGCGCTCCTCTTTTGACATTGCTGCATTTGTGATTCTGGTTGAATCAGCACTAATGACACGTCCGTTAAGGCCGTTTAGCGGAGAATGAGCCGTCGGCCCTTCAATTCGCGCGTGCTATTTTTTTTCAACGTTTGGACGCGCTGTAACTTGCGTGAGAAAACGCTCTTGCGGCATCGACGAGGAACCTACGGCAACGTGGCTCGTCAGGGATGTCACGGCAGCCTTCCTACTGACCTGTTTTGATTAAATATTGTGCTCAAACACGGGAAAAAAAATCCTACGAAAACAGTTTTCTAATTCGTTTCGCATTTATTTCTCCGAAGCGGCATGAATAACCCTATACGTCAACAAACTAAATATTTGACTAAAGCTCTTCCACTATAGGGGCTCTGGAATACCCAAACTGCGTCCGCTGCGACCAGTGAATGTCAAGTGGTAATACTAAATCCTCAGGCGCGATCATCGCACTCATCGCCGAAAAGCGCCGCACAGACAGCGGTCGCCTCGGGCGAAACGAACACTGCCTCATTCAGCAGAGCGTACGAGCAAAAGGGTGAAAAGTGAATTGCGCAGTATCGCTGAAATAGCGAACGACGTAGCTACCGCACACAGGGAGTCGTATTAGTCGAACCGGACATCTGATACAGCTTGATCGAACATTGCGCAGCTACGGTAAGCTGCTAAAGGGTCCCTGCAATACTACGCACAGACACAGCTTTAGCTTTGACTTACCTCTTCTTAAATAGATTGGAAAAGTGCATTGGATAAGCCAAGAGCACCGACCAGCAGCGATTATACCGGGTGTCCCAGTTAACTTGGACCTAGATTTTTCAAATAACCAAGAGCTCTAGAGAAATCGTACCGACTGCATAGTAGCGGCAGTCACGTGTACTTACAGCCAGTATTTTTAACGCGACAGCGTTAAGGAGCTCGTGTCGCAGAAAAGCCGGTGTCGTCGGTGTCGGTGTCGGGGTCTCCGGGTCTCCGGAGTGTGAGACGGAGACGTTACCACTGAGCCACGAGTTCGATGCTTCAAAGCGGTACAAAAGCGCCTCTAGTGAACGCGGTGTTGCCTTAGAAACGAGCTGTTTCTAAGGCTCAGGCATGCGTCGCTTGCTCAGGCGCACATTTCGTTGTCGCGCCGATCGCTGCGTTTCT
Source organism: Dermacentor variabilis (assembly GCF_050947875.1). Lineage (NCBI taxonomy): Eukaryota > Metazoa > Arthropoda > Arachnida > Ixodida > Ixodidae > Dermacentor > Dermacentor variabilis. Next base: position 73,196,563 of record NC_134571.1, on the reverse strand, counting down.
CGACGCTCACCGCGTCCGATGCGGGGCGCGTAGTCGCTGCGCCGTAGCCCATTGTCTTACACCCCTTGGCGGGTCGACGGGAACGCTGTCGCGTTCCACTCTTGAAGGCGAAGCTTAAGCGTCCACCAATTTTTTTCAACACGAAGTATTAATTAATTAACTGTTTTAATTAGTGAACGTTTCAATTATTGCTTGAATCGCAAGCATGTCAATTACAAAGTTGTAGGGCACCTTAAATAACCTCCGAATCAAGCATTTCGTGCTGAAGTGTGCCTGGTTGTTTTCTCAAAGAAAAAAATTACCGACGATTACGTTACTTCCTAATGCGAAATTTGAGCGCAGCAAATAAGCTGTTTCACCTTTTGGATAGATTGAGGCAAAGAAATCGAGCAACACATGTATGCGCTATCACAGAATTTTTTTTTTTATTTTTCACACGTATTCCTTTAACAAAGACTCCACTAACAGTTCTTGACAGTCATGAAGGAAGCTTTGTGGTCGGAGAAATAGACTGATATATGTTCGACTTGGTACACCAATGCTTGATTCTCAAAGACGAGATCTATACAAGTGGCTCGCGAGGTTGTCACAGCCGTGGGGGAAGCAGAGGCTAAGCGCCGCCGCCGAGAAGACCCTGCCGTTCGCGCCGCCGAAGCGGAGGCTCATCGCCGCCGTCGAGAGCAACCAGCAGTAAGCGAGGCTGAAGCAGAAGCTCATCGCCGCCGCCGAGAAGACCCTGCAGTTCGCGCCGCCGAAGCGGAGGCTCATCGCCGCCGTCGAGAGCAACCAGCAGTAAGCGGAAGCGGAGGGGGGCGGCGTGTACACCCAGCGGCAAACGATGGGGGCAGAAGCGCGCGCAGCAAGCGGACAACACGATAAAGGGAGGAGGGAAGAGATAGCAGCGACCCTTTCCTCCTCTTTCTGCATGGCGGCGACGGTGTTCTATGCAGTCACGTTATCTTGACTCTCTAGCGGCGTCAGCGGCATCCAGCGGTATCAGTCGGTCGCTGCTAGCGCTGGGGGGATGAAAGGGGGGCGGAGCTGGTTACGAGGCCGACGACAACGCCGACGACAACGCCGACGACGACGCGAAACCCAGGAACGGACGCCAAAGAGCTGCGCTCTAAAACAAAATGCCGCGAAATACGCGAAATATGAAATAGATGCGCGCTCGCGCGCCTCTACTCAAGCGCTTCCAAGTGATCTTTGAAAGATATACGGCTGCATTCGTTTATCGGCGCATCGTATAAGGCTCCGTCATGTAGGATATGGCCCGAGAGGTTACGCGACGTAATCTATGACCTAACTAGCGCGTTGCGATAAGCGTCAGCATCTGCGGACGCAAGAATGTTTTGCTAGATCATGAGGCGCTCGGTATAGCTTTAAACTTCCGCGTATCATGAAGCAAAGCTACAAAAGAAATCCAACCAATGTTTTAAAAGATCAGTGCGCAAAATTACAGTCCAAAGTGCGCCGTCACAGTTTCCCCGGCTTCGAAATCCCCCTACGGCTCCGCTATACGCTTATCAATGCGTCAGCGGCGTGTTCTCTTGATGCCTCGACCATCACATAGCGTGAAGCCCTGTATCGAGCTGCCGCCGCTTTTTAAAGCCGTGTATCCGTGGCTATTCGCTTGGGAGCGCTTGAGTAGCGGCGCGCGAGCGCGTATCTATTTCGTATTTTGGATGTTTCGCGCGCTTTTGTTTTTTCTCGGTAGAACCAACGAGGGAAAGCTGAGCACGAAACAAATGCTTGATCCGGAGGTTATTTGAGGTGCCCTACAACTTTGTAATTGATATGTTTGCGATTCAAGCAAAAATTAAAAGTTCACTCATTAAAATCGCTGAATACTTCGTGATGGAAGAATGAGTGGCTTTAAGTACACACGACTACGGCTACTATGCAGTCGGTACGATTTCTATAGAGCTCTTGGTTTCTTTTTTATTTTTTGTGTTGGTCCAAGTTAACTGGGACACCCGGTAGAATGTCTTTTCAAAGAGTGATATATACCAACTAGACCAACAATGCGTTTTGATATATCAGCGAACCTGATTTACTGTTTCTCTTTGGCGTCTCTTTTATTAGGCGAGAAAAACAAACTAAAATTGCCCTGACTAGTAAGTTTTTCTCCAATTATTCTTTGTGAATGAACACACCTTCGGTAGACTATCAGTAGCTGTGAAATGTGATTAGTATATACAAGATTACTTTCCGGTAGACTGCAACATTCGGCACTTAACGAGTAGCACCGTATCCCTGCCCCATCTTTCGTTAGCGTTCAGTCGTTCGCAATTTCGCGCCTGTTATGCGCTGACAAAACTAAATATTGCGCTTCGGTTCGACCTCTATGTCTTTGGGAAGTCCGAATCTATACAAGATGTTTCAGCGAAGACTTTCAAACATTTTCTTTTTTAAGCTGCCTGTGGTGTTAGCACAATTCTAGACCATGAGCTAGTCTACTCGAAGAGGCGGACAATACTTGCAAAAAAATTGAAATGCATAATCGACTAATTAACACATTTCACTAATTAAGTTTATAACTAATAACGTTATGGAACATATTGTAATTAACAAGTTCTAGCGGGTGAACGATGAGCATCACACGCTTAATGCGAAGACGTGAGAACCTTCCCCACCTGCGGCAAGTTTTCTTTTCATACACTTTCACTGCCATCAATTTATCATTTTTTTAATTCATTTAGTAAATACAAATAATTTCCCTTATGTTGTCCTTGGTGGCCTCGTTTGTTGGCTTCTTCTGATATGATTAATAAATATCGGACCCCTCGGTTAACCTCCTTTCTTTTCGTTCATATATATATGGTCATACTTAGTGCATGATGTGTGACCAAATGGCTCATAAATGAACTGTAAGCTTTTGCACGTTTCTGCTTCTACCACAGGCTAAGTGCAGTATATCATAATGGTAATAAATTCATTATGTGCCATTGGCACGTTTTTCTTTGCTCTTAGCGCTGTAAGTTTGCGCAACACGATTTATGATTTATGAGTCGCGCCCCGTCGGTCCCCTTACATTCCGCAGCGACTTGGCTTCTTATTGAGACTCGGGAACAGCAACCCATCGTCGAAAAGAGACACTATCGCCAAGGCCCGAATCGTATACATACCAAACGGGGCAAGATTTGTGGTCGTATATATATTCTCAAACTGGCCTCTACTCGAAGCTTTTTCTTCACTCTCCATCAAGTGGAGTACAGCGCCGCCCCTCGAGTGAAGAAAACGCTGCGCTTATATAACCGTGGCCTCCGCGATCACGCCGGAGATCAATGCCATTCCCGTAAATTTGAATAGGCACCAAACCAGACCATCAGAATGAGTTGGTGGTGGTGGTGGTGGTGGTGGTGGTGATGTTGAAGCAGGCGGGGTTAGCCTGGCATACATAGCCGGCAATTGTTCCGCCTGATCCTCCTTCAAGTTGAGATCAGGGATGTGTCACCAGGTGTCGATGAGCCCCGTGTCTCGCAGGAAGGCTATCAGCAGGCGTTGCGCTCTCTTCCTGAATGCCGTGGGCCCTCCGGGGAAAACAACGTCTTCAAAGGTCCTGTGCGCATCAGAATGAGTTATGCTTTTGCCACTCGTCTGATTCCTACAGCGTCGTGAAAGCGTCGCTTTTGCATGTATGGCAAGAGGCTAACGACCTCCGTGCACGGTATTCCGGAATGAGACTGTTTCCTGTGCGTGCGTGCTATGTTTGCGATTAAAGCAATAATGACAAGTTCACTAATTAAAATTATTTAATTAACACTTCGGAATGAAAGAATGATGAATGCGCGTGCGTGCGTGCGTGCGTGCGTGCGTGTGTGCGTGCGTGCGTGCGTGCGTGCGTGTGTGTGTGTGTGTGTGTGTGTGTGTGTGTGTGTGTGTGTGTGTGTGTGTGTGTGTGTGTGTGTGTGTGTGTGTGTGTGTGTGTGTGTGTGTGTGTGTGTGTGTGTGTGTGTGTGTGTGTGTGTGTGTGTGTGTGTTTACTCTATTTCCATCTGTATTCTTTTGCACTAAGGCTCTGTAATCCCCGTTATGCGCGTGTTTCTTCTCCAAGAAGAATTATTCATACTCACCCTCATTCGGTTTATCTTTAGCGCGAGCGCGAGAAGGACCAGAGAATTGCACAAATGGCTACAAGAGCAGAGTGAACGGGAAATAGAGCAATAGATTCAAACATTTTTTTTCATTCGAACAATGGAAATTTTGTTTCACTGCTAACAGAGTAACTCTATGGTGAAGCCATCTTTACGTCTTCAGTGAGCTCCGGCGTTTTACTATGGACTATACTCTTGTTTAAGAAGCACACGTGTCGTGAACAGAACAAAGTGTTCCATTGCTCAAATTTATTCAACGTTAAAACTTAGCGGCGTATTAAAAGTGAGCCCTTCCGTCCTGCTTACGGTCATCGACTCATTTCCAAGCGGACGTACTACGTCTCACTTCCAAGCCGATCCACCAAGCCTCAAAGGAATTAAGGCGTTTGCCGAAGGATGCAAAAAATAAATTGAATGTCGGCGTAGCTTGAAGCTATAATTCCTTGACAAAGGTGGGTAGTAAACCGGAGGCTTTAACTATTGTTAATCTCCCTGCCTCTCTCTCATTTGCATTTCTCTCTCTGTCTTGAGAAAAGTATTAAAAGTATAATCGCATTTCAACCTGTTGTGCTTCTCCGCAAATCAAGAAAGAAGGATGGTCGAGCGCGAAAAGGGAAGTACAACAAAAAAGGTTGCCTCTCAAATTTATTTTAGAATACATTGATGGGACATAAGCATTCCGCGATGTAGTCATGCATTTGTTGGTCATTCACAATTTCATTTCAAGAAGTTAACGTTTCTTTTCACTGTACAGACCTTTCAATCTAGGATAGAGAATAGCGCCTCTCTAACGTTTGCGTGAGAGTGTGTTCACAACGGCGCAGAGAGCAGCATTACGGCGCCGCCCTGGGAGCTCTCATTGGTAATGTCCAAAGCGTGGCTGTCGTTTTAGTTCGACCTCAATTGCGCACAGCGAGCGAAGAACCACGACTTTTCATCAACAGCAGTTGATGAATTTCCTTGCGATCGCAATAAGGTCTGATTCTCATAGCCATCATACATTCTGTCCCGTCTCCGTAACGGCAAAGACGCCCGTCAGGGGAGAACATTTCCTCGCCAGTTAGCCCTCAAAAACGGAGGCAAGTTACCGTTCAAAAACAGAAGAGTGGCAGTAGGGATATACTACTGATACATACTACAGCGCCAAATGTCCACCCTGGACATTTGGCGCTGTCATGGAGCGAGCAAAAGAAAAGATAGTAGAAAGTGGGCCAAATGGTATGCTAAACAGAAGAGAGGCAGGACTAGACCAGCGCTTGGCGAAGGGGGTAGGTGACTTACGCGATATGTTCCCTCAGGTGCAGATCGTGGTATGCGCGGTGCCGGAGGTGCCTGTACGTGACAGTGACATACATATAGCCGTTGTGGCTGCTAATGAAGCTATATGGAGATTCAGCCGAGAAAAACGTTTCGAGGTTGTAGAAGTAAACAGGGAGTGAAAAGGTATGGTGGTTGGACGAGAAGGCTTTGACGAGTAGTGGGCTGGCGACTTGCTGGTCACGCAGTTGCTTTCTTGGGGAAGAAGGAGGCCAGGGTAGGTAGTAAAGAAAAGGTCCCCTAGGAGAACGTCAGAATAGCCTCGCCGTCAACAGAAAAAGAAGGCAAGTAAGAAAGAGAGGTCGCCATGCAATAGACTACATAAACATGCAGGGGGGCAGAAGAAGTTAAAAGTGTGTAGAGTTTGAGAAGCAAATAAATAGAGAACGAATAGCGATGTATCCGGTTACAGAAACGCACCTTAGATACTCGGAAGAGCCGCCAGTGATTGAGAATTGTGTTTGGGAAGGGTGCAGCAGAACTAAATCGGGAAGAAAGGGAGACGGAGTCGGAATGGTCATACATCAGGGAGCAAAATGGGAAAGAGTAAATTCAAAATGTTAAGAACATCTTTGGTTATCATGCACAATGGGTGAGGAAAAAACTTGGCTGAGCGTAACGTATTTGTAGGCCGGAAATAATTGCAGAGAGAAGAATAAAGAGTTAGTGAAATGCCTAAGTGCTGCCATTAGGGGTTTCGAGAATGACGCCAAAATTATTCTACTAGTTGACATGAATACGCACAGACAGGATCTAGACGGTTATACCAACAACAACGGGAAGTCAAAGCCAGATCTTTGCGAGCAACATAACCTCGTTATCATGAATACAGGGCTTAAGAGTGTGATGGGCAGACCACGTGGGAAGTGCGAAATTGGCAACCGGATTTCGATTACTGTCTGCTGACAGGAGGAATTTATGATAAGTTGAGACAAATGGTCATTGACGAGGAAGGGTATAGCAGCACAGGGAGTGACCATAAACGCATCATGTTGAAAATGGGATATGTAGTTCGGAAAGAGAGCAAGGAGGAAAGAATGACCAGTCTGAATTTGAACGCTGAAAAAATAACAAATTCAGTCACAGGAGTCGAGAAAGAACTTGGCAAATGGCCAAGCAAAGAGCGGGAATATAGCGAGCTTATAAGTGTAATTACGACAAAAATACGGAAAAAGAAACAACATGTTCGTTGGAAAGAAAGAAAGAAAGGAACCGAAAAGCTTATGGAACAGGGAGATGCGAGAAGCGATCGCCGAAAGACAGAAAACATCACGAGAGCACAGGCAGGCGCAGTTGCCACAGTATAAAGTCGCCAAAAAATGGAAAATATGCCGGGTGAAAAAAAATGTGTGGTTAATATTGTGGTTCAAGAAAAGATAAAAGGTGAAAGTGAACGTTGGTTGTCAGAAATATGTGAAAAGAAGAAGGCCGCACCTACAATATTTTGAAACCACATAAACTTATTAGGCATGCAGTCTGGAACAACACAACATATACTCGACGAAGGTGAAAACAAACTGGAATGGAACGCGGCAGTAAAGTACATCGGAAAAGTAACATCCAAATCATTCCAAGGCAATGACGAGGTTGTATTTGAGGAAAAGCAGCATGAATGAGAACCAGATGGAAAAGGAGCTGGTACTGGAAAATTTCAACTGGAAGAAAGCCGAAGAGAAAATTCCTAAGCACGCGAACAAAGGACTAGACGAGGTTCCCATTAGGCTGATTCATGAATCGGACCAAAATTTAAGAAAGCTTTGTTGAAAGCAGTAGAAGAAATCTTAAAAGATAGACGAATACCAAATAGTTGGCGACAAAGTAGAATTAATTTAATTTATGAAGGTAAGGGGGCGGGGCGAAGACAGAGTTGATTCATATAAACCGTTGACCATTACATCGGTAATGCACAAATTAGCTACAGATACAAAGTAGCGTGTTGCCCGCTCCTGTAACAGGCGACTGCCCTGCCTGAAACGATGCTTTCTGCAGCTGACGGCGGGCGGCGGCGCAAGTTTATGCTTGCGCCGTCCGGGCAGCAGCTTGCATCCCCATGCATAAGCGTGGGCAAATTTGCATTTTTTTCTCACAAACAAGGCAATTGGCAATTAACAGTGTCAAGTGTCATATTAAACGAAGTCTACACAAAAATGGGATCGTTCTGCAAAATTTGAGCAAGAACAGTGCAGCGGTGAGTGGAAAATCTTTCTTCGAACACGCGCGGCTAAATGTTCAGGACCCTGTACTTCCTTTGAAACATTCCGAAGGTCGGTGACCCCTTTCGCTATTTGCTTCGCGATCCCTGCCCCTCGTCCTTGCAGTACGTCAATCACTCCGCCCATTGTCACCAGCTGGGTACCTCTCCTCCACTGTGTACCAGATGCGTTCCTTGGCTTTAGCTATCACCTCCCTAATGGATTTTCTCGGAAGCGCGCTAACCTAGGCCGGGATAACGTAAAACTATTCCAATCTGTTTTTATTGCAAATCTGCCATTAGCCCTCCGTTATAGGTCAAAATGGCTCGGACCCCACCCATATGGGCTGGACCCGAGCCATTTTAACATATCACGGAAGGCGAATGGCGGATTTTGAATAAAAGCTATAGCTACGTTTCACTTCGTGAACGCGGGCGACGTGCAAGCGTATGGGTGCTATAGCGCACACGGCGCTATCGGCCTTGATGCTATACACTGTCCGCATCACAGATCGTATTCAAGACAGGGCTTGGCGAGGCCACGCCACACGCAGCAGCCGCCGGAGTAGAACGCCCCGTTGTAGGTCGGACCGATAGGCGGCGCCGAGGAGTGCAGCAGCACCCGCTTCGAGCTCCGCAATATCCATGTTTTTCGTTGGTTATAGTTCCAGTAACCGACAGAAATTGTGCATCACCAGAACCGTGAAGGAACCCAAGGACACCATCATCTTGGACCTAGGCCCGTTTCCGGCGGCTCCACGATTTCAAGAAGCTACCAGGCACACGGCGTTCGTATCGTATTCGTATTCATCGTATTCGTATTCACATTATTCGTATTCATGAATACGTTGGCACGACCGGTGTCCTCATTGAGGACATTAGGAGCGTGTACATAGGAGTACAAGACACAAAATCGGTGCGGTACAACTATGAGGAACCAGACAACGCGGAGTTGGACGCACCCATAACAACGGCAGAGGTCTATGCGGCCCACAATCTATCCGGAAGAACACCGCATCGGGTCCCGACCACATTACAAATGCGATGCTGCGCAACCTGAGCCAGGAATCACTGAGGCAGCTTACAACCTACTTCAACGATAGTGTATGGTCCGACGACGGGGCAGTACCGGAAGAATGGAAAGAGGCTACTATCATACTCCTACCGAAACCAGCTAAACCCAGAGATCTGCACAACTTGAGTCCACTATCGCTCACGTCGTGCGCAGAGAAGCTTTTTTGAGAAGGTGATCATAACTCGACTGAGCAACTACATCGAGTGTAATAAACATTTTCCTGACTCTATGCTCGGCTTCAGGGCACCCGTGTCGGCACGGGCGCCTTCCTTAATTATGCTTCGCGACGACGTTTTGGACCCGCCACGAAGCAAAGAAGCCAGGATAGTTGCGGCGCTCGATGTCAAAAAAGCGTTTGACACGATTTCTCACGAAGCAATCCTCGAAGGTCTAGAAGACATAGGTTGCGGAAGAAGGGTGTTTCGGTACGTCTTTACTTTCCTTCGCGACAGGAAGGCAACAATTGGTTTGGGCAGTACGTGCTCTGACATCTTTGCAATGCGCAAACGAGGGACTCCACAGGGCTCAACCTTGTCACCGCTTCTTTTCAACGTCAGGATGAAGCAACTGGCCCTAGAACTCGAACAAGCACGGGACCTCGGTTGTACAATCTACGCCGATGACATAACGTTGTGCGCACATCGCGGTTCCTAGGGAGAAAAGCAAGGCCTACTACAGGAGGCCATAGACAAGGTAGCAAACTTCACCAAGCACGCGCGTATGACGTGCGCACTCGAAAAATCATAGTTCATGCGAGTACGTAGCAAGCGTCATAAGAAAGCTGCCACACCAAAGATATACTTACATCTCGACGTCCGGGCCATTCTTGAAGTCACCCAAATGAGAGTGCTTGGCTTACTCATCCAAGAGAACGGCAACGTCAATGCCACAATTCGGAGCCTAAAACCAACCGTTAAGACTGTGACACGTGTGATGTGGCGAATGGGACGCAGCCGCAACGGGCTCGCGGAAGAAAAAACAATTAGGATGGTGCAAGCATTTGCGATTAGCCACATCACTTACGTCATTCCGTTCCAAAAACTTAGACTGAAATGAAGAAGATGGACACCCTTATCAGAAAGGCATACAAATCTGATCTGGGACTCCCGAACACAGTCAGCACGGAGCGCCTGGAGCGATTGGGTATTTACAACAAATATGAAGAACATGCCGCTGCGGTTATGATATCGCTGAGAGAAAGGCTGAGCTCTATACGCCCCAGGGCCGCTGTATTCTCTGTTGTCTGGGATACAACACTCGACTCTTGTTCTGCGGAGACACATCAGATTTGTTGTCTCGAGATTTGAGGGAGCACGTCAATGTCTCACCCACACTACGAAATATGACTGCCAGGTACCACACAGGTCGCAGACAGGCCAGGAATGGGACAGAATCAGAGGAGGGAAATGTATTTCGCTAGAATAGCAGCTTGGGCTTGTTGGTTTTCCATCCTGGTGTTAACAGCGCAAAACGTACACGAGACAAGAAGACGACACCACAAGCGCAGTAGTGTCGTCTTCTCGTCTCGTGTCCCGTCTACGTTTTGCGCTGTTAACACCAGAGGAGGGAGAGACGAGCCTACGGCCCTCCGGACTACAAACTAAACAGAAGACAAGCACAGGACTGGCGTCGCATACAAACCTATTCGTACCCACACCTAAGCCCCTTACAAAAGAAGCACCCGACATACTACACAGACACTTGCCCTTGGTGCGGCGCAAAACCCACGCTGGCCCGCATAACGTGGGAATCTACGGCTAGGCCAAGCAACGTCAACTCACTTTTTCTACAGGTCACGGACTTAGTACGGCAGTGGTAGGCACTGCTCGCAAGCGAGGACCGGGGGAGCCACTTTACCCTCCTGGATCCTAGGCTAAGTAGGATGAGAATGATATGTAAGGAAAAGGGGGACAAAGCTGACATAAATAACTACCGGCCTATAACAGGGACGTCAATGGTTTACAGGGTCGTTATGCAGATTATAAAGGACAGACTGCAGGCATGGGTATAGAACGAGGGAGTGCTTGGAGAGATACAAAATGGGTTCTGGAAGCATAGCACGCTAGAAGACAATCTGTTCTCACTGACACAGTGCTTTGAAATAGCTAAAAAGGTACACAGACCCCTATGGCTGGCTTTTTTGGATACCAAAGGAGCCTATGACAGTGTACTTCAAGAGGGCTTGTGGGACATTCTGGAAACTTTAGGAGTGCAGGATGGAGTAACCAATTTCTTAAAAGATATCTATAGATGTAACCGGGTGATTATACAATGGGAAAAGCAGGTTTCGGAGTCTGTAATTATTCGGCGAGGGCTTAGGCAGGGGTGTCCATTGTCACGTCTGTTTATGCTGTACATACAAGGATTAGAGGCCAAAATACAGCAAAGCGGACTCGGCTTCAACCTATCATTTTTCAAACAAGGAAAATTGATTGAACAGTCATTACCCGGACTGATGTATGCGGATTATATTGTATTAATGGCTGACAATACAGAATATCTGCAGGGATTGATGGACATATGTGGTATGTGGTACAGAAGGAGACAGATTAGGCTTGAAGTTTAGCAAAGAAAAATCAGCAGTCATGATTTTTAATGATAACATTAGCGGCGGGCATAGGATACAGGAGGCCACGCTTGAGATAGTCGATAAGTACAAGTATCTTGGGGTGTGGATAAATAATAGAACTGAGTATCTGACAGAGTACGAAAATTATGTAACGACTAAAGGTAACAGAAGTGCAGCGATTATGAAGAGTAGGGCACTGTGGAACTACAATAGGTACTAGGTAGTACGAGGGATATGGAAGGGGGTAATGGTTCCGGGCCTGACTTTTGCCAATGCAGTTCTATGTATGAGAGCAGAGACCCGGGCACAGTTGGAAACTAGGCAACGTGGTGTGGGTAGGCTCGCTCTGGGAGCACATGGCAAGACACCAAATCTTGGGGTACAGGGGGATCTGGGATGATCTTCTTTCGAGGGCAGAGAGGCTAGTAGCAAGATAGCATTTGAGGAGTGATTGAGAAAAAATGGGGGAAATGTGGGGGGGTAGGAAAGTTTTCACTTACTTATACACGAGGAATGTTGACACAAGTTGGAGGAAGCGAACTAGAAAATTGGCAAGCATATACTTGAGCAGTAGTGGGGTGACAGGTAAGGAATCATCTGTCAAGAAAAAGGTTAAGGAGACAGAGAGGGGTAGGTGGAAAACAGAGATGCAAACCAAATCAGCATTAGAGACATACAGGACGTTTAGGCAAGAAATAGCCAAAGAAAATATTTACGATAACTCTAAGGGAAGCTCATTGTTGTTTGAGGCCAGGACAGGTGTACTGCGGACTAAAACGTACCGAGCCAGATACCAGGAGATAGACTTGTTGTACGGGGCGTGTGGAGAGGAGGAGGAAACGGCTGAACACTTGATACTTTCTTGTAAACGACTTCACCCTGCAGTTGAATGCAACGGGGAACTATTCAAAGCTTTGGGTTTTAAAGACAGTGAAGGTAAAATAGACTTTGAACAGGTAGAAATAACTAAACGGAGGCTATCTTATTGGTGGATAATATCAACGCAAAAATAAAGGAGTAAATACACAGGTATGCATGCATATAGTACCATTCAAGGCTAGGTGGCGCGCGCCGCCGCCGCCCGATTTAAAGGGCTGAGCCTCATCCATCCATCCATCCATCCTGAGCGCGCTCCTTCACACTATTAGCACTATCCCCGGCGCGCGATTTTCTCCATCTCCAGGCGCGTTCCTCATTTGCTTGCTTCGCAGCTTCGGACAAACACCGCCAATTTGAAGAGTTGCCAGTTACGCTTGCCGGTAAAAAAACATATTGGAATAGTTTTGCGTTATCCCGGCCCTGGACTCGTTCGCCTGCACCTACCCTCTCTGTTATCGCCGGTTATGCCATGGTTATACTTTACGCGTGTTGGAATCCCGAACGACGACAACTCGGCGCTTTTCCTCCTCCTTGCCACCAAAAGCTGCACCTGAGCACATGAGGCCTTGATGCCCTCCCCTCCTCATACTGTCTTACCCTTGCTCTGTTTATTTCCGCGACCGGCTCGTCAATGACCACCGCTGGCGTTTCCGCCGCTGCTTTCTGGCGTGGTGGTTTCCGCTTAGCGATGCTCGCATCGAAGCGTTCACCATCTCTATGCCATGCGTTCACCATTGCTTTGCGGAATGGCTCCCCCTCAGGTTCATTTCAATTTGACTAGAGCTTTTCTTCAATACTTACTTCCTCTGCTTATGTTCGCACTTGAGTTCCTTCTATAGCTTTTCAATCCGCACAACTAGCTTATCCTTCTACTGCTCTAGATAGTCTAGCGTGGTCTAGCCGCGACCGTAGCACACACATCTTATACAGATAAAAGCTGCACCGCTCGCTTCGAGTACAGACTCAAACCGCGTTTCTTGCAACGCGTAAAAGCGCTCGCGCTCAGAACAAGGCGCGCGTGGGTTCAGTACAAAGTAACCCTACTTGTGGAAAAAAAATACAATTATTCGTTATTTACTTATATCTAAGCAAAAGCCTTAGAAACTGAAAAGCATGAAAAGTAATTTATGAAGATTGCTCGGCTAACCTAATTAACACCCCAAAAAAACAAATGAGCGAAATATCAAATAAATCTTATCGCTTTGGCACGCTGGTCCTGATGCGCTGAGAAGGCTACCCCACCCGGCACGTCTGTTCCTTTCGGCGTCACTCGTGAAAAAAATTGCGAAAAACGCCCCTCAGCGCCGTAAGTGAGAAAGCGCCGCAACTTTAGTCTCCTAATCAAACGCAGGGCTGCGTGGAGCACGTTGTTTTTACCGTTTGCGAAACTGTATAATCTTGGCGAGTTTGACCTGTTTGTCTTTCCTCTCAGTGTGAATACTGAAAACAGTGAAGAGGCTACGATCATCAAGGACGAATTCACTTGTGGAAAACGCCCTAGAAGTGTCTTGCGCAGAAAACGGCAACGTATACCCCTGTCGTGTTGCCGTACGGTTCCAGAAGTATCGGCTCACTCGAGCTCGAGGAGGGCAAGGATTGCATACAGTAAAGTGTTTTCTATAGGTTGAGCAAACGACACCTGATAACGACAGTTCTTGGTTTCAGCGAAACAATTAAGCGATCGCTTGTTCCGTTTCTGCATATTCCAGACGCAAATAGAGACAGTTCCTTCGTGAGCAGAGTGACGTTGCTTTCCTTGGAGCCACTTGGCGTCCACATGCACCGGAATTAAAGGCGCATCCACGTTAACGGCGCGGCAACTCGCCGCACGCCGTTAACAGTTCGCGGACCGCCGGCCGACGGTGGTCTTGTTGGCAAACGACGAGATCTCCCTGACACAAAAAGTATCTCTCTGCGGCATAGCGACGTGGCCATTCAGCGACGTAGGAGTGGTCGCGACTAAGCCACTACGCTCTGGCCTGCTCTGGCGTCGCCGGAAGCCGATCACTGATCGCTCACCACCAATGCCGTCGCTAGGCCTTTTGCGGTTTACTTCGAATCTGTAGCGGGCGGCGCTTCAGAACAAACCGCCGACGCTACCAAGCAGCACTATTTTGCTACTGTTGTTGCCATTTTACCCCCTCGCAAGAATTTCACTCGAAGAAAACATGTTGATATCTGCGGCGCCGGCAGCTGCAGTGCAGCTGAATTTGACTTGTATGGACACTCTCTTTGGTGCTAAAAGTTATACCGTAGGCATGGTGTTTAATAAAATGAACAATACGCGTCACTTTACTCTAGCGGACATCATTCTGCCCGGAATACAAGCTGCGTAACCAATGTTTAAACTGCCTCTCCCGACACCCAGGCAGCGCGTCCGAGCAGCGATCGTCGGCGCCTCTCGCGGCACCTTCCGTCAAAACTGACACTGATGGACCACGTTACTCATGCTGCCCACGCGGATCTGCCAACGTGATCGCATCTTCATGCTTGTTTTGAAACGAACAAATGGCGCAAGTTGTGCTGTGTGGTTTCAGACCAATCTCAAAATTAAACGGTCGGATACGCCCTGCCATTCGTAGTAAAGGGGAAAAGCTCTACGCTGCCGGGCACGTTCACCGCGTGAAAGAAGTCGCCAGTGTGACTGTGCTGGCGAAATGTCACTTCCAGCAAGGCAAACACAACTACAGCGTATCTCTGGCCTGAGTACACTCAACTATCATATTATGCTTTGATCAAGCAGCTCGATTGAGTGTGCAGGCATGGCTGAGCTTATTAAGCGTTAGGCATAGGTGCTGTTGGCCAACCATTTGTTACAGTAGGCAAAACGTGTTCTTCCGTGGTGCTGTTTTGACACGCTTGCAAAGCCTCATTGGCCACGGATGATAGGCGTCATATCTTTTCGAATTACTAAAAGGCCCTTTTAAACAACTTGCACAAAAATTGTATTAGACTGCTATGTTCCACCAAGCAACCGCAGTACTTAGTTTACAACTGCCGAGGCACCAGCATGACCTTGGGCCGCTCCGGCCGCCAAGACTCGGGTGACTGCATCCGACAACCTGAACCCAAGGAGAGCCGCATAGCAACTCACGCAAGCCAGAGCACCTGCAGCCACCACGCAGTACGCTTCGTACAGCAAAATAATTAGCTCTAAAAGATATGGAGAATTTGCAAAAATACGTAAGTCGGCTTCCCGGGAAGACTCTTTCTCGACCAAAAATTTCTGTCTACTGACTACAATACTTTCTAGTGCGATCCTCCAGTAAGGAAGCGCGAGCTCAAAACCACGGCCGGCCATTTCTGTAGAGTCGGAGAGCAGGCAGCCCTGCGCGGCCGTTACAATCTTTGACGCAGCAGCACCGCCGTATCCAAGCTTTTTTTCCTGGGCAGTTTTCGATGTCTTGCACATTTGCCATCATAAAACAGCGGTATGAGAACGTCCACCTACAGGACGGAGGCGCACGTGGTTCAGAAGTTTCGACTCACACGCGGTCATAACAACAACACGTGCGCCAGCTGGATTCTATGCCGTCGACTGAAGTAAGATCAGTGCCACAGTTGCGCTTTCGACGCTACAGGTGGCGCAGCCGTTGCCAGGAAATTCCACTGTCAGCATGCTGTTCCTGCAGTAAACACGTAGTGGACCCTGTTTATGTTCGCTGTGAGATTACGTCGTTAGCATTCTCAGTTTCTTCCTTTTCATTTTGTCACCAGGCGCTGTCAAAGGCACCACACCCTGCTGGAAATCCAGTGGGCAGCTATACGCTGGCTGACACTAATAGAGACTTTTAGCCTTTCCGCTATTCCGGCAAACAGGGATGGTTTGGGCGGATTTGCCGGATTTGCGGGGGCGTAAACGTGAGTGGCTGGAGTGGTGCAGCCACCTGGTGGCATAGAGTTCAACCAGACAAACACAGAGCTAAAATTGCAGTAACCCACAATATCCTGCTTCGCTGCTGGTGCAAATTTTAGGCAGCGGCGTAATGGTTAATACGACTACACTGCTGTCGAAAATTTACGCCAGCAGTTAAGCAGAATATAGTAATTGGCTTTGTGTGGTTGAGCTTTGCACCACCAGCTGGCGCCACCAATCTGGTCGCTCACATTTACTCCATCGCTCAACCAGCAAACCACCCGTGCTTGCCGGAATACCAAACGCACTAAAATTCTCTAATATTTGTTAGAATCACCGGAAGAAATGCAGGTTGTATGCATTCTTGCACTAGAAACATGTATATATTATTGTATGCAAAGCATTGTCATTTTCGCTTTTGATAAAATCAAATGCGCACACATATTTTGCCGCAGAAGCTGTAGAAATAGTTGGAACGGCGTGCGATTGAGCCTGCCTGAATCCAACGTTGCCATCACTCGTGCTTTTAGTTTTCGCAAAAAGTAATAGAATGCTAGGGCTATATTATGGCTTTTCTAGTTGTGGCAATTAACCATGTAGGAATGACGCAGGCCTTAGAACTTCTTTTGCTGATTTTGCACGTCCCCCACCACACCTCCACTGGCCATTTTCTTCTGTTTGTATGACTAAACAATGCGCGCGACATCCGCAAGGGCGTGCTGTGTGTCAGCTCGATTCTCCAGCGCTGGTCCCCCATAGTGGCTTTTACACATCAGCGATTTGAAGGAGCTTGTGGACGCAAGTTTGACTGTTGTGAACCAAAGCATAGATAACACTGCTTCCGGGAGACTTGTGCATAAGTAGGCTATTTTGTGTGTTGTGTATTTTGTGCTCACAAGCACCAAAAGCAATTTTTTGGACTATGTAATGTGAAACATTTTTGGGCTGCACAAGTTTTCTAGAAGAAAAAGAAAATCGTAAAAGGACTGCACGTTGACGAATATGTCACCACCGGCAGATAAGTAGAATATGAGCATATATGAATATGAATATATATATATGGGAATATATGAATATAAGTAGAATATGAAAGGTCATTGCAGCTTTATGTGCTCTCTGTATACACGATGCATCACAAAAGTGTCGCTACCAGCGTTGTTCCTGCTGTACACTTGTCCGGTGATCCAGTACTGCGTAAATGGTAATACGTATATGGACAAGGTAAAGCTCCATAGCGGTATTTACGCCATCGTGCAAAGGCTTCTTATTGACGTTTAAATGGTGACCTGCAAGCGGGTCGGCAAGCAGAGCAGCGACTCCCATCAGTCACAAAAGCAATAAGTGATAACCACTGCAGCGCAGCATATAAAGAGCTTTCATGTTAAGCAGCTAAAGTAACCCCAATAAATTGTTTCGGAATGAAAATATTACACTTTGAGCAAGAAAGACAAATATCTTTAGATGCTCACATTTCATTCAAATGAAACAAGGTTGGTCAGAGTTATGAAACTTCCAAGCAAACATCTTTATGCATATGCATTTAGTGCTGCATTATATAGATATATAATAAGAAATTTGCAAATTTATTGGTCTCTTAAGATACAAATGGAAAGTATAGTATCGGATACAATAATTGCACTAGTATCTTGCATTGTATCACGATACAACTTCAATGTGCCTCTGCCCAGCCTTGGTACCAGCTAAGTGACTTGTATAACCCTAGTATGCTGTCCAAATATGTGCATCTCTGTTCTGCATAACAAAGACCAACTTATTACAGAACACTTAGGCATCTCTAAAGCACATTAATGGAATGATTAATTATATTTGATGGATTCTTTGATTTACTTTATTTTCTTTGATTTAGCCATTGAGTATGTGTTGCTGATGGGCTGCCTGTTCTTGGCCAATCCTCCAGAATGCGCATGTCCCACTGTGATACAAGAGATTCAGAATTGCTAAATGTTGCTCGATACATGTAACTTTCTGTGCACACACCTGTCATTACCATTCTTTCCTCAATCATCATACATCTCCTTCGTCCTTGTGACATTGCTGCTAGCATATACATCTCACATTGTGCATCCTTCTGATTTGAAGTTTGCATTTCAGCACAGCCTTTGAATGATGCATTGCAGAAACCTAAAAATTACATGACAGTAAAATTGTGATCTTTGTGGTGGATAACCACGAACATTCCACCATATATTCCATCGCATAGAATGGCAGTAAACAAAATTGTGTGCATCACTGTTACTGTAATGTATTTAATTCACTGCTTTACTAAACGCTTCACATATATTTCAACATGTGCGTCGAAATGCATACGCATCGACCGTGCCATACGTGGCGGCTGTCTATGGTGTGGCCGTGCAGGCCCCATCTTGAAAGCGATCTGTGATGGGTACAGTCTAGGAGCACCGTGGGCTGGTGGCATCATGTGCGCTGTTTTCGCAGTTTAGTTCTCGTTGAAGCGAGAGGCATCATGAAGGGCAGTTCGTTCGCTGATGCTGCCATTCTTCACACTAGCATTTTGACGAGAGTCCACGGTTATAGAGCGAAATGTGTTCATGTTTGCCTACATGCATGCGACACTATGCTTGTTAATTAGTAAGCGAATGTTTACAATTTTATATGACTGATTAAACTAATATCCTTACTATGTATACATGTCAAATAATTTGCTATCAAATCTTTGCCTTTCAGACTAAACTGCGACATTTTGTTTACTAAAATGGACTTAAAGGCTGTACGGAACACATTCCAGTCTAGGATGTAACCACTAAGCTGACAGATCAGGAAGACTCCGTATGATGTATTGCTAATCCGGACCATAGCCACTTGGTGGTAGAACATTGAGACTCAGTTTGTCGTATGTATAACGACAGTTCTCTTAGGATCTATGGAAAAGCAGGAGACTAAGGTGCTGTCTACTTGTTTCTTTTCTGTTGTTCTGCAAGCTCCGCATTTGACTTTGTAAATATTTTCGCTTCAATACATATCCAAGTTTCTCATCTCCAACCTAACTCTCGATTCATCAACACCAATTAATACCTTCAAGAGACTTGGTCCTCTTCAAAGAAAGAAAGAACTTTACCCTGGGGCTAAGAAATGATGTGCATAATACGTGTTACATTTATTCATGGATTCAGAAAGTTACATGGCTAACTGACATTATAGCTAGTGGAGGTCTTACGGTCTAATTTTGCAATCGTGCTCGCTCCCTATTCGTAATAGGCCTGTGTATTTTGCAGAGAGACGTGGTAAAAAAGAAATTTGCTATTTCTCCAAAGCCAAGGACTTACACCACGTTGGACTCAATGAGTCAAATTAAAGTTTCTAGTTCTGGACAATGCTGGATTGTCCGACAGATAATTCAGGAATTTCCACACGACTGGCTGCTCGAGGCACGTTGCATGTACTAATGGGATTCTTTCACACTCGGAAAAATACTTTTATACAGCACGTATCGAGCAATAGAAAGTGGTGCCGGGAGTTTCTCATGTTACCCATTGTACAATTTTCTCACTGACACGTTTAATCTAACTATAACTGAGAAACTTATTAATTAGGACGAATTGTCTAACTCGGCCAAATGCAAAAAATAAGAGTTTCTCCAAGCAGCAGCAAGCACCACCACCTTACATCTGTCCAACGACGTAGCATTTGCACATTTTTAATGTTTGGCTCACGTTAAGTAAAACACTATATATATAGCCTCTGCATTACAAGAGGGATAAGCCATTGCATTTTCTGCTTGCTTAGGGGGTTGTGAGCCATTGCTGATGTTTTTGTTGATCCAGAACATATGCATGGAAGCTTAGCCATAAACAGTGTCGCTGGAATAGAAAATACATCACTCAATGTTATATTAGATTCTCTTTTTCACTTCTTTCTTCCATGCTTTGGCAAATACAAAACTGTCGCAAGTAACAAGCTATACTGATTCAGTAAAGAAACGGAAGCACTGTCAAACGTTTGACAGAGCCACTTGGAACAGCAGCACATCTGTCCACCCTTGTAGATTTCCCTTTATTGCCACTAAGTTCTGCGAGTAAAGAAACACGAACTTGAAGTGTCAGTGGCACCACTCTTCTCATCTTTTATAATTCGCCTTGTGCCATATTTATGGCAGCAAACAAGTCCTCCAAAGAATTTGAACAAGGCCAAGAACAAGTTCTTATAGTAAGTAGTGCTTTAGCTGGTCATTCATCAACCTTATTCAATAAACAAAAGTCACTCAAATCCATCAGTTGCATGCTCCAGCCATAAAAGTAAGGCACAATGCAAAGTGAGACCAATGACACAACCTTGCAACTTCTTTACTTCACCCTAGCTACAAAAACACTGCTCACTGGGGGCTTGCTCATTACACGCACACAGCACGCAAGAGGAAAGAAAAAAAAATCAACAAAAATGGAATATACGGAGACTCGGGCTCTCGAAAATTCCAGCTTAGTGTTCCTTGAGATCCCGAATTTTCTTCTTGTGCCTCTCGATCTCCTCCTGATGCTGCTTGATAAGTTTTTCATGTTGCTTGATTTCGTCTTCAATGTGCTCCTTTAGCACTGAAATTTGCTGAGCTTGCTGCAGGAGAAAGTGTAGAAATAAAACTGAATCAGTGGCCAACCAACAGAGGCCCTCAGCATAAGAATGCACAAATGCAACACGCTATATCCCCAACACTAACTCGAATCCCACATTTAAAAAAAGGTTGCGCAATCTTTATTTGTACACGGCCGTCCACTCTTAGAAAAAATACAAAACACCCGTAGTCTGTCGAGTGCCACATGTAACTGCCAAGAAAACTAGTGCTTGTGCAGATGTGCCGAGACCCAAAAACAGGGCCTGCAGTGTGTTGTCACCTGCTCTGTCAGCACAAGTGAAACCTCGCCTGTTCCTGGCAACGTAAGTTTGTTTGCATTGTGGTGCAGGTCACAGGAACAGTACAAGCCGTAGCACAGACTCCTTGTATTTTCTTCTTTTTCAGTTTGGCCGTTTGCCTAAAGCACAAATTAGGCGTTGCACATGGTGTATTATGTAATGGCCTGAGTGAGTAACGAAAGAATGCTGTGCTAGCAAGTGGTGCCTTAATTAGTTGACCCCAATAAAGCCACTTGGAAATTTTATTAATTTCGTGTCCCCTCAAACCAAAATACTTACCACTAAGACACTAATACTAGTGTATTATTTGCTTTTGACCTAAACGTACACCAAGGTGGCATATGGCGGCTTTGGTGTTGTGCTGCTAAGCCTGAGGGAACGAGATCACGAGAGTTGCGGCGGCCGCATTTCGATGGGGGCAAAATGCAAAAACGCCTCTGTACCATGCGTTGGGTACACGTTAAGAACCCCAGGTGGTCAAAATTAATTTGCAGTCTCCACTACAGCATGCCTCATATTGTGGTTTTGCCATTTAAAAGCTCAGAATGTTTAGCCATAAGCACTTCCCATTGCTTAGTTTAGTCATCATGCACAAATTAAAATAAGTATGGCTGATTAGATTCAATGCTGACTGGACACAACATAAGCAGTAAAACAGAAGCCATTTACGGCAGAAGAGCCTAGAGTCAACTACAGATGCCTTAGCACGTCCCCATATTCTTGGGAGTTATGTCCAAGTCAGGCTCTTACTTTCCATAAGCTGTTGTTTTAGAGCATGCATTACCTCTGTTGTGAGCTGCAACTACTGTGAGAATTTCTCCCCTTAATGCCACAACACTGCCAAGCCCCTTTCTGAAAAGCACCCACCTTCAACTCTGATCTGACTGTTTTTTCAAAGTAACTTCTTTATAAGTAACTTCATTGTCGACCAAAGATGTGCCACCATTCATTGCTTAATCCTTGAGGAATGAGCTGAGTAGGCCTCGAAATGTGAAGTTTAATAAATGCTACCTCACCTGGTCTCAGATGGAGATCGAAATGAGGTTTAACATCTATTTCAAGTTTTGTTTATAATAGGAAGACTTTTGTAAGCTTTGAAATAAATTTTCACTTGTGTTTCAGCATTACTTTACGTGTTTATAACACCACATACATGACAATCAGGATGGCATAAAGGTAACATGGTCAGTGCTCTGCCTGAGCTAAGTCTGTTAGCCAATGCATTGAGAAGTCCATTGCTGGATTGAGAAACCGTATGAGCCATAAGTAGTTGTGCATTCTAGAAATGGTGCAATCATGCAACAGTTTGGAAAAGTAAACAGTTCACAGGTTATCTTGTGATTAATTAGAACCGTGCTTTCATCAACAAAACCACCATTCTGACCAATCATGCGGGGGGCAAGAGAACGGTTTGTTTTATGAACCATAATAAGATAACAGGTGCTGGCGGCCTCACTTTTGGCACCGTTTCACTTAGCCATATCCCTCTTGAGTCTTTATTGAAGATGGTGCCAGCACCCGAGAGAACATACAATCAATTCCGATCCACAGGGCAGGAACTTCTGGACAATGCGGAGCAAGGAGAGGCCAAAGCAGGTCTAAACACCATCTCACGCGTAAGCAGTGGGACCACAGCAGTGCAAGCAGGATATGTCCCACCTAAATCAGGTCGTCTGGTCACCTTAGGTATAAATGGATTATGTTCTGACAGATACCTTGTGTTCCATTAACCTAACACTAGCACCCTGAACAAATTGTAGTTTGCAAATACCAAGGTTTACACTTCCTTTCATTGTGAGCAATCTAGCAGAGAATTGCAGAAGTGCATTACTTCACCATTCACACCATTGCAAGTACAATTTTGTTTCACCAACTTGAAGGCTTTTTTTTCTTACTCAGGATATTTTCTTGACTGTACCTCTGTGTGTCCGAGTTTAAAAATGTTTTGTATTACCTATGCATTTTCAAAGAATGCATGTGTAGATCAAGATGGCTTTTCTATGCACCATACATGGAACTGCTGGTGCAATTTTAGGCTGTTGACCTTCAGTAGGCTTTTAAAGGCGCCCTGAACAACCACTTGGTCTTGATGAAAAAACGCCGTCTGCGGATAGCATATGCTGTGAACAACTCAGCCAAATTTTGCAATCGTGCATGGCACATGGATCTCGCCAATGGAGCGCGAAGTCAGCTTCCTCTCAAACACTTTGTTTTCAAAAGAAACTTGCTCCTCACTCTTCTCTGGAATCTTTATTTTGTAATATAGCAGATTCCCATACACGGCTGCTATTGGCCAATGGCTGACATCAATCAAGAAGGGTGTTTGGATCAGTGTGCTTCTTCCTACTGTTATTTTGTATACATATTGACACAGTTTAAAAATTTTGGCCAGCCTGCTTAATGGCGATAAGGCCGTCGAGTGTTGCTAATTTCTACTAGTTTCGGACACTCAACTAGCCTCGAACCATGTGAAACTTAAGGTCAGACCGCACTCACGCTTGCCAGTGCGTGCTCACTCTTGGTTAGATGCCTTGGCAGACTTCGCTTTGTAACGATTGAGCTATTCATAGCGAAATGTGCAAGTTGGATGAGGCTAATATCCGTCGGTCAAGCTGGTGGAGGACAAAGTCTGTATGCAGAACGTAGCACAGCCAGACTGGAGCACATTAGCACGAGCGCGCACTCTAACCCTGTCGCGCATACCGCTGGGTGCTGTGACGAGCCCACTGGCTGAACACACTGCGGCTCACTGAGGATAACTGCATTTGCACCAAAATCGGAAATAGCGGCATCCGTGTGAACATACAAGATCAAATTTGAACTGCGCGCCACTGTGACCTTCAGTAGGCGGAGTTTTGTAGGCACACACCACTTCACAGTAGCCTTTGCAGTGCAAATCATTGAAGAAGGTGCGGAACCACTACAAACAATAGATTGGATTGCCAACAGCTTTGCTTCTGCTGAACGCATTGAAGAATTTTTTACGGCAAAATATTTCTGAAAGAGTCTTATTTAACTTCAAATGCTCTCGACTCCGATAAAAAGTGATTAAAGCTAAGCTTTCATTAGCTCTCCTGCCCCAACTTTGAGTGGATGGCTGTCTGGTTGACTAAACTCAGCCAATCCTGGATACAACGCAAGGTCACTGCATGCACATGCCTAAGAGCATTTGCCAATAGAGCTAAGCAATACCTAAGTGCCTCCAGCAGCATATACCTCATGAGGATTAAACAGGAACTATCGCTTGACATTGAGAAATGATCATCACATGGTTTCTGCCTGACTTTTCCTTTTCACGTTCCCTTCGCATCTTGTAAAAATGGATTAACTAACTATACTAAGAGCGGACTGGCCAAATAGTCCATTGGTCTGCACAGGCATGGTAAGTGTCACTCGGACTGACCAGTTTGCGAAAGTACTCTTCCTCCCGAGCCGCCTCCATCTTGCCAAAAGCTCCGCCAGCCTCACGAACGCTGCCACCACCGCCGCCGCCCTGCAAAGTAAAAGAATAAAGCAAGAATGTCGCCTATCAATGAACAGTATCATGGCTTCCTTGAGTAATTTCTCCCAAACGACGACACAAACACAAGGATAATAAGACCGTTGCTAGAAGCAATGATCACAAGCAATGAATCTACAGCACCCACGAGCTCGGCAACATTGTAAGGTTCGTAACAGCGCAACACAAGACACGGACTAAACGACAACACGGCGCTGTCACACCTTTCTTTCGTCCGTGTACTGTGTTGCGCTGTTACGAAACTTAAAATGAATCCTAACCAACTGACCCAACTTGCCCTCTTGAGCTCAGTAATGTTGGTCCGGGACGTCCAGCACATTGCTTAAATGCATAGCTCGCCAATTCGATGCAGGAAGTCACACTGGCAGAGAAGAAAGCTATTAGGCTTTCTGAGTAATCACTCGTGAGGCAATGGTGATCGTGGCCCGCGGTGGAGATGCAGCAAGCAAGTGAAACATGCACCCACCTTTCCAGAGCCACTACCCCATTCGCCGGACTGTGACATTGAAGACCGTGCTTGGCTGAAAATAATAATAATGAGCGACACCATTAACGGCGTAACCATGCGACACGCAACTCGATCAATCCTACGAAACAGCATGCTGTAAAACACGCATTATTCAGTTTACAAACATGGCTTTCGAGGTAGCAAACGTGACAGCTAATGTTTCCGTAACGGATACGTGCTGCACCCAGTTATCCACATAAACTGATGCGCAGTAAACACCCGACAACATAGTAAAGCATGCGTTGACCCTTCGGTCTCGCTAGGTCGTCTAGGGCTAGAGCGCCGCATAACCAGTCTCGCAAACAGCGTTTACTACCACTATGGAAATAGGCCGCTTGCGAAGTGCCACATTTAAATTTGTTCTTTCTTTCTTGAGCGCCACAGACAACGTCAGAGTAAGGCTCCTACCTTAAACATGGCAGAAATCGGAAGTTTCTCACGGCTCGGCTACACTGCTGCAACGCCATTTTGCCTGTGGTGATACCGGGATTACGGTTGGCGGCGTGAGAGCGCTTCGTAAGCAAAATGCTGAACTTAAATAACTCAATAAATTTATATGTTTCATTGCTTATTGCGTTTATTAGATGACTAATAAGATTATATAGCTTTAATTAATGCTTATTTTTGCATCATGCTTGTTTGTGAAAGTCAATGCTATGAATCTTGATTACCTCTATTAAATGACTAACAATAGTATATTTAGTTAATAAATTATTATGTTTTCAGCATGTTTGCTTGTTAAAGTTACTGCTACGCAAGTGCGGTGCTTAACCGCACACAAAAAGTAAAAAATGCAGTAAAATTTTTGACAACAGCAGACACGTGATAGCAGTTGCGGTGTTCGTGTCTGGTTCTTCATTCTATGTTGTGGCTGGGTTGCACGATCTGCGGCTGACTACCAGCAGAAGTCTTTTTTGTTGTTGTTTACGCAGATTTAAAAGTGTTCGGCGAACACGCGCCACGCGCGGGTAGTTTGTATGCTACGCGAAGCGTCAGCTTTCAAGCCTGTGCCTGAGGGGGAGGCTGGTAGGCGTTGTGCGCGCTCGTTGTGTACTACTTACGTAAGATCGTCGTATCATCGCTTCCAGCTCCGGCGTGCCTCTCGGGTGTCAAGAGAACGGAGTGAGTCTCTCGTTACGTAGATGACGATCATGAGCGTTCTTTCGGACGATGAAGACGCTGGCAGTGCTATCGAGCTATCCCCTGAAGAAGAACTACTGCAAGCTGCGAGATTGGGCTCGTACACTGCTGTTGAGAACCTCCTCAACAACGCTGCCGCGAAAAAAGTCGCCCCCAATGTTGACTGCAAAGGCAGGTTTCAAGCTCTTTTATATTTCTCGACTTTTCAACGTCTGACATCCTTCGTGTCTTGCCTGTCACTTTGTCTGCTATTACCTAGGTTCGTTACTAAACGTGCTCTTCACCTGTCGACGTATTCACTGATGAATTCACTGGTGCAGTTTGTCTGAACGGAGGCATTGGTCTGAGTGCCAAAATTAATTTCGATTGCGCAATGGAAGGAATAACAAGTATTTTCAGCTCTTTCAGCCCGGCAGTGCTCGTTTTTGTATGGGGAAGCTGAGCTTGTTTTCAATCCTTGCGTCGGTAGCGGCAATATCTCACACACGCCCTATTTTTTTCTTCTTCTTTTTTTCTTTTTTTTTTCATTTTACGTGCATACTTACTTTTTAAAATGTGTAATCGATATTGACCGGAACTTAAAATACTTCACAGGGCGTCACGTTCAACAGTTTAGTTACGTCAATTTTGGGGAGTGTCTTAGCACCTAGATTTAAAGAAGCCACTGATGCAGTTAAAAGTGGCACCCACAGTCTGATTATCACTTTATTCATCAAGGTACGCAGAAGGCTAACTTGGGCTGGACGCCACTGCATTTGGCCTGCTACTTTGGACATTTTGATGTGGCTGAACTTCTGCTTGAGGTCAGTATGGACGATTTGTGATTTATCTCAGGATCCTATGGTATTCTTTATTTTTTGTTTATTTATTCCTCTAAAGCCCCTGGAGAGGGGTTTTACATGAGGGGTGGGCAGCTTCAAAGAAAAATGTGTTCAATGGCAGTCCTGAACGCAGTCGCACTGTAGTGGTCCACCGCTTCTTCAGGCAAATCATTCCAGTCTCTCGCTGTACGTGGAAAAAACGAATGAATATGGGATGATGTGTGCGCATGCGGGGGGTATACTGACTTTGAATTATTGGTCCGGAATAAATGGCGGTGAGCTGGCGATATGACGCTGTTACCAATTGGGGCATGATACAACTTGTGATATAGAATGGGCCTGGACACTTGACGCCTCATTTCTAGTCTAGGAAGATTCGCATTAGATTTTAGCGCTGTGACACTAGTATATGAAAAATAGTCATGGAAGATAAATCAGGCTGCGTGGTTTTGGACAGATTCAAGGATTTTAGAAAGATTAGTATGATGAAGGTCCCAAACTGAGCATGTGTATTCAAGTTTGGGCCTTGCCACAGATTTGTAGGCAAGAGTTTTTAAAAAACCAAAGGAGGGGCAAATTTCAGATGCCGCCAGAGAAAGCCTAAGGTGCGGTTAGCCTCGTTAGTTATTTTATCAATGTGAGAGGACCATGAAAGATCATGCGTTAAAATAAGCCCTAAGTATTTATAAGAGGTCGCAGATGATATTATTGAATTACCTACGAGATATGAGGGTGCTACATAAGAATGCCGACAATTGAAAGAGATTAATGAGTTTTTATTTACGTTTAGTGACATTAGCCATGTCTTACACCATTTTTCAACTGTTTGTAAGTCACGTTGCAGGACAGGGATATCTGAGCTATTGTTAATGGGTCGGTAAATAACACAATTGTCTGCAGGCGTATGTTAGAAGATATGTCATTAGGAAGGTCATTAATGTAGATTAAGAAGAGAAGGGAGCCAAGAACAGAACCTTGAGGAACCCCAGAAAGCACAGGAGACAGAGGAGATGAAAAGTTATTTGCAAAAACGAACTGTTGCCGGCCGGTCAGAAAACTGCGCAACCAATTATAAATTAGGGGATTGAGATTCAGGACTGAAAGTTTCAAGAAAAAGCGGTTGTGGGGTACCTTATCAAAAGCTTTCTCAAAGTCTAAAAACAATGAGTCTACGGGTACATTAAGGTCTAATTGGGAACTGATGTCATTTGTAAAGAGTGCAAGTTGATTAATTATCGCAAGATAAATTCTTATGAAATCCGTGCTGACTATGATGAAAAAAGTTGTTAGAAATTAAAAATCTCATGATGTGGGAAAAGATGACATGCTCCATCAGTTTGGAACAAATGCTCGTAATGGAAATTGGCCGGTAGTCAAGACATGACGTTCAAGAAGCTCCTTTGGGGACTGGAATGATCTTGCCTGTCTTCCAGTCCTGCGGCACCACTCCAGATGAGAGTGACTGTTGAAAAATGTGTTATAAGAGGACACTAGTGACATCTTTTGTGTTTCTAAGCACTTTCGCGTTAATTTCTTCAATGCCAGCCGATGAAGTTAGCTTCAAAGATTCTATTAGACTGCAAATGCCATCAGGTTATAACGTGATGGCTAGCATGGAGAGGATATTGAGGGTTAGGAAAATAATGATTGCCTTCAGATTCTTTTGTAAAAACTGAACAGAATGTTGAATGAACTGTTGTTGCAAGTTCAGTATTAGGGATAGGGATGCCATTTTGGTCAAGCATTTTTATCGATTTCTTTGGGCATGGATTGACAACCTTCCAGAATTGACGAGGGTTATTACGTAGCATGTCAGGAAGTGAGGTTGAAAAGAATGATCGCTTAGTTTTGTTAGCTTGTGATTGAAACGTTTTGTCAATGCAGCGGTACTTTTCCCATGCGCATGGCATGTTAGATTACTTGGCAATATGATAAAGCCTTTTCTTTTTATTGTTCAGGCGTTTAATCCGTTATTAAATCAAGGGGATGAGGGCCGTTCAGTTACAGTGATGGTAGGAATATGGGCTTTCATTAGTTCCTGCATTTTGGATTTAAACTTTAACCAGTTATCTTCAACGGAACGGCATGGGAACATTTCAAGAAAGGAGTAACTGAACTGAGTTAACTTTTCATTGAACTCAACATAATCACCTTTGTCATAGAGCACTATGATCATTCTTATTTTGGGGAGATATGCAATATGAAATTGATAAGTAGCGTGAATTATGGCATGATCACTAAGCCCGGGCAAAAATGTTAGTTCAGAAAAGTTGTCAGGATGCGTGGCAAACAAGAGGTCGAGCGAGCTGGACGATTGATTTATATGTCTTGTTGGGTTGAAGGTGAGCTGAGATAAGCCAAATGTATTTATTTATTTGTGTAATTATGCGTAAGCAAACGTGTTGTGTATTGCTTTCAACCAGCCCCTATGTTGTAACAAGATTTAATTGATGCTGAGCATGTTATATTATCCAGTTATGTTATGTTGTCCAGTATTTAAATGTAGTAATAGAACTATGCATCACAGAGACAGATGCATTGTTTTTTTTTTCACTGCAATTGTTTCAAGTGCTATTGTGTTAACCTCACTGCTGCAAAAGATAGGGTGGAGGTAGCCCATGGTCTTATGCTCACGAATTGGAAGGCCTTGTGCTGTGTGCAGTGTGACAAGTAGTGATATAAATCCTTTCACTGCATATAGTGCTGCTATCTATATGTAGTAGTAGTAGTAGAAGTAATCTTTTGTAAACCATAGGTAGGAAAGATAATCAGACATTTTAGATATCTCATTTTACAGTGGACGCCTGAACTGTACTGTAACCATGCAAAAAGTGCAATGTAATAGAATACGAAGAAGGGACAGAAATCTACAATAAAAACGGTTGTAGAGAGAGGAATATAAGGTCACAAAAGCAGCAAACATACCTAACTACGCCTAAGAACTTTAACAAATAGGTACACATTCTAAAATGAATCTAAAACAAAAATATACAACCATATTGCTGAATTGATGCTAAGGCACTGAGCCACCCAATGTTCTGATCCACACCACGAGGTTCCGTAATACCTCTGTCAACCTTCCAAATACATCTTAATTCATTAGTGTGTACTGAAGTCTTGTGTTATACAGACACATGTCAACCAGAATGTTAACCTGTGTAATGTATTACAAAAGTTTTTCATTGACACAGTAGTAGTTCAAGCAGCGAAAATGGTATGCGGCAACATGTGTGAGCGTGCAATCTGTATTGCTATTATTGAAGATGCCGTATTTGTTGGGTACTACGATACATGGTGATATGCAAAATCTGTAGCACATAAGCATGATCATAACATCTTATCAGCCTTGTTGATGTATCCTTCATAAAGGTGTTCACTGTGGCCATACTGTGTATGTGTCTGACGGCCAACTGCAATAAAATTTTGGTCTGCCTAAAAGGTCACTTCAGATATCTTACATATAAAGCAGCCTCCTGGCAAAATTCAGTGTTTGAAATATCACTGGATGTGTCATTAAAGGCTTGCTAATGTACAAAGTCTTTATAACAAAACTGAAAAAATACTGCCATTATCACTTGCCGGATGTGATGCATGACCTCTGGGATTCATTGCAGTCTGTGGCTTCCCGCAGCATGTTGAAAAATCTCGAAGGCAGCATGCCGGGACATCCATCATATCCGCTAACCACCAGCTCCACATGTCGTTGGCTTAGGCACTATTTAAAAGCTGCTAACAAAAATGAATTGGACAACTGCCAGCCCTGTGGTTTTGCCAAGATGCTTCAATAGTGTATACTACACATTTATAGCCAACTTAACCAAAGAGAAATTTCATAGTAGCTGGCCTTTAAACGGACACTCAAGAGAAATGCTAAATTATTTTTAACTGATTTAGTACTTTCTCAAACTCTTGTTTTTGTTATTTAGCGGTAAGAGATTGTTTACTCGCAGAGGAAATGAAGTCCAAACTTTTCTTACTGTATTCCATGTGAGCACTTCAGTGCTGTTACATCAGTAGGATGTCGCAGATATCAAAGTATCTTTTTTTTTTCATGTTTTTGGCTGTATCAATGCAGTAGAAGTTCCTAAAGCAGGCCAAGTTCAGTCTTTGACTCCTTCAGAATTCAATGTAGTCCATTTTTGTCGCTAAAAGTTAGCTAGATCTCAGCAAACGCCATCAAAATGCACATTGTAATGGTAAGCTGCTGTATGAAATTAAATTTGCATTTTTGCATCCTCTAGGACTTATCCAAGCCTCCTTTCGCAGTAAGAGTGGCCTTTTAAAAATTATTGTAGGAACATAATTTACTAATGTAGCTTTAATTTTCGCAACAAATTCCTTTGCCACATGATCCTCCTTGTTGCTTTTCTGTTCCTTATTGTTTTCTTGGCAATTTCGCATGGTCTTCTAAGTCATGATTTCATCCCCCATTTCGTGTTTACGTAAGTACATGCTTCTGAATCAAATTAGTTGGCAGCAGAGCTTGCATATGAGTCATCCTTGTTTAATCCTTTGTCCTATTTCTAGCAAAAAGAACAATGGAGAGCCAGCCTGCTCAATGAGTCATCATAAAATTGTGCTCTTGCCCAAGCTTTCTCTCTGGATTGCTTGAGCGGTACGCTGCACAGCAAAGAAAGTACAATGTGACACACACTGCGAAGCATAAACTGCTGAGTTTGTGGTACTAGGCTCCTGACTGTGAGGCCTCATGTGCCTGTGGGATTGTACCTTCTTTCTTACTCTGTTTTTAAAACAGACAGGTTTAGTTCTCTAAGCGGGAAATTTAGAAAGGCCCGGATCAAGTGGAAAAAAGAAAAACTGATGGGAGCATTCAAGCCATCCTTTCAATGGCAGTACAGTCAAACCTTGACTTAACAAACACAGATATAACGATGTAGATTACAACATTTTTTGCCAATACCAGCATGTAACAATTGTAAGCTTCAACGAATATTTGATATGAGGAAGGTATTTTTGTGTCTGGTGCGAATGTGTTGTAACGATGTTCGACTGTATAGATACGCTCAAGTGCCTTTGATATAGTTTATTGCCAGCAAGACCCATTTGCATTACATGTGAGGAATGCACAGATTTATCATAAAAATTAACTATATCATAATATGACTTTTCTTAAAACACATAATAGGGTAGTATGTACAAGACGTAGCAGGCGATGGAGCAACCTGCCATGGCAGGTCAGTGGCTATAGCCTTCTGCTGCCGAGCACTAGGTTGCGGGCTTGACTGCCGGTCACGGCGGCTGCACTTCAATGGGGGCTAAATGCAAAAAATGCTCACCTACTTATATACAGGTACATATTAACTCTTTCAGTGTCGTGTTTTTGTTTCTTGGATATTATAAAACGAGCACAGCAGTTAATTTTGCTTATGCACAAGGACAAAAATGACACGGATAATGGCAAATGCTCTCTTAGTATGGTCCTCGCATCCCCCTTGTGACTGAAACGCAAGAACATTCCTATATGTCAGTGACACTGAAAGGGTTAAAGAACCCTAGGTGTTCAAAATTAATCCAGAGCCTCCCACTGTGGCATCTGTCAAAGCCCCAGAGTTGTTGGTATGTTGAACCCCATGAACAATCAGACGTAAGAAGTGTCACACAACTCTTCTATCATAACCTTTAAGTGCCATAAAAAAGCAAATTTAGTACTTATAGAAAATAGCTACTGTCCAGTCCATGACTTTGAGACCCTTACCTATGTGAAATTATTAATATTGTAGTAATATCAGTTCAATAAAATTTAAATTAAGTTCAAGGCATGCATGGTTAATTGAGCATTGTAGAAAAGACATTTAATTGTTGTTCTTTCAGTGGTGAAGGAAGCAGATGACCAATAATTTGACCCTCAAATGTGCCGTACAAGAGAGGGGAACATTATATGGCTAGGAGGACCTCAAAAAACAATTGCTTTTTTACGGCCAGACGGACCTTTTTAGTATTACAGAGGTCTAATCAACCAATTTAGGTTAACTATATATTCACCATTAGTACACCTTTAAAGCCTTGTTTAGACTGTGTGTAGATATCATGTCCAGCTTTAAGTCGCCTAACATGTGCAGCATTGGTGTGGACACTCTGAACTTCAAGATATGGCAAGCAAGCTTTGCCTGAGATTGAAAGGATCAAGTTGAGGCACTGTATTACCTGTGAAATTGGGCTCTAGAGAAGGGACTTTGGAATGGTTTGGCCACACATGGCTAGATTCATAGGTTATACGTATGAAACTGCGAAAAGGGTGGTCAGGCACCTACTCCTCGCAAATGTTGTTGGTCATCTCGGTGATAGTTAATTGATAATAAAGACAGAATTGCATTGAATTCAAAAGTAAGCCAAGGCTGAGCCCAGTAACTTTGGGGACTTGCACAAAAAAGGGCCCAGGTATTCCAATAGACCGTAATATTCATGACTTCAGACTGGCACATTATCATGGTATTGGACGCAAAGCTAGGCCGAGGATGTGAAAGGATAGGCACTTGCACAAACTTCCAACTGACTTTTATTTCATGAATGTGTGTTTTTTTGCACCGTTGCTATGACGTACATGCTGAACTGTTTTAAGAAGCAAAATACACAACAAAAAATATCTCGGACAAAAAACCATTTGGGCATGTAATTTGAGAAAGGGAAGTATGATTTAGCTTTATTTTGCTCATACTCAATTTTCTTTTCCACCAAAAAAAATACTAATGGTGTTTTTAAAGAGTAACCTCGCTAGTCTAAGCTGATTAGTTATCTTTCTTCAGTGTCACATTAAGGGCGCCATCTTGACTGTGTCAATGTGTCTGGTGACTCGGTGTTACTGCTTTGTGCAGCATGGAGCCTATGTGGATGTCATCAACCGTGAAGGAGACACCCCCTTGCACAAGGCTGCTTACACAGGCAGAGAGGTGAGTGTGAGTGCAAGAACAAGAAAATGTGTACCTTTAAAGAACCCCTCACCAGGCCACATAGAAAATTTCAGTTATACGCTGGAAGTTGTTACATGCCCTCTGGGGAATGTTCTGGGGAATATGGTCCATTGTAACGAGCGTAGACTATATATAAGGCATACACCTTGTGATAGTCTTTATGCCGCAACCTGTGCATGTTTCACTTGTCTGTTAGGACCAATTCCCATAAAAAGAGAGATCAAGCAATTTCTTTTTTTTTTTTTCGTGAACAGTTCTGCTGTTGGTGATATTTCTCTTCTTCAGTACGTTTCGCATCTCTTCGACATGGGGTGCATGAGAGGTTGCATAGTCATTATCAAGCCGTAAAAAAAGAAGGAAAAGGTCATGCCACAGGCATCAGGTCGGGGCTATAACGTTACTGCCATCTGAAATTTTAGACCACCAATGTTAGAAGCTGGCACACATTGATGGCAAGGGCAGAAAACTACCAGGGAGCAAAGAAATTTTTTTTTTTGTTAGCCACTATACTTCAAAAAGCTAGAGACTAGCACAGAAACACTTGAGTTTGCACCATGTACAATGCACCTGCTATCTTGGCACCTCACTTCTTAAGTTGAATGAGCAGACCTAGTGCCAGCTCGGAGATGGTGGCCTGTAACATAATAGTGTAAGATAGTCGGCTTCTTTGATTTTAGGAGTTCTTTTAGCTAACTCATTCCTGCGCTGATAGGAAATGATGTCATGGTCACGTGGGCTGGCACCCCAAGACAACCCGAAAATTGCAATATCGAAAGCCTGGAAAGTTGGTAGAAATGTAAACATGCTACTGGTATAGGCAGCGGCCTGCACACTTGGTATAGTTGGCTCATATGTGTGTTGCCTATGGGGATATAATTACTTTAACAAGACCTCGTGCAACTCGTAAGACATATGCAAAGCCAAGCTATCTTTAAAAAAGTACAAGATGTTGTCCAACGCGTCCGGTGCCAAGATGCGAAATCTCGCGATAGTGATTATTTCCCTGAAAGTGATCGTTCGAGGAAAGCTGCTCACGGCAATCCCTTCACCTACTGACGTTGATGAGTTGGCGTTCTATCTTCATTTGGCAAGACTGTAAAGGCAGAGGATTGGTACAGGGTACCTTAATACATATAAACTTTTATGCTGCCTTGCTTGTACTTCAATTTTAAAAGTCATTTTGTCTGTTGGTGCCTCTCTTTTAGCCCCTGTGCTAAACGACCTAGGGCTTGCAGGACTTGTGACAAGGCATATGAAAATGCATAATTTCACATGCCGTTGGTGACCAACCAAGCGCCGTAAGTTTCACATAAAAACAGTATCAATCATGAGAGCAATAACTGAACTTGCGTGTAGTTATAGACCGGCTGGCAATTACTCAGTGCATTCCATTTACACTGACAGCCTGGTTGGAACACATCGGTTTTTATGCCATTCATGCACCCAAGCATCCGATGGAGCAAACGCCGGCTAGATGCAACCACAACCATCTTCATTAAGTGCAATAAAGAGAGGTACACTACCACCACATAACATGTGACGTATGAGAAGGGATACCATCTGATATAAAGTAAATCCAAAAAGCACCAAAACGTGTGGGGAAACAAATGTCTATGGCCTGCGAGAGTCGATTAGCTCAAACAGCACGAATGAGTGCACTGTGTGCTGTTCGATGTGATTAAAAAAATTGGACAAGCACGAACAACTTCAAACGTTTGCCGCCTCTAGCATCACAGCATCTCAAAAGGTGGAACTGTCTTTAACATGTAACGCCAGAAGTAATGAAAGCCACAGGTTGGCGGTTGTTGTTGTCAGTTGGCTGAGGGAACTAAAAGTCCTCAAGCACCCACATTTCAATCTGCCGAGTTCTCACCAAGATGGCAGTGAGTACTCATTTCCTCTTTTTGTTGTCTGCTATTTGGAGGACTTCAAGACAGATGCCAGACGAAAACTGTCCTGGCAAGTTCTGGCAGTCCACGGGTAACTATAACTGTCCAGCCCAAGAAAAATGAATGTACGGCTGAAATGCGCTGCCCAGTAGGCGGAGCGACCAGAGAAAAACAAATGTCTGGCTGTCCACTCTGGCAGCCCTTGAGTAGCCAGAAGTTGGGTAGCCAGAAGGGTAGCCAGATCAAAGGGATCCACTGCACCTTCACTGACGCCGTGATTGAATTCTGCTCATGTAGACTCTAATCCACTAATAAAGGGAACACCAAACTAGTGTTCAAATCAGTATGACTTAAATGTATCATCAGTTTCATCGCAAGAGGGTGCTTGGTGTGACGATTAGGTAGGCCTACACTGGTAAAAAAAAAAGTATTGCCAAGACCTCTGTGTCAGAACTGAGCTGCAATTTGCATCAAAATACTAATTTGGAGTGGATTGTACTGCAGATATGCATGTCACATGCAGAGGGAGCGCCTATAATAATAGCGGAATTGACTACATGTTTTTCATGGAGAAATGTAGCTAGTGTCGAAACATCCACTGAATGAAGTCTAGCATGCTGATGTTTAAATCTAGTCCTTGTTTCAGTCGGTGATGAAATGCGGTTTATTAATTTGACCATCCACTTGTGATACACAGTATTGCTTTAATCTTTGTTCACGCTGAAATCACCAAAATGTTTTCTTTTTCTTACATTTATTTATTTATTTATTGAAAAGCCTTGTGCAATAGGGTTCCTTGCTCTATTTACTGCTCATTGGGTTCCTTGCCTTATTTACAGCTTATTGGAGCCTGCAATGTTGCACACACTTCCTTTGCAGGGCCTGGTGATGCTGCTTCTGAAACACAATGCAGATGTCTTCATCATAAATTGTGAGGGGCAATCTCCACGGCAAGTGGCTAAGGATGAAGATATCAAACGCATTTTGGCAGGTGAAGAAAATCGCAGTAGCGTTCAAGGACTGATCAGTTCAAGATCAAAAATCAGTTCAAGGACTGTCTTTTTCTTTTGTTAAGCATGGAGTGTTGGTGCTGTTCTTCAAGGTTTTCTTTTTCTTTGCAGCTGCGGAAACTGCTGACGCAAAGAAAAAGGCTGACAAACTTTTTGCTGCTTCTAAGGAAGGGAACATGAAAACCATACAATGTCTGGTATGTGTCAATCAAATAGGTTTTTTTGCACCAAGCTAAGTTCATTATATTGTAAATTAACCCTTTCACTTTTTGGTAGACTTGCCCACTATAGTGACTTAGTGTCTGCTGCTGATCACAATGCCGCACTTTCGATTCCCAGCCATTGTCTCCACATTGTTTGTGGTGGAATGCGAAAATGCTTGTACGGTACTTATCATGTGCACTTTAAAAGGGCACAGAAATTAATTTCAACTTTGAGTGTACGTTGTAGATGACATCATGTTATTCATTAATGCACGATTCTGCCAGGTTCACAGCTATTTAGTATTTACAAAGTGCAAAAATAGGGGAAATGGTTGTTGACTCCATTTGTGTTGGAATGAACTGCTGAGAGCCGTTAATCAGAAACGTGTGTGTGAGTTGTTTGATACTGTCATATCTCTGTTGACTGTGCCAAAAGTCAGTGCAGTAACATTTCATTGCACTATTTTATAGAAATCATGCCTATGTCATATTTGTATCTATGAGGCTTTAAAGTGAAAGCAAGAATTAACCAAGTCGCCGCAGTAGTCCTCAAAGTAGCATACTGATCAGACCCTATATGAGATGGCTTGGCTGCTTTTTGTTCAGCCTTTTGTGCTGTAGTACTACTTGTGGATGCAACATGGTGCCTAGACTGTGCATTGTGATTATTATTATTTTATATTTGATAAGAAAACACATATACAATGAACTGGGAGGGAAATATGGGGCGAGAAGGCTGATAACTGGCACCGACAGGGGCACAACGCCAGCTTACTCCTCAATGAGAAGTTTTTTTGCATTGGGAGAGTAATTCAAAACCATAGAGAGATGCACCCAGATGCCTATGTTTTTAGAAGAAACTAGTTTTTGATCTTTTGCCTTCTTTAGCATGCAAAAGCAACACTCTGCTTCTGATGACAGTGTTTTATGTGCACGGAGGAGAGGTTTTGCTCCGAAGCAAATGGCCGGCTCACATACAAGTACTAACGAACTCTCTGGACTCATGCCGACTATACCTATGGGGAGTTTTGCCGGCCAGTGTCATGCGCATCCTTGGGACCAAAACTGACACGAGACCATGGGATCACCTGTCGCCCGGAACATGCCAGAGTGGACAGCAACAAAAGGGTGGACCGCCAGGGTCGAGATATGATAGGCAGAGCCACGGATCACTCCGCCCTAACGGACACCCCACACCTGGCATGCCACAAGGAATGCTGGAGATGCAAAGACTCGGCCGACGAACAAAGGCTCTTCCCCATCTCAAGCTCAACAGGGCGCAGGCAAGGGACTGGCGCCAACTACAGACGAACACTTTTCCTCACTTGCACAAGCTACACAAGATGTACCCGACAGACACAAAGACAATTGTCCCTGGCGTGAAGATACACAGACACTCCAGCACATCACATACGAATTCCCAAGGTACCTGGCACACACCATCTCGTCGCTAATTACGGACTCGCTCGCTAACTGGTCATAAGAGGCGCGACTCACTGAACTGGACTTGGCAAGCCAGCTGGTGACCTTCGACTGGGCCAAGCGAGCCGCAGAAGCCAGTGGGGCCCTGGAATAGGGGCTCCACCTATATATACCACTCAGATATACACCACGCCTTAAGTTGGTCTTCCGATGCATAGCTGATAATCGCGGTCTCCTACTGCTCTCTGGTCTTGTGTATTTTATTCTGTGTGGGTGTCCGAAGACAAGCCCAAACCATAGGTTGTAGGCCCGCCCTATCTTGACAGAATCTACATCTATCCGTGTAAAGGTCAGGGTAGTAGCGGTGGTAGGCCACCGGTTTCGGATATGTATCTGTTTGTAAGACGCGCCATGCCGTTGCTTGCCATCTACTTAGCGAGGAGTGTGCTGGGGGGAAATGGGACCCTTCCCAATTTATAGTGTTTGGTGATCTTGTTAAAGCTGGTCATCCGGTCCCTCTCCGTTCCCAGTATTAGCATATCACCTGCTCGGCCCACCAGCTCTCGAGCCAGGTTGTGCGCTATTCCGTTCCCGGGAAGGGAGGAGTGTGCGGGTGCCCATATAATGTGAACGTCTCGATCCTCACTAAAGTTGGTTAAAATTCTCGGCGCTTCTGGCGGGAGTCTTCCTTTGGCATAGTTCTTGACGGCTGTCTTGGATTCAATAAAGTTGTTCTTCTTCAAAGAAATAGCCATGTGTCGAGTGCCTTGCGTGCAGGTGTCTACCCATTTACCTCCATTTTGATTGATTTCTGCCAAATGAATTTGTTGGGGTAAAATTTTGAGCCAAGCTACATGAAGTCGTTGTCTGGCTCACACAATGGGGCTTTCTAGATGTAGAATAAAGCAGGTGTAGCTTCTGTATAAAAGGGCTTTACTTTTCTCTTTAGTTTCTCTCTCTCTCTCTCTCTCTCTCTTATGTCTCTGCATTCGCAACATTCAATCAGCTTCGTGGGAGGCATCCGCCAAGCATCAACAGCGTTGATGGCTTTGGCAACACTGCTTTGCACTGTGCAGCATACAGTGACAACACGGAAGTGGCTGTCTTCCTCCTGCAGTGTGGAATTGACTCAACCTTGCGCAATCACAGAGGTACGCATTTCTGTGTGTATGTGCATGTATATATGCAGGTGTTGGGTTGAGTTGGTGCAGGCATAGTCCCCCTCACAAAAATTATTAGAGGGAAACACCTGTTGCTAGTGTCTACAGAGGCCACAAATATGGCTGTTCAGCCAGCATGGGAATGTGTGGTACATTGATTTTGGCGTAAACATTGTCCTTTTGGCTTGACACCTTTGTAGCTTTGCAAATTGATCATATAAAAAAAATATATTACATTACAGATGCAACAGTTTGCACTGATTATTTATACATGTGGAGACTTGTTGCTTTCGTGCATTTAGAAATACTGTATGCGATTTCTTGGAAGCTTTAAAAAAATTAAAGTAATGCTACAAGAATGTCTGAAGCCACAAACATGGATTATATACAAATCCATCTACTCTCCGTCATTCCCATTGTAGCTGAACAACCACAGTTCCAGAGTTTCCTCTTTTAATTTTTGTTGGAACCTCTTGGATACAAGCAAACCTAATCACGGCATTGTGTTAGTACTTGCACTGTCCAAGTGTAGCCTTTTGGAGATGAACTGACTCCTTATACAACATCGCCTGCTCCCTGCAAGAACAGTGTTCAATAGGAAGGTCAAAAGAGACGCAGCATAACCTACCTAAAATATTTAAGACACAAAATATCAGGAGATGTGCTAACTAACATATGGTGTGTTAGTAGGGAATAACAGGTAACAATACGAGAGTTGCAGCATCTGCGAGGCAATTACGGACAGGTTCATTAGCATTCTCTTTTACAGAGCAGCTGGCATCTGATTTGGCCCGGACAGATGAGATGAGACAGATACTTGATGTGGAACCGATCCGTCAGCTACGCAAGAATGTCAGCAGGCACGAAGGACCCTTACTTAGGGTATGTTTGGTCATTACCTTGTGTCTCATTTTGTACTTGACTTTGTA
Organism: Dermacentor variabilis; assembly: GCF_050947875.1. Taxonomy (NCBI): domain Eukaryota; kingdom Metazoa; phylum Arthropoda; class Arachnida; order Ixodida; family Ixodidae; genus Dermacentor; species Dermacentor variabilis. The sequence continues at coordinate 73,156,164 of NC_134571.1, read as the reverse complement.
TGTGCATGACAGTTTACTGCACAGCATAAAACTGCTCTTCCCTCCTTCATGTAGGCTGACATTTTATTTCAATTTCTCTTTTTAGAAAATATGTAATTGTTCTTCTTGTATTAAGACTCATAAATTCATGATAGTGCATGAACATCGATTCTACTTATGAATATGGTGCTCTGACAACTCTTGTGGACTTTCATGAAAATGAAAAGAAGAACTTGCACAAAAGGGCATGTCATTGGTGCTAGTTAGTACTATATGTAGTTGGACTGGTTTTCATTAAATGGAAGAAACTTCACACGCATTGGACAAAGAAGAAAGCAAGACATAGCACTTACTTCCAACTAAATGCTGTGTTTGTCATGCTTTATTATCCCATTGATGAGCATGTTTTTAATTTAGTGAAGATTGGTGAATCATAATAATTGGTTCTCTATAAATCAACAATGAAAATGTCGCTCCCTTTGTTTCTTTGGAAGGATTTTAAAAAGCCAGAGTTATCGTTCAGTGTTACATTCAGTACACAGGTCGTCTTAGTTTCATACTAATAACAGCACGGCAAACTGGCTTCGTAGGCCACAGATGATGCACAGTGGTGTCAGTACTAACTTGCAACGCTCAAACAAAGAAACTTGCAAGAAGCTATGTAACACATGTGATGCAATGGAAAATGATCGTTTTAAGTAATAAGCATACAACAGCGTGGATTAGACATCTAACACTGGTGGAGATTATTGTGCAATTGACTGTAAGATGTGATTTTGGGAAGGTCTTGTATAGAGGACAGAATGGATAAACAGTTTTTTAATTTAACAGTGAGAGTATAGAGAATGTAGAGTGAAGGTTGCAAGAAGATTGATTGACTAGAGTGGTAAAATTAGGAAGTCTGCAGGCATAGGTTGGTTTTGGCTCACGCTTAACAGGAGTAACTGGAGATAGCTGGGAGATGCCTTTGCTCAGTAGTGAACCTAAAATAGGCTGCTGATTATGACAGTGGTGTGGTTGTTGCAGAGGAAAAGGTTCCTAGGTCCTCGTCCTGTTTGGGCTGTTCTGGATCGAGGCGTGCTCTCCTTCTTTCGTTCACGGTGAGTTTTCATATGCTCAGTACGATGAGAACATGCGTAGGCAGCAAAACTTGATTTAAGTGAGCATTGTCTTTAAGTTCTTAAAAATTCTTACTATATCTTTTTAATGCATCTATGGGATTTGATTAGTTTGTTTTTCTTAGTTTTTTTTTACTTTTCTTTGTGGTAGCCAGATTTAATGAAATTTTGCAAAAATCTACAAGTGGTCTGGGGTCTATCGATTGGCACAACTGAGGTAGGTAATTTCTAACTTCAAGTAGAAATAGGCATGACGAAGCAGGCCTCCCTCCCATGCTTCTGATATGGGGCCTGCAGGCTTTACTCCCCCTGTCACAGTATGTGAGCCATACTAATTTCTAAAGGAAATATGTGGTTACTTAGTTGCTGTCTTATTGTGTAACTCCCAGTATCTTTCCTAAAAAACTAAAAAAGAGAGGTCAATTTTTTTTTCTTCCCTAAGAGTTAGTATGTAGTGTGGTCATGGGAAAAAAAAAAGAATCTAATTTAAGCTGTATTCCTTGTTCTCAGTGAAGACATTGAATAGCCAACTGTGCTCTGAGGAAGGCAGTTTTTCTCGCAATACATGAAAGTATTAGATAATATTCTCTCAGCACATGACAGCAAGACAAATGCAAACTGCAAAATAATATACACGAGTACCCGAACCTGGCAGTAGGCACTGGGATGAACAGACACGCATGATCCATTCAAAGTGATTAAAGCAATGGAAACTGCAGCATGGGTGAGTAGTGTTTGTCCATGTTTATTATTTCTACAAATTGGTAGCATGAACACAGGTCAGGCTTGGGGGTTAAAGAGTCAAAAGCAAAGAATGGAAGAGCATACGTTACGGTCATCATGACTCTTTCACTTGTCGATGGACACCTCAACTGTCCTGCGGGTAGTTTAGTGTGCACTGCCGACTTTTATTCAAGAATGCAACAGTGTTTTCTCTAAAACATTCAGGGCAGCTGAAATATCATGCAACAGCTTTGTTTGATTGGCACAGAGGAAGCAGTGTGAAGTTATATTTAGTTTTAGTTTTTTAGTTTGACCATTTAGTTGCTCTGTACAGGCCCTGAAAAGTGCACACGTAACACACCTTTTCTTTTTTTGGCATGCTGGCATTGAAAACAGTAATTTATCCAAGATTTTACTAAAATCAGTAAAGTACAAAAGGGCAGGGTTGTAACAGGGGCCTCATACTACACTTGTTACAGGCTCACATGCTAATTAGCTATTAGTGTGTGTGTAACAAGGGAAGTACGAGGGCGAATCAGGTCTCTGCCCCTATTTAGTTTAGCCAAATTACGACTGTGAATGCGAAGTCAACATATCCATTCCCAGTGATGGATCTTTCTTGGACTAGCTTGAGCTTATCTGCCGGTAGCTCCGCAGCACAGCGCTGCTGTTAGTTTCTGAAGATGGCGGTTTGCTTCCCACAACCACGGCGTGCAAGCAGCGAAGTGTGATTCGTTTTCTACGGAGCAAGGGAAAAACACTTATCGAAATACACAGGGAAATGCAGCCCACATATGGGGAAAGGTGTCCTGATTTCGCAAAAGGCCACGAAGACTTGCATGACAATGAGCATTCAGGGAGGCCGCGTTAATCACTGACTGATGACGGCATGGCACAGGGGCATCTCAAATTTAGTGCTGCGATGGGACAAATGTCTGAACTAGTGTGGGGACTGTGTGGAAAAATAGTGTAAGGTATGTAGAATAGTAAGTATGTTTGTAATTCACTGTATGTACCTTACTTTGGCTAGTAAAAGATAGGGGCAAAGGCTTCCTGATTTGCCCTTATGAGGTGACGTTTCTGTGTTGTAATTGTTATTTGTATACTGTGTGCATTAATTATTTATTATTTATATTTTCCTTTGTATTGTCACACCCGGCACATCCAGTCTGAAAGCGTAGCATTCCCTTCTTTTCTTTTCATTATGAGCTGCTCGCCTTGGCTGCCAGGCAGTGTTACACAGCCCAAGTCTCGTACTTTTAGAGTGCAGTTCTTAAGCATCTGTTCCTGTGTTGAGCATCGGCATACCTCGGCGGTGTAACGGACCAAACGAGCCCAACGAAAGATGTTGAAAGAGGGAACATGGAGCGTAATTGTGGATGAAATACGGCGATAGCGAACAGATTGCGAGGAGGAAAGCGGAGGAAGCCACCTTGAAGCACTTACCACATGGCGCTCACGTCCATGGCAGCGGAGGCACTGACCCTGCAGTGGAAGGAAAGGAAAAGAACCGGAAAGCTCACCTTCAGGCAGAGCATTCACCGCAAATGTTTCCTGGTAAAGATTACGGCTGCATAAGCTGCAGTTGCCTGTAAGCAGTAACTGTGTGGCCGGTCTATATGTAGTGCCATGAGTCGTGGCTCTGCTAGTCGGTATGGTGATTGGTGCGATGCCTCAGTACATGTTGTGAAATGAAAACATATACAGCTGGGCTCAAATTTCGCATTAGGGAATATTGCAATCATTGGCACTTTTTTTTTTTCGTTTAACAGTGGTGATGCTGTATCTGGGATGCGTCGAAAACGCTTCTACTATCTGGATGCTGCTAAAGTTGAGGTATGAAATTGTTTGCATCCCCTCATTCTAGCTGGGTACTCATTGTTGCTTTTGGGGGGCTTCACAAGATCAGGTTTAAGAATTTTCAGTCTCTTCAGTAAAACAATGTTCCTGCATTCACCATGACTGCTCATTGGCTGGCGCGTTCTGCTGTTGAGTACAGATGTGAATGGTTGGGGGAAAAGAAAAAAATTTGTTGTGTGGACAACAAGTTTTATCGTGATAGCAATTATATGGGCACTCCAGACGCATTTCAATTGTCGGCATCGCTGTAATGTCCCCTATAAAGTCCAAGTGCTGTAACCTTGTGGCCGCGCGCCGTATGCTGTATGTGTGAGTGAAAGCATGCATTGGTGCGCCGATGATGATGGCTCAGATCTCGCATGCACGAGGGAGGAATTGCTCTGTCTTCCATTGCGCTCAAGGCACTGTGGGGCACTCTATTTTTTTTTTTAGTAAACAGCATGAAACCTATGTTGTTTTCAATTTTTCCTAAAAACAGAGCCATTGAAAATTAGGGAAATTCGACGTCTCTCCTACTGAGCACAAGGTTGCGGTTTCAGTTTTATGCTGTAGTGACCGCATTTGATAGCAGTAAAATGCGGAAACGCCAATGAGCGTGCCACTGTCCTACAGCTGTAGATCCGGAAGCAAATTCCTTTCATGTCCAAGTGTTCTAAATCATTAGGGAGTGCTAGCATCAGAACACTCATGCCATCCTTTGTCTGGGCTGTGTAACTACAACACTGATTGCTGCCATCACGTGTGTATCATGGGGGAAATCCGGACGTCAGGAAATAAGAAAGCCGCACTGAAAAGATAAGCACTATGGCATGTGAGAGAGTCTAGCATTGCCAGAGTACTCGAGGAGAGCCGCTCATTAAAGAGCCATAGGATGTCACAATAATCTGGAGCCCTTCTTCACTACATCATCTCTGATAGTAAAAGTTTTGCATTGGGATGTTAAACACTACCGGTCAATCATTCCATCGACATAATAGTATCTGGCCCAAAATTATCTATTTTTGTCAAATTTAATAGATGCTTATGACTTGCACAGCCAAACGAGTTACGCTGCCCTAAATAGAACAAGAAGCACTTCTGAGATTCTTTACTTGGGAGCCTTCCACAACAATTTCCTTCACCTTGGGGCTCTCATTGCACATCAACAACCTTCAATTAACACATGATATTTGGGTCCAATTTCAGATGGTGGCTACATTGTTAATGTGCAAGGGTTAACCTTTCAGTGCAACTGCTAAGTTTACTCTGCCCATTTAACCTCCATCTTGTAGATTTTCATATTGTAGTCAGTATGCTTCGGCATGCACAGTCTTTTCTCCAAAGGTGGTTTGATTGCCGTCTTTCATGCTTTTATCATAGCTTCTTTATTTAAATATGTATCTATAGGTAATCTACAGGCTCCGCTTCCAATACCAGGAAAGAAACAATACAAGTTCTATCATGAAAATAGCATGTTACTTTCCATTAAAACTTGAAGTTATTTGCAACCATTGCGTTGATGTTAGTTCTAAGATGGTCCCATGGTTTTCATTTGGGAGGCTTTAGGCTTTTCTTCCCTTATCTCATTTTGCAGTGTGATCCTGTCGATGAGGCAGCCTTTGCAGTACTCTTTCCTGAGGATCCTCCTGAAAGATTGGCAGTTCCTCCAGATGAAAATGACAAGGTGGACCGCATGGTAACCATAATTTTGTTGGCTCTTCACATAGCACACGCAGTAACGTATACTTGAAAGGATGCTAAAGACCAACATGGAATCTGTTTAGATCAGTAAAATATTCTTTCATGTTCATTTTGTGACAAAGGGATGATCGGTTACTAGAGTGAATGACGCTTAAACTTTCCATGTTTTGATTTTAGCTTTGAAACTTCAGCACTGATGCATGACTGTGACATCGAGGATATAGAAGTTTTTCTTGCGTTTTGGTCGTTTTTGATTTAGGAAAAGTCCTCAAAACATTCTCACTTGAGCCTTGGCATATTTAGGATGACATGTGCTCTTTCTTTGTAATAAGCACTAGACACTTTTGATAATTCGCACGTGCACTTTTCCGCACTGCACATTTGCCCAACTAATGGCGGCTCCAGTCATTGTTCATGTGAAGACTAAAGTGCTAGCCGTGTGTGATGCGACTTGTCCCCTGGTGCATTTCATCACATGAGCCACAGATAACAATTTTCATGTCTAATACAAGCAAGCTGGGCTTGTGTGTGCTGTTTGCGAAAATGACTATGCCGCCATTATACTCCATCTCACATGCTGGCTGCAGCATTGTGGAACCTACATGAATTCTTAGCCAATGGGATGGCTGAATGCCCCTCGAGGTGTGCTCATCCACGCCGCGTCATTTGCTCAGCGTCTGCTTGCCATCCGGTTACATGCTCCACGGTTGGTGGATTGGCGTAAAAAATGTTTTGACGCCGTAACCATAAGCTGCGTTTACATGCATGAAACAGCAGGGCTTCGCTTTACCTGTATGCTCTCCCGGCAGTTACCTTGCAGACTCCTTAGTACAGGCAGGCAAATGCCCTTACAAATGTTCACCTGCGCCAAAGCGTCTGCTCGGCAGCTACTTCGCGTTTGCTCACCAGTGTCATCATGTACCATGCTAGAGCAGGGTAGCAAATTAATGATGCAGTGATCAATTAGGCTTTTATTGCGTTCCACATTGTCAGCGCATTACCAGTGCTAATGCTGTAGTGCTATCTAATAATTAGAAATCAGACCAGTTTTGCGCCTTGGTGCTGTGTCTGTAGTCCTAGCAACATGAAAACAAATGGCCAATCTCAATAATTACGACAAAACATGCCTAAGGGTTTGACCTCGTCTTGAGATGAGACTCAGCGATTACAGATTTTGCCACTTGTTTCTTGCTGAGAGGGCAGAGAGCCAGTAACAAGCAAGAATTTTTTTTTTGTTTTGGAATGAAACAGTTTTGTGACATCATATCTAATCGATTACTAAATCAATCAGTCAAACATTAAAGTGCATTTATACTATAACGTTTTATCTAATAGTTTCATTGTACTACCAAATTGATGCTATTAATTTGCCATGTTCTGTTCAGTGCACCTTGTGTTTGGTGCTCTTGATACCAGGCTTGCATGTAACGAATTACACATAATTAATTACTCGTAATCAGTTACATCTCTTTGTAATATTGTAATTTAATGATTACTTGTTTGCTCGGTAAAGCTTGCTGTAATTCATTTACCTTTTTCAGTAACTAATTGCCCATAACCAGTTACGTCTTTGATGAAACAAGCTATAACAGGCGACAGAGCTTTGAGCGCTTAAATTTTGAAGGGATGAAAATGTGTACGTGGTTTACCTGTTTGCGACGATCACTGTCCTGCAGCTGCACCTTGATAACCTGAACATGCCAGGCTGGCAGACCTGCACACTTCTCTTGGAAATGGAACCTTTGAGCTTTTCTCTTATAATGAATTCCCCTCTCTCTCTATCCTGGAAGGGCTTTTAAGTGTACTTCATTGGCAGCAATAGCTTCAGCTCAATTCTCCTTAGCTTAGTGCATTCAATGATTTCTCTGATATAGGCGCAAGTTTTTGGCCGTAAAACTCGTATCTTTCTGTCTAAAATGTCACTCGTATATCTATTCTTGCAATTGTAGCACGCGAACAGTATTTTTATGGCTGAATACTGAGCAGCTTCATTTTAATCTAATTGCAGGTTTGGTCACCTTTTCTAGGAATGTGAACGTTTGCTGGAATCCATTACAATTAATAAGTCTAAATGGCTAACGAGTGAAAGATGCCAGTTCACGAAATAGTAGTCAACAAGCTGGAACATCGCTTCCATGGCTCGATAGCCACGGCCACTTCAAATGTTGGTGTCAGGAAATAACCCATAGACAACTTTGCAGTTTTTCACTTGCCCTATCAGGAGCACCTTCCCCTAGGCCCAGCTACAATGAAGCACTGGACCCAGACCCCAGCATCGCGGCACTAAGTAACTACAATCTTGTGAGCAAGGTGTTTATACATTACTACACAGCCTTTCTCTTCGAGAAAGTCTTCTCTCAAGCAAGTTTTCAGTGGAACTATCATCATCATCAGCCTATTTTATGTCCACTGCAGGACGAAGGCCTCTCCCTGCGATCTCCAATTACCCCTGTTCTGCACCAACCGATTCCAACTAGCACCCTCAAATTTCCTAATTTCGTCGCACCACCTAGCTTTCTACCATCCTCTACTGTGCTTCCCTTCTCTTTGTACCCATTCTATCACCCTAATGGTCCAATGGTTATCTAATCTGTGCATTACATGACCTGCCCAGCACCATCTTTTCCTCTTAATGTCTATTAGAATATTGCCTATACCTGTTTTCTCTCTGACCCAAACTGCTCTCTTTCTGTCTCTTAAAGTTATGCCTAGCATTCTTCTTGCCATCGCTCTTGCATGGCCCTTAACTTGTTCTCAAGCTTCTTTGTCAGTCTCCAAATCTCGGCCCCATATGTCAGCACTGGTAAAATGCGCTGATCGTGTACCTTCCGTTTCAATGATAACAGTAAGCTCTCAGTTAGGAGCGCACGATGTCTGCCGTATGCGATCCAACCTATTTTTATTCTTCTATGAATTTCCTTCTCACGGTCAGGGTTCTCTGTGATTGGTTGACCAAGGCAAATGTGCTCCTTCACAGACTCTAGAGGCTGACTTGCAATTTTGAACTCTTGTTCTCTTGCCCGGCTATTTATCATTACCTTTTTCTTCTGCACATTAATCTTCAACCCCACTCTTACACTCTCCCTGTTAAGGTCCTCAATCATTTGTTGTAACTCATCCGCAGTGTTGCTGAATAGAACAATGTCGTCGGCAACCCGAAGGCTTCTGAGGTATTCGCTGTCGATCCTTACTCCTAAACCTTCCCAGTTTAATAGCTTGAATACTTCTTCCAAGCATGCAGTGGAGAGATTGTGTCTCCTTGTCTGACCCCTTTCTTTATAGGTATCTTCCTGATGTCTTAAAAAAAAACCATGGAAGATTACCGAAGATAACTTTGAAAAGCAAGTCTTAGTGAAGATAAACAACTTACGAAGGTCTACAGAGGACACTTTGAAAGAGCCAGGCGAGCTCGTTACTGTATTTGTGCAATGTAAATAAAAATAGGGAGGTAAGTAATGTTAAAGTAATGGATTACTTTTTCATAATTGCTAAATTACTCTCCTACCAGACTAACTGGTAACTCTAATCAATTACATATTTGAAAGTAGTAATTGTAATTCTGATTAGTTACTTGTTTTCCGTAACCTACACGAGTCTGCTTAATACCCGATTTGCTGTTTTGGCACAGTGACACTACTATACACGGATTGCATGGATGGACATTGATGTTAGTCACTTGCTTTAGGTGCGTAGTTGTGAAAGGACAGGAAGTTCAGCGTTCATTTCCTCGGTTAGTGAGTCATTGCCCTCGCCAACCAACCACACTGGTCTCTCTTATGTCATGAGTGCTGCTGAGCAAAAAACGTCGCGGGTCGTAAAGGAAGCTTCAGTAACCACAGTAGCAACAGGGTCATTGTGCGAAGGCAGCCATGTAAATCTAGGTAAATTATAAAGGCACACTGAAAAGAAATGCTAAATTAGCTGGATTGGTATGTTATGCTGTTGGCGGGCCAGCCAAACAGATCTGTCTCACCTTGAGCAGAAGATTAGTGTATAAGAGGGGATGCAACAATGAAAGCCACTGAAAAAAAAAAAAAAGACTGTACCAGTTTCCCTTGATTTCATTGAAGTCTATTCATTTTTCTTGCAATAACGAGGACTCGGAAACTAAAGGCGTTAACAGCCTGACTGAGGTCCCTGCTCCACATTGAGTTTAGCATATGTTTTATAATAAATCTTGTGAAGCAAGTTACATAGGTTAGAAGGCTTTCGAGGACAATGGCCAATGGTAGTTAAATGGTCATATATAACCAGATTGCAATCGAAAGTAAATGAAGGTTCTCCCTGGTACTTTTCATTGGCTCTCCCTGCCCTAAAATGACCCATATACATGAAAGTATTGTAAAATTTGTGACGTCACAGTGGTACTGCTTGTGACACAGCTCAGGCACAAAATTAGGAAACTCGGGCTTTCTACCTTTCTATTACTAGGCTATCATTTTAGTAATTAATGCCATTACAGACTGATTCAGTTCCTTTCTTTAATACTTTTTTATTAAACAAATGGAGAACAGAATTAATTTGAAGCCCTTCATGGTGGCATCTCTTATTTTATTTTATTTTTTTATTTTTATTTTATTAATACTGTAAGCCTTTACAGGCTCTTACAGGAGTGGGAACAACAAAGAAAAACAACAACGAAAAGTACAGATTGCCAGCAAAAAAAGATCCGAAAATGAAAGAAACGAAAGTCCTAAAACAGTACAGACTGTTCCTGTACTAAACAGTACAGGAAAGGGTGCGCGTTATACACTGATTTTGGAATATGAAGTATCTAGCATTGCTTTGCCATGTCTTCTGTGACAGAGTTCCTAAAGATAAGGCTGACACATTTATTACTCTATCCTGGTTTAGAGCTTGCCTTCAGTGACCTTCTGATGGCAGTTCATATTGGCACTTTGCCTATGTTCCCTGCAGAAGTGGGTGGCCAAGCTCAAGGAACACATTGAGTTCAGCCGGCACTACACGCATCAGGGCATGCGAGCCTCGGATAGCGAGGAGGATGAACTAGTGCCCCTGGGCTCTATCGAAGATGTTCTGTCGGTAAGTTTTGTGGCACAAAAGACCACCTTTCTGTAAAGAATTAAAAAAAAGACGGTACTTTTATTTTTATTTACAAATAGCCACTACCTTGTCTAGTATGGCATTGTAAGACTGGATACAGTGGGGTAGCCAGAAATTTATTTTGGGGGTGCTCTCTGACGGCCACTACCCCCTCCCCTCACTCCTTTCTCTCTATATATATATATGAGAAAGACCCAGAAAGAGAGGTTGCACACCACACAAATACACAAACTCCTAGCACTCCCCGAAAAAGCATGCTTTATTAACGAGGATGTGCATTTTTTTGTTGCCAAAACAACACTTCGCTTAATTTCTGACAAAAGCTTTTCATTGTTCTGGTGTGCAGCCACATCTCAAGTTATGCTATCATGTTTATGGTAATTAAAAAAAATTATATTTAAAAAAAAGGGCCATACTATTTCGTTTACAACTTGATGCATTTATATAACATATGTTGATGAGCTAGTTGGTATGCGACATGGAAAAATGAACAGCACTTAACACGGGACCAAACAAAAACAAAACAGCATGCAATCTTGTGTCTTCTTGTTCAGTTCCATATTTAGTGCTTCTTGTTTTTCCAAGCATCTATACAAGCAGCATCGCTTACAAACCCATAGTGAACAATGTAACCCATAGTGGCCCACCATTTGCAGATATATTCTACATATATGCAAGAGATGTATTTTGCAACCACAGTATGCTCGTACACAGACGCTCAGAAAAATATGCTACCATTGAACAGCTTCACCTTTACCACGCCAAACCCCACTACTCAGTCTTCTAGGTTTCAGTGATAGGAAAGGCTGTTAAATGGCAACAGTATACTCCCTCTTGGCAGCTAGGTAACCACGAGAACAAGAAATGTTCATAGAAATGGAAAGAAAGGCAAAGAGCAAAAGGAGACCTGTTGTAGCCCGAGTAACAGTGGAGATAAGCTTTGTTTTCCAACCAGATCTGCTAGTGAGGGAGTGGTTCAACTACATATGTAAGAAGGCGCATACTGTTTTGCAAATCGCATATTACTCACTCTCCCTGCGTTGTGCCCGTGCCATATTCTTCTACATTTTAAATTCAGGAACGAAGCTTTGCACCAGCACTTCAATAGTATCATATGATGCAAGTTTCACTCACTTTCGGTGACCTGCTGGCCAGCTTGCTTGAAGAGATGTTTGGAACGAACTTGCAATCATGGCATTGTATTCATCACCCGACACATATCGTTGTTCGATCACACTCTGGAATCTGAAGCAGACAATCTGAAGCAGAGCTGTTTCCTGTGTTAAGCCTATGTCAAAATTATGGCATTCAAAGTATTCAGTAAAGTAACGGCTAGCAGCTCCAAGAGATTTGAACGTGTTCTGTCTGCTGACACCCATATGTTCTGAAGACTGCGGAGGTGTTTTGTTAGGATCGGCTCTCAGCAGCAAACAGCACATATACTGATAAGGTAGGTGAACTGTAAGGCCACTGGCCACGGCCATCTGGTGTCGAGGGAATGGGCAGTGATGAGGTGCTCTTCTGATGTCCCTAATTTTGCGCCACCTTCATTCTTGTGTTCATTTACGTGCATTGCTTCAGAGAGCTTTTTGCATCCTTATCAATTTCCATTCAATAAAGTTTTACTCTCTCTCTGCTCCGATGATTGATATGTGCCTATCATAGGCATGCATACCTTGGAGGAGCAGCGACGCAGATGAACTTGTGTGTTCACTTCGAAAATCCCTCAGCACTGGCCATGAATGAAGCTAAGGCCCCCCCAAAATTTCTAGAATCTTACTAGATACATTGGCCCGCCACCTTGCCTCTCTTGAAATGGACTCTCTTAATTGTCTGCTCGCTCTATTCATCCCCACTGGCCAGTGCGTCCTCGGCAAGGGATGCGAAATGTCTGAGTAAAATTTCATAATGTTCACTATTATAAGTACAGTCATTATTGGAAATAGGCACTTTTTTGCTCCGCACTCTGTGCTTTCTCCTATTCTGTTCCTTCTTCATTGCAACTCCCCCTTGCTGGCCAATAATCAGGTGTCTTCCATCACCAGTGTGGCCAGCAGAATTCTTTCTTTCTTTGATTAACCACAAATGTAGTGGCTTTTTCCACATTCACACATGCGCTTCTGTCTATTTGGTCTTGGTGTGACGGCAAAGACATTTTGTGCATCTACTTGAGAGGGGGCATCACACCCATAACCCCCCCTCACCCTTCAAATCACCACTAGCCCTCGTGTTTTCACATTCAGCTTCTCTTTTATCCTTGTCACTCTATCTGAATTTCTACTCGGTGAGGAAAGGAGGAACTGAGTTTGGGGGGGTGAATGGGCTTCGACCCCCTTCTTGGTTTTTTTTATTCTCACTGTTCTGGCTGCCAGTTTGACCCCATATCGGCACCCCAGTTGCTGTTTTTCCAGTTCTCCTCTAATTCAGCACCAGTGTGCGTGCCTTTCAGTGCATGCCATCGCAGCCAGAGTTACTAGAACCAAGGTCAGTTTGCAACTCTGCTTCGGAACACCGCTGAAAAGGTGGCAACCCTAACGACAACCAAAAGTTTGAGCACCATGCAGCACCTGTTCAGTTTTGCAGATGCAGCCAGCACGTACCACGAGTTAGTATGAGCAAACATACTCATGAGTGAGTGTGCCGAGTTATGGTTGCTCGAGGTGTTGGCATTCTTTTGCCCATACGTTTTATGCAGTGTGTTTGTGTATAACTGCCTAAAGAGTTGACAGGTGCTTCAATAAAAATCATTCACAATGGCATCTCAAAGGAGGCGGCGCTCAAAAGTTCAGAGCTGGAAGACCAGCTCTGGGCCATCCAACAAGACAAAGAGGCCACCCGAGTCCAAGGACATCGAGCCACCACCTAAGGCCATCACAACCAAAACTGCCAGACCATTCTTTTCAATGAAGTTTATTTTCTTCACAACTGCATAAATTTAGCATCATTAGTAAATTATAAAAACAAAGTTACAGCGCTAGGGAACACGAACTGCACAGAACATTCTTGTCTCCGTTTTCCCTAGTGCTCAAGCCATATTTCATAGTGCTGGTAACCAGCTAGCCCAGCTTTCAGCATTGGCCATTTGTGAACTTGAGGTGCTGCTATGATACTCCTTTTCCGCCATGTCTGCCTCTTCCTGTCAGACAGCACAGGCCCAGCAGCAGCTTCTGGAGCGGGGCGTGGATAGGGCGGGCTCACTGCATGCCAACCTGGTTCCCCTGATGGATGCCCACCGCCTGGGCATCATTGGCCCCTGCCAGGAGCTGCTGTCCCAGTGGCACGAGCTGCTGCTGCTGTCCCGGTCTGTGGCCAGCAGCCTTTCCAAGTGCACGTTGCTGCTCAAGCAGCAGGAAGAGGTGAGCGCCATTCATTCTAATGCTCCTCTCTTCCCGCTGGTGGCTTCTTTCCATGACACTGGTTACAAAGTACTGTAGTACTTTGTTTCATACATAGCAGGCAAGGCTATGAAGTCTGGACAGACGTCTCTCAGTTCCCGCAATGGCGACCAAAAAATAGTGTGTTACATATGAAAGATATAGGTATGCATCATGCATTTCTTTGATAACATAAGGGAGGGAACACTCCTGTTGTTTCTTTCTTCAATATTTTAAATGTATTCTTTGAATTTTTGCAACTTTTGTTCTAGGGTAGACAAGAGCAAGAAGGTTGGTCTTATTGCATCTCTTGAATCATGCAGAAACCGCTGATACCTTGTCTAATAAAATCTGCAGTACTGACATTTCGGAAAAAATATATTTGAAAATTAGGTAAGCGTGCATAAAACCTGAACCACATAAAATTAGAACCAAATGAGATCAACAAAAGTAGTGCTCGTATTCATTATAAACACATAAAATTCTGTATAGTATCTGCCAGTTCTGAGCACCATAACTCAAATAAAGATTTTTTTAAATTTTGGGTTGAAACCTTCCCTTCCCCTTCTTAGACATTTATGTCACAAAGTACCAAGTTCACGTGATTGTGTAAGTCAAGTAAGTCAACCCCTCTAAATGGCGTGTTGGGGGAGAGAAACAAGGGGGTGGGCCCTTGGGCGGATTCTACAACAAAAAAAGTTTATTAGTTGCTGGACCACTCGTCCCAACTTTTGCCAACCTCCTCGCCAGCGCTGCTGTTGTCATCACTGCTGCAGTCCTACAGCAGGTTGTTGTCCAGTGAAAGCTCGCACTTCACTAACGGTCGCACCATGACATCATGTGGGACAGCCGCCCATGCAGAAAGCACTCAACTGCACACTTCCGTCAGGGAGGCTCTTTTCACACGCACTGTTAGTGTAAGTTTGTGGCCTTCCACTACCAGCCACTGGTAGTACTGAAGAGTACAAACGTCAGACTTGCAGCCCGCCTCGCACTTATTTGTTTCTTCAGCGTAAAGAATGGCAGCCCTCCTAACGTTGCTGTGAACGAGCACCAAAGACTTATCAGACATGGAGCATTCATGACAATTGACGGAAGCACAACAATAAAACATGGCTAGCAGTCAGGTTAAATGTGTCAAACAAAGAGCCTAAGAGTGAGCGTGAGTGGTGTCGACTCTTCTGTCAACCATCAAAACTCCCCGGAAGTGCTGCCATTCAGAGTGTCAGTGCCACCGCGATTGGAACAGCGATCCTTCCATCAACTATCAACACTCGCGTGAGTACTGGGTCCATTGTAAATGTCTAAAAAAATGTGATAAATGTTTTTAACAAACACATAGAATAAACTAATGCTAAGGTAGAGCTGTAGAGCAAACAAAATTGTAACCACGCCGCAGCATCCCTCATTTCTCATTCGTCTCGCCTTTATTGAATAGCAATACCATGCTTTGGTTTTGTTTGTAAATCAAGCCTTCCCGCCATTTACAAGTTAAAAAAAGGTAGCTGAGCTTACTGTCATGTAAGTACCGTATTTACTTGCATAATGATCGCACTCGCGTAATGATCGCACCCCTGAATTTTGTCGTCAAAATTCAACTTTTTTTATTTCCCGTGTAATGATCGCACCCCGAACTTGCCGCAGCGATATGTTGTGTGCCAAGTCTAGCTAATAATGATTGCGCTTACCATCTGTCGAATGCTACGCGAACGACTTGTCTGCACGCACCAAACATTCTTAAGTAGATGCCTCATTTCATTACTTTCATCACTTTCCGCACGTCCATGACAAAAAGAGGTACAACCAAACTTGCCATTATTATGGGTAGGCTTTATAATGGTTGTGGTCAACAAAAACAAAAAAGGCCCTTTCGATTATTTTCATCTGCACTCATGAGCACGCGACAAATTGTGCACGGCAATGATAGTAGCCATGTTTACACTGATACGTTAAAAGTGTACCCTATTTATACGCCGACGCTTGTAACACAGCTAAGATATGCACCCACCCTAAGCGGAAACGTGCAGTGTTAGGATAGTAGTGAAGACAGATGCCGCACTTTCCGCAGCACGCCGGCCATGCGTTTCTGTCACTGGCAGCTAAGTGCGCCCATCTGTATCTGTCCTCTCAAAGTGGACATGGCTACGTTATTGCCGCAAACTTGCCGATATTAACGATATTATTCATCACTGATACGGAAGAAACTGTTTCAATGCACGTAATGTACTCACGAGAAGAAAAAAAAAATCGCATTCGGCTTGCGCTGCCGGCCACCATTTTTGTTTTGGTGTCCCGCACCCGCATCCCATAGCAAACGCGGGACACAATAAATTTTTTTTTCGTGGGAAATTTACCCCGCGTAATGATCGCACCACTGAATTTGCATCAGTTTTTCTGACAAAAAAGTGCTATCATTATGCGAGTAAATACGATATGGTACGATGCATAGAGTTTCTCACTACATTACCTAGAGGGAAATCTGGCGCTGCTGCGCTGGGGTATGCATGGGAAGGCCGGTATATTGTGACTTCGGATTGGCATCGTTCTCGGAGAGACACGACACCTTGAAGACGCGCTTGGCAAGTACCGTTCCGTCTGTCACGATGATTCAGTCACTTAAGTATCCTTACATGATTTTAATGCAAAAGCGTTAGCACTTGTCTGTTATCACTTTAAATTAAAGCTCCACCTTAATCCACCTTGCTCTAATTTGTGCCAACCTTAATTTATTTATTACACCTCAAAGGCACCAGAGAAGGGGTGTTACATGAGGAATGGGCCAAGTTTAGCAAAACAGCAATTCGAGAACAGGTGTGAATTGATGTGCGTCGTAGTGGTGCGTAGCGTATGCAGGCAGACCGTTCCAGTCCCTTGCAGTTTAAAAAAAAAGAATGAGCGTAGATGGGAAGCTGTCCATGCGGGGGGGGGGGTTTAAACGGCTTTTTTGTGGTTAATGCAGCTGGACTGGCGATGAGCTAGTAATATAGCTGAAATTTGAAGTGGCGAATGATAGAATTTGTGATAAAGACAGTCTGAAAATATGACGTCGAGATTCTAGATTAGCAAGACCGGCACGGCTTTTTAGTTCAGAAACACTTGCATGATAAGAATATTCAGAATGAATAAACAAGGCTGCACAGTTTTGAACTGATTCAAGTGTATTAGGTAGGTTATGTTGATAAGGATCCCAGACAGAGCATGCATAATCGAACTTATGACAGACATACTTATGCAATGTGAGCTACTATTCTTCATAGTGAAATATTTTGCACGCACAATTGACAAGGACACAGTGAAGGGGGATACACAAGCCCAACTATCTCACCCAACTATCAGCTCTGCTAGTACTCTTACTGATAAGGGAGCGAGTCTTAGGTTCCGGCATAAAAAACTGACATCTTGATTCGTGTCAGTGGTTATGTTAAAGACATGATGGGATCAAGTTAGGGTAGCTGAAAAGGTGATGTCGAGGTATTTATATGATTCAACAGATGATATTTCGGAACCGTATACTATGGTATACTATGGTGTATCTCCCTGGTTGGTGATGCTGTCTATGATGGAAAGAAAGTAGTGAGGTTTTTCTAGTATTTAATGTCATCAGCCATTCGTTACACCATAATTCTATGCATTTGAGCTTATTATGAAGCAAGTCCATTTAATCCATGAAGCAAATCCACTTTAATCCACCTTGTCTTGCTTTAATTTGTACCAACTTTAATCTACTTTAATCCACCTTAATCCAATTTTGCGAGTGAGCCACAACGTCTGTCTGACGCTTTGTCTGTTCATTGTGTGATTTCGCAGTGCAAGCTGCAGCAGGTCTAGCGCTGGGAAGGTGACGTCATCACTTGGTCATGGGTTTTCTTGCCATCAGATGTTAAGAGGAAGCTTTAGCTTGGGGGCACCTATCTAAATACATGGGAAAGGAGAAATAGTTTTTCTTGACAACTACTGCATGAAGTGTTTGTTGCAGTTAAAAGAAAAAGTTAAAATCTAGTGACTGTTGGTAGCAAATCTTTTATTTAGGCCATCAATCTTTTAATAAAAATTGTTAAATATCGCAAGTTCTCAGAAAACAAAACTATGAAGTTTACAACTCTGTAGATCGGCAATGAAAAACGATAATTCTGTAAATTGCATAAAGTACATAATAGCACATCTAGAGTGGACAAAATTGATGTATTGCACATGGCTCTCAAATTTATCACTAATATATGAATAGGAATTTTGTAAAACCCTTGTAGACAATGTAACAAATTCGTGTAATACAAAACCTGACATAAAATTTGTCTGCTTTGATGCTCTAATGGATGCAGTTTACAGAACTGTGATACCTATTCTAGGTGCAGAGCTACGAATTTGTAAACTTACTTCTTCTACTTTTTTAAGCTTACCAATTTTTGAAAATTCCTTCTAAATATTTCAGGCCTAAATCGAAATTCCGCTTCCAAAAGTCACTAGAATTTAATGTTCTCTTGCAAATGCAACAAATTTCTTTAAAATCGGCCCAGTTATCTCAGAAAAGCGTTCCTGCGTTTAACATGTACTATTTGAGTAGGCAGCATCGAAGTTGGTCCTGAGCTGAAGCTTCTGCTTAACGCCAGATGCTCGCTGCATTTTCCGCTTCATGGGGCATATAAGGCTTTTACCTTAATATTGTCAGGTAGATTGTTCGACAGTTCACTGAAGTTTGGGAGGGCTGAAGAATTAAACGCTTTCGTGTGCCCAAAAACGCACTTGAAACTACGATGGTCGTGCAAGCAGCGTGAAGTATGAGGTGGATGGGAGGAACTACGAAAACCACACTGCATACAACTGCAAAAACCTTGCAGTTAGTTAGTGTGCTTGTGTTAACGAAGAATGTATAGCTCGAGTTCTGTTGCTTCTCTTCTGCATGCAGTCCAGGGCAGCTGAGCTGGCACGAGAACGAGAGCGATCACGGGTCCTGCAGGAAAGCCTCAGCGTCCTTGCAAGAGAGCACCACCAGTTGGAGTGCACTCTAAGCAATCCACGCCTCAACCACATCCCGGAAAACGAATCTGAAGAGGAATTCTTCGATGCCTTCGAAGGGGGTGAGTGGGAGAGTCTCCTATGCGTGTGCACCCAACTTGGCATGGTAAGGTTGTCACTGCACTGTAAAGTTGTCAGTAAGTGCTGCTCATGTCTACTGTCAGGTTTGGCTTGTTTTTCAGCATTGGTATACAAACCTACCAGCACTTCTGCATTTTTCGTGAAGTTTACACATTTGGTCTCGTTCTACAGTTTTAAAAAGGTTGAAATGTTGTGTCAAGCTTTATGAAAAATAAATTGTTTGTAAAAAAAGTCTTGCCTATCTGTCTTCGACCCTACTGTTGGAAGTCTGAAGGTGAAAAACAACAAAAGGGTACAGTAGACCACCACTGATACCTTCCTCGTTCGTGCATTTTCCTAGGTACAATCTCTGACTTTCGTTAGTTCGACCCTGATGGGACTGACGAAATTGGTCAAATTATTTAGCGGATCAAATTTAAAAAGAGGCAGGAAGAACAACAAAACACACCGCTGACTAATTTGTCAGTTTTTGCCCCAATTCTAACACATGGCTTCAAGTACAGCTCAGGCCACTTATAACATAACTGCTTACAGCGCAGGACTAGATATAATGTGGTCTCTTCTGACTCTTGTTTATCTTCCCATAGAATTCAATTTACATATGCACACCATTTATAGTGCAGCTGTGTGAGATGAAATGCTGGTTATAGTGGGGTTGCTGGGAAATCCCGCACACAAGTGAGGCAGTGAGCGCGCTTCTCAACGAGGTGCGCCAGCAGATGGGAGAGCGAGGAGGGCGATGCAAAGGAGAAGGGGGAGATGCAGAGCGAGTGAACCTAGAAGGAACGAAGAGGGGAAAATACACGGCAGCAGTGTGCTGGCTCAGCAGGCTTGCAGGGGCTGCTTAGGTGATAGAACCTTTTGCTCTAGCCACTGGTCAGTGGCGCGCAGTTTGCTCCAAACGCTTGCAGATTGGCACTCTTTGGCTCCAGTTTGTGTGCGGAAAGCAGATGAAGTTTGAACATCTGAATTATCGTACAGGCTGTAAAAATTTATTTCGATGGTAAAGTTAATTTGATATTTTTTACAATTCCAGCACAGGGGAAAAATCGGTTTAGGCCATGAGTACGTCCTGCGTTCACCTGTCGCATTGCATGTGCGCGTCGTCACAAAGTGCAGATATCGTGCATGCGAGCTTGACTTCACAACGTTGTCAGTTTAAACTGTGATCGACTACTGCATCTGTTCGGAATTTTGTCCTCGCACAACCTTTCACCATTCTTATACCAGTATGCGCACATAAAAACATTTGCTATACGCATTCATAGTAGTTGCTGGTGAATCACCTGTGAACCCTGCTTCATGTGCGCTGCAATCAGCGCAGCCTGTGCGCATATCTCCTGTCAGATCAATGTGTATTCATCTATGGGTACAAACATTTATCAAGCGCAAGCTTCCCACAGCAGCATGCTGCTCAACACTCCTGCCGGCTAGGCCTAACCAGCGTCGTCTCGTTGGGAGTCGGTAGCCAGCGTTGTGATTTGGTCCGTAGTCAATGAAATGCTTCGCAGTGGCTGTATGGCACTTGGAAAATGGAGGAATCACCTCGTCAATGAAAATGAGGGCACATCCCGGTCATAGACTTCAATTTCCAGACAAATGCGGCTACTTGGTCTACATTTCTCGAGCATGCAGACTTTGCAAAATGTTGTTTGGGTTACGGTGCAGTACTGCTTATAATGTGGAAATTTATAAATCTAGTGATTTGCATTGTAAGCAGTCTATGCAGTAGTTCAAACACTTTTATGGATTTAAACTAGAAAACTAACGTAAAGAATACAGACAAAGACACACAAAGCACATTTATAACACTACCTCGCAATACACAAGTCCGCATCAAATCTGCATAAACCCGGATAGCTGGTTACACTTTGAGTTTGGTCTCTCCCCTTCCCTCGAATATATTTCACTAGTTCAACCATCCTGTTCTCATTTCTCGCTAAGTGTCCCAATAAGTAAAGTGTGATGGGGTGCTTATGTCTGCTTTGGTGTAGTCCTTTCATATATCCCGGTGGACTACTGGCATCTCTGCTGAGGGTTTGTCTCCATAGGGTAGACCTGGCTTGTTGAGCATTGCCGCCGGTGAGGGCAAGATTGTCACCGTAGCGTAGGACGGGGCCGTTGGCCTTGGACCGAGCCTTTGCCGGAGACTACGGGCACAGCTGCGAGGCATGGAGGATCAAGCCAGACTGGTGCAATGCCACTGGTGTCCTCCTCCTGCTCGGGTCTTCGGCGCCCACGCCACCGGTTCACTGCCTTTCTGCAGTGTCCTTAGGCACCTATCTCGCTTCTTCTAGTGGTATACCACCACTCGACACCTCGCTCCTTCCAGGCCATGTCCGCCTTCCTCCTCTTCTTTCTTGTCGTCCATCTTCTTTTTCCCTCGGGAGGCACGCTGTCTTCTTCTCTTCTTTTTAGGGTAAATGCCGTGCTGTCTACGCTACTTTTCTGTATTTTCCACTTTGTGCTAGTATATATACTTTGTCTTCTTCTACTTCAGCTCGTGACACTCCTTAACAAAGTAAAAATTAAACGCGCACCTGATTTTTTAACAAGAAAAACATAGTATTTATCTGATTCTGGTAATAAAAGAAAAGAGAAAATCAGTTAATTTTACCTTCACAGTATGGAAATTTATTTGCTTAATGTCCATCATCATCACTCTTGGAGTGTTGTCTATGAAGAACCACAACAAGCTGTCCTCCATAAGGTCCACAGCGCGTTCGATATTCTGCATTTGTAATAAAACTCCACAACAAACCCAAACGAGATGGTGGCCCATGCCTAGACCAC
Source organism: Dermacentor variabilis (assembly GCF_050947875.1). Classification (NCBI taxonomy): domain Eukaryota; kingdom Metazoa; phylum Arthropoda; class Arachnida; order Ixodida; family Ixodidae; genus Dermacentor; species Dermacentor variabilis. The sequence goes on along the minus strand of NC_134571.1, from coordinate 73,134,479 downwards.
CCAGTTCGGTAGTTCGTCCTGCGACACTTATAATTCTCCAGACGCCAAGAACATTTGATGTGACTTATTGCCACTGTGTTAATGTGTGCAATAACTTATCATTTGAAAGCGCTTGTATGATTGGACTGGAAGTGGCTCATAATCATTGTCATGCTATGCGAGAACTTTCACCATCCATGGTCACCATCCTGTGATGGCAATGATGCTGGCTAGGCTGGCTCTGACATTAGCTTTTGCGAATGCCTTGAACGCACTTTTGGTTTCGTGTCAGATTGGTTCACCCAAGCAATTTCCGGACAACTTTTCCTGAAAAAAAAAAAAAAATCCCGCATTAGAATTAGTTGAATATTGTAATAATTGATTGTGAGCTATTGTTCTCACTTTAAAATCTTCCTGGGGCAGGCCAAAATAGCCATTTTTGACAAGATGGCGTGCGCTTGACACATTCACTGTGCTCTAAGCACTGCCAAGCAGGATGCTGCAGTTATTGAAGTCACCCCTGTGGTTGCCGTTGGGGTCAGGCGAGTTTGTGATGACCAACCAGAATGCTAATTTCAGGGTTAAAATAATGAAAGCCAGCCGGGACTTTCTGTCAGAAGGTAACTGAAAATTGAATTAACCTGTGTTTAAATAATGGAAGTCTACTGTATAACATTGCTGAATCCTGGTCCCAGCAAAGGAATCAAGGACACCTATGTATTAGAATTCCCTTGTCACTATTACCGCAACATTGTCACATTATGCATTGTGTCTTTGGCATATATAATTATAAAAAATATCAAGTGTACCATGTATAACTTTAAAGAAATCTAAAAGAAAATTATCAACTGTGCTAGACATCCTAGCTATGTACTTCTGACCACCAATGCATGCCTTCGATGCACCACGGTTTTGGTGAAAATTTTTGAAATTTTGGACACCTTACACCACACCATTTAATATTCGAAATCTACGTTGACCGCTTGCCAATTCGGCCTGAATTCGAAGTAATGGCAATAGTATGTTCATTTTAATATGTTGCTGGTATGGTCATCAGCCATGTTGCCGGCGCCTCCTCAAAACTGAAACGAGTGATGCTTTATTGATCCAGTAGGCTCCGACTACACCCAAACTACAAATCGGGTCGAGCCAAGCAGCTAAGTGTGGAAGGCTGCGTCTGCTGCATCACATCAGCTACATTTGCTGCTTGTTGTAAGAGTCCCGTGCATATATCGTTTGTTCATTTACCTGTTAAATAGCTACACAGTGTTGGGTGACTTCTTCAGGCAGCTTCAAGTGGTGCCAACTCTGCTGTCCATGTCTGTACCAAGGAGGACAGTGATTAAGGTGGGGGGAGACCTTGAAAGGCAGTCCAGAAGAATAGCAATAAGAGGAGTCATAAACATGGTTGTGCTTTTTAAATTCTCCATGTGGTATTAGTTATAGCTGTGCTGTCTATAAAAGTCGAAATCTCAATAAAAAAAACTTCTCAGTTTTAATTTTTTTTGTTCTTTTTATCACGAATGTACCATTTTTCTTTTTCAGAAATAATCCGGTGTTTATTTGCGTAATGATTGCACTCGCTTAATTATTGCACCCCTGAATTTTTTCGTCAAAATTCGATTTTTTTCTTCTTTCCTGTGTAATGATCACACCCCAAACTTGCCGCAGCGGTATGTCGTGTGCCAAGTCTAGCTAATGATGATCACGCTTACCATCTCTAGAACGCCATTTGAACGACTCTTTGAGGCATACCAAGCAGTCTGCACGCACCAAACATTCTTAAAGGGCCCTTCACCAGACCCCACAGCAAATTTTGGACATACGCTGCGAGTTGTTACATGTTCTCTAGGGAGTGTTCTGTGGAAAAATTATTTTTCAAATTGGCTCATTAATAGCTGAAATAAAAATATTTCAGTGCCGCGAACACGATTTCAGCAGGTGGGCTTCACTGCCAAGCAAGACGCTCTCTCCACTTGCCCTGTCTAGCCTCCGCAAGCGAAATTCCTTCCCTGCATTCTTCCATACTAGACCTCAAGGATCGCGTGATGCATATGTCACAGGCCCCACCTTCTTTTTCTCTTTCTTTTCTTTCTTTCTTTTTTGCGCTTCGCACTTCCGCTAACAGCGCCGCATGTGGGCTGTTGTCTTGTTCGCGCAGCGCACAATTTTGCACGCTGTGCACAAGGACACATAACTAGAGGTATAATTCAGTGCTACACGAATACTGAGGCAGGACAAGCGGATCGCAGAGCATGATCACGTGCTGGAACACAGTAGAAAACGGCATAGTTTCGGTATGTGCACACGTGACTGCACGACCGTGGGAACAAGCAGATGAAGCGGACGTACATCTCTCTTGCTTCAGTGCAAAGTAAAACAAAAAACACGCAGACATTCTGTTTGTGCATTTTATTATTTCTCTGAACTTCAATTCGTCAGTTAAAGCAACAGATCACACAAATAACAGGTGTTGCCTTAAATAATTCTCGAAGTCACATGTAACCACTAGCGACGTCACACTGCGGACACGAGTGCGTAGGTGTAGGGACATGAGTATGTCACCATCCGGCTTGGAGCGCAGTCACCGGGAGGGAAAGGGAAAACGATGTTTGGATTGAAATTTCAGACCTTTCTGCGGTGCGTAGTGATGTAATTCATTACAAATACGATCGTTAGTGTTAGCGCTAACATTCTATAGCGCACATTGTGTGCTCTGTACTTGTCAGCTCGAGATGGCCAGACCTGGTTAGGGGCCCTTTAAGCAGATGCCCCATTTCATTCCTTTCATCACTTTCCACAGTTCCATGAAAAAAAAAACAAAGCTACAACCAAACTTGCCTTGGCTTTATTATTTATAGGCTTTATAATGGTTGTGGTCAACAACAACAACAACAAAAAAGGCGCCTTCTAATTCCTCTCGTCTGTACTCGTGGGCATGCAACAAATCGCGAGCAGCAACGATAGTAGCCACGTTTACACTGATACGTTAGAAGTGTACCCTATTCATTCGCCAACGCTTGTAACACAGCTAAGATATTCGCCCATTCTTAGCGGAAACGTGCTGTATTAGGATAGTAGCAAGGACAAATGCCGCAGTTTCCGCAGCATGCCAGCCATGTGTTTCTATGTCACTGGCAGCTAAGTGCACCCATCTCTGTTTCTGTCCCCTCAAAGAGGACATGGCTACGTTATAGCCGCAAACTTGCCGATATTAACGATGTCATTCATTACCGATACGGAAGAAGCTGTTTCAATGCATGTAATATACTCACGAAAAGAAAAAAATTCGTTCGGCGCGTTTGGCTTGCTCCGCCGGCCGCCATTTTTGTTTTGGCATCCCGCACTGTTACAGCAGCAGCCGCCTGTTTGTTGACCTGTTGTCATCCTGCAGCAAGTGCAGGATGAAAAAACAAATTTTCATTCTTTTTGCGGAAAATTTAACCCACACAATGATTGCACCCCTGAATTTGCGTAAATTTTTTAAACAAAAAAGTGCAATCATTATCCAAGTAAATACGGTAGTCTAACAGTTCCCCCAAGTTTACGAAAAGGACAGTACTATGCTACGCATTTGGAACTAGGGTTATGCAGATACCTAAAGAAGTTAGGGCAAGGAAGACTTTTTTTTTTCCTCCTTTGTCGTAATGCGACTACCACTATTTATTTATTTTATTTATTTATTTATTGTACCCTCAGGGCCAAAGTCATTACAGAAGGGAGTGGGTAATATAGGTTACAAAGGCAATCAATACAATACAGTGAATTTTGTTAGAACATAATTTCAACATTCTCCAAAATAAACAAAGGTTGTTAGTGCATCGCGAAATCTTTATCTTCAATGGCTGCAATATCGTGAGGGAGGCGGTTCCATTCGACAGATGTCTGGGGAAGGTAGGACTGAACAGCTTTAGTACTATTGCATTTTTTTATGCCAACCTTGTGCCGATGGTCAATGCGATGGGAGATGTATTCCAGTGGTGAAACAAAATTGCCGTGTAGCGTGACATGATGATATACCTTGTGGAATAGAGTGAGGCGACTGGTTTTCCAGCAAGATTCTAAAGGCGGGAGTGAAAGGTTAGTTTTCATGGCTGTGATACTTGCGGTACGGTTGTAATTTGAGAAGATTAAGCGAACGAAGTTATTTTGTATAAGTTCGAGAGAAGATACGAGATTATCATGCCCAAGTTCCCATATAGATGATGCATATTCAAGTTTAGGTCGTATTAGTGATTTATAAAATAAGAGTTTTAAGGACGATGGAGCAGCAGAAAAGTTGCGGCGTAAATACCCTAACATGCGATTAGCGTTATTGGTAACGTATTCAGTGTGAGCATTCCATGTTAATTTTCATGATATATGTACGGCTAGATATTTATAGGATGCAACGGAATCAAGAGGAATGCTATTAAGACAAGAAGGCGAAGTGTTAGAGCAGCAAGAAACGCGCATGAACATAAATTTGTTAATAGTTAATTCTATTTTCCATGTTTTGAACAAATTAAGATCGTTCTGGAGAGTATTAATGTCGTTGATGTTACGTATTTCTCGGAAAATTGCACAGTCGTCAGCAAAAAGGTGGCTGGCAGAAGATAGGGTGGATGGAAGGTCATTAATATAAATTAAAAATAGAAGTGGTTTGAGGACCGATCCTTGTGGTACACCAGATAGCACGTTAGTAAGCGGTGAGGTTGTGCCATTAGTGAAAACAAACTGCCAGTGGTTGAGAAGGACAGATTGAATCCATCTAAAGAATGTGGATCAAGATTAAGATGACTCAATTTATAAAGCAACAATTGATGGCACACCTTATCGAAAGCTTTCGAGAAGTCTAAAAAGGTGCACTCGGTGCAAGATGACTTGTCAAGAGTGCAATGTAATTTATCAGTGAATGACAGTAAATGCGTTTCGCAGGAATATGTTTGGCGGAAACCATGTTGCGCAGAAGAAAAAGAAGAGTTATCATCATTAAAGGTGGCGATGTTTTAAAAAAATTATATGTTCTAGTAATTTGCAGCATGTGCTAGTGAATGAAATGGGGGCGATAATTTTGAGGCAAGTGCTTATTACCGGATTTCTGAAGTGGACCACCTTCCCGTTTTTGAGGTCGCTAGGGAGGCTTGATGAATCAAACACCTGCTGGAAAAGTTTTGTTAGTATAATTGAACTACAAGCGCAACTACTTTTTAGGAATTTAGAACTAATTTTATCACACCCCGGAGATGAATCATGTTTTAAAAACTCGAATTATTTAGCAACGCCAGGAGCATCAATAGTTATCGGTGACATAATGGAAAACCTGTGGTGCGGCATATCTGGAAGATCAACTGTTGTGCTCGAGGAAAAGCTTTCAATGAATGTTCTATTCAGTGTGGTAGCACAAAAATTATTTGGGATTACATTGCCGGAGGTGTCTTGCAATGTTATTAAAGGTTGTGTGCAGGATGTATAATGCGCCAGAACTTTTTAACATTTGTTTTCAAAATAGATGGTAAAGTAGAAGACAAAGTTGTTCTTTGCAAGTTTCAGCGTTTTCACGTATGTGTCAGAAGCAGTCTTGTATGTCAACCATCGCTCAATAGAAAGTGGAAGTTTGGCTAGACGGAACAAACATTTCTTTTTGTTAGATAGTCGCCTGATGTATGAATTGCACCAGGGTGCTTGAGGGTTAGAGGCGACGACACGCTTAGGAATATATTTGTCTAATAGTTGGTGTACCTTCGTTTTGAACAGTAGCCAATTTTCTTCGACAGAACAACTATTGAAATTAACAAGAAAATGATCAACAAATGCAGATAGTTCATTATTAAAGTGACACTAAAGGTTAATACTAAGTCAACGTGGACTGTTGAAATACCATCCCAGAAACCTCGAAACGCTTGTTTCTTGCGAAGAAGAGACTTATTTTAAGAGAAAATGCGTTCTGAAGCGCCCGCGTACCTCTAGCGCAGTTCAAATCGCCCGCCCTCCGATCGAGGACTGGTGACGTCATGGTCTCATAGCGACGTTGCTCGGTCAATGAGTAAAACGGCGCCCGCAGACGGCGCTACGGCTTTTCTGTGCAAAACACAAATGCACGGTCAGAAACAGAGCCAAGACAGAGCCAACAGCAGTGTGAAAGTGGAACTATGGTGGCTAGCGGAAGGGAAAGTGCGCGACTATAAGCTGGTTCTTCATTTTATGACGCCAACTTCGACGCTCGTTGCAATGGATGACCCTGACAACGACACATTGGCTCTCGATTCCGGGCTTGACTTCAGCGATTTAAGCAATGATGAACGTGACCTGCTGCTGAGGGCTCGCGCTGCCGGCGTTGTTGCATACTACTACGATGGTGGCCTGCTTTGAAAGGCACTCCACACGACTTCAGTAAGTCGGCGTTGAACTCATAATCCTCTGGACGAAAGTGCATCGAGCACACTGCATGATTTTTCAGCTCTTTGCCAGCACGCTGTGGCAGAGGTACGGCACTTAACCACTTCGAACGGAGAGGTTCACTCGTTGGCATACAGTGATAAGTAACGTTGGATTCGCTGCTGCAACTGCCCTTGGCCAAGTTCTGCGGACCGTTCACGCATCCTACGACATCACATGGACATGGCATTCTCACTGCTTGTTCCAAATGCAAGTTTCGCAAGCCAGCAGGACCACCGCAGCATGACGCGATAGCTAAGCAACTGAAACTCCAAAGCGCGCGCGGCGCAAAGTCGAGTGTGCAGAGTTGAGCGAAAACGAAGCCTTTCGATCACCCATACTACTCAAGGGTAACGTCAAAATGTTATTTTTTCTTAGAATCGAATAGAAGTAGACAAGTAGCATTTTCTTCCGTCTTTATCTCTTTAATACGAGTAGTTGAGTACTAGTGACATAAATTATGATGAGGAGTGCCTTCGTCATAGGGCTAGTACCGGAATGTCGCTGGGCAGTCTCAAATCGTGTCATGCATTTACCTTAATTTCTCGGTTACTCAAGCTCTGCTCGCGATTATATATTGATGCCTTAGACATTCTAGAGCATTGCTTTGTCACTTTAACTTGACTTCATAGTAACCTTTAGTGTCCTCTTAATAGCGGCAAAGTTAGCCTGTTTGTAGTCTAGGATGTTTTTTTATTTGTTTTAGGACGTGGCATATTAATAACGAAATTGAGCAGAAGATGATCACTGATACCTGGCAAATATGTTAGATCTGTAGCTAGCTCTGGATTTATGGTTAGGATTAAATCTAGAGTATTTGTGGTACTTGTTACAGTCCTAGTGGCTTGCGTTACCAACTTTGTTAGCGAAAACAATGTACATAGATCTAAGAAATCTTTAGCTTGTGACAAGGCCAGCGATGAATAAGGCGGATGAGCAGTCCACAAGATACTTGGAAAGTTAGTCTCCGAGTATAAAAAGTGGTGATGTTGGATAGCATGTGCGAACTAAGTTTATAGCATCCTGGAGTAGTTCGTTAGTAAATGTAGACGAATAGGATGGAGGGCGGTAGCATACAACAATAATTATTTTCAGATGGTCAATGACTACCAAGGCAAAAACTAGTTCCAACTCACTGCAGATTTGAATGCATTTAGTAAGAATATCTTTTGAAATGGCAAGCGAAACACCGCCACGTCTTGCCGTCCTATCGGAACAATACATCGAGTAGTGATGAGCATCGTGAAAGATTTCAAAATCAGACATGTGCGTTAGGAGCCAGGTTTCTGTTAGTGCTACAATGTGAGGTGTACATGTGTCAATGACGGAAGATAAGTTAGCATGTTTATTAAGAACACTTCTGATGTTGGTGAAAAGGACAGACATAAGAGATAACTTCCCACTACCCCTCGTGATTCCCTACGATACAACTTCCAATACAGAATCGGTATCTAATCCACTGGCTTCGCCACGTGTGACAATCCCATTGGCAGTGTCAGCGGTCACTGTCCCCTGCACACCATGTTTGGCACGTGTCACGACCTCATCGACAGTGCCGGTGATTGCGTTGTACATAAAGCATTGGTTATTGTAGCATAGCTTGTTGTATCATAGTTTAAAAAAGTGAGGGCCAGCATGGGTTCTACCGAATTCAAACAGTTTTTTTTTTCGAGCCAAGCATGTTGCAGGCGAGAAATTTTCACTGATAGTGATGCCTTTCGACTTGAATTCATTACACAATCCTTTCTTTCATTTTTGAGTCGGTAAATTCGACTATGACAGGATGACACTTATCATGTGAAAAAATGCCCATGCAGCGTGCACACTGGATAAAGCACCAGAGCACGAGTCGACGACCTCAGTCAATGCTTCCAATAGTTTAAATTCGGTATCTGCCCAAGATTCTTTAGCATCTGGTATACCCCGAAATATTAAGTTCTCACGCCTTGATCTATCTTCAGCTTCATCAAAACGAGACTGCAGAGAATCATTTCGATTATGCAGCTCATCCATCAATTCCTTTAAGTATGAAAGTTCTTGACTAACGTCAAATTTCGTGGCCTTTTCCTCGAGTTCATCAAGCCTCTTGTGCATGCCAGCTAACTTTGATTCAATGTTCTTTTGACTATTTTTAATGGCTTTTATGTCCGCAGTTATTTCAGCTTGACCTTTCAAGCCTTGCAGCATACGAAAATGTACTTCTTTCAGAAGATAAAACATAACCTTCTTTGATGAGATGGATTGTCTGGTAGGCTATCCACATCTAGGAGGGCCTCGGAGCAAGTTGTAGGACCCGGGTTCGACTCAATGTCACCTGAGCGCAATAGCACGAAAAACAATAGCGAAAAACAATCACAAGCAGTATCACAGCAAACCCGTGAGCACAGGAACAGTAACAAACAGCGATCATCGCTCCTTTTTGCGTGCAAAGAATACTGCATACACACCTGCACGCTGAGAAAACGAAGCATTGGAACCATGCCGTTGTCACTGCTCCCATGCTTACTGAAGGGAAAGCAGGCGTGTTGGCTTCTAAAATCCAGTGTGGGTAATGATGGCATTGTCAATGACGCTGGACGGCTGTGGACGAGCCACTCTGTGAGTGGGAAACCACAACCAGATGTGCAGAAGCTGTCAGTGCAGAAAATTCCAGGAAGTTCAGCCGCTGGGCCAAGATCAGTCAGCAAGCCACAGGGTGCAGCTGAGGATGACGTCACAATGAGTGACAGCACAGCCTGCACGGTGAAAAAACGAAGCATTGGAGCCATGCCGTTGTCACTGCTCCCATTCCCTCTATGACATGCTTTTTATTTATTTGCCAAACTCTCATTAGCTTGTGGCTATTCATTCTAGTTCTGCAGCTGTAAGAGGTGCTCACTCAGATGTTCATAAAATTTAATTGACATACACCCAACAATTTCTTGTTTTTAGAAAAAGGTACAAAGGTGTCCTAAAATTGCATTCTCAGAAAAATGCGAATAATGTGTTGTCAAACTGCTTTATCTATCAAAACGTCCCAGGATTATAGTGTTTTTTGTGGTCAAAATTATAAGTAGCCTTTCTGTCTGTTTTTGCAGTCCTTTCTTTGCCATTTCGCTTTGGCATTCAGTTTGAACTTGCTTTCTGTACCCGGTGCAGGTCCATCGATAGTGTGCTCATAGAAGCACATAAAAGTCCATATGTGATCCCTAGGTGCTTTAGTACATTGGCACTGTAACAGTTGCTATAAAGCTTGTCTTTTTGTCAGTATTTGCATTCACCCCATCAGCGACACTGGAAAAGGCACGAACTAGGTCCTTGAAAGACACAGGGAACTCTCTGAAAAGTGTGCACCACCATTAACGAACAAAAGAGGTGCAAAAAAGCGCTACAGAGATCTACCTTATGACTAAAGATAGTCGCAAAACCAAAATCGAAACTTGTGTCGAGCACAAGTTGTTTTTATGTGATGAAAGCTTCATGTGAAATAGACTTGACAACGGAGCATGCCAACTTTTTAGTAAGCGCAGCTACACAATTGAATTAAATAAGTATTTTATGAATGAATTTTGGGGTTTTACGTGCCAAAACCACAATTTGATTATGAGGCATGCCATAGTGGGGGACTCCAGATTAATTTTGAACACCAGGGGATGGTTAACATGTCCCGAATGCACGAGACTTGGGCGTTTTTGCATTTCGCCCCCATCGAAATGTGGCCGCGGCGGCTGTAACTTGATCCCACAACCTCGTGCTTAGCAGCACAACACCATAGCCGCTAAGCCACCCCGGCGAGTAAAATAAGTATTACAGAAGCGCATACATATGTGTTACAAATTTTGTGAAAGCTAGACATGCTTTATCAAAAGAAGGCAAAATAAGGAAATCAACATATTCGACCAAACAAAGTGTCGACCCACTTTAAGGGTTAGAAAAGTGCCGAACAATGACTGTTGCCAAGAATCTCACAATCATTCAGCTATCACAGCTTGGTCAACTCAGCTACAGTATCAAGAATGAATATTTTGTACATGCATTGACTGCACTTTCGTTTTACCTGTAGTGGCAGCATGAGTGGCTGAAAGCCATTGCCATAATTTGAATACATTTATGTTTTACGCGCTGCACAGCGGCTGTATATTTAGGCGCATATACAGCCATGTTCCCTCAATACTTTCCACTTCATTGTCCCATTAAATACTCATACGCACTTGCATGGCGCTCTTTGGCCAGACCTGGCCCTCGTGCCATTAAACATCACATATCATCATCAGCATGAACGGTGGAAATACAGAATAGCCAGGCTGCAAGCAAGCATACGTGCACACGGCAACTTGTTGACAAACTTCGGTCGTATTCTCGGGCGACCACTTCCAAAGATGCTTTTACTTTTGTAGTGCCAGATGCGTCGACCGGCCATCACTATTTCGTCACTGCGCCAAGAATGTGGGCGCTTGCAGACCTCGGTGCAGCTGGCGCTAGTCATGTGAAGATGAAGGCATCCCCGAAAGTGTTCATCTGAGAATAAAACACACTGTTTTCAAACACTTGTAGAAAAATTAGGTCACTCATTCTCCACCGAATCCCAATTATTCATACGTTTAGGCAGTCACCGTTGAGTCAGCATTATCAGAAAGCAACTGTAAACCCTTTAGAGGCTGAGCCATGTGCAGCGCGTCTTTGTTTTAGTGTTTAACAGCATGTTGGCGTAATATGTTTTTTGGATATTAACGCTTTGTTCCCGTGGTCTCGTGAAAAACGTATTAGAGCAGGTTTACAACTGTAGTGCTTCATTTCATGCATAGCATGTAATGTGACTGCTCTTGCTGCTTGCATTTGCAACCAAAAAAGTAATGTGCTAAATATGAAAGAAACACATAACAGTGCATCGTGTACATTGATGCTACACTAAGTACCATACTTTGTCACAAATTATGACATATGTATGATGTGGAAGGTGTCACAGAATTGAACCTATTTACCACCAGGTGACATATTTCTGCAACCAGTAGCCACAGTGCATGGCTAGCACTCTACTGGAAGCACAAATTGCATTATGATTTGACTTATCCTTACATCCACCAGCAGTGGCTGTGATATATGAAGTAGTTGTTTCATAGCCCTCACATACTGGAAGCACAAACAGCCCAAATAATATCTGATTTGACTTAACCTAACATCTACTAGTTACAGTTCCATGAAAATTGTCACAGGTCAAAAACAACTGCACCACGAAACATTTGGAGGGAGACTACAGCAATTGTACTATTTGCTTAGCTTCCACAATGTTGCCTGCTAAGTACGAAATAGACTATAGTGGTCCAGAAAACATCTTGCAGGAAGCTTTCTTAAGAACCTTTTTAGATATAGAGTTTTTATTTATAAACTGACTCACTGTTAAACTTTCCAATAAATGTAGTTAGGTTAGAGCAATTTTAATGGCTGTAACCATTCATACAATCATTAAAAAACATCTGAGCTGAAGTAATGCAATCTCTGCTGTTGGGATAGTTGGCATGGGATTAGAAAGGACGAACATTCCTTATCTCAATTAGCACCACAACCACTTTACAAAACCTTAGCTGAAATTAATGGCCCTCAAGTGTTATTCAAACTTATTTCTTTGTTTGCGAGTCTGCCCAATGAACTACGGTAGTGTATTTGTAAATAGTGGAAGCATGTTGCCCAGCTTTGTGATGCTACTCAAAGGATGTCTCACACTGTAAGCACTGCAACATTGTTGGACCATGAAAAGCATACTCCAGGTTCCTCGTTAGATGAATGTTAAACGCTCGTTACGCTTGTTAGAGGGAGTGTCAGCGAATAAGTAATCTCCACACATCAAAAGTGACATACATGTTGTGGAAACCTTGTGTACAAACATTTATTGGAGGAAACATTGGTTTTCCTCGGTTATCACCATTATATATTCTTTCTCAAAAGTTAATAATGTACTTTCTTTTTTTAGCTCAATTTTGCCAGCAAATATCTGGCAGTATTCGGGCAATTGGTGAATGTGCAATATTTCTTCTTTTGCCCAGTAACATCTAGATAAGCTCTAGAGATGTATCTCAAATATTTCTAAAATCGTCTTGCCACAACTGTCTCTTCTTCTGCATGACTTTCTGTTCACATCAAGAAAGCTTCTAAAGGTCCTGCGCTTCGTGGGAAATGAAGGGCCATGTGGACCAACGCTGCTTGGTGAAACTTGTCGTTCTTTTCTTTTTTCTTTAACTTCAGTAATGCGCATTTTAATAACGCATGAACATGGCAAACACTGCTTGCACGCTATGCATGAATGCTAATCAAGGACGAACAGCTTTCTGCAGAGGCGTGCATTCGAGAGCCAAGTAGGATAAACATAAATGCGCAGATTGTCGCGAAATGTATACTTCGTTTCCTGATCATGTGACTCTGGCTTGGCAGCCACAACTGGCGTGGGCTGTCGGGAATGCGGTCCTGCCAATGCACGTGCAGACACACTCGTTCGCGTCAGAGCGTATCGTTCGTACCTATACGATGTATCGTTGCACGTGATAAGACAGTCAGTCTGTACGCCTGTGTAAATGCAAAGAGCATCATCGAGCCTTCGTGAGTTCCCCTGTGTTCAGCTCTCGCATGCGATAAGGGAAATCGCATTCCAGGCTGTGCACTTATCATCCCATCCCGTAACAAAAATCTGACGGGCGGGCGGTATTGCCACACACAAGTAGCGCGGGAGTTTATCGCCGCCCTTCAGCTCCTCCGGGACCCAGCAGGAAGTTGCAATTATACTTCTCACGTGTTGAGCGCATTTTCGTCGTGCGCTGGCGGCGTGCTGTTCTTTTGTGGTGTCTTTGTTTGTCTTGCGGCTAAAGCAGGGCTGTCTCCCGTCGGTGGAGGGGGCTCGTAGTGTGAGCGCCTGCTTGTGTGTGTGTGTGCGTCACTGAAGTGTTGAGTGGCAGGACTTGACAGTAAAAAAGGTCACGGAATATATCTAGACTTTTACGTAGGTTTTGGCCGGTTCCTGACAGAAACCCCTCCTTAAATAACGGAGCCCCCCCCCCCCCCCCCCTCCCGACTTTAAGCACTGCGGCTAAATCTTCGTGAGCTGTGTGTAGGCAGAAGAGCCGTATTTTCTGTAAGCAGCGTTCACAAAAAAACATCGCGTTCTTTCGTTGGTGACTGTATGTATACCTTCGGTTTAGTTTTACTTCCGGCTCATTTGAAAATGATTACAATGCGTGCTTTGGCTGTATGCATGGCGTCATAGAATGTCGCCACCAGCTTTGCTCTTCGGCTTTAAGTCTTCTTTTTTTTCTCTTATGTCTCCGTTATGCTAATATTATAACGGTATAATTACTAGAATAGTTGTACGTTATAGTAAGGGAATGTCTCACGTACGAGAACAATGGTACCGGTCTCACAGCTGCCATTCAGGAATTGCATGCATAAAATACAGATAATATTGATTTTCAGTATTTTTTTTTTCGCTTCGATCAATTTGTATGAGGTATTTCTCGCTGATAATCGCCGCTCTTCGACATTTTCAGGAGCCAACGCACTGGTGTACAGCGGATTTTGAACGAATAAACAATTATTATTATTAGAATGAACGTCGGGGAATCGTAGGCTCATTAAGCTAAATAATTAAGACACACCACCGACACATATGTGGCTTTCCCGCGATTGATCGAGTCCGCTGTGAAATTGCTAGCGCTTCCTGAGCACTAGCTTAATTCGGCAAACTGACTAACCGCCATCAGCCAATCAATGCATTGTGACTCGCGCTGTAGTGAGACGGGCTATACTACCATACCGCCGACGGTAGGGGTGCGGAAAGAGCGAAAGGCACGTTGAAAATCTGAAGTGAACACTTGCATTCTACGTGAAGCACTAAATTGAAGAGGGCGTCATTTGTATAAGAAGAGACGAATACAGGAGAATAGCTGGTTGGAATCTATTGTGGTTTATGCGTTTCGGGAAGCAGTCTCGGAAGTGCCGCTCGTGGCGTCGCGTTGTATACATGTGACGAAGGCGGGACCGTCATATTTTTGGCCTCGTTTCGCACCACTAGATTTAATACACGCGTGCACGCGTATAGGGGACCTTAAGTGCAATATATTAAGCGCAAGTTGTGAATATATATATATATATATATATATATATATATATATATATATATATATATATATATATATATATATCAAAGCGCACACTGTTAACCGTCTTTTTGTCATTATACGCAGAACAACAGAGCTGAAAAAGGTTTGACACGCCAGGTCGCAGAAAAAAAAAAAAATCTGAAAAACGTGATCAACGCCGCCCAGGCTGACTCAACGGAAAGTACTGAAGTTAAGAAGAAAATATTGAAAGAGAGTTGGAAACGGTTGTTCCATACACAGCGTGGTCTGGCCGGAGAAATGCATGTCCGAATAAATTCATCCTGACTTGAGCAAGTTCAAGCTCTTTAAATAAAAACAAAAAAATAGAAAGGCTTATCCGAGCTGTAAGCCAGTGCAGCTCCCAATTAAGGCGGCTCACGTGTAACACCAGTTACAATTATAGAACTACATAATATGTATACAGTGAATCGGCCAACCGTGATATCGTGGGCGTTATAAACGCATGAACTTAATTTCTTGGGCCAAACGCCGGGCGTCGCCCTCTGAGCGTGCTTTGCGAAAACAAAGGCGCGCCTGCTTATCCTACTATCGGTGTCTGCGTGCCTTTGTCCCACTACACACTGAGCCAGAGTTAGCCGTGTCGCGATTTGCTCGAGCAACAGAGAAGACCTTCACTGACTTTGGACAGCGTCACATTTGACCTACCTCGTCAGCGTTGATTACCCATGGGATCAAGTACGCGGATATTTCTTCCAAAGAAATTTATTTATTTTTTATCGGAAAGGGTCGGTGAACGCAAATTTACCAGAGAGCTATAAGTCGTCGGCTGCCAGTACGGAGAAGTGATAAGGGAAAGAGAGAGAAGGTAAACTTGACGTGGAAAGTTGTACACGGAGAAAAAACGGGGGAAAGTTCATTTGGAAGGATATATTCCTGAAATAAGAAGTATAGAAGAAAAAGAAAACCTGCGTGACTTTCAAAGTAGTAATAAAAAAACCGAAAAAAAGTTACGGTGAAATTTGGACAAATAAAAACAGGCTTCTGAATCGTATTGAAGGGGCCCTCACCAGGCCCCATAGCAAATTTTGGTTATACTCTGCGTAGTACTGCGGGTTTCTGCAGAACTACTACGTCATACTCTGGAAGTTGTTACGTGTCCTCTAGGGAGCGTTCTGCGGGGAAAAAAAATGTTCAAGTAGGCTCATTAATAGCCGAAATAGAAATATTTCAGTGCCGCAAACCCATGATTTCAAGAGGCAAGCTCCACTGCCAAGCAAGACACTTTCTCCACGCGCCCCGTCTAGCCTCCGCAAACGAAATTGCTTCCCTGCTTTCTC
The DNA here is from genome assembly GCF_050947875.1 of Dermacentor variabilis. Classification (NCBI taxonomy): domain Eukaryota; kingdom Metazoa; phylum Arthropoda; class Arachnida; order Ixodida; family Ixodidae; genus Dermacentor; species Dermacentor variabilis. Next base: position 73,118,662 of record NC_134571.1, on the reverse strand, counting down.
TTATACCGGACCTCGAGGATTGCGTGTCGCATACGTCACGGAACCAGCCTTCTTGTTTTCTTTTCGGCGCTGCGCAGTTCCGCTAATGTCGTTGCGCGCGAGCTGTTCTGGTCGTCTGGTTTCGTGCAGCGCACGATTTTGCGCGCTGTGCACAAGGACACTTGACTAGCAGTATAATTCAGTGCAACGCGAATACTGAGGCAGAACAAGCTGATCGCAGAGCATGATCACGCGCTGGAGCAGGGTAGAAAATGGCATAGTTTCGGTAACTGCGCACGTGACCGCACGACCGTGGGAACAAGCAGACGAAGCGGAAGTACATCTCTCTTGCTTCGGTGGGAAGTAAAACAAAAAGCACGCAGACATCCATTTGTGTGTTTTGTTATTCCTCTAAACTTCAATTCAATTCAAGCAACAGATCACACAAATAACAGATGGTGCCTTGAATAATTCTCGAAGTCACGTGTCACCACGAGCGACGTCACACTGCGGGCTCGAGTGCGTAGGCGTAGGGACGCGAGTACGTCATCGTCCGGCTTGGAGCGCGGCGGCTGTGATGAGAAGGAAAAATGGCGTTCGGTTTGAAATTTCATATCTTTCCGCGGCGCGTAGCGATGTAATACTTTGCAAGCACGATCGTTATCACGCAATGTATGCTCTGCGCCTGTCAGCTCAGAATGGCCAGACCTGGCGAGGGGCCCTTTGAGGGAGAAATCGGGTGTAACCCGATTTTTTTAACCCGAATTTGTTGGGTGTGCAAATATAGGGAACTATCGGCCGTTTTACCCGAAAGCGAAGTACCCTTTATAGCAAGGCTTTTCCATCAGGGAGAGAGAGCACCTCCTCATTGGACGATTGCGCGTGAGAACAAAGGCACGCACTGCTTCTTCTGTAGTGCTGTTACGGGTGGCTCAAGCGTAATTACTACAGTCCAGAGAACATTATGGCGATGCCCATGAAGCTCTCGTTAGGTCTTAAGGCGCATTCACACAGGCGGTTATTGACAGAGGCCGGGCGACCGATGGCGACTGGCTACCAAGGAACGACTCGCGTAGATGCATCGATGTTAACACCGGCTTGCGTGTCCTACCTGCGGCACATCAGAATTCCTCGTTATTGGCGCTCGCACCGCCGTTGCATGTAAGGTGTCATTGAATGTATACACGGTCCTGCATATTTCGCTTAACGTGTTCGAAATAAAAGATCTTGCGATTACCGCTGCACTGTTCTTGCTCAAAATTTGCAGAAAGATCACGTTATAGCGTCTACGTCGTTTAGTAAACACTTGGTAAGATACTACTTGCCTGTTTGTCTACATTGAGCGTCTGTCCTGTCACGTTTCCTTCACTTCTGCCGTTATACCGCTCATGCTTTTACGATATGCCCACGTCATGTCTCTTCTGCTCGCGCCTCTCTTTTACGCGCTAGCGTGTAACTGGCCAGCTCGTGAAATGGGCTGTGTTTGTCTGAAGCCGCGAAGCAAGCGAACGAGGAAGGCGCTTGGGCCTCCGCGCCGACTCTGGTTTGTCGGCAAGTTTCATCTGCACATTTAATTAGCACTATGGGCAACGGCAACGCATTAATTTGAAGATAAGAATCGTTAACCGTCCTTCATACTCCTTAAACTAACTCTTTGAACACAGTATATATATATATATATATATATATATATATATATATATATATATATATATATATATATATATATATATATATTGCACACTATATTGCACTCTGTTATGGGGGGAGGGGTGCTCCCTCTTACCACCGTGCCTTACCCGTACGTGAAAGCCAACAGGTACTTCGAGCGCCACTTTCTCAAGCAACGCGTTCGGAACTCCGTGCAGCACCTGCCACCGCCTCTGGTCGTAGAGTTTGATTTTTTTAGCTTTGATGTTTTGATGTTCCCGCTTCGCCTTGGGTGCCCTGGAGACGTTGCGCCACCCGCTTTGTTATAAACTTAGGTTCCGGCCTGAGGTGTTCGTTTGCTGAAATTATTTTTTTTTAACTTTTGCACGCTAAATTATCACATGGGACCAAATCACACAGTAAACTTAAATTCATTCTCGCAGAACTTTAGAAGCGCGAAGGAAAGAAGATGCGCGAGCAGAGTAAAGACTGGCCCTTATGGAACGTACACTGAACCATTATCGGTCATAGAGGCGCCCGCGTCTATAGCATCCCTGTCACGCTGTCGCCCGAGGTGCCCGGGGCTGCGTGGTCGCGCATAATCTCGCAGTGATCGTCCGAGAGTATGCCACCCCAGCATTTTCCTGCTTTTCTCATTGCGTTTCGCTTGGCGCGCGCCGTTTCAGTTGGTTGGCTGGTTGTTCAGCCTGTTTACTGCAGCTGCTAACAAACTCCAACGTGATCGCCATATCAAGCCCAGCGTGACGGCTTTTGCACCGTTCGAGCGCGTGTTCCGTTTAAAGCAGTTTGGAGCGCAGCCCAAGTTAGCGCCGCTCGCCCGCGTCGCGTCGCGTGGCGGCATCTCGTCTCGCCTTGAGCCCCGCGCAGCGATCGTATAGGCGCGACGGGAGGCGACGGCCCTGGTTCGCCAAGCCGTCTCGCCACCCCGTGCCCATTGAGGAGCGTGCTCCATATGCCCCGACCTCTAAGCGCCGTGTAAACAATTTAACGTGTAATGATTTGCCATCACGAGACATCTGTGCACGGCATCTGTGCACCCTCGTGACCTTGGCCGCGGCCTCGTGCTGTCGGCGTTCGCTTTCGAAACGCCTCCATTAGTCTTACGTGGCGCAGTCCGTACGAGTTGAGAGGGAGAGAGCAGCCGCGGTAGAAAAAATCGACGACGGGAGGTTTCTTGCTTGTTTTTCCTTTATCTTTGTTTTCCTCGTTCAAGCGAAATTTGTTTTGCTTCAACAACCTTGAAATGATCGAGGGGGCGGCGGCGACTCCCGTCGCGGTGTGACGGTGCACCGGGCGATCTGGCAAAATGACGTCTATCTCGAGGCAGGCGTCGTCGGAGCGGGCTTTGCAGGCGACACGCGTATAGCACCAAGTGCGACGATTGCGGCACAGGCCTGCTAATGGCGTCTGCGGTGAAGGCGGAGACCTCGTCGGATATCGACTGTTACGACGAAGCACGTGATGCGCTGTACGCGCTGTGTGTATATTGAAGACATGCGTGAGGTTGTGAGTATAATGCGCCTTGCAATTCACTGATGCGAGCCCCCAAAGAACGCTGCACCGCGTACTCGCATGTCTGTGCGGTGATGCGAGGCGTGCTTCGCAAGTAAATTACACAAAGTTAACACGTCCGGCCATATTGTAATCTCAGATCCGCGCGGAATCCCTTGGAAAAAGCCATAATCGCAGGAAGAAGCCATATTGGAATAGAGCAGTAATCGCGCATTGGGGGGGGGGGGGGGGGCTTTTCCTAAAGAAACTTCGCTTTATATTTACACTCTGTCCAGGTTTTAGAATGTATAAAAAAACGTGTTAAAGTACTCAAAAATATTAAATTACAGGTATAACGATATGTATATGTTGTGAAACCTCCCATTATGCATTATTTTTCATCGTTTATACTTGAGAGATTCGTCCGAGGGGCATGGCTGGGTCCTTAATGGCGAATAACGCGGTGAAACGGCGTTTTTCCCCCCCAGGAGTGCATTTCCTGGCTTACGTTCTCATGTGTAGCTTTGTACATTCTTACACTCTAAAAAAACGTTTACACCCTTTGGGGGTGTATATCTGCCTCACAACAATAATCATCTGCCTTGCTTGCGTTTCCTTTCTTGAAAACGCCCACGCCCGCTACTTTCCTGTCGGCAATGCTGTCATGCTGATAACGCGCATGCCGTTCCTTACTGGGAAGTACCGGGCTCGCAGCGTTAAAGAAAGGAAATGCGGACAAGACAGATGACGTTTATCGTTGTGTGGCAAGATACGACTGAAAGGGTGTAAACTTACACTCTAAAACAAAATTACACCCTTTCGTAAAATGGTTGCACCATTTCGGGTGTATATTTGTCCCACAACAACAATCGTCATCTGCTTTGCTTGCGTTTCCTTTCTCGAAAACTCGGTGCTCGCTACTTTCCTCCTGAGAATGCTGTGTCATGCTGATAACGCGCATGCCGTTAGTTACTGGGAAGTACCGGGCTCGCAGCGTTGAAGAATGGAAATACGGACAAGACAGATGATGTTATTGTTGTGTGGCAAGATACGACCCAAAGGGTGTAATTTTGTTTTATAGTGTGTAGAAATGTGGCAACTACACTCTAAAAACTAGGGAGGGTATCGCAGGAGTGAAGCGGCTGATTTACTCTTCAAAGCGTTGTTTTACTCTCGCAAAATGTCGAGTGGAGTGAAATGCATTGTTCACTGCGTCACCAAGGAGGGGAGAGTGAAATGGGCTTTTCACTCTGCCATTCTGAGAGAGAGTAGAATGCCCGTTCTACTCTTGCGACAATAGAGAACAAAACGTAGCGTAATCTTCTGCTTCAACTGTAGGAGCTGGCCCCGAACATGGCGATGTATCACTCATATATCCGCGCAAGATATCGTCCTATACGGAAACTAACATCGTGTGTTCGAAAGGGGTGGGTCATTGACCACGTTACTTGGTTTATACAGGGTGTTCGAATGACTTCATAATGACTCTGCGCTGTTTGGTAACAGACACCGAAAGATCGGCTGTGTGTGTGTGTGTGTGTGTGTGTGTGTGTGTGTGTGTGTGTGTGTGTGTGTGTGTGTGTGTGTGTGTGTGTGTGTGTGTGTGTGTGTGTGTGTGTGTGTGTTTTCCTCATTTATGAATGACTGCTTGTGCAGCTCCCGTTTCAAAAACTAGTCTTCAATATTGAGAAATAGAGCAAGAGCGGCATTCTTTTCAGGCCCCAGCTAGCAGCAATGATGAGTCCGGCGACGAAATGAACGGGAAAAAAATTACGTTGCTTACGTTGCTGGAGAACATCGCAGCTCATCATTATGAAACATGGCTAAGGAAAATGACTGCTGCAGGGTTAACGAATGTTCTCCCGGTGCCAAGGACATGCATAATTTTCTTTTTCTGTCTAGAGATTTATTATTGTCGCAGAAAACCAAGTTTGGGCGTCTTTGTGACATGATGTTGTAGGCATAAAGGTCCAGAGGGCACATTTTAAGTTGCTCTACTTGGCACGATGAAAGAGCTACACATGTAGTAACAATATTTGTCGCAGAGAGAATCGTAGAGCGGAAGGTGAGATTTACGAAATATCGACTTCGCAATTCTACATAATCGTAATTGGTTTGCCAAGTGAAGCACTGTCGTTCGCCGCATTCACCGCGCAGTCATCGTTCCCCGTAGAAAGACGGCTCAAATACGTCAGTGAACGAAATGTTGTCGTCATCGTATTGCTAACTAGGTTGTCCATGTTATGACCGGCGCGTGTCCGTGGTTAACGTGTTTGCGCGTGGGTTGTAGCGAGAGGGCGTCAAACAGGTATGGAATTGCGCTTGAAGGTTTTAGCTTCTAACAGGAATTGACAGATTGTCGAGCTGTTGACTGCGCATCATAGTGTGCCGAGGTCACAGGCAGCTGTGTTTCCTGCAACTTGTCCGCTTATACGCCGAAGCGCTGCTCCATCCGCCGTTGCGGGCGTTCAGAGATTCGTCATGTGACGCACGTACTGCGAACACGGGGGTCCACGGGACTGATCGTCGAAAGGTCATTGGGCTCGACAGCGAGCGACGTTGATTCACTGTTTGTCGCTCATTATTAAACGAAGGACACATTGCCAATCTCTCGCAGATGCAGTGATCCGAATCGATTTCGGCTTTTAACGCGAAAGCGTGAAGGAGCCCTTATCGCGGAAAATCCACCAAACTTCCGGACAACGCATACCCAACCACTTCTCTACCACCGAAGTTGCTCATACCTTGTCTTTCATTCTTCACAAAGTTATTCCTCGGAATATTGAGAACGACAGCCCACAAACAAATGTAATGCGAAAAAAATACTGACAGCGCATGTCCTTTATGTTAGCTCTTCTCAGACTGAAATATTAAAAGTGCGAAATAATACAAGGACATCGACCCACGCAAGAGGCCGCGTTTCTACGAGAAAGCTCGCCTTCGCGCAAAGAGTTCGCAGCCAGCGTTTCCCGCTAAACGTTACGGTTACATAAGCTGCAGTTGCCGGCAAGTATGAAAAGCAGTAAGGGGTCTTCGAACGCTATCGCGTTACATTCTTAACGGCGGCGAACCTTAAGCGTCCTCAAAAATTTATTACCTGGGGGGGATATTTTGTAAGAGTCCACTTCGTGGACTGTCCATTTTGGCCGCTGCTGATTGGCTGGGGCCGCTAGTCTCCTCCTCTCTCGCACAGCTGCAACCAATCAGCAGCGGCCTAAGCGGACAGTCCACCAGAATACACTTCCTGGACGCTCGTCTCCCTTGGAGAAGCGCCGGACGCTGGCGTAAAAATAAGTTTTTTTTCACTCTCTCTTCCTTGGAGAAAAATCACTGGTTGAAAAAGAAACTTTTCTTTAATTGGGATTATTGTCACATCCCCATTTGAAAGCAAATCCTGTAGCAGCTGAAAATTGACCTGTATTCCATCCCGTCAATCATTCCAACCTGAACCGGAATTTGAATGGTGGTTCATGCGCCTCGCGTAGCGGTTTACGCAACGTATGCCCGACTTACTCTTACACTCAAGCGGACGTGACGATCTCCTATATAGCGTTGTATGGGTCGAGGTGCGTGACTGGTACGAATAGCTGCAGCTGTTCTAGCTTTGATACGGGACGAATGGCCCACTTTTCCTTATCAGCTTACCATACCCACTGGAACTCGCAGGTCCGGTTGTTTAAACCTGACCGTTCATTCTGTCCACCTCCGTGAGGCTCCTTATCTTGCGTAGTTTTACTTGCCGCCTTCTGCGTGAAACTGCTATCGCGAGTTTATGGCAATGTCAGTTGCGCGCAGACCTTGCCGCTTGTATGCAGATTAACTGCCGCCTGAAGCGCCTTCTTCTTTTTCGTTTGTTCGTTCTGAGCAAATAGGCAGCTGCCAATTTGCTAGAATTGTGAGAACGAATTACTTTTTGATCAACTTTATCAAACAATGCACCGACTGCTGACACACATGCTAGATCTCTAAGTTATACATTTTTTTTTTTATTCCTTTCCTCTCTCATGAGAAGTTTGTGGGCCTTTAGGTTACATCAAATGGTCGCCGGAGGCAGTGGCGTAGCCAGGCGGTTGCACACGAGCATGTGCCTCCCTCCACCCACACACTGAGAGGAGGAGGAGGAGGAGAAGGAAAAACGTTTATTGAGCTCTAGAAAAATTTAATGAATTTCCCGGAGTCAGATGGTGTCTTCCATCTTCTTAGCAATGGCCGTCTGCCCCTAGTCCAGGGCTCCGCTGGATGCCGCTGCCAGCTGGGCCCGTCGGATCAGCTCTAGTTGGACGTCCTGACGGTCGCTGGAGAGCATTCCTTCCCATGGTTCCGCACACTGAGAACTTTCGTCTCAGCACCTCTCCCCCCTTGCTCCCTTCGCCGATCATATTGGTGACTCTCCCCCCTCCCTGAAAAAAATTCTGGCTACACCACTGGCCGGAGAGGACGAGATATTGAAAGGGAACTTGCCAACTATTCCGGCCTGCGAAAAGTGCGTTGCTGCGTTATTCACCGTTTTCGGCACCTTTCCTGATACTTTGAGAAAGACAAAGGTGCCCGTTCTGTTTTGTCTGTCAGTCAGTCAAGAACTTTATTGAGGTCCTGAGGCTTAAGCTTTGTTTTGTGGAAATCATGGTTTATGATGCGTAGAGGAAACAATATGCTTGCAAGCAAGAGCCGCATTGGAGGTTTGAGCACTGAACACTTACGCGGGCGACGTGGCCTGGGTGCTGCGCTGCAGCGCGCGATCATTGCGACGCCGCACAGCAGACGATTCCCGCTATAACTCCCAGGTGTCGCCACATGACGCTGCGCTCGCGCAGAGGCTCGCGCTTTTTTTTTACTTCTTCTTTCTCTATCTGTTTTCGGCGTTTCTTCCGTTGCGTTTTCTTTTTCTTTCTTTTTTTTTTGCGCGGACCCTCGAAACTGGCTTTGCCGCTGTGCCCGGAACGGAACTGTTCGCTCGTGCCTACCACGTTGTGTGCTTACTGTTTCTTTTTCTTTCTTTTGCTTGATACCCGCTGCTGCGCTGTGAATTTTTTTTTTTTTGTTTCCTTTTATGTCTTCCTGTTTTCGTTTCGCTTTCGCACTCACTCGCATGCCAGCCTGCAACTGCACGCACTGGGTCGACTCCGAGCGACTCCGTCAACTCCGTCGGCCCGCTGTTTGGAAGGCGATTGCCGAGCGCGCGTGCACGCTTGACAACGCACCTGGTTGGTAGCCGCTGCGAACGGCTGGCGGCCGAGTCATCCGACAAGCAGCAGCCGTGAACGAGCGGCGTGTCTGGTCGGTCTGCGTTGTCGACGGACGCCGCTGCGCTCTCTACTACGCGGCGCTCGCTCGCTCACCCGACCACCCGTTGCACCGCCGTTATTTGTGCCCGACTTGTGTGACTCAGTGCGCCCCGAAACTTGTGTGTTGTGTGTCGATTCCGCGACCCTGCGTGGAGCGTCTTCGTTGTTGCTTCTCCCCACTCTCTCTCTCTCCCTGTGAACATCTGTGCTGGTCTCCGTCGCATCTGCGTTGATGCTAGCGTCCATTGCGGAATACCTCTACTCATATGGCGGAGGCAGCAGTGGCCAGTATGCACCGGAAAAGCAGCAGCACAACTGTCGTCGTGGTACGTACGGGTTCAGGCCGCAGAACGCGCCGGGTGTCGTCATCGCAGGGTTCAGGGCAAGCGTCAGAGGTGACTGGCAGAGACATCTCAAGTTCATGTGACGTCGCTGGCTTGCGCTTGTTGCCAAGATCGCCGCGCGCACATCTCGGCAGCTGTGATCGTTTCGTGGATGACCGCGTCCGTCGGTACGCGTGCACCCGCGGGTTCATGCACCCTCTTTCCAATCGATGACTGGGAGGTTGCGAAGGGTGTGACGCTGTCGAACGGCGAGGGGACGAAGATTGTCGTCGAATAGTGCCGGCGGGGCTTTCCCGTACTTGGGCCGATCGTTGGTTTCTGCCCAAGTTTTCCTCGTTTTGTCCCCGTCCCTGCTATAAACAGCAGCACGCAGTGCGCGCTGAGGAAAGTCGCTGCCACCTCCGCAGCGACCACTTGTTTGCTTTCACGTGCGTTGGCTAGCCTATGATATGCTTTTATTTCCCGCCTAGCAACCGTAATACGCTCTTTCTTTTTTTTCTGATAATCTTGTTTCCCACTTCCTGTTGCATATCCCACGAGTTCCGACGCCACTGGGCATCCAATTGGCATTCCGAAATCGCGTTTTTATACTTTGCTTTGCGAAGTTTACAACGTCAGTTTCAAAGCTGAATATGTGTGTTACGGTAGTTAGTGAAGCGCGTGGCATGTGCGCAATCGCTTTCCGGGGCTGCTTTGTGCGTTTTGCAAGCCGGCGCGTATTGTGCTTGCGAAATCTCCATCCATCCTGTCGCGGTCACGATTCCTTCGGTATCTCGTCCTTCTTATTTTTTTCTTCTTTTTTTTTTTCTTTCACCGTTGTCACGATTGGCCGTTCACACATCTGGCTGCAACGTCTTACGTCGTCTTGCATCGTTACTTTGAATGCTTTCAGGTCGCAGGTTGGTTCTCTTCACAGTATGTGTGCAGCACAAAGGCTTCGAAGGACGCATGGTTATCGCATGTCGGCGCCTGCGATCACTCGTGCGGCGCTGCGCAGCTCAGCAAAAAAAAACGCCCGCGTCTTTTTGATCATCCTAATACCTGAGTGGGGAACCGTAGCCGTTATCTGTGGCGCTGCCTTCTCGTCGAATTGTCCAGTCTCATTAATAGCTTGTGCGCACATACTCGCCATATTTTTATTTATTCCCTGGGGCTAGGCTCGATAATTGATCTATGCGTAGCAAGTCGTGGCTTGACCGTTGTTTTGTCCAGTACTGAATATCGACCACGAGGAGAATGTGCCCCCCCCCCCTTATTGTCGTTCTAAACTGGCTGGTACGTACTTCTAGTGGGTTTCTTCCGACAACGCTGGAACTTGTTTTCTGTTGTTTGTGAATAAGGCTAAATCGTTGCAACCCTGCGGAAGCCACGTAAGCACGACGAGATGCTATTGTCACCTTTCCGTGCGACCAAGCAGACTTCGTTCGCCGAGTTAATATTGTTCGTACTAGCAGATGTTTTGTTATACTAAACAGGTAAAGCAAAAAAAAAAATAGAGGGGCGAGGGAGGTCTTGTATATTGGCATTCGATTATTGTCCAAAAGGCAGCCAGCCAGCCAACCAACCAAGCACCGGAATTTAGTCGACCCTGACCGGCTGTGGTTGGTCGCCCAACCGCGACACACCGCCATGTTCTTTTTTTTTTTTCTAAGTTTCCCTTGTTATACAAGCGACTGGAAATAAGAATAACTGATGTGGAAAAAAGGTGGCAGATTTTGTGCTAAACAGCTCTACCTTTCTGCGGCCTTTTTTCAAAGAGGGAATGTTGTGTTGGAGTGCTAGCTTGCTTCTTAGCTGCACAGCTTTTCTCCGAATTGTGAATGTGCACCTGTTGTACAAACATAGCATTGAAGTTCATTGAAAACCTTGAATGCCATCTGGTAGTTCTCACCTTGTAAGATGTAGGCATGCAGTTATTTGATGCGGGATGACAGTCTTTTGTCGTCGTTTATTCATTGAAGCTGTGCGTAACAATTGGTGATGCAGGATGTATAGGTATTGTTCATTAACCACTGCATCTGGTTTGGTCAGTTGCAGTGCGGGGATAGTTTGGGCAGCATGTTCGCGTCGCACCATGAGATGTGAGCAGCACCACTTGATTTATGAACTGTGGACTGTTTTTTTTTTTTTTTGTGCATGTGACATTGTTGAGAAGATTCTACAATGCTTGATTGGCCAAGCGTTGTCCTGATGCTAAACGCGGGAGAACTCTGCTGCATGCTGTAGCATAAATCACTGCTTGGTGGTTGCAATTTGGGTGTGCTAAAGGTCACATAGTTAAGAATTTGTCCCAGTTAGCTAGCATCTTGTGATGTATTAGTCTTGGAAATATTACTGTTTCTGAGGGAGGCTGCATGGGACATCCTGTTGTTGTGGTTGATAGTGAGCGGAAAGAGTGACTTTTCAACAATAGAAGTCTTCAAAAAGCAATCAAAGCAGCAATTCATTACTAGTATCCATTTAGGAATCGGCATGCTCATGTGTCGGTATTACCTTAAAACGCTGACTTTCTCTGTCGCAGAGGCTTCTCCAAGCAGTGACAACCAAGTTCCAGGGGAAGTAGGAGCCACAAAGGGAGACACCATGCCAGAAGAACTGTGCACATCACTGCCCAAGGAAGAGGATCGGGGATTCTGGGGAAGGTTAGTTACCAATGTATTTGGGGCCTTGTTCCCACAGAGCTCGTTTTGTGAATGTTCAGCATTGCCATGCTGTGGAGTGTGTGTACATCTTTGACAACATGAGGGAAGCTTATAAAACATTGGTTTCAGCACTGCTCCATTTCTTAAACAAGGTTGCTCAGAAAATGAGGCAGAACGGTATGCTATGTGCTCGTTTATTTATGATACCTTACAGGCTCCACTAGGAAGCATTGATTGGTAAGGGTACATTAGTACATAGACAAAAAATTTAAGCAAACAAAAACTCATGAACATAAATAACAAAGTGCATGTTCAGGTCACATATTCAAGTTCACTAAGCAGGTCGAATGGGGCAGTGCAAAATATGTTTTATAAGGAAAGTAAATACACAAGCAACTGATGCGCATACCAAAAGCTAGGCAGACATCATTACACAGTGCTAAGGCAACACATGCTGGTGCAACACTTGCATGAAAGGCTAGACGAGATGACCAGGTATTAAGTACTTAAATAATAGACATAGGGCTGTTGCTGTTAACAGATGGGCTGCAATCCTATTTTTGGTTAATAGCCTGAGGCAAGCATCATAAGCTTGACCAGTAGTATAGGAAACGAAAATTGTGATAAACACTTTGGTAGAAATCTGAAATGCTCTTTCTCATTACGTGTTTTTATCCAGATAGTAAAATTTCATGCTTCATTCTATGTGCAGTGTACTGATGGGTCTGCAAAGTCATTGGTAGCAAGTGGCACATATCTTTCTTTCCCTTTCCATGTTTCTTAAACATTGTTCTTATTTTAATCCATCCAGTGGTGATAGGTAAACTAATAATCTTTATATATATATATATATATATATATATATATATATATATATATATATATATATATATATATATATATATATATATATATACACACACACACACACACACACACACACACACACACACACACACACACACACACACACACACACCTTGTGCACATTCTTCCTTCACTTATATTCATTAACTTTATAGATCTCTTATATTGGCCTTGTGAAAGTTGGGGGAAGCTTGTCAACATGCTTGAGGCAGCCTTCTCTTCCGTCATGCATCTCGCATCGTACATGAAATACATGCATCGGCGAAAGACGCTTCGCAGCGCGACTTTCGCGCGTCGCGCGCGAAAGTCAGTTTCGCTTTCGGTTGCCCGTTGCCCGCCTGCCACCAGGGGGCCTCGTCGCACTCCGCGGCTGTCTGCTGTCATCATCGGGGCGCTTGCCTTTTTCCGCTGGCGTGTGGCGTTAGTGCGCCGAGGTGGATTTCGTATCAGCTGTGCGAGCATCGATTGGCCGCCTCGGTCCTGCCCGCCTCTCTTTACGTGATTACGGGATCGCGGCGCCCGCGTTCCCCCCGGGACCCCAGCGTTGCGCGGTTGTTGCTGCGCGCGTCGCCGGAGAGCGGGAACGCGACTCTGGAACCGGTGTCTGACGCGCGGCCGTCGTTGCCGCGCCGTCGTTGCCGGGCGATTTGTGCGTGCGCCACCGCTCTGACGTGCCGTCGAAGCTCTTTGAGGCAGCGAAAGAAAGACCTTCATTTCGGCCACCGATCGACCTCACGACGACACTGGTAAATATCGAACGCTCGCAGGAGAAGGAAGGAGGGAAGGACCACACCCGAATTAAAATTTTCGCTCTGTCGGCGCGATTTATAGTAATCCGTCCGGCCACTTGTTAAGGGTGAGGAGAAGCGACCCCCGCGTCTTTTCCGCGCCACTTGGAGGAAAAACGAAACCGCCGTCGACTTCTCTCTGGAATGTGATGCGCCCGGTCTCCTCTTCCGCGAGCGAGCGCTCGCGCACACTGTGTGGCCCGCTGCCGGCAACGTGATATGCTAAGCACGGTGTGAATATCGCGCGTACTTCGACCCTGCGCTAGAAGCCAGCGAGCAGAAGCAGCAGCAGCACCCCTCCTTCCGGCTACCGGGAGTTTGGAAGGAGCTGTTTTGTCCCGCGCTTCGACATCTAGAAGTTGGGCGCCGCTTCGCTCCCGCTCCGCTGAGCAGCTCCGGATCACGCAGGCACGCATACACACACGCACGCACAGCCGCTCCGGGCGGTGGAGGCGTCCTGCTTTTCGGCGAGACCTGTCGTCGCTGGTAGTTCTTCGTGGGCATATTGGAAGCGGCGTTTGGCGAGGGGACTGGCGAACAGTAATAACACCGCTCTGCAAGACGACGTACGTGACAGCGTCGAGAGTACCCGCCGCTTCGCTTCTTCACCAGTGCGTTCATCAGTGTACTGTGCTCGCTCAGGTGTCAGTGAAACCTCACTCACTGTGACAGTGATTGAGCTTCGCGGCTGTCGACTACATACGGCCCTGCGCAGGGTCGTCAGCCGCCGCGACGATGATACTCGAAGCCCCGTGACGCGTCCTGCGAAAAAGAAAGTGTGTCGCATATTTTTTCAGCCGTCTCCACGGAGCTGAGACGGTTTTCTTTTTGCGACTTCGACGAGTGCGCGCGTTTGTTCGTTTCGCATCTCTCTTTCGTTCGCGTATGTGAAGTACTGTACGTATCCGGTCGAGCGTCCGAGAGACCACCGATACGTGAAACATCGCTGCGAGCTGTGTAGCCTCCTGCTTCGCTGGATGACATGGCTCGACCGCACAGGTGGTCTTCTATTTTTCGATCTTCCTTTCTTTTATTGTGACCGTCCTTCTCAAATAACGGTGCTGCTGTCAAACGTTATAGTACGTACACTTTGCGTAATTGCAGAGCGGACTTTCCCTTATGATTTATTGCCTAAAGTTAATATCTGCGCGTGTTGCTTGGCGGCCTGCGTCCTCCCATGAGCTAGTTCAACGGGCCATCTGTGATGCGACTCGACGAAATTGGGGACTGAAAAAGTTTAGAGCGGCAATTTCTGCGAGTCTTTTGGTTGCGGTGTGTTCTTCCTCTTTCCGAGCAAGATATATATTGTTTGACTTCCTTTTCTTCGCCTACGCCCTTCTATGTTGCGGGTCAATGTATCACAACGGATAGTTGACGCACTTATAAAGCAGGAAGAAAGGAACAGAGCTTCGTGCACGACGTTGTCCAAGCCCATCTCGTCCGGTTCTGGTCTAACAGGAAACGGTGACAGCTCATTTCGCTAGCTTCCTTTTTCGGATAACAGAGCGTTTACCCCTGGCCGCGCGCGGTGGCCCCACAGACACACGGCGCGTCCCACATGTCTTTATCCCCGGGAAGGGGATGGGGAGGGTGGGGGGGAGACATCGATTGAGATCTAGCGTTGCTGATATATACGGTGTGTTGTGTTCGAAGCGCCGCGCAGTGAATATGGCATCCGTCGAGGGACCGCTTTCCCATCTCCCCCTTGGGGTTGGACGTGTATACCTCCGTCCTGCACTTTCTCTCGCATTTTGGAAGCAGTGTTCTGTGGTAACAACGCTCACCTGAGCTAATCGAAAACTGATGAAAGGGCGCGCGCCGTGCCTCTTCGGTAAGCCCTGGGCAGGACGAGTCTGAGGGAGCGGAGGAACACCGTAAGAACGCACATATTGTACACATTCGAATAGCACCAAGGTCGATCAGAAAGCTCTCTCTCTCTCTCTCTCTCTCTCACACTCTCTTTCACTCTCTCTCTCTCTCTCTCTCTCTCTCTCTATATATATATATATATATATATATATATATATATATATATATATATATATATATATATATATAATCACATACACACACAAAGTGAGTACGTCTTTACGCCTGTACCGTAAGGATGATGGAGGTTAACGAGCTTGATTTTAATAACTGAGGATGTAGAAACACTCGGCTTTCGTGTAGTTGTCTGTGCATGTAGTGTTCGATGCGACGGCTGTTTCGTCTGCCCATCGACCATGCTTGACGGAGGGCTATAAATCTGAAAGGTATAACATGCACGTTCTGTAGGGTTCACAATGCCATAACAAAGTCTTAAAGATTTTCACTCGTTTGTACTGTACAAGAAGCAAATTATGCGCGCAGACATGTCGGAAAAATAAAAGCCTCGTGTCAACTTGCAGCAGAGCACAAGCTGCACGTTGTCCTTGCACAATCAACGCCTAGCGTGAAACCATGGCCATGGTTAAGCGCATGTCAGGGAAACGGTTTCACCACTGAGAGCTAGCCGATTGCTCTTTTCTGGAACAATCTTTTTTTCCCCTTCGGCTTTGTATAGAGGTGGGCAGGGGGGTCTTTCTATTCATTCATTACCGTTTTCCTGATAATTCCTACATGTCAATTAACTTGCCCTAAGCTCTTCCTGTCTTTGTTGTCTGTCTGCTTCATATGGTCAAAAATAACTATCGATCCCGTGTACGTGCCCCTTCTCTCGTGAAGTAAAAAAAAAGCAATATCGAGCATGACGGTAAGAGTTTTCACGTGATCCACGCCTTCGGTGTTCCCTACTGTGGTCGCATTTTTGCCTCAATGCCTTTCGCGGCGGTGCGTTTGGGCCGCCCCCTCCCTTCCCCTTTCTTTTCGTCCTGTCGCTGCTGGCGGCGGTTGCTGGCGGCAACTCGTGAAGGTCGTCGTCGCGCGGCGGCATTCGATTGAGCGCCGCGAGTGGAAGAACCTCCCGTAGCGGCGCACGGGACAAGGGTGACGGGCGAGCGGCAATATCAGGCTGAAATTCTATACGGGCTTCCTTTTTTTTTTTTTTTTTTTTGTATTGTGTGTCTGCTTCCAGGCCATGCAGCCGGTGCACGTGTGCGTAGTTTCATACGCAGGGTTCTAGGGTCGACAGGTGAAGCCCGCTAGTTGTGATTCACTAGCGGATACTTCTTTTCTTTCTCTCTTTCTTCTTTCTTTATTTCTTTCTTTCTTTTTAACTGCCCATTTCTTGTGCTTGTGCATGCGAGTGCACTTGTAAGCGTGCGTTTAAACCATGTGACGCCCGATGTATTACGCCGATCGAGTTTGATGCCTCAAATTTATTTAAGCGCAGGGAACAACACAACAGCCACAGTTGCGTTATTTTGTATGCTGTAGTGAAATTTCAGTGATGATATGTCAACTAAGCAACTGATTAATTACTGCACTAATTCATCCTTAACTCAAATAACATTTTACCTGCCTCGGTAACTCAATGGCCATGGCGTTCTGTTGATGAGCACGAGCTCGCGAAATTGATGCCCGGTCGCATTTGTAGGCGGGCGAAATGCAAAAACGCTTGTGCACGTGAATTTGGCACATGCTGAAGAGTCCCAGGGGGTCAAAATTTATCTGCAGCTCTCAACTACAGCATCTCTCAAAGCCCCAGAGTTGCTTTGGGATATTAAATCCCATGAATTAGTCTAAAAATCGAATTAAACACACACACACTATTCTCCATGCCTAGAAATAAAGGGGAATGATTTTTACCAGTTGTCCTTGATGTGCAGCATGTGTGTTGGTATCGCAAGGTTAACCCTATATCATCTGATCAAAAAGCCATTCTGTATTTTTAGTGCTGATATGTTTATGAGTACAAATCAAATGAATCTGTAGTTTCCCTTGGATGTGCAAAAGCTAGAGGTTATACAGTGCAGGGAGGCAGTGTGCGGTTTCGCAGCTGTGCAGTGTGCGGTTTTGCAGTGTGCAGCTGTTTGCTTCTACGTTGACAGGTGTGCCAAATTTGAAAGTTGAAGCCCAGCCTTTGTCTTTATTTTGGCTCCACACAAGCTTCCTGTTTTTTTTAGGTATTTAACACTTTCTACAATGCTGAATTCATCCTGTATATCAGCTGCAGCTTGAAGAGGACTTATTGTTGTTGTTGGGCTCATTGTTCAAAAGTGGTTTGCCGAGCTTTTATACCGCAACACCATGCTCATGCCAAAACTTTGTTGCCTTCAACATCCATCCTGCTATGAAAGATGTCAAATACCCTGCAGTAGTATACCAACATTTGGATGAGGGGTAATCAAAGCAAGTGACACACTGCTATTTTCTCATATGTCCACATTTTTCTTCAGCCTTATTGTACAGTGAATTTTGATGCTATTGACCTTACCCGACAGACCTCACTCTCCTTTTAACATTGCCGTGAGATTCCAGCTTCAAGCCGTTCCTCATTGTGACACGCATGACACTGATGTTTGCCCTTCTAATGACAAACCAGACTCAAACTTGTACACATTGCTAAAGAACGAATGAATGTCATTTGGCAGATACTTATCACCAAAATGCAGGGAATTGTTGTTACAAGTAAGGTTTTACAAAAAGTGACACACCAATACATTAAAACATAATTGTCACTTTTGGAGCATTCCCTTTAGTGCCATTTTATTTTCTCAAAGGATACAGAAAAGGCAACGGATGGTTGGAAAAACATTTATTTCTACTTAATATTATACATCATTTATCCTTTAACTACTAAGTGCTGTGGCAAAAAAGTACAAAATTTACCATTAATATTTTCCCACCAAATTATTGCGTAATACATTCAGATGAAAAAATTATATATGTCGTTTATCTCTTATAAGTTATAATTACCCAATATATAATTGAGACAGCTAACCCGAAAAAGAGACTTCACCTCAGCATATGTATGAGGGTTCGAGCGTAATTATCTGAATAGCTTATGAAGAGACTGAAAGCATCAAAAGGTGGTTAAGTGTCAAATGCACTACGTGGACTGAGTTGATGAGCACAGCTCGTCTTTGGCAAGCAATGCAAAAGAAGCTGTGGTGGGGACGAGTACAGCTCGGGCTTGGTAGTTAAAGGGTTAAACTTCAGCAGACATTGGCTCTAAAAAGTGACACCTGCCATGTTCAATTGCTTCTGCATGTAAAGATTTCAGCCACTACACGTCACACCTCTCCAATTCACTTCAAGTGCTCTCTGTGTTCTTGAGAAATTGTCAAGTGCCTCATAATCGGGAAGTGGTTTTGGCACGTAAAACCCCATAACTTAATTTTGAATTAATTTGTCAAACTTTGTTCTTAGAGCACAGCCCTCGCTCTTTGTGATCACAAAGCTGAAAATGTCTGTGGAGGGAACTGTGCCAGCCACTCGAGCATGTGAGCTGCCAACTGCGAACATACTCTTATAATGAAGGCATGGGCCCATGACAACTCACATCTAACGGAAGACTTACCTGACACAGCTTTGTTGGACCCTCATCCTGAAACAACACATCTACAGAAGTGATAGCATTAGCCAAAATCATTGGTTGGAAATTATGGTACGGGAAACGCACTACTGGAACTTTGCTCATGGAAAGGCACGCGTTCGAAATGTGCTGCAGCCTGCAAAGCAGTCTGCGTGCACCTACAGAAAGGTTGGCAAAAAAGTGTAATCAATTGCAATAATTTGTTATGTGAACATGTAATGAATATGTAACTTATTCATAAAGATATATAACTTTTTTGCAACAATATAACCAATAAATGTTTTAGTAAATTCATTACTTGTAACATTCTACATATGTTTGTGCAAGGTTTATGAAAATTGTTTCTTTTTCAGGACACATCTTCCAGTGCCCATGTTCTCAAAGAACGACTTCAGCTTATGGAGCATCCTGAAGCAGTGCATAGGCAAGGTAAGTCTGAGGATAGGATAACGTTTTACGCAAATCTCGTGATATTAACTTGTTTCTTCCACGTATTTTAAAGCTTCACTACAAAAACTGACATATGCATTTTGTGGAGTGATTCGTGTGGTGTCGATTGCACATTCAATAAAGACTTGCGTATAGCCCCACATATCTAATCTGAACAGCAATTTGTACCCAAATACTGATAAGGTGTTGCATCTACAGGGATAAGTGCTCCATGCAAGATAAGGATGTAAAGTGGAACAGCTATCGCTGTGGTATGATGTTCACGGCCAGCCAGGCAGCTGTACAACCGAACTCTATAAATGCATCACCTGCAAGTTTCTTTTTTTTTTTTTTTAATAAGAGTGATGACTACGGAATGTAATTTCAGTGGCTATGAAAAGAAGCAAAAAAGCATTACTGATTTCCTTAGTACTGTATTGCTTGGTGAATGAATACCCATAGCTCTATGTTCATAATTGCCTTTTCTGTTGCAGCATATATATAGCAGGAATGAATGCAGCAAGTGATCATTGTCTTGCCAACAAGTTGTTTTTGAATGCACAGCTTATGTGTACGATTTCTCCAGTAATTTCCTAATTTTCCTTCAATCAGGGTTGTCTTACCTAGAGATTCAATCGTGCAGTTTTCTTTATTCCAGTTTATTTGTTGAGAATGGTGATGGGGGGGGGGGGTGATTTAATGTCAACAATACAAAGGTTGAAGAACGGCAAGTCGATAAGTTTAGCTCTATTCCGAGGAGTATTGTGGACTGCTGTTCAGCATGGTGTTTGTATGCTGCACTAACAAAACTATACTGATTTTCTTTTCATAGATATGCTAGGCTTGTGTGGAGAAGTGTAAAAAATCAGCCAAAACGCGCAGTGCAATGAATGTGTCTTATACAGTGGAATCTCGATAAACGGAAAGCACTTAAATGGAACTGCCGCTTAAACGGAACACCGTCCTCATGGTTAGTTGGCTTTTTATTCATGCAGTGCTTTCTGCAATGTCTTTCCGTAAGTGGAACACCTGATAAACGGAACGAGTTATCCTGGTCCCTTGAGGTTCTGTTTAAACAGAGTCCACTGTATAGCAGACGAATTGCGAAGTCGGTTAACAAAGCAGCAAGAAAAGGTTTGGTTACAGGCTATGCACACACTCTAGGGAGTCGGTTGTTAAAATTTCACATTGTACATAAATGCTCATTTTCACAAGATCACGTAAGCCCTCTAGCAAGACGGACTAAATATTTGAAATTCCGGCTCGTTGTTGCCAGCTCCAGACACCAATGTTTATATTTGTATGTTGGCTGTGTTTGCATCTTGTCACCATTGTACTTTCTATTAGCAGTGTCTTCAGCTAGGCCTCCTGTGACAATTAGTGGCATGTTTATCTTTCAAGGCTTGATGGGCTCTTTTGTGCCCTAGTGGACCTTATGGTTGTTTGTATACACAGTTAAATGTTTGATGAAAATTTGTCTGCTCAGGTGCTAGGTTTAGCAGATGCACCGCACCCATCATTGACAGGATGCATCTGAACCTTACTATGTTTTCTGTGGTGTTGGTGTGTTCAGGATGTAGTGTGTTTCAGTCTGCACATAAAGGCACGAAGGCCAGTAAGTACTGCTGAATAAGTTTCATCTGGCTGTGTTTGGGCAGTGTAGGGGTGAGGTGTGGGAGATGATGGACAGCTACCTGGTTTTACCTCCTCCTTCACTTTCTTCCTATGACCTGATCTTGTACACATATTAACACACTTTCCATTCATTTCGCCGAGCATGGGGAGGTGAGATAGATGCATTATTTTAACTTCGGCCGAAACCTAAATGTAACCAAGTTTCGGGTCCTTCTGTTCTACCATTTCCCTATTGGATGTGCGTATGAAAAACTTTTACAGGTGGGTAAACACCTTGAAGGGGGTTTTCAGTATCCACAGCGTATAAAATGAAAAGACTGAGTGTATTTTATATGGTGCACTGAAAATTTTTTAACCCTTTCAGAGTCAATTATTTTCACCTTATGCGACCGCCCAGGGTCTTTTTTTTTTTTTTTTATTGCAGATTCCAATTTGCTTGAGGGACCTATTTCGAAAAAAAATTACCGCATTTCTAGGGGGACCGTTAAGTGAGAAAAAAATATTGTGCGTTGGTATATATGTACTGTTTATTCCTGAATAACAACAATAAAGAAAGGAAATAAACTTATAAGAATTCAAAATTTGATGCATTGTTATACAAATAGTTCAGGGCTTAGAACATGTGTACACAAGAATATTTCGCAAGTCTCAAATGTTCATGCTCTTAGACTAATATTTATGTCCATAGCGTAATCGAACTGCGTAGGTGAGCGCACTCAAGAAAACTCTGTGGTTGTGTGCCCGTCAAGAAAGCTAAACGTTTGACAAACTTCCGCTAATCTTCATCTTATTGCCAACCAGAGGCAATTACTTTTCGCGAATCTCAAAAAAAAGAAAAGAAAATGCATGCACGGCACCATCCTTCCTATACGCGCACCCCTGTGAGCACTAAATGAGTGGGAAACAGGCGGTCATCCTCTGAGCAATTAGTAACGAGATAGCTATCAGTTTTGCGAGTGTAAGAAGGCGAAACTGCCCATGGAACAAAACCCAAATCGCCCCCCGCCCGCACGCGCTTTAATGCACGAGTGGTAGTATATAAACGCGCCAGAGTAAACTAGCTCTAAAAGAGAGAGGCGCGAGAAAAATATTCCCTGTATTCCCACATAATGGAAGCACATGCCAGGAAAAAAAAAAAAATTCAGGAAATTGGTGCGCTTTTTAAACATATAACCGTTGCCGTAACTATACGGCATCGACCATTTTGGACTTGTTCTCGGAGCCGTATATTGATGTTATGACCCTGAAAGGGTTAAAGAACGAAGTATTTTATTTGTGAAAGGCAAACGACCATACCAAGAGGTGGTAAAATTACTGTTTTTTTTTTTTTAACCCGTTCTGGCTTCCTGATTTTGCCATCATAAACAAGAGACTGTCGTCATTTCACTTGTATCAGTTTTTATGACCTACATTAAAAGAATGAGCACGTTTTATGCTTAGCCATGTATCCTTGCCATATGCAGGAATTGTCCAAGATCACAATGCCCGTTGTGTTCAACGAGCCATTGAGCTTCCTACAGCGCATTTCAGAGAACATGGAGTACAGCCACTTGCTTGTTCAGGCCGATGAAGCTACCGACCCCATCGACAGAATCGAGGTACTCAAAGAATATGGTAGAATTGTGAACCATGTTGAACTTGCAGCCATGTTTTTCAGGATGGTGTCTTGCCTGCTATGGAGTATTTCTACGTTTCTTTAAAGGGCCCCTCACCAGGTCTGGCCATATTGAGCTGACAAGCGCAGAGCATACAATGCGCACTAATGATCGTGCTTACAAAGAATTACATTGATACGCGCTGCGGAAAGGTCTGAAATTTCAATCCGAATGCCGTTTTCCCTTTCTCTCGCACTGACCGCGCTCAAAGCCGGATGGTGACGTACTCGTGTCCACAGTATCACGTCACTCGTGGTGACACGTGACTTCGAGAATTATTCAAGGCAACATCTGTTATTTGTGTGATCTGTTGCTTTAATTGACGAATTGAAGTTCAGAGAAATAATAAAACACACAAACGAAAATTTTTTGTTTTACTTCGCACCGAAGCAAGAAGGATGTACTTCCGCTTCATCTGCTTGTTCCCACTGTCGTGCAGTCACGTGCACAGGTACCAAAACTACGCCATTTTCTGCCATGTTCCAGCACGTGGTCATGCTCTGCGATCCACTTGTTCTGTCTTAGTATTCGTCTAGCACTGAATGATACCGCTAGTCATGTGTCCTTGTGCACAGCGTGCAAAATCGTGCGCTGCGCGAAACCAGACAGTCACAACAGCTCTCGCACAAAACCATTAGCAGAACTGCGCAGCGCTGAAAAAAATAATAAAGCATTAAGGCAGGGCCCGTGATGTACGCGTCACGCAATCCTTGAGGTCCGGTATGGGAGAAAGCAGGGAATGAATTTCGCTTGCAGATTCTAGACTGGGCAAGTGGAGAAAGTGTCTTGCTCAGCAGTGGGGCTTGCCTCGTGAAATCAGGGGTTCGCGACACTGAAACATTTCTGTCTCTGCTATTAATGAGCCGATTTAAAAAATTTTTTCGGCAGAACACTCCCTAGAGGACACGTAACAACTTCCAGTGTATAACCAAAATTTGCTATGGGGTCTGGTGAGGCACCCTTTAAAAATAATGCTAGTATAGTTCACATTTTATAGTGAGCACAAGAGAAGAAAGCCAAAAAGTTGTTTTAATTTGCCGATCTGGGACACAGGATTTGAAAGGATTGGCTGCTAAGGGTGTGTCTTGATGTCCCAGTTTTCGATTGGCAATGTGTACTTCTCGTGAGCATTCTTAAATTGCACGACATGGCATTGGTAGCAAGTGTCCCATGACTATGACAAACCGCATCAATGTTGCAGTGCTATTAATACTGTTGGGCCTTGCCTCGATTCTTGCTCCTAGGATGTTTCACACTGCAACCAAGAATATGTACAATATCAAGTGTTATGGCAGTTTTCATGTGCCTCAGAAAAAGACAACTTGTATCCTCCAAGAATAAAAAGTTTGCCAATATTTTACTCTCAAATAAATTTAAGAATGTGCCTTTATCACACAACTATATTCCACCATCCTCTGTTATGTCCATCCATGCAGCTGTTCTTGTGTTTGTTGCTGATAAAACCTACTCTATGCAATTTTCTTGCAGCAACACAGTTATGCCTTTGTACACTTTTCTCAGTTGCTTAGTTGTCTCTAAGAGAAGCCACTACTTCTACTTCAACACATCTGATTTGGAGGAATCTGTGTCCTACACAGTCTACATTTGCTTATGCTTGCCGTTTCGTATTGCTGCCTCTTAGAGATGCACCCAATCTCGGTACACAATGCACGTTCACAACCCAGTAATGTCTTTTTATGGTGAGTGTGTGTGGGACAGTTAGAGCACTTATAAAAGTTTCTTCTAAACACGCCTCTTTCATTTGCAGATGGAGAACGAATGTGTAACCAATCAAGCCTAGACTGCATTACTGATACTAGGTGTAGCTGACTAGATGCCCACATGACTTTAAACATTCACTGCTATTTCGTGGCTTTAAAGGACCCTGAACCACTTTTTTACAAAGTGGAGAAATGTATTTGAAGGTAAAATAGACTACAATCGAACCCGACTATATCGAGCCTGTTTACATCAAATTATTCTGTATATTGGACAATTTCGGAACACGATATAGTTACAATGAATATATATAGGAAAAGTCACGCCTACATCAAACAAAAGACTCCCTATATATCGAACGACAAGCGGCGCAGAAGTTCTCCCAGAAGTTGTCTTTCCCTCATGGCAGTGGGGAAATCCGGCAGCATGGCTCCGTCCAATCGCTCTTCCTACCATGACCGCGCTGCTTTGGGTGAACCATCGACACACCCCTGCAAAAAATGATCCTGACCTGCCCGCAGCGCTTGCTCAGACAGCCAATCAGAGGTTCTTGTGCCCTCGTCGTGCCAAAGTTTAATTGCTACGCAGGCGGCCGCAGTTGAGTGGGAGGATGCTGCTGATGGGAATTAAACTAGAAAGCTTTGGATAAAATTTTAATTTGCAAGTTCTCTGCCTCCAATATTACAAGGATTTTTCATTTCGATTTCTGTTATACATATGTGCCAACTTCATAATGGGGTAGATGTTTTCTAAAACCAATAATACAACTTTACGTGGAAAGTAACTTTCAGTACACTTAAACTTGCTATAGTTTGCAGTGGGTAAGGGTTATTTGTACAATTAATGGAAACCTTGTGTATGCTTTAAAATTCTCTATAGTCGGATACAACTTTAGAAAAAAGGGGAGGCACCGCCCAGATGACCGAAGCATGACAGCCGATTGCCTCCGCGACTGAAATACTCCCACTCGAAAAATCGTGCTCCTGAAACGCGTAATTCTCGGTATAAATAAAAACTTTTGTATTTTGATGACTGGTTTAGTAGAGCTCTCATGTGCTACAGCACATGCCGTATAGCAACAGAAAAATAACCCCGTGCCTTCTACAACGCTGTTCGTCGTCTGCTCTTTAGCTTCATTGCAAGTGACAAAAGTAGAAAAAGCAGCTCTGCATGGCTTTTTCGCTTGTTTACATGTACACGGCGTGTCTACTACTCGTTTTCCCAGCTTAAAATGAATCAGTTGATATTGAAAAAGTACTTATATAAAATGCATTTATCGAAGCCATTACAAACCTGGGGCAAGAATACGGGCGAGGCAGGAAGGTACAAAAATGCTTCATTCATCGTTTTAAATAAATACTCTTCGTTTTAAATAGCATAAAATTTATATTTTTGGGTTTTGTGTTTTCACAATTTCACAGCACGCATTCTACAGCTTGCGCGTGCAGTGAGCACTGGTAGACAGCAATCAGTCGACGGTGCTACACAACGCTCGAACACCGTTGTTAGACGCTCGGTTATCTCACTGCTGACAATGATCGTTCACGCTAAGTTGACGGCGACAAATCTTTGCATTGAAGGCTTCTTCTGCAAATATTTTCTGTTGAGACACTCGTAGGTTTGTTTCATGTGCGCACACTTTTCTGATTTCTCCTGAGAATGGTTTTGCTCCATCACTTCACCCCATCAGTCGAAAAACGCAGCGACACAGTACACGAACACACCCGCCGCTAACAGTAGGCACCAGTCTTTGCAAAACTTTTCTCGTCATAACTTCACTCGGGAGCGAAATAAAACAACATGGAACAAACACGCAGGATGTGTGTTCGTAGCGGTTGCCGTGGGATCCTGTTTTCAGGCAAAGCGTAGCGCAGCGCCAGCGATGCTCGCTGCAATGTTCTTTCGCCGGATCACGGCTCAGAATAAACGAACGCGGCACATATGCCGTATCGTAAGCTCGTAGTAATATTTCCGGCATGATAGACCATCACAAAGAGTTCTGGAATGCACTCTGACGAGGGGCTGAAGCACACAGCTGACGCGACCTCACCCAGTTCGAAGCGCGGGCGCCCATTTTCTCCGTCGGTGGGCTCACCAGCCGTCCGGCTGATGACGTTAGTCCAGAGTGCGCGCCCATTAGTGGGTGCTCGTGTGCCTCCACCTCGGAGGAGTAAATGCCCTCTTCTTTCTAAAGTTGTACCCGACTATAGTGAGCAGTGGCATTCAGTGTCACAGTTGTCACTTGATTCCTCATCATCAAGCATATGATTCTATGGTTTACCTCATATTTTTGCATTCTTTGAACAAATCAAAGATGGTATATGTAATGATCCCATTTGCTCAATATTATTCCTTATTATCAACCAATCGCGACTAGCAGCCGATTGTAGTGGTAATGTAGATGGAGCACCCCGAGGAGCACTGGCAAAGCATAATAAAATAAATTGGAGTAGAATCATTACAGTATTCCGCATTGCACATCCCTGGAGACCTTCTAACCCTTCACATGTGGGTTTCACATGTGCTGTCACTACCATTGGAGCAAACGTGCCTCATATGTCCGTGTAATTGCTATCACAATAAAATTTACATTGGGATCGTAGCACCTGTGACATTACATCAAGAAAGCCTCATGGTTGTAGGTTTTGGATTAAAGGAAAATTCTTTTCGTAAATGCATATTTTTTTTAAATGTACGAAAACAAACGTAATTGACTTAAAATCTTGGAATGTTTATGATACTAGTGGACATTTGCATGCTCACATTCGAGGTCGTTTACTATTGCACACTGCATATATATATATATAAATTAAATAGAAATGTTCTGTACAGCATGAGACCCTGAGAAATGCCAATGATTGTTTTGTCTTGCAGCTAGTGACTGCTTTCGCAGTGTCTGCACTTGCATCCAACCTTGAACGATTAAGCAAACCCTTCAACCCACTGCTTGGTGAGACATACGAGCTAGTCAGGTAGGTGGCCGACTCCATATTCCATAACCTGTAGCAGTGCTTCAAGCTTTGCTGCAGCTCTTGAAGCCTTTTCGGTTGTAGTTTAGGGAGGATAATTTTGGCTTGCATATGCCTTAAGGGAACACATCGCATAACTTTGGTCGACTGTAATATACTGAATTTTCACTTTTTGGACTGTCTTAAATGGTAACGAAGTGTGAGCAAAGGTATACTATTCAGTCATCTTGAGTTGCTTGGAATATTTTTTCATTGTATACCCTATATACATGTACATAGTTCATACCAATGATGTAAAATGGTAAATCTTTGTAGGGCTGCAGTTACATTTCAAAAGGTTGTAGAGTGTGTTTGGAAACATAAGAGTTGGTTTCCATGGTATATCTTTTAGTGGCTGTTTTTTTTCCTAGGTGTCCTGAATATGGGAGTCCTACAAAATATGACTATTCTTTTGCCCCCCCCCCCCCAAAAATAAAGAAAATGCCATGCCTGATTTAGCTCTTGATGATTGTTGATGGAGCTAACGAGATTACCGAATTTTAGATAGCTTGCTGTGTTTGCTTCGCCACCTCATCTACATAATGTGTGAATGAATGAATGAATATTTAATCTCACAGGATGGCCCAAAGCCTTATTGGGGTGAAGGGAAGCAAGGAAAGAGTACAATAATATACTAATATTGGACCCTGCAGGCCAGCTTCTGCTATGCGTGTCCGTATTGTAGGATGTGCCAGCTCTGTGCACATCATCTGTTTTTATCTTTCCTAGTTGTTGATATGACGCACGACTTATGTGAGGTGCAACACAAGATTGTGTTTCTTTTTCTTTTTCTTTCTTTCTTTCTTCCTTTCTTTCTTTCTTTCTTTTTTAAGTTCATGCAAGCCAGGCAGACTTGCAGTGAACATGCGTTAACACAGAAGTTGTCCAGAGAACTTCACTGGAGTAAGCAAAAAAGGAGGGAGGCTGTTACGTGGCTTTTGACATTGGGGCCCTGCAGTTGCACCACTTACGTCTGACTGTTCTACTACTATTTCTCTCTGTGCAGAGAAGATGTGGGCTTCCGAATGGTGTGCGAACAAGTGAGTCATCACCCACCCGTGAGTGCATTCCACGCCGAGTCATCCCACTTCAAGGTTCATGGCTCCGTATACCCAAAACTGAAGTTTTGGGGTAAGTCGATCGAGATCAAACCTGAAGGCCATCTGACCGTGGAGCTCCTCTCGTGAGTAACCTGATTCCGAGGATAGCGTTGCAACACCCAATGATAAGCCCTTCCTAGTTTGAGATCTTGCAAAGCCTGTAGCACTTGCACAATGTCCTGTTTACTGTAGTCTGTGCTCGGGTACGAGGGCAAATCAGAAAGTCTTTGCACATATCTTTTTTTATCCAAATTACGGCCGTAAATGCGAAATCAACATATCCATTCCCAGCAGTGGACCTTTCTTGGACCAGTTCGGCCTTATCTGTCAGTAGCTCCATGGCATAGCGCTGCCGTCAGTTGTTGAAGGTGGCAGTTGTGCTTCACATGTCTACGGCATATAAGCAACAAAGTGCGATTAGTTTTCTATGGAGCAAGGGACGAACTCCCATTGATTCACAGTGAAATGCAGCCCACGTATGGGGAAAGTGTCTCGCTTTGAGAAATGTGAGGTGGTGGTGATGTAAGTTCGCAAAAGGCCAAAGACTTGCATGACAACTGCAAATGCATGACAGTCAGCCGGACGAATTCTACTACAGGGGCATCTGAAATTTAGTGCTGCGATGGGAAAAAATGTCTGAACCGGTGCAGGGACTATGTGGAAAAATAATATATGAGGTACGTAGAATAGCACATATATTAGTAATTACCTGTATGCACCTCATTTTGGCTAATAAAAATTGGGGGGATAACTTTGTGATTCGCCCTCATATATCTAAATATTGAAACGATAGCTTCCTTTTGCCCTTTATTATTAAAATCGGAGTTTGCAGAATATGCACTGTACAATGTCATTGCAATTCTGTTTGTGGTTCGAATTGTGTAGCTCATTGGACAAAAGTTTTGAGAGCAGTTGACCAACAGGTTTATCGATGGTGTTTGTATAATGCTGGTAACTAGGGTTGTTCATTCCCTTCTCTGATGATGGCATTACTCTCGCTAGACAATATGTGGAAATCGATTGCCCTGTGTGGTAACATTCTTTGCTCTAAACAACTGTAGTACCTGTGCTTGGTCATGATGTCCATGTTGATCAGCTCACTAAGGCAGTCCATTCTCCATTGATTTTAGGCATGGCGAGTCATACACATGGACCAACGTAAACTGCTGTATCCATAACATCATTGTGGGAAAGCTGTGGTTTGAACAGGTATGCACAAGCACCCAGCATTTGCATTTCTGCTGTAACAACATATGTTCCGCTTGCTTTTTACAGTATGGCCTTATGGAAATTGTCTGCCAAAAGTCTGGACTGACGTCATCACTCACATTTAAGCAAGCAGGCTGGTTCTACAAAGATTTGCACCGGATAGAAGGATTTATTTTTGACAAGCAGTAAGTTCACACCGATGGTGGAGTGTTGCAAGGATTTGCGGTGTATGAAGGTTTTTTTTAATGATCAATAATAAGTAGTATGGCGAAGTAGTAATACAGTCAAACTTCATTATAATGAAGTCGCATTAGTTATGAAAGTATCTTTGTTATGTTATATGTTATGTTAAAAGCACACACAGAAATCTGTGTTCAAAAAATTGTGATCAGGTTTATGCAAAAAAAAAATGCAAGCGGGTAGCCTCCGATGTGCCAGCAAAGGGTCTCCTGCAGAATTCGATAACTGTCGGCACCTTGCAGTGCCGATACGAGAGATGGGAACCACAATACATTACATATATGCACTCTGCACTGCTGCAAAGATGCAACCATGCTATCGGTTTTATCATGCAAGAGTGGTACGTTGGCTTGCCAACTATGGTCCAACTGAACCTAGCTGCTGCCGCCGCCAGACTACTCGCACACAGAGGGGTCTGCATGTGGATCCATACTGCACTAGCACGCCTGTCAATCTAGCCCATGTGTCTAACCTCATGCTCAATTACTGATAAGGTCTATGAGTGCGAACATACTGATGGCAAGCTTCTCGCAGTGGCTTGTGTTACCAGCCACTCTGCCAGTTGCACTGCTTAAAGCTCCTAGGGCCTAACCCATGCCACTTTATTGGGAGTCGGCAACCAAAGTTGTACTGTCATGTCAATTCGATATAACGGCAACTTTATTCACAGCTGCCTAAGTTTGCAGCATTGTGCAAGCGGTCCATGCCCGAAACATCATGCGCCGTCCGAAATTTTGGTTACCGCATTTACTCGACAATAACACACTTGCTTAATGAACACACCTGTCAATTTTCCAATCAAAAAGTTTTTTTTTTTTTTTCTTCACATAATAACCGCATCCTGAATTTGCTGCCTCAAAGTAGGAGACGCACGGTACTGATTTGGCGCCTGATGATCCGAAACAGCAGCAGGATCCGAGGCGCGTTGCTCTGCCGTAGCACCAAATCGGACACCTAGCCTATGAGAAAAGTGGGAGGCACGGTCTGATATGGTGTTCATTGTGCCAAAACGGCAGTTGGATTCGAGGCATTTTGCCGTGCCGTACCGCCAAATTGGGCGCTTGGCGTGCAACAAAAGTAGGAGACACGCTATGATTCGGCATCTGATTTGGTCCAAATGCCAGTAGGGCAGCCAAATCCGAAGCACTGTGTCGTGCCGTAGCACCACATCGAATGCCTAGCATGCGACAAAAGTAGTAGATATGCTGCGAAGCAGCATCTGATACGGCGTATGACGCACCGGAACAGCAGCTGGACTTGAGACGTTTTGCTAATAGTAGTAGACACACAGTACGATTCGGTGACCAATAGACCAAAAAAGCAGCTGGAAGCAAACTGTTTTGCCATGGTATAGCGCCTTATTGGACACCTGATGTGCGACAAAGTAGGAGACACGCGGTACGATTCACTGTACAATACAATATCCAATGCACTGGATCGTACACCTGACCAGAGGAGTTTTGCCGTGCCATAGTGTCCAGGATATAAGAAAGACATAACAAAGTATATTCGGGTATTTTAGGCCGAAAAGAAAATGTGTGATATAAGCAGGTGAAATTCTTTACTGTTACATCATAATAGCAAAATTCATTTGTTTATTTTGTCAAATATGCAGCTTAGGCTAAATTGTTTTACGAGTGCTCCTGAACTATTTGAGCACAAACCCACCAGATTTTAGATTTTTTTTTTTTACTGCTTCCAGGAATTCTGTAATGGAAGCAGTAGTGAGAACACTGTTTGCATTAGCTTGCCCTAGTTAACTGAGCTATTGCAGAATCTTTCCACAAACACAAGCACATCCTGCAAGAACAAAAAAGCCGCTGATAATGTCTTGTTAATGAATGGCTATATTCCTATTGATTTGCCTAAAAGAAAACTGTGTGGATCTGTAAACTCTAAATATTGATTATTTTATAGCTCTTAAAAGTTGCCTTCAAATGATGAAATCTTATGTCTTCGTCAAGCTGAGCACAACAAGGACATGCTCATCAACATGCTATTCCTAGCGTGTAAAGGAAGTCACTCTCTAAAAGAGTGTTGCTGCTACAACCTTTCTGGACACGCAGTATTAAAGCATGCCACCTTCTGCATAACAGCTGTCAGTTTAAGGAACGTTAGCCGTGGCTTCCTGAGAACAAACACGTAAGAGCGCAGCAACCGCAATGCCACTCCTCACAGCTGATGTTCTCCCCATAATTGAGTTGGATTTTTGAAAATTGATTTGTTAATGGAAAATGAAACACTACTGAGCATTTTTTAAACTTCAGTGAGGCAAAGAGGTTTCAGTCTTATTCATTGGGAAAGGGACATTTAAAGGTGGAAAAGGCACAAAAATGAATTCCCTATCTGTGAATATTTCCTTAGCATTTTTCGGTTAAAGTTGAAATCTTTAATCTCGGAAGCATTATAAATTGCATGCCAGACTGGCTTCTCGAAGTTACTTCTCTAAAATTCGCTTTGTATGCTTGGAAGGCTGGACAGTGGTCTCGTCACCATATTCATCGACAGTGCAATACAGGATGATAGTATTGGAACAAGTACATGCACACATGATCAAATGTGAAGACATGCTATGTCCGAGCAAATCGGGCGACAGTACCATAATTCAAAGCAACAACTATGATCATGCCATGCCACTTTGTACAGTGGCTCAATGTTTGTCGTATAGTATACACCTAGATGTTTCTTCTTTGCTGCTACTCCTGATGCATAGGCAACGCATAAATATTTTTATAGATGCAATAAAACTCTTGATTGTAGGGTTCCCTCGCCAGTAAGTTGAAAGTGGGAAGTCAAAGAAGGCATGGCAGCTATTGTGCTTTAACTGCCATCTACAAGTGCAATCACTTGTGATTTTTTTCGTCACTTCAGCTTCAACTCTGTGTCTGACAGAACAGCTTGCTTGTTTCGACTTTTGCTGTTGTAGTTTTACTTAGATAGTGAAGAGATAGATTACAGTTTTTGTTTACTGATCACTGCAGTTGTTGTGTTGGTGTAAGTATTCCTGGTATGTGTTGGTGTAAGCATTCCTTCACATCCAAATGACCATGGGACATTGCAGCCCATGGTGAAGTTTAGGAAAAGCTAGGCAGGGTTCCATTTTCCAATAACACATCAATTTTCAGAAACCAAATAAAGCTGTGAGGTTTAACATCTCAAGACAACAAACAATTTATGAGATATGCAACAGTGGGAATGCTCCGGATTAATTTCAAGCACCTGAAGTTCTTTAATGTGCACCTAAATCTGAGCACACGAGCATCTTTTGCATTCTGCGTCCATCAGAATGCTGCTGTGGCAGCTGGAAATCTAACCTGTGATCTTTTGCTTAGCAGCAGAAAGCTGTAGCCACTTTGCCAGGTAGTGCATAAATTTCGTCCATAGGACTTGAGTTCTGTTTGCGTCTGTTAAATACGTGAGGTTCTGCTTTTTTTTTTTTTTTTTCAGAAAATCTCGTCTGCGCTTTCTGTACGGCAAGTGGACAGACTACCTCAAGGCAGCACCTGTGGCAGAATACGAGGAGTACATGCAGACCCATAACTTCCGTGCGCCAGACCAGCCTCCACTGGGCAGCTCCACATCAGCAAGTGCGGGAGCAAGTCCCGCGCACACACCCAAGCGCATGTATGCCAAGCTGAACAGTTTGACGCGCTCCCTGACGGGAGGCTCACAGGGCGACATGCCAGGACCCAAGGTGCGTGTTGCCTTTTCAACAATGCATAAAGTGGTTTCTTCTGGCTTGGCCCTACTAGGCCCGTGAGAAAGATATGGTAGCAGTGCTTTGCCAACAGTACAGTTTGCAGGCTATCCATGCTAGTGGTGTGTACATATGGCACACATGCATGCGTGGCAGGGTGAGTGTGAGACAAAGTGAAATGAAGTGGCAATGGCTGCATTTATCAGTCACAACAGCGAAGATCTGAAGAGTGCAGTCATGCAGTAGATGTCCATGTTCAATGCAAAATCCACGTCTGGCTTCTTCCTGTTCTAGAGCCACATGCTCGATCAGTCGGTTGTTGGGGATAGCAATTTTAACACAGTCGGCTTTCATTTGTTGAACCTTGACGGGACAGGCAAAATTGATCTAATCATCTGGTGTTTTGAATTAAACAAAGGCAGAAAAAATTCCGAGACACATTCCTTTTTCTTACTTTCTTTTTCCGTTTCAGTTTATTGTCCATTCACGACACAATTCAGTAGATAAAATAAGTATACAGACAAGGGTCCCCAAGTCTAAACACTGCACCGGAACCCTTGGATCGCTGATTCATTTGGCAGTGTTTGCTCGATCCCAACAAGCCCCCGAATCAAATGCACACCCATTTTCTATGTGTCCAAAGCAGAAAGAAAGCATGGAAATTACGTAATTTCTCTATTATTAAGGCTTTGTTTGCAATAATATTGATGCCTTAGAGATTCTCAAGCACTAATCTATCACTTTAGCTTGACTTAATATTTTCCTTTAGTGTCCCTTTAAAAAATTCTGTATAGTCTAAAAAAAAAAAAAGATAATTTGAAAGCTATCTATTCTCTCAAGCTACTCTAGACTAGAAAATCACATTTACTGTTCTGGTTGTTTCCCACTGCAGAGCCCTGAACCGTGTGACCTGGATGATGGGGAGATTCCCAAGAGTGACTCGACATACTCACTCGACATCCCAAACTCCCGTCTTCTTTGGCGAGTCACTCCACGACCGGAGTATGCAGCCCAGGTAGGCATTCTAATAGAGTGGACAGCTAGGCAAGTTTTTTGCAATTCATTTTGCTGCCAACTTAGCAACAAGTCCGCTTGACTGAATCTTGGCTCAGTTTTGTTTTAGTTTAGATGGTCATAGGAGCATTCTTCTTGCAGTCGATGCCGCTGCAGTTGCTTGGAATGAGCTTATTAAGCAGCGCTCACCTGTAAAACTCAAGCGCACTTCAAACAGTACCAGTGCAGTGTATATTGAGTTGAGTAGTAGATAGAGCACTGCACGTTGCGGTGCTTACCTGAAAGCCTGGTCCCAGCCTGTGTAAAGTGTTTTTTGGTGCACTAGGCTAGTCTCGAGCTTGACGCCACAAGCTCAGGTGGGGGATGGGCCGGCCTGTTCACTGATGGTAGGTTGGGCCTTTGCACAGAAGTGGCTGTTCTGCATAGATGTTCGGAATTCTGCGTGAAGCTAGTGACAAGTTGGAAAAACTGGCTCTTAATTACATTGGTAAGCAAAATAAATATGTGTAATTACTTCATTCTTTCTTGTTTCTACAAAAACAAGCATTGTTTCCATGAATACAAAGGAAATAAAATTCTGCCAGAAACTGTTTGTGATGCAATTCAACTGTTATTGCTTTTGCAATTGCACTATGTTACTGCTCTCAATATGGCTATCTTATTATGATTGCGCTATTTTACCACTTATTATTTACTGATTTACTGCACCGCATTAGGAATTGCTTGGGGGTTACTACAGTATGAATCGATGTCTTCCACATTAACCACATCTGCAGTGTTCCCTGCGGGCCTTAAATCTGTACTCGAGATGTGCTTCATCTTGGGCTCTGCAGGGTCGGTGTGGCAGCGCATCATTCATTATTTACGTGCCTGAGTTGCGCTATGCATGCTTGAAATTTCAGCTGCTTTTGCTTGCTGTTCACCTGACAAAACTTCAAGCTTTTTCTTGCTGCAAGAACTATTTAATAATCAAGAGCAGTTTTTATAAATGTATAGATCTTAAATTTTTAATCAGGATTGTACACTAAAGCTTTAAATGAAATGCTTTGCCAGAAATTTCTTACTCACCCTACGCAGAGGCCAGCCTGTGCAGTGCTAAAAAGCAGATTTCTTTTATGTGCTGTTTGATATCTCTGCTTACCTACCGCAAGTTGCTTCTTGTTGAGCTCTTTAGAATGTGTAAAGCATATTCTGTTGTAGCTGTCATATTGACTACTAAAATAATAGCAGGCATATTTTTCACATTAACTGACACATCATAGTTGAACACTGTGAACTGAAGGTACATGTGTTTTTAGAAGATTATGGACCATGGGATTTGAGAAAACGCTTCATATTTTTGTGGCTTGCACACAGCCTAATGTTCAAATGTCCAATCTGTACTAGTACAGTTGAACCCACTTATAACAAACAATATTTAAGTGCCATGGAAATTCCATTGTTATAAGCAATAATTGTTATAACTGGGTTGCATGAAACAAAAATTACAATTGGGGACGTCATAGCTGTTCTGAGAATAGTAATGGTGGGGAGGCCAGTTCTCTACCCCACCACTTTTCTCCATCCGGCTTCTGATTGTGTGGACTCATTTAGCTGTTTTAACTGCTTTCTACGCACTCCAATCACGTGTTGTTAACAAGCCATGGCTGTCGGCGTTCAAGAATGGAGCTGCTATAACAACTGCAAAGAAGAGTCATGGGCGGCCAGTGACACACAAGCTCTGCCGAGCCACCGCATTGGTGGTCGGAATGCAGGAAGGTTTCCGTGGCAGCATCTCAGCTTGAGAGATCCAGAAGAAACGCTGGAGTGAGATCGCCACAAGCATCTCGGCACGTTTTTCCCACTGGCTTGCACGAGAAAACCATGTCCGTCAGCCTTGCTAGCTTTATGCGAAACTTGCTGACATCCTTCTCGAAGGCATCCAGGTGCTCCAGGCAGTGAAGTGGAAGGTCCCTCGCGAAAACAAGTCCATGAGGGACTGAATCATCTACAGGAGCTCCCAGGGAGAAAACATTGAGGCACGCTGCCCTACCGCGTCAGTGCTGCCATCGTAGCCGTCACTATCGCTATCCGATGCAAGCATGTTCGCAACGATCGCCTCATCGGTTAGAAGCACTTCATTTCCAAACCTATAGCAGTACGCTTTCTTTTCACCAGCAATGTCGTGCATTGCCGATGATCAGCGGGCTGATCAATCATCTTCCATTTTCGCAGCAATTCAAACGAGGTTGAGAAACAAGGTGGCCAGGAACGAGTTCGATGCAGTGAACAAATACAAGCACGAGCGACTTAATACGTTAGCTGAATTGTGCAGAATGAGGGCCATAGAATAAAGAACCAACTGTGAGGGCTGAACGAGCAATCTGGGAGCAGTGCCAGCAGTGTTGTCAGCACAGTTGGTACGGTCCATTCGTGTTTCGGAGGGTGGTGCAGAGCAGAGATACGGGCGCAGCCCATTCCTGTTCGGAGGGGTGGAAGAGCGATGGGAGAGATACGCTCAAGGCTGGCGTGCATCTCTCATGGAAAGAAACACGCGGCGGCAGTTGGGGTGGCGGGCACCCAGCAGCCAGACTTCATCGTTATAGCTGATAGGGTGGCATGGGGACATTGTAGTAAGCGGGTTATTTCCCCACAGAAAACATACGGAAGTTGACGGTACAGCAGCTTTTCATTGTTATAACCGATATATAGTTAAAACTGGTGTTGTTATAAGTGGGTTCGACTGTACAACATAACCTTGTTCCTACATTCTTAGAATAAAGCTCGAGAAGAAACATACTAGCTGGGAAAGACATACGATCTGAAGTCATTAAAAAATTTGGCAGACTACTGTAGTTGACATCTTCGTTATGCAAAGTGTTGTGTGAATCGTTGCAGCGCGAGTGCTGACACGCACATAGCTGTGGGGCCCAAGCAGCGCCAGACACTCATTGTCGTTTTTGCAAGTTTTCTAAGCTTACGCTTGCGTTCCTCAAATTCGGCCTGGATCAACAGCTGCAACAAATGCACGCCTGAGGCGTGCATTGTTGTGTTCATATTGTGTTGTGTTTTGAAACTGTAAAGGGAAAACAAAACGAAATCGAGCTGGTGAGCGACGTCGGAATACGCTGCCGACAGAGTGAAACATGGCACTCATCTTGCGCTTCCTGCAACAGGGAACGGCTGTGTGTTTTGGTTATCACCTATTTAAAATGTGCAGTGCGCTTCCGAAGGCACTGCATCACACACACGGCGAAATAGATAGTTAAAAGTGTTCATCGCATAGCTGTGAATACGACATTCGATGACCCGCGAGAAGATTTGCTGGTGCTGGAAGATGAAACAAAGTGCGTGCCAGCATTTTTACATGACACGCGTGCTTTGTTTCCTTTCTTGTTGACATGGGATCTAGCAGCCACAGATGTATCACACTGTATTGCAGTGTGGCAATACAGTCTACGCTCATTGCAACAGACCGGCGTACAAGAGACTTTTGGATGTAACGGACCATATTTCAACCTTAGTTTTTTCTACCTATTTTAATAATGCAATGAAGTTTGCTTTTCATGAACCGTGCTACAACGGACTATCGGCTACAGTTTACGAAATTGGCGACAATTTTTGTCAAAATCAGGCATGTAAAACGAACTTCTGCTGTGTCGACACAGGCTCTTGCGAGGGACAGCTGATGATCGCGGCTCAGTATTGCGCGCATGAGGCAGGAAGCGGAGTGGAAGCGCACGAGGCACAAGGGGAAGGTGAGGGACTTGGGCAGTTACTCTGGCAGCTGCTGCTTATGGTGTGGCCACATGGGTGCTATATCTTGAAAGTGATCAGCGATGTGGACAAGGTGCACCCAGTGCCGGTAGCTTCATATGCACTGTGCTTTTGATGTTTAGTTCACGTTGAAGTGAGAGACAGCACGAAGGTCAGTTTTCTCGCTGCTGCTACCGCGCTTCCTCACTCAGTTTTCACAGCAACTTTCCACGGTCATTGAGCGAGATGGATTCGTGTTTACTTGTCCGGGTGTGACGCCATGCTTGTTAATTGAGTTAGTAGATGAATGTTTATAACTTTATACTGCCAATAAAACTACTATCCTTACTTTGCATAGC
Source organism: Dermacentor variabilis (assembly GCF_050947875.1). Taxonomy (NCBI): domain Eukaryota; kingdom Metazoa; phylum Arthropoda; class Arachnida; order Ixodida; family Ixodidae; genus Dermacentor; species Dermacentor variabilis. The sequence continues at coordinate 73,080,337 of NC_134571.1, read as the reverse complement.
TGTCTAATTTTCTATCGCAATCTATGCTTTGCCTCTCAAGTAAAACTGACTTCTTTTGGTTTGTTTTTTACTTTGGACGTTTGTCACTCGCTCTTTGCAATAGCGTTCTTACACATCGTGACCAAAATTTCAGAAGTGAGGCGTTTCGGATATTATGGACTTCAGATAAAATGGACATTTTTTGTCGGATTATCAGGGTCTATTGTAATGAGAGTCGACTGTATACTGAATGTTGGTTCCGAAAGATTGCGTTTTCCAGGAACGTATTTGACGGTAAAAATTATGAGCCATTCCACTCTGTGAAGGATGACCAGCGAAGCTGTTTAGCTCACAACACAGACGTGACATAAAATGTTTAACAAAGGTACGAACATATTTATTGTCCTTATCGGTAGTCATTGTTATGATAGGTATGCGCACACATTGTCATATCACCTCTGTTATTGAATGCGTCCGTCACACAAGACATGAATAGCTCATGCCCTGTTAAGCAACGGTTCATACCACCGTAAATTTTTTAAATTTGATGCGGCCTCCCCATTACGGTGACAGAAGGGAAATAAAATTCTACACAGGAGTGATGAGGGGCAAAGGTGCAAGCTGTGGAAGAATATGACAATTCTCAAGCCATTGCTGAGGATGATAGTTGATGATAATGACTGTAGTTTCCCCTTGTGAATGAATGGCTCGTACCCCCTTAAGCAAAGAGTGGCAACGGAGCCAGCTGTGGTAGGAGACGAGGATGACGAATGCATGAGCAGAGGCACAAACGTGTTCACGTGGCTGCGCCGAGGGGCGCCAACGTGCTAGTTCGCGTGTTATTCATGGATGACTGAAGTGCCCTAGCCACATACAGCTTTGCTGTAAAAAGAATCGTAACTGTATTTGGTCATTCTTTGCGTTCTCGATCATGGACGTTGGCGTCTGGAAATCGTATGAAACGGAATTGCATCAACGGGGGGTTCTGCTGTATATGCAAACTACATAGTGTTGTGCAGTTTAACTGGCTAGTCAGGAAGTTCTTGAAAATTTTTTTTCGCAGATCTTGCAGTCTGTTAACGTTCGATGCCAACTGTACATTCAGCACAGCAGTTGAGTTGTAGCTGTTGGTAATAGCACAATAGTTGATTTCAGCTTTCCTAACAGGCTCTTCCCATTCACTGTTTCATGTGCAGTATTACAACTTCACTCTGTTTGCCATTGCGCTGAATGAGATGGAAGAAGGTATGGAGAAAAAGCTACCCCCAACTGACTGCCGACTGCGGCCAGACATGCGACGTTTGGAGGCAGGAGATCTGGGTATGCTTGTTTTCAATACAGTCAAACCTTTCTGTAGCAACTAAGTTGAATTTTGATGTATAATGCTTGCTTTATGCACATTCAACCACTTGTGCAGAGAGTACTTGACCGTGCCTTTGCAGCAATTTATCATGGCCACATTTACAAGTTAGATGGTGCAGCATGTAGTGCAAGCCACACACTCTGCTGTTCACTTTTCATACCAGCGTGACAGTAGACACTCAACCAAGGTGTTGTGTGTAACATTAAGTGGAAGAGTTGGTGTCAATGTGCAGTGGCTGGTAGCAGCAGTAGAGTGCCTGCTGACACACCAGTACTGCAAGTTTACCGTGAACTGAGTGCATATTACATACACTACCTAATTCTTACCTTCTCAGATGGTGCTGCAGCTGAGAAAAATCGTTTGGAAGAGAAACAGAGGGAAGCACGCAAACATCGTAAGAAGCACAAGGACATCTGGGAACCAAGGTGACTACTTGCTCTTACTTGAATCCTTTTCTCTTTCTGCTTATCTCGCATAAAGCTGGACTTCAAACTCTCTTAAGGCTGCATGGTGCCATATACAGTAAAACTTCGTTAATATGTATCCACTTAAGTAATTCCGCTTTAAATATAGTCACGATGAATCCCTCACCCTGTCGCCATCGGACTTAATGTATTGGCTGGCCACTTAAGCTGTAGTCGCTTAACGTATGCCAAACAGTTACTGCATAGTACACTTAAATTTTAATATAATAAAGTAGGTAAAAACAGCAGTTCCCTTCATTATATAAAAATATTGTTGTATTGAAATTCGACCTTTTATCCAAATAAATACAGTTGCCGATCAATTTTTCTTACATGGAAAGGGGCCGCAGAACTTTCCAAATCATTGGGCAATCGAAAAAAGCAAGTTTGAATGAGAAAACAATTCACTTTAATTTGTGAGTCGGCGACAAATGATATGGTTTCATGCACGTCGACATTATCTTCACGCTGGCGAAGTCAGCCACACTTTCACATGCACTCTGCCCCCACAGCCGATAGCATTGCCTGCACTGGGACACCGCTATTGTGAAGAGCGCTGGCAGTGAGGAGCAAATCCTTTGCCTGTCTGCCTCACTCCAACAAGTCACCGAAACTCGAGATTATGTAACCTCCAATACTAAGTGCACAGTAAAACAGCTTATATGATGCCACGCAGTCTCAGCATTTCCGCTCTTTGCATACGTGGCGGATTATCTCTAAAGCAGGGTGTGCCGTTGCATATGCGCTCAGCCATGCTTACAGCCATGCACAGCCCCCGCCTAGATGCATGCCAGAAATCTCGAAGCGCGCCAACTAACCCCCCAGCTCCGCTCCATGCGTGCGCTTGATCGCGTTACAGTGAGCGAATTCCCCTCCTCTTTTTCCCTTCGCTCGCGCCCGAAGGCAGCACTGCTGAAGCCGCCATCTTTCTCGTCTCACCCTCAAACACTTTAACTCGTGCCTAAACAGAAAGTGCCCGGGGCACGATAGGATCTTAATGCACTTGGACTTTACACGGAACATGATGCGGCTCCACTTTGGCAGTCGCTTTTGTCACACTGCGTGTGATTTGAGAGGTGCGTTTGCAAGCAGCCGTTTGGTAATTAAATCATTTGATGGTCTGTGTCTGCGGAAGTTTCCATTTATTGTCTCTGCATTTCTTCGCAGGAAAAGTGAAATTTAATTATATTGAAATCGCCTACAAACACACTTCGTTACATTGAGGTTCTGTATACATGGTGTTCTATGGACAAGAGATTATGAAAAGTTAAATGCCACCGTCTCCACAACTACACTCAACAGAGCTACTGATCACATTCATGGACTCGGTAACCATCACTAAAATGGGCTCATTATTGTCCCCACCATCACTTAAGGCTCACTTGCAGAGACTTCAACTTCCATGCATACAATGCCTGCATGTCTCCTTTAGTGTTCAACTAGCTGACCCAGTCTGTAACTTCGGTTCCCTTCATCCTACCCTAGCAGTTTTGCGCAATTGGCCGAGATTGTGCAAAGAGATTGCGAGAATGCAGTGGAAAAAACTTGACAACATGTGACAGCTAGTATTTAGATGGGGAAAAAAATGGAAAAGCAAAAGAGCCACATTTATAGATGGTGAGGGTTATGCCCTAACTTGCTTCTCTGTAGCAGGTGGAAACTCGTAAAATTCATGTTGTCAAAGCAACTGCATTGCTCCAAGTTACCAGTCAAGCAGCTAGATAGAGAGAATGGTAGAGCACATCTGCATGCAAAGATAGAAACACAGTGACACATGTGCCTTTGTAATCACTCATCTAAGGCTCTTGTGCTAGCAGAAGTAAACCAAGGAAGCCACACATCTGAATCAGAATATCATTTTCTGATACCTAGATTCTGAGATCTTTAGAATTTGGCAACCTTTCTTATAAATATTTATTGCCCTGTCAGTACTGACGAAAAAACTGTCTGAAAAACTTGCAACAATGAAAAACTTGCAACAAGCCTTGCATTTTTCTATTCATGCATATTTTGTACACCTCTAATAATGAGATACAGTAGACTTGCGTTAATACATTATGTTTAAAGCCAGCTTTGCCGCAGTTTTCGCCGCAATACAGCTGTGTTATGTGGCCAAGCATGCGATCGCTGCAAACGCGATTGTTTTGCTCTGTTGTGGTAAAATCGAGTAAATACCACTATCAGACATTGTGAGCTACAGTAATTGCATGAAAATATCCCTAGGCCACGTTGAAAATAGGCAGTTTTGACAAGAGATGTATGTGTGTTCAACGCATTCACTGTTCACTAAGCTTTGCTCAGACAGATGCTGCCAGTAAACAGGTCACTATTGGGATGAACATAGGGGTCAGGTATGTGAAGGCCATTTTTAGGATCGAAATAACAAAATTTTGGGCATGGGTGCCAGACGGGACCTTCGATCTAGATCGAATTTACCAAAATATTGAATTAACCGGAGTTGAATTAACAGAAGTTTACTGTACATTTAGGAAAGAGCTTAATAATCCAAATCTTTATTAAGGGAGGGTGTGATTGCCTGTATATTGAATGTGACTAGTGTGTTGTTAACAGTGACTTGAGTCTCAATAAAACTGCAGCTTCAGAGGCGACTCCAATATTAATTTAGAAGTTGTTCGAGCTTTTCTGTGTTTAGAAGTCAGATTCTGCCATAGGGGAGGCAGATTGCGGCCTGCAAACATGCAAGATTGAAAGCCAGAATTAAATATGTAGCGTCATTTTTCCCAGAATTGGAACTTTTGTTTAAACTTGCAGTCTGAAAGGAAAAAAAAGATATAGGAGGCACTACACATTAACGAAAAAATGACTGTAAAATTAACTTTCATTTATAAATAAGGCTATTTTTCAGAGGGAGGTCCTGCCAATCTGTGGCCTTCTGCTGTTGCATGTAGTACACATGCCCAGATGTGTTGTAACATGTTTGCGAGTGATATTTAGACAAAGGCTGCTTATGCTTGGTACGTCAGCACTCTTTGCCAAACATCCAGACACTTGCCTACAATAGTATTAAACATTATTTTGTAGATCCTCCCTCAGAAAATCAAGATTTGTTTTTGTTCTTTATTCAGAGGTACCCCGCTTTGCGTAAGGGTGTCTAAGCAGGGGCGATTACAACTTGGGAAAAAACAGATATTCATTAATACAGCACACTTAGTCGTACGACAATCAATTCCACTCTGTTACAGTTTGAGAAAAAGAAAAGGAATCAGCATAAAGGTTCATTCTAGTCCGGTATTCCTGAATTTTAAGGTCATGATCAGTTCCTTTAGATATATAGTGTGGTAGTTTGAGATAAGTGTTTTCGTTAATTTCGGTCTTGTTATGATATATCTGAAATAACAGTTTTAAATGCAGTTTTCTTCGGAGAGAGGAGAGCGCTTCTTATTCTAGCTTGCTTTTCATTTCAATGCAGCTCTCACCTCGCTTGTACCACCTCAGAACGAACCTTGACGCTCTATTCTGTATTCTGTCAATTTGGTCAGTTTTCTAGCGAGGGTCCCAAACACAACACGCATACTCCAAAGTCAGACGAACGAATGAAATATAAGCAGTGTTTTTTAGGGTATAGGGCGAGGATTTCAGATTTCGTCGAATGAAATTTAGCGCTCTGGCAGCTTTTGCAACTAGTTTATTCAGATGCGCATTCCAGGAACAATTACTCTAAAACGTTGCATCCAAATATTTATACATAAATTGCTGGTTAATAATATATCACTTCAAAAAATAACAGGTTTCTCTTCTTTCTGGTCTTTTTTTCGTGAAGGACACATAAACACATTTTTTTTTTTTTTCATATTTAGTTGTATTTTCCACTTGTCGCACCATGAAATAATAGAAACCAGGTCGGGGTGTCTACCAGCCGGGAAAACTTGGAATTCCCAGAGAATTTGTGCTTCTATGAGGGGAAATTGGGAATGAAAGTTACGCTAACGCCTGCTTGAGTAACAGAGAGGAATCGTAACGAATAGTCTTTGACACCATGTCGTTGGCTGGAGGAGTTGCCAGTGTACAGTCAACGACCAATTTTTCCGGATGCCCAATAATTCGTAGTGCTTCGCAGTACCACCCGTACCCCGTAGAGTCAACGTATAAGAATGTCTCAAATTTCGGATACAAGAACCCTTTGCCGTCCGATTTCCCTTACTTTTTGCCATGACCCCAGATCTGAAATGGTATTAATCAAAGCCACCGCCGCCGCCATTTTGATTACTTCACCGCCTCAAGCCGGTGCTCTCGCATGCAGATCCGCTGGCAGCCGTAGCCAACACGGCGGCAAAGCTAGGCCTAGCTGCTTCGACCTTCGCTATTAAGCTCCTTGCCGTTCGGTGCCCTGTTTCTCATCGAAAGGATTCGCCGCTGTCAGCAATAGCCTTTGTGGTCCTCACGATTGGCTTCGAAGCTCGGAAACCACAGCTTGTTGCATAATGCTGGTTCCCGGAAGCCAGCTTTGCCTCAACACAGCAATATTATGCGTTGACGCATAACAAGCTTGGGAAGGGGCAATTGTCACAGGGCTCAGTACGTACGCATGTACCTGCCATCTCCTGTCACAGTACGAGCACTGATATACATAATGAGTGTGCTCGCAGTCCTTCAGAGATTTTTCGGATGTGTTTGTGGCATTTGGAGCCCTTAAGGTCAGTAAAAGACATGCATTCATTTTTTGTCGTCTTGCCTTTTTCGAACTGCCCGATTTCTTGAACGTCTTCACGGAAACTTGGAAGTCTGAAAAATCTGAAGTTAACTGTACAACTGGCCAAGAAGATGCTTCAAGTCATCCATGGGGCGAACACGCAGCGGAAGGACGGCTCAAACATGAAGGACCTAGGCGTTGAGGAATGAACGGGAATGGAAGCATTCAGCCACTTCTTTGAAGAAGCTTGAGCTCAAAAAACTAAGTGTTGGCTGATGCCGAGGTGCAGGTGTCCCTCATCGAAACCAAAATAGGCTCCTTAAATCAGTGAAACGCAACATGGAGGCATTGTGTGGGGGCTGAGGGTATGTCAGGACAGTTGAGGTTGACTTACCAGCTGTTGAGAGAGAATCTCACTTGTGACAAAGTTCGGGCCTCATACCAATGAGCTTGATATCAGTTAATACAAATAGCAAAATAGCTCATATTGGAAAATATTTGCTTCGGTATGCATCTCCTTTTTATTCGTATTTGAGAATGTTCAACTCAATATGCAATGAGCTTTACCTTTTTTTTTTTCTAATATATTTTATTCGCTGTGTATTTACTAACCCCTCCTTTCTGTTTTCTTTTTGAATGAAATAAACACTACTCCTTACTATTCAAACTGGATTAAGTCGTTTTTACAGCAACGCTGTTAAGGGCTACTTTCCCCACTATCGTGTCCACATATAGAAAAAAATCCCGAAGGTAGTGTAATGCCGGGCTGACCCCCGGGGGAAGTAACACAGCCGTCAAGCACTCTTCATACGTAGGTCAATCCCGAAGATAGTAATATACCGAGCTGACCCACGGTGGAAGTGAAGCAGGTGTTAAGCACTCTCCATGCGTGGGCCGATCCCGAAGATAGTGAAATGTCCGGTCAACCCGTGGCGGAGGTGAAGCAGGGGTTAAGCACTCCTCATATATGGGCTGATCCCGAAGATAGGGCAATGCCGGGCCGACCTGCGGCGATGGTGCATTTCGCCATTAAGGGGCCCACATACACAGCTTCGCTGGTCGTCCTTCTTCACAGAGTGCATTGTTTTTCTTTTTTAACATGCTTACAAGAAAGTGACAGCATTGGGCAACATGGTGTCAGCCCGTGTTGACATAAAACAAAGTTCTGTTTCACTCGGGGAATTTCGCAAAGGCACTCGGGGAAAACCTGGAAAACTCGCAGAATTTGAAAATGTCAACTTGGTAGACACCCTGACTCCTGTTCATTTCTTATTTATCTATACATGATTTAGGCATCAGCAAAGAAACCTAAACATGAAAATATCCCAGCAGGAGTGTCATTAATATAAACTAAAAATAATAGTGACCCTGAAACGGACGCAGAGGACCACCCTATGCCATCTCGACTCAAGGAAAAGTAGTTTTCTGTATCACACATTGTCGACGCTGCGACAAGTAATTGGTGGTCCAATTGCACACTTGCTGATCAACATTCGCCCTGTGAATTTGTGAAGCAGAAGTGGGTGGCAAACCGTGTTGAACACCTTTCTAAAATCTAAGAAAACGCTGTCTGTTTGCCCATTTTCATCCACCTCAGACACTAAGTTCTGAAAGAACTCTTATCAATTGTGTTGTGCAGGACAGTCCCTTGCAAAAGCCATGTTGATTGTCAATTAATAATCTGTGTTGTAATAAATGTTTCATTATATCTTTTTATAAAGTGCTCTAATATTTTACAGGAGATGGATGTTAAAGAAATAGGCCTATAGTTGTTTGTCCCTTTTTTGAACCACCCTTATGAACGGGAACTACATGTGCCCTTTTCCAGTCCTCAGGCAGCACTCCAGTAGAAAGAGATCTAGTACAGATTAGATATAGGTAAAGTGCGATTAGCCAGACACAACGCTTCAATATGCGGGACCAGGGGCCTTGGTTTCATCTATACTTTTTAACAATGATTCTATACCACTCGCACTCAACAGGTGGCATTAATGGCTGAGCCCTCACGCGTAATATCTTGAAGCTTGTTTTGGGTAAAAATATAGGATGAAGAAAAATCATTAAAACAAGGTGCCTTAGCTGTATCGCTGGATAAGACTTGTTTATTAGGAACAATTTCGTTGACTCCAGTTGAGTCAGATCCAAATTCTTTCATGTATTTCCAAAAGAAGCTTTGGATTCGTTTTCATACTGTCATTGAGTTGCCTGAAGTACTGACCCTTCACACTATGTCCTTTAATTTCATATTCATTGGCTACCTCGACCAACCTGTTGAATTGATAACTGCTTTGTGTTCTTTTTAATGTATTGCAGACTCGTCTTCTTTTCCTTGTTAATCTCAGTCCTAGGCATCACCCACGGCTTCTTGCACTTTTTTAGCCTACCTGAGTCAATACTCGGCACATACTTTTCTGTCATTTCTATCACCGACGCTGCTGTTGCAGGCCAATGCAGCTTGAAGGAAAGCTCCCTTACTTTTGTCAGCGTCATACATGTCAGCTTTATGTCAAACTAGTGTTGTCAGCTTCGGGTGGCAATTGGTACTCGGTTGAAGGCATAGATCAGTATACTCACTCACGAGTACTCTGGCTGATGCTCACTACACACTTACTTCATAGGCGTGAGATAGAGCATTAGTAAAGAAAGTGTGAGTGGACGAGAGTGTGAACGGGCGGTAGTGTCAGTGAGTTGAGTGGATGGGATCATGAACAGGAGTGAGTGCCTGTTAACGTAGGTACGAACAAATGTGAGTATGAGCTTGAGTGGTGATAGTGTGTATGTGAATGAATGCCAGTGAGTGAAATTGGATGCAAGTAGGAGGGTGAGTAGTTGCTCGTAAGTGTGAATGAAAGTGACTGTGAACGTGAACATTGGCGAGTATGAGACAATGCAAATAGGAACCTGAGTGAGTACCGAGAAGTGTAGGTGAACATGTGCGAGTGAGTGCGTAGCATAAGAAAATATTGGTGAGCGAGTATCGTCTTCTGCTGACCTATAGTTGAAGGTATCCATGCTTGCAGAGAGATTGAAATAGTTATATCTCAGTTGGGAAGGTTTCCATCCGTGCTCTCCACAACAGCTGTCAGTTGCAACATTACACACTCACAGTCAAGGTGTCAATACATTTGGGGATTTTTATGCAAAAATGCCAAATGGCTCATTAAGCAAGAAAACTGGCGTCTGTAGCAGTGAATTGGCTCCTTAATTCCCGTTGGCTGTGACGCCGCGTCATGGGTGCACCTTGGTGTAGTTCCCATTGGCAGCAACACCACAGCATGAGCATGCCTCATCGAAGCAAAGCGTGCAAAACGGCACACCTGCTGCTGGAGTAGTGCGCCAGGTGAGGGGAGAAGGCATCACCACTATGCCAAATCACCCTCGCTTTCACTCTCAGAAGCCTATGTTATCCACACGTTCCTTGTCCACACAAGCTCTCACCTGCATTGTAATTGTGCCTTGGTAAGGCCTAATCAAAACGTGCCTAGCATCTGAGCGGGCTAGCTTGCTCGCAAGGAGTTGATTATTTGAAGGATCGCTCAGCTGTGTTCAATTGGACATTAATGCCTTCGCATTCACAACTCATAAGTGCCCAGCTGTACTCGTATGTTTACATGTTTGTTTTCTTCTCAGGTGGTTTCGCCATTTGAAGGGAGCACACTCACATGATGATGAGTGGGAGTTCACTGGCAAGTACTGGGACCGAAACTTCACCTCATGCCCGGACATCTTTTGAAGTTTGCCCAGCCCGAGCCCAGTGCCCTGGGACTCCTTTCAGCCATCAGCCAGCAAAGTGTCCTCCCACACTCGCAAGAGACAAAACGACATTGTCCTTCATCTGGGAAAAAATTACCCACTGTTTAAATGTCCCATCAACATGACACGGGAGGAGGGGGGCAGCACTTTGACAGCAGCTTGAAATCTCGGCCACATGCCATTGTAGCCCTCCACCCCTTTACAAAATGGCTCTGCAAAAACATCACAAAGCGCAGCAGGTTGATGGTGGCAGCTGCACTTTTATAGCCGGGTGCTCATAGTTGTCGTGCCTGTCTGTCTGTGTTTCTTGTGGCGCAGCAGCAACCCCCACCAATGGCTGCTTTTTCAGAGGAAAAGTTGTGGCGTGGCATTTTCGATTCTACCCAGAGATGACAAAGGTGCATGTCTGTTATTTAGCTGTAGCACGATGCATGCACTTTCCAGTGGCATGCAATATTAGCTCGAGTCAGGAATGTAGATCTGTGCTGCTGTTGTCCCTGAGAGCCAGGTATGTCATACTACAACTGTGTGAAGCTGTCTACATTGTGGTGGTTCTCTTGTTGCAAAAGTGCTGAACCGTGACGTGTTGTGCATGTGTTGGCTAGTGTACAGGTTTTAAAGCAGGGCCATGTTGTTCATAGGGCTCAAGTCTGTTACTGTTACTTTTAGGATAGGTCTTTAGCATGCATAAGTTCCTGAATGTCCACTACGTGCTGCTTCTCCTCAAGTAAGCTCCAATACAATATTTTCAGATGTTGGGAGACATTTACTAGCAGCTGCACAGTGTCAGTAGCTAGTCACTTTTAATTTTGCATCTCAGGTGGCCATCGACAGTGGCACCTGCAATGCAAGCAGCAGGAGCAGCCACAAAGCTGAAATACAAAATGTTTGTGCATACTGTTTTATATGTTTTTCAAATTAAAGATGTGAGCCAGTTTATTGGTGTACTGTGGTGTGCTCATATGTAGACCATGCAGGTTTCTAGCTGCATTGCATTGCAAATCATACGTTGGTGTTGCAGTTAATATTGTCATGAACTGCTAGAAAAAGCTTTTCAGAAGTGTTAACTGGAACAGCACTGTATTTCTTAGCCCATTTTAAAAAGATGGACTTGTTGAAAGCAGTCCTAGTTCTATAATATCTGATAAGCAGACAGGACAACACTTCTGCTCAGCTTCAGTTTCGCCGTCTTAGTGCATATCTGAAAGTGAACTAACGAAGACCCAGTTTTGCCCGACAGGCAAAGCATTGGCTATACAAAGTAAGGCTAGTTTCATCAGCTACGTTAACTGCTTTAAACATTCACTTACTAGCTAAATTAACAAGCGCATTGTCACGCATGCACAGGCAAACATGAACACATCTCTCTTGATGATTGCGCACGCTTGCTGTCAGAACTCTGGCGTGGTGAAGAGCGGCAGCAGTGGCGAGCAAAGTCGCCTTCATGCTGCCTCTCGCTTTAACGCGACCTAGGCACACAAGAACAGCACAGACGAAGCCATAAGCTATCTCAGGGCCACCAGGGTTTGAACCCACCGCAAGAAATTCGCCTGGAATGTCCATATTATTGGTATTGCAATAAAATGAAGTACTTAATATTTTTGATTAGCTACCTGAAATTGCAATTGGTTGTGCAATTGGAGTGCATGCCACTCCAGGTAATCCACTTGAACAGGCTGAATCGCACTATAGGTCTCTTACATGATGCTGACATGTTGGTTTCCCGCAATCATCCATCCAACCATCATGAAGGGTAAACATGTGGGCAAGCGTAGGACGCTCATCGTGAATTGGTTGCGGGCAGGTTCTACTACAGATCTAATTGAGTTTGCCGCGGTGTGCCGACGGACACATAGCGTGTTCGTTGCATAATATGTCCTTATGAATGCAAGTTTGTTTCCATGCAACAGCGTAGGTAGAATTTGTTGTGGCATGCGCTCGCGCCTGTGCACGAAAGCCTCGTTGACTAATATATAATTCAAAAGCCTTGACTTCAGGAGCTACATCTTTTGTCCATTCGCACGTCGATCCTGATTAGATCAGGGCAAATTACAAAAAAGAAAAAGCGCACCGTGCTGCGAAATCTTATGTACCGGTGTAGCAATCCAGTGCCGTCATTGAGCATAGCCGAAGTGTCCTCGTGAGTGCTGGAGTATTAGATCACATGAACAGGTCAGCTTCCACTCTCCTCATATCGTCACTGGCTCAAGGAATGCGACTGCCGTCCCCGAATGCGAATGCGTGCTGCTCATGATCGCGCTGTAGCTCATGAGTGTTAAAACGAACTAGCTATGTGTGCACTATACACATTCCTTTTAGCTGCACTTAACTGTTGCAATTAGTGGGGAATACGCACTGATGGCCGGCACAGCCTGTAGCAGAACCTGCGTTGCCCACAAACATTGTGCGTGCGTCCTGTGCTACACTCTAAAAAAAGTTTACACCCTTTGGGTTTTATTTTGTCCCCAAACAATAACAGTCATCTGTCTTGCCCACATTTCCTTTTTTTAATGCTGCGAGCCTGGTACTTCCTAGTTGGGAACAGCTTGCACATTATGAGCTTGACACAGCATTCTGGACAGGAAAGCAGCGAGTGCAGAGTTTTTGAGAGGAAATGTAAGCAAGGCAGGTGACGATTGTTTGGGGACAAGATAAGCCCCTAAGGGTGTAAACCTTTTTTAGAATGCAGGCCGCACCACTCCGTACTTCTACTCTTCACTATGGCTGAGGGAACCAATGTGTGTGCAGGGTTGTCGCAGAGTTGTCAGCATTGCTTGTTTTTTTTTCCTTTTTTTTTAGAGCGCACCTCTTGGCTGCTCGTTCCTGTGTTGAGCATCGGCTTCCTCGGCGTAACCGAGCTAACATGCACAGCGGAGGTTGAAAGAGCGAACGAGGAGTGCATAAGGGTATGAAAAACTGGGATGAAAAAATTACAACCATTCCACTCTGTGAAGATGGAATGGCAGTGAAAGCTGACGACAGTCAAAACTCACAAACGAAAAGCAAAGCGCTTTCGTTGCCATTCCATCTTCACAGAGTGGAATGGTTGCCCGGGCTCGCGATTGTCGCTTTCGTTCAGCATCGCGGGAACGTTTTTCGTCGGTGGTCGTTGCGGGCCGGCGCCGTTTACATTCTCGTTGTTCCCTCCGGCGCTCCTCGTACGCATGTTGTTCTTCGGTACGTGTACGAACCATACGTGTCCGCCCCATCGATAACGCAGCTGTTAAATGGCTCACAGCGCCTTAACTCTTTAGTTACCACGCCTATTCAAATCGATCACCGCTGAACGATGCTTTAGAGCGCCAATTTCGACTTATTGGAGCCGTTTCTCATCCATATGAGGCCATCCAGTGGTTGGTACAGGTATTGCACTTTCAGAATCAGTTTAAATTTTCGCACTCCAGCGATGTGATTTTTGACGGACCTTTTTGCTAACTAATGTGCATAAGCTGTATCGAAAGGAGGTGTGGCTGTCGCTTGCCGCGCTCTAGAAAAAAGCATGCTGCTCACGATTACGCTGTACTAGCATCAAAATTTCGTAATCAAATGACTCTCGCCACGTCACGAATTAAATTATATCGCCGGTTTTGCCGTCTAACAGTGCTGAGCGGTAATAAACCGAAAGTGACGCCACCTGTTGATTAGTGAGCTTTGGTTTAGAGTCTGAGTCGTTTTATCCGCCCAAGTGTATTTCTGAAGGTCCGCCGCATATCCAGCATGTAGAACCAAATTTTTCAACCAGTTTCCAAGAGTTTCGATAACGCTTCTCTCGTAAAATCCTGGCAAGGTCTGCTGCCGGTGTCGCTGTGCAGTTATCGAAAGTCGCTCCCATGACCGTCCCACGCGGTTGCGTCGCGAGAAAAGCGTCCTGCTCGAAACTATGCTGCACCTGCACTTGGAATTTATTGATAAGGACTCGAGTTAGGATCCCGAAGTTGACAGTAAAGCAGATTCAACCTCTGACAAGGACGATCTTTGAGTCTGCGTGGGACATCCGCAGCTGTTCACCGGCGAGTTTCCTTCACGGCCTTGAGTGGTCACCGTCCTTGTGCGCGCTTATCTGCCGATCATTTTTCACGACCTGAGTGCTCTACTGATTATCTTTAGGGTGTATACTTCGCTTGGCTATGATGTGCTGCCATCGGCAGCAAAGAAACTTCCCTTCACGCCAAGAAGGTCGCCCGTAGCACATCTCCGCCCCTCCAACCCTACGGATCAGCGCAAGACAGTTTACAACGGCGTAGGATTTCTTTCTACTGTTCTTCTCTGAAGGAGTGATAATGACAGTGTGCAAAAATGCAAACCGATCTTCTTGGATGCGTGATCTTGTAGTTTTCCAGCTACGATGAAAGCGATCAGTCCTGGAAGAGGTGCTTGACTCAAGACGACCTGGTGAAGTACGTACGTTCCTTGGAGTTCTCATCGGACCATCCTCGAAAGATGGCGAAAAGACGGAACTGCAATATGTGTTACGAAGACCGCAAAGTTGAACAAAAACCATACGTTCTGTGGGGAAAATGTGGAGTGCACCTAATGCTTCACAATATCCAGGAACTGCTTCACTGCATGGCATGAGCGATGAACTGGTTTGTATGCGAAGAACGGCAGTGTACTGACCGTTAGTACGTTAAAACATTATTCGTGGGTTATTTATCTTTGAAATGAATATTCTGAATTTTCTTTATTAGTATTTTTCCAGATATGTCCTTTTATTGCTTTTATAAACTGGCAGCAAATGTAGCGCTTTCTAGAATTTTTGTTTTGCCTAATAAATTTTGTTGTTTGGCAAAGTATGTTTTTGGAAAGAGCATTTCATTGTGTACAATTTGCTTTGCTGCAATGTGTGCTAGAATATTATTTGTAGTGGTAAATAATTTTTTTCCGAGACCTATAACAAACGATCATTTTCTCGCGGTAACGAAAGAGTTAATCATTGGCTCATACCCCGTAGACGCGGCCTCCCAATTACGACGACAGAAGAGATGTGCCATTGAGCTTGGACCCTTTCTACACTATCACCAGGATCGGCCCACATGAATTTTTCTGTCGCCGGACGCCAGAAAAACTACGCTGTACTAGCTTTCGCTGTAAAAAGCGCGAGGAGGAAAGGGAGGAGGGTATGGCGGAAGCGTAAGGAAAGCGTAGGGCCGCGCAAGAAGGGCTCTGCGGCGACGACCGCTACGAGATGGCGCCAGAGTAGCGCGCAGCGTCTGTTCACCGATGACACCATCGCTAAAGCATACGGAGCGCGCGTTCACCGATGTATTTATGGAAATAAAGCGCTGCATGAGTGGAGGTCTGTCTTTCTGTCTGTCTGCGGGGGTTGCATGTGAATCGCACCCACGCGCTGCCTCACGATCTCCCGATTAGCGAGGCAGTCTAGCCGCACTTCGCTTCGTTTGTAACGTGCCGTACGAGACAGATTGTCTGCGCCAGTCAATATATACCGCCAAATGAAAACGCGTATAGAGCTGCGCTCAAATTTCGCATTAGTCAGTAAATCGTTATCGTCGGTGATTTTTTTTCTTGTGTTTATGCAAAGCAGTTTTCTCAGTCACGCCAGATTTTTGTATATCGTCCCGCCGTTTTCGTGGTTTTTCTGGGGCAGTGCATCTAGCGCCTATCTGTGGTTCACAAAAGCCCAAGATTTCTGTTAACTTTTGGCACCTGAAGGAGCACGGTATATGTGTGCGATTATATTGCTCAAGAGATGTTACCATAGGGTGGTTACCAAAAGCGGAGAGATATCTGGGGTGCTACAACGTAAAACTATTCCAATTCTGTGATCAACCCACCGCGATTGGTCAAAAACTTTTTTGGACCACCCCTACTTCACCTGTATGTCGCGCGACTTCACGAAAACTGCGATAGCTCGCCACCTGACATGACGTGTACACACTGATTATGCATGATTTCACAGAACAAAATAAAAATGGTCACTTCTGATTCGACACCTTATAGCCATTAACCCTCGGCTATAGGTGTTGCATTCGTTGGCGCAACACCTTCTGGACAAAAGCTTCAGTTCACCTCAGTTTCAAATGACTCCACTACGTCGTACACCGGAGCAAGGTGACGCCGCACGCGAGACAAAAGAGAGAACAAAGATTTATTTTCGAGATCATGCATCGCGCCCTAGCACGAGTTTTGAGAGTCCTCTACTACACTCTTAAACGAAATTACACCCTTTGGGTAGCATCTTACCACAGCAGTAATCATCATCTGTCTTGGCCACATTTCTCTCTTTCTTTTTCAACGCTACGAACCCGGTACTTCCAAGTCACGAATGGCATGCGCGTTATCAGTATGACAGCATTCTCGACAGGAAAGTAGTGAGGGCAGCGTTTTCAAGAAGGGAAACGCAAGCAAGACAGATGACGATTATTGTTGTGTGCCAAATATACACCCCAAAAGGAGTACATTTGTTTAAGAGTATGATGGTGAGCACGTGGTGGAGGAGAGGGGTCCGCGGAGAAGTCCTCATCGATGGTCGAAGCTTCCGAGGCCCAGAACACCGAAGCGGCACGGATCAGCACTGGATGAACGACGATGGCTGGGCAAGAAAGTATAGGCAAGCGGAAAGAAAATTTGCTGCACAAAAGGAGCACTGAAGCCATGGTACGGCTTACACCGTTATACGCTGTAAGCCCGCGGCGCACAGCGCCATATATGCATATAATAGCCGTAACTATACTTTGTACACCTGCTCGTGTTAGCACTATAGGCTATATACAAGGTGTCCCACGTAACTTTAGCCAAACTTTAAAAATATGCAAATGCCACGTAGTTGAACAGAACTAAGAGAATGTTATTTGCCGTCGCTTGGATATACTCAGATTATTGTTTTTTTTATTCCGCCTAATAACATAATTCGTCTTAAATTATTAATCAACATATCAAATATTACAATTATATGAAAAGTGTAAATTAATGACAAAATTGTAGAGAAACATGAAAAACTACTGATACAGCTTTCTGTATACGTGCTACATGTTCTTTTTTTTTTTTTTCAAGTGTTAAAGAAGCCCGCGAATAGGCAATATTGCCGCGCGACTGGCCGCTGGAGGCACTTCACGTGTATTTGCGGGCTGTTGTTTGTTTCAGCTGGTGTACCATCTTCTTTCAAAAAAAAAAAAATGACAAAAGCTGATCGCACGTGTACTTCACGAATGCGAATAAAGAGAAATGTACTAGATGTGCGAAAGTGTGATGACGAGCCGCCGAAGAAATACATATCACGTGCAAGCCCACACGTAAGGCGAGAACGTGAGAGAAATTTTTTAATCATATTTGGAGAGGCTTTATAGCTTATCGACAGGGTTGGAGCGCTACACCAGGTGAGGTGGTGAGGGGTGAAAGCAAGGGGGGTTTGATAAAAACAAAAGCAAAGCTCACGTAGACGCGCGCGCAGTGTCCACTGACAAAAAAGTTTATTTACAGAGTCTCATTGAGATCTGTAATACGATTTCTCCAATGCTATTCACAGCGTATTTACAGGAGGTATTCAAAGACTTGGATTGGGAAGAATTGGGGATAAAAGTTAATGGAGAACACCTTAGTAACTTGCGATTCGCTGATGATATTGCCTTGCTTAGTAACTCAGGGGAGCATTTGCAATGCATGCTCACTGACCTGGAGAGGCAAAGCAAAAGAGTGGGTCTAAAAATCAATCTGCAGAAAACTAAAGTAATGTTAAACAGTCTCGAAACGGAACAGCAATTTACAATAGGTAGCGAGGCACTGGAAGTGGTAAGGAAATACATCTACTTAGGGCAGGTAGTGACGGCGGATCCGGATCATGAGACGGAAATAATCAGAAGAATAAGAATGGGCTGGGGTGCGTTTGGCAGGCATTCTCAGATCACGAACAGCAGGTTGCCATTATCCCTCAAAAGAAAAGTGTATAATAGCTGTGTCTTACCAGTGCTCACCTACGGGGCAGAAACCTGGAGGCTTACAAAAAGGTTTCTACTTAAATTGAGGACGACGCAACGAGCTATGGAAAGAAGAATGATGGGTGTAACGTTAAGGGATAAGAAAAGAGCAGATTGGGTGAGAGGACAGACGCGAGTTAATGACATCTTAGTTTAAGTCAAGAAAAAGAAATGGGGATGGGCAGGACATGTAATGAGGAGGGAAGATAACCGATGGTCGATAAGGGTTACCGGCTGGATTCCAAGGGAACGGAAGCGTAGCAAGGGGCGGTAGAAAGTTAGGTGGGCGGATGAGATTAAGAAGTGTACAGGGACGACATGGCCACAATTAGTACATGACCGGGGTAGTTGGAAAAGTATGGGAGAGGCCTTTGCCCCTACAGAGGGCGTAACCAGGCTGATGATGATGATGATGATGATGATGATGATGATGATGATTGGGTAGTTTTAAAATCTTGGTCCAAAGTAGCCGGGACACCCTGTGTGTGTGTGCGTGTGTGTGTGCGTGTATATATATATATATATATATATATATATATATATATATATATGTATATATGTATATATATCCGGCACGCGCTCGTGAAAGTAGATTACCAAGCATAAGCGTGTAACGAGAGTGCATATGGTCAGATCTACCGATGGAAGCGAAAGGGAATGGAGCCAAACGAGCACCGACCACAGCAAGTAATCGAGAGCCGCAATGCGTCGCACCAACTGGGGCACAAAAGCTTAAACGCTATCACGTACTTCAAGCATGCGAGCAAAGAAAACAAAGGTTCCAGAAGAAACGCGATGACGGGTCGCCGAAGGGATGTGTATCGCAGGCAACTCTCTACGTAAGGCCAGAACGTGAAGGTGCAAGAAAGAGAGGGAGACAGAGACATTTTAATTATATTTGGAGAGGCTATATAGCCCATCGACAGGGTTGGTACACTGCACCAGCTGAGGGATGACAGAAAGAGAGTTTGATAAAAACAAAAGGAAAGCACACGTAGACGCGCGCTCAATGTGCCCTATAGCGCAAAAGTTTATTGACAGAGTTTCACTGAGATCTGTAATACCACAGGAAAGCTATACGCGCTTTAGTGTAGCACAGTTCATATCCGAAAACTATGATACGGTCTAAGAAGGTACAGCAGGATGTCGCATGTCGCGTCGCATGTTCAACTTGGGATAAAACACAGCTGACAGTGTGTAACCCTCACATCGACGAATAAAGCGAACGCGTAGGCCAGGGCACACGTATACGGATCCCTGTAAAAGAAGTCAGCGTATAAATAAAAATTATTCTGCTTTTTTTTGGTAACTACGAAATCTAACACTTTTCGTGCACGCCGCACAATTCTTTGCCGCGCCCTCCAGTTGGTACGTACCACACGAGGGGAAGGACAACAATAAGTCCGAGCGTACGCGCTCACGCGCTGTTCAGGTGCTCACGCGGCATCCTCTCAGCGCGATCGAAGAAGACGATCCTAGGCCTCTTGGTAACAGAGAGCAGCAGCACCAGTAGCTTCATCGAGCTACTCGTCTCAACAAGCGCGTATATACAGTGCTCAACGATGCAGCCAACAACAGAGGATGTCCCGCCCACCTCCGGAGCGCAGGTGCCCCAGGCTAAGGACGAGGAACGCAAGAAGGCGCGATCCAAAACATCCAAGCCTGGTTCCCCCGAGCGCCGTGGCCCGAAGAGGCAAGTCCCTAAGGAGCGAGACGACTTCGACATGCGTCCACCGGATCGTAGCCGAAGCCCTCGAGCGGGATGGCGAAGTCCCCGGCAAGCACGGGCGCAAGGTATAGCGCGCTTTCGAGCTGCCGACCTGCACGGTTAGGCTTAACGTGCCGCGTCGGTCGCGAGCTCCAACGCGTGGTTTTGGTTGCCAACGCGAATGAGCTGGTATGCGTTGAATTTTGGATTTCTATCTTAGATCATAGCGTTTCCGACTTTGTAGGCGGCCGTTGGGTTGTCTGCGTTTATCGAAGGCGGAGAGGACCCCTGTGGTGATGCAAGCCCGGCGGTACGGCACACCACGCACCTAGCTGCAGGGTGTGCACTTTATTAGGCCATCCGCCAACTCTCTGGCGTTGTATTACCTGTATTATTGTATTACCTCGAAACGGTTCTGTCCAGCTGCGTGGCATTCGCATATGTTTAAATATTGGTGCATGATAGTTGGGACACCCTGTTTAGGACGTACGTATTTGTCGCTTAGCGAAACCGTTTCGCAAGCCACCAGCACAAATCGCGAATTGTTAGAGTACAGGAAAGAAGCCTATCACTGGTAAACTAGAGTAAAAGAAAGAAAGTGACTTAGGAGGTCCGATCCCGTGGAATGTCTTCTGCGACCTAACAATAATTTCTTTGTCAGATGCAGGAGTCAGAGTTAACACCGCCCGCTTACCGTTCAATCGCAAGAGCTTTTACCAGCCGAAACCAGCGGACGGTGCCCTGTCACCGACGGGACCACACAATCGCGGTCCATCCGGTGCTTCCGGCAACGATCCGACCGCCGCTATGGGGGGCCTACCTATGTCGCAGATGTCGCGGGAAGGGTACCTGTACGGTGCACGGAGCCCAGCGTCGTTCCCATCACGCCCCTTCAGCTCCACGTCGCAAGTGGGGAACCCTAGTTCGGCCAATGCGCTTGCGAGCTCCGCAGCCTTCCCCGGACAGCCGCCCTTCAGACCGCCCCCGTTGCCCCAAGATACGTTCTCCGAGGTGACGCCGAAGCCGCGCCGGGTGAGTTCTTTGACTAGGACTATTATGTGCCATTTCGCAGAAAGTTCGATGGATCGACGTCGCTGTATACATAGGCTCCACGGAGTATGCACCAGACTCCCACACACCGTTGTCCACTGCCCAAAACTCGGGCGACTCCAGCGCCGTGAAGGTGTCTATGGGACGTTGGCGTGAGATGTCACTTACACGATGTATGCCTCGATGTATGCCACGATGTATGCCTGGACGTGACATTGTATATGTGACACTTGTCGCTTGCGCCGACGATGTTCCCATATTTTTGAGATGTGCTTCACCAAGCACTGCTATTATGCATATAGTCTAATACAAAGATTATCGAAGGGAAATATTACGTATACATTTCGTACAAGCATACTAATGTGGTGGTATTGCTTTATGTGGTGCTATTGCTTTAGCCGGCTGTGAAATATATCTTTAACATTCTTATCGTTACATAAGATCCTGTGGGTTTTTGTATTATAACGATACAATAAGACATTACACTAAACATCACAATAAGAATTTAAGTTTTTACACGCACACGTGCATACACACACGCACGCACACACGCGCGCGCTTTAAGACATCGTCCACAATGGCTCGCTTGAAACCTTGCCTGGGAGCGGGAAAACGAATTTCACGCCTCATATATAACGCGTGGAAATTGGAGAAAACGAGTATTCAGTGAAAAATTTCAAAGCACATCATTAACGTACAGCTTGAAACTTTCGGTGCGCGGCACATACGGCTTCACCCCCCATTTTCTCTTAGTATGAAATCTCTGCAGTCTTTGCTCCTCCTGGTGCAACGGGGAAACTTTGTAAGCGTTTCATATAGCGCCTCTAAAAAGCCTAATACAAGAGTTTAGAATTTTCATTTAACCCCCAAATTACCCACACAGTTCAAAAATTGCTTGCGTATCCACACGAATATTTCCCACATTTTCCAAATGATAACATTCGGGCGCGATGGACTTCTCTCTCTCTCTCGCTTTAGGAACCGTGAAAACAGGTATGTAACGTTTTTCAGCGCTTCTAGTCGAACTAACAGCTGCGCTGTAGAATCATTCAGAATGTAAATAGTAATGTTCACCAGCGTCCGTCGACATACTGAAAATGTAGTGCATATGCATAGCGGCACGCATAGGCGTAATAAACTGCCTTTTTTCTGGTCGTCAAATTTGCGCTGTTAACCCAGCCTTTTTTCACATTGACAGTTTCGATATTTGAGTACAGAATGTGAGAAGCCGCGGACTGCATTCGCAGCGTATCCTGTGACGAACTTAAGCAAAATAGGGTACCCTCCATAAGCCTCGTTACTTTGAACGACTATGGCGTCAGACATAGATACCTCCGGCAATCTTTTTATGAACACTTACGCCATCCTTGAGCATTGACAGCCGACGGAATACGCAATATTCCTTCAGGTCTGCCGCAGCAAGCGCCACGTGCTTTGCTTCGCAAGGTGGGTCCGAGTGCAGGCGTCTGACATTGCTCGGATCACGGATTAGCACGCAACGCAACTATATGCGGCGGTTTGAGCACGATCTTCGTGGAAACAAAAGCGCAATACCATATTGCTAAAGAGGTTCATCATTAGGCTCTGTCACTGAACGTATATATACACAGCGCGCGCGGTTATCAACGCTGCCAAGTTGCTTGCACTCTTGGCGCACAAGACTCGTTGTTACAGTTAACAAGCGCTGAACCTGCTTCCACTTTTGCGCCGCGAATTCGTTGCCTGCCAAAAAGGTGAACGTTCTTTTTTCGATCTTTCTTTATTGCAGACTTTTGGACCTCTGTGCCTCACTGTGTGTGTACTGACGACGGTTGTGCTTGCGACGCTGGCGACAGTGGCGATCGTGAAGGCTTCCTGGCGTTCGGCGACGCCACTATCGAGCCCGTGCGAGACGCATGCCTGCCTCGCCTACTCGAGGCGCCTCCGCGCCTCCATCAACGAATCGGCGAACCCGTGCAAGAGCTTCACGCGCTTCGTTTGCGACGGCTGGCGGCGTGAGCACAGTGGCAACGTGTGGGAGGAACAATTCCGTTACGTGCTTGACAAGCTTACCGCCTCACTGAAGGACATCACCGTTCCGCCGTCCGGACAAAACGAGGAGCAACGGGGAGCCGCCGTGTACCGCAGCTGCGTGTCGCTTTTCGATGGCAGCAGGGACGATCTGCCGGCCGTCCGGAAGGCGCTCGATGATGCCGGCATCGTGTGGCCGCATCCGTCCACGGACGCCGACGTCCTCTACACGCTCATGTACTGCTCCCTCAAGCTGGGCTTGGACGTGCTGCTCAATTTTGACATCGTAGCGAACAGCAGTCGCAGCCGCAGTGCGGTTGAGCTGATCGCAGGTCCGGGCAGGCTGTTTTCATTCCTGTACGAGAAACACATACGCCTGTACGTGAATGATGAGGGCGAGGCGAACTTCGAATTTCTCAAGGAGCGCTTTCAGCGCAACAACACGGTCACCTTAACGTACAGTCAGACGCAAGGTTTCGAGGACCTTGTGCTGCAAAAGCTTTTGTACGCCGGGGCGATGCGCAAAGCCAGCGTCAAAAGTTTAATTCCGGATGCGTCGGACATAGGCCTGACCGAAGCTAAGTGGACGGCAACTCTCCGGAAACTTAACATGAGTCCGGCCGAAGGTCCCTTGCTGACGACGACGCATGTCGCTTATGTGAACGCACTGCTGGATGTCTGGCGATCAAATGGCTCGGACTCGTTGCACACACTAGTCTCTTGGTCCACGGTTCAAGTGGCAGCACTTTTCGCCAACAGAGAGCTCATTTACAATTATTACGATGCTAACTACAATATGGCTCAGGTGCACTATGGCATCTTCTGTGCCACCAGAGCCATGTTCTTTTCCAGGCAGGCACTGTTTGCGAGATACAACGCCGATGTTTTCCAGGGCATGGCAGGGCCCGTTGCGAGAGAACTGGCGCTGTCGGTGCGGCTTGCCTTCTCGCGCCGTCTTTCCAACTGGACCTACTTCGACGAGAACTTAACCGTGGTAGACGACTGGAGCTCTCTTATGACAGCGTTCTACAACTTCGAGAAGCACAGCGAAGAGAACGAAACCGTTGTCCGAGGCCAGCTACCAGACATGACGGATTCGTTGGTGAGCAACTGGCAGCATTCGGCAATAGTCAGAAACACGCCTGAAGTGGAACAGATGCTGCTCTCCATGCTTCGCCTACGTTATTACGTCCACTCCTACGGGAAGAGGGACTTCCAGCTGATGCCGTATGCCCTGTCCTTTCCTCTGTTCGATTCAACGCTGCCATCTTCTGTGAACTACGGTGGCTTGGGATCCGAGGTAACCGTAGCGCTGGGCGACTTGCTTCTAAGCGCCTACGACGTCAGTAAAGTGCCACGAATTCTATCCCTGTACGATTGCCTGCTAGCCAGCCAGTTCGGCGACGGCGCTATTGCAAGAGTTTATGCAGCGCAGACTATTGGCCTCAACGCTCTTGTCGATGCTTACGAAAGTAGCGGCCGTGCCCTGGACAATGCTGTGAAAGGGCTCGAGAAGTATCGGGGACTGCCGCTGGTGTTCATCGCTATGTGTTACATTCAGTGCGATGGCGGCATCGCTGTGGGAAACGGCGAGGCTGGGTGCAATCTACCGCTACAGCAGTTGCCCCGGTTCGCTGAAGCCTTTGACTGTGCTCCAGGAGAGCCTATGAACCCTGCGAACCGATGCGAGCTGCTTTGAACACTTCGGTGTATGTGTGGCTGCTGCGCGCCGTTGGTTATGATGGCGCTTTTATGATACTTATTGTGTTCGTCGTTCAAACAAGACTTACTAGTACAAACATACGCATAACTGTCAGAGCCAGCATCCCTCGTAAGGAATGCAGGCAGCATTTTCCCTTTATGTACGCAGTGACTGCCATTGCCCTTGCGGGGCCGTTAATGAGTGAAGTTATACGCTGTTCTTTAATTTACGTGACTCTTACGTGTTTGTGAGATTTTTTCAGGTGTGTTCTAAGGATTCATTGTTTGTACTGGTGAGCTCGGTTAGGCACTGCCCAATGAAAACCTGTATAAAATCGAGTTATCTAGGTGCTCTGCAACGATCGACTTGCGAGGCACCACATGTCAAAACAGCGGCAAACAGTTTCAGGTGACTTCGCTGCAAATGTAGTTGTGCTTCTTGCGAAACTGTCGCTCTTGCGGCGGCTCACGGATTTGACTGCAGTGTAAGGCCTTTTTTTTTTATTGCTGCGCTGGCCCTGGTCGGTGCATGTGGTCTATTTTCTCGATTTTATTGTTAAATGTCTTTTCACAAAGCACCGTAAAGGACGCCAAAACTCAACACAGCAAGATGGATAACAGCTCGCATACATCTATAAATTAGCGCAACGAAAGACTGTGAAACCATAGGAAATGCGCATTTTCGTTTGGCCTTCGTTTTCTCTAATGAACATGTTATAACGAGCTCCAATAATTGCGTGATTGCTGTGCCGAGTAGTCTCGACATGCGCGGTCATTTCGCGCGGCACTCGTATTCTGTATTTTTTTCTTCGTATTTCTCGTTTTTGATTAACTAGATGGCGAGGAATAAATGTTTCAAACCGTCGCCATGAGGAGACCATTGTCACGTTGTAGTTACGTGACAATAGTAAGTTGATTACCACATTCATCTCCGTCGAGGAGCATATGCGCTGTGAGTGAAAGGGAATCTTTACAGATAAGTTATTGATACAGTATCTCTATGAAACCAGCCTGCATGCTTATATTTAGCCCGATTATGACGTTAACCACGCCACAAACCAAACACACACACACACAAAAGTGTGCACAACAGAGGTTTTTCTTTCCTTTCTTTCCCGCCCCATTTGATCTCGGGAGGGGAGGGGGGGGGGGTTGTTCTCGTAGATCAGCGGGCTAAATTGCGAGATTTAATTGAATCACCGAGGTTGAACTCTGCTTAGGCATCACCTAAATCATGCCCCCTATTTCCACGAAACAGAAACAATGGCACTCGTTCAGAGCGCCTTGTATACGGTGCACCATATGAATATTGAAACAAAATTTTCATTTATCATGTTCAAAGATCATATTAAAGACACAAATGATAACCATTCCCCGTATATCGCCTCTAACATTGCTCCCTTTTCTGTCAAATGTGAACTCGGTGTGACTTACAGTTGTCTTGACTGACTGAATAAACTTTATTGAAACCAGCAAGAGATGGTGGCTGGGCCTAGGCCTCCCACGCGGGGACGTCGAGGTGTTGCCTCTTCGCCGCCTCGCAGGCCTGCTGAGTCGCCCAGAGTTGGTCGTCAAGGTTGGGGCTACGCAGGGCAGCGTGCCATCTCGACGAGAGGGTCGTGGGGTTAGTGTCGGGGTATTGGTGTGTACAGTCCCAAAGCATGTGTGGAAGTGTGGCTGGCTGTGTCTTGCAGATATGGCACGTGGGATTGGGGTAAATGTCTGGGTAGATCTTGTTATAAAGTTGTAACGAGGGGTAAGTATTGGTTTGTAGCAGGCGCAAAGTTGTAGCCTGCGCTCGGTATAGTTTGTTGTGTGGGCCGGGGAAGGTTCTACGCTCTAAGTAGAAGGACTTCACAAGATTATTGTAGCGTGTCAGGCGATCCCTACCGGTGGGGGCAGCCTCCCCTTCTCCCGCGCGGTTAACTAGGCCTCACGCTAGGGAGTGGGTAACCTCGTTGAGGTTGGGGAGGTGCGGGTGGACGGTGCCTACATGAGCCGGTAACCAGACGAGTGTAACCTGATGGTCGGTTGAGCGGGGCGCTTGTTGCAAGATGCGCAAGGCTTGGTGTGAAATACGGCCGTTGATATAGTTGATAACGGCGGAGCGGGAGTCAGAGACGATGGTATGGCATGTTGGGTCTAGTGTGGCTAGCGCGATGGCCACTTCTTCAGCTTCCTCAGCGTGTGGGGTTACTAGGCTGATAGCATGGTGGAGAGAGCCTTCACGCGTGGTGACGGCTGCAAAGTGGGTACCGTGGAGATATTCGGCGGCGTCGACGAAACTCACACCGTCGTGGCGAGTAAGGGATTTGGTGAGAACCGTGGCACGTGCTGTGCGACGTGCGTGGTTGTATTCGGGGTGCATGTTTCTGGGGATAGGATCGGCGTGAATCCAAGCTCGTATGGTGGAGGGGATCTGGTGCTTATGGCCGTGTTGATGGTGGTAGGTGATACCGTGTGAGGTGAGGATATGGCGACCCGTCGCTGTGAGAGTGAGTCTCTCCAGCTGAGAGCGACGTTGGGCCTCGATGAGTTCGTCCAGTGTGTTGTGGACGCCTAGTTGAAGGAGGAGGTCAGTGCTGGTGCAACCGGGAAGGCCGAGGGCTTGTTTATAGACACCGCATATAAGGATGTTGATCTTGGTTTGTTCAGCCTTGTACGAGTTTAGATACGCAGCAACGTAGGTGATGTGGCAAATTACGAATGACTGGATTAATCGGAGCAGATTCTCCTCTTTCATACCCCCACGGCGGTTGGAGACCCGCTTTAAAAGTATCATGGTGTTGGCTGTATTCATCTTGATTTTGGCGAGGGCCATGCCATTCGCTCCGTTCGCCTCTATGAGCAAGCCGAGCACACGGATATTGGTGACGAGGGGTATGGGGCTGCCATCCATGAGATGAAGCGCAATGTCTTCGTAATGGCGTTTAGCGGTGGAGTATTTTGGACGGCGGCCACGGAGAGTAGGCCTGTAGAGAAGGAGTTCGGACTTCGCAGGGGAGCAGCGAAGCCCCGTGCCTTGGATATAGGTCTCGACTGTTTCAATGGCGGATTGTAGTGCCGTTTCTATTTCGCCGTCACTGCCTTTGTGGGCCCAGATGGTTATATCGTCAGCGTATATGGTGTCTTGGGATGCAAAGAAACATTGAGGATAACGGCCGTATATATAACGCTTTCGAGCACTTAGGCTGAATAATTTGCTTTTATAGTTGGCTCATACCCACTATATTGGGGACTGGCCATCAATCGGATGCCCTTGCTGAGGAGGAGGAGGAACGAATTTTTATTGTGAGAAACAGTGAGAAAGTGTTCTTTCTTCGCCCTAGGTGGGCGGCTCTCTTAGTCCAGAAAGCCGTTGGCTAATGCCGCAGCCCGGGCCCGGTCCACAAGACTTCGCTGATCTTCCAGGCTCTGTGCCTTTAACACTGCCTCACGTTTCTTCGATGGCTTGTAGCGGTTCTGAGGCATCATCTTGACTGTTTTTCTCGTGGCGGGGGCACACAAACACATGTCTTGGAGGATGTCTGTTACATAACAATATCGGCATAGATATGAGAATTTGGTGGGGCGAATCCGGTGCATGATAATTCCAGTGCCAAACGCATTCGTTTGTAGTCTGCGGAGGGTGGAGGCTCCTTCCTTGCTTAATTTTGGATGTGGTAGAGGATATTGTTTTCTTACCAGTCGGTAATGTTGAAATATTACGGCGTAGTTGATGGGAATGTCCTCCACCCTTGTCGCTTTACGGAGACCGTGCGGCAGGAAATCCCAAATGGTATACTCTCAGGCGACAGCATGTGTTGCTTCGTTTCCTGCCAGGTGTTCGTGGCCTGGGGTCCATTAGACGTAGGTTTCGGGTAGCTCTTGGCGTCTTGTTATCTCCTTTAGAATCTTCACTGCTGCGGCAGAAATTCGGCCTTTTTGTAGGTTTCTACATGTCGTTTGCGAGTCGTTCAATATGATTCCTGTGTCTGCATTTGGCGATGCCGAGGACGATTGCCACTTCCTCCGCTGCTTCTAGATTTCTGGCCGGTATTGTGGCCGCGACTAGCTCATTCCCTTGATTGTTGGTCACGGTAATTGCATATGCTTTTCTACTGGGTATTTTGCCGCATCTGAATATATCGTGTTGGGGTTCTCTGAATATGCCTTGCCGAACGCTCTATCTCTTGCTTGTCTTTGTGGTGTGTTTCATGCATGTTGCGAGGTATTAGAGCGACTGAGATAGAGTCACGAAGAAGTGGCGGCAATCGGGCTTTAGCGTCTGAGTCTGCTATGAAGTTTTCGCTGTATGCGAGTTTGCGAAGTACTGCTGTGCCTGTTTGAGTCAGCTTAAGGCGTTCCTGCTGCCTGGCTCTGTGCGCTTCACTCATTTCTTACCAGGTGTTACGAACGCCAAGTTTGAAGAGTGTCGTGGTTGAGGTCGCACTGAAAAGTCCTAGTCCGCTCTTGATTGGTTTTTGATGACTATGTTGGAGTTTTTCAATTTCAGCTTTCTTAAAGAGTAGATAAGGGGTACCATATGGAGACCCGGCTTATAATGAGTGCTTGAATTAATTGCATGGTTTCTTGCTCTTTAAGTCCTCTTCTTTGGGTGGTTATATGCCGAATGAGATGAGTTACTTGTGATGGTGTTCTGAAGCTTCGTAAGTGTAGCTGTACCATAACCGTCTTTGTATTGTGAGGCCAAGGACGCGGAGGGAGCCAACTTGAAGGATATCGATTCCATTGAGTCTGACGTTGGGATCTGGGGCGACGTAGGCTGGTGGTCTTCCCTGAGTCCTTGCCTTGACTATAAATAGCTCTGATTTTTCGGGGGCGCACTGGAGACCGCGCCTTGAAAGGTACTGTTCTATCTGATCGATTTTCTCTTTGGGGGTAGTTTGCTGCTGGCCGAATGTGGACGCTTTTGTCCATAATGTTATATCGTCGGCGTACGTATATTGCATGGCTCAAACATTCGATGCAATTGAGTCGTTGCAAGCGCTTAATCATGGCAAGATTGAACAGCAAAGGGGAAATGACTGGCCCTTGTGGCGTTCCTTTGTTGGTCGTTTCGAATTTATCGCTGCGGATGTGGCCGATACCCACCGTAGCCGTGCAATCTTTGAGAAAGTCGTGTACATATTGGCAGGTCCGGATTCCGCAGTTTGTGTCTTGGAGATTCTGGACGATTGATTCATGCTACACATTATCGAAGGCTCCTTTTACATCTATTCCTAAAATAGAGAACTTTTTGTTGTGTCAGGCATGAGTCCTGAGTTTTAGAGGTATGTGTTGAGGTGATCGTTAACCATGCGTTCGAGAAGCTTTCCAGCGCAGGAAGCAAGGGAGATTGGCCGTAGGTTGCTGATTTGTAGTGCTTGTTGGGTTTTGGGGTCATAATGACTTCTGCGTGCTTCCATTCTGCCGGGAGCTCGCCTTTTTCCCAGTGGTTATTCGTGTAGTTGAGGATTCCATTAGGGCCTTCTCTGGGAGGTTTCGTAGGATCTTGTTGGTCACCTTGTCATTTCCTGACGATTACGGGTCAATTTGGCAAGGGTGGTGTGGAGTTCAGAAAGCGTGAAAGGGCTGTCGAGGGTGAGGTTTGGTTCGCCTTTGTACGTTCGGGGATCGGTGACCTTGGGGGCATTGTCTCCTACTAGGTTACGCTTGATTTCTTCCAAAATTTGTTTCTTAGTTCCTGTATGGGAGTGAATGATTTTCTTGAGGTCATGTCTTTGTTGGGTCTTGGTTTAAGTGGTAGCTAGGGCTCGCAGTATATGCCAGGTCATCTTCGTGATGAGTGTGCCTTGAAGTTGGTCGCACAGCTCATACCAGTTCTGACTGCTGAGTTGATCTCCGTATTCTTCTGCTTGCTTTGTTATGTGAGCGATCCGTTTCCGCAGTTTGCGGTTAATTTTCATCTTTTTCCACCGCCTCAGTAGTCCTCTTCTGGCATCCCAAAGATGTAGGAGATGAGAGTCTATGACCGGCGTGTCCATTGTGAGTTCTATTACTTTAGTGTGCTTCTCCGCCGTCTTGACCACTTCGGTGAGCCACTCTTCAATATTTTCTATGTTTTCTTCTCCGTTATGTTCTCGGAGGGCCTTCCAGTACGTCAGCCTTGCCGTTCCTGTTCTGCTTGGCTTCTTATGAATGGAGGATTTCAAGCTAAAGGATGTGGTGATCGCTGCCGAGATTTCCTTCCAGTCGGGTCCATTTGGCCTTGGATATTTGTATTGTAATGGTTAGCTCGGGATTTCTGAAAACTGTAATTTATCCTTGACTTAAAAATTGTAACAGCGCAACCACATGCAGCCACAAAGTAACAAGGACGAGACACAAGCGCTGTACTGTCAACCAAATTTTATTGACGTAAGAGGGATACTTTATATAAGAGGAAAAGCAGAAGTGAAGGCGGAAGCGAGTGATACAATCGGGAAAAAATGACATTGCACATCGATGAACGAACGCGTCGGCATTCAACGGAAATAGACACAGAAAAAAAAACTAGAAAGAAGGCGAGGGATACTAACGTACAATCAAATCAGTATGTGGTTGCTTCCAAAAATCGAAGCTCTGCAGCAAAAAGCGATGCAGAGAGGGTGCTTATGCACTTGCTGCCATATTTCTGTATGTGGAACGCTTCCAAACTGACGCGCGCCGTCGTGTCGGCACTCTTACCGAGGATCTTTGTCTCTCCCAATCGAGTCTCGCAACCTGTGCATTTAATTACGTGCGCGACCGAATGAACGTACTGGTCCTTTAAATTACTTACATTTGGGGCACGTTTTCCCAAGCGTTCATTAGTGCAGCGGTCGGTTTGGCCGACATAAACCTTTCCACACTTCAAGGGAATGGCGTAGACCACTCCTGCGGAACACTTGACGAACGGCATGTCATGTTTTAGCTAACAACCTCTTTTTTTAGAGTTGCAGATGCGTGGGCATAACTGTGCCACCTTGTTGGGTGCCGAAAAAACAATGGTCACCCCATGCCTGTTGGCGATCTTCTTGAGATTGTGCAGAGTCTTGTGCAGGTACGGCACAACCAAAGGCTTGTCATTCTTCCGACGGTCATCTTCGTGTTCCTAGCTTTAGCTTTTGAAGGAGGGTCTCAGACACAGCAATCAAGACTGAATAGGGGAATCCCGCTGCCAAAAGTCGGCTGGCCTGACTTTTGACTTCTGCCTGTAATTTATCCACACGCGTTAACTACGCACGCTCATCGGCGATAGTACACCTACCTCCTCCCTCCCCTTCCCCTCATTCTGTAAGCTTTGCTTTTGGTGACATTTGTAGCTCTCCCAGCGCAGTGGGCTGAACTGTGCGCCTTCGTAAAACACATGTATAAAGCTCAGGATCGCTTGCATAGATATCATCATCATCATCATCATCATCATCATCATCATCATCATCATCACCAGCCTAGTTACGCCCACTGCAGGGCAAAGGCCTCTCCCATACTTCTCCAACTACCCCGGTCATGTACTAATTGTGGCCATGTTGTCCCTGCAAACGTCTTAATGTCATCCGCCCACCTAACTTTCTGCCGCCCCCTGCTACGCTTCCCTTCCCTTGGAATCCAGTCCGTAACCCTTAATGACCATCGGTTATCTTCCCTCCTCATTACATGTTCGGCCCATGCCCATTTATTTTTCTTGATTTCAACTAAGATGTCATTTACCCGCGTTTGTTGCCTCACCCAATCTGCTCTTTTCTTATCCCTTAACGTTACACCCATCATTCTTCTTTCCATAGCTCGTTGCGTCGTCCTCAATTTCAGCAGAACCCTTTTCGTAAGCCTCAAGGTTTCTGCCCCATAAGTGAGTACTAGTAACACACAGCTGTTATACACTTTCCTTTTGAGGGATAATGGCAACCTGCTGTTCATGATTTGAGAATGCCTGCCAAACGCACCCCAGCCCATTCTTATTCTTCTGGTTATTTCAGTCTCACGATCCGGATCCGTGGTCACTACCTGCCCTAAGTAGATGTATTCCCTTACCACTTCCAGTGCCTCGCTACCTATCGTAAACTGCTGTTCTCTTCCGAGACTGTTAAACATTACTTTAGTTTTCTGCAGATTAATTTTCAGACCCACCCTTCTGCTTTGCCTCTCCAGGTCAGTGAGCATGCATTGCAATTGGTCCCCTGAATTACTAAGCAAGGCAATATCATCAGCGAATCGCGAGTTGCTAAGGTATTCTCCATCAACTTTTATCCCCAATTCTTCCCACTCCAGGTCTTTGAACACCTCCTGTAAACATGCTGTGAATAGCATTGGAGAGATCGTATCTCCCTGTTTGACACCTTTCTTTATTGGGATTTTGTTGTTTTCTTTGTGGAGGACTACGGTGGCTGTGGAGCCGCTATAGATATCTTCCAGTATTTTTACATATGGCTCATCTACACCCTGATTCCGTAATGACTCCATGACTGCTGAGGTTTCGACTGAATCAAACGCTTTCTCGTAATCAATGAAAGCTGTATATAAGGGTTGGTTATATTCTGCACATTTCTCTATCACTTGATTGATAGTGTGAATATGGTCTGTTGTTGAGTAGCCTTTATGGAATCCTGCCTGGTCCTTTGGTTGACAGAAGTCTAAGGTGTTCCTGATTCTATTTGCGATTACCTTAGTAAATACTTTGTAGGCAACGGACAGTAAGCTGATCGGTCTATAATTTTTCAAGTCTTTGGCGTCCCCTTTCTTATGGATTAGGATTATGTTAGCGTTCTTCCAAGATTCCGGTACGCTCTAGGTTATGAGGCATTGCGTATACAGCGTGGCCAGTTTCTCTAGAACAATCTGACCACCATCCTTCAACAAATCTGTTGTTACCTGATCCTTCCCAGCTGCCTTCTCCCTTTGCATAGCTCCTAAGGCTTTCTTTACTTCTTCCGGCGTTACTTGTGGGATTTCAAATTCATCTAGACTATTCTCTCTTCCATTAACGTCGTGGGTGCCACTGGTACTGTATAAATCTCTATAGAACTCCTCAGCCACTTGAACTATCTCATCCATATTAGTAACGATATTGCCGGCTTTGTCTCTTAACGCACACATCTGATTCTTGCCTATTCCTAGTTTGTTCTTCACTGTTTTTAGGCTTCCTCCGTTCCTGAGGGCCTGTTCAATCCTATCCATATTATAGTTCCTGATGTCCGCTGTCTTACGCTTGTTGATTAACTTAGAAAGTTCTGCCAGTTCTATTCTAGCTGTAGGGTTAGAGGCTTTCATACATTGGCGTTTCTTGATCAAATCTTTCGTCTCGTGCGATAGCTTACTGGTTTCCTGTCTAACGGCGTTACCACTGACTTCTATTGCGCACTCCTTAATGATGCCCATGAGATTGTCGTTCATTGCTTCAACACTAAGGTCCTCTTCCTGAGTTAAAGCCGAGTACCTGTTCTGTAGCTTGATCCAGAATACCTCTAGTTTCCCTCTTACCGCTAACTCATTGATTGGCTTCTTGTGTGCCCGTTTCTTCCGCTACCTCCTCAAGTCTAGGCTAATTCGAGTTCTTACCATCCTATGGTCACTGCAGCGTACCTTGTCGAGCACGTCTACATCTTGTATGACGCCAGGGTTCGCGCAAAGTATGAAGTCGATTTCATTTCTAGTCTCACCATTCGGGCTCTTCCACGTCCACTTTCGGCTAACCCGCTCGCGGAAAAAGGTATTCATTATCCGCATATTATTCTGTTCTGCAAACTGTACTAATAACTCTCCTCTGCTATTCCTAGAGCCTATGCCATATTCCCCGACTGACTTGTCTCCAGCCTGCTTCTTGCCTACCCTGGCATTGAAGTCGCCCATCAGATTTGTTTGACTTTACCCATCGCCGATTCCACGTCTTCATAAAAGCTTTCGACTTCCTGGTCATCATGACTGCATGTAGGGGCATAGACATGTACCACCTTCAATTTGTACCTCTTATTAAGTTTCACAACAAGACCTGCCACCCTCTCGTTAATGCTATAGAATTTCTGTATGTTACCAGCTATTTCCTTATTACAATCAGGAATCCGACTCCTAGTTCTCGTCTCTCCGCTAAGCCCCGGTAGCACAGTACGTGCCCGCCTTTTAGCATTGTATATGCTTCTTTTGTCCTCCTAACCTTACTGAGCCCTATTATATCCCATTTACTACCCTCTAATTCCTCCAATAACACTGCTACACTCGCCTCACTAGATAACGTTCTAACGTTAAACGTTGCCAGGTTCAGATTCCAATGGCGGCCTGTCCGGAGCCAGGTATTCTTAGCACCCTCTGCTGCGTCACAGATCTGACCGCCGCCGTGGTCAGTTGCTTCGCAGCTACTGGGGACTGAGGGCCGGGGTTTGATTGTTGTATTCATATAGGAGGTTGTGCCCAAGTACTGCACCAGGGTGGCCAATCCTGCTCTGGTGAGAGTGTGCGTTACCGGTTCTGGTCACCGGGATCAGGCCGCACTCCAGGCCTGTTTGTGCAATTTTCTCAACACACGGTTTTCTTTTTGGTATTTTCCAGTGGAGAATTGCGCGGCACCGGGATTTGAACCACTGTCCTCTTGCACGGGAGGAGGATACTCTACCGTCCCCGCAGGAGTTAAATTAAAAAATTAAATTCTGGGGTTTTACGTGACAAAACCACTTTCTGATTATGAGGCACTCCGTAGTGGAGGACTCCGGAAATTTCGACCACATGGGGTTCTTTAACGTGCACCTAATTCTAAGTACACGGGTGTTTTAGCATTTCGCCCCTATCTAAATGCGGCCGCCGTGGCCGGGATCCGATCCGCGACCTCGTGCTCAGCAGTCTAACACCATAGCCACTGAGCAACCACGGCGGGTCCCGCAGGAGTTGTACGCCTCATTTAACCTACAGTGGTGCCCTATTGGATCAGTCAAGGTGGATCAGTTTGAGCTCGGTTATACCGCACGGATGGCACTCGGCTAGAGAACCAGGTATTTATAGATATAATATACTGCAAATGCCGCATTTACCTGACGCACTTCGACTTTTGCCTGCAAATCGCCCCATAACTTCTTCCCCGCAGTGCACGCGGGCCATAGAAAAGGCCATTTTAGCCGCAATTTAGTATGGATGGGTGGATGCAGAACTTTAATGAACGTCCTGTGGTACGCGACTCAGCGCGCTGCGGGCCGCTCCCACGTTGGGACAGTCAGGCCATGCCCTCTGGACAGCCCATAGTTGCGCCCCGGCATTGGGGCTCTGTCTTATTTCATTTTCTTTAGAAGCCAGGCCAAACAGTTTCATCATCATCATCATCATCATCATCATCATCATCATCATCATCATCATCATCATCATCATCATCATCATCATCATCATCATCATCATCATCATCGCCTTATTTTATGTCCAGTGCTGGGCGAAGGCCTCTCCCTACGATGTCCAATTACCCCTGTCCTGCGCCAACCTAATTCATTTGGCGCCTGCGAATTTCCTAATTTCATCGCTCCACCTAGTCGTCTGCCGTGCTCGACTGTGCTTCCCTTCTCCTGGCACTCATTCTGTAACCCTAATGGTCCACTAATTATCTATGCTCTTCATTGTTTGGTTTCTGCCTTATGCCGCGGATCCCACGAACGACTAGTTCTAGAAATGAGACTGCTGCTTCACCATCTCATCGAGTAAGGACACGACATCACGTTACAGTGGATTCCAAGCCACTGTGGCATAATGGGCAATGAACATGCCGATTCAGCAACACGATCTGCACACGAGGAGGGCTTGCAAGATTCCATACCATTCTCAAGAACAGACGCAGCTATGAAAATTCGTGTACTCGCAAATGAAGCCATAATATCTTTATGAAACACGCCAAGCTTGAAGCACACACGTCTGCACCGACTGGACCCGTCCCTTCGACTACGACCCCCATCTGGACTCTCTCGACTCGAGACAACAGTACTTTGCCGACTATGGCTTGGTGTCGTTTCCACAAGATCTTTTGCCTTCCGAGTCAGTATAGACGAGAGCGCGACTTGCAATCACTGCGGCGGCGAGGAGAATATTGGCACGCGCTAGTTAAGCTAGAAGCTGAGCATGAAGAAGTGTACGTGGTAGCTGCTGCAGAAGCGACCAGTAAACGGCCGTTCACTTGGAACTGACTGCTTGCCTTTTCCTCTCGCGACAAACTGGTGGAGGGGCGAGGTACGCATCCACCGTATGCCTACTGGTCCTGAACCAGAAGCTACCAAAACCAGTACCTCGGGGACGGCAGAAATCCATCGAAGCAGCCGTCGCCTCCAAGGTCTTCCACCGCAATACAGAACCCTGGCAAGCTCCGTGAGGAAGATGTAAACAACAACCGCAAGCCAAACTGAAGGTATCCCACATGCTGCTGTACCATGCATTCTCAGCGCGCCTCGCACGCCTAACCCGTTCCATGGTGACGCCTTTGAGGACGTTGAAGACTGGTTTGACCATTTTGACCGGGTCGCCGCCTTTAACGACTGGGACGATCGGCGCAAGTTGAAGACCATCTACTTTTTCCTTTTAGACGCGGCAAGAGTATGGTACGAGAACCACGAAGCCTCATTGACCAGCTGGAAGGAGTTTTACCGACTGCTTCGCGACACCTTCAGCACCTCCGAAAGAAAAGAAACAGCCGAACAGGCACTGTCTTCGAGGTTCAAATGCCGAACGAAACCGTCACCATGTTCGTCGAAGACATGACGCGATTGTTCCGCTGGGCCTACCCACTAATGCCAGAAGAGAAGAAGGTGCGTCTGTTAATGCGAGGCGTAAAAGAACAGCTTTTCGTGGGCCTCGTGCGCAATCCTCCCACAACAGTGTCTCAGTTCGTTCGTAAGGCAACAGTCATGGAACGTATGCTTCGGCAGCGGCTCTCGCGGTATGAACGCCACACCACCATGACTGCCGCCAGCTCTCTCGTACCTGCAAACGATGACAAAGTGTCCCTTACCGAACGAATACGGCAGATTGTTCGAGAGAAGAACTGCACTAGGCTTATGCATCGGCTCCGGCACCTCCGAGTGCCGCGGCTCTTACGGACGTCATTCGGGAGGAAATCGGCAAAGTGGTTCATCTCTCGCCACCAACACGTACCGAACCCCCCACGTTCTCGTACGCGGATGCATTTGGGTTTGCGCGCCGTCGACAGGCCGTTTCACGCAGCCGCCTGCTGGGATTCTTCGACGCTTCCCAAGTCCAATCCACCGCACGAATCTGCAAGCAGCCTTTCATCCTGGTCCGCGCAAGTCAACAGTATGGCGCGCTCACGACAACAGTCGGTTGTGCTACGACTCTAGGGAGGCTGGTCACTTGTATCGCGACTGCCAGTACCGACGGATTGGTCTGCGGGGATACCATCTGGACGCCCGTTGCCCGCTCTATGGCGAACGCCCGCACGAAATCGAGGAATACTTAGAAATTAACCGGTTTACTCCTGCCACGCAGCGAAGACAGTTATGGTCGCCATCACCTCGTCGGTACGCGTCACCAATCCGCGCTCGATCTGCCTTTGATTCCGGTGGAGTCAACGGTGGAAGCCCGCGGGGGTGAGGCTGCTGTCATGCGAACCGTCAAATATTCTCCGCCGACGCCACCCCCTCGCGACGTACCGCTACAGTGGCTGTAGTACCGCTGACGCCTTCATTCGAAACTGTCAAAAGAACTTCCGCTGCTATTACTGCTTCCATCGACGGTTATTCGGCAACTGCACTTGTCGATGCGGGAGCTGATTACACAGTTATGAGTGCCTAACTGGCCACTCGGCTACGCAAGGTGCTGACAGCGTGGGACGGCCCGCATCTGATTATGGGTGGTGGACACTTCGTGTCACCCATTGGACGATGCACCGCCAGACTTGCAATTTCTACTTCGACTTTCGTAGCGTCTTTCCTTGTGCTGCCCAAGTGTTCTCGGCTTGTTATACTGGGCATGGATTTTCTCCAGGAATGTGGGGAGATCAATAACCTGCGTGACTGGTTCGTGTCTTTCTCTAACTATGTTTCTTCGGATTCGAGTGTGGAGGATGAACATCACCGCGCGGCTTTACGCGTGGTCGATGACTGCGTGACGTTACCGCCTCGAAGTAACATCTTCGTCCCCGTTGAATGCCCCCAAGACCAACTAGGAATAGGCATCGCCGAAGTTAACCTCACCATTTTGCTGGATCGAGAAGTCGGCGTCGCACGAGTTATCGTAGAGCTCCAAAATAGGCAAACCACGATCCTAGTTACCAACTTCAGCGGCGAATACAAGTACTTAGCGAGGCATACCACCATGGCCTACTTTGAAATGGTGGCCGAGCCTAACGCCTGTGCTTCGGTAACGACATTCTCGATTCCAGAACCCAGCGATGTGGACTTGATCAGTCACATCAACGTCAGCCCACAGCTAGACCAACCCGAAAAGGAGAGGCTCTTCACTCTGCTTTTGTCATTTCGCGACTGTTTCGCCACCACGTCGAAGGTCAAACAGACTCCTTTAACCAAACTCAGAATCATCACTGAACCGACTGTCTAACCTGTTCGCCAACACGCTTATCGCGTGTCGCAGAGAGAACAGGATGCTATGGGAGGACACAACTCACACCGGAGAACAAGAAGATAA
Organism: Dermacentor variabilis; assembly: GCF_050947875.1. Taxonomy (NCBI): domain Eukaryota; kingdom Metazoa; phylum Arthropoda; class Arachnida; order Ixodida; family Ixodidae; genus Dermacentor; species Dermacentor variabilis. Next base: position 73,041,147 of record NC_134571.1, on the reverse strand, counting down.
CACGAGAGTGAGGTGGGAGGCATTGCTATCTAGCTCCGCCATCGGGGATCAGCTCAGGCTGGTCCGGAGAGCAGAAATGATGGCGAGGGCCAGCGGTGCCTTGGAATAGGGGCCCGACCACACGGCGTTACCCCGTTTTAGGGGCAACGAAGTCATTCCTACGAATAAAGTTTTGTTCTTCTTCCCTCCCTTTCTGGCACCTTCACGTTCTGGTCTTACGTAGAGAGTTGCCCGTGATACATATCCCTTGTGGTCTCCGTCTATAGCGGTGCTCCGCCGGGAGTCACCTAGACCACCGCGCGGGTCCGAGGATCTGAGCCCCTCAGGGGGACGATCAGCTCAGCCGCGTGTGTAGCGCGTGCCCGAAGAGGACGCTCGTTCGGTCTCCTCTGGAAGCGAAAGAGAGCGCCGCAAGGAGAAGGCCCAGAGTACAAGGAAGGCGTTTATCATACGACCACCTTGGCGTTCAGGATATCTGTTACACCCGTATCGGCGCGGGGCCCATGAGCCGATGCCCCCGCAAGTCAAGGGTGACACTCAGTATCTCAAAAACGCGGTAACACGCCGCTATACGGGAGGATGGCTCCCAACGACCGTGCTACCAGGGCAACGTTCCTTCAGTTCGGAGTAGCCTCCGAGGGCGACTCGGCGCAGTACGACCGCGCACGTCAAGTGAGCCGCGCCCCTTTGGCGCAGCTCACTTGACGGTAGTGGTAATGTGGTAGTGTGTCGGTGTGCTCCCACACCTCGGGCATATGTCCTTGTATGCTGTAGGGTAGTATATGTGGAAGTTATGAAGGTTTGTATATGTGTCCGTTTCGAGCCTTCGTAACGTCGCTGAGTCCGCGGCTGAAAGGTTCCTATGCGGGGCTGGGTAGAGCCTTCTGAATTCCCTGTAGTGCTGCAAGATCACTTTATAACTTGGATCGATGGGTGTCGGGTGCTCCACCATGTTGCCATGGGCAGCTCGGCAATTAGTGAAACCTCGAGCTGCCTCATCTGCGTGGAGGTTCCCAGTAACACCCTCGTGTCCCGGGGCCCATGTTATCGTTTGGGTGTACCTGATATCAAGGTCTCTGTTGATTTCGGTAAGTATCCGGCGTGCCCTCGCGCCGATTTGTCCCCTTTGATAGTATCTGCATGCGGCCTGAGAATCTGTGATTATTGTTAGTGGAGCATTGCGCTCTATGCCTTCTCTTAAGCCAAGGCGATGGCTATCTCTTCGGCTTCTAAAATGGCTGCTCGGGAAACCGAAGCACAGGCCGTGATTTTACCTTTACGGTTTACGACAACTGCCCCCATATTATTTGCGTTGGCCCGATATAGTGAAGCATCCGTGAAACGTGCAGTGTCCAAGTATTTTGTTGTTTTGTCTATGTATTCTGCTCTAGCTTTTCTCCTATCTGCGTGTAATGTTGGATTCATGTTTTGTGGTATTGGTGATACACCATACAAAGCTCTAATCTGGCAGGGTAGACCTTTGGCGTTTAGATATGGTTGCATGCATTCTCCAAGGCCGACTCTTTGAAGAAGAGCTCTGCCGACTGTCGTTTGCGCCAATCGACTCCTCTGCGCTATGAGTTGGGCCTCAGCCAGCTCATGGAATGTATTGTGGATGCCGAGGGCTGGAAGCTTCTCATTTTAAGTGTTGTGTGGCAGCCTCAGGGCTGTCTTATATGCCATCCTTATTATTTTATCAGCCTTTTCTTCTTCCTCCCTGTTCATTGTATGGTAAGGTAGGGAGTACATTAGTCTGCTAATGACGAGGCTTTTCACCAGTCTGAGGTTGTCTTGTTCGCCCATTCCTATACGATTACGAGCCACACGGGCTATCATCCGGTTAATCTGTTGCGTAGTTTTTCTGATCGTGTATAAAATTTGTAAACATCTGACATTCGACTGCAGCCACATCCCCAACACTCTTACTACTGACCTCTCAGAAATAATTTTCCCTTCCAGCCTGATCTCGAGTTTAAGTCTCGGGTCAGTTCTTTGTTTTTTTTTTTTTTTTGTGAGGCGAACGAGTTCTGATTTCTCCGCCGAGCACTGGAGTCCTCTTTGTTGGGTATAGTTTTCTATTATATTGGCTGCCCGTTGAAGCTTCTCCTCCTTCTCTCCCAAGCTGCCCTTGGTTATCCATATCGTTATATCATCCGCGTATAGGGAATGACGGACGTCGGTAATTCCTTGTTTTTTAGCAAGGCCAATCATGGCTATGTTAAAGAGTGTAGGCGAAATCACCGCACCCTGTGGCGTTCCTTTGTTAGGAGGATGGATGACTTCAGATTCATCGTTTCCTACTTTGATAACTGCTGTTCTCTGGTTGAGGAAGCTTCGGATGTACTCGTACGTCCTTCGACCGCAGCTGGTCTGTGCAAGTCCATGCAGTATCTTTTTGTGACTGACGTTGTCAAATGCCCCTTTTATGTCGACAGCCGTGACAATGTGTTCTCCTGCCTTGGGGACGTTCGTTAATACTTCCTCTTTTAAAAGCAGGAGTATGTCCTGTGTTGAAGGATGTGATCTGAAGCCAAACATAATGTCAGGCATTAAGTTGTTTTCTTCAAGATGACGTTGGAGTCTAGTGTTTACTAATCTTTCGAACACCTTTCCTAGACATGATGTAAGAGAGATGGGCCTAAGGTTGCCTAAAGTAAATTTCTTCCCTGGTTTTGGAATCATGATAATCACAGCATGTTTCTATTGCTGTGGTATCGTTCATTTGACCCAATGGTCATTTATAAAGTTCGTAAGGGCTGTTATGGCCTTATCATTCATGTTTCTAATCATGGCATTTGATATTTGGTCCGCCCCTGCCGCTGTGTTCCGTTTTGTACTGGCGATTGCTGCTCTAACTTCTGCCACCGTGAAGAATACATCCATTTCTGGGTTTGGGTGTCCGGCATAATCAGCTGGTATGGGGGTGTCGGGGCTCTGTCACCGAAGCATTTGCTATGGACTGCCTGAAGGAGTTCTTCTTTTGTGCCTGGGTACGAGTGTAGCAATCTCTCCAAGTTCTTTTGTCCTTCGCGTCTGGTTTTGAGCGGGTCAATCATTCCTCTGAGGATGTTCCACGTTTTTGCCGTCCCTAGGGTTCCATTAAGTGATCCGCAGAAGCGTTCCCAGTTGGCTGTTGTAAGTTGATTAGCGTATTCCTCGGCCCTCTGTGTTATTTCTTTGATTTTCATTTTGAGTTTGCGGTTGCATTTCTGTAGCTTCCATCTTTTGGTCAGGCTTCGTCTTGCATCCCACAGATGCAGTAGGTGAGGGTCCACTTCAGGTGTTTTGTCTGTCCTGGCGATGGCTTTGGTATGTTTCTGCTTTATATTTCGTATGTGTTCGCACCAATTATCTGAATCATTTATGTCCCTGGTATGTTCTTTAAGCGATTCTCTGTACGCCCGCCAGTCTGTTATTTTGGCTGTACCTATTTGTTTGCGGATTTGAGCTGTGCGGATTGTGGTGCTTATAATGCAATGGTCACTTCCTAGATTTTCGAGCGTGTTGCGCCACTCCGCATTTGGACAATTTTTGGTTATTGTTAGGTCCGGACTTGTGTCTGCGGAGATACTATACCCTGTTCTTTTTGGCATTGCAGGGTCTGTTAGAAGTGTCATGCCGAGTGCTGCTATTTGTTCTGTGATATTTTTGCCTTTATTGTTCTGGGTTGGATACCCCAGCTTGTGTGCCTGGAATTAAAATTCCCAACTATCACCAGAGGTCTCCCCTTTGCCATTTTTGCTGTCTCTTGAAATAGCTTGTCGAACGTTGCTCTTTTCTGACTCGGCGGGCAGTAGACATTAATTATGAAGGCACTCTTTCCTCTGGTGCCTTCATATATGATGTCTGTTATTATGTGCGGAATGTCCGTTCCTTCTATGGATTTGTGACCTATTGTCGTGACTTTCTTGCCCACCAATGTTGCGACCTTCCAGTTTTAACCTTCGGTATTGAAGATTTCGTATCCCTGTAATTTTGGGTTTGTTCCGGCTTCTTGTAATGCAATGATAGCTGGTGACCTTTTTTGTGTCATCACCAGCTGCGACAGTTGTCCCATTTTACGCCGGAACCCGCGGCAGTTCCACTGCCATATTTCGCACTCTTAGGAAGCGTTCTTTTGATGTTTAGGCATTGTATGTCGCCTAGGTCATAGCCGATAGGCCTGGCCTGTTGTATACTTTCTCTGCCTTTTCTCTTATGCTGCTGCCTGTGGCATGTTTTCGGAACCCTTTCGTAAATTCTATTTGTTGTGCCTGGATTTTCTTGTCCAGAGCTTCTAGTTTTCGATCTACCTGAATCATCACCTGCACTATGATTGTGGGTATAACTTCTTTTATGGGTATAACTTCTTTTATGGCTTGTGGTCGGCGTAGACGTTGCGACAGTGGTGGCCTGCCCCTTTGGGGGACCCGTTTGAGTTTCTTGGTACACTCCGATGCCGCCGTGCGATGAGCCCCCCTGCACAGGGCACACTCTGGATCGCATGTGTGGTCCTCAGGAGGGTCCCTTAGCCAACAATTGCTGCACGCCTTTGCCGTGGGCGTTGGACAAACGTCCGTTCTATGTCCCTTGCTTTTGCACAGTTTGCAGTATTGTCTCGTGGGCTGATAAGACACACATGGCATTTCGCCACCGTAATAGTAGACGAAACGTGGCACTATCGGTCCGTCGAACGTTATCATTACGGTTTCGGGCTTGCCAAGCATCCGGGCTTGGACGATTGTCACTCCTGGCAAGCATCCGGGCTTGGACGATTGTCACTCCTGGCGTGCGCACTCGGAGATGACTTAAAAGTTCATCTTCTGGGGTTTCGCGTTCCAGTCCGTGTACCACTCCTTTGAGGTACTCTTCCGGGGTGGTTATGTAGGTGTTCATCGGATGTTTAGTGCCATTGAGCTCCAGCGTTTTGATCTTCACGATCTTCACCGCCACTTGTTCGTAGGGGGTATTTACAATGGTTATGTTTGACCCGTTGCGGAGGCGAAGCAGAAATTTATCGCTCCTGCAGGTCTCCGGGTCGCCGCTTGCACGTTCTATCGCTCGCGCAACTTCGTAGATTTTAAGTTCTTTTACAACTAGCCCTGACTTGGGACGCATTATAACTTTCATGTCATTTCTGGCCAGCGGCGCCGCGCGCGTTCGCCGTCGGGTTCTTATAGACGCTACGCCGCGTTTAGCTCGCTGTCCCGCAGGCGCCCTGGCGTTGCAGCTGCTGTTGCCCTCACCGCCGCCTCGAGTTCCTCTGTCATCAGAGGCTGCTCGCACTTGTTTTCTTAAACCTTTTCGTTCTCGCAAAGATAGTGCAAGTTGCCAATGACCGCTCTTGGCTTCGTCGTCTTCCCTTGCTGAGTCTTTCTCCTCGTTCTCGTCGGCGTCGCTGGTTGATTCCCCCTGTATCACCTCGTCAGGCGAGAGGAAGTCCTCTTCAGCCTCGGCCGCAGATCCCCCTTGGGTTTTGATGGCTTGGTCATGCGTGTCCATGGTGTCCTGGGTTAGTTCCGGGTCGTTGTCGGTTGGAAGTTGGGCCGTGGCGGCGCTACGCTTGGGCCGGGAGCTGACTGCCGGGGGTCCACGCTCCGCTACGTCATTAGGCGTAGCGGAGCGCGGGCTGTGGGCGGTGGTCGGGTGGTGGTCGTATATTCTGGGAAGAAGACGTGTCCACTTGTTAAAAAAAGGGGGTATCAGCGTGTTCCTGGTGTCTTCCTACACAAATCCTGTGAATTCCGTGGTGGTCACATGATTTTGACCGCTGCTAAGCAAGATTATTGACGGAGCCGACGCGAACACGTCTGAACTCCTCGGCGCCACCGAAGATTCGCAAAGGGAGGGAGACAGAGAAATTTTAATTATATTTGGAGAGGCTACAAGAAAGCTATACGCGCCTTAGTGTAGCACAGTTCATATCCGAAAACAAAGATACGGTCTAAGAACGTACAGCAGGATGTCGCGCGTCACGTCGTATGTTCAACTTGGGATAAAACACAGCTGACAGTGTGTAGCTCTCACATCGACGAATAAAGCGAACACGTATTGGAAACATGCGGCGATGCTCTTGTTGCGTCATGCCGTTGTAGACACGCTGACATAAACCAGTGCACGGAAGTGTAGCTCGTCCTTTCAAAAAGGTTTCGAAGCCGTCTCTGTAGATAACGAATTTGCGCTACCGATAAGCTATAAAGCGGGGAAACAAACGTTCGCATCCAACTAAATCAGTTCTTTAGGCTCTGTTTTATGCCTTTCTCAAATTTTAGGCCAGGGCACACGTGTAGGGATCTCTGCAGAAATCAGCGTGTAAATCAAAATCAATCTTCTTTATTTTTTTAAACTGCGAAATCCAAAACTTTTCGTGCAGGCTGCACAATTCTTTGCCGTGCCCTCCAGTGGGCACGTACCACACGAGTGGAAGGGCAACAATCAGTCCAAGCGTACGTGCTCACGCGCTGTTCAGGTGCTCACGCGGCATTCCCTGAGCGCGATCGAAGAAGACGATCCTAGGCCTCTTGGTAACAGAGAGCAGCAACAGCACCAGTAGCTTCATCGGTCTACCCGTCCTCAACAAGCGTGCATATACAGTGCTCAAAGATGCAGCCAACAACAGAGGATGTCCCGCCCACCTCCGGAGCGCAGGTGCCCCAGGCTAAGGACGAGGAACGCAAGAAGGCGCGATCCAAAACATCCAAGCCCGGTTCCCCCGAGCGCCTTGGCCCGAAGAGGCGAGTCCCAAAGGAGCGAGACGATTTCGACATGCGTCCACCGGATCGTAGCCGAAGCCCTCGAGCGGGATGGCGAGCTCCCCGACAAGGACAGGCGCAAGGTATAGCGCGCTTTCGAGCTGCCGACCTGCGCGGTTAGGCTTAACGTGCCGCGTCGGTCGCGAACTCCAACGCGTGGTTTTGGCTGCAAACCCTGATGAGCTGGTATGCGTTGAATTATGGATTTCTATCTTAGATCATCGCGTTTCCGACTTTGTAGGCGGCCGTTGGGTTGGCTGCGTTTATCGAAGGTGCGGAAATCCTGTGGTGGTGTAGGTCACGGCACGACACGCGCCTAGCTGCAGGGTGTGCACTCTATTAGGCCATCCACTAACTCTCTGGCGTTGTATCCCAGCAGTGACATTAATAAACGATTCGCATGGGACCTGCTTGGGAAAGAAAGACCGTATGTACAGGATGGCGCAACTATCATGCGCCAAGATTTAAAAGCATGCAAATGCCACGTAGCCGGACAGAACCAAGCAAATGTTGTTTTTGCCGTCGTTTGGAGATACTCAGATTATATTTTTTTTGCATTCCGTCTAATTACATAATTAGTCTTAATTAATTAATCAATTCTCAAATATTATAGCGATATCAAAAGATTCAATGAGAAAATTGTAGAGCAACATGAAAAACTGCCGCTACAGCTTTCTGTAGCTCAATATGTGCAACTTAAAAGTGTTCTATAGAGCGTGAAAAAAGCCCGCGAATTCCCCCTCGACTAGCCGCTTGAGGCACTTTGCGTGGGTTCTAGGGGTTTTTCCATGCTCGGAAAAATATTTTAACGCGATTGCGTTAAGGAGCTCGTGTCGCAGAAAAGTAGGCGTCGGCGGCATTGGCCGTGAGCGAAATATGGTGGTAGGCAATTCACAAATAAAAACCACTTGCAAGATGGGCTGGGTGGGAATCAAACCAGGGCCTGTGGAGTGTGTGACGGAGACGCTACCACTCAGCCACGAGTTTTTTTTATTGCCTGTTTTTTACTTCTATATGAAACAACAAATGACATTTGAGAAAACAAGATAAATTAGCAAGTTTTCAGCGCCATGTGTCAGCCCTACAGGGCTGACTATTTTAGAATTCCCTGAGCGCGGTCAAGGGTTCCACCCTCGACAGCCACGCAGGTACACAATCTTGTGCTTTCTGAATTTCCACAAATCTCGACATGCATTCTCGGAAAAGTATTCGTGCAGGCCGAGCATCCGGATCGCAGTGATACCCCGCCATACGGGTGCGCCGTAGACAGTGAAGGCCAACTAGCATAATAAGGTCAAACGGCAGTCCATCATCGTCTTCTATAGATATCTAATACCCAGTGGATCTAAAGGAAAGTCCTTTTTGATAGTCCTCTGAAGTACATCCCAAAAGAAGACACCCGCCCAACAATCTAGAAATACGTGATCTATAGTTTCTTGTTTCTTACAGATCAAGCAATGCGAGCCCCAGGGTAAGAAAAACCCACGCTCTTCTAAGAAGGTTTTGACATTCAACGTACCCGTGTGAAGCTTAAGAAAGACTTGGTCTCTGGCGTTACTTGCATTCTTTTCACCCGCTTAAGCACGTCTTGCCCCTGGCCTCCGCTGTATATGGCCCTGTACATTGGCACAGGGAGAACTACATCGCATACATCTTTGTACAATGTTTTACGTTTCACTGAAGAAAGGTGCTCATTTGAAAATCTAACGGACAAAAACCGCACACTTAAAATAACTTCTTTAAGAAATTCACAAAGAGGACCGCTCATTCTTCTGCACGTGTCACGCGCTGTTCCAACCCGCTTAACATCGTGCCGTTTATGCCGCTTTTAGATAGCTACAAATTTTCATTTTTTCCTTTCACAGTTGAATTGTGGAACGATTTAGGTGGCACGTTACGTGAAATGTCTGTTGATAATTTTGTACGAGAATTGCCAAATCATGTATTTTTTTCATGACACTGTACTGTTTTCTCTGTAAATCATTACACTCACATTTGTAATCATGCACTTTCCTAATATTGTTTATGTATAATCTTCTGTACCACTCCTGCAATGTCCCAATTCATGGGATAGCAGTATTTGTAAATAAAAAATAAATAAAATATTGTCTGTACAGACTACATAGCCAGGTAACGCGCTCCTTAGCCTCACTTGGCACACCGTGCGCAAGAAAGGATCGCTTAAGTCGCGGAAAAATAAAAATCTGTTTACGACCTGTCGTATAAAAAGGTGCGTCATTCCCAAACCTCCGTCTTTAACTCGCCTGAACAAATTCGTTCGACTGCATCGTTCCCAATTCAAAGCCCACACAAGTACTGCGAATACTCGGTGCAACTTCTCTATATTTACCCTTGAACAATGCAATACCTGCATTACATACCATATTTTTGGGACAAAAAAATAGATTGCCAACTGTAGCTCTTGCAAACATTGACAAATGTCTACCTTTCAACTTTTTCGTTTTTATCTGTGTTTCTCTTGTTTGATCTTGCCAATACACATCGTTATTTTTGCAATATTCCAGCGGGACACCTAGGTATTTAACGGGTGTCGTCAACCACTTGACGTTGGCGAAAGTGACCGGGATGGAAGGCCATTCTCCGTGCCAGAAGCCAAGCCACTTTCCCCAGTTTACCATGCTTCCAGTTACCTTGCCGAAACCCTTCACTACAGCGATAGCTGCAGCTACACTCTCTTTATCTGTACAACAAATTGCGACGTCATCCGCATAAGCCAGAATTTTAACTTCCGATGCATTTACTCTGAAGCCGTGAATGTTGCTGCTTTCAATGATCGCTAGGCACATTGTTTCTATGTATATACTGAACAGAAGGTGACTCAGGGGGCATCCCTGGCGTACAGAACGCTTTAGGTTAATGGGGGCCCCCACTGACTTGTTAACGATGAATCGCGTAATGCAGTTCCGATACGCCAAAGCTACCCCATCTCTAATGATGGACCCGACATTAATGTGGTCTAGGATGTCAAGCAAAATACCATGAGGTACACAATCAAACGCTTTCTCAAGATCGAGCTGTAGAATTGCTACCCCTGCTTGCATAATGTCGCAGCACTCCATCACGCACCGCATCTTATGTATATTAGTCACAATCGAACGCCCCATAATTCCACATGTTTGGTGAGGACCAACCAATTCCTTAATTACTTTCTGTAGCCGCCTTCCTAGCACTTTCATCAAGATTTTATAAACACAATTAGTTAATGATATAAGCCTGTATGAGGAAACCAACTTTAACTTCTCTGTCTCTTCTGTCTTTGGTATTAATACAGTATGTGCTTCCCGAAAAGACCGGGACAGAACATCTAGTTCGTAAGCCTCATTAAAAAGAACTGTAAGCAGATGAAACAATTCTTTTTTAAACGACTTGTAAAACGAAGCGCTCAGACCGTCAGGCCCTGGCGACTTGCCGAGATACAGGTTATCTATAGCATTTTCTACTTCCGTTTGTGATATGGGTGATTCCAACTCTGTTCTGGTGTCATCTTGCAGTCGTGGCATTCTCTCAAGAAATTCTTCTTTAAACCTCTCTGCATTCACAGGTCTAGAAGCAAAAAGCGCTTCGTAGTGTCGAGCAAAAGCACGTCCTATGCTGTCATTGTCTGTCATTACTATCCCGTTATCTTCAATAACATCTATGTGGTTCCGCCGGGCGCGACTTTTTTCGAGTCCAAGTGCTCGTTTTGTTGGACATTCATCTATAGCCATCGCGTCTACCCTTGCTCTCACTTGCGCTCCGCGATAACGGTTCTCATCATAAAGCTCCAGTTTCTGTCTGATACTACGCATTCGGCATACACACCTGGCGTTTCGCATTCAAGCGCTGTTAGCTTTTCAAAAATCATCTTGAGCTCTTTCTCTTTCTTTTTGGCTTCAAACAATAAAATTCTGGATCTCTCTATCGCTTTAATTTTTATCTGTTGCTTAAAAATTTCCCACTGCTCTCCTATTCTGTCCCCACTATCTTCATGGATATTCTTAATTGCATGAATCACAGCTTCATTGAAAGATTCATCCCTTAATAAATTGGAATTCAATTTCCATTGCTCCCATGAAAAAATCTTGCTCTCTTTCCTTGATCCTATTTGACATTTTACAAGGCAGTGATCAGTAAAAGAAATTGGCGAAACACTATAACTGCGACAGTTTGGGATCGTATCCACTGACAGGTACAGTCGGTCCAAGCGGGCATGGCTGTTGCCCTGAAAATGAGTGTACTTCACAGCTCGGGAGCCCTCCAGGCACTCTGCAATATCCTCTAGCTCATGATCTGCAATAATTTGTGACAACACATCACTGCTTTTGTCTCTAACCATTCTTCCAGTTGACCTATCACTTGAGTTCAAGACGCAGTTAAAATCTCCAACCAAAACAAGCTGCTTATCAATGCACAAATATTGTCTTAGGTTAGAAAAGAAATCAACGCGTTCCTGCGCCACACTTGGAGCATAAACACACATAACACGCCATGCACTATCACTATATGTGAAATCACACAGCGCAAATCTACCGGAAGAACACGAAGAAACGTTTTGCACTGACAGTCCTTGATTCCTTCGAACAAGGAGGACGCACCCACCGGACCTGCCGATAGCGTGGCTCACAACGGCGTGGTGCCGTGCAGTGAACCCCCGCAGCATGTTCGCCGTCTCCTCTTCTCCTTCCACTTTCGTCTCCTGCACTGCCAAAACGTGCAGATCTTCTTCCATCAACAACCGATACAGTTGACATTGTTTTTTTCTAGAGGCGCGACATCGAACGTGTAAAGTGGCGAGTGTAAGTGACGTATGAGAAGCCATCGTTGATTTGTGGAAACGGTAGGCCCGGAGCATGGCGCTTACATTGCGCGTCCACCGGGACCGCCCGGTGAGACGGTCTCACCACTTTGCGAAAGTGGCTTGTCGTCAACTTTCCTATCCGCTGTGCCTCCAGTCCTTGCCCTGAGGTTCGTGCGCCTACCCGTTGGTGTCTTCGCAGACGGTCCCTCGATGCTTCGCGCGCCGACCTTGTCTCCTTGGCTCGTGGCGTCTTCCAGGGGTCCTTTAACTGCCGAGCTGACGCCAGTACTCCCCGCGACGCCGCTGGCGTTCGGTGGCTCGCCGAAAGCGTCCATGTCCGCACTTGAATTACGAAGGACGCTTTTCACGACCCCCCTTTTAGACGCTTCGTGTGTGGGAGTTTCGGCTACTTGAGAACTTGCTTCTTTTGCAGAGTCGTCTGTTCGCTCAGCCGTTTTTGCCGCAGAGTCCGGCGGGCTGTGTACTGCCTCTGATCGATCTTTACTTGCTGGAGTTGAGGCATCGCAATGTGACCCAGTTGTGCTCACATCCCCGCTACCTTTCGCTGCGTCCTCCGCCTCGGTCACGTCCATAATGTGCACCGTTGAATCCTCATCACCGGCCGTTGCGGTCACTGCGGCGTAGGAACGCACGCACTCGACGTCGACGTGACCGAAATGTCGGCAGTGTGAGCAACGTGGCACCTTGCACTCGCGACGCACATGTCCCGAACCATGGCAGCGCAAACACTGCATAAGCCGACCTGGTGCAACCAACAGCGCTAGTTCACCGGCGACGCGAATCTGGTGTGGCAGGTCGTCAACCTTGAGACCACTCTTGAGCTTCAGGAGCACAGTCCGAGTAGTCGAACCTTTCTCGTTCACTCCTTCCACACGCCAGCGTTCCCGAGTAACCTCGGTCACTTTGCCAAACGCAGCCAACGCCGTACGCACGTCGTCGTCCGCCACGCCGTGTAGCAACCAATGAAGCCGAAGCCTCACCTGCTGCTCCTGCGGGTCGATGACGAGACAGCGTCGCCCTTTGACCTGAAGTTCTTTCAAACCAGCCAGCTGCTTCGTCGCCTCTGGGCTGTTTAATGTCACGGCCCACACATGGTTGATATGGTAGGCACCCAAAGCCACAACGTCAGGGAGCAGCCGTTCCTTGTGCAAAGCGTCCCGGAAATCTTCGACCCTGAAGGGCCGCGCTCGTACATCTCCGTGCAAGAACAATGTGTTCAAAACGATGAGTCCTGTTGGCAAATGCGGCAAAATAATCTCAAAATCCTTGTCGTCTTCTGCTACCATCATGTTACCGCGTCCCTTGTGGGCCGCTGAGACCGCTCGTGAAGAGCCCGACATTCCGCGTCCGCTCACCTCGGTGGCTGAAGAGGAAGTCCACTCAGCCACGAGTTCGATGCTTCAAAGCGGGACAAAAGCGCCTCTAGTGAATACGGTGTTTCCTTAGAAAAGTGCCGTAGAAAGTTATACTGCGGTGTATATCGGTAATTATGAGCATGTAAATTACAGAAGTCGCAGTTAAACGCGTAGCGAAGTACGTTTCCGCTACATTTCTTCTGCGCTTGGCGCGAGCGCAGAGCCATCTAGCGGCAAACACAGAAGACCCCCTCCTCGCAGTGTACGGCGCTGCCCCGACAGCTGGCGCGCCACTCGCCCGCATAGAGGACGATCCCATCGAGGCGTCAGCCCCATGATCGCGTCCGCCTTCATTGCGCGTCGCGGCCCGGCTGTCCGTGCCGATCACGACGTTTGGCTCGCGTTGATCGTTTCTCCCTCCGAGACACCGAGTTCTTTGGTTCGTACCGCTTGCTCAGGCGCACGTTTCGTCTTTCACTCAAGAGCATGCCTAGCGAATGAATGGGCGGTGCGAACGGGGTGTGATAACACTATCGCGTTCCACTCTTGAAGGCGAAGCTTAAGTGTCCTCCAATTTTTTTTATGTAGCACGTATTGAGCAACGGAAAACTGCATCACGAGTTTTTCATGTTGCCCTGCAATTTTCTCATCAACACTTTTAACCAAATTGTGATGTTTGAGAAGTTGATTAATTACATAAAACGAATCATGTAATTAGGGGGAATGTAAAAAAATAATATGCGTATCTCCAAGCGATGGCGAATATTACCTCGCAATGGTTCAGTCCAGCTACGTGGCGTTCGCATATATTTAAATCTTGGTGCATGATAGTCACGACACTGTATAGGACGTACGTATTTGTCGCTTAGCTAAACCATTTCGCTAGCCACCCGCATATATCGCGAATTGTTAGAGAGCAGGAACGACAGCAACCTAGGTATGTCTGATCCGGTGGAATCCTTTCTGTGACGTAACATTTTCTTTGTCAGATGCAGGAGTCAGAGTTCACACCGCCCGCTGTTCGTTCAACCGCAAGGACAAAGGCCTTCGCCCCGAAGCACCCACGGACGGGGTGTCACCGAAGGGATCGCACCGTGCATCAGGTGCTTCCGGCAGTGACCCGGCCGCCGCCGCGGGCAGCCTGCGTGTGTCGCCGATGTCGCGGGAAGGGCACCTGGATGGTGCGCAGCGCCCGCCATGGCTCCCATCGAGCCCATGCAGCTCCATGTCGCCAGTTTGGAGCCTAGCTGGTTCTCCTGGTACGCTTGCGAGCTCCGCAGCCTTCCTCAGACAACCTGTCTTCAGACCGCCCCAGTTGCCCCAAGATCCGTTCTTCCAGGTGACGCCGAAGCCGTACCAGGTAAGTTCTTCGACTATGATTATGCACCATTTCGCAAAAAGTTGGATGGATCGACGCCGCAATGTTGTTCTAGGCTGCAGGTGGTGCCAGGCATTGTTCTGCATGCCATGAATGTATAAGCTCCACGGAGTATGCACCAGACTCCCACACACGGTTTTCCACTGCCCAAAACTCGGGTGACACCAGCGCCGTGAAGGTGTCTACCCTGCAGGACGATTGCATGAGGTGTCAGTGATTCCATAGCCCCACAGCATGACAAGATATATGCTGGAGATAATTAGAAGGCATCACAAAAATGAGGGGATGCCGCGAAGTATCCGCGACATGGCATCGACAATTATGGCACCTGTGTCCACGATGTTGCGTCATTTTCGTCACTGCAAAGATTAATGCAGGGAAATATTACGCAAACATTTCGTACAAGTGTACGTGTGCTTTGTCATTGCTTAATCCGCCGTTGCACGAGAAGCCGGCTGGGAAATATGTCTCTAACATTTTTATCATTTCAGCCGATCTTGTGGCTTTTTGTATTATAACCTTCGTAAAGGTAGCTTGTCTTCTCGCATTATTCACAGGGTGATTCAATCTTGATCCTGTGAGTATGTGTAGGTACTCCTTTACAGGGACTCCGTTAATTTTCTCAGGGAGAAAGTCGCAATTTCGCCCTAAAGCCGAAGCATCGATGGGGATAGCAAATTAGTGCACAGCTATACGAATTAAGGATAGTAGATATATCGGCCGTATAATCCTGTAAATGTAAATTTATATACTAAGTAAAGAAGCATGGTGTCACGTGCGCACAAGCAAACATGAACACATCTCAGTCTATGACCACGGAAACTCTGTCAAAACGCTGCAGTGAGGAAACGCGGCAGCAGCAGCGAGCGTATTAACTTTCGTGCTGCTGCTCGCATCAACCCGAACTAAGCCGCGAAATCACAACGGAGTGTGAAGACCAACCTCCATGTAGCGAAAAAGCGAAGAACTTTCGGCGGCCGCCGCTCGGCGATGGCAGCCCGCCGCCCGGCGACGGCAGCCCGCCGCCCGACGTCCAAAAACTGCCTGTTCGCCGCCGATCCACTCTTCCCAGATATTCACCGCCTAGAGAACCACCGCCCCTGGAAGCTGTCGCGCCCGGCAGTGAGCGTGCACCAATCGGACCGTACCCCAGCGGTTGGCTTCCGTCTGTCGTCAGTCGGAGGGAGTTTTGCATGGAGGAAGGAAAACGATAGGAGGGAGCATACTGCAACGCGATTTGCTGCGCTGCCCGTCCTTCGGCGTCGCCTGTCGTTGTGCTGCCGATGGCGGTATATCTTGCGTCTTTGGCATGTATACTGCACGTGTGAGCTTCGCTAGCCACCAGACCTCAGTTCTATTCGCCGTTCTGCACCAATGTCCACGTGAAGTCGTCCTTGGCCATGACTTCTCGAGTACCCATTCTGCTCTCATCGACTGCTCTTGTGGCCTTCTACAGTTGGAACTCCCGTCTGTGCCCGACCTCACCACCGAGTCACCACCGCGTTTATGTGTCGCCGAGTTTGTTCGCCTTCGACCATTTACCGCGACGTATGTCGCACTGACCTCGGATCCCGCGGTTTGTGACGGCGACTACGTCATCTCTTCTTCCCTATATAGACGCTCTTTTGACAAGGCTTGTAGCCCTCCCTCACTACGTCGTGACTGTTTCTGCGAACCGCGCATCTATCCCTAATCTGAACTATGGACGCACACCACAACTGCGTCTCGAAGGTATCCCGCTGGACAGCATAGCGCCTTTAGATGCGCACGACCTCTTGCCCTTACTATCGATGCCCCGCAGTCTTCCGGAAGCCCTAACACCAGCATTTCATATGACGCCCGTTTTGACGCAATAATGCCGCAGACCTTTCGAGTGCTTAGTCTGACGACCATCGTCGCTTGCTAGCCACTTACAGCGACGTTGTCGATTTTGCTTCGCCCCATATGAGCCAGACAAAAGTTTTGATTCGTCCTATTGGCACTAGGAATGCTAGTCCCATCCATAGGCGTCCTTACCGAGTGTACACGACTGAACGCCGCGTAATACAAACGGAGGACGAGAAAATGCTTACCAAGGACATCATCCAACCATCTACGAGTCCATGGGGGTCTCCTGTGGTGCTTTTCAGAAAAACCGACAAGACCTGGCCGTTTTGCGTCGACTATCGGCTTCTAAAGAAGATTACTAAGAAGGACGTGTAACCTTTGTCGCGAATCGTCGCCGCCCTCGACTCTCTGCATAATGCATAGTACTTTTCTTCTGTGGACCTTCGGTCCGGCTTCTGGCAAATCGCCGTTGACGAAAAAGACAGGAAGAAGACCGCCTTTATAACACCCGATGGTCTACCAGTTTGAACTTATGCCATTTGGCTTGTGCAGTGCCCCAGCAACATTTGAACGAATGATGGAATCCCTTCTTCGCGGTTTCAAGTGACCTACTTACTGGTGCTATCTCCGATGGCGTCGTAATTTTCTCGCCTACGTTCTTCAGTCATCTACGTAGACTCTCGGCTATTCTGCGCTTCCTTCTCAATGCAGGTCTTGAACTTCACTCTGTCAAATGCGGCTTCGGCGGCCGAGAGATCACTCTACTTGGCCGTCTTGTCGATGCTACAGGTGTACGGCGGGACCCTGTCAAAGTCAGCACCGTTACCAGTTTTCCGACACCTCGTTCTTCTCAGGACGTCCGTTCTTTCTTTGGCCTTTGTTCTTATTTTCGGCGGTTTGTAAAAGATTTTATAGAAATAGTACGGCCCCTAACCTGCCTTCCTAAGAATGACGTGACTTTTTCCGGAGATCCTGAACAAACGGCCGCCTTGTCACAGCTGATCGCACTACTAAAATCACCACCAGTGTTGGTTCACTTGGACGAATCTGCGGCTGCGCAAATTCGTACCGACGCCAGTGGCCACGGAATCGGCGCAGTTCTAGCCCAACGCCAGCATGGTCAGGAGTGCGTTATTGCTTATGCAAGCCGCCTCATCTGCTGAGCGAAACTATTCGCTCACACAGAGAGTGTATCTCGCTTTTGTTTGGGCCATCGCCACATCTTGCCCTTACTTCTGCGGCTGGCCCTTCACCGTCATTACTGACCACCATGCTCTCTGCTGGCTGTCTTATCTCAAAGAGCCCACTGGTCGCCTAGGTCGTTGGGCACTGAGGCTTCAAGAATACTCATATACCGTCGTTTATAAATCTGACCACTTGCACCAGCATACCGACTGCCTCTCCAGATACCCTGTAAATCCACCGGACACTTCGACTCCAGCCCTTGCGCTCTTTCCATCTCAACTCTTCAACATCGCTGCCGAACATCGCCTTGACGCGTCCCTATGCAAGATAATCAAAAACGTGTACTTCCACGTTCCTGATCATTCTTTCCCCCTTTTTGTACTCAAAATGACACGTTATACAGTCGCAGTTTACTCCCTGATGGTCCTGACCTGTTGCTTGTCATCTCAGCTCACCTCACTTCCACTGTCCTGGCACAGCTGCACGACGCACCAACGGCGGGCCATCTCGGCGTGTCATGGACATACGACCGTGGGCTCGTGCGACCTTTGCTAGCGCCAGAAAAGGTCGGCACTGCCGCCTGCAGGTCCTCTTCAGCCTCTGGACATTCCACAAGAGCCATTGCACCGCGTCGGCCTCAATTTACTCTGGCCGTTTCCCCTATCCGCCTCTGGAAACGAGTGGGACGCCTTTTCCACAGATTATGCTACGCGGTTCGTCATTACGCATGTACTTCCGACTAGCTGTGCCACCAACGTTGCCGACTTCTCGCTGCATGATGTCATACTCTATCACGGGGCTCCTGGGCAACTGCTAACTGACCAGGGTATACAGTTTCTGTCGAAGGTGATTGATGAAAAATCCTGCGCGACGCAACATAAATTGCCATCCCCACACGAATGGCTTGAAAGAAAGCCTGAATCGAACACTGATATGTTGGCCGTGTACGTGTCTGACGGCTACCATGATTGGGACGCTGCAATACCCTATGTGACATTCGCGTACACACAACCAAGCATGAGACCGCTGGTTATTCACCGTTTTTTCTCTTATAAGGTCGCAACGCTACATTACCCATGGACACCCTGTTGCCTTCTTCTGGGTGCCCACCCACTGAATATGCTCGGCAGACTATTATATCCCGTGCCGACCATGCACGTCAAGTTGCTTGCACTCGATTTCTTAGTCTTAAATCCACCAGCAATCTCGATACAACAGGACCACCCACTTGTTCCTGGATCGCTCGTCATACTGTGGTCAGCAGCACGACATGTCGGAGTATCCGAAAAACTGCTTTTCCAGTAAGTATGTCGGTCCATATCGCGTGTGCCGCCAAGTGACTGATGTCACTTATGAAATAGCTCCACTGCTGTCTTCATCATCTGCTCATCCCCGCACGGACATTGTCCACGTTGTCCGTCTCAAGCCGTATCGTGCCCCGGAGGCATCATAATATACCTTGTGTGCTAGTTCTTTCACGCAGATTTATTCACCTGCACCGAGTCGCTGCTTTCGTCGCCGGAGGGTAGTGTTATGAGCCAGTTGTCCTGCGGATATAGAAGAAAATGCTGAAGTGTAGAGCGGACAAGAGGCGGACGAAGTGAGGTCTGTCGTCGGCCATCTTGTTATTGCCCCACAGTTAGTCTCCTTGTATACATAGTGTAAACAAATCGCCTTTTCTGTAGACCTCCCTATAACAATACGCCTGCCTATCCTCCTGAATATTTCCCACATTTCCCCAAATGAAAAGCTTCCTGAGCGATGCAGTTTTCCCTCTCTCTTTTCAGAACCGTGAGAACAGGTGCGTAACTTTTTTGAGCGCTTCTGTTCGCACTAACACCTTCGCTGTATTATCTTTCAGAATTTAAATAGGAATTTCCACCAGCGTTCAGTCATACAATGGAAATGTTTTGCATATGGCTGCACGCATAGGCGAAATATCATTTATATATATATATATATATATATATATATATATATATATATATATATATATATATATATATATATATATATATATATCAAATTTTCCGCTATTAACGAATTGTTTATTGCGATAGCAATTATGTGGATACTCGCAGATTTATTTTGCAGTCGGCGTCGCCGTGATGCCTCGTATCAACTCCAAGGGCGACAACACCGTTGTCGCGCGTCCTCTGCGATACGTGCGAGTGAAAACACGCGAGAGAAGCCGACGATGGCCAAATCGAGCGCCGATCGTCGGCTTCCCCCGCCTGCTTTCACTCGCAAATACAGCATACGGTGCGCGGTGACGGTGTTATCGCCCTTCAAGTTTATATGGAACATCATGGCGACGGCAAAATGTGCCTGGGGTGTTCATATAATTCCTACCGCCATAAAGGTATTGTATTTGGCTCTGTCCCACGGCGCGTATATAGAGCGCGCCACTATCAACGCTGTGAAGTTGCTTGCAATCTTGGAGCACACAACTCGTTGTTATGTAACGCGGTGAACATGCTGTCGATCTTGTGTCGCTAATTCGTTGTCTGCCAATAAGGTGAACGTTCTTCTTTCGGTCTTTGTTTACTGCAGGCCTCTGGACCTCTGTGCGTCACTCTGTGCGCACTAACAACGGTTGTGCTTGCGACGATCGTGACAGTGGCGATATTGAAGGCTTCCTGGCATACGCCAGCGCCATCATCGAGCGCGTGCGAGACGCATGCCTGCCTCGCCTACTCGAGACGGCTCCGCTCCTCCATCAACGAATCGGCGAACCCGTGCAAGAGCTTCACGCGTTTCGTTTGCGACGGCTGGCGGAAGGAGCACAGAGGCACCGTGTTGAAGGAAGAGTTCCGTTACGTGCTTGACAAGCTTACCGCCTCACTGAAGGACATCACCGTTCCGCCATCCGGACAAAACGAGGAGCAACGGGCAGCCGCCGTGTACCGCAGCTGCGTGTCGCTTTTCGAAGGCGGCAGGGACGATCTGCCGGCCGTCCGGAAGGCGCTCGATGACGCCGGAATCGAGTGGCCGCATCCGTCCACGGACGCCGACGTCCTCTACACGCTCATGTACTGCTCCCTCAAACTGGGCTGGGACGTGCTGCTCGATTTCGACATCGTGGCGAACAGCAGCCGCAGCCGCAGTGGGGTTGAGCTGATCGCAGGTCCGGGCAGGATGTTTTCATTCCTGTACGACAAACACATTCGCCTGCACTTCAATGGTGAGGGCGAGGCGAACTTCGAATTTCTCAAGGAGCGCTTTCAGCGCAAGAATACGGTCACCTTAAAGTACAGTCAGACGCAAGGTTCAGCGTACCTTGCGCTGCAAAAGCTCTTTTACGCCGGGGCTATGCGCACAGGCAGTGTTGAAAGTTTAATTCCGGATGCGTCGGACATAGGCCTGACCGAAGCTAAGTGGACGGCAACTCTCCGGAAGCTTAACATGAGCCTGGCCGAAGATCTCTTGCTGACGACGACGCATGTCGCTTATGTGAACGCATTGCTGGATCTCTGGAGGTCGAATGGCTCGGACTCGTTCCACGCACTAGTGTCTTGGTCCACGGTTCAAGTGGCAGCTCTTTTCGCAAACAGGGAGCTCATTTACAATTATTACGATGATAACTACAAAGTGGCTCAGGTGCACTATGGCATCTTCTGTGCCACCAGAGCCATGTTCTTTTCCAGGCAGGCACTGTTTGCGAGATACAACGCTGATGTTTTCCAGGGCAAGGCAGGGCCCATTGCGAGAGAACTGGCGCTGTCGGTGCGGCTTGCCTTCTTGCGCCGTCTTTCCAACTCGACCTTTTTCGACGAGAACGTAACCGTGGTAGCCGACTGGAGCTCTCTTACGACAGCGTTCTACAACTTCGAGAAGCACAGCGAAGAGAACGAAACCGTTGTCCGAGGCCAGCTGCCGGACATGACGGATTCGTTGGTGAGCAACTGGCAACATTCGGCAGTAGTCAGAAACACACCTGAAGTGGATCAGATGCTGTTCGCCATGATTCGCCTACGTTACTACGTCCACTCCTACGGGAAGAGGGACTTCCAGCTAATGCCGTATGCCCTGTCCTTTCCTCTGTTCGATTCAACGCTGCCATCTTCTGTGAACTACGGTGGCTTCGGATACGAGGTCGTGGTAGCGCTGGGCGAATTGCTTCTAAGCGCCTATATATACGACATCGAAAAAGTTCCCCAAATTGTATCCCTATACCGTTGCCTGCTAGCCAGCCAATACGGCGACGTCGAAGACGCCGACTTTTTTGTAGCGCAAACTATTGGTCTCAACGCTCTTGTGGATGCTTACGAAAGCAGCGGCCGTGCCTTGGACAACGCTGTGAAAGGGCTCGAGAAATATCGCGGACTGCCGCTGGTGTTCATTGCTCTGTGTTACGTTCAGTGCGATGGCAGCGTGACTGTGGCAAAGGGCGAGGCTGCGTGCAATCTGCCGCTGCAGCAGTTGCCCCGGTTCGCTGAAGCCTTCGACTGCGCTCCAGGAGAGCCTATGAACCCTGCGAACCGATGCGAGCTGCTTTGAACACTTCGGTGTATGTGTGGTTGTGGCGCATCTTTGATTACGATGGCACTTTTATGCAACTGTATTGTGTTCATCGTCCAAACACTATTTATTTGTGGAAACCGATACATAACTATTGGAGCCATGGGCTTCCCTCTTTAGGGGTAAAGACAGCAATTTGCCTCTTTGTGCGCACTGACTGTCATTTCCCTCGCGACGCCGTTAATTGCTCAAGTGTTGCGCTGTTCTTTATATTACGTCACTCTTAAGCGGTGATAATTTTCAGATGTGTTCTCAGATTCAATGTACTGATGAGCTCGGTTAGGCACTGCCCAATGAAATGCGGATTGCCTAGGTGTTTGCAACGATCGACTTACGATGCTCCACATGTCAAAACACATCCAGACTGTTTCAGGTGACTTCGCTGCAAGTGTACTTGTGCTGTTTGTGAAACTGACTCTTGCGTTAGCTCGCGGATTTGACTGAAGTGCAAGGCTTCTTTTTTCCTAAATGCTTCGTTGACTACGGTCAGTGCATGTGGTTTATTTGCTCGGCTTTCCAGTTAAATGTATTTCAGAAGGCATCGTAAAGGGGGCCAAAGCTCTATACAGCAAGATGGATAAGCGGGCGATAATTCACGTGCATGTGTACTGTAGGGCAACGACAGATTGTGAAACCACGGGAAAGTGTGCTTTGTCGTTTGGTCTCCGTTTACTCTAATAATGTGCACGTGACAAAAGATCCAGCTCCAAGAAGTGCGCAATTGCTATGCCGAGTAATTTCGACATGCGCGGGCACTTGTCGCGGCACGATTTTTTTTTTTTTCGCTAGGTGGGCGGACACACAGGTTGCTTCAATCCGTCGCCATGGGGAAACTATAGTTGATCAGCTGATTGATCTGCGTCGAGGAGCATATGAGCTCTGAGTGAAAGGAAATCGTTACAGACGTCTGCGCACAGTAGAGTTCTCTCTCTCTCTCTCTCTCTCGATCTCGAGAGAGCAGATCAGCGGGCTAAATGGCGAGATTTATTTAAACCACACACCTTGAACTCTGTCTACGCATCACCTATAACATGCCCCCTATTTCCACGAAACGGAACACTATGCCTCTCGTTCAGAGCGTCTTAACACACTAAACACACGAAAGCCACAAACGTTAACCATTCCGTGTGTATCACCCCTGATATTTCTCCCATTTCCGTCAAATGTGAACTCGGTGTCACGTGCAGTTGTCTTGGGGCGCAAAGAAACGTTCAGAATAACTGAAGTTTACATAAAATGCTTTCGAGCTCTTGGTTGATTGGTTTGCTTTTATATAGTTTGGT
Organism: Dermacentor variabilis; assembly: GCF_050947875.1. Classification (NCBI taxonomy): domain Eukaryota; kingdom Metazoa; phylum Arthropoda; class Arachnida; order Ixodida; family Ixodidae; genus Dermacentor; species Dermacentor variabilis. Next base: position 73,018,048 of record NC_134571.1, on the reverse strand, counting down.
CATACCCACTATTGGGGACTGGTCATGAATCGGATGCCCTTGTTGAAGGAATTTTTTTCTTAAGGCTGTGATTTATCCGCACCCGTTATTTGCCCCTATTTCTTTTTAGTCAAATTAGGGCTGTAAATGCGAAGTCAGCATATCCATCCCCAGCGATCGACCTTTCTTGGACAGGCCCGGCCCTATCTGCCGGTAGCTGGGTGTGTGAGGCCCGTGTCGGCTGTTGTGCGAGGATTCGTCTAAAGCGTGAATGCGACTGAACAGATGATGCATTCTCGAAATAAAATCCTCATAGAATGTTTTCATTCACCCATATTACATCTTTCAATGAAGTTTACTCACTTGCAGTGCATACTCAAGCGAAGAAAAGCAAGAACAAACGAAACGCTGTCGCAAACCTTGTCTGTCCTCCGACTTTAGCGGTTTGCAAGTATTTTTTACCTTTCATATAAATATACATTTAATTGCAAGCCCTCATAAATAAATAACTCAGGTTTTTATGTAATATACTTAAAGCAGTTTTTTACTAGCTGCTTTAGTCGGAACGGAACTATTGTGACCGACGGAACGGAGCTAGCCATGCGCGTCTTGAAGGTGTCCTGGCTCTCCGTGAATGATGCCATTTCGAAGCCACCATATCTCCTCATTCCCGTGCATACAACAGCGCATTGGCGCTAGATTTCCCTGTAGGTAAATTAGTGACAAACTATGTGAACATACACAGTAATGCATGTTGAGAAATTTGAACTACGTACATGGACAAACTTTAGCATTAGCTGATTTTCCCTGTATCAATGGGTTATATTTATTCAGTAAAAATGTATAGCTTTTTAGAAGCTCCTATTCGCAGTTGTTTAGCCAAAGGCTTATGATAATCTTTTTTTATTCTTTTCTTGTCGCATTTTTTTTTTTGTTCCGAGTGCTATATGCTCAATAATAAAAGTTTACGCTTTCTCGCTGTTTTGTTCACGGTGGCATACCATTTTACTATTTAAACGTATTTGATTCGGATAATCTTAATGCGTAATGTTTATTTCTGTTTGTCTTGTGTAAAACAGCAATATTTCTTTGACTCCGTCGTTCAGTAGGACAACGTCGAACCACCTACCTGCCCGACGTGACTGCAGCATTGCATTTGAAATGACCCTTCAAATATGAAGTTTCATTGCCCGATTTCTCAAATTCAATTTTTTGTGTGAATAAATATTTATGTCTCAGGTGAGGAGGCAGTTGCTGTGTTAAAAGCCTCGTGATTTAAGGCTCGATTAATCATTTTGAATGTCCCACCTGGAACCTTCAAATGTACCTTGAGGTCAAAACTTCTACTACAACTGATGTCACGAGCGAAATGGCGCTGTGCCGTTTACAAGCTTGCTTTGAGCAACGTAATTTTCTCTGTACATTTTCAGTACCACTACATAGGGCACTGAGCGTCTGTGAATACTATGAGATACTGTGTAAACTACGTGGCCCTGTCGCTGCGACGTCGCTGTTGGCATTGAGGTTGTCGATGTTTTCGACGTTGTTTTACACCAACGAACGACCTTATAGCATACACCCTCGACATGGATATGTACCGTGTTTGAGGTTTAGCATCATCATTGTCACGTACGACTCCTTTATGCCGCCGACGCTGTTCTCACGAGCGGGACAACGAAGATTTGCACGCAAACATACCGCCATCCTGTCGATAACAATTTCTATAACATACACATAATGGAATCCTCGTCAACTACAGTATTGCTTCTTCTGGCGTCCGAAATACATGCACAGATGCCAGTACTGCTCTCAGTGTCTGTGTGGAGCGCAAGACCTAGCACGGTGTAGGTGCCCAGCACCATTAATTGTGGCGCGATAGCTTAGTGGTCAGTGCATTAGTCTTCCAAATGCACATTGCTTCACTGGCATGCCCTCAAATCCCAGCAGAGGTGGTTGTGTAGAAATTTCATTTTCCTCTATGCTGCCGCAACGGCAAAGTTGGGAGTGGCAAGGTGGCCTGACAGCATAAAATATCATTGTTGTGTGTCATCGATGACGACAGCAGTCTTCGTCAGCGTAGCAGAATGGGCGGGCGGTTGGGACAGACGAATAAGCAAAGCTAGTTTCGAGCACATAACTGCTAAAGGCATACTTACACTAGGCGAACCCGAAAACGAATCGGCAGACCGAAATCCGTGTCGTGTTGGTCTAGTGGGAGTGAGCCTTAAGTGGTGCAGCGCGAAGCTGGACAGAGGGACATGGAAAATACGAGTGCTTTCCGTGTCTCTCTGTCCTGCTTCGCGCTGAATCACTTAATGTCATGGAACCAACTAGCCAACACCACTACCCTTTTAACTGAAGTGCTGTCGCAGTAAAAAAACGAGCGTTCAGTAATTATTTGCAAAACTCTTAACAAAGGATGTGATTTATGTACACATATTTAAATTGGTGTGCACACTTCGATTTTTCGATAACGTGGGGCTACAGATTTTTCAATCCGTGAGCCACTTAAGGTTTGCGCCTTAATAAATTAATTAGTTAATATTACGCTGTATAATAAACGAGGACCCGCGGCTTAAGCTAACCAACACGTCTTTACTCGGCAAGGGCTAGTTCCGCGTTTCTGCTTCGTCCTCCTCTTCGACTCCAAGGTTCCTGTTATCCCGCGTCGCAGTGTACATTTATCTATTTTCAGCATCTTCCAAGGGGCAATTACGACAAGACAATGCGCGATGAACGACGGATTCAGGGCTGCATACTTCGCTTTGCCATCTAAGTTCCACGTAACGCTGTTGGTCCTGCCGATCGTGGACCAAATATTATCGTAGTATCCGAGCCTTTTCTTGGCGTCTTTTATTAGTGATGCATGGACAAGTCGTCTGTTCGGTCTCCTGTCAAATAGAAAGAGTTTCACTTGTGTTCATTGTCCCTCGATCGTTAGAAGCATTTCTCGAAGATGAATCTGCAACAGGCTTCGATTAGTTCGGTCACCTTCCCACTAAATGACAGCTCTCCATAAACTATAAAGACACTCCCTGGAGCTCGCTGTTTAACTGTTGATTGGTGTCTCTTTTTGGTGCAGTATTTCACTTCTCCAGTCCGAATATGTCGCGCTGTAACTCTTTCTCAAAAGAATTCCTTGCACCGCATGCAATAGGTATGCTCATTTGTAGACGTTTTTGCAACCTTTCTGCCTTCTGAATACGCCATGCCTATCCAAGGGATTGCCATTGCTGGGCGAAGGAAAGCTGTTTCCTTTGGATCTTATGGCAGCGTCTAGATTGTTGGCGTCCTTGCTTGTCCCATGTTTGCCAATTACACCCGCACAGGCCAAGTTCTTACTGTCTTTGCACTCTCCCTCTGTAGGTGAAACTTTAGTTGGCGCAATTTTGTTGGACGCAATCGACCCTCATAACCTCCACCCAAGAATGTTTTCCACCACGGTAAGTTTAGCACTGATGCTGTCTACTCTTCTGCTTGTTACCTTCTAGTGGATGTTCGCTCCAATCAAAACGCTTTTATCCTCCGAGAGCCAAGTTTCTGGACGGACAAGATCAGCAGCGTAATATACCTTGGATGGCTAGCAGCTGAAGCACGCCGCTAATAATTAAGTAGTGGACTAGTCATCAGAGCATATCTCACGTACTTCTGGTCCGTCCGACGTGACTGTGTTGTCGTCGATTTGGCCTTTTATTGCAACTGAAACTCTTTGGCAGTGCAACCGATGCCATGGCTTCGAACTTCCTAAGGCCACTGATGACAGCTCTTCGGCAACCAGCACTAGACACTGCAGGGCCTTGGTAACGTCTTCACGGATGAAAGAACGCTGGCTGTCGCTGTCCATATCAGTACGCGATCCAGGAGCCCTCAGTGCCCACATTCCTACTGGTCCAGAGCCAGTAGGACCAAGAGCAGCAGAGACCTTGCTCCTATGTCACCTGTCGACGCTGTGATAGCAGTCACTGGAGTCACCCCACACTCAGCAAGCTGTGCAGTCGCACTGGGTGTAGCGGTCCTTGCGACGGCGCTTGACCGCTTGCAAATGCCTGTAAAGTTTTGACGTTGACACTTGTGTGCGCGGAACTCTGCAAAAGTTAGCGGAATGATTTTGCGTTCTCCAGAGGTAGCAGCAGAGTGCATTACGCAGCCCGGTTCATGTCTCCTCTACACGCATGTTGGCCGTGCATTCTGCGATGATGCGAGCTCTGCTGTTGCACAAGGGGCAAGAAGGATTACACGGCTGCGTTGACTCTGTCGCTTCTTAAGCAGACGCCGATGAAATGCTAGTTGCACATCGTGACACTGTGCTCAGCTCGTCAGCCTATGTAGTCGAGTGACTGCGGAGGCTGATGCAACACGTTCAAGTTGCAACGTTAGCAACTCGCCCAATCTTCAATCCTTCCACGAGTGGTGAGTGCACGACGACAACAGTTCTTGCTTGCTTTTCTCCTGCACCTCTACCTTGATTCTCAAGAACAACAAAAGGTCCTTCGTTTGGTGCGTTCTTGCTTCAGGCGTCTTGGGCTCAGGTCTGTGCTGCTTACCCTCCTCTTTCTTCTGTCGGCACAAGAATGCCGAGAATCGGAGTTCTGCAGCAGTTCTGAAAGGAGCGTAATATTTCGAGAGGCGCTGGCCCTGAAAGTTCCCGCGTGCCTTCCGAAGACGCTCCGTCGAAGTCGTCGTGATCATGGAAAAACCATTCACAGGTTTCGGCACCAAAAAATGTGATGAACTAGGGCCCGTGACGCAAGCTTCCGAACACGTTTTTAGTCGGCAGGGTCGGCTGCTATCGTTATCCGCTGACATTGTGGCTGATACCCGTTAAGGAGGATTGACCATGAATCAAATGAATAAGGCCTAATGAACATAGAAATTGACTTTCGCTTTCAAATTTGCGAGAACCGATAATTTCAACGTGATAGACGCAACGAAATGAATAACGTATCCTTAATTAAAATCTGCTGGGCCTAATAATCATAACGGAAGCAGATTTAACTCGGCAATCGCTTGGAATCAGTAATTAAATTCCTGCAGACGGTGGCGACACATCCCTGTGGCTGTACCCGAGAGTCGAAGCTTGAAATGAAAGGATAACGGTAACTGTCAGGTCCAGGCTTATGTTGCGAAAAACAATTTCGAATATTCTTTCTCTCACTGTTATGAAGCGGCGGCACGAAAAATAGCGATCTATTGCTTCCTCCTGAGGACATCACAGAAATGCAAAGGGCCTCAGACCAGACCTGTGCAGGTAAAATTTCAGAGATTAAATCCGACAGTGAAATTTGGTGAGGAATACAAGCCTCTGCGTATTGAATGATTCACAACGCCTGTAATATATAGGACGTGTCGATGCTCAGAAGTGGTTAACAGTGTTAGAGAATGCTTGCTTAACAGTAGGCGTGTGGAATCCAACTTAAGTGAATTAAGCAGACAATGGTACCACAACAACAGGACCGTTAAGTGATGCCTTGACTATTGACTCCGTAATTTCATTGAGAAAGAAACCCTTGTGGCCAGGCACCCAAATTAATGGAATACAATTGCAAATGAGCAGGAACTAGATAAATGATAGTATCACGACGATGGTATGAGGGCAATGTCATACTGACTGATTTTTTCTATTCCGGCAAAGAAGGGTAGTTGCGTTTTGCCGTACAGGACACAACTTCAATCTCATGCAACGTTGTTTATGCAGTACGCCGTTTACAAAGTGCACCGCAATGCAAACGCAAGATAAAGCGGATGCACAGTGTGATACGTTAGATTCAGCAATTAGACGAGGACCTATTTGGATGGCATATATATCTAAAGATATTTAAGCATTTGTGCCCCTTGTGTTACATTGACCCATTCAGAATGATGAGTCTAGAATGCGCACATACCCAGTGGTCCAACAGTGGCCATTTGGTAGCAGCCAAAATATAAGAAATTAAAGAAATATATATATATCAGGGAGGTCTTTGAATATTATGCGCTGTTTTATTAAGAGGTCTGTGCGCTTTAGAGATACCTACAAGCCGACAATAGATGTTACAGGTTTCAAGTCGTGATTTAATGCTTGAGTAAGCAGAGCACACAGGCGCTCACTGGCAGCACTTTGCTGACCAATATTTCTCGGAGTGCAAACTTTTGGGCTAGTTGGTTTGATATAGTTATTGGGACCACAGCTAGTGCTTAGGTGAGGAGGACAAGGAAGAACGAAAGTACGCGTGCTATATAAGGCCGTCATTGTCGTTCTCGATCAAGAATCCGGAGCGCGGGCAGCACATACCATAATGATGTAGGCGAAATGTCACAAATAAAAAAAAATTGACTATCACGGGTTATTTCATTAAGAGGTCTGTGTGCCTTGAAGATACTTATGGGAAGACATTATATGTACATACTTTACGTCGCTCTTGTGTGTTTTGCGTGCAAGAAGCCCGGGGACTTAGTGGTAGCAGTGTTTGACGTGGCAATGTGCCCGTCATTCCGGACAGCTCTTTTTCGCCGAAGGCAAACGCCGTCGCACCCAAGGATTGCTGATAACTTGCGAGATTCGTCTTACACCTAGGGGTTTGGAAAAAGTTTCAAGGGAAGGGGGGATTAAACCAATTTTTGTTTGAGAACTAGAAAGCGCATCAAGGCGGAATTTCCTAGCACAGAAACAGGCTTTTGCGCTGCCTTTGTTGTAATTTCAGCTTGGCGTTTCAGTTACCACTTATCAGCGCTGCGGAAGAATGAAGTCTCCATGCTTCCTCGTCGTGAATTGTGCTGTGAAAAGAGCGCATACGTAAACACGTCTAGCGACCACTTCTGTCAATAAAACAATTCTCGCTATTGGCTTCGCCTCACTACACTTGTGCTTTGCGGAGCAAGACAACTTCGATTTCGAGGTGAGCGTCTGGTGTCGTTGGTCAGCACGTCAGATTATGAGTGCACCAATGATCGCCCGTGAGTTCGAGCGAAAGCGAGCGCTAACGCACGCAAGTGTCAGCCAGTTTGACTGAACGTGAGTGCGAATGGCGAGTAAGCGTTAGTGGGCGTGAAGAGCGTGTTCTGACTGGCACAAGCGGACGTGTGAGCGTTCGTCGATGCTGCATGCAGAGTCCAGACAACGTGAGTGCCCATAGCCGTTCGTTGAAAGCAGTTATCGTCGGCCATTGTGAGCACACTTCAGTTTGAATGTGAGAGAGCGCTGAAAACGGGAGAATTCCTTTGCGGGACGTTCCAGCTGGCCGTGCCAGCAGCAGTCACTACGAAGAGCGCGCCTCTTCTTTCCAGCTCGCTTCTTTCTGCGGGAAGGAATTTACGTTTGCTCTGTGATTTGGTCCTGTCAAAGCATTTAGCACGCCAAATTCTAAATAATACCGGCAAACGTAGGCCTTAGTAGATCACCTAAGATAGAGAAGGCGGCGTGGGGTTGGGGGGAGGGGGAGGTTATCAAAGCTGGGATTAGGGCAATCCGTGGGCCTCAGTAGTCCCCCATTCCTCGGGCCAGTCTGGGTTCCAGCTTTTGTGTCCCCGTTACCTCTTTGGTGTCCCAGAGGCTCCACCAAAGTACACTAAAATGACACGTTGTTTACTCGCCCTGGAAGTTGGACCTGCGCGCGGTGCGAAAGGACGCCCGCCTGCTGGAACGCACTGCAAAGAAGCGCGCCCGCCAAAAAACCCGAGCGGACGTTCGTGTGACTTGGTGCGACTGTGAACAGATATTAGTCGATGCCGGCAAGTGAGTGAGTGAGTGAGTGAGTGAGTGAGTGAGTGAGTGAGTGAGTGATGTTGCGTTTCGCCTGCGACACGCGGTTTTGCCGGCGCGACTGCGGCGGGGCGGCAGACATTTTGGCCCGTTCGTCGTCGCCGCAACGCTCCCCGCCAGGTGTTTCCAGGCGTTTCCAGGCATGTTCCGATGCCACGTGTCTTCATGTGCGTGTGTGAGTGTATGTGCCATTGTGCCCAAACCGGGCGATGCGAAAGCAGGGGTCATCCTCCCCTTCCAGTCATTGTGCCTGAACCAGGCGATGCGACAGCAGGGGTCATCCTCCCCTTCCAGTCATTGTGCCTGAACCAGGCGCTGCGAAAGCAAGAGATCACCCTCTCGTTCCAGTCATTGTGCCCGACCGGCAGCGCTACGACAGTGTGCGTCACCATTAGCCCATTGTACATTCACGTGCTCGTCTATTGAGGGGTTCCTTCTTGCCCTCAACTGCGAGAGTATAAAAACAGCTGCCCCCGGACGCCAAAAGGAGGGCTCCGATTTCTTCTGTTGAGTAAAGTGCTCTCCCGTCTCTCTACTTCGGTCAACCTGACCGCCAACTCTTTGCGATGTTAAAATAAACAAGTTGTTTTGTTGTTACCAGTCGACTCATGCTTTGCCGGGACCTTCGGATGCTTCCAGTTGTACCCCAGGCCGCCAGGCCAACGCTACCCTTGGGGCTTGCGACCCAGGTACAACCACGGGCGTCAGCGCCGAGTTCCCAACAACCGATGCCATCGGTGGGATTCCAAACATCTGGTTGGCAGCGGTGAGATCGCCTCCGACTTCAAACAACTGTCTGCCAGCGGTGAGATCGCGACAACGGAGGCCAGCAGCGAAGAGATGCAGTTGACTGTATGCTGAGCAGCTCAACGACGATCCGGGAACAGTGCAACGAGCCCTGTGTGACGACTGGTTGCCTGCAGCGGAACGACTGCGCGGAATTCCTGCCTGCGAGGTTTGGTGAGTGCGGGACTTTCTTCTTCTGAGCTTTGCCAGGCTTTTGTTAGTGTCAGAAACAGAGCTGGTAATTGTGGTTGTCGTTGCTGCCGGGTTAGTTTGCGGCAAGACAATAGTAAGCAGTAGAGAAAGCAGCATTCAGAGCAGCCATGGATTTGAAGTCGTTGCGCAAACCGAAATTGTTGGAGCTTGCAAGAGAGTTGGGTCTGGATGTCTCGGACAAACTCAGAAAACCAGAACTGCTAAAGGCTATTCTTGAGTTAGAAGCTGAGGATGACGAGCTGTCGGAATGCCTTGAGACTATTGAGGAGAGGTCAAAAAGACAGGAGCGCGAACTTAAAGAGCAAAAAGAGAAACAGGAGCGCGAACTTAAAGAGCAGAAAGAAAAAGAAGAGCGTGACCGTCAACACGCTTTGGAAATGAAGCGTCTTGAGGTAGAGATGGAACGCGCTCGTAATGGAAGTCAGGCACACGGTGCAGGAGAACGCGTATTGTTCAAAATGACTGACCTGATGCGGCCGTTTAAGCTTGGAGAGGACATTGGTTTGTTCCTGGTTAACTTTGAGCGAACGTGCGAGAAGCAGGGGTTCTCTCGGGAAACGTGGCCACAGCGCTTGCTCACTTTGTTACCCGGCGAGGCGGCCGACGTAGTCGCTCGCTTGGATAGAGAGGAGGCAGAGGATTTCGACACAGTGAAATCGAGTCTTCTAAAAAAGTACCGGCTGTCTGCGGAGGCGTTCCGTCGGAAGTTTCGGGAAAATGAGAAAGGCAAAAGTGAGTCATATACAGAGTTTGCGTATAGGCTTATGTCAAACATGCAGGAGTGGCTCAAAGAAGAGAGAGCGTTTGGTGACCACGATAAAGTTCTGCAGTGTTTCGGGCTAGAACAGTTTTATAGTCGGTTACCGGAGAACGTGCGATAGTGGGTCTTGGATAGGCCAGACGTTTGTACGGTGGCTAAAGCCGCTGAGCTAGCCGAGGAGTTTGTGACGCGTCGGGCTCGCGGAGCTAAGGACGGTCAAAAGGGTGAATTTGGCTTGAAGTTTGAGAGGCCGAAGTTCACACCCATGAGATTAAAGGGCGACACGCGTAGTGCGGATGCGAGTGGAAGCAGTCCGACCAAACGTAAAGAGACGGCGGCAGCCAAACGCAGAAAGCGGTTCGAGATGAGGCGAGCGGGCGTTTGTTATACGTGCCAGAAGCCGGGTCACTTTTCGGCGCAGTGTCCGGAGACAACACCAAAAGTTGTGTTTTTTTCAATAGGCAGCACTGACGAGAACATGAAGCTTCTCGAGCCTTACATGCGAGACCTCCTCGTGAACGGGAAAGAGTGCCGAGTGCTTCGCGATTCCGCAGCTACGATGGATGTAGTTCACCCGTCTTACGTAGAACCCCATATGTTCACGGGCGAGTGCGCATGGATCAAGCAAGCCGTGGAAGCTCATAGCGTGTGTCTGCCGGTAGCAAAAGTGCTTATTGAAGGACCTTTCGGAGCGCTTGAGACGGAGGCGGCAGTGTCATCTATGCTGCCACCCCAGTACCCGTACCTATTTTCAAACAGGTCCGATCACCTCCTGCGCGAGAAGGGGCTTTTGTTTGGTGAAGCTAGTGTTCAGGCCTTAACCAGATCGAAGGTTCGGGAGCTCGCTGCAAAGGCGGTAGTTGCGGGGCCGATGTTATCAAACAACGAAAAAGGGTCAGAGGCGCAGCAAGCTGATATTCAGAGCACGCCCGAACTGAATAAACTTGAGTCTGTAGCGTTGAAGGCGCCAGATACTGGAGGGGAAACGCCCGACACGGGAAAGCTAGAAGAGCTATCTACTGATTTGCTCATCGCGCCTACGTCCGACGGACTTAATAGGTTGCTAAAAGTCAGCCGGTCGGCTTTGATAGCCGAGCAAAAGAAGGATGGTAGCCTAGAAAACATGCGCTGCAATGTCAAAGAAGGTATCGCCAGGAAAACTGCGCGTTTTGTGGAAAGAGGTGGAGTCCTGTACCGGAAGTATCTAGACCGCCGAGGAGTGGAGTTCGATCAGCTGGTCGTGCCTCAATGCTATCGTCAGGATCTGTTGCGCTTGTCACACGGGGGTTCGTGGTCCGGACACCTAGGAGTTAAGAAAACTAAGGACCGTCTCTTGCAAGAGTACTATTGGCCAGGGTGTTTTCGGGACGCAGACCACTTCGTGAGGTCATGTGACACCTGTCAGCGGGTGGGCAAACCAGGGGACAAATCGAGGGCGCCGTTGAAATTGGTACCTATCATTACGGAGCCTTTTAGACGGCTCGTTATTGATACAGTGGGACCTCTGCCGGTAACAGCCACGGGGTACAGACACATTTTGACTGTGATCTGCCCAGCGACAAAGTTCCCTGAAGCAGTGCCGCTTAAAGAACTCAGCTCAGTTGAGATAGTTAATGCACTACTGTCCATATTTGCGCGAGTTGGTTTCCCTGCGGAAATCCAATCAGATCAGGGCACAGTGTTTACTAGCGCTTTGACGACAACTTTTCTCGAAAGGTGTGGGGTAAAGCTGTTACACAGCTCAGTGTACCACCCACAGTCGAATTCCGTTGAGAAGCTCCACTCCGTCATGAAGCGCGTGTTGAGAGCCTTGTGTTTTGAACATCAAACTGACTGGGAGCTGTGTCTGCCTGGTGTTTGGATCGCACCGCTGGTACGATCTGTTGGGAACTCGGCGCTGACGCCCGTGGTTGTACCTGGGTCGCAAGCCCCAAGGGTAGCGTTGGCCTGGCGGCCTGGGGTACAACTGGAAGCATCCGAAGGTCCCGGCAAAGCATGAGTCGACTGGTAACAACAAAACAACTTGTTTATTTTAACATCGCAAAGAGTTGGCGGTCAGGTTGACCGAAGTAGAGAGACGGGAGAGCACTTTACTCAACAGAAGAAATCGGAGCCCTCCTTTTGGCGTCCGGGGGCAGCTGTCTTTATACTCTCGCAGTTGAGGGCAAGAAGGAACCCCTCAAAGACGAGCACGTGAACGTACAATGTCGTAGCGCTGTCGTAGCACAATGTCGTAGCACAATGTCGTAGCACAATGTCGTAGCACACTGTCGTAGCGCTGCCGGTCGGGCACAATGACTGTAATGAGAGGGTGATCCCTGCTTTCGCATCGCCTGGTTCGGGCACAATGACTGGAAGGAGAGGGTGATCCTTTGCGGTCGCATCGCCGCAGTCGCGCCTGGAAACACCTGGCGGGGAGCGTTGCGGCGACGACGATCGGGCCAAAATGTCTGCCGCCCCGCCGCAGTCGCGCCGGCAAAACCACGTGTCGCAGGCGAAACGCAACACTGGGGTGATGTTTGCTTTAAGGACCGCGCCGCATGCGGCTACGGGGTTTTCGCCAGCTGAACTGGTGTACGGTCGCTCGCTTCGGTCTCCGCTTCGCATGCTTCGAGAATCATGGGAACGTAGGGGCGACGACCCAGTCGTGGTGGAGTACGTACTTAAGCTCCTCGAACGCTTAAGAAGGGCACAGGAGTTGTCAGGTGAAGCAATGACAAAGGCCCAGCAGAGGGCCAAGGTTTATTATGATCGGACAGCCAGGGCCCGTCGTTTTGAGGTGGGCGATGAGGTCATGATATTGCGCACATCGCTAAACAACAAACTAGACGTGCAGTGGGAGGGCCCAGCACGAATTGTTCAGAAACTGTCGGACGTTAACTACGTGGTAAGTCTGCCAGGAAAGCGGAAAGCACAGCAAGTTTACCACTGTAATCTGCTCAAACCTTATAGACAAAGGGAAGCAGTGGTGTGCATGATGGTAAACGTTCCTGAAGAGCTTCCGGTCGAGCTTCCGGGACTAGGCTCAGTGACGAACAGGGAAGACACCGGTCAAGTCATTAGTGACCTTATCAGTAAAGCACCGCTGTCGCCCGAGCAGAAAACCGAACTACACCAGCTATTACAAGAGTTTCAAGGTCTGTTCTCTGAGAGGCCTGGTAGGACTTCTGTACTTACTCATGATATAGAACTTACCTCCCCAGAGCCAGTACGATCCAAGGCGTATCGGGTGTCACCCCGCCAGAGCGATATTCTGGAGGCTGAGGTAAAGAAAATGCTACAGCTCGGTGTTATTGAGGCAGGTGAGAGTGATTATACCTCCCCTTTGATTTTAGTTGAGGTACCGGGCAAGGAACCTCGTCCTTGCGTCGACTACCGCAGGCTTAATTCCATCACTAAGGATCAAATTTATCCGATCCCTAACATCGAGGAGCGCCTTGAGAAAGTTAGTAGCGCTCAGTTTATTTCCACCCTAGATCTTGTCAGGGGTTATTGGCAGGTTCCACTTACAAAAGAGGCTAGTAGGTATGCGGCGTTCATTTCACCAATGGGAACATTCCGTCCTAAAGTGTTGAGTTTTGGTTTGAAGAACGCGCCATACTGTTTTTCAAGCCTCATGGATAAAGCGTTGCGGGGACAGCAAGAATTCGCTTTACCGTATCTAGACGACGTAGCGATATTCTCCGCATCCTGGTCTGAGGATATGGCACACTTGCGGGCAGTGCTAACCCGCCTGCGCGAAGCGGGCTTGACAGTCAAGGCTCCTAAGTGCCAGTTAGCACAGGCCGAGGTTGTCTACCTCGGTCACGTGATTGGTCAGGGTCGTCGCCGCCCCTCTGAAATAAAAGTGGCCGCTGTGCGAGACTTTCCGCAACCGCGCACAAAGACCGATATTCGGTCGTTCTTAGGTGTCGCCGGCTACTATCAGAGGTACATTCCCAGGTACTCTGATATCGCGGCTCCCCTGACGGATGCTCTAAGAAAGACAGAGCCTCAAACAGTCGTCTGGGACGAGACAAAGGAAAGAGCTTTTAGCGCCCTAAAGAGTGCCCTAACAAACCAGCCTGTGCTACGATCGCCAGACTATACAAAAGGGTTCGTTGTTCAGTGCGATGCTAGTGAGCGAGGCATGGGCGTTGTACTGTGCCAACGGGAAAATGGAGAAGTAGAACACCCCGTCCTGTATGCTAGTCGTAAGCTGACCAGTCGTGAGCAGGCGTATAGCGCCACCGAGAAAGAGTGTGCGTGTCTCGTGTGGGCCGTTCAGAAATTGTCATGCTATCTAGCCGGCTCGAGGTTTATCATTGAGACGGATCACTGCCCTCTCCAATGGCTGCAGACCATCTCTCCCAAAAATGGCCGCCTCCTGCGCTGGAGCCTCGCTTTACAACAATATTCCTTTGAGGTGCGTTACAAAAAGGGGAGTCTCAACGGTAACGCCGATGGCTTAAGTCGAAGCCCCTAACGTAGGAATCAGCCTAAAAATTGTTTGTTACTGATGTTTTTCTTCCTGAGGCAGGATTTTTTTTAACATATTGCTTTTGTTTAGTGTTTCAAAGTGATGATATGCTTTCTAGTGCAATTTTTCAATTTGTGGACGCGTTCTGAGTGATGCTAGACTACTGTAAGGAACTAGGCAGTGGTATAAAAAGGGGAAAGAGCCTGGCAGGGCTTAGTGAGGGTTGTGCCGTGCTTGCTGACTGAGCGGTTGAGTTTCAGCGTAGTTCTAACGCTTGCCGGGAACGAGAGCAAAAATGTGAACTCTCCCGAAGTCACTTTGCAGTGTCCCGTGCGAACCTGAACGAGAGAACGAGGCCTTCTCTGTGCACTGCGCTCAAGAAACGTCGAGGGACGCCCGACTTCGGTTATGAGCATCATCGAGCGACATCCCTCCGGACAGCGGATGCAGTCCCCTGTCCATCGGGATCTCCTTCCCCCGGCGGGGCGGTCTGTTGCGTTTCGCCTGCGACACGCGGTTTTGCCGGCGCGACTGCGGCGGGGCGGCAGACATTTTGGCCCGTTCGTCGTCGCCGCAACGCTCCCCGCCAGGTGTTTCCAGGCGTTTCCAGGCATGTTCCGATGCCACGTGTCTTCATGTGCGTGTGTGAGTTTATGTGCCATTGTGCCCAAACCGGGCGATGCGAAAGCAGGGGTCATCCTCCCCTTCCAGTCATTGTGCCTGAACCAGGCGATGCGACAGCAGGGGTCATCCTCCCCTTCCAGTCATTGTGCCTGAACCAGGCGCTGCGAAAGCAAGAGATCACCCTCTCGTTCCAGTCATTGTGCCCGACCGGCAGCGCTACGACAGTGTGCGTCACCATTAGCCCATTGTACATTCACGTGCTCGTCTATTGAGGGGTTCCTTCTTGCCCTCAATTGCGAGAGTATAAAAACAGCTGCCCCCGGACGCCAAAAGGAGGGCTCTGATTTCTTCTGTTGAGTAAAGTGCTCTCCCGTCTCTCTACTTCGGTCAACCTGACCGCCAACTCTTTGCGATGTTAAAATAAACAAGTTGTTTTGTTGTTACCAGTCGACTCATGCTTTGCCGGGACCTTCGGATGCTTCCAGTTGTACCCCAGGCCGCCAGGCCAACGCTACCCTTGGGGCTTGCGACCCAGGTACAACCACGGGCGTCAGCGCCGAGTTCCCAACAACCGATGCCATCGGTGGGATTCCAAACAGTGAGTGAGTGAGTGAGTGAGTGAGTGAGTGAGTGAGTGAGTGAGTGAGTGAGTGAGTGAGTGAGTGAGTGAGTGAGTGAGTGAGTGAGTGAGTGAGTGAGTGAGTGAGTGAGTGAGTGAGTGAGTGAGTGAGTGAGTGAGTGAGTGAGTGAGTGAGTGAGCGAGCGACTGCTGGGCAGGGCGAGTGGCCGTCAATGGGAATGAGTGTGGGGAAGTGTGAGTAAATCATTCCGAACTCGACTAAGTGAATATGAGGCACAAGCGGAGTGCGCGTAGGAACCTTTGAGCGGAGGTGATTGCTAGATATTGCAATCAGGACCGGGACTAGAGAATGAACAGCATATGTGGTAGTTAGAGCACAAAATAATGCGTTTAGGCGCGAGAACTCACAGGAGAAAGAAAAGCCGAAAGCAAGTCGGTGACAACCGTTAAATGATTTATCTAAGGCCTTTCTATCAGTGTGTGAATCTGTGTGTGTGTGTGATTGTGATTGAGCGAAAGTCGCCTTTTGTAAGTTTCTTGGGATTTGCTATCTGAACCCGTGAATTGTACGATGTGGAGTGCTGACCGACGCTAGCCGCGTCTGCCCAAGTGACTCGGAGCCGAGTTGACCGAACGAATGCACACACCTTTATTGGACAACCATGTATATAGAACGCATGGCGCGTAGCGCCCTCTACATCTCTCCCCCGAGATATGCGCACAAGAAACACCAAACGCTTCACAAGTCAAGTCTTCTCGGAGTCTTGACTCGACACCCAAACCTGGTGACTCTCACTCTACAATCATTGAGTAATTGTGGTGTTGCTGTTGCCGTGGCGTCTGTTGCCGTGGCCTTCTCTTCGTGCTCCTCGCGGTTTTCACTCCGAGCTGGCTCGTTGAGCTGGCTCATCGTTGTGTCTGAATAGGGCACTATATGCATCCTATTACGCACAAGCACCGCGTTGGGTGTTTCCACGACGTACGAGCGGGGCTTGGAGGCTGGAGAACACGCGCCGTATCCTTGATGCCTCGAACCCACATCGTACCTTCCGGCTGCAGCGGAGGAAGGACGGTCGCAGCATGACGGCGATCGAAGTCTTTCTTCTGCCGCCTTCTCACCTCTTCGTCTTGGCACTTGACATCGTCTGGCGCAGGCCACCTCGGTTCCAGGCGGTCCACTTTCTTGGGAAGCCTGGTTCGCAAGCTGCGACCCAACAGCGGTTGCGCTGGGCTGAACCCTGTGACGCCTGCAGTGTCTCTGTACGACAGAAGAGCCAGAAAAAGATCGTCTGCTTTCGCAAACAATTCTTTGATCGTACGCACCATTCTTTCAACTTCCCCGTTTTACTGCGAGTAGTTTGGACTTGAGGTGATATGTTGGAAGCCATAGCGCCTGGCAAAAGCTGCTAAGGCATGCGAAGCAAATTGCGGTCCATTATCACTTCGTACTACTGCGGGAATGCCAAAACGAGCAAAAATGCTTTTGACTGTATTGATGACCTCCTCAGAGTTCGTGCTTCGCATTTAGATGACTTCAGGGTAGCGAGAACGATAATCAACTACTAGTAGGTAGTTATGTCCCTTGTAACTAAACAAGTACGTACATTCCTACTTCTTGCCACGGTTGTTCTTGAGTCTTCGTTACCACCAATGGCTCACTTCTTAGCGCTCGTGTGACTGCACACTGTCTGCAGCGAGTGACTCTGTCACGTATTTGTTGCGGAAGTCCATACCACCACACACAATCCTGGGCCCTTAGGCGGCATCGGTTAATTCCTTGGTGGCCTTCATGGATAAGTTCGAGCGTATCCTTTTGCAGCAACGCTGGGGTGACAAAGCGATCACCTTTTAACAGGACACCGTTGCATAAAGAGAGATCACCTCGATGGCTCCCGTACTTCTTGAGGTGCTCCGGAACCCTGTCTCGACGAGGCCAGCCTTGAGTGCAGTATTTGACGAGGTGCTTGAAACCAGTCCAGTTCTTGGTGCCTGCGAACATCACCTACAGTAACCATCTTGGTGTCGGTGACCGTAGCTACTTGAAATTCCACAAACTCCTCTACCAAATCCACCGGACTGATCGACGGCTTCTCATTCGGAGCCCTTGAAAGAGTATCCGAATGGGCGAGCTGTTTACGCTAAACATCACGCTAAACTGGTAGTGCGTAAGTTTGATGCGAAACCTTTGAATACGTTCGGGTATCGTGTCCAAGTCAGCGTTTCCAATTAGTGTTACCAGCGGCTGGTGATCGGTTTCTACCCGGAAGTTTAGGCCACGCACGTATTGGTCAAAACGGTACACTGACCATGCTACCGCCAGCGCCTTTTTGTTTGGCTGTAGCGCTGTTCCGCTTCAGCAAGCGACCTGGATGTGAACGCTACCGCACGTCGCTCGCCTGATGGTTTTCCTGCAGAAAAACCGTCCCCAATCCAAATGATCTCGCGTCGCATGAGACAATGGTATTACGACCGGGATGATACTTAGCGACGCACAGGTCCGAAGTTAGCATCGCTTTTACCTGATCAAAAATTGGAGGACGCTTAAGCTTCGCATTCAAGAGTGGAACGCGATAGCGTTATCGCACCGCGTTCGCACCGCCCACTCATTCGCGACGTGCCATGAAGGCGGACGTGATCATGGGGCTGACACCTCGATGGGATTGTCCTCTATCTCGCTTGGGAGCACCACGCAGACGCATGACTACTCGCCAGCAGCACGACACACATCGCAGGGGACGTTTTCCCACCAGACGCGCTACGGCGCACCGATCACGTCAGAGGCGTCCCGCAACGGACGCTGCGCCTAGGAATCGCGCTGTGAGCGGAAAGAGGAGCCGCATCGCCTAAACACGAGGGATCGAGTGACGCACGCTGGAAGTTGGAAGCGAGAGAGCGTGGAAACTTATTAAACGCAAGGGTATTGGGGCATCCTCGCACCGGTCTCCGCACGGCCCCAATGCGCTCAAACGAGACGAAGGGGAGAAGCGGGTGAGTGGCGCGCCACCTGTCGGGGCAGCGCCGTACATTGCGAGGAGGATGTCTTCTGTGTGTGCCGCAAGATGGCTCTGCGTGTGCGCCAGGCGCAGAAGAAATGTAGCGGAAACGTACTTCGATACTCGTTTAACTGCGACTTCTGTAATTTACATGCTCATAATTACCAATATACACCGCAATATAACTTTCTACGGCACGTTTCTAAGGCAATACCGCATTCACTAGAGGCGCTTTTGTCTCGATTTGAACCATCGAACTCATGGCTGAATGGTGGCGTCTCCGTCTCACACTCCAGAGACCCTGGATGATCTTGCAAGTTGTTCTTATTTATGAATTGCATTATGGCATTTATTCCTCACGGCCAACGCCGCCGACGCTGACGACACCGGCTTTTCTGCGACACGAGCTCCTTAACGCTCTCGCGTTGAAAGCGGTATCTTTAAGCGGTCCCCATCGCCATGCATTTTGCTCGCCTAGCAAGGCGCGAATAAGGGCGGTTGCCTGAGAAAGTTTGGGCAGAAAGCGACCAATATCATTAGCCATGCCAAGGAATCGCCTAATCCCAGCAACGTCCTTGGGTGGCTCCAAGTTCCGCAATGCCTCGAGTTTGCTGGGACTTGGGGAGATACCGTTGTCGTCGATCACCACACCCAGAAACTCTACTTTGTCTTGATCGAAGCAGCATATTGACTTATTAAGTTTAACTCCGGCTATCTACAGACGTTCAAAAACATCCACAAGTCGCTTGTCGTGCTCTTCTCGATCTTTGCCAAAAACCAGAATGTCGTCTATCATGTTGACGACGTTCGTTGCCCCTCCAGAATTCGAGCCATTTCTCTCTGAAAATATTCCGGTGCTGAAGTCAAGCCAAAAGGTAGACGACAGTAGCAGTAGCGTCCAAATGGTGGGAGGAATGTGGTATACTCTTGGCATTCTTGGGACAATCGCACTTGGTGAAATCCTGCTGTCGCGTCCAGCTTCGAGAACACTTTGGCGTAGCCCAGTTGCCCGAGCACCCATTCGACCGTTGGAAGCACATGCTTTTCACGGAGAACTTATTTGTTGAGCTTCGTTAAGTCCACACATATTCGAATGCCGCCTGATGCCTTCGGTACTGCGCCCAGACTGGCACACCATGGCGTCGGCTCCGTAATGCGCCTGAGGACACCTTCTTTTTCGATCCGGTTCAGCTCCTGCTTTACCTGGTTTTACAGAGAAATGGGAATTCTGCGAGGTACACTGAGAGAAAATGTCCTGTTATTTGGATTGAGTCGAATAGTGTACTCGTCCCCTACGGTACCAAGCCCTTCGTAGATGTCCTGGCCAGGGATTGCGTCACTTGCAGAGCTAGCTTGCTTTTCAGGTCGCTGTGCGGCGTCGATGAACTTCGCGACTCCCAATGCGAGGATAGCAGGGTAGCCTAGTAGAGGTGTAGACTGCGAAGGCATGACGTATACTGACTGTACACCAGGTGCGGCTCTTCCACTCCAACGTAGCTGTGAATTGGCCTGTTACTTTTAAAGGACAATTTCTTGGACCGGTGAGAAGACCCTCCGGTTTATCGAGTCGCGATGGTATTCCTGAAAAAGTGCCTGGAACGAAGGTAACTTCCGCTCCTGAGTCAAGCAGGCGCGCCACCGCAAGCGCCTGCTCAGTGAGGGTGAGAGCAGCCACTGCAAGGAGAAGCCACGTAAGACGTACCGTCAGGTGTCCTTATCCATCTCTGTCTCCGCATCATCGTGCCGGAAGGTAGACGGTCGCCCGCGGAGCTCCGAGAGCGAAGACGGCGCGTCTGGTGGCAGGCGCGGGGAGACGTGGGGCTCTGAGCAGAGAAGCGGCTGCATGTCGCCGTCGCTCGCCGAGCGCAGAACAGCAGCCGGGGCAGCTCAGTAGGGTGGAGTTTGCAAAAGGGTTACGAAAGACAGCATCATGACGACGAGATGCCAAAGACCTTGATGTGCTCCTCGATGTCCACGCGGCAGATTGGGCCGCGCTTGTTGGTTGTCAGCCACTGGCCCACGCAGATCATGCACGGCAGACGCCTGACTTCGTTGTCCTCAAACTCACTCAGGCAGATGGTGCACTTCTCCACGTTGTCCTCACTGTCACCACCGCTTCGTGGAATCATTTTGTATTTGTGAGGAAACGTGTTTCGCTCAGTAGTGTTCTGCGAAGCCCCACGGTTCACTACCATGCGACGATGCTCAAACAACCTCATGGTTTCCTGAACATGCCTTGAGAATAATGGGGCAGCGAGACGTACTGAGGAATATCAGACAGTGCCGAAATGGCATACAGGCCTGGAAACCTCTGAGAGACAGCAGCCACACTGCGTGGCAGGGCCAACGTAAGGCGTGAGAAGGAGTGGATCTGTGGTGCCGGCGGGTGGTGGTAGTGGTGCTGGTGGATGAGGTGATGCAGGTGAGCATGGCCTCCGCGTGCCTCTCCGGCACCGGTGGGGGATGCGATGACCACCTCGACCTGAACACTGGGGTCCAGCACAACCACCTCGCTGGCCATCTGCACCGGGGGCGGGCACAGTGTCGCCTGGCATCCATCGCTGCTCTCCGCAGACGAGGAAGAGGCCGTCCCCCGGCCGCTGTGTCCCTCGGGGACATCCTGGAAAGCCACCAAGCTCGACCCTTGCTTCCCCCCATAGAACGGTTGGCGTTGCGTTGTGCTCATGAGTCTTTCTCCTCGAGTTTGCGCACCACCTGGTTCTGGGCTTCCACCTGGCTCTGGAGGCGCGGCCTCCTACATGAGCGCCACTTTCTCGTCTTGCAGCAGCTTGTGCACCTGGGTGGACTTGATACGCTCCGACATGAGCTTGAAGTTCGCATCGTCCTTCTCGCGCAGCTGCTGCAACAGCCGTAGGTTCTGCTCCTGCATGTCCTCGAACGCTTGGCCCGTGACCTCCATCTCTTTCAGCAGGGCCTCCTCCTGCGGGTGCTCCTACTTCTGTGCGGCGAGGCCCTTGTGCAGGCTGCTCACCGTCTCCTCGAGAGCCCGAATCTTCTTCATGGCATCCTCGTCGGCCCCAGTGCAGCAGCATGCCCAAGAACGACGTGCGCCATGCGATCTGTATATATATGGCTGTCCAATAAAGGTGTGTGCATTCTTTCGGTCAACTCAGCTCAGAGTCACTAGGGTAGACGCGACTAGCGTCTGTCAGCACCCCACATCGTACATGGTGTCAGAAGTGGCCACCGTCACCGGATGATTGGTCTCTTGGGTATCAAAATCGCGGTTTAACTGTGCAATTTACCTCAGAAGTAACTACTATATATTTCCATGGCCTCCTTTTCTTTTGTATTTCAGTAGTTTTTTTTAGTTACATCGTTATAGTCCTCGCAATCTATTGTATAAATATTGTGTGCCAATCATTATCAACTATAAAAATACATATCTGTCTTGTACAATGAGACAAATACTGTTTTTACAGTAATATATAATTTGCTATACTTGGTATACCGTAGTCCTCTATAAAGAAAGCAACAAAATCGCAATAAAGGACCTCAGGCAGGGAGATACGATCTCTCCAATGCTATTCACAGTGTGTTTACAGCAGGTATTCAGACACGTGGAGTGGGAAGAATTCGGGATATGAGTTAATGGAGAATACCTTAATAACTTGTGATTCGCTGATTATATTACCTTGCTTAGTAACTCAGGGGACCAATTGCAATGCATGTTCACTGACCTGGACAGGCAAAGCAGAAGGGTGGACCTAAAAATTAATCTACAGAAAACTAAAGCAATGTTTAACAGCCTCGGAAGAGAACAGCAGTTTACGATAGGCAGCGAGGCACTGCAAGTGGTAAGGAAATAGATCTACTTAGGGTAGGTAGTGACCACGGATCCGGATCATGAGACTGAAATAACCAGAAGAATAAGAAAGGCCTGGGGTTCATTTGGCAGGCATTCTCATATCATGAACAGCAGGTTGCCATTATCCCTCAAGAGAAAAGTGTATAACAGCTGTGTCTTACCAGTACTCCCCTACGGGGCAGAAACCTGGAGGCTTACGAAAAGGGTTCTACGTAAGTTGAGGACGACGCAGCGAGCTGTGGAGAGAACAATGATGGGTGTAACGTTAAGGGGATAAGAAGAGAGCAGATTGGATGAGGGAATAAACGCGAGTTAATGATATCTTAGTTGAAATCAAGAAAAAGAAATGAGGGCATGGGCAGGGCATGTAATGAGGAGGGAAGATAACCGATGGTCATTAAGGGTTACGGACTGGATTCTAAGAGAAGGGAAGCGTAGCAGGGGACGGCAGAAAGTTAGGTGCGCGTGTGAGATTAAGAAGTTTGCAGGAACAACATGGCCACAATTAGCACATGACCGGGGTAGTTGGAGAAGTATGGGAGAGGCCTTTGTTGCCCTGCAATGGGCGTATCCGGGATGATGATGATGATGATGATGATGATGATGATGATGATGATGATACTTTGCATAACCTCCCTCTCCCCATCACGTATACTTTATTTTGAAGCCTGCGAAGCTGGTAAATAAAAAAATGAAAGTATCAGAATAAGTACCAGGATGAAACGATGAGACCTTCGCTTTTATTGTATAGTCCGAAAGTATCCCACCGCTGTGCTCTAGTTCTGTCCTTCACACGGCATCGAACAGAAACTCGTCCTCGCTGAGTGAATTCACGTTGATGGCCACGTGACCATTACGTCGGCATGATGACCGCTTTGACGGATCGGTTCTACATGCAAAAAAACCCTGGGCCACCATCGACGCCCTTTCTTCTTTTTCCGTTTCGCTTAATCTCTCTCAGCGAGGAAAGAAAGAGCAACGGTCGTTTCCTTAAGCGTTGTTTCCATTCTTAGAGGATAGCCTCTCAGCGTCCGCGAAGCCACTGCCGGCCCGGAGGAAATGGCGATGCTAGGCGAACAGCCATACACGCCACATTCGTGCACCATTGAGGCCCAAGCAGGCAAAAAAGACGGAAATAATGTACTGATTTTCACTGGGAATGCCTTCACAGCATCTGCTCGCGGAAACTTATCTCTGCTTCGTGAAATTAATTTTCAACTTTGGCACAGTTCACTGGGGCACGTTCGTAGGGTACAAATGCGTGGCCGCTTCCCTATACTGTTGTGTGAAAATGAAAATTTGAGAGAAGAGGATTGCTCTTCAAGTAGTAATAGACATACCTTCTTTCTGCTTAAGCTCCAGTTATGCTTTGTCTTCGCTGTCAAACTTTTGAGTGCCGGGACCGCATCGTCATTGTTCCACCCAGGAAGAAAATAATTAAAGAAACAAGGCTGTGGATAATGAGCTAGCTTATGGCTAAAACCATCGCATTACCAGTGGGAAATATCGCAACATGGGCACGACAGGCAAAGCGGGCTTCTCGTAGCAAAGACATGCATCCACTATGCAATGAAGCGCATCAAGCGTTGATATTGCGCGAGGGCCTGTTTGGTTCATTTAAGGGAGTCCATCAACAATGAAATGAATAATACTCGCGCACAAGAGGCACTTCTCTAGAAAGGACTTGATTGAGCTTGATTTGCTTTGGTTCTCGTCCTTAGTGAACACACAAATGTCAGTTCACCGTGAAATTATCTATAGCTTTGTATGTGATAAATAGAGCACATCAACGTAGTGTTCTTCGATCGACAGTCAGCTAAATGTTAGGTGTTGTTCCGTAGCGGGTCTCTGGGCTGCTATTCAAGCGCGCAACTGTATGCGTCGCGCATGCTGCATGTGCCTGCATAAGAAAACACTCGCACCGAATCGGTATAACCAACACTCTTTAGGGCATTATCGACTTGTTACAAAACAAGAATGAGATTGTTTTGCGTGCCTTGATGCCGTCGTGCGCGTCATATGCAGCCCAGACCCGGTAACGCACTACCCATGGGCATTTGGCACCCAAAGCGGGGCCCTGGCAAACTTGGAAACACAGTATAGTTCCCCTCCCCCTTCCAATCCTTGCGCATGCTCTGCAAAAGCAAAACAAAAACAAAAAGACACGTCACTCTGACACTCTCGATGTTGAGGCACACCGAAGTGCCGGTATTGCTGAAAAGAAAGAGTCGGTGCTAGATGTAGGTCGTGCACTGCCCAGAACAACCGTAATCGAGATCGTACATTGCACAGCACACGTCTCGGTTGGGAGGGTTAAACACAGCCCGCGCGCACGTCTTCATCCGCTCAGTTCAGCAGACCGTACACAGCGTTCCACGACGAGCCTGACTCGACTCACTTTTTTTACGCGGAGGACCGCTCGGTGACCCGCCGTCGCCCGCCCGCCCAAATGCTCGCCGCGGTGGTGGTCTCGAAAAGCACGCGACTTTCTCTGCCTCGTTGGACAACAATGAAGCGCGCAAGGCGACCTTGGGGAGGCGGTTCTTCCCTGCGAGCACGCCGGCGCAGGCTGCCGAAGCGTTCACGTCCACTCACTCCGCGCGCATTCCTGCACTGCTTCAGAGGTTCCGCGGAGCGCTCCTGGGAGAAAGACGTAAAAGTCGGGCGATTTCAACGATGACAACTTGCGACGGTGCTGTCTTTCCGCCGACGCGCCTCCCAACCAGATAATGGTACCACGTGCTGCTTCCTCTCTGCTCTGAGGCCTGTAGGAAAGTGCAGGGGGAAGAGAAGGGCGACCACCCAGTTCTGCTGTTGACGGCGCGGCTCGGACTCGCGTCGTCGCGCGAAGCACCATTCGGAAACAACGCCGGATGCACGAGCGCTCGCGAGCAGCGTCAGAAAAGCTGGTTGGTTGCGCGCAGTGTTGGCGAAACTGAATGCCTGTGCCACTGAATCCTCCCTGTCTTGGCGGAAAAGAACAACCTCATTGTAGCCGCATTGTAGGCGGCTAAATTAAAAAAAAGCCCTCGAAGTCTCTAGCTGTAGACGCCAAGGCTATGTCGATGTTCTTGACACGACTCTTCAAAGATCGACTAGAAAGGCATGGATATTGGGATTCTGGTCAAGTTCTTACGCTCCAGCAGGTGGTGTCGCCGTTGCTGCAGGTTTTCGCTTGGCTGCACGCAACTTGAAGACAGACGTGCGGATATATAGGGGCGGTGATCCGACGTCGAAGCGGGTGGGCCGCGCGGCGGCGCATTCCTAGAGCGCCTTGCCGGCTCGCGAGAGCGCCCGAACAAGCCGTAACAACGGCTTTCAAGACGTCTGGAAGGAGCCTCTATCCCAGAGCGCGAGAGGGAGAGAGGGAACGATCCAGCGAGCGCTCCTTTCTTCCGACGACCCTTGCTAACCCCGGCAGGCGGTTATAGCGAGCAGTATGCTCACGCATAGAGCGATGCCAGATTATAAAGAAAACAAAAGGAACAAGAGGCGGCCGCCTTTTTCCTTTGGTGCTCGGCCTTGCCGCGCTGGCGCGATGTACTTTGCACTTTCGCGTTGCAGAAAAGAAAAAAAAATGCTTAAGGTGCGCGAGGCAACACGCGCTAGTTGGAAGCGTCGGCGCTTCGACGCGACGGCGGGCGCGCTTATTTTTCCTGCGCGGCCGCGTCAAATGTGGCTCGTCACGACGGCGCCGCGCGCGCCTCCAATGCCACGGCCGGATCGTGCACTGTTATGGAGTGGCGTCCGCATTCCTAGGTCGCGTATAAGGCACCCTGCGGCAGCCTGCAGGGAGTCACTCGTCGCTGATCCTTCGGTGCAGCTTGAGCAGCAGCATCTCTCGGCACCATGGGAGCGGTAGGTACTGCGTTGTGACGCAGACGACCGACACTTTCGCCTGCCACAGCGCTTTCGTCGCTAAGTGATGTGCAATGAGCCGCCGGGTACCACTTGGATACGCAGCTCTTTATCTGCCGTCCTCTTCAAGTGCCGAGTATTCAGGCATAGCGCAACCCCACCACTTGTGGTGGCTTCTGCTTTCGAGAAGACGCAACGAGCAACACCAGCGGGGTGTCGGCGCCAAGTGTGGGGGCCTAGTGGAGCCAGGAGCAATCTGTGTGCGCCTAGTGCCTCGTCTTTTTGTCAGAAATTAACGATGAATAGTGGCGCCCACTCTGTGCTAAACGTTGTTAACGCCCTTTAGCTTTGCACCGCGAGCGCGTTTCATCATGCGCAATTAAGCAGCTTTGGTGGCTGAAACGTCCTGCACTTTTTTGTCTTCTTTTTCAGAATTACCAGCGGCAGTGCCTGCTCCTGCTGCTGTCCTGTGCTGCGTGCTCCGCTACTTTCTTTGGAGGCGGTGGCAAGGGCGGTGGAGGAGGGGGTGGAACTGCCACTTTTATCATTAGTGGTCCTACGCCCGGTATGGGCGGCGGCGGCGGCGGCGGCGGCGGCTCGCCGGGAATGGGAATGGGAATGAACATGTTCGACGTCATTGACGTGGTCGAGACAATCGGCACTGCGGACGTCGACGGCAACGTGCTCGTCGAGGGTGGCGAGGACGGCACTTTGGTGAACTTGGAACCTGGGTCGCCGCCGCAGGTCGCCAAGGTCGAGCCTCCTTCCCCAGGGCCCGCGCCTCCGCCGGCACCGCTGCCACCCCCGCCACCCCCACCACCTCCCCCGGTCGAAGAGCCTCCGCCGCCGCCGAGCTACGGGTCTCCGCGCAGGCCGCCCTCTCGGCCAACCGGAGGATACGGAGGCGGCCCCGCAGCACCCGCTTTCGACGACGATGGTGGCGACTACGCCGAACCGGCGGCGGAAACTCCGGACATCGGCGAAGACTTCGACTCTCCAGGAGACATCTACGGCAGGTCGCCCGTCGTCATCCGAACGGACGACGCCGAGTACGAGGAGACGCCGCCTGGCTCAAGAGCCGTTGGGTACGCGCGCCTGGTGTCGGCGGGAAGAAAAAGCACCCGAGGTTACCGCCCGCAGCCCAAAGCCAAGCCTTCCGCTCGCGCTGCCGCTCGCTACACTAGCGCTCGAGCCACAAAGAAGCCACGGTTCACCATCAAGCGCTTCCCTATCGAGAAGTTGAGCGCCGCGTTGCAGGCCGAGGATCCGCTGGAACTGATCAGGACTCTGGAAGGCAACCAGCAGCAGCGGCCGCAGCAAGAACAGCGCAGCCAGCGGCTGAGGGGTGTTTACGCCAGTCGCGACCCATCCAAGACAAAGTGGAAGACGGTCGGCGTGTTCCCGTCGTCGAAGCCGCGGCAGAATTACAGAGGAGTGGCCACCAACTCGGGTAAGTGGCCCGCCAATGTGGAGCACCGAGGCCGCAACTACCGCGGCATGAAACCCGTGGTTCTACACTTGTCCATGAAGGGCAAGCAGTCTGGAGGCACTACGAAGCGCCCCAAGTGGATAAGGTCTATCATGCTGATCCCGTCCTCTGTCGACATGAAGGGAGATCGGGCCACGGAGAGTAGGAGACGGCACAGAATCTACCTAGAGGAGTGAAACAGTGCGCGTCGCTCATGCGCTGAAGTACCGCGCCTGTTTTGGTCGCCGTGTGCAGACTCTTAAGGTAACCGAGAGACTGTCCGTCAATCGCCGTGCTGTTGCTGCATCTCGACGAATGTTTGCAGATACACCGCTGGTGGCTCTGCCAGCCACACTGTCAAGCGCCTCTGTCGTTTGGTGGTGTGATGTTTGTACATAACGACATTCATTTTGGAAGCTGTCGAGCCGATGCGCAACTGGAACATAGTGCCCACGCTTGAGAACGTCCGCAGCTTTCGTTTCATTTCTTCATTTTGTGGCAAAATAAATGATTTCAAGTACAGATGTGACGCTGACTGGTCCGTCTACTTCGCTTGTTCTTCTTCGAACGTCATACAGGCCTATATTACCATAAGTCAAAATGACCGTCCAGCCACATATATATGAAAACAGGGTGCCATTTCCATCCATATCATGGCTCTCTGACCTTACACAACCTTTCAGTGATTTTGGTCTACCGTAGTAAACTGAAAAGAGGGTTGTATATGCGCAGTTGCCGCCACGAACATATATAGCAGTGATGTGGCGAGGGTCAATACAGACACTCTTATAGGAATTACAAAACAACAGACTATCGCACAATGGCTGCACTTCGTCTTCGTTGGAAGAAATAAAAAAACTTAACATGGGGACAAACATCAACAGCGATTCATTGTAGCTCGACCATATCGCTCTTTTCCACAAGCCGAACAACGAGCGTTCCCTGCTGTATTACAAAATGTCTAAAGGAGAGACGGCGACGTGCGTGACAAGCTGGGTTCTTTTCATCACGTTTATTAAGCTGCATGCGCTTATGCTCCTTACGCTCTTAATACGGTTAACAAATAGACAAATGACAAAAAAGAAACTTGCTCCGCAAGAACGGTTGTACATCTTCTTCACTTAAATGCGCGACATGTAATGGTGTCAAGAGACCAGTAGGTCACACACTTCACGTTCTAAACATGCCCAACTCACGAAATCGTGACTTTTGACATCCGTGGGACGCTTGTTATCAAACTTATGTCGAGTGTCGCACGTCAGGCGCTGTATGGCGGCAACTACTTTGGAAAAGTGGCCAAACGCACACAAGCGTGATACACCTGCTAGTGACAACGTGTTGGCTTTTGTCGTGAAATATTTTAGCCGAAAACAGCTATTGCAGTCAGTATTTAGTGAATTTAATAAGGTATGAATGTGTAATTTCGTGGTGTGTGTAATTGTGGTGTTAATAGGAAACTTTAGCTGCGGGTCTCCTATCTAAATACAGGAGAAAGGAAAAATTGGTTTCCTCGGCAAGCACTGTACCAAATTTGATTAAGTTTGTTGCATTTAAAATAAAAAGTAAAAATTTAGTGACTGTTTGTGGAGATTTTCGATTTAGGTCGTGAATATTTTAATAAAAATTTGTAAATATCGTAAATTTTCAGAAAACGATGATATGAAGTTTGCAACTTTCTAACTCAGCAATGAAAAACGATACCACATTTCTGTAAATGGCCCCAGATAGTACATTTAAAGCGGACAAAATTCATATATTATATATGGCTTTAAAAAGAACATCATCTTGTGAGTAGCACATTTGCAAAACCCTTGTAAACGATGTAACAGATTCACGTGAAATATAAACTGACGTAGCAAATTTGTCCGCTTTGGATGCTCCAATGGATGCAGTTTTTACATAACTGCGATATCTTTTCTGGGTGAAGGGCTACCAATTTGTAAACATTGTGCTTCAACTTTCTTTTCAGACCTACCAATTTTTGAACATTCCATTAAAAAAAATTTCGACTCTAAATAAAAATTTCTCTTCCAACAGTCACTATAATTTAACTTCCTCTCTCAAATGCAACACATTTCATTAAAATCGGTGCAGTGGTTATCTCATAAAAGCGCTTCTGCATTTTACATGTATTTGAAAAGGTGGCATCGGAGTCGGGCCCGAGCTAAAGCTTCCTCTTAAGGGTGTAGGCGATCCAGAGCGGGACGAATCTGCAGGCCCGTCGCCCTCTCGAGCAACACTGAAGCATATAGAGTAAAGCCGCGCTACAGCTGTCATATTATATAGGAAAGCAATGCTGCCCCATTATAGTTACTGGGCACCGTGCTCAGTTAGACATCAACGTAATTATCCACTGCGCAGCCAAACTACATATGATATTGTGGCGTGAACACAAGTCGTCTATTCTTACTCTTCACGCATGTATCCACAGCATGTCGTCTTGATCTTTACTGGATGCGCGCCCCAGCGTTACGCTCTTTAATACTGCACTGCGGCGATTCGCATTGTAGCAGAACACACGAGGCCGACTCACTTAACGGATAATTTTCGGTCACAAACATTTTCTTGTGTGCGCGAACTTAGCGGTATCGCGTGGAGTTTCACGTGATCAATGTCCGTGCAATGTGTGGGAGTGTTCTTCAAATATTTCCAGGTACCTTTACTTCTCTTCTGCCGAGCCGATGAATGACTGCACTTCAAACTCATATATCCGGCACATATGTTTTTTTTTTTTTTTAAGAAGAACTTGCGTGTTGATAGATTGAAACGACAGCTAGGGTGCGAGAAATCGCATATAGCACTAGAGTTTCGGCCGGTGGGAAGTTAAAAGAACGCATGGCAGCCGTGGGCACAGCTTGCACGCGGGACGAACGCAGTGCAGCCCCTGCATCGTTGTCCATGACAGCGCACTCGCACGCCCGCTTGTGGGCACGCAAGCTTATCCGCCGCTAAGGGCGACGTGCTCGCGCACGGAACACAGGCTTTGGAAAGACGTACGCTGGCGCGAACAAAGGAAGCCCAAATTAAGAACGAATTGTTGAGACCGCCATTGCAAGGGGGTGAGCTGGTGTCCGGGAACAGAGCCAGGCTTTCTTTTCACCTGTTCGAGGTGATGCCGCTGCCGCAAAAGAATAGGCCGACGTTTTTCGGAGGTGCGAATTCCGTGGGACGCACGGAGGGAACGAGGGAAGGGGGGGGGGGGGTGTTCACGTGAGCATTATGCTTGTCCTCAAGGACCTGACTCTGCCCGTCTCTCTTCTTCCGCAATACGCGCGGTGCGCTCTAAAAATAACGTTAACTCTCGGCTTCGCGACGGCAGAGCGCGTTTAAACGCGGCGAGAACACGCATACTCGCTATACGACGACGTCGACGACGACGACGGAGAGGTCTGGGGCTTGAAGAGCGGCACTTTCACCGCCGGGCGACAGCGGGAGGCGGCGAACCGGCGATCTTGCTCGCTCGAGGGGAACCGCGCGCTTCGCTCGCCCACTCGCTCGGGCAGAGAAGTCATTGTACTCGTGGAACCGTGGAGGCCGTTCTGCGTCGCTGCAGCGGAGCCCGCGATATGACCGCGATATCTCGGCCCGGTCGTAGAGTTGGGAGAAATGAAAACGGCGCCGCGTGGCGTACACCTCCATGCGGAACCGGCCGCGCGTTCTTCGCACAAGGCTCTCTCTTCACACAAATGCAACTCTCACCTCCTTGGGAGTTCACCTCGCGATATCAGGGCTCAAACCAATCTCAATGAGCGAGCGTCGGCAGAGGCGTTTTGCGATAGCATGCGCCTCCCTAACACCCCGTGTAATGTGAGGTCAAAAGGAACGGGCCTCGTGTGTATATGTCCAGTGTCTCACGTTGGGTGTGGCGTCACTTGCGTCTCGCATGAGAGAAAGAGACCCTGCCCTCTACGCTGTGCGCGAGTGAGAGTTGGCCTGAGGGCGAGAAGGTGATTAGCCTGAATGCAAAAGGGTGGGGCGGGGTTCCTGTCGTCATGCCGCTTCGCCAGCTGTTGTAGAGCATCTTGCTTCCTTGTAAACTTTGCGACGACGAGTCGATCTCACGGCGAATGAGGTTCGGGCTTAACTTGACCGAAGGCGTGCGGCAGTACTTACGGGAGCTGCACTCTGCTCATGGGGTACTGCCGACATGAAAAACATTGAGTGTCGACGGCAATAGCTAGCCGCCGAGCTGCCTCAGGACGTTATTACCCACAGAGGAAAACGGTTACAGCAGATTGCTTATATTGGTTAAGGATTTCTCAATAGACAATCACTGTAGCAAAAAAAAAATAATATAGAGCACAATGAGTCTGTTGGAGCTAATACATCTGGCCTTGAATGTGGGAAACACTTAAGCAGCTAGTGATCCTTGGCGGCACAACATAGTCTTTTTTTTTACTTGTACTGCCGTGTCTCCGCACCGACAACTTGATTAATTAATGTTAATGACAGCACTCTCTTAAGGGAGAGAGACAATAACCAAAGCAAGATCAGCCAGGTGTAAGTGTCGGGCTTGGTATCCCGCGTGAGGGCAGTTTCGGCTATGCTAGCCATGAACAAAAGTGCACCTCGCACCGGCTCGTAGGTCACGCTCGAATCACGTTCTTACATTCTTCCAGACAGCTTCAACTGAGCGCATGCCGCCATACATCAATTAATGGGAGCAGTCGATAAATCTATAGTCCTCGCTTATGCGTTATTGATGGTTAAAAAGGCGCTTAAATTACCAGCTAAGCGCAGTGCTGCATGCAGATCGCTAAAATTCATCCTTAACGTGTGGGCTTTTGTAAAAATGTTTCGAAACCACTCATCGATATATATATATATATATATATATATATATATATATATATATATATATATATATATATATATATATATATATATATATATATATATATATATATATATATATATATATATACGCATAATGCACCGCCTATAGAAGCACCACTGATAGCCACCTAACGGGCGCTTCGAACAGTGCGCATTGGAGCAGTAGCAGACAACTCCTTGCAGCAACGCTGGCTGAAGTTCGCGGCTGCGATTTCTCCTTTGTTCGGATGCCAGACTGCTTCTGCGTTGACAGCTGTATAGGGAAGACGCTGGCCTCTGTGGGAGTGGGCATGGGCACGATGTTACCGGTGTTTGGGACGACCCGGTTCACATATACGTGCCAGGTGCGTCCCGCAGACAAACGCTATGAACCCCATTTACACGAAATAGAGCTCATGTTAACCAGCCGCTAAATTTTGTTGAGTAATCCGACGTCTCGATCGTTTTTTTTTTAAATCTACCCTTTCCGTAATGCTGCTTGCGTATCTGAATAATTAGCACTCGTCGTTAGTGCAGACTTATAACTCAAACAAATACGCACGGTGTGATGTCTGCACATGCCGTTGTGATCTTTCTGCCAATGAATACGTTTGACATCGCCGAATAAGTGCAGTCAAAGTCGCCTCAAAAAGAGTAATTGCGAATTTATTGATGGAAACGCGTACTATAGTCAACGAAGCCAGCAAACACACGGGTTAATAAGAGCGCGTGTTAGCGCTGTACCGCCGATGCGAATCTGCTGCATACGCCGATAAACTGCCGTTCCCGCTGAAGCTTTTGCAATTTAAGTTCCCTGAGGGAACTGCTATGAAACGTGCAAAGCCGAAGTCTGACCAACTTTTCAGCACTTTTTTTTCAATGTTCCTAGCGAGAGATGCCACATTATATATTTAAAGCAGAGCAGCGCCAGTCAAAGTTGATGGGCGCTGGCGGCAATGCCAGGTTTAGTCCTGTGCAAGCGTAAGCATAATAAAAAAGATTTTCAGTTGAGCATGAAATTCACATGCAAAAAGGCACTATACGTTGTGAACCAAACAAATCAGTCGGCGTGGTAAATCTGCTCACACAGCATCGAGGTGTGATGACTTCCCAAACGTGACGCGAAGTTTTCAACGAAAATGGAACAAAAATATGATATATATGGAGCAACTATTAGCAATTTTCGCCCTGAACTACCTATTTTCTAAACACATAACCCAAAACACTGCAATATCTAAGATTCCCTCGGGCAAAAAGAATAAAGTTGTTAAAGAAGGACTTGCCATGGTATCATTCCGATAAGACACAGCGTGATTTAGACCCTTTACAAACGAGGCCGGGTGAAAATCTCGCACCCAAAAAAAATCAACAGTTACGCATGAAGCAACTAGCAACAGTTAAAGATGCGCGAACCCACGCGTAAAATAGATGCAAAAAACATTGAGTGCGTGACAGCTGGTGCTAGGATTTACCGGGCCCCAGAATACCAACAATTTCAGTTCTTGCAAGCTTCAGTTATAGCTTTAACAGAACCCAATGCGTTCGTGCAGTCGTGCTGCCTAGCTGGCGCAACGCGGTAAAGAAGTGGCAAACGTAGATTCGCGGCAAACGGCATTCTTAGCATAATGCCTTTAAACCGCATGCTTCACATGCTGATGAACTTTGTCGCTTACCCGTCTAAATATGATCGGACAGAA
Source organism: Dermacentor variabilis (assembly GCF_050947875.1). Classification (NCBI taxonomy): domain Eukaryota; kingdom Metazoa; phylum Arthropoda; class Arachnida; order Ixodida; family Ixodidae; genus Dermacentor; species Dermacentor variabilis. The sequence goes on along the minus strand of NC_134571.1, from coordinate 72,984,249 downwards.
AAAACACCGACACGGTAAAGGGTGAGAACAAGAAATTTCCCGCTGAACGGCGACGATCCATTGCTACCGTTGCTCCCGCTCATGAAGCTTGGCGGGCAATGATTAGAACCGTATCGCCGGCACGGCCTTGCCGGTGTATGAGCCCCCACCGTTCAGCAATTCTTCTTCGACATTCCACGGAGCATTGGCTACCCCATACATGCGAAGGGTGTTGCCCATTTTGCTCTGAAAACGTGAATAAGACAGAGAAGCATGATCAGCGACGCAGCAAACTACGGCGCGCGGCTGGCTTCTTTCCCGAGTGTTCTGCGCAAAGCCTCCACCAGTGGCGCGCACTTACGCGCATTACGCGCATATATGAACTCTGTTGCTCCCATCTTTTGAGGCTTTCTTATCTTGCTTTGCCCCTGTCCCCTTCCCCAAGTGTAAGGTCGCCAACCACGGCCATGGTTACCCTCCCTGCCTTTCCTTCTTTATAAGTCTCTCTCTCTCTCTCTCTCTCTCTCTCTCTCTCTGGCGCTTTGGAGCAGTGGGAGTTCAGAACGACAGAAAGCTGAGCTAGTTGGTAAGGATTCATTATGCAAGAAAAGGTGAGGCATGCAGGCAGGTGTCGTTCACTTCTCTTGTGTCCTGTCAGCACGCGTTCGTGTCGTCCCCTTCTGTTCTATTGTGTCCTGTCTGCACGGCTCACCTTTTCTTGCACAGTGGGAGTTCGACAGGCGCGTTCGCACGGCGGTCCGTTAAGAGGCACAGTCATGCGCTAGGTGGCTTCGAAACTTTTGAAAAAGTCTACAGCCGGCCAGAAAACTGCCGTTTCACCCGAAATCTGAACCAGCGACTGAGACAGCTACGCAATATTACGCGCGGCGAGGCTCCCGGATTTTCGCGCAGTACCAATTGTATAGTGAACGTTCGTGGTGACGCTCGCAGTCGGCGTGTCACTGGGCGTCTGAAGCCTGGCTTTGTATATGGCCCGTCTGTCCGATATGACAGTGGCACTTGTACTTTGCCAGGTGGCCGTTCCAAGCCCGAGACAGAGGCGAGTCAAGCCACCAAAGTGCGTGCCTTGTCACACCCGTGGTATAGCGTGACGTATTGCTTGCCTAAGTTCGTCGAAGAGCGCAACCATCCTTGCGACGGCTTGAAACATAGAGTGTTCTCATAGTACGTTCTGACAGTCATCCCAAACCACTTTCTCATGATACGTTCGAGTGGTCGCTGTCGAGGGCTCTGGAGCGCTCTGCAATCTACAGGACGAAACCGAATGCTCTGAACACAAGCTCACGATACAAGAAGAGCGCCGAGCGCCAGCGCGGAGCGCTCTGAGGCGCTCTCACCAGCTGAGAGCGCAATCTAGATTTGACAGAACTAAAGACACATGGTTCCTCCGATAACTCTGCAGGTGGAACTGAACGTTCGTCTCAGGCACACTTTCTGTGGCTCTAATCCTGAGAGGGCTCGCACCTCTGAAATCGTGTCGGAGCGTGGTAGGAACCAGTAGAATCTACCACTATATATAGTAACTATACCACTACCACTATGTATGAGCCTGTTTGTTGGGCGACGAGTGACGGTTAGTTTTACTTGCTGAACGTCACCAGTCGTTCGATCGTTGAGTCCATAGGTACAAGGTGGACATTGCGGATCGGAGGCATACCTGTACTTTACTTGGCCTATATATGTCGTTCTTCCTGGCTCGTCGATATCTCTTGGTAGAGCGTTAGTGACGCGTAACCTGCTCATGCCGCAGCTATCACATTGAAACTGGCAGCTATAGGCCCACGCACATTAAAACAAGAGGCTCAGGCTGAGCAAACGCCGGTGTGTCCAGATAAACCTGTAGCTAACATCTTCCTCTTCCTACTCCTCCTCCTATCTCTACACTCTAAAAGATATCTCGGGGAAAACGGGAGTAACTGGGCAGTTAGTTCTAAAAAGGGCGTTTTCGTCCCTCAATGGCGTAACTGCATGAATGTGCGTGCCGTGTGCGAATTTCTGAGAGTAAGTGTTTAGTCCCTGGTCGGAAAGAGAGCAACGGGAGGACGAACGGCAACAGTTATACTCCCCATGCGCTCCGCTGTTTTCGTCCGTGTCGTGGAGTGATGCGGCAAAAACAGTATTGTCTATAAATCGTGAATAGTTCGAAGTTCGTGCACTGTCTATTGAACTAAATTCAAAGCAGCACTTTGCCTCTTCGTGAGAAAATTGCGTGAAATTTAAATGCTGGAATCTGAAGAGGCATGCCCTTCGTGGGCACACCATAAGTGAGCGATACACATTAAACGCGCAAGTCATTGATAGACTGCCAGATTTTGCTGGTCAATAGTACCTAGAGAGAGAGAGAGCAAATGATAAATGAAAGGTAGGGAGGTTAACCAGGACTGACCTAGTTCCTTCCGTTCCAAGGAGGTTACGAACTTAACTGAAGAGATGTGTAGCTCAAACGGGACACACTAAGCGACAAAGAAATTGTCCTTCTCTGTCGTCTTAGGTGCCCCGTTTGAGCTCGCTACACGTTTACATCGCCTAGTGCCTCAGTTTAAATCACCCTAAGAATACTCGGGCAGATTTCTTTTCGCACTCGCTTATAGTTGCGAGTACACTCAACGTTACACTCTCCCCGCACAGCGTACACAAAATGCCTCGTCGCTTTTATATTGCCGCACCTGCGTTCCGATGCTTAACCTGTCTCAATTTCCTGTCCCGTCAACCGATCTGCCGTGGTGCAGATCGGTTGACGGGACAGGAAATTGAGACAGAAATTGGTGCAGGAACAAAGAAGACGGCGTTCCGAACGGTCGCTTTCTTTATGTTCTCCGCTTCAAAGGATTTATCGGCCCTTGGCCGAGGTGCTGCTCAGGCTTTGGCCAGCAGCAATGACTACCGTGTTGTGCGACCACGTCCTCCTACCGGTAAGCTGGTTGTGGACTCCGTTTTCCTGCATGCTGACTTAAGTGGTCGACCGTACAGAGCCCAAGACTTCAGAGACGCGCTTCGGAACGTTATTGACCTGAAAGAAATAAGTTCCATCGGTCAATTTCAGATGTCGCACGTGTGGATGGTGACGTGCGTGCAAATCAGGGATGACAAAATCAAAGCTAGTCACATGCGGGGAATTATCAGTAAAAGCTAGACGCTGCGTCGTTATTGATCCTGAGCCTATGGAAGTTAAAAGGAAGCTTTTATGGCTGCCTGAGCGTTTGGAAGACGACTGCATTCGAGATGCGCTCCAGGCTTACGGGAAAGTGAAGTCTATATCAGCAGAAAGCTGGAGAATATCGGAGATGGAACAAATGCGTACGTTAAACCGTGACGTGGTGTTGACTCTTGCCGATGGAGTGAGCGTGGGGGACGTTCCACATCTACTACCTGTCTATGGAGTGCAGAGCCTTGTGTTAATTCCAGGCCGGCCACCGCTTTGTCTGCGCTGTAACAAGGTGGGGCATATTCGTCGAAACTGCAGAACCCCACGTTGTGGAGCCTGCCAGCGCGTTGGCCATACAGCTGAATAATGTGTCGTAACATGCGCCGATAAGTTACGACACACTGCAAGGCCTCCGGATGAAAGCTTGCAAGATCACTTACTGGATATTACGGAGGTTCTCGATGTGACTGGAGACGTTCCCTCTTCCGCGGAAACCAGCTGTGCCAGTAAGGCCCCTCTACATGTTAAAGACAATGGAATCGCAGAACTGCCCGTGAAAAAGGAAAGTAGCGAAAAGAAAGATGACCAGTCCAAGCAACAACCCAAAGAAGCACCCGCTACCACGCAGCCAGTTGCTACCCAGCAAGCGAACGAGGGAGCCGCAGATGACTCATCTGATACACCCAAGCATCTCAGCACGTGCGCTATGCTGGCAGAGGACAGATGAAGTAACGCGGATACTTCAATTTCGAAGTGCCGTGCGACTAACAGATCGAAATCAAGCACGGACAGTGAGACGACCAGTACCACAAGAAAAGCACGTCGCCGCAAAACATCGAAACTCTCAGGAAAGTGCCGACGATCACGGTCCAGAAGGCCTGGGGGGAGGGGGGGGGGTTCGGAGGGAGCCTCAGCGTTGCCTTCTGGGACCGATCACATAGATCATTAAGTCCACATAGTTGGTAGTCACCATAGCCCTGTCCCGGCAACTTCTCTTCGCAACTTTGAACGTACGAGGCCTTAGGTCTTTGCAGAAACAGGCGCAGCTTCGCTGGCTTTTGTCTAGGAGCGCCTAGACTTCGTCGCCGTGCAGGAGACGAAGATCGAGAGTGATGACGAGACAGAAAGGGCTTTGCGACCTTTTCTGTCTGAGTATAATGTTTGCGTTTCATACGCAAACATTATACTCTGTACGATCGACCACTTAAGTCAGCATGCAGGAAAACGGAGTCCACAACCAGCTTACCGGTAGGAGGACGTGGTCGCACAACACGGTAGTCATTGCTGCTGGCCAAAGCCTGAGCAGCACCTCGGCCAAGGGCCGATAAATCCTTTGAAGCGGAGAACATAAAGAAAGCGACCGTTCGGAACGCCGTCTTCTTTGTTCCTGCACCAATTTCTGTCTCAATTTCCTGTCCTGTCAACCGATCTGCACCACGGCAGATCGGTTGACGGGACAGGAAATTGAGACAGGTTAAGCATCGGAACGCAGGTGCGGCAATATAAAAGCGACGCGGCATTTTGTGTACGCTGTGCGGGGAGAGTGTAACGTTGAGTGTACTCGCAACTATAAGCGAGTGCGAAAAGAAATCTGCCCGAGTATTCTTAGGGTGATTTAAACTGAGGCACTAGGCGATGTAAACGTGTAGCGAGCTCAAACGGGGCACCTAAGACGACAGAGAAGGACAATTTCTTTGTCGCTTAGTGTGTCCCGTTTGAGCTACACATCTCTTCAGTTAAGTTCGTAACCTCCTTGGAACGGAAGGAACTAGGTCAGTCCTGGTTAACCTCCCTACCTTTCATTTATCATTTGCTCTCTCTCTCTCTAGGTACTATTGACCAGCAAAATCTGGCAGTCTATCAATGACTTGCGCGTTTAATGTGTATCGCTCACTTATGGTGTGCCCACGAAGGGCATGCCTCTTCAGATTCCAGCATTTAAATTTCACGCAATTTTCTCACGAAGAGGCAAAGTGCTGCTTTGAATTTAGTTCAATAGACAGTGCACGAACTTCGAACTATTCACGATTTATAGACAATACTGTTTTTGCCGCATCACTCCACGACACGGACGAAAACAGCGGAGCGCATGGGGAGTATAACTGTTGCCGTTCGTCCTCCCGTTGCTCTCTTTCCGACCAGGGACTAAACACTTACTCTCAGAAATTCGCACACGGCACGCACATTCATGCAGTTACGCCATTGAGGGACGAAAACGCCCTTTTTAGAACTAACTGCCCAGTTACTCCCGTTTTCCCCGAGATATCTTTTAGAGTGTAGAGATAGGAGGAGGAGTAGGAAGAGGAAGATGTTAGCTACAGGTTTATCTGGACACACCGGCGTTTGCTCAGCCTGAGCCTCTTGTTTTAATGTGCGTGGGCCTATAGCTGCCAGTTTCAATGTGATAGCTGCGGCATGAGCAGGTTACGCGTCACTAACGCTCTACCAAGAGATATCGACGAGCCAGGAAGAACGACATATATAGGCCAAGTAAAGTACAGGTATGCCTCCGATCCGCAATGTCCACCTTGTACCTATGGACTCAACGATCGAACGACTGGTGACGTTCAGCAAGTAAAACTAACCGTCACTCGTCGCCCAACAAACAGGCTCATACATAGTGGTAGTGGTATAGTTACTATATATAGTGGTAGATTCTACTGGTTCCTACCACGCTCCGACACGATTTCAGAGGTGCGAGCCCTCTCAGGATTAGAGCCACAGAAAGTGTGCCTGAGACGAACGTTCAGTTCCACCTGCAGAGTTATCGGAGGAACCATGTGTCTTTAGTTCTGTCAAATCTAGATTGCGCTCTCAGCTGGTGAGAGCGCCTCAGAGCGCTCCGCGCTGGCGCTCGGCGCTCTTCTTGTATCGTGAGCTTGTGTTCAGAGCATTCGGTTTCGTCCTGTAGATTGCAGAGCGCTCCAGAGCCCTCGACAGCGACCACTCGAACGTATCATGAGAAAGTGGTTTGGGATGACTGTCAGAACGTACTATGAGAACACTCTATGTTTCAAGCCGTCGCAAGGATGGTTGCGCTCTTCGACGAACTTAGGCAAGCAATACATAATATAAGGTGCAGGGTTCATTGATATAGGAGTTTCGTGACAGAGAGCTCGCTCTTATACACGAATTCAAGGTCTCTCCTACGCCCGCCTTGATCGGATTTATGTTTCTTCATCACTCCTCTCCCGAGGGCTGTCCTGTATTATGCTATCCCAGTTTCGTCATCTGATCATTGTATGGTTATCGCTAAGATTGGTAAAAAATCTAACTAATTTCCGACCACAGTGGGCACTCTGGAAGCTTAACTCTGAGCTCCTAAATGATAAGGTATTTATTAATCGCGTGCGCATGGGCCCTAACAAATTCTCCTTCTACTGACTTGCCGTTATTTGCTGCTTGGGAACTCTTTTAAACAAGAGGTTCGTACAGTGGCTATAGAAATTGGATCGGTGAAATCGTTCTATAGAAAGAATGAAGAAAAAATGCTTCTTAAGAGCCTATGTAGCTGTTTCCTGTTTCTGAAAAAGAGCCTACTTTGTTCAGCATTTAGTTACCATGTCGGCACTGATGGTCGATATATATGTTGTGATATTATGTTGCAGGGTGTGCCATGGCGAATAGTCAACGTTTATGCATTTAATGACGCTGCAAAACGAATTCTTTTATTTGATACTGTGTCTATAGTTTATTGGACTGTGATCGTTGCATTGTTTTAATGGGAGATTTCAACTGTGTATGTGATCCGAGCGATCGAAGCGGCATTAACACTCAGCGGGACAGGAATGGTGAAGTTTTGTCTAACATAATATAAGGTGCAGGGTTCATTGATATAGGAGTTTCGTGACAGAGAGCTCGCTCTTATACACGAATTCAAGGTCTCTCCTACGCCCGCCTTGATCGGATTTATGTTTCTTCATCACTCCTCTCCCGAGGGCTGTCCTGTATTATGCTATCCCAGTTTCGTCATCTGATCATTGTATGGTTATCGCTAAGATTGGTAAAAAATCTAACTAATTTCCGACCACAGTGGGCACTCTGGAAGCTTAACTCTGAGCTCCTAAATGATAAGGTATTTATTAATCGCGTGCGCATGGGCCCTAACAAATTCTCCTTCTACTGACTTGCCGTTATTTGCTGCTTGGGAACTCTTTTAAACAAGAGGTTCGTACAGTGGCTATAGAAATTGGATCGGTGAAATCGTTCTATAGAAAGAATGAAGAAAAAATGCTTCTTAAGAGCCTATGTAGCTTTTATGAGATGGAATGCGAAATGCCAGGCACTTACATTGTTGACATAGAAAATCTTAAATGTGAGTTACGAAAGTATGATGCACTGCGTTATATAGGTGCGCGAATTCGATCTCGAAATAGGCGTGCTCTGAAATCTGAGCAGCGAACACGTCAAGCTTTACTTGACGAGCGACGTCACGCTATTTCCAAAGTAATTCCTGAAATATACTCCAAAGGTAGTCTTCCAACAAATACGAATGACATAATTTCTCAGTTCGAAACTTACTACACTGTGTTGCTTAGTGCCCCTCCGGACGATCACGATGCAAAAGCTTTAGAGAGTTTTGTATCTCTTCTAAAACCGTTACAGGAAGATGACTGTGCATTGATCAGCGGCAGCCTTACAATCCGAGAAATTGAGCTAGCTATTGATCAGCTGCCTTTGTCGAAAACAGCCGGCCCCGATTGACTTTCAAGTGAATTTTACAAAGCTTTCAAATCAATTATCAGTCCCATATTATTGGACAGTTTTATCGCAAGTTTAGAGGTGCACGGCCTTCCGCGATCTTTTTGCAAAACCCACACAGTCTTAATTCCCGAAAGTTGAGATAAAGAGAAACTGCGTTCTGTTGAAAGCTACCGACCAAACACATTGTCAAACGTGGATTACAAAAATTTTGCAAAAGATTTATCTAATAGATTGCAGTTTGCGATGTCAATTCTAATTGGTTCCCATCAGGCGAGTGGAATTAGGGGCCGATCCATTCAAACCACCATACATATTTATTTATTTATTTATTTATTTATTTATTTACTTAATTATTTATTTATTTATTTATTTATTTATTTATTTATTCAAAGAACTTTACAGGCCTTATGACAGGGCATAAATTAAGGGGGGGCATATTAAACAGTGAATGTATAAAAAGTACAAATTTCCAACAGGAATAGTGGTATAAAAAGATTACCGTGTTACACAATATTGAAGGCACAGGGAATACAAAGCAATATCTGAAGGCACACGAATACTTGTTACAAAATTTTAACAGAGCAAAAGGAATACTGTTTATGAAAAAAATATACAACATTGCAAAAATGCGCGATCAAATACACTAGATTCGGCCCTCGGGAACGGTATTAAATGGGAAAAGCGCGAGTAACTGAGAGCGGAACGTGTCGGGATTAGATATGGAGGCTATGTTATCAGGGAGGCCATTCCAGAGACGAATAGCACGAGGTAGTGCAGATGAATTAAATGCATTTGTTTTACCGTATATGCGCATGAAACTGAACTGATTATGTAATCTGCGTGAAAAAGAGTGGGGTATTTGCAATTGTAACCGGGTTCGTTTATTAGTGTAAATATATTTGTGGAATAAGCACAGAAGAGCGATGTTGCGGCGGGTATCTAATGGCGGCAACAGAAGGTCTAGTTTAACTTGTGTAATACTTGAGTTTATAGCGTAGTTACGTGATATGAACCGGGATGCTCTATTTTGTACCATTTCCGTCATATTTATTAGGTAATTTTGATGAGGGGACCAAATTGAGGAGGTGAATTCTAACTGTGGCAAGATGAATGTATAGAAAGCGAGTTTTCGAATGTTTGGCGCGGCATTTCGCAAGTTGCGTCGTAGATAGCCAAGAGAACGTGATGCTTTGGCGCATGTAGAAGTGATGTGTGGGACCCATGATAGATTCTCTGTGAGAAGAACACCAAGGTACTTGTAGGATGAAGTGTGGGAAAGCATATATAGTGTTATTAAGATGATACGAAAATTTAGAATTTACATATTTTCGGCTGAAGCACATCACCTCGCACTTTGTAAAGTTTAGTGTCATGAGCCATTTTTCACACCAGTTAGCGATAAGGTTAAGATCTGCTTGGAGTGCCAAGTAATCGTCAGTTGTGTGAATAGGACGGTAGATTATGCAGTCATCAGTAAAAAAGCGCATGCAGGAAGTAATCTGGGTGGGTAAGTCGTTAATGTAGATTAAGAAGAGTAAGGGCCCGAGGACGCTGCCTTGTGGCACGCCAGAGCTAACAGAAGAAGGCGGGGAAGAGAAATTGTTAGCAACAGTAAACTGTTCTCGAAAAGAAAGAAAATTACGAATCCAGGATAATTTTAAAGAGCCAAGTCATAGGGCAGATAATTTAGAAATTAGGCGACAGTGGGGGCACGCGGTCAAAAGCTTTAGAAAAGTCAAGAAAGATACAGTCAGTTCGAAGGTTGCAGTCCATGTTAAAGTGCAAGTCAGTCGTTAGTTCAAATAATTGTGTGTCACAGGAAAATCCTTTTCTAAAACCTTGCTGATTAGAAAAAAAGAAATTGTGAGCTTCTAGGTGGCTGTACACGTGTGAAGTGATTATGTGCTCCAGCATTTTGCAACAAATGCGGGTTAAAGATATGGGCCGATAGCTGTCAGGTGTGTGAACATCTCCAGATTTGTGAATTGGTATTATTTTTCCTATTAACCAATCGGTGGGCAACTTTCCAGATGCTAGAGATTGTTGAAAAATATAGCATAAGCTCTTACTTGATGCAGCGACGGTGTTCTTTAAAATCTTGGAATTATTGTTGTCAATACCGGCTAAAGTAGATGTTTTAAGGTTACTGATGAGCCATTTAACGCCTTCAATAGTGATAGCAATTGGTTCCATGTATGCAGCGTCAAGTTCGGGAAACGTCGCCCGGGAAATCGCCCGTGCACTTCTTCAATACTGTTATGGTTCCACTGAGCAGCTTGCAATGCTCCAGGTAGACCTTGCTAAAGCTTTTGATCGTGTCAGTCACTCCTATTTATTTTCTCTTCTGGAGCATGCCAATGCTGGCTCCATTGTGCTTAAAGGCGTTAGGCTTTAAGTTGTACAAGTAGTACACCAGTTGTACTACTTGTTTAGTTATTAATGGCCAACTCTCCGAACCCGTTTCTATCTGCTCATCAGTTAAACAAGGATGCCCGATGTCCCCACTACTATTCACCCTTTACCTTGAACCGCTATGCTTAAGCATAATTGAGTCGAGTTGCATCCATGGCTTCAATATACTGGGTAATGAAGTAAAAGTCTTAACTTATGCAGATTACCTAGCGTTCTTCTGCACGGATAAGTCCAGTGTTGAACAGGTAGTATCGACAATAGAAGAATTTGGCAGCGTATCAGGAGCACGAATGAACTCCTCGAAAAGTCTAGGCTTATGGTTTAAATTGGCTCATGGTGCTATACACCAGAACAGTCTGCAGGCGTTAAGTGGACTGATGTCCCGCCAAAGTATCTTGGCGTGCCGCTAGACGCATATAAATTAAGCGCACTCTATTGGAAAGAACTGGTTTCGGCCCTGCAAAGTTACGCCCAGACATTCGTTCCACAACGACTTTCTAGTTTTGGGAAAGCCGAAGCCTGCAATAAGTTGTTGGCAACAAAAAATTACTATGTATTGCAAATTATTCACTGTGCTAGGCTATACATCCAACGCTCTCGCCGAATTTTTGCAACCTTCGTATGGTCTTCATCTTTTGAGCGCATGAGACGAGACAATATTTTAGGCCTGTTAGTGAAGGTGGACTAGGCTTAGTACATCTTTATGTGCGGCAAATAGTGTCTCGTTTCTTCTTTTTTCGCGATACTTCGCATCCTATAATTCGGTCATACATGCAAGTCGCACTTGTTAATGCGTTACCTGATTTAGTTGTTTCTTCCAATTTTGCTCCGCGTTTATGCGTTTGGGGGGTTCATGCAAAAAGTTTACTTAGCGGTTCGTTTCCTGACAGTTTGGTTTTCCACTAAGTACTTGTACTCTGTGTCGCGTAACACGTTATACTAAGATTTACTGTCCATGCTATTTTGGCCTCCATTTTGTCGTGCACTATACATTAAACGACCTGGCCACGATGTACTAAAGCGAGTTCGCAAGATGTATTTATCCCCTTGCTGCAAAGCATTCTTTTATAAACTTCATAGGGAAACTATACCGGTAAAAACATGGCTACAAAAAAAAGGGTATCTTTGTCTCTTCTGTCGCCTTTGTGATGTACCAGAGACAATTGAACATTGTTTTATTAGCTGCACCTACGCCATCCTCTTGTAGGATGTCCTCCAACGGACTTTTAAAAAAGGCTGAGATTAACGCTCATACTGTGCGACGGCTGCTGCCAACCTCTGATAATAGTGCACCTTTCGATATGTTTTTTTTTTCTCATGGCAATACACAGTTTGTGGAAAATGCGAATGCTGGACCGAAACGCCGAAACGGTGGTACCTACAAGGGTACATTTTATCCAAATGACACTACACCTAAAACATCTTTATGATGGACTCGATATACAACCGGACTGGTACCCTATTTTGGTGAGGGACTTATCCTTACCACCCTTCTAAAGTGAAACCAACGTTTCTACTCACAGTATGAACGCTGCCTTTTCTGTGTGTGATTTTCATTGTGCCCTCCATTCTCTGACTATGCAGAACTGGTGAATGTTGGGTTGAGTGCTACTGTAATAAATACCGTGAAAGAAGATAAAATCTGCCATGCTGCAGTGGTTAGAGCACCTGACTTGTGAGCGCGAAGACGTGAGTTCGAATCCTACTTTCGGGGAACTTTTTTCTTTTTTTTCAGCTCAGTAATCTTTTTTTATCAGTGTATAAATGCCTAATTTCACTAATGCCACCTTTGCGGAGCATCGGAAATAATGACCGTTACTCCCTTGAGGAGCAACGAAAAAGAGCAACTGTTAGTCCTCGGAGGAGTAACGGCATGGGGAGTGACAGTTCATCCCCTCGCACTTGCCCCCTAAAGCGAGGAATGGTTGTGGCACATCAGTCGTTCCCCTAAAGGAGTAACCTCAATACCCCATTTCCTCCTTTTCTTCTTAGAATGTATATGGTAACCTGTTATGTGAGTCGGGTCACGGCTGACCGTTTACGTGAATCGCATCTTGATTCGCGTACAAGACAACACTGACGCGAAGAAATGTCAAGGCAGATAGAAAAATGCGGACAATCCTTGCAGCTGGGAAGAGAGATACAGGGGGCACACAAGATCATGTGCGCCTCGCGACAGGAAGGTTCCTGTAGAAAAGGCGTTTCGGGATACTTGGAGGACATTAAGAGCGCGTTCGATTGGAGACACGCACGCACTGATTGACAGCGCGATCCAGTTAGGCACCGTGCTCGAAAAGCGGCTCCAGTTCGCGCTCTTTGTAGCAGGATGCACAAGCCCCTTGCACGCTGCGCAGGTAAGGGGATGAGTCGACGCGCAGACTATAGGGACTTAGACAAACGTGCGCTCACGCAAGAAGATGAAACATGAGTGAAGGCTATTCGGGAGCTGGCGTATGTGTGCGACATCCCATTCACGCGCGGCTACTGCTGAATTATATATATATATATATATATATATATATATATATATATATATATATATATATATATATATATATATATATATATATATATATATATATATATATATATATATATATATATATAGCTTGTGAGAGACTCTGTAGCTGCAATAACCTTGAATCAGAATGCGGAAGGTCGTGTTTTGCCACTTCCTACATCGAATAAAGTGTTTCTACGAGTATAGTGATTGCATGTTCAAGACAGCGCGCCGTTTAATTTAATGCCGTCGGAGAATTTGTACGCATCGATCGCTGTAATTCGTAACGCGGAACATAGACTATTGCGGGTCATGTCATCGCAGTTATGACGAAAGCTCATCGCCTTGCTTTCATTAGATTTGCGGAGATCGGCGCCACACCACCAACCAAACCCCTGGTTCTTCTCGGACGTACATCTCGTATGCCTCGGCAGTTATCAATAGATTTTGTACGACATGCTATTTGCACCGTGCCACGAATCTCCGCTAAACGGTTCGCCAAACGTTGACCAATTTGTCATCAGCGTTTATTGTCAGTGTCAAACGTACGTACATTTCCTCCAGAACAGACACAGCAAGGGAGGCAGTAGCTCCACTGACCTCTCAAGCGTGGATCAGTCGGGCCTGAATAGCCAACTACTCATACACGTGCAAAAATTTTCAGGTGCCGATAAGACGCTTCGGTTCTGTATTTGAGCAGTGAACTAAAGTTTTACGTGGCTCGCACCGCAAATTTTGTAGACAGCGTTATTCCCTTCCTTTCGTTTCTCTGTATCATCTGTCTGTCCTGCATGTTGTTTTTTTCTGTACTATTACCTGTACAAGAACCTTAACCCCTTTCCGTCCACGGGCCAGGTTACACGACGCAGTTACGGTGCGACCAGCGGCCGGAACGTCTCAATTTTCTTCGCGCACTTCCCCGTACAACCAAAGCTAATTGATAAAAAACCCTGCAGGGCAAGCAATACGTTGCATTTCTCACTTCCTTGGAGAACCGCCGACTCCCAGTGCAAGCCCTAACCTCGGCTCGCTCTCAGACACTTGATTGCCGGAGGTTCGTTTGCTTAATATATGAAGCTTCCCACGAGCACAAGGCGGTGAAATACGTAAGCGCTCCAGCACGCGAGCGTGCACACGCAGTTGCAGTTTACATGAAAACAAAAAAAACAGGTAGACCTTTGTGAGGAGCTCTAAAGCACGCAGCGGCGGGAGAGCAGGCGCGGGAAGGGGAGGCGAGGTAGAAGCCGAAGAGTGGCGACAACAGCATGCATACCTTCAACTCGCCAACCTAACCACGGAGATTGCGTTCACCGACGAAAAATGCTCGGCCCTCGCTGCTGAGCGACGAAACGAACCGAGACAACGCGTGCGGACGTGGCGGGCGCGGGAGTCCGCGCTTCTTTCTGCCTCGTACGTCTCGAGGTAGTTCTCACAGACTCGCGGCAGTCTGTAGAATGCGCACGGGCGCCTTTTTTTTTTTTTTTTTTTTTTCGCGGTTCCTGCTTTCTTTTTTTCTGTGGGGCACTAACCGCCTGCTTTCGCCAGGAAAGAAAAAAAAAATAAAGTGCTCCACCTCATCTGCCTGCCTTCCGGCAGCACGCAGAATGCTCTCATATCTCGCCGTGCAACTGCCACGCGCGAAAGCCTCCGCCCTTCCTTCTGTTTTCTTTCTTCTATTCGCTGGCGCGCATCTTGTTCCCAAGCCTCAAGAAAGGAAAGAGTAGGGTAGCGCACAACACTGGCGTTCCCGTCCGAATGCATGCGCATGGCAAACAAGCCGGCAAGCAAGCAAGCAAGGATAGCCTCCGCGGCCACCGAAAACTCTTCTCCGTGAGGTCGTCCTCTTCCCAAAGACGAGCGACGTTGTCTCCCGGCGCATCCTTGCGCGTCCGTCGGCAGCCTGCAGCAGCCACGTCAACGCGGTAATGGAAGTTCGTTCGCTAATGCATCTTCGCCAAGCGGTGAAGACCGCGCGACCCGGCCCCCTCACCCCCCCCCCATTCTTTTTTTTCTTTTTTTTTCTTGCTGGAGGAGCGAGCGGCTGCGCAGACAGGGACGGTTGCAGCCGTCAACAATGGGGACAAAGCGGGCCACAACAAAGTCGTCCACTCGAAGAAGGCTTTGTTTGTGCGGCTTCCGAGAGCACGCACTCTGTCTTTGACGATGTTTGATGAAAACACTTTGCAAAAAAGCAAACTTCGTTGTCTTTTTCGTCGTATGGTTTCACGTTATCTGGGTTTTGCCATAGAAGCACAAGCTTTCGTGGTGGTCTGCTGCTTGCCGCTTCCGTGTTATGAATAAAATTTAACATGAATGAGCCTCGTAAAGTCTGCGTTACCGAAAAATGTGGAGGGAGGAGTGAGTTACACAACCTCTCAATTTAGATGTAAAGAAAAAGAAATTATGCGCATTAGGCAGCTATATCATTGTATCAGAATTTTGAGTAGGCGTATTAGTTGAAATACGAGATGGACAAAAAGGCCTCTAGGGTTTTCCGCAAGTCCCGGTAGGACTCACAGCCGGCAACCTGGCCACGCGAAAACTAGATGCTTTTCAAGAAATTGGTAATTGGTTATTCTGTAAGTGACCGTTATCGGTTATAAGTGGAATCAGTGATTTTCTAACCTGCAAGGGCCGTACTCCGGATGCCACTCTAAAGTTCCGTACAAGCTTTCTTGAGGGGAACCTGTGCTAAATGCAAGAAGATCGCACCATATTCCACCCCAAGATATTTAATAAAGACATGTTCTCTCTCTCTCTCCTTCTCTCTCTAGGAAATGGTAATTGAAATATTACCTCAATCGAGTGGGGAGAACGACTGGAGTTTTTTGGTGCATTGACTTGGAATTTTCTGTCCATCCAATTAAAGGTTGTCAGAAAATTCTACCTTGCTTGTAAACGATTCTATCGCTGTATTCAAATGCCATGACTCCTCTCCTTGAGACCATGACTGGCTTTTTTGCTCTTCAATGAATTATTTCTTCTGAAACACCTATGTATTGCTTTCTTATAAATGCGTGTATCTGTAAAGATTAGCTTGTGGCTGACTTACAATGAATCTCATGCGTTGAACCAGGTGAAATATGAAAAGGTTATTAGTGCAAATATCTTCGCATTTCTTTTTCGGCGTCGTGCAACGAAGCTATAGCTGATTGATTGATTGATTGATTGATTGATTGATTGATTGATTGATTGATTGATTGATTGATTGATTGATTGATTGATTGATTGATTGATTGATTGATTGATTGATTGATTGATTGATTTTGACACTGCAGTCGTTCCACCACCACGAAAATCTGTTTTCCTTAATGCAGTATAAACGTGCTTGGTAGTCCGACAAACTCGTGACCAGGTGTAACTATAACTGATGGCATGAACCTATTATTCAAGGTGGGCTGGGTTGAGGCATATAATTACATATATATAAACAAAGACACTATACAAAAGGATGCACCCCCAAATCATACTGTAACTTCAACAGGGCTTTGTAGGAAGAATGCCCTCTTGAACCTACGTGGCAGAAGTCATCATTCCAGTTACTGCGGAGGCCGGACCCTCTCTGCAAGG
The DNA here is from genome assembly GCF_050947875.1 of Dermacentor variabilis. NCBI lineage: Eukaryota > Metazoa > Arthropoda > Arachnida > Ixodida > Ixodidae > Dermacentor > Dermacentor variabilis. The sequence continues at coordinate 72,967,918 of NC_134571.1, read as the reverse complement.
GCTCCCGGTTGTGCCTTTCATCTGGGAAAGTCCATGAAAGGTGGTGTACATACTGACGGGAAGGCATAAATTTCTCCGCCCTAATTGTTTTAGCTGACGTGTCCGAGTGACAACATGTCGCCTTTCTTTTGTGAAATGGACGCACGCAGATGAAGACGTGGCGGTAACATGATGTACTTCGATGCCATACATGAGCCCACTTAACATTTGCACAGTTTGTGTGATGTTTGCGGGTTCCAGAAAGCAATAAGAAGGCTGCGTAGTACTTCATTGGGCGGCAGCTAGAATGCTGTCTGGCTGCACTAATGCAGGTGCTCGCTTTTTGTAGATCCCCTGCTGACGTCACTTGGCGCGTCACTTATCACGCCGGTAACAAAACTGCGGTCGCTCGTATCAGTTTGTTTTACCGCGGATCAGAATAGCGAAGGGTCTTGCACGGTATATCCAGAAAAATTTGAAGGAATCAGCTCGGACAAGGCCGGAGAGTGCGTGAGTATAACATATTACGAAGCCTTTCTTTCCTTATGTACTGGGCCCGATTTCTTCCAGCTGTAGAAATTCACGTTCGCGCTCGGTTTTGCATCCTTTACCTCATCGGTATCGCTTTGTTGTCTGCTTACTGTTCCCGAGCTATTTATACAGTAAAAGCAAGCAGACATCCAAGAAGCCGCATTCAATGAGTCCCAGACCTGCGAAGGTTTTTCAGGAGTAGGCAGCGTGGGCCGACAAAAGCCGCGTCGAGCTATTTACGGACCCTCTGCTTCGAGTGTCTCCGTGATCTCCTCGAGAATAAACAGTAAATATAGGAGGGCCGTCCAGGGGGGCGCAGCTGCCGTTGCAGGAGCTGTGCGCATTAAAGAAAAGCCAGGAAGGAAAATGGGGCGTCTACGCCCCTCGTGGCTGCTGCAGAAGCAGCGCTGAACGTCGAAAACAAAAGGTGTGTCTGCACCCATTACTTCCCTGCAGAAGGCGGGTGCTCTGTGGCGGCATATAACGGCCAAGTATTTCGGCGGCATCACAAAAGAAGAATGTTTATTTGTCTCGGGGGATCTCCGTCAGGCGCGGTGGGCCTAAACCGTTTAAGTTCACAGTAGTGAAGGACTCGACTCGATGGTATTGCGCTGTTTTGACGACAGTGCAAATCCACAGCGACAAAAATGGCAGAACGGGGCACCACATACCGCTCAGTGCTGAGGGCACCACGGTGGTCAGTTCTGTCACACTGGCGCTGCATGTTGGCGGCTCAGTTAAAAACGATTAAACAGGCGGCCACAACGGATGAGCTTTACGAATGGGGTTTGAACCTTCTTACCCCACTTGGTCGCGTTTAAGGTTTACTGTATACCGAAGCGCTGCTTTTAGTGGAAACTGGAAGGAAATAAACAAAATATTGGCGGTGCACCCATCTTTTAGAGGTGATTAGCGACTTTAAGAGGAAGCTTTAGCTCGGGCCCAACTCCGACGCGGCCTATTCAAATGCATGTAAAACGCAAAAACGTTTTTATGAGATAACCCCTGGACCGATTTTGATGAAATTTGTCGCATTTGAAAGAGAAAGTTAAATTCTAGTGACTGTTGGAAGCGGAATTTCGATTTAGGGCTTGAATTTTCTTAAAACGATTTTCAAATATTTGACCGTTAGAAAAAAATAGAATCACGAAGTTTACAAATTCATAGCTTTGCATCAAGAACTGATACCGCGGTTCTGAAAACGACATTGATTAGATCATTCAAAGCGGACAAATTCAATATGTCATTTCACATCTTACGTGAATTTGTTACGTTGGTTACAACGGTTTTGCAAAAGTTATATTTCCCTATGATTAATTTTTTTTATATTCATGTGTAACATTTCAATTTTGTCCGCTTTAGATGTACTATTAGATGCAATTCACAGAATTGTATTATCATGTTTAGTGGTTAAGTTACAGAGTTGTAAACTTGATAGTTTCGTTTTTTGAAAATTTCCGATTTTTGCCAATTTTTAATAAAAAATTGACAATCTAACTCAAAAATTTGAAACCAACAGTCACTAGATTTTAAGTTTGTCTTTTAAATGCAACAAACCTCGTCAAATTTGGTGCAGTGGTTGCCGAGAAAAACGAATTCTCCTTTTACGTGTATTTAGATAGGAGCACTCGAGCTAAAGCTTCCTCTTAATGCTATTCGCAATCCGTCTTAGGTTTGGTGGGTAAATGTTAATGAAACGTGTTATATAATGAATAATATGAGTGGCGGAACATACCCATTGACACATACGCAGTGGCACAAGTTGTCATTAAAAAGGTTTATTGAAGGGCAGCACATATACCCTGTGGCACGTAGCCAGTGTACCCAAGTTTGCGTGAAAGAGGGTGATTGAAGAGCGGCATGCATACCCAGAGTTACACACCCAGTAACCCAAGTTTGACCCGTGGTTGGTTTCGAACCCTGTTCCCACAGCACACTGCCTGGCGCTCTACCCATTTGACCATGGACTAGCCAGTGAAGCAAGTGGGCGGGAAACAGTCTAGCCGCGGACATACACAAAGACATATCGCATTGTGGTTGAAATTACGAAAAAAAATGCTAATAGCATTAAAAGCTTCACGCATCAGCTGTGCAGATGCCTAAACAACGTGGAATATACTTCGTCCCACCAAGGCTGCCTTAGTAGACGCTGTGCTTGACTTCAAGCGTACCCTGCGAAATGTGAGCAGTAACATTTACTTAGTACAGAACAAGCGTGAGATTTGAACTGTCCTTAGACACATTTTTATTCGCTTTAACATCACTGCATACGTCAATAGGCCAAAAATATTCGACAGTCGAGAAACAGAGCGAGCGCTATAGCAATTCCTTTTTTTTTTTTTTTTGTGCGGGTATCCGTTTGTGCCTTGTTTCACTCCTTTGTCGAAATATTTTGCGTCCACGAGAACGCTGCTCTTGTATTTACGTCTACGCGAACGAGTGAATAAACGTCTGTAAGGCAGCAATGAACGTCTCATTTCGACTCCGTCCCCAGCGTAGCTGAACCACCCGCTTTTTAATTCTCTCCCCTTTCGGCCTCCACTCTCTCTATGTGGTAGTCAATCGGGCTGTGTGTTGGTTAACTTCCCTGCTTTTCCTTTATCTGCCTTTCTCTCCTTCTTAGCACGAGCTGAGTAAGCGCACTCCATCGAAGATTAGGATAACTGTGGAACGGGGAGCTAACAAAAAAGGACGCGCAGTTACGTCCGCGTAAAAAAATTCCCAGCACTCCGTCGTTTTTAGAGCCTAGGCCACCGGTATTTGCTTCCGTCGTTGTTGTTTTCAATGCCTTTTTGTGAGCCGACACGGCAGCCAAATGCGATCTGTCGAAGTTACACGGTCCCAACCGAGCATGCCTAAAACATATATACGAGTCGGCAGGCAGAAATACGGAAGAGCAGTTGCAATGAGCCAGAGGATACAGAGCCTGGCGAAGACTTGAATGTACCTTTTGAACTCCATGGCCTTCCGGTTATTCGTGCATGCTCTATTTCGGGAAGTGTGTACGTTGACAGGCCAATGCGGCTTCGTCGCGGATACATATCGCCAGAGTCGCTACAAGAATTCCCCGATGAATTTCACACTGACCTCTTTTATCGTCTCTTCTTTCAATACAGACGGCTGTGGGTCATCGTCCTATTCGTTTCTTGTATATCCATCAGCAGAGGAGTTCGCGCAACCCTCGTTTGAGACCTAATTGCTTCCTCTTTAATCGCAGTCTCGTGTGCGCGATGTATCGGCTCTGCGCATCGCTCTTTCATCATGTTCAAAAGGCCCAGCCGGTCGTTACCTACATTTCAGGAAGTATGCCCGCTGTCCAGGCCCTGGCCTGGTCATGAATGCTTGTTGCTTATGACTGATCGGCGTCTCTTTGACGGGTCACGGGTCACAAGTAACAGCACATGATCCACTTCCTAAGAACTCAAAGCGGCGCCGGAAAGAATATTGCCTGTGTCTGGCTTTCTTTTTTCACTTCCTTTCTTTTGCGTGCGGAAGAGCTTGTGCAGATTAATACTGACAGAAAGACAGTGGCTTGCAATGTAATCGAGCAAATAGTACAGGTACACTGACTTAGCGTGTACTTGAGCACAGCCCAGTAAAAGCGTGTGCGTGCGTTCAGCTCTCGAGAAGGGCCACAATGATAACCGTAAAGCTCAGGTATACAGGGTGTCGTACTGGTAAAACTTAACACAATATATATTAGTTCGAAACGCTATAATGAAGGCTCTCCAGGGCGCAGTAGTCGACAAGCAGATTAATGCCAGCGCCTCCTGTAACCAGCGTAAAGTTGGCGCTATACTAATGCACTCCGTCCAGCGCTTCATCGTTTTTAGACTGTAGGCATATATAATTACAGTAACTCTAAGTATAGGTTTTGTAGGGCAACGCCCCGTGGACGTCTCACGCACACTACTTGCCATCGCTATTCGCACGTGTCGACACATGAGCACCTCTGGGGCATATTGGACAGCGTGGAGAACACTCGCCACAGTTCGGCACTGACGTGTTCGGTGCATTGCGGTGTGTGCAATCATTGCGACCACTTACGTCGTGATTTGTGTGTTTGCACGAGCCATGTGGCCGTCAAGGGCTGCTCCAAAATCTTCCTTAGTTTCACGCGGACGCTCCTTATAGAGTTGTACCATGTATGTAGTACTTGGCCTTTGGAGCAGCGTTGGTAGTGCTTTGCACACAACGAAGGCACTCTCAGCCTTTCTCAGGGACACTGGCTTTGATCAGACACTTTAGTTGCTCTTTACTGTGTGTGCTTGTGTTCTAGCAGATGTGTGCGTGTGTACATATATGTATGAATGCGTCATTTCATATGAAACCTTCATTATATGGAGTATTGCACACTGCATGCTAGGCGCACACAGTGTGGCCAGGTAAACATCTCCTCAATCCATTAAACAGTCCGTCTCTCTCTCTCCCTCAAGCAGTAGGAATGCAATAGACATGTTCAAGTTGATTTTGCCCTATTTTATAATTTATGGGTGCGTTCGAAGAATTCAAACATGCCGGTTGTCAGTGCTGTCAGGATCAGAAAGTCTCTTCTGCGACACTCGTGGACTCGGTGTCACGGAACCCATGCGTCAGTGCAGCGCGAGCAGCGGCGTCTCGCACGTGCATTCGGGGTGCTATGGTGCACTATCCACGGCCTGCCAAGTGACCAGGCTTGCCGCTGGACTATAACGTCGCCAGATATCATTACACTTTCTTTCTCTCTTTTATCCCCCAAGTCATGTCACCTTGTTTCGGTTTGCTTCCAGAAGGCTTCAGACTCATTGCGCCAGCCCGTGTTGAGAATTGCTCAGTGCGGACTTTTTGTACTTATTATAGCACAGCCAACGTCTCGTAAGCGCAATCGCTGACTACTCTGTCATTCCATCACTGCCTTGATGTTGTTTCCTGTTTATTTCTCTAGTAGTCACTTTTAGTGTCACATTAACGTGGGAAGACTCATGATCGAAGTCGTTAACTGCCTACATGCACGTTGGTCTGTAATTTGTTTAGTCTCTTGAACAGATATTGATCGTTGATTCGCATAATTTACTGCTCCCTCTTACGCACATCTAGAACTTCCGATACCACCGTCTTTTCCTCCCTTACAACGAAGGTCAACTCTCCATGGTATTTATTTATTTATTTGTTTATTTATTTATTTATAAATAATACTGTGAATTCTAGCTGGCCCATGCGCGAATGTCGTTTCAAGACCCACCCTGCAAACAAAACAAAAGTAATTAATTCCATAATTTACTCATTCAAATGGTGTGCAGTGATGAGGATTTTAAGGATGAGCACAGGGGGTGCTTACCCGGGCTTCCCGCGCTTCATTAGGGTTTCTGAAGAGAGAGAGAGAAAGGATCGGGATATAAGGACGGCAGGGATGTTAACCAATCAAGATTCCGGTTGGCTATTATACGCTAGGGGAAGAAAGAAGGGGAAGAGAGAGAAAGGAGAGGGGGGATACAGATAATTGCATGGACAGTACTATAGTAAAAGCCTTTCGTACAAACCAGACGTTCGTAGAAAGCCCGAAAGTGCCTTCACTGCCTTCTGAGCCGATGATCGGTGGGGACGGTGTTTTAGTACTGTTTGTTCACTCAGAGGACGATAATCTATTTTCCTGAATGGGTTGGACGTAGATTGTGTTTGTACTTCAAATTAAGAACAGTGGCACAGTAAGGGCTCAATGTTCTCCTCGCATCTGCAAACATCACATGCAGCACTGTCAGCCATCCCAATTAATGCTGAATAAGCTTTCGTGACGGCAACTCCCAGCCACAACCAACACAGAAGAAACGCTTCGCGTCGGTGCAGTCCTTCCGGAAGTTTGAGTTGCAGCGAATGGTTTAGTCTGTGCAGTCTGGTGCGCCTCGTATGTGCCGTATTCCCCTCTGCTAAGGAGAGCATGCGTGCTAGAATGCGAAGCTGTCTCGCAGCGTCGGTGTTCAAGAGTTCGCAATTCCGCGAATGGAGGGAAAGTAATTTCTTTGGGCGCGTTCGCATGGCATCTATAGTTCCGGCGTACCCGTCCTTGCGCAGGATTATGTGTAGGGTTTCCCAGCTTACGTTAGCCAAGCCATGAAAAGAAATAAAACTTGGTAAGAAAAAAACACGGTGCAGATTCTCAGATTCAGTGTTCGGTCGTCAAAGGTCTGACGTCCGGACACCGCCGGTCTTACAATCCCATCCTTGCACCGTTTATTTTAAATCTCTCTCTCTCTCTCTCTCTCTCTCTCTCTCTCTTTATTTATTTATTTTTTAGCAGCTGAGCTAACGTTAAATGGCGTAGATGGTTTATGACTACGTTACCAACGGTGGTCTGGAGAGCCCTGCTTCTAAATTTTCCACTGTGGTAGTTAAAAAAATGTTTGACCCGGTGTTATCTCGTTTCTGCAGCCAGAGCATCGGAACTTTGGCGGATACTTATCTTCCTGGTGCGATTTATGGCATCGCTTTCTTGTCCGCAGCACTTTAGTGTCGGTGTGCGTGTTTCGATCGGGATGGCGCTTCCACACTAACGACTCGGCGGTATGCTCCAGCCTTTCCCGCTTCCGCAAGGTCGGGTGCATGAAAACGGGGCAGAACGGGGCGCTATCGGTACAGAAAGACCACGCCACCAAAAGTGGGACGTGTCCCAATAAATTGGAACTTGTCGATAGCGTTGCAAAGGTGAAACGCGCGAACAAAAATACCATTGCAAAGATCATCGCAGTCAAAGGGTCAAACTATATTGTTCCGGCCAAAGGACCATCGTCCCGGAAGATGTCTGGCCTCTTTTGTGTGCGATAATACAACCTTTGCTGATATCAGCTATTAACCTTTTTCGTTTCCTTTCTTTTCATTCATTTTTTTTCTCTTTTTGTATTCCACGAGTCCGTGACACAGTACTACGGCAGGCTACCAAGCTCACCCAAACTATGTCAGTGCCTGCTCGTGGAACCCAATTAACAGTGCCCGGCTGCCCGCATCCCGTAGTAGCGATAACGAACGTGACACAGCCTACAGCCGCTCCGTATTGTGACTCCCACGCAGTTTCAAAAGGGCAGCTTCGCCGCGCGTAGTTCTCGACACATCGACCGTGCAGAACGGCTTGAATGGCTCGAGGCAACTACTGCCACATGCAGAGCCAGGCAGCAACTCCGCACGCCTACAGAGTACGTGGAGTCTGGAGCGTCCGCTGGGGCGCGTGGCCTGCTACATCACATGGCGTTGTGAATGAAATGAGTACATACTATATATATATATATATATACAAGCGCTACGCAACGCGCCTCGTCAGAGAGAAGACCGTACACACCGCATGTGCGTATACGCGACGCCGTGCGCCCGCTCAAGCGCGGCGTCGGACACTTGTCGTCGTCTCTGGCACCGCCGCTAAATAAGAAGCCGGCGAGGAGAATGGCTGGGAGGGTCGCGCGAGCCGTTCAGGGGTCATTCTATCCCGCCGAGGTCACGAGGATAATGCCGAGGGCTTGACCGCGGCCGGCTACGGCTGTGTGCCCGTATACGTGTGTACGCGCTGTACGTTGCCCTGCGTGCGTTTCTGTGGAGGCAATGTGGCGCGGCCGTTTCGCCGAAGCGAGTCCCCGCCACCCAACCCCACCACCCCGTGCTATAGCACTAACTGGCCGAGGCATGCTCGCTGGTATAGGCGAGAGCGGCGGGGACCAGACTGCAGACCGCGCGGCGCGCCCTGGGCCTTTGCGACCGAGTCATTAGCCCTCCGAATCTGGTCCGTGCACCAGCTGCGTCTGTTGCAGGGAGGAACGGGGGAGGTTGAGGCAAGGCGCAGGGATTAATTTGTGCGCGCGCACGCGCGCCTTCTTTGTACAGTCACGCTCAATACAGTGTATGTGCCCGCCGAGCTCCACGTGTGCGCGGATAATGCGCGCACAGTTGATTCGGTCCGTGGGAGATGCAGCCTCGTCCATACATGCAGGACAGCTCGGGGACGGCCAAGCCGCCGCACGAAATCTGGACGCATGAGGCCTGTCTCCGAAGCGGACGGTGTCAGTGAACTGCGACTGCGCTTCGTGGACGGCAACGATGCTGCATCCATGCAGAGCCTGCAATCGAATGCGGACGTTGAACCATTGCAGTGTAGTGTGGGCTACACGCATGCCAGTTCTTGCTGTTTGTTAACGGCTTGCTCACGTCCTAGTTGCATACGTCGAATCGGCTGCGTAGACGAAATGAGAACAGCGGACCATCGCCTGTGCCGTTTTTCATTACCTCTGACCTTTAAATGGCCGGAAATAAAGGTGGGCGTAGGGCTGGCATAACCCATTCGTGGCCATAGCAACTATTTCGCTCAACGCACACTCGCCACCTCCACGTTCTACAATGGTCACCTGTTCAAGGACTGACCGAGCTCAACGATACTTGGCTTCGGTGATCTGACAAGAAAACGGAGGATTTTAGCGAGATACAAAAAAAAAAAAATAAACCTGGTGCAATTTGTTGGGAGTGACATTATCTCTCATCAATGACAGATCAGTCAGCTAAATGTGGGAATTCGCACCGTTCGTTTCTTTTGGTATCTATAGCCACCGAGCACAGTGCAGGATTCTTCGCATGTAATTTAATGTTATGGAGTGCAACCCTCCATTTGTTACGTCATTCCTCCATGAGAGAGAGGCATAGACTATGTCTAATGGTATTTGAAGAGTTTAGCCTAGTTACCGGTTTGGCATCACGTGTTAACGCGATGGCAAATGGAACGAATCAGGATTGAGCCGCATTGGAACGCTCAGATGTCGCTCGATCGTATGGGCAGTGGCGTAGCTAGGTCATCTCGCACCCGGGGCCCGTAGGTCTTCTGTCACCCCCCCCCTCCCCCCCCCGCCGGGTGTAGTCGAGGAAGGCGAGGATATCGACAATTTCCGGTTTTCGCCACGGGTAAAACCGCCTTGGATACCGCGCACGTCCCCCGGGTCCCCCTCTCCTTCGCTTTCTTTCCCAGAGATCGCGAATGCAGCAGGTATTGGCGGCGAGGAGTTACGGAGTCGCCATTTATGGGAAGCGCCTCGCTGGCGTAGTATGAGGGATCACGCGGCGCGCTCCCTACAGGGTTTGCTGTCAGCGGTCACTGAAAACACCACGCGGGAGCTCTCCCGGACATTTGTGCAAGTACTTTCGACACGACAGAAGTTTTTCACTGTCTAAATAATAATTTTGGGCAAACTGAAATCATAGAATCGTTTAGAGACGCTATCTATTTACCGAATATGTACAGTGAACGCCACTGTGCACGGTCACCGCGATGGAGTCTCCCGAACCGGCTTCTTGCGTAAAAGATAGGCAAACGCTGAGAGCAAACTATGTGAAATATGTTCTTATAGTGTTTGTATAACTAAATGGAGCGTAATAGAATGAAGCCTCAATGCAGCGATCGCACAGCTTCGCAGCGACCGACTGCACGTCTGCATGCTCGTCCGCGTAATGTTTCTCTTTCGCCGCGTGCGCGTTTTCGCACCTTGCCATGAGCTTTAGGCTGTAGCATATGAGCATTTGACAGTATACAGGTAACCATTGTTGCGTGGGCGCTATCAGAGCTGTTCAAAAATAATTTCATTGTAGAGACTTCGACGCCTACAGGGACTGTGATGTGCCGTCGCGACGATTCAATCTTTTTTGTTTTCTAAATTCTTGGTCGTTTCAATATTATTTCTCGAGTTGCGTCGCACTATATGTTTATCAGTGTTCTCAGCGTGTGATTTCCCGCTGCTTATTTTTTTGTAATCCAGTGCATTAATTCATAACACAAACATGACCATATGCCATGCTTCTTTTTTAATGTGCTTCTTACCGCTCCCTTTCCCCTCCAGTGAACTTGCAAGTATCTATAGCATCGACAATTCATAGACCAAACCGTCATGACATTAGTCGGGCAGCGGACTCGGTCGAGCGTCTCAGTGCGCGTTTTCTGCTACTCACTGAACACCGCAGACCCGGCGCCGTAGCAGAAATCTTCCTCGCGTCTATGCTTGCTGCATACCCGAGTTGTAGCCGATGACTGTTTGCCGGTTTTATGTTTCGCGAGCCAAGCTTCACGCAGCTTCTTGTCCTGCGACTGCGTGTGAATGCTGACACCGGGCTCCGTTGCGTACAGTCGCGATCAATTTGAAGGTGATCGTGCGAGCATCGACCGGCGGGCCTTCCAAGCAACATAGCGGCCGATTTCGGAACTGCGAAGATAAAAATTGCGCTGCCTTCTTCCCCTATTATGCTCTTCCAGCCGGCAACCATCACCCCCAAGAACAACTAGCCACATTTTTGTGTTTGTTTCCCATTCATGGCAATGATCTGTGTGCGTCGCTTCCTAATGCATGTCTTGGCTAACAATGACGTCTCTGTGCAAAAGCTCATAACGCAATCGAAATAAATTCGTAGGTTATGCCGTTAACGATAACGGGAGTGACGGCTTTTCAGGGAACACCAAAAGAGAGAGAGGGGAGATATCTGACGTTTCCCTCTCGACCGACGGTGATGACGTAACGTGGCGCTGCTCCTAGTTTTGGTCGTCGCTCGAGCGATCACCTTCAAATTGATCGCGACTGTACGTCTGGCACTGCGGCACCGAGAAGTAGCTTACCATGTTGCGCGCCTTCAAAGGCAGCCACTATCTATTGTAGTGCTTTCAATCGTTGTAAAGGAGACACTCGAAGCGCGAAAATCTCGCCACTAAATGAGGACCGCAGCGTACGAGGGAATTTAAACTCTCATTTTCAGCTTGCTTCGGCGCTCTCGAAGCAGCCGACGCGGCCGCTATGTCCACGTGATCCCTAATAGCACGTGACGCCGACGGTGGCGCCAGCTTTTCCAGTGGTGGAGCTCGAGGCCAGTACACGCTGTTTTTCCGCGCCAAATAACACAGGGTGCTGCACTGTTAACTAGTGATAAGCGCATGTGCACATCTGTCAGACTGTAAGGCTTGGTAACCAATACAAATGCGGCATCGTAGAAAATACGGGTCGCATAACAAGTAAAAAAAAAATTACCAAGTTTTAACCATGTTTTAACTACCAATTTTAACGGCAACATTTCATTTGCAAAATTGAACGCCGACATTCATTTCTTGCCCAACAACAACTTCACAAAAATCGTCGTAGGTACTATGGCCCGCACTATTTTGGCTGTGGTCAGCCCTGAACGAAAACGAAAATTAAATTGTGTCTGAGTGACGCTGATCTCCCCACCATATTAGAAAAACGAAAAACGCCACCGGCCTCCCTGCTTCGCGGGCGCCAATGTTATGACAATAACGAGTTCTCTTCATTCTGATCAATAAAGCCTTGTTTTTATTTGCTGCTATGCGGACAAACGTGATTATCCGAGCTGCGGTACCATCAAAAGATTGGGAACAGAATAGAGCACGCTTCACGTCGATTCTTGTCGTCACCATAAAAAAAAAGTAGACCGCGATGAAGCCCGTGCCAGCGAAACCTGTTGGTCTGCACTCGCAATGGAGAGGGTTGAGGGATCAACCTCACTGGTCCACTATTTCATATTTCTTCCGCCACTGCCATACTGGGCGCCGCCCGCAGTGCCAAAGTACTGTAGGTTGTAGCACCCAAAACGATTTTGTTTAAGAAGCTTTTGTTGAGTTAATAATATGACTTTGAGTCCTCAATTCTGGAATTGAAGTGCTTCCTCTGTAAGTACTAATTTATGGATTATTAAGGATATGGTTATTACTTATCTGCCATATTTTTCACGCTGCCAAATTCCTAGTAATCACAAAGACACATAACTTCATAGAATATCACCTTACAAAATTCACGTTGTTATTTTTTTTGGTAAAATTCTGTGCAGCTGACACAGACACTGCACTTGTGACATGAAGTCACACAACCACGACAGTTCTCTTAACCGTTCGAGGGTAAGAAGGAAAGCGTGAAACATAACGGCAGGTCTCGCAGCGGCTTCTCAGAGGGAGCGGGAGAGGGGAAGTAAAAGCGAGCTGAACATCGCGGCGCCCGCGACTATATACAGCCTGTCGAGTCATACGCCGCCAAACTCTTCGGCCGCACCGAGTCTGAAGACGATCCAGAGAATCCCATTCGCGACTTTTGACGGCCGCACTTATGCAACGTCGCTCTCAACGAACGCTTCGCCATAAACGCGATCGCCGGGCGCGCTGGTTGAACGCCCTCTTGCTGCTGTCCTTGTTCGTCTTCGCTGCGCATTCTGAACGGAAGAGGGACCCAAGAGCCTCAACGCCTTACAACGCCTCACTGTATGTTTAGCGACTCCTGCTCCCAGCATGAACGCACGGCACGAGCGCACCCCCACACAAAACATTCCGCTAAGGCGAATAGTTTAGTGACCATATTGCGAATTAAATTTTTTAGCCCGCACATTCGTGCAATTATTTCGTGGGGTGTTAATAGCGTTGCAGCCGACAATTCTTCGGCGCAACGCATCGGGTAGCTCGGGCTACTGCATACCGGAGCATTCTTTGCCATTTGCGCCCAGTCAAGCCGGCGGAAAGAGGGGCGTCTTCAGGCGTATGACACCCCCCCCCCCCTCCATTGGCCCCTTGCACCCGGGGCCCACGGCCCCCCGGCCCCCCCTGTTGCTACGCCACTGCGTATGGGCAATAAGGTAGCTAGTACTGCAGAGGCAAGAATGGCACCCGTGCTTGCACGGTAGCTGTGTTCTTTTTTTTCTCCTAGTTACATCCTCGGTAACTTTTCTTTTCGGTCTGTCTAGCAATGCGACAAACGAGCACTGAACAACTAGCATACGTTGTGGCTCGCGCTCTATGGCTTCCGGCTGTTTATCGCGAATGCAGAGAAGCCTCGACGGGGGCAGTTTATTTTTATTCGCGTACTGGCAACCGGCACTCTATTTTTCGATATCAGTTCTCTCGGAACACTTCTTTCCTCCGTGGGCAATCTCCGTCCATAGATCGCCCGGAACGTGTCCAGCCATATAACGTGCCCATTAATGTCCAATGTATACGATAGCGACCCGGTGTCTTTCTGGCGTCGGCGTTGGTCGTAATAGGGCGCTTCGAATGGGAACATCGCGATAAAGGAGTGCATTAAGCGTCGCATAGTTAGTCACGAAGTCAATGACCACTGTCAGCTGCAAAACGCAGATCTTACTCAACTCGGCTAGCTTTATTGTTTCGATGCCCTACGGTAAAGAAGTGTACACGTGAAAGAGGCCGCTTCTGTGCGTTTCCGCAACGCATTTCAATACTGACGATTCGCCAACAGTTCCTAATAATGCCGTCAACAGAAGCTCAAATTATGTGGTTATACAGGAGATGTCTCTAATGTAAACGTTTCGACAAGAGGACTTGCTTCTTGCTTTGTTGCATTTCTTGTTAGACCCCTGTTGTTCTTTCAAGACTCCATCTTGCTGTGTACCTCTGTTTTGTTGGCAGTATCATTTGCTGGGGAAGTACTCAGGGCAACAGCGCTGTGAGATCCGTAACGTCTGTGAGACCGATATGATAGTCGACTTCGTTCATGACCATTAATGCGGCTTTGTGCTCATGCACATTGCCGCCTCGAACGCTTCGAACACACGTTGCGGTTAGCTTCCCGAGATGCGCCATTACCTGCCCGTCAAAGTGTGTCACGATTAAGAAGCTTTACCATGGTTCCGCCTTTTTCAAACACAAGTGAAAAGTAAGCGTTCAAACGTTTACCTTTCACTTGTGCTTGAAAAGGGGGGAACCGTGTGGCAACCACGCCATTTGACCAATGTTTTCTAGGTCTAAAAAAAAGTTTCATATAGTAGTGACTGTTAGGAGGACTTTTCACTTTCACTTTCACTTCATTCCTGTTTAGAGTTTTCTTCACAAAATCTGAAAAGAAAGCTATGGGCTAAAGTATAAAGGCACACACCTGCACCTGACAGAGGATCTTAAGCCAGCGCAATATGTACTCTAAACCACATCGGCGACATGCTGACATTCATTATACATACACAATGCTGAAAGTTACAAAATAAATCATAACTGAAGTAGCTATACGTGTACATAAGGATAATAAAAAGCTTTCAAATGTTGAGCAAGGTACAAAACATGTACGTAAATGGTTAGGCAAAAAAAAACAGGGGGGGGGGGGTAGAAGGAACAAGGCCGTCGCCCCTCCCCTTTCAACCGGTGCATAATCTCTCGAAAAGCGAATTGTACTGCTGCACTTACATACAGTAAGATAAAGCATGTACTTGTGATCAATGTTACTTGCACATCAATTGAAACGAGGACTGCGGAAAGAGAGATGCAAGTGAAGTTTACGCTTGTGCCTGTCGTTCTTCTGTCCTCGTTCCAAGTGGTGTGCAAATAACATTGATCATGAATTGTAACCAACTAGCCCAAACCAGTACCATTCTGTGTTTGTGATAGTAACTTATGAGTATAGGCGCCTTTTGAAACCTTTTAGTGACACCGTCTGCCCCACCTCCTTTAGTAAGCTATCATTTTGATTTAGAATATGTGGAATCTGCCGTTTTAACCTTTACAAACCGTAATTCGTTCGTTGTCTTGGTAGTCGGTAAAGTACTTTTCTAAAACTGAAGCCTTTGTTTCTGTAGAGATAATTTTCTTGAAGTGTATGGTAGGCTCTCTCTCTAGTTCGACTATACATACGTAGCTTCCCATGTTACGCGTGTACAGTTTGTTAGTACCTTATAAGTTATATTAAGAAATACATTTTAACGCGACAGCGTTAAGGAGCTCGTGTCGCAGTAAAGCCGGTGTCGTCGGCATCGGCCGTGAGCGAAAAATCCCGGAAGGCAATTCATAAATTTCCAACCTTCTTTCTTGTCAATTAAAAGCAGGGTGCCACAAGGAAGTGTTTTGGGCCCACTATTATTTAACTTATATGTTAATGACTTAGTAAATATTGAGGCTGCAGTGGATTTCTTTATATATGCAGATGATAGTACTTTAGTCTTTACTGGAAAGGATGCGAACGAACTATTAGATGTAATGCGCTGCTACGTAATCTGTCTGAGTGGTCACAGTTAAATGGAATCAGAATTAATCCTGCTAAGACGAAAGCTGTTCTTTTTAGAACAAGAAATAACATTCTTGAACTGCAACATTCAATAACTTATTTAGATAACAATATTGAGCTGGTTAACCAACATAAAATACTTGGTATAACTTTTTCCTGTCATTTAAATTGGGATGCTCATTTTAATCAACTTCGCTGTAAATTTTCCGCAACAGCCGGAGTACTGGCTCGCTGTAGAGCTCTCATGCCGGTAAAAACCAAGTTACAAATTTATCATGCATTGTTTACCTTCCAATTTAATTATTGTAGTTTAGTGTGGGGGACCACAACACTAACAAACATGAATAAAATAATTACATTACAAAAGGCACTCCTCCGGCACATTGCTAGTACCAATACCCTATCGACGACAAAAACTTTGTCAGAGAAATACCACGTTATATGGGTAGACCACTATTACAAATATCAAGTTTTACATATGTTTTATTTTGCAAAAGAAGAATTGAGGAATTGGCTTGCAACCATAGCGGCCTTGCAGCGCCATAAAATACCAGTACATATAAGAAACCCTGATCCTTGGTATGTACCACGTTCTCGCGCCGAATACAAATTACAATCTATTAAACACAATTTACCAAAAATTCTTAATAATTACACTAACACTTCTAATTTTTCTCGCATGGAACTGAAGATGTGTTTTGTTCACATGTAAACATACATATTTCATGTATAATGATTGTAATTGTGTGGTGCCTTTTGATGAATCTTTTCCTTAATCCTATTAAATATCCTTAAATGTTGTTTGTTTCTTATTGCAAGATAATTATCCTGTTAATAGGCTTATATTTGAAAATGTTACAGTTTTTTTTAATGTTTGATGTTATATGTTTGATATTTTAAAGTACTCCCTCTATTATCGCCCTGCCATGTACAACGTCTCTTGGGTCCAGTCAAGCTGCTTATGGCAGCTTTTAGCCCTGGAGGACGTTTCTAGTGTGTACTAGAAGAATGAATAAAGTTGAAGTTGAAGTTAAAGTTTAAAACCAACTTGCAAGATGGGCTGGGTGGGAATCGAACCAGGGTCTACGGAGTGTGAGACGGAGACGCTACCACTCAGCCAGTTCGAGGTTTCAAGGCGGGACAAAAGCGCCTCTAGTGAATGCGGTGTTGCCTTAGAAACGTGCCGTAGATAGTTATACTGCGGTGTATATCGGTAATTATGAGGATGTGAATTAGAGAAGTCGCAGTTAAAGTCGCTGCAGCGAAGTACGTTTCCGCTACATTTCTTCTGCGCTTGGCGCACACGCAGCGCCATCTTGTGGCAAACACAGAAGACCCCCTACTCGCAATGTACGGCGATGCCCCGACAGATGGCGCGCCACTCGCCCACTTCTCCCCTTCGTCTCGTCAAGAGCATGCCGAGCGAATGAGTGGGCGGTGCGAACGCGGTGCGATCACGGTATCGCGTTCCACTCTTCAAGGCGAAGCTTAAGCGTCCTACAATTTTTTTTTTGCTTTCACTAAAGCTCGATTTCTCAAGAGCACGAATTGATATATTTTGTTGAAACATTAATTCGCTGATATTTGTAAGAGTGGTCGTACCCAGACTAGCAAACAATATTCTTAATCATCATCATCATCATCAGCCTGGTTACGCCCACTGCAGGGCAAAGGCCCACCATACTTCTCCAACAACCCCGGTCATGTACTAATTGTGGCCATGCCATGCCTGCAAACTTTTTAATCTCATCCGCCCACCTAACTTTCTGCCGCCCCCTGCTACGCTTCCCTTCCCTTGGAATCCAGTCCGTAACCCTTAATGACCATCGGTTATCTTCCCTCCTCATTACATGTCCTGCCCATGCCCATTTCTTTTTCTTGATTTCAACTAAGATGTCATTAACTCGCGTTTGTTCCCTCACCCAATCTGCTCTTTTCTTATCCCTTAACGTTACACCTATCATTCGTCTTTCCATAGCTCGTTGCGTCGTCCTCAATTTGAGTAGAACCCTTTTCGTAAGCCTCCAGGTTTCTGCCCCGTAGGTGAGTACTGGTAAGACACAGCTATTATATACTTTATATATATATATATATATGTATATATATATATATATATATATATATATATATATATATATATATATATATATATATATATATATATATATATATATATATATATATGAACAATAAAGTGTCATTTTTAACTTAGCTGGAATTTGAAGACGTATTTTAAATCGAAAACATACAACCTTTGATAGCTTAAGCTTCCAATAATTAACATGTACGTTTCAAGATAAGTGCTCTTGAAAATGTACACCCAAATATATTATGCTGCTAACAGGACGTACGATACCGTCTCAAAATTTGATGTTATTATTACTCCTGGTGGGAACATTTCGAGCTATAAATATTCTGTATTTTGTTTTTGTAATATTCAGTTCAAGCTGTTTTGCTTCTAGCCACAGGAAAAGCTGCTCCAGCCAAGCATTAGCCTTAGAAACTATATTGGCTTAGTTGGAATCACTGAAAAATATATTCATGTGGACCGCACGTAGAGCACAATATCACCAATATGTAGTATTTTGCATGTATAAGTGATAAAGAACAAAAATAGCAATGGTCCCATTATAGAGCCCTGTAGAACACCCATAGCTACTGCCTGCTGATCAGAAAAGACCTTCCCTAATATAACCTATTGCTCACGTATTCTCAGGTAGCTAGCAATGAAATTTAGTGCATGTCTTAAGATGCCATAGCACTTTGTCTTCTTTAACAATGCTGAATGTATAACTGAATCAAAGGCCATTTTTATGTCTAGAAATATTCCCAACGTGTATAGTTTATTTTCAGTATTGCAGATTTCACGTTCGAAAATATGCTTAAAACGTTTTGCTTAGGCACTGTATTATTCACTTTACTAAAGTTGCCGAGAATCGGAAAATTGTATTGTGTTTGAAACGGTGTACGTTCGTACGATATAGTATCAGATATGGCAATTTTCTTAATTGCAAATACCAGTACGCCTAAATTTAGCCAACAAGATTGATGCGAGTAGAATGTACACTATTTTTGCAATATAAAACTTGTACTAATAATTTGTGAATGGGGCTCCTGCAAATCTTGTGTACGTAAACGCATTAACAATTTAATATTTAATCGAACCTCTTATCGAATACACTTCGTTCGACTGCTTTAGACACTCTAAGAGACGTAGTTTACAGAATTTCTATACCTGTTCTGGCACGGAGCCCCTGCTTCGATCATTTATTTATTTATTTATTTATTTATTTATTTATTTATTTATTTATTTATTTATTTATTTATTTTCATCAATTTCTGGCACCATTCTGTAAAAAACGAAGGCTTATATAAGTAAATAAGCTGGGGTTCAGTCTCAAATACAAGTTTCGTTCAAATCAGTTTTGCGGTTGCCTTATGAGGGCTTTTAATTTCTTTTTCGCTTCTTATTTAGTTGAATAGGGCAATCATGGTTTGGCCCTGAGCTTAAGTTTCATCTCAAGGCGTCGACACCCACATTCGCATTCGAGGAGTTTTAGCGTCGACGACTCGTATGGACGTGAGGATGCGGTATACCCTTCTGTCTTCATCCGCATCTAGGAACCAAACATGTCCCGTTGCTGCTGTTTTTACCTCTTCGTCATCATGACATCCGCCGAAGTGAAGACCTAGCCCTTAGAAATGCATTTAAGAGGGCCAAGGGGAATAGATCTTTATATCGCACGAGATCCTGTACTTTGTACGCCTGTTGCAGTAGAAACACGGCGCAGCTGGTTTCATCCTAAAATCTACAAGGCAACAGCCGTTTGATAACAGCGACCTGTAACAGCTGCCTCATATAATAATAATAATAATAATAATAATAATAATAATAATAATAATAATAATAATAATAATAATAATAATAATAATAATAATAATAATAATAATAATAATAAGCCAATCATTCATGTTTATTTAACGTCCCCAGGAACAACCCTAAGGTCTGAGCGCTGGCGCACGCATACATAAAAATTAAAAAAAGAAACTGCAGGGGAATGTAATCTAAAAAAACAATGAACAAGAAGACCAATTGGGAAAAGAAGAAATTGCATACCTCAAATTGCATTATAAATGTAAAAGGAAAAGGAGAAGAAGGGTAGTTTAACAATGCATGAAACTATGACAGAATAAGACAAAGCTCGGAGAGGAACGATGAGAGCAAGTTAGGAAAAATATCAAGATCATGAAAATAAGCGTTATAATGACACTGCATTCTGAGGACGGTTGCGTGTTGTTAATGACAGGCAGGGACATGGAAAAGTCTATGTTCTCTGGTGATCTTGCGCGGAATACGAAGCATGATACAACTGAGAAATTCGGGACAGATGAGGATACCGTGAAGGAATTTGAAGAGACGCAGAAGGTCAGCGCGATGACGTCGGGAGCAAAGGGCAATGACAATAATCCAGCAGGGTTAAAACAAGGTCCAATGTCAGTGTTTGCAAAGTGGTGATGATATATGCTCAGAAACATTTTTTGGACCCGATCAATAATGTCACTGTTGGATCTGGAAAAGCCATTCCACACGACCGACGCATATTCAAGATGAGGAAGAAAGATAGTTGTGTACAACTTGCGGAACTGTGTGGCAGGCTTGAATTCCCTAGATAGTCTGCAAACAGAGCCAAGCGAGCGCACACCCGGCATAGCAACGCGTTTAGTGTGAGCAGAAAAGTGTAAGAACGTGAAGAAAGGGGCTTAACCGAGGGGCCCGACTTTTAATAATCATGTAATGCGAAGCCAACACATGAAGGCACCAAGGAAAACATAGGGGAAACTACTTGTACTTAGTAATTGAATTAAACAAATGATAAATTAATGGCAGTGAAAGTCGATGAAAAACAACTTGCCGCAGGTGGGGAACGTTCCCACGTCTTCGCATACGCGTGCGATGCTCTAACCAATCGAGCTACTGCGGCGCGGTTTCCCCATCCACTTTCTTGGGTATTTATGTGTTACTACTAGAACTAACCTTGGGAGTGTGACGTAATAGTTCTGCGGAAACGCGCAAGGTGGAGAGAAGTAATTAATACAGGGAAAATGAGACAATCACCCATTCGTAGCAATTACTACAAAGGAAGCCCATACGGGTTCCCCGAAAGAAAAGCCTGACAGTTGAAGAAACATTCGTCCTGATCCGGGACTCGAACCCGGGACCACCGCCTTTCCGGGGCCCCGGAAAGGTGGTGGTCCTGGGTTCGAGTCCCGGACCAGGACGACCAGGACGAAACCGTTTCAATAACGATTTCGCAATGAAATTTGCACGATCTCCTTCTTTATTTTCTTTCTTTTTTTGTATGTCTCACTACAAAAGTTTGCTGTTGTTATAACGTTTATTAAGATAACCATAAAAACTTTCCGCCAGGAAGCGGATCCATCAGGGCGAGGGGAGGCACAGTTCAGATATTATTGACCAGTGGGCCTGTGACTGATTGCTCCTCCGTTATCGCCAGCGCAGCTTTGCCGACGTTGAGAACTGGGAAAAGCAATGATAAGAATTGACAGGGGTGATCTCATTCCGGGCTATGGTGCCTGTAGTAATACTACGCCCGCATCAGGAACTATGCGAGAGAACCATGCTCCTATATCGCCTGTTCGCTCCTCCCTCATTTCTCGCTCCATTTGACCGGAGGCCGTCGAAGATTTCGGAGTAGTCACGCTGGGTGTCCACCGAATGCCGCTCGAAAAACGCTACGTCACAAGCGAGCGTGTGCAGTACTCCCTGCACGCACCATTGTTGCGTCACGGTTGGATTCCAACGCGGCCGCGTATCAATGAGGGGGACGCATGCTGGGAAAGGAGGAAGACGACGCTAGGGCGGCGGCGATAATGAGAGCGCGCGCCAGACCCCTCACCCCCCACCCCCCAACTACCTCCGGTCCCTGTCTTAATAAATCCGTGCAGCGCTGTCGAAGCTATGGCTGGCATTAGCTAACCACAGGGGCCGAATATTTTAATCAAAAGAAGGTCGTTAGCAGGCTTAACCATTTATGTGTTGTCGCTGGTCGCGAACTCGCGCGCTGGCTGATATCCCGCGTGCCCTCCGTCAATCGGGTATAGTGCACGTTCAAACATCTTCGTCGACTCGGGAACGCAACGCTGCACCTTTTTCCTTAGAGAGAGGGAGTATAAGGGCGATAGGGGGCACCTTCTCTCCGACACTTATTAAAATCCCCCACCGGATGCTCGTCTCCGTGTCTTCAACGAAAGGTGGACGAGGAGAAGTTGGTCGGGTGGCGGAGGGAAATCCCGTCGCCGTGCGGTCTCGCGTCGTAAGAAACGTCTACAAGCTGGCGATGGCCGCGCTTCGCTGCTGACTCGCCGTGCGGCAGGTTCACTCGCTCGCTGCGAAGTGCTGGTGCGTGAGCCTCCACGAGGCGAGCAACACCGCTCTCGCTGTTGCCTCTGAGGGGGCTTCCAATGGGAGACCGCCCTCGACGTCGACGACGCAACCTGGCTTCCCTCCTCTCGCCGTTCCCCTCGCTCGTGGGTCGCCCGGGGACTCTCGGAACAGCTTATTCACGTCGGACAAGATTTCCGTTCGGCGGCCTCCGCCTGTTTCAGAATCGCGGCGGGAGGGCGAACTGCCGCGGACAAGCACTTTCGGCACAGTTGCGCTCCGAACAACCAGATTGGCGGCCGGTCCGCGCGCCGCTCTCTCGTGCGGGACTTGCTCGTGCTGGCTTCGCTGGTGGTGTGCTGGTGGGCTGCTCGCGTATCGCACCTCTCTCCGTTGCCACCCTTTTGAGTGTTGGGGCCCTTCTGCTGTGATGCGCCGGTTCTTCGGAGGATACTGCCACCGCGTCGTCGCTAGCAGACGACGACCGTGTGTGTGTGTTCGCTGCCGTTGATGTCTTCTGCTTCATAGGTTGCTGCAGCGCGACGTCAGCTTTTTTGCTTTCTTTTTCTTTCCCGTTCCGTGATATTTTCCTGTGCTGGAAAAAATGAGTGCGCCGGAGCTCTTGACTACGTTCTTCGACAACGCCGTTGACACCTGAAAGTTTCACCTGAAAGAACCGTTTCCGTACGAAGACGGCACGTCCTTTCCAAGGTGAGTGCGCGCGCTGTACGTCTTCACCTCCCTTTAGTGCGCGCGGACAGTCACACGATGGATTCAGTCGTAGCTCGTGCAACCACTCTGTAGAAGCCGTGTCATGGTGCCGAATGATTGCCCAGAAGTCGACTATTCTTGATTTCATGTTCCCTTCTTTTCTTCTTTCTTCTTTTTTCGTTCAAGACCTGACTCCGAAAGACTTATCGTTCCGAATAGCGCGTGCGTCGCACTTTGTTTTCACGCTTTCTATGAGTGCCTGCAAAACCTACGTCATCATGGTGAAAATGCATGCACTCTGTTATCATACAAAGAAAACTAAAAAACAGTTCGTACTCGTAAATCGCGTAATCCTGTACATTTCTGTCCATTTCTATCGATGCCGCGAAGCAATGACAGAAGGTCTCTTCAAGCGCAAACTTCGTTTGAAAACGATCTCCAATCCTTATGCTTCATGCTTGCACTCCAGCTCCTAGACTTCGTCGCCCGTCTGAAGAGGATGACGACAAAACGTTTGTTCAGTAAGGATGCGGCACTTTGGCCTGCACGTTGAACGGGGTGACAGAAAGGGGGTATTTCGCTGAGAAGAGAGCTTTCTACCAGGAGCGGTATCTACAACCGGAGCAGTTAGTCCCGACTCCCTGACGAAAACCGAGTGTCACAGGCCGCCCACCGGTCGGATGCATTCCACGCACCGGCGATATCTTCCTGCCGAAGGTGTCCTTTGCTTGTCAAATTTTGCTTGCGTGGGTCTCGCAGTCCCAAATGAGATTCTTCGCGATGGGTCTCACGGTCTCGCCGCACTCAGGGCGGGTGAACAACTCGATGTTGTCTGGCTACCGTTTTTTGGTAGAGCGCTGGTGCTTCGCTGTGGAGGAATTAGTTACACCACGACGCTTTTATAGCGTTAGTTTGATTAGAAGTTAGCTTCAATCTCTTTCTGCGCAAGCAAGATCCTACAACGTACGGAAATTGTCGTACGTGTTGCCAGGCGTCTGGTTGTCAGTTCGGATGGAGGCCTGCACGGTGCAGTTACCAGTAGCTACGCTGTCGATAAACATTCCTCTCCTGAACATCCATAATAAGAAAGTAGCGTATATATATATATAAATATATATATATATATATATATATATATATATATATATATATATATATATATATATATATATATATATATATATATATATATGTATATATATATATATATACGCTACTTTCTTATTATGGATGTTCAGGAGAGGAATGTTTATCGACAATATATGTATATATATATATATATATATATATATATATATATATATATATATATATATATATATATATATATATATATATATATATATATATATATATCCTTGAATATGCATCAAATACTGTCCACAGCAGTGTTGGACATGGAATCGCCTAAAATTGATGGCACGAAAATATCAGTGCCGTTGCTGAGATACCGAACGTGCCGGCTTCCAGGAGTGGGAACTTGGAATCAACTTCACGAGGGTTGCAATGTGTGCTTGTTGGTAACGCACCTTGAATAGGTGTACGGTGGCGCGATTAAAAGACAGGACAAAAGAAGACACGCAATTCTATCAATTCTGTCCCTGCGTGTCTGCTTTTGTTATGTCTTCTAATCACGCCATCGTACACCTTTTCAACTTGGAATCAAAATCGCAGCGTGACACCAAATGGCTTTACATTACCACCATAAGGCGATTATATGTTCATCTTCGGACAGCTTCCTGTTAAGATCTGCAACGCAAGTAATACCTGAAATAGTAATGGCTAGCACTTCCACCAAAAGTTGTTTTTCAGAAGTGCACCGATCAGTACGCAGTTGTCGCGGCACAACAATGCCAAAATTTCACTGTCGTTCTTCTTCGGTATTTGTTTTTTTTGCCTTTGTATGTTGATTCACTTGTCACCTGATCTTGTACCCGCGCGCATTGTTTTAATGCGGAAGCGAATTCTTGCTATAGCTCTCCGAATACTTCTCTGCCAAAATATGTTGCGGAGCGTATACCTCACCACTTGCAGGCACACGAAGCGTCGTACGAGTGTTTTTACATGGCTGCACTCGATTTGCCTAGGTGCATGCTGAAAATGCTCATCAGTCGTGGAGCTTCTGCGTGCGCGTTCCTTGATCCGCAAGTCGAATAGACTAATTAACAAATAATTTTTAAATTGTTCTGTATGATTAGTACCGGCCAGTGGCGTAGTAACGGGGGAAATGGGGGGGGGGGGGGGGGGGCGTGCCCTGGGTGCCATTTGGGGGGGGGGTGTCATATATGTCTGAAGACCCCCCCTCTTCCCGCCGGCTTGACTGGACATAAATGGTAAATAAAGCGCCGGTAAACAGCAGCCCGAGCTCATGTACCCGATGTACCAGATGTCTAGTGCCGCAGAATTGTCGGCTGCAGCTTCATCGACATCCTAGGTAATAATTGCACGAATGTGCGGGCTAACAAATTTAATTCGCTAAGTGGTCGCTAAACTACTGGCATTAGCGGAACGTTTCATGTGCGATGCTCTCGTGAGGCGTACTCGCGCTCGGAGCGGGCATCGCCAGACATACAGTATGGCGATGTGGATCTTGGGTCCCTCTTACATTAAGTCCGCGCTACCTTAAAATGGCATCTCTCAAATAATTGCTTAATTAGCAATTGTAGCGGAAACTTTGCAATGCGGGAATTGAGGACCCAAGGTGGTATTATTAACTCAACAAAAACTTCTCCAAACAAAATCGTCTAGTATTCTAGAGGCTGCAGTACTTTGGCACTGCGGGCCGCCCAGTATGGCAGCTACCGAAAGTAATATGAAATAGTGCACCGGTGACGTCGATCTCTCTATTCTCTCCATTGCGAGTGAAGAGCAACAGTAGCGCAAGCTTGTGCTGGCACGGGCTCCGTCGCGGCCTTCTCTCTTTTTTTTTTTTTTTTTTTTGCATGGTGACGCCAGGAGTCGACGCGAAGCGTGCTCTATTCCGTTCCCAACATTGTGGCGATACCGCAGCTCGGATAATGACGTTTGCCAATAGCAGCAAATAGAGAAAGGCTTTATGGATCAGAATGAAGAGAACTCGTAATTGTCACAGCATTGGCGCCCGCTCAACACGGAAGCAGGTGCCGTTTTCTAATAGGGTGGCGAGATATCAGCTTCACTGACAAGCTATTTAATTTTCGTTTGGGTTTAGGGCTGCAGCCCGCAGCCAAAACACTACACGCCGTAGTACCTACAACAATTTTTGGGGAGTTGCTGTTGGGCAACGTGTGACTGTTGGGCTTCGATTTTGCAAATGCAACATTGCCTCTGAAATCGTTAATGAAAACTTTATTAAAATATTTTTGCTGCTTGTGATCTATATTTTCCACGATGCCGCATCTGTATTGGCTGCCAAGCACATCTGACAGCAGATGTGCAAATGAGCTTATGACAAGTTATCAGTATAACATCTGCGTTATTTGGTTCAGAAAATGAAACAGCATGTTTACATGCTACATCCGCGACCTCAGGGAACGAAAGCGAAGAGGGGGGGGGGGGGGCGCTATCCAAGGCGGCTGCGCTGGTGTTGAAACATTTTGCCTAATTTGTCTAAGGATCTGCCTAATCTTCGTCTTTCTGGCTTCAAACGGCTTTGTGACTTTGCAAGTTGATCATGTTCAACGAAATATTGCGTTATATTCACAGCAATTTTCAATAATTATGCATGTGCCCATAAACCTATTCCATGTATGTACGCGTTTAGAAAAGGATAAGCGATTGCTTGGAAACTACGCAGATAAAACGCAATAAATTACGCCGTCAGAACATCTGAAACCCACACTTGCACGACGATTATAGCATTTGTCCACGATCATTATCATTGTAGCAGAACGATCGTATCGGCTGAGTTTTCTTTAGCTACATTCGTAGGATGCTCTGTAGTGCAACTAACGTGCAAGTGTACGCTTCTGCATGTCGAGAAACTCGATGTGGTACGACGAGCGCAAAGCACGCCGCTGCGACGTTTCCCTACGGGCCCCGAAACCGTGGCACGCTGCAACAATTATTAGCCAACCCCCGCGTAGCCAATCTTGCCGCTTGCTTTTCAACCGTAGACAGCTGACGCACAAATGACGTTAACCCTTCGCATCGACGATCCGCGCATCATCGAGCAACAGCAGCGCCCGTCCTTGGTCGATTCAAAATGCTCCCGCGCCGCTCGCGAGGTCTCAAAAGCACGGCTCTTCCGATGCGAAAGAGAAGACGTTCTTCGGGCGGAACGAAAGGAACCGCTTAACGGCCGGAAATTGCCGGACGGCCTCTCTCGGCGACACCTCTCCGCATCGCGCACCACGAAAACTACCTACGTATAAAAAATGAAAAACAAAAAAAAAAGAACGAAAGATGTGTACGAGAAACGGCCGCGAAACGGAGAGGAAACGACCCGTATGCATGCGCCGCGCGTGCATTTGCGCGCGTGCAAGTGAGTCCGCGCGGAGGAGGCAACGGCTTGCGCGAAGCCGGAGGAGTCTGACAGCGCGCAGCCGTGGCGTGCGAGGAGCGACACGCCTCGAGGGAAGCCTAATTACGCTTGTCGGCAAGTGAGCTCGCGCCGTGCCTGCCGGCGATCGCATGCGTCGGCGGCAGGTCTACGAGCGATGTGTGTTGTGTGTGCGTAAGGATACGCAGGTACATACGCCTGGCGTCGGACAAGCGTGTTCGCCCGCCTTCGGAGAGGAAGGAAAGCTCGTTCCCGGCGCACAGTCGGCTGGCGCGGAATGAGCTGCACCGCTTG
Organism: Dermacentor variabilis; assembly: GCF_050947875.1. Classification (NCBI taxonomy): domain Eukaryota; kingdom Metazoa; phylum Arthropoda; class Arachnida; order Ixodida; family Ixodidae; genus Dermacentor; species Dermacentor variabilis. Next base: position 72,940,533 of record NC_134571.1, on the reverse strand, counting down.
GGAGCATCGCGAGCGGTGCGTGCGTTGTGTGGGCGCACCTGACGCAAATTGCCTTCCAGTAATTTCATACATTTTCTGTCTTATTCTCCTCCTCTTTTTTCTCTCTCTCTACACAATGGCTTAAGTAACGAGAGCGAAATTGCGCCAGCGTAGCAGTGTGGGCTTACCTCGAGCTCTATGTGCTTTGCGATTGCACATGTCTATTGGAGGGATATTAGGTACGAGCACCCTCGTTCTGTGGCTTGATTGCCCTTGTGTGTGCGTGTGTGTGTGCGTGTGTGTGTGCGTGTGTGCGTGTGCGTGTATTTCAAATTCGCCTCTCGATCCTGCGTCTATATTCGATTACGTGCGCTGTCTTCGCTGGTACTAATAGCGGTACTAGAGTGAGTAGGAAGGGCAGTGAGAAGAAAAGCATAGCTCGTTTCTTGTGCGTGGCAGTGGCGTTCTGCTCCGGCAAGCTTCTCGTGTTGCACACGGACGCATATGAGTGCGTCCTTCAAGCACATACGCACACGCACACACATGCATGTACACGCAATAATACCTATGACGTAATAGTTCTGCGGAAACCCGCAGGAAACCCATACGGGTTCCTCGAAAGAAACGCCCTGAAGTTGAAGAAAAATTCCTTGTAGCAGTTACTACGATTGGGTGGACGTCTCATTTTCCTTATAGTACGTATGCAGAGCGCTCAACGGTGGTAACACCGGACAGCGGGCTCCGGATAACTACAACGCTTCGGAGAGAGAGAGAGAGAGAGAGAGAGAGAGAGAGAGAGAGAGAGAGAGAGAGAGAGAGAGAGAGAGAGAGAGAGGGGGGGAGAGAGCATGTGTAGTTTGTGAGTGCACGCGTGCTAGGGGGAAGATGGGGTGAGTAGCTAACAAGAAAAGCTAGCGAGAAGTGGTCTGCCATATCCACCCTGTGCGAGATAATTTCGACCTGAGCATGTACTACCCGTTCCCTGTCCACCCGCTCACTCAAGGAGCCCGTGAGAGCGTAGCGGTGAATTCACACCCGCGTGAGAAGACCGGAAGAGAAGCGAACGCACGCGGAAGCGAAGAAGCTTCATTTCCCGGGTGCGTCCTCTACGAACCAGCATGTATAGTTATATGCAAGTCGCGAAGGCGGCAGCAAGCGCGAGATTTCCAGGCAAGCAGGTGTTAGCCTTTTCTTACTTTACTGCCATTTCGCCTTATGCACCACTGTCCGTCTACTATTCTTTTTTTTACCCGCCGCGTTGGCTCACATGGCTACGGTGTTCGGGAGCCGAGCGCGAAGGCTGCGTTTCGAAGTACAGTCGCTTACAGAGCTGTGAGCGCACATTAAAAAAGACCCATGTGATATCTATCTATCTATCTATCTATCTATCTATCTATCTATCTATCTATCTATCTATCTATCTATCTATCTATCTATCTATCTATCTATCTATCTATCTATCTATCTATCTATCTATCTATCTATCTATCTATCTATCTATCTATCTATCTATCTATCTATCTATCTATCTATCTATCTATCTATCTATCTATCTATCTATCTATCGATTTTACGGTGATTTCGTTTCTTTTACTACAACTATGGCGTTTGACATCACCATTAACTACAGATGATTTCAATAGCAGAATTTTTTGAGAACGTTGTCAAATTATTGAGTTCACATATCTTGATGAGTCTCTCTCTCTCTGTCTTCTTTTTTACTTGCCCTATCACTGTCATTGCTCTGTCACCATCCACTACCGAGCTTCCTGGACCGCTATGGTCATCATCGCAGTTTTCCTGAAGGCACTCTCTTTATTTTTTTCGTAAAATGCCTCGCTTTATGCGTTTCCATGCTTTTTCATTACGTGAGCAAAGCACGTCAACCTCACTTCCTGAATCCTGACTGTGACGTGCGCAATTTCGACCGCAGCTCGACCTCACGATACGCACGTTCGTTGCGACGTTGACACGTCCATTTCACGCGGTGCGTCTACCGTGCCGTAATGACGGCCGAAACGCGTTCCGCACTCATTGACGGGAAGCACATTTGAGGCGAAATTGCATCGCACAGTGTAAAATGGACGCGCTGACGCACCGCTGCACCATGAACGAAAGTATGTGGAAAATACGTTGCATGGATAGTTGCCACCCAATTTGGCCGCTCCGAATGGTCACTGCGTTTTCTCATTCCCCACGCATCCTTTTCCGCAACATGTTTTCTTTTGCTTTCTATTATTTATTTATTTATTTATTTATTTATTTATTTATTTATTTATTTGAAATTTGTATGATAAAAAGCACATGTCCGGGCGTGAATTCGGCTCCCGCTACTTTATTGAACAGGAAGTGTTGTACACATTCACTACCACACATTTATGCGTGTTGTAGGCGTATAGAAACGGGAGTTTGTTTTAAATCAATTCTGGGGTCTTACGTACCAAACCCGCGATTTGATTACGAGCACGCCGTAGTGGGGGATTCCTGATTAATTTTGACCTCTTGGGTTTCCTTAACGGGCACTCAATGCACGCTACACGGGCGTTTTTGGATTTTCGCCCCCATGGAAATGCGGCCGCTGCTGCCGGAATTTGAGCCCGCGCCGGCGGGCTTAGCAGGGCAACGCCAAAGCCACTATATGTCACCACGGCAGGTAACGAGTTTATTGCAATAAATGTGGACACAAAGAGAAGAGAACAAAATATTACAAAATTGCTCTCGAAGCAACAGTGCGTACAAAGGTATTGATATAACGCGAACGGACACTGTCACTATTAATGGTGAAACACTTGAGAAAAGCACAACATACACAAGCAAGAAACATAACAACCCGAAGGCCAGCTGACAGCAGTGAAAACTGCTGTAATCAAACGTCACGTGAAAATAACGCAATACAGCGCAACGTCACACAAAAGATATCGGTTCAGCACGAAAGGTACTCTCCTACGGAACAAGACGATAGATTTTGAACATTTAAGGGGAATGCTGGACGCTCTCGCGCTGCTGCCACCTAAAGCTCGAGGATGGCATGTGACTGTTGCAATAAATAATTAAAAAAAGCATGGGTTTTACGTGCCAAAACCCCTTTCTGATAATGAGGTACGCCGTAGTGGAGGACTCCGGAAATTTTGACCACCTGGGGTTCTTTAACGTGCACCTAAATATAAGTACACGGGTGTTTTCGTCCCCATCGCAATGCGGCCGGGATTTCATCCCGCGACCTCGTGCTCAGCAGCCTAACACCATAGCCACTGAGCAATCACGGCGGGTATTAAATAATCCCACAGAAGAGACAATCCTTCTGAAACCTATAAAAGGAGGTTCGCAAACGTGGTGGCGCGTGGTCACATGCACATGTCCGACGGTGTGGAAGGCGACCGACGCCTTGCGATTTGAAGAAGCGACAGTGACCATACAAATGGCCCACGACCGACTTGGTCCCCTTAGAAGGGGAGTAAGTCGGCGTTCGTCGCCATACAAGGCCGTCGCCAGAACCTGAGCGCAAAGTACATTCCTGGGGTGACAAAAAAAATTGTGGCTGCAATTGTTAGACAGACAATCCTATATTAAGTTTACTTGCCTGTACCAAAAGGACAAAGGTGTTCACGCAACATTTCGTGAACGGCAGAGCCACTCATCTTCGCGACAAAATCCGCTAGATATATGCTATCTAGCGGCACTTCTGTTGATGACGACGCCAGCTGCGGCTTATCGTATCTTTTCCTGTGACTGGGCGACGGTCGCACTTGTAGTTTTCTGTTATCCCCCTATCTAACCCTCGCCAATACAAAAAAAAGTTCCGTGTATGTGTGAGCTCTGTGTTCTGTGAGCTACCAAAACCACGACGGCTTCCTCAAGAGAGAGAGAGAGAAAAACATTTATTGAATTATAAAATGGAATTCTCGCGGATCGAGGTCTTCTCTTCTTCACGCTGTCTTCTCGTCGAAGGGAAGCCTCTTCAGCACGGGTGGTCCCTCAGTCCAGGGCTCCACTGAGTTTGGCCGCGTCCCTAGCGTGCTCCACCATCCTTCCTTGGACGGCGAGCTCGCAGCTGACGAGCCGGCTCTTCCAATGCTCCGCACTCGGGGGTTTATGATCGCGGAATGCGTCGTTTCGTTCGCACTCCCAAGTTATGTGATAGAGTCTGGGTGTAGCCCCGCACCAAGGGCAGGTGTCCCTATACTGCGTTGGGAACATCTTGTTGAATATGAAAAGGTTGGGGAAGGTGTTTGTCTGGAGCCTACGCCAGCCCGTTGCTTCCTCCTTCGTCAGCGCTTTATGGGGCGGTGAGTACTTGAATCTAGTCCCCCTGTAGTGTTGCAGTGATTCCGAATAACTGTCGCTGAGGATCCCGGCGTAACTAGCGCGGTACTCCTGCTGCTGCCCAGCCCGGAATCTATTAGCTCGAGCTAGACCGTCCGCCGCCTCGTTACCCCTTATGCCCTCGTGTCCAGGTATCCAGATCAGATTGTGTTTGATTTTCGCCTCCTCCGAGGGGTTACCCCCTCTGAAGATCCTAAGGGCAGCTTTGCATATTCTGCCCCTCATGTAGTTGCGGCAGGTCTCTTTCGAGTCTGTGAGAATATTTAGCGATTTATTCTCCCTATATCCTTGCTTCAAGAAATCTTTTCACTTTCACTTGGGGTCAGTTTTTCCAACAAATCGTTTTCTCCAGAGCCATTTCTTCCAGGGGCATTTCTTGCAGGGAGAATATTTTCGGGCATTTTTTTTTCGCGAACATATTCTCCTACACCCGCGTCCGCTAATGGCGCCCGACAAGGCTACTGTACTCTAGAATTTTTTTTTATTCTTTAGGTTATTAGAGCACGCCCTTGCATAGCGGTTGTTGGCCACGCGTATATTAAATTCAGCTATGCTTGGAGCTGAATCTCTGAACGGTGAGACACTTTCAGTTATGCGAACCGAAGCACCCAGATGGGCTTTGAAGGGGCAAGCACGGGCAACGTATTTCCGACGACACGGCGTCGTCCAACTTTCGGCGGCTAGGTGCATCCATTTTAGATTGTGCCGATGACCGTACTGTGCCATAATGCGCGCCAAAATCTAGCTGCAGCGCGATATATGTTATCGAATGAAACAGAATTTTCATGGCATATATAATTGCGTTCCAAGCTCCCAGTGCCGCCTGCCGATGAGTGGAAGATCGCAAGTTTGATCCTTGGCTGCGGCCGCCGCATTTGCATGCCGACGTAGTGGGCGAATCGTGAGAAAGACCGCGCGAATGTATTTTGATCTTTGTTTCCCGTTGATTCTGACGTCCTTCATTACGACCACCTTGGGGGGCCTGCGGTGTTGCTTCCGGATGTGCGGAACGCCTGCATGGTGTTATCGCGTTTACTTGAGAAGTACAGAAAATGTCCCTCACGGGTAGTAGGTAAATGAATTCAGATGTGTGCGACGACGCGAGCTATTCGGTGCCCATTAGTCGGTCGGGAGTCTGCGTCGAGCTTTCTTAATTTGCTGAGTTAATAATATGTACATTTCTAGCTGTGTTTCTTGGTCATTAATCACTCATTTCAGTGCCCGATAATTCGCGCTATGTACAGAGAAATATAGGCTCCTCCGAATGCCCTCGTGACGTTTACATTTTGGCCGAGTACGCTCTATAAGATGCGTCATGAAACTGGAAGGAAACGAAATACGGAGTGTGAAATTGTGACCTAGCGACAGTGTGCAATTTGACGCTCAACCGAGCTTCAATGGCATTATAGACATGTGCAGAATGAAGACTATGGTGTGCGCACTTTTGCACCGACCTGCCCACGTCATTGGTTTGAAACAAGTCGTGCTTCGAGACTCTCGATATGGCGGCCAGCATCGAAAAAGCTCAGCTCTTGCGCCGGCAAGGTTCGCAAGAACAGGTGCCAGTCAGTCGCGCAACAAAGACCTTAGCAAAAAACCAGCCATGCTTGCCGACCACGCGAGGTCGCGGGTTGTCTGTCTTCCCTGCCGCGGCGTGCGCAATTCATATGGCGGCGACATGCAAGAAAACGCCCGAGTATATTTAGATTTAGGTGCACGGTGTAAAGAACTCCGAGTTCTCGACATTTATCCGGAGCCCTCCTCCATGGCGCCCATCGTGACCCATCTGTGCAGTTTTGGGACGTCAAACCCCGCAATTTAATTCTGAAGACCGGCCGTACTTTATGACAATCGTTACATTTACGCACGAAAGGCATAATTACACATAGACACTAGTAACACCTTCTGTCCGTGCACGTCTCTCTACCCCCATATCTCTCTTTCTCTTCCTTCTTTCTATTCGCCCTCTCCCTTCCCCAGCGCAGGGTAGCCAACCGGACTCTTGTTAACATCCCTGCCTTCCTTTTCTCTGTCTGTCTGTCTGTCTGTCTGTCTGTCTGTCTGTCTGTCTGTCTGTCTGTCTGTCTGTCTGTCTGTCTGTCCGTCTGTCTGTCTGGCATTCCGTTCGACTTGGCTCCATCGCGTGCCGACTTAGAAGTTCGACTTCTCGCAATTCCGTAGTTTCGCGGGAGTGGAAACGACGACTACTTTATAGCGTTGACATTCCAACGCCTCCAGTATGCCGCTCAAAACGCGCCCTCGCGTTCGTGCTAGAGGAGCTGCACTTCGTGAAGCGGCACGTTATGAGTTGTTTCCTCGACGCTTTTCGCACGCTGCGTATGGTGCAGTGCGTGCATGCAATACTTAGGTGCTGAGTCAAGTTATTTTCTTTCTCGGTCTTTTTACACGCTCGTGGTCGCTGTCACCGCAGCCCGTGCAATGTGTGAGCGCATTAATTCTGCCCCGCGGTGGCGCTGCTGTGTCTTTTTTACTCGACCATCCTGCGGGCGCGTGGAGTCGGTCTGCCCGTGACTGGCCTGTACAGCGTGTGCAGGTCACCTTTGCACGCAACCCCTCGAGGAGACACGACTATCGCGTGCGCCGCTAACTTAACCACCACGCCCTGCACCGCTGCGCCGAATCTCCCTCTCCCGCCAGTTGTGATGGGCCCCGGCAATAAAGTGCAGTACTGTGGAAGCTAGAGAGTTGGATTCGGCCAATGAGGACTTCAAACTCGCAACGCCGACTGCACGAAAAAAAGAAATAATAATACATAATTGGCTGAAAAATAATGACAGCGATGAAAAAATAAATTCCCGCTTGCGATCGAGAGAGGAGAAAGGCGAAGAAAAGGCAAGGAAGTTCAACCACACGCAATTCTGGTTTGCTACCCTACGCAAGGGAAAGGGGTTAGGGGATGAAAGGAAAGAAAGGAGAGAGAAGGTTGAAGCTCTCCCTTCGTCGCGAGGTGCACGTCGAAACTGCAGTCGCTCACTAAGGTCTGGCATGGCTTCGGGAACTGCACACATGCCTGGAAAGCGATACGCGCATTACTTATACGAATAATCGAATCTGTTTTTTTAAGGGCATGGTACTATTGCAGAAACGTTGGAAGAAGGGTTGATAGGCCGAAACAAGGATCTCATAAAATGTAAAGTAATTATAGATTGCCTGTAGACGTATACACATAGTTCGCTACCTCGAGATCTTTTACTCTTCTTTTTACCTTTACACTGTATGTGTTCATTCTTGAGACAAGAGTCAATTAAAAGTGTACGACCATAAGCTGCAGAATACGTTTGGCTTGTGCGGGCGAATATACGATGTGTAGAATTACGTAAGCAGGCTTTCTTGCGCATTCGATACACCCTAACAAGGATAGCCGCGCTCGTGCTAATAGCAGGGTTAAAGCCGAGACACGCATTCTGTAAGCTTCGACAGCGCAGGCGAACGGAGAGCGGTAGAGATAATGTGACTAGCTGGCATGCTGACACATTAATTAAGATTCCAGCCCGAGGTCCATGGAGGTGTGTGGAAAAGCCCATTTGCGGCTTTGCATGTAGACAAAAAGGGGGAAAGAAAAAACAACAAAGAAAAAAAAAGACGAAGAAGAACTTCCACGGTAGGACAGGCGGACAAATATAAGCGTTTGTCCGTTGTGTTCACACTACTGTTCCTTTAAGGGGAATTACGGTTTGCTACGGAGAGAAAGGGCAAGAGAGAGAGAGAGAGAGAGAGAGCTATAGACAATCTGTGGAGCTGTGGTCTCTGATATAAACCTAACAGTTCGTAGATTTCGCATTACCCGTCTATGCACTATCTGCAGTTCTTTAGATGTTATCGATAAACGTGCTCAGACTGGCGGAACGACGGCCAGTCACGAGCACTTGTCGCGTGCGTATACAGCGTCTTCTGATTTCGGCCTCCGATTAGCCCGACTGCAGGGCCGCAGCGTTCACCACGTTGCACGGTATTATCGAGACGAGGCAGAGCTGGCTCGTTAGCATGCAAGAGGCGCGTGCATCGTGCACACCAACATATAGATGTCTCCGCAGCGGGCGCGTTTACGAGTGCGCAGTGCTCCTCCCGTCTCTTGCCTCGCCTGTGGCGCCAGGCGCGGAACGTAGTGCTGAAAAGCGGGGTGACGTACACAGCGGACAGGCCGCTGCGCGGAAGGGTAATTTGTGCCTGCCGGGCGCGTCAGGCGAAATAAATGAAGGCATGCGAATGGTTAGGCGGGTGTGCAGGACGCGTGGTCTCGTCAGAAGTGCGTACGTGTGCATGCCTGCCCTTCACGTGTGTGTATGTGTGTGTGTGTGTGTGTGTGCAGGTGCGATTAGGCGCGCTTTCGTAGCTGCCTCGTTAGATTCTCGCTGGAGATCACAGGGGCGCCGATTAGGCCGCGCACCGTATAGTTAGCGCCCCGCTTAATGAGATACAACGGCGCGTTAGTGTTGCGTTTGTCGTTGCGCGCGTCCCGCGCACGTCGTGATGTGTAGCGCACCATGTGCTCCAAATGGGACGGAGCTGAAATATTTAAATGCCGCGCCATTTTTCGCCGGGGCATTACCCGTGGCGGTGACCGGACGTCACTAAATGTGTGGTAATCATGGATTATATAACCATTCAATTAATGATGATTGCTAATCACCGTGCTTACTCCATTCTAATGAGTGCCTTTTTTTCCCTGTTACCTTACTCAACAAGTGGTGTGCACATTAGATTAGAGTACATAGCCGAATCTACAGAAGTGACAAGCTATCGTCATTACTATTAAAGATTTCTGTAATCTAACGAATATGTCGCTGCATCTAAATAGATGTCGGTCGAGCTCACCTCTTGCAAACAGTATCACTGCTTTACTTTAATTGCGAACATGTCTTCTTTTTTTCTTGTGGGATGGTAAGCCCCAGTTTGACGTGCGTCTAGGGAGCAGATAAAATAGAGATGACAGAAGCAATGAATAGGGCTTATGCCAAGACGCCCAGAAGCTGCCACACGCTGCCAGAGTATTTCTTTTCGCAATCCTTCCGAACATTCATGCCCTGAGGCATGGCTGCAGTGGTAAGGCTCCACGGCGATCCACTCAAAAATGGGGGAAATGGTGAAGTCCCCCTCACTCACTCACTCACTCACTCACTCACTCACTCACTCACTCACTCACTCACTCACTCACTCACTCACTCACTCACTCACTCACTCACTCACTCACTCACTCACTCACAAAACGGTTCATTATTTGGCGGGAAAAGTTATGCGCGCTATATGCTGTGTAAATCTTGGTTCTGCAAGTCTTGTAGGACGGCGCCGAACAACGCCATCCCGCACGAATCCTCTCGCGTTTCGCAAGCCGTCAGCCACGCCACGCGCCGTGTCTGCTTGTTAGTCAAAAGATGCGCGCGCTCGTCCAGTTTCTCCCCTGCTTCTCGCGGTACGCCGCGCTGGGGGTGTTCTCGGAGAAAGGGAGCTAGCTCCATTGCCATCAAAGTGTACACGCAGCACCGGAAAGCTCGCACGCGCCGGACAGCAGGCGCACCGTGCCTACCTTCCCGCGAGGACGGTCATGTACTACACCGGAGTGTTGCGTCACGTAGTGCATACGCCTCGCAAGTGCTACGGGCGGCTGCAGGCATCCCCTTGGCGTGCGCACAACGCAACGCTGCGCTCGTTCGTCTGCTCGGAAACGGCCCGTGACGCCGCTGTGCTCCCATTATCTCCGAAGTCTTCGCCTCCTCGTCCTCCTCGTACGCATCGTACAACAGTGGGCAGCGGCAGGCAGGCGAGCCCGCTCGGCATGGCTGCTGCTGCCGCCGCTCTTATTTTATAGCGTCGGCCGACTTTAATAAGGCTCGCGCACTCCGGCGTCTTGAGCGTGGCGCGGGGAAGGAAGCGGCAGAGAGGGCGGCGGATGGAGCAGATGTGGCCCGCGTTCGTCCAAGCGCGTCGACGAGCGGCCGCGCCGAACCAGCGGAGGATTGCCCGCGTGCGCGCAGTGCTTTCACCCTCCGGTCTCTGCGCCGTTGTCGGTCGGGGGCGGCAAGCCGCGCGTTCGTTCGTCGGGAGACGCCTTTTTTTCGCGTCCATCTTCCGCGGCCCAGCGATCCTCGAGAGCGCTGGCGCGCTTGAAAGGCCGTCTGTTTCGCGAAGGCGCCGGCCGCGTAGCGTCGCCTTCCGTTAGGACTAATCTCGCGCAACCTGCCGAAGCGCGCAGCCCTTAATTTGTAATCACTTTCACAATTCACCTGCCCTCTTAAAACTGTTCTCATCGATGATCCCACCGTAAGAGGCCAACAAGAGTTGGGAAATGTGGACAGTTCGAATGCACAAGAATGAGTGAAGGAAACGTACTGCGGGCCAAATCTTTAGCTAAGCCGTGCAAGCACTGAGTCTTCTGTCCTGCAGCACCTTACGACGGAGGCATCGGTAATTCGCACGAGGGAGGTAAGACAGCAGTTGTTAAGCTCACGCTCACAAAGCACGCGGTTAACATCGACTGTGCCGCAAGTTATCTCCGTCATAAATTCGTGGAGGACAAGAAACTCGGCACCTGCGCGGCCCAGCTAAAGATTTTGCAAGCGGTGTACGTAACTTAACGTTTCGTGTCATACGTGTATTTATGGTCGGAGGTAAATAGAGATAACTATACCCGTAATCTTTGATTGTGCTCAACACGTAACTTTCCTGAGAAAAAGAATGACGATACACTACAATTCCGCGCTCACTTGTGGGAGATGGCATGCAGACCTGTGTGAGGCGTACCGGGTAGGTATAACCCGAACCTTTCACATATTGAAAAATGTGAACAAGTTACACTTTCGATTTCTGTTTCGAGCAACAAATGCCACATGTTTCTTCTCTCAACCGTTCCTGTATCCCCAATTTTCCCTTCATTGTACACGAGCAGAAAAATGTCAAGCAATGTGGATCTGCATCACTAAAACCTTTTCGCAGTTTTAATCGCCAGTCTTCGACTAATGCTGTTGTGTTGATTTTTATGTGCAACACCTGCAACAATATAACTATTGCTTACACCTTGCATAAATTGTTTGGATTATAGGAGTTGTCGTTTTAAGTAAACGCTTTTTGCATTACATCTATACCTATTTATGTCATTTATTGTCAGGTATTGTCAGTGCACATCGTGCGTCGTTTACCTCAGGGTACGCACCTGCGGCCAAGCCAGCGTTTCCTCCGTGGTGTTTGAGCCGTCCACAAGTTGAGATAACGATTCCAGGACTACAGAAGAAGCCAGATCTACCGGCCCCTGCTCTAAAACAGCTGAGCTTACTTCTTCTGCATGAAAAGTACAGCAACCACGTGCACATCTATACCGACGGATCGACTACGTCGTGCAGTTCTGGTGGTGCCGTGGTTATACCAACGCGAGGAATGACACTGCGGTTCAGGACATCGCATGTCACGACCTCAACGGCGGCAGAACTAACGGCCCTGCGTCGAGCACTGGAATTCATTGATTCGGAAAGACCCAGAAAATGGGCTGTGTTCTGTGATTCAAAACCGGCATTACAGTGCACGCAGTCAGTTCTCCGACACGGATGTCATGACCAGTTGACATACGAAGTCGTGAAACTTCACCACGATGTCCAACAAAAAGGCCACGAAGTCGTTTTTCAGTGGGTACCTGGCCACTGTGGAATCAGTGGCAATGAGTCCGCCGATAACGCTGCTCGCACAGCTCATCAAGAAGAGCACAGCATTCCGATTCCGCTTTCGAGGACTGACGCTGCAAGGCAGCTTCGACACCTGGCACGTAGCCTCACAGTGACCGACTGGAACTCGCAAAACTTACGACTTACACGACTACATCGACTAAACCCCTCCCTGCAGCTCCGATCTCCACCCGGACTTCCTCGACGTGAAGCTACGCTTCTCTGTCGCCTTTGGTTAGGAGTGGCCTTCACAAAGGCATACTCTACATTAATTGGGGTGACTGACAGTGCAGCATGCGAGGTCTGTGGCACCGAAGAAAACATCGACAACCTGCTGTGCCACTGTCCAAGATATGCTCTAGAGCGACAAGAACTTGCCAAAGCTTTCCAAAAACTGGACAATCGGCCGCTTTCTGTGCAGGTGCTGCTGGAACACCGCCCCCATCGCCCATCGGCCCATAAAGCGGTGAAGGCACTTTTGTGTTTCTTAAGGACGACGGGTTTGTGCGACCACCTGTGACTATTAAGGCAATTTCTGTAAAACCGCACGCGTCAGCGAACTTGCCACAATTTCATTCTTTCCTTCCCTCCTCTCTCTCCCTGTGATCTTTGCTTTCCCCTTTCCCATTCCCCCGGTGTAGGGTAGCCAACCGGACGTTATTCTGGTTAACCTCCCTGCCTTCTTCTTTTCTCTTTCCTCCCTCCCCCCCTCGCCTATTCTGATTATTAGTTTGAGCTTCAGCTATGGTCTTGATGTTTGGTTGTATTACTTATTTTATACATATACGTATATAAGTGTGAGCGTGTGTGTAAACTTCTGTATGCAGAATGTTCTCCCTCCCTGTTGTGACCCTCAAGACAGGGTTAACAGTATTTTTAAATAAATAAAGATAAATAAATACCACGTATCGTTCAATTACTACAGGGAGGTGAAAAAGGAAACGTAGAAACAGCACAGAGAAATTAGCAGTATAGTAAAGGTAAATGTCGACGACAAGTTGCCTGGACTGCAGAACGCCGCCCGCCTAGGACGAAGGCTCTCGCCTGCTCATTTCTTTATTGTTTATTGCTACTACTCTGAGAACCTTATCAACAGTTCCGCGTGGGGTTAGTCGAACTCGCTATCTACATGCGATAACAACAGCACGCAGAAATTTAGGTGCGCATGCTTGGCTCGTTGCGATTATTGATTGACCATTTACAAAAAAAAATATTGCCATGAAAGGATAATCTGATAAATCTATAAGTTAAAAGATCAGTCGCCAGGTGGGATTGGTACTTTCGAAATATATGTATATTTTACTATCGCTACTACGAGTACCCTGCCATTGCATACTCACCGCTTAGTACCGTGATATGCACCATGTGCTTGAACTGGCTGACAGCACTTCAGTGATCTGGTGAACTCCATGAGAACAGTTAATTGCAACTCGGTGGCCGCATATACGGACGAGCAGGGATGTGTAGATTCTTTCGCCATTGACGCTAATTTCCTTATCATTCACAGCTTTCTTCACAAAGGGACACGCAGGCAGCCGATAACATTCTATCACGGCGACCTTATTTCTCGTCAGGCGTTCTTCCACGGGATTCGGAACCTCTAGCTCGCACCGACTAACCGTACGAAAGAAGCCGTCTATAAGAGGCGGCTGCGGCCAGCGAGAGAATCCTTAACTGACAGCCAAAGGCTGTCAGTTAAGGATTAAGTAGTGACGCGATGCCAAAATGGTGTGCATGCAATTGAAGCGCCTCGTGGAGCCAGACGCAACGCGTACACTTCTATCTAAATTGGCTGGGCCGTAAGTCTCGGGTTCTCTGCAAATTCTAAGAGTGCCACGTACACGTCCACCCTCGCGCGCGCGCGCGCGCGCGAATCTCATCACAGCAGCTTCCCTCCAGTGCGCACAGCATGTATCACCTGCGCGTCCAGGACGAATGTGGCTGCAGGAGGGACGGCGGGTGGGTGGACTGAGCAGGTGAGGGGGGCCTTCGGAGGCCGTTATAGGGGGGGCCCTGGTGCGGCGCAGCCTCTCCTGATTGCACGCGCGTGCGTGCGCACGAGCGCGCGCGCACGTTCGGCGCGGCAAAATAAAGGCACGACTTTATCATTTGCATAGCGGCGTTCCCTACCGCGTAAGCCGGGATGAATGAAACGAGCGGTCAGCCAGCCTCGCCGAGGAGGTGCTGGCTCCTCCTCGGGTTGCTTTGCAACGTCTCCCTTCCCTCCCCTCTCTCAACGCGCGACGAAAAATTGCGGCAGCGAAACCGCCGGTGCTGTTTAGGTTGGATGAGCGTCTGCCTACTTAAAACCATGCAGTGATGGCTAAGCTGTAGCAACGGTCGTCGAGACAGAATCCCATTTCATAAGGATGCTCGCGCGCTGATTAGTGATTGGCAGCTGCTCGCACAGCGGACAATCGCTACAGCCAAGGCGCACTCGCCACATTCAAAAGCTGGGCGCCCGCCTGCGCTTTGTGGTACTCGCCTTGCTTAATAAGATATGGCGCCCGCTGCATGGCTTTCACTACACTGCACGATTTTAAGCACGCGCCGCGCGCGGGCCTCCGTCTCCAGCACTGCAGTCCAGTTGTGGGCAGTGTTGAGAAGCCTATCGGCACTCGTGCAGCCCCATAGACCAAGAACTGAGACGGGACTGGACCGCTGCATCACTACACGTGACGAAGAACCGTCGTTGCCCGCTTTCGTGCTCGACTCTGCTGCAGATGTGCCACGGTCTGAAAGGGCGCGCGGTGGTGCTGGTAGATAGGGGTGGCCTTCGATCACAACACGTGCAGTTCGGAGCGCGTGTGTATACGCGTGTGCAGTCGGAGGAAGGTGCGGTCACGGGGCCTCATGAATATACGACGGAGCGGGTTCTCTGGAACGGATGAGGAACGGGGCGGGGCTTCTTCGCGAGACAGAGGCGCTGGCGAAGCTGTTTGCAGTTGTAGCCAGGAGTGAACTGCTCGAGTGTGTTTCTTTCTTTCGTGTTTCTTTTATTATTTTTGTTCGTGTGTATATACCTAGGGCGTGAACGGAGCTGTCAGTGAGCGAACGAACCCAGTTCGAACGAGGCGCGCGCACGCGTGCGTAGGTAGGCTCGTCCGTGGTTGCGTCGAAATCTGCACTCCTCGCTCACGTCTTGCGCGAAAGCTGTTTGACGAAACAATTTACTGCGGACGTGGCGATTCGTTTTTCGAGCAAAGAAGAAATAAATTAACATGACAGGCTGAGCCTGGAAAGAGAGAGATTGAGAGCTTGATGACCGAGTTTGATGACCGCGCCGTTTGCTTATACACTTTCAGAACGTGCAGCGAGGTTAAATGTCGACTTAATTTTTTTTTTTTTGGGGGGGGGGGTTGAGGTTAGGTGATCGATGTCGTTTTTCAGAGTACGATAGAACCGGTAACGAGAACTGCTTCAGCGGCTATCCGTTTCACGAAACGCGAACCTAACTATAGCGCGAACTTTCAGCGCAGCAGCCGTGCTGTCGTATTAGCTTACGAAGATATCGCTGTAGCTAATAGCTAATCAACTTTGGATACGGTTAATGTTTCAACGGGCTACCACCTCATATTGTCGAGTGATGACGGCTTCCATTTTCCCAAGGAATAGTTCGTATGTCAGGTTTGAGCGAGACAGTTACGTTGCCCTGGCATGTGATGCAATCCCCCCATTAGCCCCTGTGAAGCAAACATGGGGTGACAGACTTAAGGCGAGGGAGGCGAAAGAAGAATAGAACGAGGCGGGTGGGCAACTTCTAATGTCACGTATATGCATCACTTTGGGCCAGCATGCCGCGTATTCCAGCGGCATTCAGAGCGTCGTCTGCTTTTGATAGCTTTCCCTCGCATCTCAGTCATCTGCTCTCTTCCCAGGAGAAATCGCGGAGCCATTCTATCTTCCGCCCGTTCCTCTCGCTTCGCGCACAAAGCGAAGTTTCTGACTGTGCGCCACGCCAGGGGCTTTTCCTGCATGGAGGAAAATGACCGAGGAAAGAAGCTCCGGGGAACTCGCGCACGAAATATTACAGGCCTTTTCTTCTTCTTTTTGCAGTAGCCTGTCCGGTTTCCTCGTTCACTCTCGTTCTCTACCACGTTTTCTTTCTTTTCTTTCTTGTTCTCTTTAGCGCAGAGTGTCCGTTTCGCTCTCTTTCCGCGCGCTGTGATAGAGCCATCATCATCGTTTCATGCAGCCCGACGGCTGCTATTGACATCTCTCGCTCGCGCTCCACGTGTGGGCCTTTCAGCACACGCACAAACTCGCCCGTACCCTCGCTTCATTCGCGGCGATCGCTCCAGCCCCAGCATATATAGCCAAAGCCACCGCACGATTTCGTCCTCCCTCCCACCAAAAACGCCCTGGGTGTTCCGGCTCCTCTCCTCTCCGGACTCACGCCGAAGCTTCGACGTGTTCTCGGCCAGCGCGCTTGTCGTGCCCAGCTCGAAAGCGAAGTGGCGGGCGGCAAAACAGCGACTCCGATAGAAGGCGGAACGCATCTGGAAAGAGAGAGAGAGAGAGAGAGCTCACGGTTAGGAGGAACGGACGGATACGCGACTACATGCATAAGACAAGCTATAGCTCCGCTCGAATCTCGCTTGCATTCTGTGCTTGCTTAACTGAACCTCTCAACGGCCTCGCCGCTCCAGACTAGTCTTGTTCCTTGTCTTATTATTTTTTTCCCCTCTACCTCGCTCTTTCTCCCGCCGATCTTTCACCTTCCCCGCGTCCTCGCCGTCATTAAAGAAAGGCCGACTTTCGTCCCGCACGAAAAACAAGCGAACGGCCGCATGTACTCCGTAAGACAATTGAAGTCGAGTGCAAGCCCCGCCACTCTCATCGCGGCGGCGTGAGCGCTCGCGCGCGCGTGCGGGCGGCCAATATCAAAGAGTGGGCGCGTGTGTGCGTGAGTGTGAGCGTGAGCGGCGCTGCGGCGGCGGCGGCATAGTTGTAATGCCGTGTATAGCATATATACACGCATATACCTGCACGCGGGGCCTGCTCCTTAAAAGGGCAAGGGACAGGGGGGGCGGATATATATAGGGAACCGATTTCGACAGGAAACGGCTCGGTCACGACGTCTGGCTGCGCGCGTGAAGATGATTCGAGAGGGCGCTGGAAAGGGCGAGGTGAGGCAAAAGCACGTGCAAGGGCGAGGGCGGAATGATTCTTGCGCCTTTTTTCCTCTTCGTTTCTTTCTTTCTCTTTTTCCCCCTCATCGCCGTCGTTACCTGCTCCATATAAACCCCCCTCAGCTCTCGCGCGCGCGGGGGTGCACCGCCGCCCACGCACCTCAAGTTCTCTTTCCAATATGTTTTTTTGTGGTGGTTGCGCGTGCTTCTCCAGCTCTTCCGTATTCATTTTTGCTTTGATGTGCCCGTAATCCACTCATACAATACGGAGGAAGAAGGCCTGCTGTTGCTCTTGAGCGCCCGTTCGAAGGAGTGCGTGGTGAGGGAACAGACGAAACTAAAGGGAACACAACAGGTATATCGGAGAGCGGCCGTATAGAGGAGTCGAGTGGGAAGAGCGGGAGAGTATAGAGGCGGTGTGTCGGAGAGAGAAGGCCCAGCGGATGAGTACTACAAAAGAATGCAGCAAGCGCGCGGGCTCGGAGCCGCATATTTCTATCGGTGTGTGTGCATTGCGGGCGCCGGGGCGTTCCAGGTCCGTTCGCGCGTGACGCGAGGAGAGCAAATTCGTCATCCTCTGCTTCATTCTTGCTCGGAGAGCCGGAGGCCGTCGGCGCTGCTCGCCGCTGTTCCATTGCGTTCCGCCTGATCGCTGGCTTCTTCTGCTTGAGGCAAGAGCCCCGCGAGATATTTCGCGAGTGTTTGTGCTTTCGAGTTCCGCGTGCTCGTCTCTTCTAAAACGCGCTCCCTGCAGATAGACCATATATATATAAGCGCGGGAGGACGAACTGAAGCGGACGAGAGAGAAACATCTGCTGGAATGCGTCTGCGCCTTATTTTTGGGCTCGTTTTTTTCGTTTGCATGTTTTGCTTGCGGATGGTAGGCAACGGCAACGCAAAGTACCTGCCTGTCTGCACCTGCCGCATCGGGTGCAGCTCGATGCTGGCTGAACTAATCGACGCCCCAGAGCGCGCTCCGCGGGCGATCGAGTGCTTTGTCATCCGGTTCAAAGCAAAAGTGGTTGCGTGCAGCGAAACTTCCCACGCGCGTTCTGTCTCTGACTTCAGAAGGTAGAAAAAAAATATATAGGAGAATTCTTCCCTTATTAACAACGTCTTACGAGAGCGATGTCATCACGATACAAGCCACTTATGGTGAAATGAAAAGATCAAACCGAGGAAAAGCCAGACGACGATGCCTGCATGCGCGTGGTATACGTTACGTCGTCGTCGAGAACTGCATGGAAGGGCTCGCGTACGGAATATCGCTTCTCGTAGGAATACCCTGCGTGTCACCAACTGTGGCTGCAGCGGTCTGGGCGTTCCGCCTTGACGATGCTTGCGGGCCGGATATCCTGTCTGAGAACGCTTGCGTAATGATGAGAAAGCGTCGATGTTCTGCTATGTCATCGCGCGAGAAGAAGCTGTATGTTGGGGAACCAGTGTGGGGGCGACCGTAAAATGGCGCTATGCGCAGGTCTGTAAAATTTATTTGAAATAAGACGTTCGCGCTTTGGCCGCTAGGCCGAGCCAGGGCGCGAACGTCTGAGTCATGCAATTGTGTATGCATAATTCAACGTTCGGCATCTTACCTTTTTTTTTTTTCATGTCGCGGGGCACCCCCGATATTATGTTAAGGTTCGCCTGTGTGCTTCTTTCTGAGCCGTGTTTCATATCGCATTGCTGAGCTCACGAGCTCTTCAGCCTCATAAGAGCAACGGCTCTGTGTCTGAACGACGCACCTGCACGGTGCGTCGTCGCAACACTCTTTCAGAGGCAGGCCTCTACACACCAAAGAGATCAGTCGAAAGCGAACGGTCAGCTACCCCAAGAATTCAGGCATCGCCAACCGTACAAAGTACACAAGACCAGCGGACGAACGCTAACGCGTACGTAGTGCGTCAATCATAACCGAAAAGTTAGAGGTACTACGAAGTGGTCTGGAGCCTTGGGTATGTCAATCCGCGGGACATATCGCCGAAGTATAATACTATATGCTAGAATGTGATCGATCTGTGCGGTATCTTGTCGCTCTTGCTCGCGGCTTGAAACAGCGGAAATTAAAAATTCGCTCTCAACAATTTTGAGCGAGGGCCACCACTGGAATATCTGGCGCTGCATGCAGTCGTTCTTGCGTAGAAGGTTGGATCACGTGACACGTCGCTTTGACACGGCGAGAACGCGCGCGGTGCTTTCACCCCGCGATTTAGGAGCTCTATTTTATTTTGGTTGTTTACAAACATTGTCCTTTGTCTTATAGTACTGACTGCTCTATTAGAATAGAAAGAAGTTTCCTCGGTCCTGTCTAGATGCTCTTTGATATGCTCATCGTAGAACATACTTGGAATATATTCAGCCAAGGCCGGAATTCGTTCACGTTTTGTCGGATTGTTCGTTTAATGTGGACCTCACCTATGTGAAAGTAAACTGCTGAGATAATTTTTCGACAGACTGAATCGGTAAAAATTACTAGAAATTTTGTAATCAGTAAGTTAACTTATCAAAGATTGTCAGCGTTCAAGACGAGGCTGGGTTACAATTGGTAATAACGTTTGCCATTGTGAAAAAAGAATAATAATAATTTACTTTCTTTTAATCAGCGGTGCAAATAAAGACAGCCTTGGCTACTTACACATTGTAAATAGGAAATAAAATTGCGTAAGCTGTACATTAGAAAACAAACATTATGACCACTACACACATCACTTCGTCGTATCATGCTTTTTTCTCTTCTTTCTTCCCCTTCGAGAGTCTGCTAGGCTAAAAAGAGAAAAATTACAGCAAGTTCCATCGCCCGCGTTGTTTTACGCTGCGCATGCAAAGAAAACACGACGACGCGGCACGAAGGCGCTTTTATGCAGGTCAATAAAGGCGCGCGCGTTGATCTGAGTGGCCTTGCATTGTACGCGAGCAACAACATTTAAGAAAGCCGTTGCAGAGATTTATCCAACAACGATATTGCTGATAAGCGAAGTGGGGAAGATGCTTGCAGCATAGAGTTACGTAGACAATGGAGGCGCATTTTATGGTGTACGGGCCAGATTACGATCGCACTGAACCGAACGATGCGATACAGGTGTGGGCACACGTTGTGCGCGTAGAAGTAAAAAAAAAAAAGAATATAACAGAATAAATAACATAAACGTACCAATAAATTCCCAGCATCTACGACAAGATCGCTTCACGTGTTCAAACCATCTAAAGGCCGTAGATTTACGAGATACGTCGTTGTGCGCATTCGCTTGACTGGGCGCGTTAGTCGCGCATATCTGGCTCGATGTGTTTGACTTATTCGCTCTCGCGAATACAACTTATTTCGTTCGTTCATATATGGGCGCGTTTTAAAATTTGCTACCGGGGTTTAACGATAGTTGAGCTTCCGTTGTAATGCTTTCTATTTCTGCGATAGTACGTAAAGCGACATCTAGGACTATATTGGCACGGAGAAACACGGGATATTCTTGAACAGCGTTTAAAACTTCAAAATCGAAGCAGAGAACGAGCGTTTTTGCGTAAATTTACTACGACCAATCCAAATTGCGCGGCAGTGCGGCGAAACGCAAAGCACGGGACGGCGCTGAAGCAGGCGCTCCGGCACGTGATGTCCTCACGCACGTGACGTCAGCGCCACGGTATGTTCCCGCGCAATAAACAGCCTCGCAGGCTGTAGCGACGTCCTGTTCAAACATACGCAGTCTGCACCATCA
Organism: Dermacentor variabilis; assembly: GCF_050947875.1. Taxonomy (NCBI): domain Eukaryota; kingdom Metazoa; phylum Arthropoda; class Arachnida; order Ixodida; family Ixodidae; genus Dermacentor; species Dermacentor variabilis. The sequence continues at coordinate 72,919,722 of NC_134571.1, read as the reverse complement.
ATCATTGCGCGTCTCTCCGGTTTATTCTTACGTCTCCTTTTTATTTCCCTCCCAGGCATCGCTGCTGCTTCCTCTTTTAGCAGTCATTTATCTCAATTTTTTTGCATTTGTCAGCGCTCGACGCGTTTATAGTTTTACATGCGATGAGGCAGTTAATCCACCCGTCTGTCTCACGAGGACACTTTCTTACTCAGCTGGTTATTACATATTCATCTTGTTACTTGTACAGCGCTCATGGAAAAAAAAAAGAATATCGGGGACAACAGAAACGCAAGTATACGTGCTGCGTGAGTGACAAAAATTTCGCCTTGTCCCGGTGTTCCACTTCGTTGGTGGCGGGCGTCTAGTCTCCACGGACGCGGTGGCATCCTGCCGACCATCGAATGCGAGGAGTGTATCCCGTTGGTTGGACGAGGCGGGCCTGTCTTTAGATTCGTGCTGGGCCACTCGGAACTGATGCAAACGCACTGATCTCGTCCATACGCGTGTGCCAGAGGCTTGAAAGAAGGTGTGATGCGCTCCATATACCTCGACAAGAAGGAGTAGTTAGCGGGAACGCCACGGGAGGATGCAGCGGTTGGTAAACTTGTTAATTAATTATGGGGTTTTACGTGCCAAAACCACTTTCTGATTATGAGGCACGCCGTAGTGGGGGTCTCCGGAAATTTCGACCACCTGGGGTTCTTTAACGTGCACCTAAATCTAAGTACACGGGTGTTTTCGCATTTCGCCCCCATCGAAATGCGGCCGCCGTGGCCGAGATTCGATCCCGCGACCTCGTGCTCAGCAGCCCAACACCATAGCCACTGAGCAACCACGGCGGGTAGTAAACTTGTTGTATAGGTGGTACAGTGAAAGGCAGACGGTATATTCCATTGGTGAGTTGAGATCGCTTCGGCAGTGCTACCAAATGTCGTATAAGACACTAAAATTTACTGTGAACATGATCGTGCTCCAATGGCTACAATGATGATATTACCGCCACTATAGGCCCGTTCATTCTCATTATACAGCTTCAAACCAATCTTTCAGGACGTTCGCGGCTCTCGAATATGCCAAGAGAAAGCTTTGCTGTTTCAAGTCGCCAACGATGTGCCTCTGCGCCTTGTTGGTGTCCGACTAAGCCTACTTTGGATTTCTTTGGTCGCGTCCCCATGGTCAATAACGCGTGCGTGTTAAGAGTTAAGAGCGATGATCTTGGCCATGAGAGTAAAGGGACGGGCATACTTCCGCGACTTCACTTGGGTATACGATAGCGTTGGTATGCAGGAGGATGACAAACGCACTGACTGAGATTATCATGTCTGAGCTTCTTTTGATGTTATGGGCGTTTCTTCTAATGACAGTTTCTCTTCTAGCGGCCTTCTTTTGTTAAGGAAATGTAATAATGTTGATGATGATTGATTTACTAATACTTGTGACAGACGCCACGAAACCTGGACGATCCGCGATTGAGAACGCTATAGCTTTAAAAGGAAAGATGCGATCACGACTTCGCTGCAGCTCCTCTCGTGCACCGACATTCCTTCAGAGACGCGACACAGCCCCGGCACGGTTGGCGCTTTGATCGCATTTCCTCCGGAGCCACGACATATTCCTTCACGCTGCCGATTTCCGCAGCCGCACTTTTCTTTCAGAGCTCTATGCAGAATAGCGCGTTCAATCGCGGAAAGTGAAATCACGCACCTCCCGTGGAAACTCGGGTCACGCATTCGCTGCACCACGCACGACTTTCTCCGCGTTTCCCGCTCCGCGGTCGCGTACAAATGCTTTTCTCGGGTTTCCCTTCGCATTCACATTCCTCTATTTCGTGTTCCTGTTTTCTTTTTTCTTTCCTTTCCCGTTCTTTATTCCTTCAGCCTAAATTTTCTCTTTCTGATTCTTTTTTCTTCTCTTTCGCGCTACGACCGCTCCACGTAGATTTCTCACTAATTCTCGATGTGATCAAGTCGATTGCAACGCGACTATTCCGCGGATTCTCAGCCGGCGCCAAGAACATTGTTCGGAGATCACGATCTCAAGCGCCAGCCCGCGCACAAGAAGAAAGAAATGAAAGAACCAATCGGCGTTCCATCGCTCGATTGGTGTACGCCCCCTACCCACCCCGTCGTTCAACAATGCACGCGCATACATATACGATCACCGTCCGCGCTCGGACTCATTGCATTGACCCCCTGATGATGACCACTCGCCCGCAACCTGCAGCCTCTGCAGAGGGTTTCTCAAGCAAAACCGCGCGTATACTGCAGTCTCCCTGTTCCCGACGGCCTACAAGAGCGTGCGGAAAGTGAATTCACGCGCGCCGCGACTGCGTGGAAACGCTGTGCACGCTTTACACTCGTGCACGCTCACGCACGACTTTCGGCGCGCTGTAGGTGCGTGCCCGCGAATGCCGCACGCACATCGGCACAACCGACGCCGCTGTGCTTCATGGCCAGACGCTTTCGCTCATGCGAACGCAAAGCTCGACTCGGCTTAAGGCCAGCGGCGGCAACAGCAGATTGCGAATTGGGCTGTGGAAGAAAGTGGAACGTGCGTGTGTTGCGGGGAGACGGGAACGAAATAACGCTCCATCTCTGTGGAATATAGAAGAGGAATTGAAGCTTCCGCCAGCTAACGTTTATCTCAGCTTTCTTTCCTTTTTTCAACGCATGCACGGAACGTTAAAGTTTGGATTACACGTGTCGTAGGTCTTTTTTTCGAGACGCGGGAGACTCCGGAAGCGGTTAGGAACTGAAAGACGGGAAGAGGAAGCGAGGGCGTAAGTTGCGTATGAATATATGGTAGCTGGCTGTCAAGAAGTAAAACGGCTTACGTTTGTATTTCCCGTCTACTCTCACGATATATGGGGCAATATTCATGGACCGACCATAGGTGGGTCCATGCTGTGTGAGCACTATATATACTTCATTTCGTTATTCATAAAATCAGGAGATTGTGCATTCAAGAAATCCGTTGAACTGAAGCTTTGCAAAATTTGAACGATGACTTGAACGATACAAGCAGCGCAACAGGGTACAGTTAACGAGCCACAGTGCCCATATCGTCCGCTCCGCTGTCTTCTTTGTTTCGTTGGAGTTCGAGTTACACAAACTAGATTAATTCGCCACCTTCTTTGATCGGAAGCTTTGTAAGGAATCAGGTGCAGGCGTCGTTGGAAACACGTGATCATTGTGTCATTGTGCGACGTCTTTCTAACAGTTCCAACGTGAGCTTTGTCGTAGAGTGAAATACAGTGCTAACACTCGGCTATACGAGTTATATACCTAACCAAAAGGAACTCAAATGTTTGTTCAGCATGGCGAAAGGAAATCACGTTTGTCGCATAGTTTAGGATTCAATGGAAGTTAGTTTGGTAACATTTCATGACAGAAGGGAAACGAATAGTTCAAGCTCAAGTTCCAAGTTTGTTCATCAACGATGTCAGTTTTTACAAAGAATTGTATGCAAAATTAGCACTACACAGGGAGTCCCAAAGTTAAAAACTGTCAGGGGGACTCCCATACATGAACAAAATGAAAAAAAAACGAGATACAGATCAAGCATTGATTACGGTGGCTTTACAGACAATTTGATAAAATAAGAAGCAGCGCGAAAAAACAAGAAAATATAAAACTGTTTAGTAAGACAAAAATTGCGAAGAAAACTTCTGTAGTCAACAAGCAATGAGAATTTACAATACAATAAAAATAGGAGTAATATAACATGTATTATAATATCTAAGTCCATTATGATTACAATCACAAAAGTCAGTGGTTAGGATGAAGAGAGTGGCTGCATAAAGTATTGCTTAACTTGATTCTTGAATATATGCTCTGTGGGGGATGATTTAATAGCATGTGGAATAGAATTCCATAGTTTTATTCCCGCAAATGTGGTAGTGAACTTACCATAGTTTGTGCGCACTTTAGGTAAAAGACGATTATCGAGTTCAGAGAACCTAGTAGTGTCAGTATTTACAAAAGTTTCAATAACAAAGCCACCTATGTGTGCAATATTACGAAATAACTTATAGATCACGATTATCAACTTTAACTGAAAGAGCTGATGAAGTGGATGAATGTTTAATTTGCAATAAAGTGGCGTTGCATTCGATAGGAAATGGCTGAAAGTCATGGGGCGAATCGCCTGATTCTACAGGCGTTGAAGATGGCTGAGGTGAGCGAGGTATGTGTTTCCCAAGGCTGATATGCAGTAAGATAAATGGCTGTGAATGTGTGCATGGTAAAGGGAATGGATAATGTGTGGCTGAAAATATGAGCGGGTTTTGACCGTTCAATAACACAGTTCGATAATTCAAGAGACGCGATGCGCGCACTGGCTACTTGATCAGCACCCTTCGCTGCTCACGGCCGACGGCTCACGGTCACATTTGACGAGTTTAACGGTTCCCTTACCTTGTTCGCAGCTGTCTAGCTGCAGCTGCGCATTTGACAGTGAACCCGCGCAAGTCCAAAAACGTCCATGTTTTTTTGCTTATTCGGTGAGCACATTCCTTCAGTTCCCTTATACGCCGGACTTACGCCACCTTCGCCTGTCATGGCTCCGCACACATCAGGGCTTTCGCTTTATCGAAAGTCGAAGCGTAGCGCGCGTCCTTTACAAGACGTGACACAGAATGTTAACGACCGGCTCGAATGCGCCTCAAGGCGATGTGGCCGCTCGCATGCAGGTAGGTCTCCTGTCCCGTACACCAGTTCTGTCCGCGGCGACGTAATCGCCGTCTCGACAATCGCGTCCGACAGGCCTGACAAACCTCTTTCCGGCTCATTGGCTCTATCGCCACCGGGAGCGATTTTCTGTGAACATGCCAACAACTATTGCCCCTCCTTTTTCTTTATTTTGAGTGTTTGTCGCTGTTCTTGTTGCGACCGGTGCTGCGTTTCGCGGCAAGAGCTGAGCGGTGATGTCAGCGCACTGCCCAGGTGCGTACAAACGTGCTAGCGCCACCAACCTCAATCACGTTTACCTCATGTACTGGCACATTAAAAAAATTGAAAAACTCGTTTTTTGCTCAAATAAACGGGTTAGAGGTTGAATGCAGCATCTTCATGTACGGCGACAAAGTGACCATTTCCTCATGCTCGTTTGGTAAACGCCAAAATTTTTCTGGACCGCACAGAAGAGAAAACGGCGAAACGTCGCATGCAAGGTTGTCATGGTGATGCTGCGGCCTGGATTTTCACGTTAAATCGCGGTATTTGGAACGCACATTACAATTGTTTTGCGTAGTCTGTGAATGTAGGATGGTCTAGATTGAACTCGTGCTAATTTTCTCTAAACGTGACGCTAAGAATGTGATTGAACCACTTCCGTGCAGTTCCGTTAGGCCACGCTTCCATTAGGCCACGCGTGCTCGTGGGCACTCTATCTCGGACCCAGCAACAGCCACCATGGTATCGACTTGCAGAGAAAATCCGGCTGTTTGCGCGCTCTACACAGCAGTGGACGGCACTGTACAGTGCCGTCCACTGTTGACGCTGTAATTGGCGGCTCTCAATTTGCTGGCACTCTATGGTTGCAAGTGCTTATACCAAGCTATGTCAGTTCACTGCCCAGGTGTGTAGAAAAGTGCGAACGCCACCAACCTCAAGTCATCTCCTGCGAAGCTAGCCATTACCAGAGGGGAGATTTTGCTTTGAAAAGTTGTAGGTTCCCTTCAATAGTGGGCCACACTGTAACGTTTCCTTGGGTCACTTGTAGCTCCGTTAAAGCGCTGTCTGTTCATCAATATCAAGCTCTATCGAGCGCCAGAGTGCGCCTCGTACAGCTGCCGTTCCTGTTGACTGCTCATACGACGTTTGCTGGAAGAGAGCTGGGCGTCGGGAAAAGGAGTTGACAACGGTTGTTAGCGTTGTGAAAGGAAAAAAAAAAATAACCGTATAGGGCGTCAATCTGCGTGACTGGGCGTGCGTATACACAGGCAGCTCGAGAGAAAGAGAGCAACAACAACAACAACAACAAAAAGAAGCTCGAAGTCCGCGCGCATGGAATGTTTCGGCGGAGACAAAGCAACGGCACGCCCGGTCTGGTGAGAGAAAGGCGAAGCGACACTGCATACCGCCCGCTCGAGGCTCGCCCGAAGCAGAGGCGTGTATGCGCCTGGACCGGGCACGCAGGTATGCGCGCTCCGCTGGTCTTTCGTGAGCGAAGCGAGCACAGCCCGCGCTTCGAAAAGAGAAAAGCCGCTTTGCGTGCTTTCCCTCGCTCGCGTTTTAAGCTCGGTCTCTCCGTTCTCCTTTTTATATTCTTCGTTCCTCTCCTCGCTACGGACGACCAAGAGCACGCGGAGTTTCTTTTGTTGCGCGACGCGCTTATCGGGTCGTGCGTCGCATGCGACGCAACAGGAGCAAGAAGAAGCCACCGGCGAGAGGCAAAACGAAGTCAGTCACCCCGTCTCGGCCCGTGAGAGCGCGCTGGGCGTCTCGACGTCGCCGCAGCCTTGGAACCGAGCGGAACGTCGACTCGTGGTCCGCTCCGCGCTGTTGTGTTAACGCGACGACGGGAACGAGCGCGAAGCAGCAGTCAGCCGCTTGCGTGCCTTGGCGGGGCTGTCTGGCTTTCAGGACTGCCGACTGCATCTCGCACCTTTTGTTGCCTCAGCTCTGTATATACCATTCTCTTTGCGCAGAGCCGCTGCTCGTCGCCACAATGCTCACGCGCGCGACGAGACGCGCTCATCTGCTGACAATACAAAACCGTGCGAACCGTCCCGTGCGCTAAACTTCGTGAGAACCCTTCTCAGGCGGGCCCGTATTGCGACGCGAAGTTCAGGGCGGCAACCCGTAAGAAGGCTCGTCTCTGCAGGAATACCCGTACCAATACTGCACATCAGTTAGATAAACGTGGTTCTTGCGCCGAAAGATGACGCAGTGATTGATGTCTTAAATCGTTCCGTGAATGGGTTGCTCGATGTAACGAAGGAAGCTGAACGGAGAAGGCCGTCTTGGTGCGTTCGTCCTAGCACCCGGATATTTACTTGTTTGGCACCATGTGTCTCAGCTGTCACGACGAAAAACGTTTTTTTTTTCTTCCACAATTATGCTAAACAGTGCGGCATAGAGGCGGCGTTCCTTTGGTGTCAGAACCGCATGTGAGCCGATCATCTCGATTTCAGTCTTACTGCATTCCTTGCGCTTGCTGTGCCTAACTACCTTATAGGTGAACTGCTTGCAATCAATTGAAATTCGAATTTTTGGTCATATCTGGACATGCGCAAAGTGAAACAAAAATGGCATTCTGAAATGCCTGTTTTCTTCGACCAATTATCTTCGAGAAAGCTTCTCGCGAAGTGACATGCACATTGGAAGCAACCATGATGAAGTGTGGCGAAATCCGCGCACTGCAAATTTCTTGCACGGGCTGAAGCGTTTAAATGGCGCGCACGCACAGACCCTCGTGCCATTTCTTGCTCTATAGCAATGTCGGTATGAAACTACACGCTTGCCACGGACACGTCACCGCGCATGCGCTTCAGATCCACAGAACGTATACCGTGATGCACGGCGGCAACGTGGGTTGATGCTCGAGGCGGGAAGTACAGGCTTTCCCAACCTTCGACCGCGACACCGTTTCTTCTTTTTTCTTTTCTTCCAGTCTGGTATAAGAGAGACGCTATGCCAAAACAATGCATCATACCTTGCTCCACGCGCGAGGCGATACGTTACGCAACGGGCACAATACTCGATACGAAGCCATTGTTCGATGCGAAGAGAGACGTCGGTAGAATGCATGCACAAAGCGCCGACCGGCTGATCGGGAAGAGAGCTGAGGCAGGAAATGCCTGTGACGTGCCGACTTCCTCGTGCGCGGAAGTCCGCCTTCGAGCGCCGTCCAGGAGCTTGTAAAGGGTGTTTCCCCGCTACGCGTACGTACTTCATGCCATATTCGATTCCCGAGGACAATGGAGAGACCCTGTCCGTGTTCGCCGCGCGCGCTTTTATGTGGTACCTTATTAGGAGTGACTGTTTCCTGCTCCAGACACCGTCGATGGCGCCATTTTGCTTGTCAGCGCACGGCTGTGGGCCCGCGCATGCGCCGTGTGTGAGTGCGCGCGTCAATCTGAACCAGTTAGCCAACGAGCGCGTATTGCGTACGTACGTGCGAGCGGGGAGGCGCTGGCGTTTGAGATTCTGACTTTTCTTTTGACTAAGATAGGTCCTCCTATCGAAACGTTGGCGAGCCTTTCGGAGGCACCTTATCTCTGTTTATAACCTTCATACCGCATTGGCTTTTCCTTAGTATGGCAAACGGTGAGATGACTAACCGTGTAAATTTTAGTGGGTATTGAGGACAGCGCGGACAAGCGCCAACGGAGAAGGAAAATGAGCACGGGGACACGTAGCGCTGCGGGTAGGAGAGTTACCCTGCTGTAAGTATTGAGCTTCGGACAGGGTAACTAATAAAGGAAAGTATACATTAGAGCGTGACAGAAGAAATGGTAATTAAAGGCGATGAGTGGTAAAAGCAGGTTAGAGTATTGGTGATTTGAAGGCAGAGAACGCAAAGTATGAAAATACATTAGTTCTTACGGCAGTAAACTTCTGTAAAGTTCGATGGTTTACCAGAACTATATGTGGTTCCCATAAGGACTGTTAATAAGCGCCGAAGGCGGGTAACAATAGCGAGCGCGCTGACACCATCCACCACCACTTTTCAAACGGTATGATCGTAGTATCCATCCACAACACAGAACTCGACCTAAAGGCAGCCATTTAAAGAAACCTGTGTACGTATTCTGTATGTATTACCAATACAAATTACAGTAAAGAAACACAGCCGCGGAAAAGGCTCAACGTCGGCTCCGTCAGGTCTCTGAGATTATCCAACACGGTCCGCGGGGCATCAGTTCCTGCAGAATATAACGCAGAGCAGCAACTCGAAGATGTGAAACGACAGGGCAAAATTCGCTGGTCAACCCGCCGCCGTTGCTGCTTTTTTGGGGCCCCAAACAACAAGAGGTCCAAATTCGCTATGTTCGAGAAATCTGTGTAAAACGTGCGCGTGTGGTTTCGACACACATACAAGATGCAGCAACGTCGTTATTGTCTGAATTAACAACATGCGTTTCCTTTATTGTGATGTGGTTCGGAAAATCGCCTGCTTGGTTGCCTTGCTGAGCGAGCCAATTAGATTTATCAGCACCGCGCGCAACGCTCACACTGCTCTAGTTCCGTTCGATTTATTGATTTGCTTACAGTGGATTGGAAGCGTCAGAAAAAATGTACAATACGTCGCCATCTTTCGCGCGCCGTTAAATGCTGTAGCTCTTTGCTCCGTGTGCCCACATGCATACATACCCAACGGTGACGACGAGACGCGAACCTTGTGCGGCGCGCATTTCGGCACGCCGGAGAAAGCGTATGCGTTACACGCTGGAATTTTTCATTTTTCTTTTCGGGAGAGATTAGGCGCGCGTGCACCATATCGTGAAATCGACCTACTGACGAACTCTCTGCCGAACACCTCGATTCGAAAAAAAAAGAAGAAACCAATTGAAGAAACGAATAAACCAATGTCGCGTGGGTGAAAGAAAAACAAAATAGGTTGCAAGGACATATACACACTCGGTGCCCGCTTCGATCGCTGTGTATACAGTAGCAGCAGCGGCCGTACTCTGCGGAGCTGCTTCGTTCTTGGAGACACGCGCCAGTTAATTAATCTCGGCCCTCATTGATCGTCCCGATCGGATTTAAACGGGCACGAGTGCGCGCGCTCTCGCTTCCGTTAAATATTCAAAAGGGAGTCTCTATCGCTCGTTAGCGGGTCCAACTGAAATGCGCGTTCTCCGCAATGAGCGCCCACAGTATATCGCCCTTGTTATGCGGGGGGCTTCCGGCTAAAGCGTAAGTCGCTCGGGCAGGTATATGGATTCGTTTGTTTTTCTTCAGCGCGGACTAGATCCGCACATTTATTTCCATTTTCTCGCTTTCCATATCTCTTTCGCTGTTCGCCTTCTTTCTTTCTTTCTTTCTTTTTGGCCACTCTGTACTTTGCCTCAGTCGGCCCAGGCGCAAAAGACGCAGAGGTGTTCTGTATACGTTACCTGGCCCGGCTGTCAACGTAGGAGAACGGTTAGATCGATAAAGTCCGCAGGAAAGTTTGTTGCAAGGCTGTGCGACACCGCGGACGCCGCGTGCATCGGAAATTGGAGCGCGTGATCGATTGTCCACGGACCGCCTAGCGGATTTAAATTGCTTGAGCGGCCAAAGAGGAAGCTTGTTTACTCTTTTCTGTATATTTTCGACCGCACTTTTTCGTTCCTTTTTTGTTTGCCTTGCGTCTTACTAGGGTGTTAGTAAAGATGCGTCTTGCATGCATCTCCTATTCCCGACTGCCTCGCTGGGGTGACAGAAGATTCACCTGCGAGATTGCCTCGTCGACTCTGTCTTCCGTCGAGCGCATGCCGACAGCTCAATTCTCGCGAAGCTCTCGAAGGTCTCGCCGATCGCGCAGCTGGTTTTCCCGCTCGAGATGGCCGTTAAGGTAGATTTACTGTCTTGGCAACGGCGCGTGCAGCGCGAGCTGGCGTAGCGAGTCGGCACGTAGCCGGAACTTGCAGGAAGCAGCAAAGTTGCGTTTGCCTCGACTGATACTTAACCGAGTCGCCGAACGTGAATGAGCTTAGCATCCTGCTTTTCTGCACTCAATGGTTGCCGCAATTACTTGACATTATGGTACAATGACGGTACGGAAATATATATATATATATATATATATATATATATATATATATATATATATATATATATATATATGCTAGGTTTCCATATATATGTATTAAGTGACCATGAAAGAAAGAAAGCAAGGAAGAACCGCTTCCTTAATTTCCCGCAGTGTGTAATTTCATTCAAGCAAAAAAATATTTCCCGTGTTAATTTCTACTTTCTTTAGTATCATCATCATCATCATCATCATCATCATCAGCCTGGTTACGCCCACTGCAGGGCAAAGGCCTCTCCCATACTTCTCCAACTACCCCGGTAATGTACTAATTGTGGCCGTGTTGTCCCTGCAAACTTCTTAATCTCATCTGCCCACCTAACTTTCTGCCGCCCCCTGCTACGCTTCCCTTCCCTTGGAATCCAGTCCGTAACCCTTAATGACCATCGGTTATCTTCCCTCCTCATTACATGTCCTGCCCATGCCCATTTCTTTTTCACGATTTCAACTAAGATGTCATTAACTCGCGTTTGTTCCCTCACCCAATCTGCTCTTTTCTTATCCCTTAACGTTACACCTATCATTCTTCTTTCCATAGCTCGTTGCGTCGTCCTCAATTTGAGTAGAACCCTTTTCGTAAGCCTCCAGGTTTCTGCCCCGTAGGTGAGTACTGGTAAGACACAGCTATTATTATATACTTTTCTCTTGAGGGATATTGGCAACCTACTGTTCATGATCTGAGAATGCCTGCCAAACGTATCCCAGCCCATTCTTATTCTTCTGATTATTTCCGTCTCATGATCCGGATCCACGGTCACTACCTGCCCTAAGTAGATGTATTCCCTTACCACTTGCAGTGCCTCGCTACCTATCGTAAACTGCTGTTCTCTTCCCGAGACTGCTAAACATTACTTTAGTTTTCTGCATATTAATTTTTAGACCCACTCTCCTGCTTTGCCTCTCCAGGTCAGTGAGCATGCATTGCCATTGGTTCCCTGAGTTACAAGCAAGGCAATATCATCAGCGAATAGCAGGTTATTAAGGTTTTCTCCATTAACTCTTATCCCAAATTCTTCCCAATCCAGGTCTCTGAATACCTCCTGTAAGGACGCTGTGAATAGCATTGGAGAGATCGTATCTCCCTGTCTGACGCCTTTCTTTATTGGGATTTTGTTCCTTTCTTTATGGAGGACTACGGTCGCTCTGGAGCCGCTATAGATATATTTCAGTATTTTTACATACAGCTAATCTACACCCTGATTCCGTAATACCTTCATAACTTCTGAGGTTTCGACTGAATCAAACGCTTTCTCGTAATCAATGAAAGCTATATATAAGGGTTGGTTATATTCCGCGCATTTCTCTATCACCTGATTGGTAGTGTGAATATGGTCTATTGTTGAGTAGCCTTTACGAAATCCTGCCTGGTCCTTTGGCTGACAGAAGTCTAAGGTGTTCCTGATTCTATTTGCGATTACCTTAGTAAATATTTTGTAGGCAACGGACAGTAAACTGATTGGTCTATAATTTTTCAAGTCTTTGGCGTCCCCTGTCTAATGGATTAGGATTATGTTAGCGTTCTTTCAAGGTTCCGGTACACTCGAGGTCATGAGGCATAGCGTATACAGGGTGGCCAGTTTTTCTAGAACAAACTGCCCACCATCCTTCAACAAATCTGCTGTTACCTGATCCTCCCCAGCTTCCTTCCCCATTTGCATAGCTCTCAAGGCTTTCATTACTTCTTCTGGCGTTACTTGTGGGATTTCAAATTCCTCTAGACTATTCTCTCTTTCATTATCGCCGTGGGTGCCACTGGTACTGTATAAATCTCTATAGAACTCCTCAGCCACTGGAACTATCTCATCCATATTAGTAATGATATTTCCGGCTTTGTCTCTTAACGCATACATCTGATTCTTGCCTATTCCTAGTTTCTTCGCCACTGCTTTTAGGCTTCCTCCGTTCCTGAGAGCATGTCAATTCTATCCATATTATACTTCCTTATGTCAGCTGTCTTACGCTTGTTGATGAACTTGAAAAGTTCTGCCAGTTCTATTCTAGTTTTAGAGTTAGAGGCTTGCATACATTGGCGTTTCTTGATCAGATCTTTCGTCTCCTGCGATATCTTACTTGCGTCCTGTCTAACGGAGTTACCACCGACTTCTGTTGCGCACTCCTTAAGGATGCCCATAAGATTGTCGTTCATTGCTTCAACACTAAGGTCCTCTTCCTGAGTTAAAGCCGAATACCTGTTCTGTAGCTTGATCCGGAATTCCTCTAGTTTCCCTCTTACCGCTAACTCATTGATTGGCTTCTTATGTACCAGTTTCTTCCGTTCCCTCTTCAAGTCAAGGCTAATCCTAGATCTTACCATCCTATGGTCACTGCAGCGCACCTTGCTGAGCACGTCCACATCGTGTATGATGCCAGGGTTAGCGCAGAGTATAAAGTCTATTTCATTTCTAGTCTCGCCATTCGGGCTCCTCCACGTCCACTTTCGACTATCCCGAGAGGGTATTCATTATCCGCATATTATTCTGTCTTCAAACTCTACTAATAACTCTCCCCTGCTATTCCTAGACCCTATGCCAGATTCCCCCACTGACTTGTCTCCAGCCTGCTTCTTGCCTACCCTGGCATTGAAGTCGCTCATCAGTATAGTGTATTATGTTTTGACTTTACCCATCGCCGGTTCCACGTCTTCATAGAAGCTTTCGACTTTATGGTCATCATGACTAGATGTAGAGGCGTAGGCCTGTACGACCTTCAATTTGTACCTTTTATTAAGTTGAACAACAAGACCTGCCACCCTCTCGTTAATGCTATAGAATTCCTCTATGTTACCAGCTATATCCTTATTAATCAGGAATCCGACTCCTAGTTCTCGTCTCTCCGCTAAGCCCCAGTAGCACAGGACGTGCCCGCTTTTTAGCACTTGATATGCTTCTTTTGTTCTCCTAACTTCACTGAACCCTATTATATACCATTTACTGCCCTCTAATTGCTCCAATAGCGCTGCTAGACTCACCTCGCTAGATAACGTTCTAGCGTTACGCGTTGCCAGGTTCAGATTCCAATGGCGGCCTGTCCGGATCCAGGGATTCTTAGCACCGTATTATATTTCTACCTAATTATTTTCCGTAGAAATTGTTCAATAAACTTTAGTTCTGTTCTATATTTTTACGGGTTCGCGTTAGGAGTGTCAAAGTAGAAGAAAGTGTGTGTGTGCATATATATATATATATATATGTATATATATGTATATAATATTTGGGGTTTTACGTGCCGAAACCACTTTCTGATTATGAGGCACGCCGTAGTGGAGGACTCCGGAAATTTTGACTACCTGGGGTTCTTTAACGTGCACCTAAATCTAAGCACACGGGTGTTTTCGCATTTCGCCCCCATCGAAAATGCGGCCGGCCGGGATTCGATCCCGCGACCTCGTGCTCAGCAGCCCAACACCATAGCCACTCAGCAACCACGGCACTATATGCATATATATGCATGCCCTGAGCCGCCACACCACCGTTCCAGCGTACGATAATGTCAGCGTACGATGCCGTGAAAGAAAGTTCACGAGGGTTGCAACGTGGGCTTGTTGGTAACGCATCTTGAATAGGTGTACGGTAGCGCGATTAAAAGACAGGACAAAGTGTGTGTGTCCCTGTGTGTTTTCCTTTGTCCCGTATTTTAATTGCGTTGCCGTAAACTTATTGGTGAAAGAAAGGCATATTCAAGGTGAAACTTCAGGACGGCGAAAGGTTTCTTGACAAACAGCTGCTGCTTGTTGTTCTGCTACTTCATGGCAACCCGCCTTGGTTACTTAGTGGCTTTGGTGTTGCGCTGCTAAGCACGAGGTCGCAGGATCGAATCCCGACTACGGCGGCCGCATTTAGATGAGGGCGAAATGCGAAAACCTCCGTGTATTTAGATTTAGGTTCACGTTAAAGAACCCGAGGCGGTCAAAATTAATCCGGATTAATCAGGCGTGCCTCCTAATCGATCGTGGTTTTGGCACGTAAAACCCCGTAATTATTCATTTTCCTCCTTGCATAAAAGCAAAATGAAGACCATGCAGCCATGCTAGTATGATTGCGTCCGTCGGCAATTTAAAAAGAAAACGTAAAAGAAAACGCCTTACTAATAGACGAACTGCTAGCGAGGGGCGAAACGAGTTCGAGCGTCCTTTATTATCGCGCACGCGCAAGCCTTGGAGAGGAATGGAGATTATCATACATTTGCCTGGCTGACCCTTAGGAAAGTTTGAAGGTCAGCTATACCCCCCCGGCGGCAGTCCTCACGGGCCTTCGCTATCAGTGACCCGGCCGTTGATTCGAGAAGGAGATAATTTGATAGCCCGGCTCGGCCGCACAAGGAGGGCAACGCGAGGTGGCCCGATTCCTAGAATTCGGAGCCGACGGTGGACGCAATGTAGGAGACGGTCCCTACATCACGCCTCGTCTTCGTGTCCACGCACGCGGCCACCTAGCAAGCACGGTTGACGCGCCACCACACGCTGTAGCCGAGCTGCCGCCCAGGACTGCATCCCCGTTCGCCCTCATCTGCTTCATTTCTCACTGCACCCGCGCCTCCCAGCAGTCGCGAGCTGCTGTCTTCTCAACTGCTCTGCATGGGAATTCCTGAGCACACCGGCGTTGCTCCCTTTTTCACGGGGGCGTATACCTTTCACGAAAGCGCGCGACAGTTCGCTCATTATTTCCCCCCTCTCGCCGTCTATAGTTTCGGCTGATCACGTATCTGGGTTGGAGAGGGAGGGGATTACTTCGCCTTATACGGTGTCAGACCACTTCGACATGCGAGACGCATGTTTGGTCTTTAGTTTTTTTTTACGCGTAGAGGCTCCCATGGAGATACGCGTCCCATGCATGCCCTCCCTCCACACGCGGAGAGACGGTCGCCACCGACGTCGCGCGGTTTCCTGCAGAGTATATCCGCGGTGTACTCAGTGAAAGCGTCTCGTAAACGTTCCAGTTATTCGCACTTGCATAAATTGCCTACAACAAAGAGCAGTGTAATGCCGTCCCACCTTACTAATGAGCCGAATTTTGTCGGGATCGAATATTTCTAGTGGTAAGAAGTCATACTGCACGGTTTACTCTCCTGCAGCTATTTTTCGCGTTGGAAGTTACCGGTCTACCAAAAGCAGAAGAATACGTTCAGACAGAAAGTCTGAGTGTTTGACGTCTTGGCAAGTTGTTCAGTGCGTTGGAGAAAAGGGGCGCGTTCGCTCTCGTGATGTTTTTTCACTCTGGCGTCACGTCGAGCCACCAAAATGAAGGACTTCTGTGATAGCTTGAGGAGAAGCATTTACTTATGAGGCAACTCGCAGGCGTTCCCCTTCGCCACAAACTATGTGGGGACGAGTAAGCAGGGTAAAGGCCACCAAATATATAGATTGTCCTCGCGACATACTATAACTGTAGTTGCGCTTTATTAAATTCATTACCCCGTAGTTCAGGAGTACTAACGCATATCGATTTGCTATTGTACGAGCCCACAGGTCAAGCTACATAGATCCAGTAATCGAGCAAAGCATGAATACTGGCGGTCTTTTTTTTTTTTTTACCACTCACAAACTTATCCCTGAAGCAGCGCTAACAGTTACTTAGAGATAAACTACGATACTTTGAAATTAAAGAAAGTAATAAATAAGTAAATAAATAAATAAATAACACGAAATGAAGGAATAAAGAGAGATCAGAAAGCAGAACAGTAAACAAACATTTTTATGCCGCCAAGCAAGCCGGTGACTGCAATCTGTATAGTGTAGCTACTTGCTGCCACTATACCTCTAGAAAACAAAGGACTTCCGTGTGCGTGCGCATCTGAACGGATGCTCACTCAGAATCACTCACCAATCTCTTCTCAGGCTATGCACTCACTCACACTGGTCGGCGCTCCCTCGCGTTTCCACTCACGCTCACCAGGACTCAGTCGCTCGCATTCGTATCTTTTATTCACACTCACTGGCACTCCCTCACGCTCGTACTTGCACCCTCTCCCGCTTACTGACACTCACTCACACATATTAGGCGTCCACTCACACTCGCCGACAGTAATCATACTACTCCCGTCCACTCGAAATCGCCATCATTCGTGTTCGAGTTACAGGCACTCACTCCTCTCCGTACTCGCGCCCGCCCAAACACTCCCGTTCGTATTCACGTCCACTAACACTGAACGCTCCATCTCACGCCTGCGCAATGAGCGCGGAGCCGTGTGAGTCAGCGTACCCGTGAGTGAGCATGCCGACCTATGCACACGCCTAACTGAACAGAGGTTGTCATGTTTGCGCTAGAAGACCCGCACTACGCCGTCTTTTATATCAAGACCGTATCAGTAAATCTATTTACGGCTATAGATTATCTTTGATATGGTTTTAGCTTTATTTTATTTTTTAATCTCACATGAACTGTATCCACATAGGAAGGAGTGAAAGTTCATTATGATCTAAATAGCATACAATAAACTGAATGAGCGGAACGGAAGGCAGTAAGAGATGCGGTACTATACTTCGGTTCGAAAATACCGTATAGCGTGGACACGGAAATGATGAGCAATGCATTTAAACTATTAACGCTTTACTACGTAGGTGGCCGTAAGAAAAAGAAATAACGTTGCAAAAAAATGTTCTCGAGACACAGCGGAAGCGTTTTTCCACTGCACTACACTTCGTAAGCAGCAGGTACTTTATCCGCCTATGCCGTGCGGGTCCATCTCGCGCTCTGTTAAAAGGCGCGGCCGATAGCTCCTCTCCGTGGGAAGTGCCCGAGGCGCGCGCAATTAAAGCCGATCTTCTGGTCATCTTTACAGAAGAAAGAGAGAGAGAAAGTAACCGAGAGAAAGTGTCCGGGCCAGAAGCTGCCGCCTACGTATACGAATGCGCGCGGCAGCAGCAAAAGCCATCCGTCTGGCGTATAGCCGTTATCTCAACCGGATAAGCTCGTTGTCTCCATTACACCGTCCGCGAGCCAAGCAGCAACGTATGTGCTCCTATTGACGACGAGCGAGCTCTTCTTGCTCGGGGCCCCTCCCCGCTGCCGGACACCGCCGCAGCATCGGTGGCTCGGGTAATTCGCCTATAAAGCCCGCACATGGCGCGGCGGCTACCGCGCTACCGTCGCCGGGAGCGGTGCGTGACCGCAATGGACAAACAGGGCCCACCGAACGCGGCGTGCGACGCGCCACTTAACGTCGCCCCGGCAGCGCGCCTGCTGGCTACCGCGAGGCGGTGGAGGCAGCCGCCACCAACACGCGGAGTGCAACGCGGCGATGCGCGTTGAGGTTGCAAAGCGGGGACGGCGAGTGCCGAGCAGGACCAGCTGAGTCACGTACGCCGTGGGGGCGCGCACCTGCCGGGGCCCCGGGTTTCTTCTTCTTCTTGTGAGACGCGATAACGCCTCGCCTTCCGCGAGGCTGCGTGCAAGGCACGACTGCCGTGTGCGCAACACGCACGAGAGCTCGCGCGCGGAGGCAACAGCCTGCGTGTCGAATGCGTCGGAGAAGCCCCGCGCGCGCCTTGTGCGAGACCGTGGCCAGCGACCTGCGGGTCGTGGATCTCCGGGACTTCGCCAGGCTTTCGGTGAAGATGGAGCGAACGGCGCACCTCTGATATTTTTTGTTGTAAGCGAAGTGCCTGCAAGAACAGAGGTGGCAGTGCAGCCAACGCCGAGCGCGACACGCAGCAATGCATTCGCGTCCTCACGTGTAGATGGAGAAAGATATGCCGTCGAGCGCCACTTCTCTGGAAGGGCACATGGCTTCTCTGTTTCTCCTTTCCATTTATTCGCGCTAAGGTGTGAAATGTTTTGCGTGGAAACATACTATAGGATGTTTCCACGACGGGCGTTATTAAGCACTCTCCACAATGCGTAAAGACTGTGGTATCTCAAGTTCTTAATTTTGTACCAATTTACTGCCGCCTCTTCTTGACCTGTCTTTAGCCTTACTGATGCACCGCAGTGTCCACGACTGAAGTGAGGATTATCACCGCCTGAGCAAGCATGTATGGATGCTTGCCCAGTCATTGAGGAACTTGTTGCTTGTTTCGAGGTTCTTGCTATATTCTTAGTACCTTGTTGTCTTTTATTAATTTGGTTCTTCCTCAAACGTGTTCGTTGATTTCTAGGCAGAAATAAACGTCTTTTCGTTTCAGTCGACTCTTGGCCAATTTTCTTAGAGCGGGTGCGCACCGTCCCTAAACGGAACCAAACCACGCTATCGCCTTCACGCACCCTATCCCAAAAGTTGCCTCACAGTAGAAGGCGGCTAAATACCAGGCACTCTACGGAAATATATCCGTTACAAAACGGCCCTCTTGTGACAACTAGTGTGCCTTTCATCAGCGGCAAATATTTTTTTTTTTAGGACAGCCCGGCGACTTCGCACTTCCTTCCCCAAGGTAGTGCGGTTAGCTCGCTTTCTCGTTTTCTCGAAAAACGTACACTCTAACCATGTAACCACATCCCGAGCGTTGTCGCCACGGGAACGATCGTTCTTATAGTTTCACATTCGAAGATGAATTGAGACGCATGCAGGTAAAGGCCGGTTGCTGGCGGACACGTGTACTTTCGTATCTAAGTTGCGTATCAGGCGCGCAGTCTCTACCGTCGGAACTGCTTTTAGCGGGAATCGAAGGATCGCACGCGTCAGGAGAATAGCATGCCAGAATGTGTGCCACGCAGTGACTGCATCTCTAAAGAAACATCCCTACTTCTTTCTTGTTCCTTTCCTGTTCCATATTTAAACGAGGTACGGAGGTACAGATCACTATCGACTTCGAGCACGACGCCACCACGACGTCTTCGCGCAAACACGACAAGTCGTGCAAGGCGCGTGCCGTGATCGGTAGCGCCCGCGCGTCGTCGTGGCGAACGCGAACCGAACACCAAGACAATGAACACATGCGCCGGAAGGCTAAACGCCGGCGTCGTCGGACCCAACGGTGGCGCTATGACCTCGTTGCGGCTATCCGGCGCGGGTCCGGCGTGCGCAATGCGACCGGCCGTTTGGTGACGCCGAGGAGAAACAACAACGACGTCGAAAAATAAAACTCCGAGGAAAAAACAAAAAACGAAGCACGACAGTGTGCGATACGGCACATGCGTATACGCTGCAGCGTGCACGTGCGCGCGCACTGCCGACGACGACGAGGCCTGGCCTCGTTCTGGCTTCCGGCCCCCCGGCTTCTTGAAGTCGCGGCGAGAGAGAAGCCGTTCTGGAGCGTCCCCGAAAGGGTCCATTAGAACGACGCGTTCTTTCTCCCCGCCTTGGTTCCTTTGCCCGCGCCTGCCTGTGTTTGTGTGCCTGAGTTATACACTCGCAGCCCATTGTCCTGCGCGGCGAGCTGCTAAAGCGCTCTTTTGTTTCCGAAGTGTCTCTGAGAAACTGGTCGCTTCACGGCTTCCCTCTCCCCGCCGGCTCCCGTGCAGCACGTTGCGCGCCCGTACCGTGTATCCATCCTTGCCGTGTTCTCCTCTTCAGTTCACCGCGTTTTTTGCTACACAAGCGCGTGGTCCGTGCGTATATACGTGTCCTCTGTGTGTGCGCGTGTGTGTGTGTCGGTGAGTGTGCGTGCACGCGCGTGCGCGTGCGTGCGTGCGTGTGCGACGATGCACCGTTTTGTCCGCTCCGCTGTCCATGTATGGCAGCGCGCCGCGCTCGCGGAACAAAGCCGGAACGGGACGTTTAAGCGCCAGATTTAGAGCCGCTGCTGTCGGAAAGGGGGTGATTAGCGCATTTGGGGACGCGTGACACCGTATATGCGCGCGCGGGGCTGTACTGTACGGAGCTGAGGAGAACGGTAATTTCAGAAGTGCTCTGTGTCGGTGTCGTGTTTCGTTTTCTGCTTCTTTCCTTTCGCATCGCCTCGTCTTACGGGCGATAAAAAAAAATAAAGAGAACGTTCCGCTTTGCGCCGTCTTCTATTTGCGCCGCAGCCGATGTGTGACGCTCAGCCCGTGAAGCGTGAAAGATTACACATCATTAAAACTGGCCGCTCAACCCATCGGTGAGGCGCTGTAGCGGAACAGCCTTGTCGGCTTTTTCTTCTTTTTTTTTAAGCTCTTTTGCACGTCTCCTTGAACCGTATAGTGGGAGAAGTGCCCTTGATACGTCAAAGCTTGCTATAGTCATACGTTATGCCATTTCTGATTGTCAGTTTATAGGCATCAGATGCCTAAGTGTTACCTGCAGCTTTAGCCGAGTTCTAGTGGAGACTAGAACTCGGCTCCGTCGTGGCTAAACTCGGCTCCGTCGTGTTCAAATAATTCGGCAAAAGTAAGATTCCACTACGCTTTTTGCCTCCATCATGATATACCAACGATCCCAACGTGCAGCTATATGTGAGCCGCAGTTCCTCGCAACCAAGCGAGTTCACTTAAAAGGGTAAAGTGGGTGGGCGACGTACGGCGGCTTGGTGTCAAGCCCGATAGCTGCTCCGTGCCACAGCGCGAGAAAATGTACTGTGAAGAATCAAGACGGAATGAACGTGACCAAAAGCATCTGTCGTGATCTATATACGCATGCGGGAAATAGCATTGTACGTACTAGCGTCATGTGGATTTACGCTTTGGTTCAAGCAGCGAATTGAACGATACAGCGGCGGAAGGTAACCAGAGACCTCGTTTCGCGCCGCGCACTTGCAGCATCCTCTTATTCAGAGGATGGCGCACTGAAAGGCCCTTCGTAACAAATACATGGTCGGAGTAGCTATATCAACATGGCAGCCTGCAAACGCCCCGTTTTGGATGAGGGTGGAAATGCAGCAATGTACATATATATACGTGTAAAAAAAGATGAAATACTGATATTTTACGCCCTCCTCCCCCCAAAGAAAAGAAAATATAAAGATATATGATTATGAGGCACGCCGTAGTGGGGGAACTACGGAATAATTTGGACCACCTGAGTGTTCTTTTTATTTTTTTTATTTTTTTACGTGCACCGATATCTAAGCACACGAGCGTTTTTTGCTTGTCGTCTCCATCGAATTGCGGCTGCCACGGCCGCGGTCAAACCCGCGACCTATATGTATATATAGTTATAAGATGTCAAAAAGCAATGCTGTAATCATAACAAGCCACCTTGTTGATGACACCAGCCTCGAGATGTGCATTCCCAAATTCTGCGACGAAAAAAACGCTCCAGTTACTTTTGCGCTTCAATCCATGAAATAGCGTTTCATTAAAAAAAAAAAAAGCATACCTGGAACAAGAGCGCATTTTTACGGCGAACTTGATGGCGCATATCTCCAAAATGGTGTCGTTCTGGAATCGCACTTCAAGCGGACACGCCTTGCGAACTCGCCGGCTGCGATCCGTAAATTGCAATACCTGCCGTAGCGTAAGTAATTAAGAACGAAAGTAGGGATTTTCTTGTTTATTGAATATGTGTCTCGATTTCTCGTGCAAATTATGTACGCCTCTCTGAATAATCCAACTCAAGGACTAGAATTATGCTATCTGCAACAGGCGATTACAAAAAAATCCGCAAATCATAAATATCCATGGTCACCCCGTATACTATATAGGATAACACGCGTAAGTCGTGCGACAGTCCATCGTTTTTAATTCCGCCTGGAACATGCCGATGCTGGTGGGCGTATGGAAGAGCCGGCTCGAGAAGATGTGAGAATGACACGGATGGCCCATTTGAAAACCCGGTCGAGGGGCGCCAATACGCTCTTTTTACTTTTAACAATATTTGAGCAATCTTTGAAGAGCTTCCTGCTAGACTAGTTGGTGTACTAAATGAACGTCCATGTTTTTGCCCCTCAAAACATAAACGTCAATAGATACTCTGTGCGAGCACTATCGCTTGAACAAGAACAACAAAACAAAAACATAAAGAAAGAACGGAAAGAGTGGGCATAGCGCTGACATAGTTTCACAACTCAGAACACCTCTAACCTCTTGTAACATAATTTTTACTTTGAATAAGCTTACAGACGAGTGTAAAGCTTTGCGCATGTCACGATAAGTTGCTGCAAAGTTGTAGAATTACAACGGGGTGACACCGAGTGGGTAAGAAGCTTTTTTATCTCTCACTCGACAACTTACAGAGCAGCAACTTGTGGGAAGCTTTTTATAAGCGGGTGTGAATATACCGATGTTTTCCTGAAGTGACTCCTATAGTGCGGTAGGTACGTGGTTTGAAGGGCTACGGTTTCATTTTTTTATCACAAAATTCAGAACTCTAGCCTTTCCGCATGCCACTGAGGACGGAACTCGTGACACCCTACTAACTGCAGCCGAACGCATCGGAAACATAACAGTCACAATGCCATCGTGGTTGGCCAGATTTTTAATTGGCCTATCCGTCGACTGAGCGTTCGTTCATTTACGGCTGCTGGTTTTAACCACTTTCACTTGCCCATAGGTAAGCCTCGATGCGAACCTTACGTCACTGCACTACTGTTTAAGAAGGAAAAAAAAAAGGGGGGGGAGAGAACAGTCGGGGGAAAAAAAACGCAAGAAATCTGGCCACGTGCTTGTTACGCCTTAGCACGCCTTGAAACAAAGTATCAGAAATTCGCATCACTCGCTCCATGCAGATTCTTAGCGGCTGGGCTCATTTCAATAAAGACAACAGTTGCACTGGCGCTATAGGTGGTTGCGATTACGCATACATGCATATATACGCCGCGGACAAAAAACAAAAACAAAAAACCACGGGGCCTCGACGAGGTCGCGTACATCGCAGGGTCCCGTTTGCGTATACCGGACCAGGTACACAAACATACACACATACGCAAGCAAGCGGGCAAGCAGGCAAGCAGGCATGCACGCCACGACCGCGCGCAACACTGGCACGAGACACTTCCTCGTGCCACCGACCCCGTTCATTGTCCGCGCCGCCACCCCAAAGTGTGCTTTGTTTCCAGGGCGTCTCTTGCGGCGCGAGCGAGGCTCCGCGGGGATCCTCGGGTCATTGTGGGTTTTCTTTAGAGAGATATGGCCCCTTCCTTCTCCTCCTTCGCCTTCTTGGTTTCGTTCTTTTATTCGGCCGCGCCATCATTGTTTCGCTCTTCATGCCTCCGCTGCATACGCACACACACACACACCCAGTCTCATCGTAAGCAGTCCCATACGAGGCGTCCACTTCGTGGCTCAACGGTGGTGCACCGCCACGGCCAACGTGAAGCGAACCGCGCGTCCTCTTGCTCTCTTCCGAATGCCGCCGCGAGCTGGCGGCGAGCGCTGCAGGGTCGTAAAAAGAATCGCAATGACACCATTGTCCTGCTTGCATTTTTTTTTAGATGCCGATCGTAAGCAGGGTATGCGGTAGTATAGTAGTATAAGAAAGAAGGGTGTAGATGAAACGTCCAGGGGAACGCTCCGCGTATTTGGCGGTGCTTGCTGGAAGTGACGTAATTGGTTATGAATTCATAGCGGCTCCCGTTACGATTGCGAAGAAGTGGTCGTAAACATGCGCCGTTTTGTTGTTGTTGTTGTTGTTGTTTCTTTTTTTTTTGTACTTTTGTTCGGCGATACGTGAAAGTCAGACTACTTATGGATGTGCCGCTTGCCGTTCTCTCTCCCTTGGCCGACACGTACGTTCCTTTCTACACGTGTTCCCAGTATGCAGTTCCCATTGGAACTGACAAAGTTCGTACTTCCTCAATGTATCGGCGTGAACGCTGTCAATCGAGCTTTACACGAAAATGATACGGGTTCGTTTGGAAATTTATTTTATGCCAAGCGAATTTGCCTGTTCCCAACTGGCTCACTAACACATTGACATATTTGCTGCTAACGTCAGTCGTGCCACCCTGTCCGTTTCGTATCTAAGAAATGAGCCTTTAACGAAGCGGGCAGTGCGTAAGCTTTGATGTAGCCAACGACGAATGTTCGCATTAGGCCTAGCATTTCGTGATTTGTTATCTTAACAAGCTCTAAGCCCAAACGTGTGCAGTTGTCGTATCATTCAGCGACGCGCAACTTTAATAAACTACCGACGACCGCCTCCGAAGCTGCCGTGAAGGACTGAAACAAAGCGTGAACAATCTGAAAGTAATAATGAAACATTAACTTTTAAAACATTAAGCATTAAAAGTCAGTTAAAATAACAAAGTGCAAAAAAAGAACATTCGTAAGATACAGTTATATATTTATACACGAAAAAAAAACCATAATCGAGTTAGCACTGAACACATAATTAATCACACATTTAGAAAAATCTTCCACTACCTTATATTTAAAAAAGAAACATCGTGCATAATGACAGATACAATGTTCCTCGGTAGTTTATTCCAATGATATATTGCCAAAAGCAGTGGTCAATGATGATACAGGTTAGCGCGTACAAAAAATGGTTGCACTTTAAATGGGTCATCGAAAGGCTGAAAAATGCTATGAGCTACATTGATGTGATTCTCCAAACAGAGATTTGCTATGATAAAGTACGTGAAAACGTGATAACAATGTTATTAGTCTACGCTTTTGAAGCGAGGGCAATGAAAGTGATTCCGTGATATCTGTAACGCAGTGGTTGCGCGAGTATTTATTTTTGATAAATCTTACTGCTTTATTCTGTATTGCTTCAAGTTGATCGATCCTATACGTTTGATGCTGATTCCAAATAATGGATGCGTATTCTACCTTCGAACGAACTAGCGTAGTGTATGCTAATAGTTTAGTAGCAGAGTCCACCAAGTATAAGTTACATTTAATGAAGCCGGGTTTTTTGGATGCCTTATACATGGTTATGGTATTAATGTGCTCTTTCCTAGATAAACAAGGTGATAAATGAACTCCTAGTTATATAATGTGGCTACTTTTCCAACAGAAATTCCCTGAATTGCATAATAGATCAGTTCCGAGTCATGTGCTCTCGTGAACCTCATGACCTTAGCTTAAAAAAATGTTAATTTCCATTTGCTATTGGCAACACAGTTTATCGACACACAGTTTATCGAGGTATAACTGTAATGAGTTCTTGCCTACGCTGTTAATAATTAGTGTGTAAACAATACAGTTGTCTGCGAATAACCTGATAGCAGAAGGTGTTTTCTATGTCATTGATATAAATCAGAAACAAGATTGGACCCAAGACCGGACCCTGCAGTACGCCGGATTTTACACGCGAAAGTGAGAATAAGTGCCCTGATTGGCTTCGGTTGGTTAAAAAATTAGCTATCCATTTTATAATCCCACTGTTTATGTTTATATTTGTTAGCTTCATGGTTAAGCAGGTGTGCCGCACCTTGTCAAATATTTTTTTTGTAAAATCAATGAATATAGCATCGATTTTTAGAGCACCATGAACGGTTTCGTGGAGATCAGTTACCCATCGAACAGTTGAGTTTCACAGGAACGACCACGGAGGAAACCATGCTGATTGCTAAAGAAGAATTCGTGCTGGTTACAAAAATAACGCTAGTGTGTAAGGCTGCTCCTGTACTCGACACTGCCCTCAGCGCTCGAGACTGAGCAGACGACGCGATGACGCAGAGGGACACACAACGGAGGTCACGTGCACTCGCGTAATCGCTTTGTTGATTGGCGGACGGCAGCGTGCACACCCTCCGCTCCAGTGCCGCCTTATTGTGAAACAAAGTACGGAGTCTCAGCTACAGAGCAGCCGTGTGGGGATGCTGCTCGTTCCGATCAAACCTGCGCCGTTACGAGTTGCGAAAGGGTCCGGTGCGCATGCCAGAGAAAGAGTGCCTGCTAAACGGATGCGCGGCGCTCAGCGTGCATTTCCCGATGAGCGCGGCAGACCGAAGAACAAAAGCTGAGAACAAAGGCTGCCTGCTGCCGAAACAGTGCGCGCACGACGCAAGCCGGACAACAGAGATCAGCGAACGGAAGGGTGCAGGCCGCGCAACACTAGAGGGACGGACGAAGGACTCACGGCGGTTGGCGAACCGCGACGTGGATCACGAGCAATGTATGCGTGGTGGCGAAAGCATTTGTAGCGGACCCCGCAACTGCAAAGACGTTCGCTGCGCAAACATTGGCCCGAAGAAGTAAAGCACGGGAAATGGCTTTTTGTCCTCAGTGGAAAATGTGTGACACGCTGTGACGCAAAGCCGTGCTTCGGTGAAAAATACAGCGCAAGTCTGTTTCTTGGGGCCCTCACTCCTGTATAGCGAACGAGCATCAAGCTGCTTTGGTCGCTGTTCCGCGTGTTATATCTGTGCAGAGAAGCGTCCGCTGAATTTCACTTGCAAACCATTGCTGTGAACACCAGAGGTGCCTTTTATGTTTCTGGAAGAAGGCGTAGACATACAGTATGACTTGTATCTATCTATCTATCTATCTATCTATCTATCTATCTATCTATCTATCTATCTATCTATCTATCTATCTATCTATCTATCTATCTATCTATCTATCTATCTATCTATCTATCTATCTATCTATCTATCTATCTATCTATCTATCTATGAAATTTGTGAATGAACTTATGAATGAAAAGCTTTGTTAATGCTGATCCTGCTTACTACGTGTACATATATGCGTCAGAATTCAAGAATATTACGATATCAGATGATGATGATATGTAGTGTTTATTGGCGCAAGGGCCAAGTTTGGCCAAAGAGCGCCAAGGCTATTACGATATCAGGCCTGGCCACGCAGAGCATTGAAGAGGAGAATGCATTTCGCTCATTTAAAAAACGAACTGACCTCCTGAAACCTGTAAGGGATTCTGACTTGCGCTGTAGTAGCAGGTGTGCGGAGTTTGCGCAGGACGTCATTTATCGACGTCACAACATTTGTCGTCTTACGGCTGGTGAGCGCATTTACGACTGACAATCAAGCCATTCCCATTACAGCCACCTAGACGTCGTAAGTTTGCACTCTGGTTGTAAGTCTCGTTAAGTAGGCGTTATCTTAAGCCGGTACGAAGCAAGGGTTTCTTTCGCTCGATTCTGTCTCTTTCTTGTCATCCTTTGCTCACGACCGGCCAATCGTGGCGCTAACGAAGACGATATGCGCCACTGGGACCATTAATTGATGAAATGCGAAATAATAATAATTAAAACAAAACTGGTACGTTAGCACGGCCTTCAGGTGTATCTCGCTTCCTCCACGCGCTGGTGGATTTTGTCTGCTGTATAACAGGACGTGGCAAATAAAAAAAAAAAAGACTTCGAGCGCACTGTTGCGCATTTTCTATGCGAGTCCATCGTCAGATGCGTGGCGAATTTCTCACATTCTCACCTTTATTTTAAAAAGAAGTATAAAAGAAAAGACGAGAGAGTGTCACGTTAAGATTACGCGGGGAAAGATTTACGGCATTTTAGTTTAACAATCTTACCTTCCGCGTTAGGTACGCCGCATCTGTAGATACAACTTCTCCGCACGTGTGCCGCAAGATTTTAAACCAGTTTCGGGCGTGTCGACTTTGCTGAGATGTTCCGAAGCCAGCGTACAGCCTCGTACTCTAAACGAGTGTTTACCAGGAATCAGGAAGCAAGTGGCGCGTTTTTTCGGCTGCCAGCTTAACGGGCTTGTTTATGTGGCCATCGTTCAAGTTTATGGCTTCGGCATGCCGGTGTCACGAGTTGCATTAGAATAAATAAATAGAAATTACGACCTGTATCACACGCGGAAGTGGGCACGAGCGTGAAGTGTAAAATCATTACATTAGAAAATATTTCCTGTACTCGTCTTTTTTTCTTTGTTTTGTAGCTGCACGGTACGAAAATATGTCGTAGGATTGCTGCTCTAGAGAGACAGCTTTGGGACCCAACAACTGTGATTTTCCTGTTCAAGTACAGGCCAAATACCACAACACATTCATTAGGCAACTGCTGAACCGATTGGAAGTATAATTATTATGTTTAACAGAAATGCTGGGTAAATTTTGGTGAGCGCTGGTACAGGATTCATCTTATGGAGACCCTCAAGTTATCGCAAGAGGTTCTGGAAATAGGTAAATAAATAAGCTGTGGCACTAAGTGTAGAATTTCGTGGTTACCGTGCCAAAACCAAATATCGCACTCATATAAACGGCCTCTACTAGAGTGCCTACAGGGAATAAGTTTAAGGTTTCAGTTTACCGCTTACGAGAAGTAGTCACTTCGCGTACGCTCCTTTTGAAAAAAAAAAGTCTGGTTCACAAATTATTCGTGCACACTTGAGGGCAGCGCAGGATATGACAATCTCATACAAGTTTTAATAGATGCGGTATACATAAACGCGTGTTATTTCCGTTACGCAGCTTAAAAAAAATTGTAAACTTGGCGCTTCATTTACTTTTTGAAATTTCCTAATCTTAGGCAATTTTCGCGAAAGGAAAACTCGGGGACAAAGTGAAATATCTACTCCCAACTTTTGACAAATTTATCTCCCTTTATTTATTTGTAAATGCGGTATATATGATTCAAATTGATTTAACAGTGCTCCAATGAGGACGGGATAGCGCATCTGCGAACGTCGTGTATCTTCGGCTTTCTTCCTGGCGATCTTGACTTTGTCTGGTGGTTCGACGCGCAGCAGGAGTCGCTATCTGACTCCTCAAATGAGCCCGCTTCACTGTAGTCGTAGGTGCTCTCTGCAATCGTTTAATGCCGTCTTTACTGCACTTGTTTCTTTTAATTGAGGCTGCGTGCTCCTTGCACCCACCGTCTCCATTTTTACGTTGCGACGGAACACCGAAACGTCATATCATTGCCTACAGATTAACGAAAAATTTTCGATATCTAGTGTTGGTATCGGCTGTCGCACGGCAGCCAGCAATAGTTTTGTTATTGCTTTCGTTTTTTGAGCAAGTTGAACAAACTATAATCTCAGTCGAATACGAGGTGGCAGGACGTCTGCTCCTGCTTCCGCCAGAGAAAGGACTGCCATCCTTTTCAAGTGCGCGGACATGACGTCACGTTATTTCTAATTTCCGGTGTGCGGAGCCCGTTGCAGGTAAACGTAGACTCCGCGGACCTCAAGCACGGGAACAGGAGCCATAAACAAGTCACGGCGGCCATGTTTCGGGAATTGCCTGTTGCATGCGCCTCTTATAGACAGCCCATCGACTATACACAATGCACAGAAAGGGCGTGATATGAGCACGATTAACAATGCAAACATTATTTTGACTATAGAATAGTAAGCTGTAGGGCTAGTTGGTTTGACGCGATTTTTGCAAAGGGGAGCGCAGAAGCGTTGCGGTAAATGGAGACGTGGACAGGAAAGGTGCTTCGGTAGGGCTTTCCATCCTTCGTGGCACCGCAGATTTTTTCAGAAAATCTGACCTCGACAGAGTGCTTAGTGACAAGTAAGGAGCCTTCGTTGTTCTCCCGACGCCCATGTTCAAGGAGAAGGCTACTGCTGCTATAAGAAAGAACTTCAAATAAGTGGACGCCACACCTGCGAAAGTCAAGGCCAGGGCAATCACTCTTCTGAATGGCTTGAGACTGGACGCACTATGCAAGCTGGTGAAGTCTTGCAAAGGCGATGGCCTCAGGGCATTCTTTGCTGCAAAAACCCACAAACTGCTATGTGCCTTCCGAGCCACAGTAACAGAAAGAGACAGTCGGCAGTGCAACGTCAGTGTTTTTCTACTGCGTCACCTCAAAGCGCTCGCAGCAGAGGACCCATTTGTGCTCAAGAATTCAGACAGCCTCGTGCAGACTTTGACGATGGAAGCACCGGGGGTGAACTTTGCAGTGTCTGTGGACATAGAAGAGTTATTTTATTCTGTACCACATGATGAACTCTTTGTAACTGTCCGGGAAGCAATTGATTCATACGTGGTCTTGCTTTTCAGAACGACTGCCTTATCCCGGCAGAGGGTTTTCTTGAGCTTTCGGACTGCTACCTCCCCTCTACCATTGTTAACTTTGACAGTAAGATTCACATACAGAAAAAGGGTATATGCATTGGATCGCGTGTGGCACCCATTTTGTGTGAAGTTTTCTTAGCCAAATTTGACTGTTTGCTTCAGCAACAATTGAACTAGGGCGTTGTTCTTTAAGTTCATAGATATGTGGACGATTTTCTTGTCTTTTTATCTGTCCCACATAATGACATTAGTACTGCAGCAGCTGAGCGAGTGTTGCTTTGTTTCAAACAATGCTCGCTGTCGTTAGCTTTCAGAATGGAACTTCGTGACAATGGCAAACTCCGGTTTTTAGATTTAGCGGTCTATTTTAACTATGACGAACGCCTTTGTTGGGAATATTTACCGCGTTCTAAGAAGGCCGTTTTACCTTTTGACTCCCCTCACACCAAACTGGTAAAATGTGGTATAGCTTTGTCGTGCGTCGATTTATCCCTGGCCAAGTCTTGCACGCACCGTTTCGGTCATAGTTTTGACCTACAAGTGTCTCGTCTGAAAGACTCGAGATTCCCTTCGAGTGTGCTAGTCGCAGTGGGTTCAACTCTTTTAAAGAAGCTGCAGGCTCCACCCAATGCTATGCCACGCCTGAGGCCAAATAAGCTTGTCGTGATGCCATATGTCCACACGATTTCACGAAACATAAAAAGGGATCGGGCAGAAACACGGCGTTCAACTCGTCTTCACAGCTGCTCTCAAGCTTTTTCGGTTGTGCGCCCTTACGGATGTCCATAAGGACAAGACCTGTGAAAAGAAACACACGAAACCCCTCGCCTCCTGTGCCACCGAGAGAGAGACAAAAGAAAGGGGAAATGCATGGAGGTTAACCAGATGGGTAGATCCGGTTTGCTACCCTACGCTGGGGAGAGAGGGGAGGGGCAAGAGCGTAAAGGCATAGAAAAGTAGAGATAAAGAAAGAAAGAAGCATAGACACACAATCACAGTCAAATACTGTCACCGTATACCGTGACCACACAGCACAGTAGGACTTGCAGCACTATCAACATCTGTTCGGGCTACAGCCGCTTGTCCAATACTGTTGCCCTTAAAAAGTGCAACAGTGCCCTCGTCGTCCTCCGCTGCGATGGTTTGTGATTTCGGCAGTTTAAAATAAGTTCCTCTGTTAGAGGTCTTTGGTCGAATCGCGATTTCGAGTGGTATATAAGATACCACTCGACTGTGGGAAAGCTTACATTGGGCAGACGGGGCGCTGTGTAAATGACAGGCTAAAAGAACATTCTTCTTTAAAGGCCCTCAGCAGCTCCGCACACTTTCCTGCGCACTGCAGGGATTATGGCTGCAAACCCCTTTTCGATGAAACCTAGATTATAAGTAGATCTGAAGGCAGATTCGAAAGGGAAATCCTCGAGGCTGGTCACATACACGTTCCTTTGTATTAGTGTCCCGTCAATGCATCCTATGGATACGGAATTTACGTTCCTCGCCCTTGGCTGAAGTTTCTACGCCCCCTGCTCTCTCCCTTTCCACCCGAAGTTGTTTTTAATGACTTCTGTCAGGCCACCTGCACGTGCCGTTGTTGCTATCACCTACACTGTAGCTGTCATTACTGATGTAGTGATGCATGCCCCGTTAGGCGAATTTTATGTATATATATATAAAGATCTTAACATTTTTGACAAGTATCGATGACAGCGCATGCGCAATAACCTTCCCTGCTGGTTTGTCTCTGAAGATATGTTTAGTTGCAAGTGAGCGCCTTACCTGTCCACGTCTCCTTTTCTCGCTACGCTTCTGCGCTCCACTTAGCAAAAAAAGTGCTTTGACTGTTCCTTGCGAACGCGTCAGAAATTTTATCACGTTACTGCTGTAGCACGTGAAGCACGCGCAAGCTCATGGGTCTCTTTCAATGCTCTTTCCAGGACCCCCCGGTGGCTGTGCGACGAAGCAGGAGGAGCGGGTAGCCCTATGCGCCGCCGTCATGGGAGCCGAGATCCCCGTCTGGGTAGGCGGTGTCCAGAAGTGGGTCACCGGCGTCGGCCGCAGGACCACGTGCGAAGAAGTGGTGCGCGCTCTGCTCGCCTCGAGCCGCTCGTCCCGAAAGTCCGGAATCCAGGCGGTCTACCACGGCGGTGACCCGCTGCAGTACGCGCTGGTCGAGGTCTGCCCTAGGGGCATCGAGCGTCGACTCGAGGGCGACTCGCGCATCCTCAAGCTGTGGAACAGCGAGGACGACGTCAGGCTGAGCCTACGACGCGTCCGCTGCTGGTCCTCGACCACGTCTTCGCCCACGTCGGACTCGTGCGTCGCCGAGCCGCCGCGGCACCATCACAGGCGCCGCCATCACCACCATGGCCACCATCGGAGAGGTCAGGCGTCCGGCGGCTCTAGTTCGACGACCACGACGTCGTCGAGCGCCTCCCCGCGCCTGCTTCGCACGGTGCACCCACGGAAGCTTTCTGCTAGCGCCGGGTTGCTCTCCTCGTCCCAGAATCAACGCGGGGGACAACAGGAGCACGCCGTCCTGCAGAGCGAAGAGCTTGCCGAGCTAGTGAAGCGGGTGATCTGCCAGAGCGAGACCCTGGAGCGCCAGGCGGCGCTGCTGGCGAGCCGAGACGCCGAGATCGAGCACCACGAGGCCAAGATGCACGCGATGCGAGTGAGACAGATGGGGCCCGACTACATGCTGGACGGTTACCGACCGGAGGCCTGCGAAGAGGAGTCCCTGCAGACGTACCAGGCCACGCTCGAGGCGTACGACCGCGTCCTCCAGATGTGCCGCCGCATCACCGCCGAAGAGGAGAAGGTACAGAGGCTCAGCGCCGAACTGCGTCAGTGCACCTGGCAGCAGGAAGAGGAGAGGAGGCGCTCCCAGGAGCAACTGAACGCGGCCAGAGAAGAGCAGGAGAGGATGGAGGAGCTGTCACGGTCGCAGGAGGAAGCGCTTGAACGAAATGAGCGCGCGCTGAGGGACTTGGATCACGTGCTGGAAGACAAGAGAAATATGGCGGTGCAGCTGGAAGAACAGCTGAGGGTCGTGGAGCGGGAGGAGGGTGAGATACTGGTCAGAAGGTGCCGACCCGTCGAGCCCCCGGCGCCGCCGAGGCCGGGTGTCATGCTGTCGGTGACTGCGCCGGTGCCTGTCGCAGCCGCTGCGTCGTCTTCAGTGACGTCCTCCGCTCGCTGCTGTCTTGATGCGCAGGACTCGAGCTCAGACACAGGCGTCAGCTCCATGTACAGTTTCGAGGAGGTCAGCCATGTCTTGGACACACTGGTGTGACATGAAGGCAGTGTGCAACAACTGTGCTTATAGTTTCCTTTCTTTTTTTTTTCTGCACTGCAACGGAAACAAAGCGTTCATGTTATTCTCTAGGGTCGTTAGTTTGTCTTTAAAAGCAGACTTCTCAGTGAAACCCGTAAGCTGTTAGCTCCTACCTACTGTTTCACTTAGTCATTGGTCTAATCTGTTCAGCAGCAGCATATAAGCGATTCATATCGAGATATTTTTGTGCGTTCTTTTTACTACCTTGCTTAGTTTATCCGTGGCCACTTCTATAAAGCGAACTAATAGTTAATGATCAGGAACATAGGAAGTGGCCTGTATACTCATAATATGTATGTTTGTAAGGGCTGTCGTCTCCTAAAACAAGTCTAGTTTATTCACCAAATCAATGCTCAATGCCTGTACCTGTTCGACCCATAGAATAACATGAAATTTGTTCTCACGTCACTTTGTGGTCACACGTGACCACTGTCGTGTGAATTATCACTGACAACTCTTATCAAATGTTCGTGACTACGACTGCAAAAGTGTCCACTCACGTTCGCAAACCGACGGAAGCTTGTGTACAGTTACGGACAAAGAACGAGAAGAGTGATTCATGTGCACGACGAAACAAAGTTCCCGACAGCCTGGTGTAATACCATGTACCTATGGAAAGTGTATTTATGTCTATGAGAAGAACAAAATAATAGTGACTGTAACTCTATTAAACATTTATTTGCATTAAAATAAAGCGATATGTTGACATATTTAATGACACGCCATAAGAAGTTGTCCTGTTTCTTCTCTGCCAATTGGATGAGGGCTCGGCATGCTTTTGCTTGCGGGTCCCTCCGAACAGCCAGCCCGGCCTCGCAAGTACATTCGATCTCGGCAACCACGACGAATTCAACGTATGCATATGCTTGGTACGTCAGTCGCTTTGTGCTCACGCAACAATCTAGCCAAATACTCCGTCTATTACGCAGCCAGCCTTTCTTCTACGCGCAGGACAGTGACTATGGTGCTCTGCTGCATGCCGAGCACGATGTCACTGGTTCAACCCCTGGCCGCAGCGATCGAGTATGTATTTATTATTTATTTATTCAGCAATACTGTAAGCCTTTTTACAGGCTCATACAGGAGTGGGTAGCAATCAAAACAACAGAACATTGTTAGTCAAAACAGAAGAAAGCAATGAATTACGCTAATTATTACAATTGAAAGATATAACATGAATATTTTATTTTATTATGAGGGCTGGAGGCAGAAGGGCTCGTGCAGTGCATCAGATTTCATAATGAATAAGATGGAAATACTATTTCAATGTAGATGTGTAGAATAAAAGCCAATCTGCGAAGGTAAAGTAATGCCGCGTGCCGACGATGGTTGCACACCGCACTTACTGTTTTTCCCTTCTTTGCCAGTTTGGATATGAACGCTCCTGTATTGCTGCGAGCGCTCAGCGTCAAAAAAATATAAAGAAAGCTTACGTGAGGTGCCGAGTGTCAAGTGTACACCTTATTAAATTGCACAGAATTCCAACCCTTTAGCTGTTAATCCCTCGAGAAGATAGCTGCGTAGGGTTCACTGCATTCTGCTGGTGTCATAGTGACCAACTACGTCAAATAGTTTACGTCTCGCAGGCCCAGGCTCCCACGCATCTCTAACGTTTCTCGCTCCGCCGTTAGCTCCCAAAAGGTCATCTGAATCAGAAAAGCGGCCACGCAGGATTTACTCCTAAGCTCCTTCAGATAACGACGCTATTGGACGCACTCTTCTCTCTTCTCAGTGACGTCACAGTGCCGCACAGCCCAATGGGAGGGCGCCTGCCTCTCGTCGCAGACGTTACAGACGCTCCGAAAGAGGACGCTGCAACAGCGCCGAGTCGGAGAAAAGCAAGCAAACCTACAAAGACAAACCTTAGGAGTAGCAGCAGGGGCAGCACGTCCCTCGCACAGTGCGAAGGGGGTGTAGTATAGTGAGTAGACAAAAAGCAAGCCCGCCGTTGATCCACTTTGGCGATGATCGCTGGCCAGGTCCGGCTAATCCCTTCCCACACGCTGCGAGCGTCTTGGCAGTGGCCGTCGTCCCCGCGCCGACGGTGAAGCCGGCGACACAATATCAGGAATGAAGCATAGATCCCATCCGCGGACCGGTCTCCCGTATGTCGCATGGCTCTCTCGCAACCCCGAAAATTGATTTTCATTTGGCTCCGCGGGTCATCCACGCATCAGGCCCCGGCTGCGTGATCTGCAGAGGCGCCGAGGCCTAAATGGGATCACACAAGTTGCCCGTCGCTGCTGTATAGCGGGGGCAAGGGGGCGGTCTAACGGTCTTGGGCGGACCACTCCTCCGGTGCTGTTCGGTGCGTATATAAAAGCGCGATGGTCGTGGTGGCAAAGCCTCGTACGCTGTCCGCTGCCTCGTCCCCCCGAGCACGACAGCGCACCCAGAAACGTTGTGTCGTACCCGCTGTGGTCACGTCTTCATAACGCTGTGGGTGTAGGATACGAAGACAGTCGCAGGTCGACGGCAGCACGGAGGTCTGTGCAGATAGGGCGCGTGAAAGGGCAGAAGCTCGAAGGGCTGCTGTATCACTGACTGCGTCAACCAGTTCTATCGGCAGAGATGCGGCTTACAATAGTCTGGGCATCCTGTGTCCAGCTGCTACTGGCCTATGTCATCTTGGCTGCAGCCGGTAAGCGAGCGTGCTCCAGCTGATATCGCAATTGCCACATGCATTTTGTGGACCGTTGCTTGCTGTCAAGTGATGTCGTTAGTGGTACCTCCTATGCACCTACTCCTAAGATATATGGGATTCGCAAAGGCGCGAATTACAAAACAGGTAGCTGTCATTGTAGTGGGACTTGTGTTTAAAAGCTTTGGTGGCACGCAAATCCGTGGCAAGAGAGGTGTGCGTTGCTAGTCTTCAGGAGAACGCATTTTGTTTCAATTCGGAGTCGTTGAAGAGACTCCGAAGTACAGGAAAGGCGGTGAGGTTAATCAGAGTCTGATTGGCTACCCTGCGAAATGGTGAAAAGTGAGTGCTGTTTCGGCTCCGAAAGGTCGTAACGGTGTCAGTAAACGAATAGAAGCAAAACAGACAAATTTAAAGCTTCAAAGCAAATTTTTTTTTTACTTGCCCTCCCTCAAAGGGAAATCAAAGGTTCACGGTCTTTTCTCTTTGAGCAAGAGAATTGTCATGCGACCATGGCTTGCGCCCGATCACGAAGGCTAAAAATTCCCTCTGCTGACTTCGCTGCAATGCCACGAGCGCTGAAAGATCAACTAGCTATATTGAAAGCAACGTTCACAGATAAATTGTCCACGCGGTACCACTCGTTTTAATGCAATAGCGTTAAGGGTCCCGTGTAGCAGAAAATCCGGCGTCGGCGTCCGACGCACCGAGTTCTTCGTCCGGCATCGGACGTCGCCACGGAAAATTCGTTTGTTGAACCACACACATACCGAACCGCTATTCTACCGCCAATGTTGCTCATACATTGTCTTTAATTCTTAGCAAAGTTATTACTCGTAATATTGAGAACGGCAGCCCACAAACACATGTAATGAAAAAAAAAAAACGCCGACAGTGCATATCTTTTATGTTAGCTCCTCTAGACTGAAATATCGAAAGTGCGAAACAATAACAGGAGATTGAACCACGCAAGAGGCCGCGTTTCTACCAGAAAGCTTGCCTTCGTGCATAGCGTTCGCCGCCAGCGTTTCCCCGTAAGCATTACGGTTACATAAGCTGCAGTTTCAGGAGAAGAATGAAAAGAACTCAGGCGTCTTTGAATGCTATCGCGTTCCACTCTTAAAGGCGAAGCTGAGGCGTCCTTCATTTTCTTGTATCTGTACACTGTTAGCAGCATATGAACGACTGTGAACGAACGCATCATAATATATATTGCACCCCTGTTTCAAGCGAGGTGGCATAGAGGGATGGACTTCATCGTGGAGGGGGATTAAGTAATGGGAGGAAAAGGTGCCACACAAAGGAGTTGGTGGAGGACAATATTTTCTTTTAAAACTCTTGCTTCACCTAGTGGATCCCCGCCTAAGAGGAAAGAAGCTACTTGGCAGCCTAGACGACAGCGTTTTCTGGAGGGCCCGAAGTAGTCAGAAAAAAAAGTTGTACGCTTACTAATTGCCTCCTTACTAGACACCAGTTTGACTAGCGTAAAGTGAAACCTACTGTTACCTTCTTCAGAAGGATTGAGGGGCAACGACTACCGAACGTGCACGCCATGCTATATGATCGCCTATGCAACACAACCGTCGTCTGAACTCATTTCGTTCACCATAATTCCAGGAAAACGTCACTGTTGTTCTTAAGCATTTGTCACTATCCTGGTGAACAGTTTCCAGCTTACACGCAGCAAAGCCAGTAAAGGATTACAAGCGATTACTTAATTTTTTTTCCTTCCTAGCTCTTTACTGTGTTCGCCGATTATCGAGAAATGTTTGAGTAAAATGTAGAAAGAAAGTTTACGGTAAAACTCGGAGTTCAGTAGCTTCATGAACCGGGTTTCATATACCTTAGCCATATGGGCCATATCCATATGGACACGAGGAACCACCCATGACTGCGTACTGTAGGATACCGCACACCAGATGAAGGGAATGAATGAAAGGGGTTACATAGACTACAGGAGTAAGATGCAGTTTTCGAGTGCTTCATGACTGAATATAAGGTGGCCAGTCATGTCCATCGGTTTCTGAAGCTGACAAGATGGTCTTGTGGCTTTTTACACAATCGGGTATATATGTCAGGCTCGGAGAGAAATTCTAGTCTCTGAAGAACTCTTAGGAAGGCGAGTCGCATAAAGTCTGTTTCGAGGTTTCTTCGTAGCCGCAGCTCAGTTCACCGTTCCAGTCGCGCAAAATCTAGCTTTACGTTTCTAGGCCGTGTAGGGCTCGCTTATGGAAGACCGTTTCAGCACGAAATCATACCCAGACATTTTAGACATTGCGCCTGCTACCAGCTGTCAAACTTCACCGGAATGAATCAGCTACACTCAATGGACTGCATATTAAAAACAATATTTCAAAACGGCGCCCAAATTCCATCAATTTTATGTTATCAACGTCGTGAGGGTACACCCTTCTAACAACGTATGTATTTGCGGCACTTATTCTTAACTTTCCTGCTGCAGTTTAGCACATTTTGAATCCTGACGAAAATTCTGCTATGACGCAGCAAAGGCGTTACGACTCAGTGCCGTAAGCACTTGTGTTAATGAAAGTGCGTGCGTCCTCGACGTTGCTAACTCGATGTCATTGAGATTGCAGCGGTCTTCTGAAATATAGTAGTATCTTTAGTGCTGCCCGTTGAGTTACTCTTGTGCACTGCGTTGTGGTTCGAGAGATAGCCGAATAGGACAATGTCCAAAATTTCAGGACATGACAGACATTGCACGAAGTGCACACGACGCTCGAGCCACCCGTTCCGCAAGCTGCGTGATATTTAAATCCTGCAAAGACTGCCCAGAACCACGCCACTTCTAGTCTTCTTGAGAGCTACGGGTATTAACGAGACTCTGCGAATCGCTTCAAGCTTGTACCAGGTTTCTTTTTTTTATTTATTTGAGTCAGCATCTCTCCCTTGCTCTTAGCCGCACTTCGACTGTGCGTGGTCTTGGTCCTCAGGTCACGAGTCCTTCTACGACGAAGACTCGTGGTCCCTGGCAGGTGGCCGTTGGGGTGAGCTGCAGAAGCGGCAAGGCCTCATTCCCTTCCCGAGGGTCGGAAGGTCGGCAGCGGCCCACGAGCTCAGTCCGGATGATCTGATCACTCTGGACACGGACTCCGCAACGTCTGGTAACTGGGCCTTCCTCCTGTTGCCCTACAAGCGTCGCAGCAACACCTTCACGCCTCGCATTGGCCGTAAGCGCAGGTAGTGATGAAATTTCTCTATTACACCCCGCAGCCGTGATTGTAATCCCTACTCAAGTATTTCTTTTTCAAGCCACTGGATTAGACACACTGCATTACAGATGTCGCAACGCAGTTGCTGTTGCTGCCTCAAAACAACGCAGTTGACTCGTATATACGCCTCTCCTCTTCATCGCCATCACTCATCATTTATTTTATTAGCCGTAGCCTTTTTTTTTTTCAGTAAATGATAGCCCGCCAGATGAAGCTAAAACTCAGGCATAACCCTCTGCCTTTGTGTAAATAAACTCCTTCCACTCTCTCTTCCTGATGGGACGAAAATATCGACTATAGCTTTCCGAAAGCGGGCCTGTCATATGGTTTCCAGATACGTCCAGGCAGATCCACTTAGCAGTTCACTGAGCGCTTCCAAATCATATGAGCGCATTGCTACCAGTGGCTGTTCCTGCGATTAGAGTAATGTTGAGAGAGATTAATCTCCGTCTTGTATACGCGAAGACGCGCCCACCAGATCCATAACAAGTACTTGCGGAAGAATGTCCGTAAGCAGTATTCGAATCCTAAAGACTCGCGGTTGTTTCTGCAGTCTGGGTGCTCACTTCTATACCACAAGGCAAATAAACCGCTAATTATTTGAATTAAAATACCCACCGATAATTTCAGACCCTATGCTCTGGTTATTCAGTGGCTATGCCGTTCAGCTGCTTATGAAAAGGTTACAGTTTCCAGATTTATGGCAGTGGCAGGATGGTATCAGCATGGCAGCAGCATTCCGATAATAGTATAATACGTGAATTAGGAAGGAAGAGCGCCAACTAAGACGACCACGAGAGGGAGATAGACACAGGGCAAGCGTCGTTCTCCCTCTGGTGGTCGTTTCAGTTGGCGCTGTTCCTTCCTAATTCAAGCAAGCACCATCTAGCCCAAATGAATGTTGTTCTGAACCGAATATAATACGTATTTCAAATGTAAATTGATGACATTTATTTTGTCACTGTGGACTGTTCAGAAACAAAATTACAAAAAAGAACAGATAGGGTTTAAATGTTTAAGAGGTAAAATAATTCGACAATTCCGCCACAACAGTGCAACTTGAACGCGAGTCGATAACATGCTCGACTGGCCTCGCAGGTCGGTGGGCCGGCCCGATGACGGCGTGCACAAGGAGGACAGTGGATCGTCGCGTTCCCACCAGGCGGCCTGGGCCGACCTCGACTGGTCCTACTCACCCTACTCCCGGCAGCTGGTCCCCGTTATCCGCAATGGAAGGGGAACATTCGTGCCCAGGCTAGGTAAGTTAGTGAACTCTGCCGTCGAGTAACCTGTCTACTAAAGCAGCTCTCGTGCTCGAAGAGACAATAATGATTTAACCATTTACAGGAGTACTGGACAGTAACGTTGCCATGGATATTAGTGCTTCAAATCTTGTACTATATATAACTAAGAAGTGTTCACCTGTACCTCTGTGTACTAGCAAAGGAGTAAATAAGGTTGGCCAATCCGACCCAATGAGCAGGGCCGCTGTTCAAGCTCTGCTATTCCGGTGACGCATCGGGCAGGCTGTGTCAGTCGGTAAAAGGAATGCGAAGCCGTACAACAGTATGACTATAATGCAGCTGTTTGAACCACTTCAAGGGATCTGCAATCGGTCTGAGAGTTAGTTGTT
Organism: Dermacentor variabilis; assembly: GCF_050947875.1. Lineage (NCBI taxonomy): Eukaryota > Metazoa > Arthropoda > Arachnida > Ixodida > Ixodidae > Dermacentor > Dermacentor variabilis. The sequence continues at coordinate 72,878,467 of NC_134571.1, read as the reverse complement.
AAGGGAGTCATGGGAAAGAAGACTCATGGTCTTTCTTTCCCGTGCAACCCCCTAGCGAATTGACTGATAATTAGCTCTTCAGATACAGGTGAAGCTAATCTCCACCACTAAAATGAGGCAAAACGACTCACTTGTACAGTCTACCACAAAAATGCAAACGCCACCGCTCTTGGTTTACCAGTTCCTGTATATGGGAGCAACGCTCAACGGCCTTCGTACAAGAGCTGGCACGATTCAGCGACGAAGAAGGTGACACTAACGTCTTTTCTATAGGTTGTGTGCGATCGGAGAAGACGCATCGTCACGCTGCGCTGAGCTATCGACTTTTCTTTCCACGCAGGTAAGAGGAGGTCCATAGGCTCCGGTTACGGCGAGGAAGTCGACTCTGGCTGGGACACCAGCCTCGAGGTGGCCTCGTTCATGGACGACCCCAAGCGCGGCTCTTTCACGCCGCGCATCGGGCGAGGGGCCTTCACTCCCAGGATTGGCAGGACACCGTTCACACCGCGCATAGGCCGCTCCACGGGTAGCCAGGACAAGAACTCGGACGCCGTGGGCGACGACAAGCCAACGCTTCGTTCGTCGTCCTCATCATCCGGTGTTCAGGGCAACGCCGTTTGAACGGCGAACCTCGAAGCACGCCTGTTCTCTTGCTTCCGCCCTGCAATGGCACGTCCACGAAGAGGAGCTCCGTCTCTAAAACGGCTCCGAAATACGCTAGCCGTGCTGTTGGCGTGAACCAAAGTAAAAATCGAAGGAAGAAAAAAGAGAGAGAGAGAAGCAGTTGGAGATGATGGAAAAAAAAAAAAACAGGAGCCTTCAAAAGGCGTAAGCATCTGTTTTGCTACGTTCTGCAAGAGGCGGCGAGAGCCGCTTCGAATCACCCTGAATAAAAAAAAAAAGTTACCTTTACTACGATGTCTTGACGATTTTCTTCAGATGTATCGTGGGCCGGTTGGTATACTTGCATTTTGAAAGAAACTGCGCGAATATACTACTTTTCCTCTAGTGCATCATTGCGCTGTTTCTCTAGAGATGAATTATTCGCCTAAGTCCTCTTGTATATCCTGCAAGATGTGCGTCAAGCGACGGAGAGGACAGCTAGGTCGTAAGATGTGGACAACTCAAGCAATCAGCATGCAGTGCGGCAATTGTGTGAAAGGTGAATGCAAGCACCCTATCAATACTGCAATTTTGCTTTAATCGTCATTGCAGACTTCTCAGGGGCTCACTGCAAGCTTAAAGCGCGCAAATTTTACGCAGAGTGTAACCTGCCGAATTTACAGTGAATAATCCGGACCACTTACGACTTCAACCCTCGTGATGGCTTTTATTTTGCAATCTGGAGCTCTGTGAACGGGAGATAGCAGCCAACCTCAGCCCTATAGCTTCAGCGCCCTGAGGAGGCAAACCACGAATGATGCCTTTATTTTTTTACACACCGGGGATACTATATACTGCAATTTTTCATACTTACTAGAGCGGCCGCTCTCCCACAGCATCAAATATTCCTCACGAGGCTCTTGAAAATAAAATAAATTGACGTACTTTACACCAAGCAATCCATTACTTGACTGGATATATTTATTGATTTATTTGCTACAGCAGTAATAGTCATACTGTCAAGTACGGAGCTACAGTGGCTCACAGATCAAGCGCAAAACAACGACATCTGTCAACAGATTTCAGGAACATCTTTCGTTTACAATGTGCATATATTAATTCCTTTCCAAAGAATCGTCGTATATGTAGAAAGCATAGATGCTGAGACATTGGCAGGCTACCCTCGCTGTGTCTAGCAAGCAATCACACGCACCGAACGAGGCACAAGTTTGCTCATCTACGGCCAGTGAGGGCGATCTGATACGCGCAGACAGATATGGTTCGTTTGCCAATGTTTACCCCTTGACTTGCTGTGGACTTCGTAGAAAGCGTAGATGTTTTGCTCCAGCCAACGACAGTGGGCGGTAAACAACTTTTCGGAGTGCTAATGCTCTGGCGCTTGCGTCAGGTAAGTGCAGTGGATGAAGTCAATGTCCGTAACATTTCTTGCGGGTTTGTTCAATTAATTTGTGTAAATTAAATGACAGACAGTGATTTGCGCTTGACGTACCCAGGAAAATCCCGACACGAAAAAGTGCGAAGACTGAGTGAGCGCAGCAATAAATTCTCTGTAGTAATTGCGTAAGATCAGCGCTGTTAGGAGAGCACCAACGTATTTTGCTAATGCAATGGCTATAGTCTTGCACGAGATCGTTAGTCGTCTGATGACCTAGAACGTGTAAGATTGCTAAATATTTTATTGTTACGTTGTTATCGCACTTGTAATGTCCGAGCGGCTAACCATAATCTATACCTTCATCTGAAAGCTCTTCTGAAAGCCCTGAAATTCGGAAAGCAAGCCCACAGGATAACAGCGATTTGCAAAGCAGCAACACAAACATATATCAGATAAAGTGATAAAAAGGCAAAAAAAAAAGTGAGGACTTCGTTGAGTGAATTCGCCCGTTGGTTTTGGCAACCCGGCTTGGTTGTTCGCAATAAAATGTTCTGTCGCTGCTGAAACGATGGCGCTGACGCGCCCGAAGGCCTTTCCCACTGTTGCCTTCTCTGTCATAGCAGATGCGAGGGTGTAGCCTTTCTGCCCAGCAACCGCCCCCTTAGCTGTTAACCCTTCACCGGCCATGGCGTCGCACGGACACAAGAACGGAAACATCGCGCGAAGCTGGAGCAAGCGACCGCTGACCACCCAAGGAAACACGTCGGGTCGTACTGAATCCGACGCCTCCTTCGAAATAATCAGGTCGACACCAACGCCAAAGGAATCGGAGTATCGCTTGGATTTAAGCCATCGGAAAGGACTGAATGCTACACAAAGCGACGTTGGAGGAGGTGTGGTCTGCGAATCGTCGCGTCTTCGTTCCAAAGGTGAGGATTCTAAATGGTGAGTGAGTAATTCGACTTTATAGTGCAGACGGCTGGTCTCGAAGTGCGCTAACATACGCAAGGACAAACCAAAAATCTACCACCTTGTTGATTCCGTCTGCAGTTCGTCCTTAGATATATAGATTCGTTAACTTCGTTAAGGCGCCGTTTACACTATATATCACCGGTCGTGATGCATCGCCACACCGCTGCCAAGCTCACTCCGAGTCGGTGCTGTTAGCACAGTGCCATGCCGTTCATAAAATGTTCGAGTAACGGACGCTATATCCGACTACCCCTCTGGCTCGACCACTTACGGGTGCATTTAGTCTTGGCATATTTACACCTGTGACTGTGGTCACTCGTATTTCGTATGTGTAGCAACCCGCCAGTATGCTGCTGCTGCGAGGTTATTTGGTATTGTTTGGCTGTCAGAATTGGTTCAAGTGCCATGAAAAAAAAAATAGAAACCTTATTCGGCACTTCGATAGAGGTGAGACTGGCGGCGATCAAAGGCACAGGCATTTTTTTTTCCTTTTTTTTTGCTGGAATCGCTATACTGCTTTACCTGCTTTTTACCCTAATGAAGAACCACCAAATGCCTAAAGATACGTTCATCATGCGGGGGAGGCCATGTAATTTCGCTACGGACCAAGAAGGTTTGCATACGCAAGCTAGGCGCTTGGAAACTTGCGTTAGTGGGCATGAAAAGCGATGAAAGAGCATGAAAAGAACATGAAGCCTAGATCACCAAGTTAAGACCACGGACACTCCAAGTACAGGCTATAAAAAATGCGCACACATGAAAATACGCGAAGTTGGCGTGAATAAGTATTAATTTTATTCCCACGTCACAGGCCATCGCCAGCTTACTTACTGCGACGTTCACCGGTCCTAACTATATTCTGAAAGTTGAACAGTGAATCAGCCTGGCAGGCGCAAGGAATCAAACCAGAAAATCTTGAACGATTATTTACATCAAAGTGTCTTAATATCTGCGTCCAAGTGCACCGCCCTGTTAAAATTATAAAATTATAATATAAAATTGTCACGCATCCTTCTTTTTTCTTAAGTTTCAAAGTTTATTTGTCAATACATTGTCAATTGTATTAACACGATGTAGCGTCTGGAGGTTGTTGACTGCAAAAAAAAAAAAACCCACCGCTGGCGTAGCGTGTGGTAGTGACCTGCAGTGACGCCATTCTTGAGTTGCTCACAAAAACGGGTAGTGAAGCATCTCGTGCCCTCTGTATACTTGCTGCATACTGAAAACTTGGTTTTAGTGATAAGTTTTCTTCCCTAGGTATCGTCATATGCAATCGTTCCCATACATTTGTAAAAAGAGCAGAGAAAGACAATCAATACAGGCTCAAAAAAGAAAAGGAATAGGAAAGAAAAATGAGAGCACTGATTCTGCCGATGCGCTGTTTTCTTTTCTTTAGTTGATTTTTGTTAGCATTGACTTTTTTACACTGTATCTCATGCAGTTTAAGTATTCCACAGGTTCCAAATTTTTATTTAGTTCAGTATATCTCTCTCTTAAGAACGCTAGAAAGAGAGAAATGAGCTATTATTCCGAAAGAAACCAAGACCCGAGTCCAAGCCTCCTGGGAGGCGCATGCCTCCTGGTTCAGCACGTTTTCGACGTGCTGCAGCAGGAGCGGTCACCAGCTTTTCAAGCTTTCGTGGGGGATTCTTATAGCTAATATAGTTATCATGTAGGTCAAATGCGAGACAAATACCTCTTTTCGTCTACTACGGGCCGCCTTGCAGCCAATCTGGGACGTAAAACACCCCTGTCAGTTAACATGAATTCGCTTTTGGACTGTTCGTGCTGCGCGAAATTTTGAATCTTAAACCCGTGTAAAGTACCGGTAAATACATGGGCAGTTCTTGTGGCCGTGTGAGCGACGGAAAATGGCAATTTTCGCGAAACCGTCACAATCATCCTGCCTTCTTTTCCTTTTATTATTATTATTATTATTATTATTATTATTATTATTATTATTATTATTATTATTATTATTATTATTATTATTATTATTATTATTATTATTATTATTATTATTATTATTATTATTATTATTATTATTATTATTATTATTATTATTATTATTATTATTATTATTATTATTATTATTATTATTATTATTATTACAAAAACAATGTTGATGGCTAAGTAGATAAGTTTACCGAGCTCATTTTGAGCAGTATTGCGCAAATTCCTCAGTACAAACCAAAACGCTATAAATATCCCCACTGATTCTCTTCTGAAATCATAAATGCCCTAAAGCATAAAGATCGCACGCACCGGAAGTATAGAGATCCTGTTGTGACTAATGAGTGGATGGAAGAATTTCTTTTTTCGAACTCTCCACAAACACCTGCATAAGCGGATAACGTATCATATTATTGCGTTCTTGGTGAGGAGCGCCTCGCACCGGTCGGCAGGATTTTGTAAGCATATCCGCGAGCGCTCTGGTGAACGTGGAGTGCTCTCGCCTGCTCGACTCTAGCGGCGTAGAAGTCCAAGCAGTCGCTGAATGTCTTGCTGCCCATTTCTCATCCTTAGATAAAGCTTCAGGTTTCAGCGCTTGTGTCAGCCAGCCGCACGTGACGGTTCTTGCTTCTAGTTCTGTGTTTGAGGAAAAGATCATCAGCGAATGCCTCAAGTGCTTGAAGCCTTCCCTATCCTGCGGCCCTGATGGAATGCCTTCCGCAATTCTAAAAGCTTACGGCAGTATAATTGCCCCCGTATTGAGGTCTATATTTAATAACTCTTTGAATATCCGCACTTTCCCTCACATGGGGAAAACTGTTCGTTTATTTATTTATTTATTTATTTATTTATTTATTTATTTATTTATTTATTTATTTTACCCTCAGGGCCGAAGCATTAGAGAGGGGAGTGGCAAAAAACATTTTTGTGAAAAGGTACACTTATACATGGAGTTATATAATGTACCAATACAAATACAATACTCTAATTAACAAATCAGATCAATACAAATCACCAAACTACAAAACAATGTAAAATGACAAGATGATACAAGTAAGCACAAGCAAACAAGAAGAAACAACGAGCAATAACATGCGGTAAAGAACTATTTAATTATTTAAATCTGGCTGTGAAACCGATGTCCCGAATTATCGCCCGATATCTCTTATCTGTGCCACTTCTATGGTTTTTGAGCTTGCTCTTCGAAACAGGTTGTATTTAGCTGCGAAGGAGTCATTGATTACGAATCAGCATGGATTTCTCACCGGCCGTTACGTTCTCATAAATTTCGCATGTTTCATGACGCAGATCTTGCGCCGGAACTACAAAGGGGGCAAGTTGACATCATTTATTGTGACCTCGGCAAAGCTTGTGTTGAAGTCAGCTACTCAATGCTTCTGGTAAAGCTTACGCACTTTGGTGTTGACTCGTCAATCTCCTGCACAATTGTCTTCTTGATCGATCATGTTAAGGTAACGTCAATGGCCAAGCATCCTTTTACACGGCAACTAACGGCGTCCCTCAAGGATCAGTATTAGGACAACTCCTTTTCATTCTTATTTATGACGCTCGTTCCACTATTCGCAATACTTCGTTCCTTCGATATGCTGATGACACCAAGATTTTTAAGGAAATTCATACTTTTGATGGAGGTCGCATCCTGCAGTCTGACGTGGTTTCCTTTTCTGAGTGGTGCAAAGATAACCTCACTCTGAATGCTTCTGATACCAAAGTCATGACTTTCACACGGAAAAGAGCAGGCATTTCTTTTTCTTATTCTGTAGATTCTGTACCATTGTGCAAGGTCTGTGAGATCAGTGGTCTCAGTGTACTTTTTGGTACAACCTTGCGCTTTACTGCTCGCACTAAACCCGCTGCCATGCTGGGTATGCGCTCTCTTGTCTCTGTTTGCAGACTGTCGAGGGAATTCAAATTCTACTACACCAATGCGCAACTTGTAGAGAACAATTTGTCTTCCTGAACTCGAATACCCGTTGGTCGTCTGAAATGGCATGCCTAGATACAACAGTGTCATTAAAGGTCGTGTCCAGAAAAAATGTTTCTAAGCACTCATAATCACCGCTTTGCAAACACTGAAATTGGACCTTGTTCTAGCACTGCTGGATTGTCATTGTTCTTATATTCGATTTCGACGTGACCGGGCTGACCTGATGTTTCTTTTCGAACTTTTTCTGTTTCTTTGCGGCGCTAGATGTCTTCGTCGTGTCCGGCGTTGGTCGCGAGCGGGCTGTGCTCGCGCTGCTGGCGTTGGGCAACTTCTGCGTCGGCGCCAGCGTCTCCCTGCAGGCGCCTTTCTTCCCGCACGAGGTGAGTGAAGCGGCCGACATTGCCGATTTCTGTATGGGTCGCACGCTCTCCCTCGAGGCACGGTCAACGCGCATCTGTGCGCGCGGCTTGTCTTGGCCAGTTCTTTCCATTTCCAGTGGAGTCAAGAAACAAAGCACCGGTAAGTCGTCTGCGAGAAACTGAACCCCCTGCACACACGCGCACGCGTGCGTCTCTCTCTATCTCACTCTCTCTCTCTCTCTCTCTCTAAATGTCATACTAATCTGGGTAACGAAGGCCCACTCAGCTTCAACAAGGACACTCCCTCACCAGGACAAGAAATGGCCTTCCTGGTGCAGTATCCGGCCACTACCGCCCTCATGATTCCTACAATTCACCCATTGCCCTCAGCCCCCAGCAGCTGCGGAGCACCTAACCAAGGCGGCGGTCAGACCTACAACGCAGCAGAGGGCACTAAGAATCTGTGTTCGGACAGGCCGCCAATGGTAACTGACCCTTGCAACGTTTAACACCCGAACCCTCTCGAGTGAGGCTAGCTTATCAGGACTCTTTGAGGAACTAGCAGACATTGTTTGTGATATCATCGACCTTAGTGAGATTAGAACTGTTGAGGCTTACACATTGCCAATTAACGGCCATGTCCTATGCTATGGAGGTTTCCCTGGTAAGAAGCAATACGGGGTAGGATTCCTAACCCATAAGGACATAGCGGGCAACATTGACGAATTCTACAGCATTAATGAAAGGGTAGCAGTAGTCGTAATCAAACTTAAGAGGTATAGATTAAAGGTAGTACAAGCCTAGGCTCCAACGTCCAGTCACGACGATGAGGAAGTAGACCAGTTTTGTGAAGTTGTTGAATTAACGATGAGAAAAGTGCAAACTCGGTATATTCATGGGCGAATTCAACGCAAAAGTAGGGAAAAATCAGGCTGGTGAACAAGCAATTGGCAACTACGGCGTTGACTCCAGGAATGCTAGAGGAGAGATGCGGGTAGAATTCGTAGAAAGGAATAAACTGCGAATAATGAACACCTTCTTCAGGAAGCGTTAGAACAAAACTTGGACCTGAAAAACCCTAATGGCGAAACAAGAAATGAAATAATTTCATAGTTTCTGCCGATCCCAGCATAGTGCAGGATGTAGAAGTGTTAGGTAGGGTAAAGTGCAGTGATCATAGGTCAGTAAGGGCCAAGATTCACCTCTATTTGAAGAGAGAAAGAGTAAAATTGGTTAAGAAGAAACAGGCCAACCTGGATGCAGTAATGGTAAAAGCAGGCAAATTCAGGTTGGTACTTGCAAACAAATATGCAGTCTTGGAACAGAAAGATGAAGATAACATATGAATACTGGTAATGAATGAAACCGTAACTAGGCTGGCGTCAGAGGCAGCAATTGAAATGGGAGGTAAGGCACCAAGGCAACCAGCAGACAAGTTCTCCCAAGTAACACAGGAACTAGTAAAGAAACGACAAAGAATGAAAGTTTTCATCTAAAGAGATAAGATAGAATTCGCTGGACTGTCAAACCTGATCAATAATGCAAAAATAAGGGATATTCGAAATTATAACGTGAGAAAGACTGAAGAATCCGCAAAAATGGACGCAGACTGAAATCGGTGAGAAATAAACTTTGCATAGGACAAACCAAGATGTATGCACTGAAAGATAAGCAGGGTAATATCGGCAATCTCGAAGATATAGTAAAAGCAGCGGAAGAATGGTATAGTTACCTGTACAGTACCCAGGGGAGTCACGATACCTAATTTGGAAACAGTAATTAACAGGATACAGAAACTCCTCCTATAATAGCGATGAGGTCAGAAGGGCTTTGCAAGACATGAAACGGGGAAAAGTGGCAGGAGAAGATGGAATAACAGTCAATTTAAGCAAAGATGGAGGAGACATAATGTTTGAAAAACTGGTGGCTCTCTATACGAAGTGTCTATCGACTTCAAGGATTCCAGAAAACTGGAATAATACAAATGCTATACTAATCACAAAAAGGGAGATGTTAAAGAATTGAAATATTATAGGCCCGTTAGCTTACTCCCAGTATTGTATAAAACATTTACCAAAATAATATCCAATAGTATAAGGGCAACACTGGACTTTAGTCAACCAAGGGAACGGGCTGGCTTCAGGAAAGGATAATCTACAATGGATCCCATCCATGTCATTAATCAGGTAATCGAGAAATCCGCAGCGCACAATCAGCCTCTCCATATGGCTTTCATAGATAACGAAAATGCATTTGATTCAGTAGATACCAACAGTCATAGATGCATTACGTAACCAGTGCAGGCCGCTTACGTAGATATCTTGGGTAATATCTACACAGATTCCACAGCTACCTTAATTCTACACAAGAAAAGTAGTAAGATAACTATAACGAAAGGGGTCAGACAAGGAGACACAATCTCTCCAATGGTATTCCCCGCAAGCTTGGAAGAAGTATTCAAGTTATTAAACTGGGAAGGCTGAGTAGTAAGGATAAACTGCGAATATCTCAGCAACCTTAGATTTGCGGATGACAATTACTCACAGGGGACCCTGATCACGTGAAGGAAATTCACAGAATAAAAAGGGTTAGAGCGCATATGGCAGACATTGTCAGCTCCTGGCAGTAAGCCTACCATTGAAAGAAAATGTGTACAATCGGTGCATTTTACTGGTGCTAACATATGGGGCAGAGACTCGGGGACCGACAAGGAAGCTTGAGAACAAGTTAAGGACTGCGCAAGGAGCGATGGAACGAAGAATGCTAGGCATAACAAGCTGTGTGGTGTAACGCTAATCGGGACAAGGGACAAGCGCTTACAGCCAACCGAAATTTTATTCTCTGATGCAATATTCTATATATTAAAAAAAAAAACAGAAGAAAAAAAATGACGACAAAGAAAAAAATTGTCCGACGATTGCGATAGTCCCTAATGCGAAATTTGAGCGCAGCTTTATATGTTTTCTTCGTTTCGCCATATACTGAGGCAAGGAATTTCATACTGCAATCACCGCACCGACTAGCAGTGGATCAGTGCCGTCAGCGCCTTCGCAGAGGGAGGGGAAGTATAGGAAGGCTAGCATGATGAGCGGCATGGGAGCCAGCTGTGGTAGAAGACCACGACGACGAACGCGCGAGCAGTGCCACGAGCGCGCTGGCATGGTTAAGCCGACGCTCAACCAAGGAGGAGGAGGAAAAACTTTATTTGCTCTAATTGGTTAGCAAATAAAGTTTTTCCTCCTCCTCCTTGGTTGAGCAGGAAAAACTTTATTTGCTAACCAATTAGGAACGGGCGCCTATAAGAGCGGCGCTCTAAAACAAAGATGCCTTCACCGCTCGCTTTTCGGGCTGATGTTGTCTAAGAATGCCAACTCCCTTCGTGACAAAGCCAGGGATGGCTTACCTATGTATGGGCATACTTCACGCGCCATGCTATATCTGATTCAAGAATGATGCCCGTGCGATCGTCCATGAGTGTGTGTGAAGATTACTTAAGTCTTCTCGAACAATGGGGTACATCCGCATGCGCTGCAATGCAGGACCAGACAGGCAGGTATTTGAACGCTCGTCTGCGGGAACATGCGAGCAATGTTAAGCATGGAAGTTTTTTTTTTTTTTAACCCCTCATTGTATCGCATGTGGATTTGCCCAGTTTTTCGAGAAAACAAAGTAATCTTTACACACATGGACGATCGAACGCGCATCATTGTTGAATGAGCTAGCATGGCACGTGAAAGAAGCCCATGCATAAGTAAGCCACCCTGGCCTTATAACGAAGGGAGTTGACATTCTTAGACAACACCAGCGCGAACATTGAGCGGGGACGGCTTTTTTATTTTATGTCGTTTATTCTTTGCCGTTTTTTTTCTATGTAAAACCTTGTATAAGACATTGAAATTTCAATTGGCAGTAAGCGCTTGTTTTCGTTTTTCTGTGTCCGTTGCCCCGCTTCGCGCTGCGATACACAGCCTCAGGTCCAGTGCAGTGTCCAGTGTATTGCTACGCACTACCACTTTCCTGATTGCACTACCACTTCATATGGCATGGTTCTGCGTGCTGCGTTTCGTTAGTAATGACGAGAGAACCGGTCTTCGGTCCTCGCAATGCCTGCCGCCAATATTTAACTCGTGCATGCGCTCTAAACTTTTCGTTGAATTATTTTCATGAAATAACGCAACGTGTCCGACTACGCAATACGCCTATCTTTAGTTACTCTGCAATTTTGCTTTCTTTGCCATGGCGCTCTTTGGCCATCATTGGCCCTTGCGCCAGAAAACCCCATATATCATCACCATCATTACTCTGCAATTCTTATTTGTTTTGAAAACATATATGCACTTGACATGAAAGGGAAAGCGAGGAGCAGACTGGCAACTGCCGCCGGAAGGGTCATAACGCCTGCTTACTCTTCAGAAAGGAAGATGCAGAAACATAGAAATGGAAAATAAGAAGGGGAGGAAAGAGGAAACAAAGAGCAAGATGACAAATCTCAATTATGAAGACTCACTAGAAAATGCACTAAGCTCCATCTTACCACATTCACTTTCTTTCAGTCGTGTCAGCAGACCCTCATTTTCAAGTTATATAATTTTGGCACAGCTATCGATGATCCATCATCATTCGTGTATTCGTGTATCATACCTGTATTAATGAAGCGCACGAAAGCAAAGTTGAGCTATAGTTGGAATCAATGTTGCAGCGCACCTTGTAGGGCCGTGGTCCACTGCAGGAATAGAAAGCGCGCTAGCAGCATTTCGCGCGGACGCCTCTGTGACCACGGTCTTGGTATCTTTTTGCCAGACAGTTTGTGGCTGTTCAGGCTGTCAAGCTCGGCACACGACATTTACATCTCAAAGCGCTAATCTCGGCCCATTCGCACATATACTTGGGCGGAGAACGAGCACTTTAGAACAGCGCTAAGTCCATGGGTGTGAGATGTCGCAGGTAAGGCCATCGGTGTTACATGTCACATTTAGGCGAAGTTTATGTCCCTGATACAGTCGCAATGCTTATGTCGTGTGCAACTATCAACGGAAAATTCCACGATTAACACAATTCGTAATGCAAGCAATAGCGTAATAGCGTGCTTGGCGTATACTCATGGTTGCTTAGATCCGTGCTGCTTATTATCTCGTGCACTGCGGCGGATCAATGAAGACATCACGGAAAGGTCAGCGTCGTGCAGTTGGCGAGTCCTTATCGCTTTCCAGACACACTGAGCCAGGACGCGAGCCTACGATATTGCGGCGGTTCACGGTGCTGCGCAACAAATATACAGAATGCGGAGGTTTTCGATGTGCATGAGAACCGGGTGAAATGAACAGTGCGGCGAAGCTATACGAGGGAACGAGGTGGTAAGCAGAATAAAAATGACCAGAATAGGAAAGAAGCACAGCAAGACGAGTGATCTAATGAATATGACCGCTTATACAGCGCCCCGGACGTCCTCCCAATGCTTGCGTTGTTCTTCCGCGTTTTGACGCATTTCGATGGGGGCGAAATGCGAAAACACCCGTGTGCTTAGATTTAGGCGCACGTTAAAGAACTTCAGGTGGTCAAAATATCCGGAGTCCTCCACTACGGCATGCCTCATAATCAGAAAGTGGTTTTGGCACGTAAAACCCCAAATATTATTATTCTTCCGCGTTTTGAGTAAGGTATACCTACTGGACCAACCCGGAGCAGTTCTGCAGTAATAGAGTGCTGCATATCGCGTAATATCCGAAGCGTTTGTTACTTGCATGCAGCCATTCTCCTCATCTCGCTTTACTTGCAGGCGGAGAGGAAAGGATCGAGCTCCACCGAATACGGGTTCGTGTTCAGCGTGTTCGAGCTCACCATATTTTTCGTGGGCCCTATCTTCGCTAAAATTGTAAGTATTGCCGCACGTCGGTACATGTGCGTGCTGGTATAGGCAATCTAGATACGACGTGCACAAATGTATGGGAGTATAAGTGTGCAACACTTTGTTTTCGTGAAACAATGTGCGACTATAGCCGGTGTCGCACACTCGCGCGCCAACTTCTATTTTTATTGTGTTTATAGAAAGTTTGAGAGAAGCGAACTGTATTTGCATGGGGCGTTACTGTGAAACAAGCAACAAGCCGGTGGCTGTCCATGATCGACAAGCGAGGCCATCTATTAAAATGGCGCTATTTACATGCGGCCACTGTTACTATGGAAACGCGAGAGCGTATTCTGGCTGATGTGCTTGTTGGCGTGACGTCTACCGAAATGCCTACAGGAACGAACCCTCCCAGAGCCAACCACGGGTTCTATTCTCGACCGGTCATTTTTGAGAACGCCACTTTTAATGCGCATTAATGGAATAGCAGAGCCAGCTTGCGTGAATGTGAAGAAATGGTTCGCACACTATACATCAGCGTTGTTTTTACGTCACGTGCTTGTCGGCTGCACTGATAGGATTCCGGTCGCAACAGTTAGGCGTCACGCTAGACGTTGTCACGCAAAAGTGAAAGTATCTCTGTATGTTGCACATTGCGAATACGTTCCCCTAGATTTCACGAGTGTGCGTCTTGCCTGAAGCATTGCAGGCCTCCGGCAACGGCAAAAAATCGTCAGTGTAGTATACGCGTAACAATGTGATAAATGAGAAACCTCTAGAACCGTTATGCAAAAGTCTGCAATGGTACTCCATTCCGTAGACGCACCGCTAATGGACGCAAGGAAGGAACTCTAGATGACGCATGAATCGGAACAGGACACTTAGTGGAGACGAGGTGCGTAATGACTATATGTAAATTTGCAAGTCCTGTTGCTTAGTCCATCCAGCGGTACACGTGCTTAAGGAATTGTTACTACGATAACTAACTCGGAGAACGCAGTATTTTCAGCGGAATGTGTGATAAGGAGAAAAGCTCTGGTCATCGAGGTAGAAGTGAAATAGGGGTTACTACACCAGGACTTCGCCTTGAAATCTAGGCAAGCCACTGCTCCGTTTCTTGCATGGCCACGGAGAGGCGACACCAAAGTTTTAGGGAAACGGTGTCACTTAAACGTCACGTATAGAAGTTATCACTCTTGTTTCGTCTGCTTATATATCTGCAGACGAATGGGGAAAATAAATGTAACGCTATTCAACGCTAACATTCACGTTTTTTTCGCAGGTACCCATCGTGAAGCCGAGATTTATGTTAATCGCCGGTCTATTCTACGTGGGCGTAGCGTCCGTGCTTTTTGGGTAAGTTATTTTTTTACAGTTTCCTTTTAACCGGACACAGCTAGCGTCTCTGTCGCTATGGCCTTCTGCTCCTGACCACTGTGTCTGAGGCTCGATTCCCGTTGTGACGGCCACATTCTGATGAGTCCGCAATGCAGAAGGCTCGTGGGGCCAACTTTAATCTACTCTTCTGTAGAGACGCACGCAAAACGAGCAATAAAAGCAAACGACCTATTCGAAACGTGGGAGGCCAAGCTAACCCTCGGGGACCTGGAAGACCAACGACAACTCGTCGCTAGGGCCAAGAGGGCAGTCGAAGCCAGAGGGTTCCTGGACTAAGTAGCCTTCCCACCTTAGGGTGATACCGGTCCTCGCTCGGGACATGGCTTCGTATATTAACGTTTCTCTCTCTCTCTCTCTCTCTCTCTCTCTCTCTCTCTCTCTCTCTCTCTCTCTCTCTCTCTCTCTCTGTCACGTCCCGATGGTTTGAAGCTGCTGTAGTCTGGCTACAGTTCAAGCTTGTCGAAATATTCTTGCACTGTGGTTCCTTAGACAACGACCTGAAGTCGTTAGCTAAACAGACAATTTTACCTTGAATGTGGTTTACGGCGTAAAAAACAATCAAGTACAGTGACAGCCGCCTTCGCCCTTCAACCAACTCCGCTGCTCCTTTATTATTTGTTTCGATTTGGTAAAATGCACATAATATGCAACTGCTTGCACTACTTCATTATATTTCTGGTTGGTAATGCAAACATATTTTTCTATAGCGAAGCTTTCTTTGCCTTTTCTCCGTGGTTTGGCTTTCGTCGTTTCCTCTCCGGATATATTTGTGGATATAACATACGAGGCTTATAAATGTGCTCGGAGTGCAAGTACCAGTAAACGGGATTATATAATCATTGTAGCCATATGTAATCATCATTATAAACCATGGATAACCGCATAATGCCTTAAAATGATAAAACAGAAAGCGGTTATAACGCTTTATCCAAACCAGGGCACCGGATGATCTTGAACAATTTAAAACATGTCGGAACCAAATTACGTCGTTTCTTCGTCACGCGAAACAAGAATATATAGAAAAACTGTTCAGTCAAGACTTATTAAAAAGGAGATCTTGTGTGGCAGAAAATCAACCGAATTTTAAATCGAGGTACAAATACTAATGGTATGCTTGAATTTTTAGTGTACAATGACCCTGGGAATGGGAAAAGGCCGGCAGACATTTTCAATAATTACTTTGCATCTCTGGTTGATGAAAATTACGATCCTATCAATGTGAAATGTCTTGACTTACGGGTTCTTTCCAGTGCATTCGCGTCACCAATCGATGCGAATGAAACAAAAATTGCCTCTTGGCTTTACGCAACAGTAAGTCCCTTGACATTGATGACCTTAAAATTTTACCAATTAAACATGTAGCTGATGTAATTAGTCCAGTGCTAGAGCGTATCTTTAATTGTTGCAACGAACATGCAGTATTCCCCAAAAGAATGCAGATTGCTAAATTCACGGTTGTTCATAAAGGAGACAAAAATAATCTCTCAAGTTCTCGCCCTATCTCCATTCTACCTGTTTTCTCCAAGTGTTTCGAAAAGATACTATTTGGAGGAATGCCTGGTTTTTCTGAAAAATATAACATACTAGCTCCCAGCCAACATGGTTTTCGGCAACATCTTTCGACGGAAACCACACATCTGACCAAAAAAAGCTTATCGTAGAGTCCTTTGAACAGAAATTTCTCACTCTTGGCAATTCATTGATTTTTCAAAAGCGTTCGACCGCATCAATCACAAAATAATGTCAGCTAAGCTCGAGCACTACGATTTTCGCGAGAAGTTCCTCCAAATAATTCAGTCTTAAGTTCTAGATTGCAGCAGGTAAAAATAAACAATGATTTCTCAGATTTCAGGCACATCTCTTCAGGCGCTGTTCCGCAAGGTAGCATTTTGGGACCACTACTATTCCTCCTGTATGTTAATGAAGTCGTCTTTATAGGCAAGCTCCCAACATTTGTCATTTGCGCAGTTGACACGTGTCTTTATTCTTCAGAGCCGCACATTTGTTAGATCTTGAGCAACAAGCCTCACATTGTTTACACTCTCCTCTAGAACGCTATAGATAGAATTTCTAAAAAATAAACATAGAAAAAACGAAAGCAGTGCTTTTCAGGCCTCGCACTAAGCTGCCTCACGTGCTACCACTTTCTTTATGGATGGGTTCGTCACTCATACAAACAGTTCCAGCAGTCAAATGTATAGGTGTCATCTTCAATGAAAATTTATTTTGCAATGATCACGTCGAAATGGGGTGGTGAAGAAACTTTCAAAGGCTGTTGGTATATTGTGTCGACTGAAATACTTCATGCCGAAGCGTATAAAGCAAACCTTGTATAATGCATTGTTCTCTTCTGTTGGTAATTATTGCTTTCTGGTTTGGGGTACCACATCTTTTACCAATACCAACCGCTTGCATCTCCTTCAAAAGAAATCCATTCGAAATATTGTGAATTTGTCACGACTAGAACAGACTGAGCCGATCTTTAAGGCACTTGGTATAACCCCCCTTCCCCAATTGTACGAAACTTTACTCCTCCGATAGTATAAAGCGAGTGTTATGAAAAATAACTATTATGTTGCAGCTGTCTGCATTAAAACGCAGAGCCTACGCACTCAACATAAACTCGTTTGGAATGGTTTGTACCTAAGACCAGTACTAATTATGGTTGTCACATGCTGTGCTACACTCTCCCGCATTTATTAAACGGAGAATCTCAATCGATACACCTATAGCTAAACAATGCCAACTTTGTTATTTTGTGTTGGTTATCTGAAACTGTTTTCACGCTGTTTCGTTGTATGTTCTTGTGTACCACTGCCAAGCCTCTGTAGGGTGCGCCGGCCTCGTCAAGCCTTCTCATTGGCTTTTTGCCGGCGCACCCAAAATGCGAATGATGTTAAATAAACACGTTGTGTTGTATTGTGTGCTCATCGACAAAGTAGTACGAGTAGGTGCTTCTCTGTACTGCTGAAAAAACAAATGCTACATAATATTTGAACGTGAATAATGAGTACGTGTGCTGAACTCATGCACAAAACTTTGCGATTCATGTACTGTTGGACTGCATATTTTTTATTCATCCGCTGTTCTACTGAGGGTCATATTTTGTTTCACTATTCTCCCTTTTCACGCAAAATTGCTTCCTTCGCCAAGGGACAAGGAGTAGCCGGTGCCACCATAAAGGCGCCAACCTCTCGTAATAGTCATTTCAATAAAAAAAAATTAAACGCACAGATCAGCTCATAAGCACCTCTAAAGCACATCGACCTCTTAGTGAAAGAGCCCGTTATATTCAGCGGCTTCTTTGATTTACTTGACCTTTTCCTTAATTTAGCCATTCTGTATGTGCCACTGGGTTTGTGTACATTCTGGGCTAGTCTTTCAGAATGGGTATACGTCACTTTGACGAAAGGGGCATATAAGCCTTCATTGCATTACGTGTTTGTGCAGACATGACACAATAAATACAGAAGTTGCGACATCTGTGGTGCATAAACATGTAGCATGAGAGCGAGGCGGAGAGAGAAATTGAAGAGAGGAAAGGCAGGGAGATTAACCAGACGCATGTCCGGTTTACTACCCTGCTATGGTGGAAGGGGGTATATGAATGAAAAGAAAGACATGCGATCACACGTTGCATATGATCAAAGTAAACAGTTCTGCGGGTCGCCATTAAACGTATAGCGTTTATTTAGCCGCTTCGCTTCACATAAGCTTCACTTCACATGGACTCCACCATGTGCGTTGGATCTGCATAATTCTTTTGTTTTTGTTTTCCCCATTTCAATTTCTACCGCAAGGTTCCTGAACAAGTCTCCCCCGGGCGCCACGTTTCTCAGTCTGGCCATCGCCACCAGAGTCGCCGAGGGCGTCGGCACCGCCGGATTCCAGACGGCCGTGTTCTCTATAGTTGCCGCCGAGTTCCCCAATTCGCTGGCGACGTCTTACGTAAGCGCTGAGTGAAGCACACTAAGACGCAAATTTCCGCGCTATCGCCAGCTGTCTGACGCATGGCGAGATATAACGGGTGAAAGCAGCTTTCTTGTATCGCGCTTTTCATTGGTTCGTACATGCACCTACGCACCTATGCAACATTCTCATTACGCAATCAATCCGCGTGTGCGTGCGTCTTGCCGTTTATTTTTGCTGACCCTTCCACCCGCCGGAGGTATGGGAACTTCCCGTGTGACCGTACGGACGCGTTTAAAATTGGGTTAACCAATTTGGGTGAGGACGTTTGCGCGTATCCCCCTGTGTCGTCGTGCCTTTCTTCTGTCATATTTCTACGTTTACTACCTCAGTCCCCAACTTTGGGGTAGCAAATCAAACGTTATGTGCCGGCTGCTTTCCTGCATTTTTTCATTTCTTCTGCCTCCCTCCCTCTCCGCTTTCACGTGCTTACTTTCTGTCTCGCAAAAGAGGAAAAGTCGTACTAACCAATACCAGGGGAATCTTTTATACCAGTTTGCCTTTTACACCAGGAGGCGCAATTACGAAGTATTGAAACAAAGTTCTGGTTAGGTCACAGGTCCGCGCAGGACGCCTGGGTCTGAACATAAAATTCGACACTCTCGCTGCCGCGCAACTGCAGTTTGCAGCGTATATTTTTAAAACGCCGGGCAGCTCGCTGTGCGACCGAGCTGGTGCACCACTCTCGAGCGCCTTAAGAAGTTGTGGCCTCAGATTCCGAAATGCGCTCGTCGATCTCTGAGCGCGTCCTTCGGCCACGGCAGAAGTCCCTGGGGTAGGCTTTACGTGGATTAGACGCATACGGCCGGGGAGCTTGTGTATCGGCACAGAGAAAAATAAGCCGCAGGCGTACGTTCCCGGAGACGAGAGACCTGGAACTGATTGTGCGGAGAGTCAGAATACGCCAGCAACGTTAACTCGAACGCAGTGCACGACGCAGCGAGAAAGCGGGCTTCTTCTGCGCTGGCAGATTAATTTTGCATTCTGCGTTCAACATTAATCTTGGCTCTTTCAATGATTGCAGCTGGCTGCCCAGATTACCTTACGCGAGACTTTGGCTATACGTAAGCGAACCTGGAACGAGTAACAGCAAGACTTTATCAATAACGTGGCCAAACTTTTAAATTATTTTTGATACTGCCACTCTCAGTGGAGAACATAGCAGGTGGGAATTACAAAGGGATCATTGTGTTTTAAAGCAAAAGAATCGGCATTTTGACCTACGATGGAGGTGATGTTTGTCAAAGCGACGAACTATCCAGCGTACTTATAGGTGAAAATAAGGCTTACATGCGAACGAAACCAGACCCTTCGGCACTGTCTAAAGTTTTTCCGAGCAATGAGTCTATTCTTGGGGTAGGGTTGATGGCAGTTCACTTGGAGATAGGCGAGAAGTAACCTGCCCCCGTCAACAGCTTTACTTGTAGGTGAAAGCAAACGCGCAAACTACACGCTATTTACAAAAGATGTTAGGAGTTAGGATTAAATTATGATTAAAAGCGAAAAGATAAAATAAAGCTATTTGAAGGGCTGTATTGGTACACAAGCTGTAGAAAGCGGCTTAGCAAGTTGTCCATACAAGTGCACAAGTTACTAGTTCGAGGCTATATACATCTGTATAGACATCTCCACAAGTAATCCTGGTCCCATTAGTGATATCTGGTAACATCTCTGCGCAGCAGTGCAGCACGCAGTGAGAACTTTGACGGTACATATGTGGTGTCACGAACTGTTTCACTGCTGTAAGGATACTCATAATGCTGAGACAATTTCACATGACCTCATCCTTTCGTTCGTCCAATAATTTATCATTCGGAAACTCGTGACGACATGTTTATAAAGTCCTCTATCTGTTCACCTAGCAGTGCAAGAAGCGCATTATGCGCAACTATAGCTTTAATGAGAAGGTGGGTCATGTGTTTAACGTGCAGTCAAAGTCGATGGAACATTTACTACGTATATGTTTTAATCAAGCTAGGCGTCACTTTCTTCGCTTAACTTCGCTTTGAATAGATATCGCAATACCAAGCTCCTCGAACAGCGAACGCAGCAACTCCGAAGTGAGCCGTCGGCCTCTCAGCTTGTATATTCAAAAGCCAAGCTGACAGTTGTGCGATGCAAATTATGGCACCATGTAACGACAACGTGCCAAAGCAGCCCAAAGCTACACTAGCGGTGCCCTACCAGCGCAAACCCTGACACCATACCAAAGCCATCGTGCCATGTCGAGTGAAGAGAGCGAGAGAGAGAAAAGTGGAGGAAAGGCAGGGAGGTTGACCAGACGCACGTCCGATTCGTTACCCTACGCCAGGGAACGAGGGTTAAAAGGTGGAGAGGAGATAAAGCATTGATGTTGTCGCATTGTTCGGAGGTGCGCATCGATGCAATAGCTGCTCACAGAGGTCTGTCGACTTTATGAACTGCGTAATAATTCACGTATCGTTTTCTAGACTTATGAGGCATGTGACGATGGTCAAAGTATGCACTTTTCTCACCGCTACTGGTCCTGAATACGGGTGTTCTAGCTTGGTGCGGAGCAGAAGGCGCTGGTCCTCATACAGCGGGGAAATGGCGCAGAGGAAATGTTCGATAAGCTCCCCTCACAACTTTGCCGAGGTGCGGAAAAAGTAAATCACGTCTTTCTCCAGATTCACTTCACTATATGGTTACATGTTTTTAGTTCATGTCTTTACAAGCTCTTTGCTTTCGGAAACGCCCGGCGGCTGCAGTGGGACTTATCGCCCTCGTTGAGATAGGCTTTTTTTGCTTTTACGACACCGTTGTTTTCAGGGCCTGTTCTTCGCTCATTTCTGAAGTCCAGCCTGCTCCGTTCCAACAATCAGTTTCAAAGGCGTCGCGTAAATTCGGGCAACTCTCGAGTCGCCGGAGGCCATTGTGCGCCCATTCCAAGGCGTACAGCGGCGGCAAAGGCGCGCAGTCGCACCCGCAGCGGCGGCCGCCGCCGCTGCTGCTGGAAGAATAGCCCGAAATCTGGGACTCCGCTGCCGGCGGCGACTCGCTGACAGCTTGAATATTCAATTTTCCCATCGTCTCGCAGCCAGGGCGCAACCGGGTCAGCGTCGTGAATGAAAAAAAAAAAAAGAAAAGCTCCCGCCTTCTCTTCGGCCCGAAGAGATTTATCTGCACGTCGCTCTTCACGCACGATGTATCCTTTCTCTTCACCGGCGTTATTCGGCTCGACAAGCGCGGGCATGACAAAAGGTAGCACCTCCACCGCCCTTTCTCTCCGTCGCTCCGCCTCCTCCGCATTCTGTTATCCCACGTCTCTGCTTGTTTGTCATTGTGCGTTCTTTGCATATTCTTTGCTTTCCAGCGAGTCGCTTGTTGTGTTCAAGGGGATACAGAAACGTGCGTCTCCAGAAACTGCAACCTTTATTCGGCTTGCAGCGTCTCTCAGCTTTATACCATCCGTTTCCCGGTGGCGCTTTCCTAAACAGTAAGTCGTTGACTGTCGATGGCAAGAAAGCGTAGTTGACAGGATTTTTCCCGGGTGTCCTTTCTTTTTCTTTCTTCTGTCCATTCAGACACCGGGAAAACATCGAAATTCTTGAGGTGCGCATTGTCACCTGACAAGAGCGCAATGTGTGGGTGCCTGCTACATGACTACGTGCATTGTCGTTTTCGCAGCTGCACACGTGACTCTTTCGCACGTGTGTCCTGAAATACACTGCTATGCGTGTTGCTTCTCGTACACGCTCTAGTTTTCGGGTTTATCTTCCTTTGCTCTTTCTGACCCCACATCATCAGCGTTCGTCGGCCTATTGTATACAGATATAAGGCTGACGCCCGCAAATGGTGTCGTCTACTGTTTTTACAATGTGGACACGTCGTAACAGTAACAACACAACAATAACAAAAAAGCGCAATCCGTGGGCTGCTGGTATTCGATTGCCTAATCGCAATGGAGTTCGCACGATAATTACCACATTTCGAAAGTAACACTGTGCTCTCCTTCATAGTGCTGGTTTATGACCCGTACAAATTCAGCTCACCAAGTTCAGCGTTCACAATGTTGTTGTACTGCTATCTTTTCATTTTTTGCACACTGATGAAAAAAAAGAGAGAGAGAACGTTACTCACTGTGCTATTTGTGTATTTGTTGCGACAGTCAATCCAGCAAACAGTATTTGGCGTCGGTCTTGTTGTTGGTCCCATGGTCGGTGGTTGCCTCTATCAGGTTAGTATTTATTTATTTATTTGACTGTCACAGTCTCAGGCGAGAAATAAACAAATGTTGATGCGGTCCTCTTCCTGCTCCCCCAGATTGGAGGCTTCATGGTTCCGTTCGTGAGCATAGGCGTTCTTATGCTCATCTGCTGCGCGCTTGTCTACTTCCTCCTGCCCGCCACTGGTGAGCGTTTGTCCGTCTCGGCAACTTATAAGCGTGGAAACGCACCCACACACATGGGTACAACAAAGCGATAAATGGCGATCTTCGATGGACGCAATTATCTCTTTTTTACATACGCGGCGCTCAATCGAAACGTGATCAATGATCACCTTTTCAATATTCATTGCTAAGCACTCAGCAGAGGTAAACTGTACGTGCCGAATAAAGTTCGAATAACTAAAGCACGCGTGCGTATACACACGCACCTGCCCACTCCGTGCGCACATGCGGCTTTGCGAAGGTTAGAAGTCCCTGTGAAGCACGCGCCACGGGTGTATCTTCATTGTGCATGCGCAGACAAGCTGACCCCAGGGAGTTAACCTTCTGGAAAAAACAATCGGCTACAAGACGTTAAAAATGCCATATTTGCATTTCATATTTACCGAGAACAAAAAGAAACAAACAGCAGACTTTATTCGTACGCTATGTGTGTACTACTACAATACACTTCGGGATCAGATTCTTTTCAAGCAGAGTGGTAAGATCGCGATGAAGCATTCGCTAGCAATGTCCATGCATCTTTGTTTTCATATATCGTTCGTCAAACCTGTTTGTTGCTTTCTATTTTTTTAGATACTTGCAAAATATTTCGCGCGTGGTAAAACATTACGACAGCTTTCCAATGTATAGCTGTGAATTCGTATGAGCTATAAAACTTGAATGTCACGACCTTCGACCAACGTTGTCAATACAATGGGGAACTGAGCAGCGTCTATGGCCTTCATTCATAGTGCAGGAGCGGACGCTAGGCGATTGCTTGCCCTCATTATACAAATTTTTCTCACCCGGTGGAGTAGGAGAATCATGTTATTTTGGTACTGTTATCTTTCACATCCTTCACTGTGGTTAGTTTTTATTAATTTCACCCGACAGGATTAAAAGCACGAGCGATTTGCCCAAATTTACATTATACTATGAATACTCTTAGTCGTGAAAAGAAAAACGCGTAATGTACTTCTGCTGCTTACAAATTGTGGGTCCCTACAACTCGGAAGTCTTCGTGTCTAGGAACAGCACTATGTCAGTATCGATGTACTGCCGACCAAATATTCAGCCGGCTCGAACGATCACCGACTTTCTGTATATATGCCAGCGCCTTATAGGATTGGAACAGCCTAGTATAATGTGGCTCTCCAATCTGCACAAGCGTTGTGAGCGTGAGCTCAACCTTGACCCTTCCTCAAGCTCGCTCCATTGTAACGCTCTGGAAAGCAGAAAATGCGGCGCTCACGTGAGCTAGCTGAGGATTTGGCCGGCTGTACATATGCGATTTCGTGCTTCACACAAGTCGCCAGCACGCAGGCTAAGAGTAGATTACAAGTGGCCAGTGCCTTTAATGTGCATAGTTGTTCATCAACTCATCTGCCATATATCCTATGCAATACAGAGGGGCCCAACGAGATGGGCCAGAAGACGGGAGACATGCTCAAGTTCTGGTGCAACGCCAGCGTTCTCCTAGACGCGTACTGCGTATTCTGCACGTTCGTGATCATCGGTTACAACGCGGCCGCCCTTGAGCCTCATCTCAGACCGGTACGTTTCCTCTTCAAAGTATTTTTCGGGGTAACCTTCATAATCAAATAAGTTTTTCATTCTGGTAAGATACAGAAAGAAGGACTGAGAAAAAAATACTGTTTTAGAACAGCTAGATTGGTTCACAGCCCCGTAGAGATGTCGAAGCGGTGACAGCTCTTAATCAAAAAAAAAAAAAAAAAGCAGCACGTTCACAGATAGCGTATTACAATAAGGTTATTACACACTGGAACGTAAGAAACATACAAGTGATACAAGGTTCTTAAAAAATATTTAAATCAATACATTACAATCTGTGTATTAATAATGAAGAAAAACTTTTTTTCGGAGATTGAAACCTAAATATTAGATAAATACAATTGAACACAAAATCTCCGAATCACAGCACTGCATATAGTAGAAAGAAAAACCCGATTACAGAACAACTAGATACGGGATATCTAAATACAACTATTCAAACAAATAGATATAAGACTACCGACTTGTCTATGAACCACACTCAAGAATAGAATAATAATAAAGATATGCTACTAGGTATTCGAGGCCTCCAACGTATACGTCACTGCGGATATCCTCATATGAACGATTAAAGAAGTGAAAATTGTTAAGGACGTAGCACTTTAGAAGCGAGGGTAGTCTGTAAGATAGACGTCTTTTCCAGAGTTTAGACGTGATGCGTCAATTTCCCAATTTTCTCCGTGGCGCGTAGGATAGCGTACCCGTCTAATCCATAAACTTGATACCATGGGCAAAATGGTTATGTTCCTTCGTAATTCGAACTTAAATTTCCCACCTAGTGCGTAATTGTATACCTCCTGTACCTCAACTATTCGTGAACTACGAAACAAGAAATTAGCAGATACAGCAAGAGGCGCACTGAAATTATACCTAATACATATTTTTCTCGACTGCATGTTTCACTAAAGTGAACAGGCCAATACACGCACGACCTGAGCTACTTCCGGATATTTGGTCTCCTGATATTTGGTCTCCTTCCGGATATTTGGTCTCCTGAGTCTCCTGATGCACGGCGAAGCACTGAAATGTTTGCCGCAATGTTAAGAGCATCGGAGAATTAAGGGGCAGCACGGACCATGCCACAGAATCTGCTTTCGATGATCCAAGATTTCTAGAACCATCTGAGAGCCGAGTTGTTGCGTACTTAAAATTATCAACATAAGGGGGCTTCTGTTATCGCTTGTAGTCTTGATTCTCGAATAATGTCAACTTCATCTTTTATAACTTATCGCGTTGCCTTTTGTGGCTGAAGTACTGCAGTGGTGGAAGGAAGACATTGGTGCCTAAAATTACGGCGTTTTACGTGCCAAAACCACTATCTGATTATTAGGCATCTGTAGTGGGAGGACTCCGGAATAATTTGGACCACCTGGGCCTCTTTTACGTGCACCTCAATCTAAGTACGCGGTTGTTTTCGCATTTCGCCCCATCTAAATGCGGCCGCCGTGACCGGGATACGATCCCGCGACCTCGTTCTCAGCAGCCCAACACCATAGCCACTAAGCAACCACGGCGGTATATTGGTACCTAAAAAGCGACACAGCTTGTCTTACGTTTTGCGCAACCATAGACAACGAAACCTTAAGCATGCAAGTCGAGATGTTACCGTTGCACACAGTTTCACAAGAGTTACCCGTGCAAATCACGGTTAAAGATGCTTAACCGTGATTTGCACAGTTAACTAGAAACTGTGTGCTTTTAAAGAGGACGCTTAAAAATAGTTTGTTTCGATTTAGCGGTAAATGTGAGAGAAATAGGTTAGCAATACGTTGCACCTCTTTGAGCTCTCGAATCCAACATTTAAACAGTGCTCCCCCCAATGCGAAATGTTTTTCAGCTCATTCGGCACACATCCGGCTTCTTCGAGGAACGACACGTTAATGACGGTATAGTGCGGAGCCATATATATATATATATATATATATATATATATATATATATATATATATATATATATATAGATTAGAGAGAGAGAGAGACTCTTCTAAGCTCTCCCATCCCTTCTTACCTCTACCACGTGAATGGCTTGCCATACTTCCCGCATATACTTTTTCTCATTTTGACACTCCTACTGCTAACACATTAAAAGTGCTAGGCTCTGAAATTCATAATCCGCGACCTTCCTTATAGATAGCGCGAGGACGAACAAAGAACAGAATTTTCAGCAATGACAACTTTTGTGGACGCGTGGCATGCATAATTTTTGAAGGAGCGTGTGCTCTCACCGGCCCGATCTTGTGCTTTCTCGGCTAACTATAAAATCTGAAGCGGCCTTCCAGTGAAAATTTAAAATGCTTAGTAGATTCACGGGTGCGTTGAGATGAATTGTCGCATCACCATAGAACGCCGACTGGTGCAACGCAGGATAAGCGAGAGTACTTCAGTGGGTTAAGTATTCCTCCGGTGTGTTTCCACAGGCACCTCTCCTATGTCGCAAACCACGAAGTATGTGTTGGTACCCCAGGGTTGGTTCGAGACAATTGTGAGCGCGGTGGCACTAGAGACTGGTTGACACTGCAGAACGATTGGACCGTGCTGTTCGCCGCAAGCGCGTATGCATGCCTTTGACTATGCCACACATTGGCAAGAAAACTTGTTATCAAGTAAAATAATGCCACTATCTGCCCTTTCGCGCCTGCGATGAATACGGGTGAAATCTTGTGCTATGTGATCATTGCAGTTCAATTTGGAACCGTACATGGTTGGCATGGTATTCGTGCTCAATGGCACTGTTTACGCCTGCACTGCCTGGATTTGGGGAAAGGTGGCCGACAAAACGGTGAGCTTTTTTTTTTCTCTCTATTATCTGACTGTACTCGCCACAACTGAAGGAACCGGTTGAAAACGTTAGGTGTTTTAAGATCCTTAAATTTAGCAATTATTATCGCTAGAAACGCTCATTTTGTAAGTACCCTACCGATCGGCGTATATAAGACAACGCGTCATGTCGTTGCGGTCTGTTGACGAGCAGCGAAATAGTTATTTTTGTCTATATTTTTTTGCTTGGCGAAGTATTCCCTTTGAAGTACTAGTCTGGGACAACAGACTTTGTAGAGGTCAAAATTTTGATTTTGCCACACTTAATAAGCAATAACGAAACTTTACACCTGAGCGCCGTAGGGTAGTACTACCGCAGACAATGGCGAGAGAATGGTTACATTTCCAAATCAATGCTTTAAAACAGGCAGTTACGATCCACAGCTAAACGAGCGGTTATAAGCCCGGTTGACAGAGAACCGCGCGTATCCTTGGTCCTTTCATTCACGGTGTCTGAGCGGCGCTTCTGCGTCTTGTGACCTGCTCGAGTCATACGTTTCAAGAAAGTAAATTAGAGTAGTAGTTTTAGTAGTTTGTGCAGACTGCTTAGTGCAAGAGTGAAGCGAGGAGAAAAAGGGTGAACGAGGTGTGATCCGTGCTTGAGACCCCCCAAGTGCTATAGAGGAAGGCTTGGTTCGCTCCAGGCCTAATAAGTTTGACTTGCTGAGATTTAGATGCCCCTTGAATATATCTGTGTCCTGTTTTGAGACATTATGTGAACTTGATCCTGTTACGTTGTTGCTTATAGAACAATGAGACCATGGTAAAATAAGTAAATGAAGGGAGGGCTATCCCAATCGTCGAAAATAAACTCTAATGACTAAGGAATGTAGGGAAAGAGGGAAACAAAAAAGGGAAAAAGCCGAAAAAAAGAATAGCTGCGGAATCGAACATCATTTAACTCAGGCGTAGCCTGCTATACAATATGCATAACCAGAACGCGCTGTATCAGCGACACGCGAATGTCCAGTCTCAGCTCACGTTACCAAAACAATTTCCATCCGTACAGTCCTGGCATGAAAGAACGAAATGCCAGCGAAGAGTAAAGCACGTTAAAAATGCTGCAAGTTCACATCAACGCCTACGAATTCAAATACTGAACATATTCATAATGAATCGTCTTTTAATGAGAGTGCATAAAGTGTGTTATATCGTCCATCCTACTTGGGCCATAGTTCTAACTTTTGTAAAAAAAAACGGTGTATTTAAATAATGCGTACAGCCAACTGTATACAGAAGCTGCATGTTTTTAAACAAAGGCAGGGTCACTACACGAAGTGTCCGCAAGGAGAGCGGAAGAATAAAATGATGTGCCGCACTTTCCGAGTATTTTCCGTGCCCTTGTATTAGTAGAAGGCGTTATAGAATGGTCAACAATGTGTTTTAGACTTGGCAACCAACGAAAGTAATTTCTCCGCGCACACTGGTCTGCTAACTCGTGCGCTTCCAATTTGCAGGTCCGCACCAAAGAGCTCTGCGTTTTGGCCTGTATCCTATTGTGCACGAGCTTGGTACTGATCGGACCTGCCCCTTTCCTTCCGTTCCCAACGTGCGTATTACCTTAAGGATGTCAGTCGTATTATACGGTGCTGTTGTAATACAACTGAAGATATGCAGTGGCCATGCCTTTTTTTTCCCCATAGATAGAGAACGAGAGAGACAGTTAAACAAATATATATGCATATATAGTGGTCCAATGTACAGTTGCATTACATCCAAAATAAACTTCGTACAAATCTATTGGAAATGCTATTGTCAACCACGGACGCGGAAGCGGTGCCGAACACACCTTGCAAAGACTAGACCTTCCACTGGGTTTGCAAACTTGTTTCCTACTGCACTATGGCCATCCACAAAAATGAATTGTTAATGGCGATAACTGATGAATTCTGCCAGCACGTTTCTAGTACTCACTTAAAATCACAGTAGCACATGGGAGGGTGCCGAATTCGGTTGTGCACTCTCGCCTGCGTATTGTTAGATGCCTTAATAAGTTTTATTTTGCACTTCCCGACAGAAGCACTTCCTGTCTATAGTACGGTGCCATACAGCTTCCGTTATTTCGACCCCACTTGGAAGATAAGAACGCGGTTGAATCATGTGCTAATCAGTGGGTACTGTCGAAGTTTCAGTCGACAAAAACAATAAAAAAAATACTTATAAAGGCTGACGAAGCAGCAAGGTGAGAACTCATTGTTTTTCACACGTGTTTCTTCTCATGAGTTGAAAATTGCTGTATTGGTGATAAAGCTTAAAGTCGCATATGACATGCGCAATTACAGCAGAGAAGAAAATATATATTACAGGTTTTGTTCTTAGCATGCTTTCCCGAATGAAGGAGGCTGTGGTTAAGGTTTGGGGATACTTTAAGCAGCAATTTCTGAAACACCCTGCTTGTGTGCGTGCGTGTGTGTGTCAGTAGCACATACGTACGACCGTGGTTAGGTCGAGACGCGTTA
This sequence comes from Dermacentor variabilis, assembly GCF_050947875.1. Classification (NCBI taxonomy): domain Eukaryota; kingdom Metazoa; phylum Arthropoda; class Arachnida; order Ixodida; family Ixodidae; genus Dermacentor; species Dermacentor variabilis. The sequence continues at coordinate 72,848,786 of NC_134571.1, read as the reverse complement.
CAATCATTCGTGTGTCGCACCACTCGGTCATGTTTCAGAGCTATCTGGACCGTGATGCTGGCCCTCGGGTTGTTCGGTCTTGGCTCTGGTGGCACCATTGTTGCCTCTTTTGTCGGATCATTCCGGGACACTTTGTGAGTATGTTACGCAGCAATCGGTGTTTGGTTTACAGTGCTGGGAAAATATTGGCTTATTTTGAATTCTTTAACCAATCTTCCTGTGAAGTTTAGCAAGGCTTCAGAGCGACGTTTGCCTTTGTTTGCCAAAATCCCCAGTTTTCCACCTTCAAAGAACGCCGAATTAATATATTAGTCAAGTGAAGTTAATAGTTAAGTGTGAGGTATCAGGGAAAGACTTTCGCAACGACGTGTATTGTTTATGGTTCTGTGGAAAAATACACGTTTTATTATTCGGCTTTCTTTCTTTTCACTGGCTCTAGAAAAAGAGGATTTCCGGATGACCTGTCAACGTATGGCCTGGTGTCTTCTGTATTCACTGTGTCTCATTCAATGGGGTACGTGCGAGAACTTCGTCATTCGCCGCGATTTCAATTAGTAAAACGTTCAGTTATGTAGCTGGCCGATGATGGATGCTTTCCCACAGATTGATCCCTCGTTTTGTCGTTATTCACATCGAATAGATTAAATAATCTGGGCTTTTTTTTTTTTAGAAATTAACCAGTCTGCTTTCAAATTTCCTCTGTGTCATGAAGCTCTGGGGATCCATAGGCACTGATGACACATGGGCCGTTAACCGGTCCTTTCTTGCATATTTATGCACACGCACGAGCGTAGGCACGCGCAGAGAGAGAGAGAGAGAGAGGATAAAAAATAATTGTGTGTGCTCCAGTCAGTTCACGCTTCGCTACTAAAATACAACATAATGCGTAATATACAATGCAAGAACACAATCAGTGAGAGTCTTATCTACGAGGAAAGTTTGTTACCCTTAACTTGCTATGTTTCGATAAAAGACAAGCCCAGCGGAAACACTTCGTATGCCCACTATACACAATGGTAGTTTGCATTTGCTTTTTGCTCACTGTATTTGTCGTTTCGTGAACCTTGGCTGTTAGTCAACATAAGCGAACACAATGCTGAGTGTATAGACTTAGCGGGCCGAATGCAAACGGTATCTTCGCTCAACTTGTATCACGCAGAGCATTCGTTGGACCCACGCTGGGAGGATACCTCCTGGACTCCGTGGGATATCGGATGGGCACCATGGTCCTTCTGGGAAACGAACTGTTACTTGTAAGCATTCACGAAAGCTCGATGTGCGTATGAGAAGGCCTGTGATAGCTGCTAGCTTCCGCTTTCGATTAGCTTCGAGTTGCGTTATAATGGCATCTTGAAGGAAAATTGATATAGAATTTTCGACTTACTTTCTTTCTTTAGCGGAGGCCCTAGACTTTGTTCCTCAGAAAGTGTGTGTGTCGTGACGTCATGAAACAGAAAATGGTCACGTGGGAACAGGAGAGCGCGTCGTTTGGCAGTCGCTCCGACTGGTTTTTCTGTGGTTTGCTATGCTGCTGCATCGGGTCGCGCCCCGAGCGGCAGCATAGCAGACGACCGAGCGAGCGGGAGCTAGTACCAAAACGTCGCGATCACCGTATGCATATATATAGTTGTGATGTACTGCTCCGACGTGACCACCTCCTGTCACGGCGTCGTGACACGTATACGCTCTCCGGTAAACGAACGGAAACTGGGTCGTAGGACAGCTTTCATATTAAATTACTCAGCGCGCCCTGAGGCTTGTCAGCCTATTTTCTAAGATATCGACGTCCGGCACCTTCGCTGAAAGCAAGAAATGAAAAGTCTAAAATGTCATGTTTGTTGTGGCTGGTGTGGTGCACACCTTGGTTTCATCTGCAGTAGCAGAGAAACTTTAAACTTGAGGCAATATGAAACTACGCAGGTTCATGTCATGTGTGTGTGCAATACACAATATTACTTTCGTATGCACACGGTGCCAGCGACAATACGAGCGCGCTGTACGGGCACATCGCTTGCCATTTGCTTGTTTGCTGTTACATGAGAATTTGTGTCGTTTCACTATGGCAGTTCAATGCGGATGTTCACTTCAGTCGAAATTCCATAATTAAACTTTGTAACCTTATCACCACAAACAAGAAAATACCGACGTGACCTTTTTGTGGTGCGGCGGGGGCGGTTGTCTGTCAGACAATTGGATCAACGGCACTCGTGGGAACACTTCGTAGCTAAAGCTAAACAGGCCTTCCAGAATCATCCGGGCATGCAGCAGTAATTAAACTGCGCCTCAGAATCTCAATGACCGTTGACACATTGTTAAATATCGGATGTTGTAGTGCCCGCTAGAAACGTTAGTCAAACGGGTTGCAACTAGCTGCATATATTCATGCCAAATTTTTTTTCTACATATTCCATGTTGCAGATAATTGCTCTGTGCATCTACATTGCGGTCCATCGCCAGCGTTCCCAAGATCGGGAGCCCCTTCTCAAGGAAGCCACGTGACTTAACAGCTGACCGAGCTTTCTTACTAGATCGAACACTTGTTGAAGGTTATTTAGCTGACGTGTTTTCGTCGTTTTTAGAAGGTTCTGCCCTATACCGTTTTACAGTATACATTAAAGAAACATAAGATGCATCCGCGTTAGCCGTGCTCCTTATTTCTCCACCAACATATTATTCAACATTCCGCATGTTATATCGCTCAGTGCGTGCAAAACTTTTTCCAATTTGTTATTAGTAAAAGAGTCGCCTATTTTTACTTCTGGCACATTCGCATGGACATTTAAAACGCTTTGGTCGCGTTACAGACATCGTCTGAAAAGTAAATAAGCTTTAGTGGAAGTATAAGCAGGCTCTACTGGCGATAACTAAGATAGATTAATTTATATTAAAGTAAGCCATTTTATTATTACATCTTTAAAGCTTTAACGATTCTTGTAGCACTGCAAACCGGAGCGTTCTGACATGATGGGTCGAATTTGCCGTTAGGATGCTTTCAATGAAGAAGTTTCATTTATTCTTGCCATTTCTCCGGCGTTGCTAGAGTAGCTGTCAAATGAATATGCCTCAAAGCGACCTCTATGATCTTAATCTTTATTTCTATATCCAATGCACGAGCTTAATTGTAAGCAATCTCCAAGGAAAAGGTCTACGAAAGAATGCATATCAGTTACGTCTACATAAAGCATGGTGCCCGTTCTATAGAAACTGCAGCAGCCACTGCGGAATCGTAAGTAGCAGCGATGTTATTGCTATAGACTACAAGGACTACGCATCATACGGTACTGCTCACGACATCGGACATTGGGGCAGTGCTAAAAAATTGCAAGTGCCCATAATGGCGCGACCACATTTGAACGCACTTTGTTACGCTGTGTTCACAACGCTATTGCAAGTTTCCTTTATAACATGCTATATTTCAATGTGTGAGGGCGAATCGAAACAAACTCCCGGATCAGCAACTCTTTCGACAACTTCGCGCAATGCGTTCATTGCGATCAACGTTAGTGGAGCATCTACTGCGACTACAATCTAAACTCGGCGTCGTAACACGCGGTGTTGCGTACGTGTTACATATGAGTGGCATGCGCCTTTCTGACACACAACGTGCTCCCGTGCACGCATGCATGAAGGTGTTCAGTACCACTAAGTTCATGACACCATAGGAGTTCTAAAGCATCGCTAAGCAGTTTTCGCGGCACCAGCGACAAATTATGGGACACTGTATGGTGAATTAGCACTGACAAATTGTGCCTCTTTAACCCATGGCGTTCTTTTTGTACGCGCGGTCGAAAATTTGATGCACTGCTCCGTTGACCATGACGACTGGAGCTGCGACACATTATCCGCGCTACGAGCAGCAAATATATAGTTGGGAGGTTTGAAGGTCATAACTAAGGTATGCCATTTTATACGGAGAATGTGTGCTCACGCGTGCTGCTACAGCACCTGTTACAGCATGTTGAGCGTTTTATCTTCAGAAACATTTCCGAGGTAAGCACCATGTTGCTCGAAGATCTACTGGAAATATCATCTGCGAAAATTCTCAAGATGCCAGCAAGAGCCATACGGCTTTGTATTAAGAAAAAATACCTCTCTGCAGCATGCAGCACGCAACAAAGCGATATGAGGCGGCGATTCAAACGCGACGTGGTGCTTTGCCTTGCAGTCAAATGGTCGCCTGCTTAGTTGGTCCAACCACACAGACTCCTGCGCACCATGCCATTCCCCGTTCTTCGTCCGTATGTTGGTAACAAGGCCGGCAGTTAGAGCGCACATCTTAAGGTCAATCTTGAGAGGTGGCCGCAAATCAAGTCTTGCGTCTCCATTACTGCCCTTCCGCGTGAGACACCGCGTTTTGTTTCCGGCTCGTTCCGCTCGTCCTCAAAATAAAACAAAAAAAGTTTGCAGCTGACCCGTCAGTCTGCCCCTAACTTCGCCACCACGTGCTATAGCCACGATCAGCCAGCCTTCCCAAGCTTTTAAAACCACCACTCGTTCGGCGGGCATGGTGAACCGCTTGATCACCGCCATTAGCGTTCTTGTTTTTTTTTTCGTTTTGTTTTATGTACATTTCGGGCACTGTGAGCCTTTCGATCAGGAAAGAACTTTGTGAAGCCGACCTTCTTGGTGTTCGTGACCCCGAGCCAAGTGGTGATCGATGGGGCGCCCGTCCTGATGCCACGTTTAAAGTTACGAGAGCAGCAGCCGAGCTGTAAAGAGACGCGTTGCTGTCCGGTTCCAACACACGCGTCCGACCTTGTACCTGGCACGTCAGGTTTGTCATGTTTTGATGAAAGAAATGTTTCAAGGTTAGTGACTACTCATTATCGATAACAGCGTTGCTTCGACATTTAAATGCAGTTCAGCTTACGCTGGCTGAACCAAGTTTGCAATAAGGTAGAACAAGAAGGGGGATCGAGATAGATTGAACAAGAGATATAAAAAAAAAATTACCTTTCTACGCATACTCGTAAACACTCCAAGCATAGTCCTCTCCATATTGTGTTCAATACTTCATATGAAAACCTACGCGCAGGTCTTTCGCGCATCACGGTGTGTGTGTCGAACAAAAGCATATCGCCTCCCTCCCTCCACAGAATAGTCTGGAAAAAAAATGTGCACCCTTTGGGGCATATTTTTGTCACCGCAACAATAATCGGCATTTGTCTTGCTTTAGTTTCCGTTTTCAAAACTCTGCGCTTGTTACTTTCCTGTCATGAACGCTATGTCACGCTAATAACGCGTGTGCCGTTCGTTACCTGAAAGTACCGGGTGCGCAGCGGTAAAAAATAGAATGGAAAGGCGCGCAGCTAGCGTAGATGACGATTATCGTTGCGGGACAAAGATACCCCCCAGAAGTTGCAGCGTAACATAAAAATAGGGAAAAGGAACCTTGTTGTACATACTCTCGCACCAAACGCTGAACTGCAATGTCGTGAAAGCGTCATGTTTTAACCAATGTCGAAATTAAAACTGGTAGTCAACTTGAAGTTTGCTAAGCGTTGATATTTCTTGCTTTCTGCGCTGCTATTCGAACCCAAGACATTACCTAACTGTTTTTCGAGAGATAGAGAGAGACAGAGAGAGAGAGAGCTCTTTAATGAAGTGTCGAGAAGTGTATCCAAAAAAGCTTATGTAGCAAAAGACTCGGTGGCTACCTCTGTTTCACTATTTACGCGTTATCGGCAGGTGTGTTCGCTGTGAGCAATACAGAAAGAATAACAAGAAACTTCCTCGTTCAGCATACTGTGCAAGACTAACAGCTTTTAATGATCGAACGAGTGGAAAATTGCCAGTGCAGGAGTAAAAATGGGGCAGTGCTCACACCGCTGATACATAACTTCAGGGTACGTCTCTTCTTAGCACGATCGTGTGAAGCAGCAGCGTTCTTTACATCCGCAAGTCCATAGCTAGAAAAGAAGAGAAAAGAATTCTAAGCGTGGGCACCAGTTTATTTTCCAGTTCTTAATAAGACGCTTGCAGTGCGTGACGCACATGAGACGAAGCTGGGAAGGACAATTTAAACGTTTTCCACACGGCGCTTTTTTTTCTTTAAGGGGGAAGGGATTGTTGGGGTGTATGGTGGTAGGGGTTCAGGTTAACTTGTAAACAATCGTACGGCGCTACTTCATTGGGGAAATGGTATTGACAAACCATCAGTTATCGCACGACAAGCAGCGGGTCCAGTGATATCTACATAACTGCTATGCAGAAAGCTTGCGTGCTAAGCAAAATATGTTACCGGCTGTGCAATCTACAACGGAAACTAAGAACATGGCGGCACCGAAGTAGCGTTTATGATTAGAACTTTCTGTTGTAAGGCAATGCTGCCGCTTCGGCAGACATTTACAGTTGGCAGAAGCACTGCACATACCTGAAGACGTCTGCGCACGCTCCTGCCTTGCGACGTCATCTGACGCTCCACACGGTGCGACTCACAGGCTCTGCGTGTGTAGCTTTAATAACTACTAACCGCTCTCCTCATATGGAATAGTAAGCGGAAAAGCCACACTCAGTGTGGTTGCCCACTAAGGTAAAGTTAACTTCTGGGGTTTTACGTGCCAGGACGGCATTCTGATCATGAGGCATGCCGTATATATTGGGGGAATCCGGATCGGTTTCGACCACCACAGTTTTTTTAACGTGCACTTAAAAATGGGTATGCAAGCGTTTTTGCATTTTGCCCCCATCGAACTGCGGCCGCCGCGGTCGAGATCAAACTCGCGGCCTTGAGCTCCGCAACGCAACACCATATACACTAAGCTATCGCGGCTGATGGCTTAACAGCGCAGCGTTCGTAATTACAGACGCTATTATTGAGCATCTGCGGAAGGGTCTAGCGAAAGTTGCCAAGAAACATGAAATTCTTTTTCCGAACGAGCTTTCAAAGTTTATGCACATTTTCTTCACCTCCATGTGATGTTCTCTACGCTCTACGAACTATACGTGGAACGGTGTACAAGTTGGGAGCATTTAATGGGCTGTGGAGCCACTACGTCTATAGGGCCCCCAGACTACTAAGAGTGGTGCAAGCCGCGAGCCTCTATAATGCGCTATACAGGTCCACAATCAGCTAACAACAGGTAATGTAGCGAGCGGCGTGCTCCAGCGGATGAAACTGGCGCGACCACAGCGCGCAGAGCGGGCTCGTCCGTCGTCGTCAAATTAGAGCAACCCGCGTCTCCACTGCGCGCGCCTTCTCGCCGGCAGGCTCGTGCGGCGTGCGGGCTGATCCCCGCCGAAGCTGCAGCAGCAGCATCGGCGACGGGCGGCGCAGCGGCGGTGGACGGCGACCTCCGCGACGAGCACGGGCAGCGAGGCGCAGGCGCCGGCCACGAGGAGCTGCAGCACGGCCGCCACGTCCTGCAGCTGCAGGGGCGACGCGGTGCTCATCGACTGCGCCGACTGCGACGAGCCACCGGCGCCGCCCGACGTGCGCTGGCTCCGCTCCACCAGCAGGTTCTTCCAGTGACTTGCCATGCCGGACTCGGCCACCCAACGGCTCCTGCTCGGAACGGTCGCTATTCTATTGATTGATCGACTGAAGGATTCATTCGTTCATTCATTCATTCATTGTCAGCCGACCGATCTCTGTGATTTCACGCTTGGCCATTCCCAGAGAGAGAGGTCGGGGGCATACCTCACCTTATAGAGAATGACTTAAGAAGAAAATGAAGGAGTTATTCATGCCTTGGCTGAAACAATTACCACTGGAAAAGCAGCATCTGCCGCCAGCATGAATTCCCTATAGAAAGTCACGTGGCAACGCTGTGTTTGGATAATTTGCGAGAAATGACTCGGCACTTGAACTGAGAAGTCTGAGGGCTTGTTTCAAGATTACGCGCCAGAAAGTCAGCTAATTTTCTACCCCCTCGTGAAAAACAAAGTTCACAATCAGCGTGCCTCTAGAAGCTTCGAAAGAGTACATTTATGCAGCAAGAGTATTCGCAGGGGCATCCACACCATGAGCATGAAATCCGTTGTGGAATAAAAAAAAAAGCATTTTTTTTTTGTGTGGTCTTGCAACAGCATAGACCAATTTACAGCGAAGCTGTTTCTTTAGAGCAGTTGCATTAAGGAATGAAGTTGCCTGTAATTAAACCGCGCACTTTAACCCATTGCTCGCAACATTGTCCGTTTACAACTTTGCCCGCATTTTCACCCGCAACATTGCATGCACATTATTCATGTAATGTTTACCCCCATTTTCACCATTTTTAATCTCGGCAGCTGTTATAGTTCGTCCAGGAGTGGGAGCTAAATTCTGTGCCGTAATTGCCTGCTTCACCTCCGCCCCGGGTCGGGCCGGTATTGCACTATCTTCGGGATCGGCCCACGTACGGGGCGTTTTTTTTTTTTTTTTTTTGCTTACGACACGAAAATATCCTTGGACGGTAGAGGTATACAGCTTCGCTGTAAAATGCGATCTACCGAAAAGACAAAGTTATTTGGAGCAGTTATTGGAAGTCTTCGTATGGTGTTCCAACCACATGAATCGCTTCGTGATTGTGACGCCGAGTTATATGGGCCTATAGTTGCGTGAGGGCTTTTGAATTCAGAGTACTGATGGCTAATGTTCTGAGTCTTGCGTGACTCATAGTCACGTAGAAATAATTTCTCTTTGCAATACGATTATTTAATGAATTGAAAGTTCTGTCGTGTTTGATTACAGGGACAACAGGTCTAATTATAGCCGTTGGAAATAATGAAAGCAACAATGCGATTAGCAAACATCAACTGCTATAAGTTGCTGGATGGTGATTTTGGGCAACGTAATACTCTTACGGTTATAGTATCTGGGGATGGGATGCTGGACAGTTTAAGGTTATCAACTAGTTTAAACATCCCTTCACTATTTACAATAAGAGGGGGCATTTGCAGATATTTAGGACTCCGCAACGTTAGGGCATGAGCGACAGGTTCATTAATAAAAATTAAGTAAAAATATAAATTCGTGACATCGTGCCGCAACTTGTCTGAGTGTGGTAAACCAATCAGTGTTGACTACGACTGAGCAACAATGAGCTCCAAATTTTTCGAGTTTATCACGAAGGATCCTCCACTTGTTCGACGTCCTGATGGAAGTATTTCAGCTAACTGGCATCTTGGCGCAATACTTTGAATAAATTTTCCTTTCTTGCGGTCTGTTAATTCGTTTGGCTTCCGAGAATATGCGCTACTTCTTGCTTTAGAAAATAAAGAAACTTGGAATTGAAAATGAAAATGCTTTAGGAATTAAAGTGGGCTTGCAGTAACCGGACTGCTTTTCTGTTAATCACACTTGAATATGCCTTTATTTGGAGTATTATGAATTGTTTCATTCTGAGTGGTTATTTAAACAGTGGATTCTTCATTATGCCGTTGTTGGCAGATGTTTCGCCCAGCAAATTATGAAACGCGCAGATACATATTTGACAAGCTAATAACTTTTGCATTGTCGTTTTCAAGAACAAGAAAGAAAACAGAATGAGGCTCGCAAACACGTTGGTCCTTGTTCTCTGCTGACGCTGGGAACCTATAAATGTACTCGCGTATAATATTACCTGTCGGAGACAACTCTTTAGAGACATCTCAACGCTGCCCTCAGACTTCTAAGCGACACCTTGTCTGTTAAGACCGCTTAATGTTCGGCATATGGCTATCATGCTTAAATTGTGCGTATTGGTTACGTCAAATGCAAAGGCGATTAGACTATACGACCCTTCGCGATAGCCCAGTCGCTACGGCGTTGGGATGCTGAGGTATACAATTTGCGGGTTGGATTTCAACCCCGGCAGCCGCATTTTGAAGGCGGAGAAATGCAATAACGCTTGTGGTGCTTAGACTTGGGTGCACATTCGAGTATCTGCAGGTCCGCGTTACGACGTACGGCGCGCCACATAATCAGATCGTGGTTTTGGCACGTAATACCCCCCTAGAAGTTAATCTTTAAATAATACACATGAAAGCACTACAGACACAAAGGTTAGTTTCATTCGCGTAGGGGTTCTTTCTCCGCCACACTCCTCGAATAGACTCTCCCGTTTTAGTGAAGCCAGCCTGCACGTTTCCACGCCCGAACAAACTGGTTCGACAGGGTGCATCGTTAACTTCCATCGGCACTGCGACTTTAAAGGGAGCGTACGCAGCGTCGACGAAGCACGGAGCGCCTGACGCCGAGAAGCGCGTGGCGCGGAGCAGACGGGGTAAATAAACGTCGTGTCGAGTTATCTAATCCTCGCGTTATCTCGCTCCGTGTAACACGCGTTACCGCACGCATTGTCGGCTGTCTGAATAAAGCCCGGGGGGGGGGGGGAGAAAAAGACAAAAAAAATGTGAAAGAAACCGGTTGTGAACGCGTGCGAGGCTCGGACCATCGCGAATATGTGTGCAGAGCCACTCGGCCGATACGCGCTCGGTGCGCACAGCGGCGTGAGAGTTCGTTCGACGAAAAAAAAAGAAAGAGAAAAAAAAATCAAGGCCACCCGCATCTCTCCCAGGTTTCGGAGCCACAAAGCTGTCGGCTCTGTTTGTTTCTTTTCCTTCGTTCGGCGTTTTTGCATATTGGTATGTGGGTACTTTACTTTAATGGTCCACGTTGTTCTCCAAAGATTTGTCGACGCGCAGTAAGCGTCTTTTCACGAGCCGGAAAAGAAAAAGGAAACAACCCGTGCACAACATTCTTGATCTAAGTCGCGATAAGGATGTATGGAGGACATTCTAGCCTGTAGCATCTTAGCTCCATTACACATTGTTTTTTTCTTTTCGAGATGTTTCTTTAACGGCGTTTCAGTTTTCCTCTTCAGAAACGTGCGAGGCAACGTTGACCCAAAACGTGTAGAAAACGCAGCAACCTGGTTTTCTTCCAATCCTTTTGCCCCCTACTAGGTTTACGCTGTGTCGAGAGCATGCGAAACGCTTTCCTCGCTAACCTAATTTGTGCGTTGTTTGGAATGCTAGCAGGAGTGCCAGAAGAGCAGGATTATATCGCAATGGTTTCCAGTCGAGGTAGGCGACAGCGAGAATTACGTTGTAGAGTTTCGTGTTGATGGCACCGGTATACTCTCTCATGTTTGCCTGACACCAAAGCGCAGTTGTGATTATTGCCGCTCCGTGTTTGCCATTTGTTGTAACCAGCGTCCTGATTCGTATTAAGGACTTTCCCCCAGTTGGTTCGTCTGGCACCTCGAACTTGTGCAGCTTGCTGTTATTTATGCTGGGTTGCGGGGGTTGGCGCACTTCAGTACAATGTGCAGCTACCGAAGTGTGAGTGAATTCGATCCTAATCGCTTTTGCTTATAATCACCTTTATATAAATAATGACGCGTGACATGTCCTTACATCAACAAACACGCGCACGTACCAAACAAAATGAAATAAACAAATTCTAACGCAAATCAGGGATTCCTATTTAAGTTAGTCCAACCTGTATCAACAGTACAGTTGTGTTTTGACGACAGTGCGCAGCAGGCTCTTCTTTTTCCTTTCTTTTTGTTTTGTTTCTAGGGTGAACCCTCAAGTCGTCACGATGATGATGATGATAATGATGATGAACACGACTGTACGCTCGAGAACGTAACTTTCAAGGGCGTGTTCTTAAGTGTGCGGTTCACAAGACCAGATGGACGCGTCGCGTTCACACCTGACGTGCAGTGCCCTAGCGATGGCAGGGTCGACGTTCCTGTTGAGCCACATGCACATGGACGGGTACAGGACGGCCTCCTTGGCCAGGTAGAACTCGCCGCGGGGTAGCCCCTGGTAGAAGCGGCCCACCCAGTAGTGGAAGAGCAGCGTGTCCAGGAAGATGACCTTGCGGCCCTCCAACACGTCGTCGAACATGGACTTGACGAAGATGTCGCGTCCCGAAAGCACGGTACGCCGCTGCAGCGCGCGCCGCCACACCAGCTGGTGGTCGCGCCTGGTGGACACCTGCGACAGCGCACCTCTTGTTTGTGAATTTGTTTGTTGTGAAGCGGCCCGAGCTACCGTGAGCCATTGCTATGAGTGAGGAGTGTCACCGCATACGCAGAATGAAAGAAAGAAAGAGAAAGGAAGAGAGAGAAATAAAGAGAAAAAGAAAAAGAAAGAAACAAAAAGAGAAATAGAGAAAGAGGGAACGATAGAAAGAGAGAAAGAACAATAGAGAGAAAAAGAATGAACGATAGAAAGAGAACCTCCGTCTCACTTCTTGGTGACTGTCATCTGAAACGACGACGGTCGTTATTGTCTCTAACTCTGCTTTGTTAAATTCTGTATATCCTCCTCTATATATTACTCACAGCCTAATGAAGGCCCTGATCATGAGAAGGAAATTTGCAGAATAATAAAAATGGTCGGATCACATATGGTGGACATTAACAAATCATCACCGGCAGCTAACCGCTATCTTTGAAAAGTGTGCTGTCACTGCATTCTCCCGTTACTAACATATGGCGTAGAAACATGGAGGTTAACAAAGAAGCCTGAGAAGAAGTTTAAGGACCGTGCAACAATAGACGGGGAAAAAAAGCTTATGTGTAACGTTAACAGACAGGAATACACAGGTGTGGATTACTACAGAACAAACTGGAGTAGTTGATATTTTAGTTGACATTAAGAGGAAGAAATGAAGCTATAGCCAGGCCATGTAATGCGTAGAGCAGGTCATCAGCGGTTTATTGTAGTTGCAGAATGGGTGCCAAGGGAACGTAAGCGCAGTCGAGGACGCCAGAGAAGTAGGTGGAGTGACGTAATCAGGAAATTTTCAGGCACAACTTGGAATCAGCTAGCACTAGGTACGTAGATTGCAGATCGCTGGGAGGGGCCTTCGTTTAATTTCCCTAACCGCTTCCAATTGCAATACTTACCTTCGATATGCATAATTCGTTTTTGTCCTACTCTTCACCGTGACGTTATCTCCACGCAATTTTCCGCGTTTCGTTACTCTACCTAACGCGCTCAGCTGCAAAGCGCTAGCTTTGATCAAGCGAAATGACCGGGCGCCAAACGGCGAGCCGACACCGACGAGCCCATCGCACCCTGAATATCTCGTCGAATGTGCTGCCCCTTATGACGACGGGAGTGACGCCTCGGTGGTCGACGATGTCCTGGAGGGTGTCGATGCGGGGCAGCTCCTCCTGGACGGTCATGCTGGCCTTCATGTGACCCGTGAAGGTATTCATCAGCACGATCAGCATCATCCACCAGAAGGCCAGCACGGTGCGCACGTGCGGGTCCTCGTGCGACCGTGGAGACGCTGCGCACAGGCGAAACAAGAATAAAGTCTGTCAGAATAAAGTCTATCATTACTAATGCATGCGTCCCCTTCCGACAAAGTTCAGCCTACGCCAACTAGTCTAGTGGCCTTGCTGATTTTACTTTACAGCGAACATGTTATTGCGACTAGAAGCCCCGAAAAAGGTTACGTGCGTGTTTTCACGATGTCCGGCGAGAATGAGACAGTTCACGGAATTTATAATTGCAGGAGATAGGGAGAACTTAATAAGGGAGGTTGCGCAAAAAAAAATTCTGAAGTGTGTGGGTTATTGAGGGGCTAACTAAAAATTTATAAAGTCTCGCTCTCTTGTTGTTGTTGTTTTTTGGCAGTTTAGAGGGGTTATATATGAAATGCTTAGGGACCTATCCTGCTGCCCTGAGAGAATCGAAGGTTGTAGCAATGCTATGTTTGAAGAGAATGCGGGGCATGTTATGAACATGTGTCAAAGGTTGCAAGTATGTCGGTTAAGTACAGCTTTTGTGGAAATTTAGAGAAGAGTTTCAGAGCTTCTACAGAGCCTTACAAGAGTATTGTACGAATCACGCAGGACTTTGCCTAGTGTTCTGATAGAATATAACGTGCCACAAAGTTTGCATTCTAAATTACTAGAGGGCATCCTGTGAATGATGTGTGGGCAAAGTTTCAAAAGCGTTAGTTAATTACAGCCCTTACGAAAAAAAATTTAAACAAGCACTTGAAAGCGTGATGCGGCCATTATCAGCTATGTTTTCAAGTACCCTAAGATAACTATAGTTTTCCATTTTCATGTTTTATATGAGAAACGTAGTAACCTTTCCTCGACGTCATCAGGGAATTAATCACGGAACCTTGTTTACATTTCTCAAAAATAAGGGGAACGTAATGGGTAATGTGTAGGAGAACTACAAATGGTGCGGCTGGTTATTTAGTTTTTTCGGTAAATTAAATTACGTATTCAAGCGCTCTGGAGCAGTATGTTAGACAAACTAGCCATAGGTTCTCGCTTAAGGAATTAACGTTTTTGCAAGGCACCAATTAATGTGCCCTTTAAAGTAGGGTGACATAAGCAATTTCCTCGTTTCATTTTTTTTAATAGTGCTTTAGTCTCTCGCTCTTTCTTGTTACCTTCGATGAGCAAGTTTCCCAGAAGCTCAAATACGTTGCGGTAAAACAAGGCGCTGAACTTCTTCAGAGTTTTTCGTCGCTCGTACAGAGAGAGCCCCACGCTCAAGAAGAGCAGGATTCCAGCTATGATGAGCCATATCTGAAATAGAGCAGTAGAGCTATTTAACGTATGCTCGCCTACAAGAAACGGGATGAGAAATGAACCTGAGCAGATCAAGTAAGAAATCAAATAATAAAAGAAAAAAAAATGAAGTGCCAGTTTAGGTAGTATATTCTGCAGATGTATCCGTTATACGTATTCACGCAGTTCAAATATTTTTTTACAACACTAGTTTCCATAGTTACAATTAGATGAGTAAAATCGCCATCGGGCCTTGGCGCAATGGAAATACCTTCCATCATACATAAGGTCCGTGAATCTTCTGTAGGTGAATCGGTGAGTTATTCAGCAACACATCGAGCGAACAAAATAAGGACATGGAGTTGAATTTTGAGGCAACAATTATAATTTTTCCTTAGTTATTTTATTCGTTCTCTTCATTTCTTATTTTGTGTCATACCCCATTTCGAGCAATCCATCATAAGTCTCGCTAAACACGAAAGCTTTTGATCAATACGGAACAGCCGTGGTTCAGTTTATATCAGGATGAGAAAGGCCAATTCTCGCGTTTACACTTGCCCATCGTGTTCTAACGTTAATTGCTTTTCTTTGTTTGTTCTATGCGTGAATTTGTTTCTGTCACAGTTTCTCTTCAACTTGCGCTCTTCGAAATTGGAAAATACCTTCATTTGCTGCGTACAACATAGAATTAGCGCAACCCGCAATCAAAGAACGTATGTATGTGTATTTTCATGAATTTTTCCACTTAATATGTCTTGTGGCAAAATTTCTCTATTCCTGACATTGGTTCAAGCATGACAGCATCAGTTAAATGTACCATACTGTGAGTCAGTGGTCCAGTCGGGAAAAAAAGTCTCATGAAAATAAAGCTGCTGCGAAGAAGCTGAACTTTTTCACAGCCTGAAGCTGGGGTGTTTATATAACAAAGACTGGGAGAACGAGAATAGGTTACGTGTCTCGATATTGGACAAGGCGGCCAGCTTATGAAATTGAGCCTCAGTTAATGCGCTGCACCTGTGGTTTGCAAGCTTTTCTGCCCTGTAGTACGCGACTTCGAAAATGAATTCAGGTATTTATGACAGGGGCCCTCTTTCGGAGCAATTTGCTAGAGCTTCAATCAATAAAAATGTTTCCAAGTAGCGCGACATGCGAATCGATCGAAACTGGGTGATCTGTCACCTGCGTGTCGAACCCTCCGATGTGGCCGGCCACGTTCGAGACGTGGCTGATGAGTCTGCCAGCCACGTGGCAGGCGACCGTGTCAAAATAGTTGGGCAAAGCGTGGCCAACAGTGAACCTTTCCTCGGTCGGCGTCGCAGGGCCGATGGCAAGGTCAGCCTCCTAGTAAAAAAAGAAGAGGGAAAGAAAGAAAATAGAAGAAAAACACGTTGAGATTAGTAATAGCAATGCATGTTTTCACAATGCACAGAAATAGCAATCCATGTTTTCGGGTGTGCTTTTTGGTGAACAAACACCATTGGCCGCCTAACATTCCCCTGTAATGGAGAATGCAGTCATCATCGGCGCTCACTGTACTGCGCAACTATCATATGCCATCCTCGGAATTGAAAGGGTACAGATTTGATTCTGACTCGCGTACCTTTTATGTACCTATTTTGTCGCGTCGTGGTTGCGGTCGTCGTCGTCGTCGTCGTCGTCGTCGTCGTCGTCGTAGTCGTCGTCGTCGTTGTTGTTGTTGTTGTTGTTGGTGTTGTTGTTATTATTGTTGTTGTTGTTGTTGTTGTTTTTGTTGTTGTTGTTGTTGTTGTTGTTGTTGTTGTTGTTGTTGTTGTTGTTGTTGTTGTTGTTGTTGTTGTTGTTGTTGTTGTTGTTGTTGTTGTTGTTGTTGTTGTTGTTGTTGTTGTTGTTGTTGTTGTTGTTGTTGTTGTTGTTGTTGTTGTTGTTGTTGTTGTTGTTGTTGTTGATTATGACACAAGTTTATCTTCGCCTCGGTAGCGTTCATGGTTGCACATAGACAAACACATGCTAGCGCGTATTGAATACCAGAGTGCTGGCAATATGCAGAATATCGAACTGACAAACGAAGGGTACCATCAAGCTGGTTTCTCCACACAAACACTCTTCATGCGGCGAAGCCTACATTAACGAACGAAAGGGCCTTGCATTTACGCATGTGTTAGAGCTAGTTTTCGGGGAGCGTCACTAGTCATAAAGACGATACTGCGTGTGATATGACGAGGCAGGAAGGCATTTCGCGCAAGGACAAATCGATGTCAATGTTATCAAACCAGCCTCATCCACTCGCTCACGATTTGGTCGACCCAATGCATACTTTGCAAAACCCACAAGATATCCCTGTGCCACAACTAACTGAATCGGCGTCACGTCAAGGGTCATACTAGTGACACAAGATACAAGCACAGCTGCGCTTTCTAACGCACGAATTCCTCCCGGTAGATACCCGCACCGCTCCAGAAAAACGTACGCAAACTCACCAGCGCCGTCTAGGTGTAGATCGTAAACCAGTATGTTGCATGTACATTTGACGACCAAACGCTAATTTTTTCTGGCTAGAGATAGCCAGTGTTGTCCCATTATTCCCAGACGCCAAGGCATACTTCACTCGCCCTAGCCGTCGAAAGCAATAGTGTTAACGATGCAGAAGACAGAACACAAGAATATTTGTGTATTTGTGATATGTCGCCGATTCCTCGGTGCGCTGTAATGAACTCCAGCAGGTCGTACCTAATTCGTAGTTCTTCATTATAACTTGAGGTTATAGCGTGAAAGAGCACGCAGGACGACATAGGAGACGAAAACACAGCGCCGCGTCTCCGTCTCCTTTGCCGTCTTGCGTGCCCTTCTGCGCTACAACCTAAAGTCATGCACTACCATCTATAGCCCATCAGTCTGTTCCGTTCACTATAGATCCTTTCCTAGCGCAGGCGCGCTTTGGGGTATTAAAATGAATAAGCAAATTCTGTCCTCTTTAACACACTTCAAACAGCGAAACTCATCTGGCGATGCAGTCTCCATCGAAAACAGAAAGGGACGAGACATTCTTGTTCTATGCCTTTGAGCGCACACGACGGGAATAGGATGCACTTCCCGCGGCAATTTTCTATGCGAATGGTCAAGCCAATATGCACCAGGAGACCTTGCTTTAAGCTATTCAGTACTCTTTGCTAAGGAACAAATTGAACTGTGCCCTCTAATTAGGCCCAGTGGTTATTTAGTTCTATTCGATGACATTCGCATCACCCGCGACATATTACTAGTCGCTTATCTGTCGCCTCGTTTATCTGTTTATTTACAGATAAACAAGACGCCACTCGATATTGCAAGAAGTGGCAAAAATAGTTGATCCGAAACAAAGTAGGTGTAAGACCACTGTTTCATTTTGTCCATATACGCATAAATTCAAGCGCGTGTTAGCATATCATTTACTCAGTCTAAAAGAATTGTAAGATAGCGGAGCGCGCCATCTTTCTGGAGAGCCGCAATCATGTAAGCAAAGATTATGAGCCAGGTATAAGTACCGTATCGATGCAATAGCCGGGAGAGAGAGAGAGAGAGAAGCCTTAGGTGAACGTGTATAAACAGCAGCTGGGTCGCGTCATGTGGAACAGAAGTACTGTAAGGCGGCTGGAGAGTACAGTTGTGGTTTGTACTCAGCCACTCACCACTGGAAGCCACTCCCCGGACAGTAAATTGACGCTGTTGGGACCGGCGGTCCGAAGATGCGCGAACTTCACGCAACGTGGAGCAGTAAAGAACGTGGGGCTGGGCCTAACATCGAGCACGTTTTTGAACGCTCGTTTATATTTACATTTTGTACAAGAACGATTAAGAAAAGAAATTCAAGCTGCCGTATCCTCGTCACCAAGCATCCATCCGTCTCACCTTTTAACCCCTACTTCGTCATGGTCCCGTCACCTCCCATCCATCCGGCGTCAGGAGATGGATGACATCATCCCCCGCTAACCCGGAGGCAACCCTTTTCCTCTGAGGAGCTGGTTGTTGGCTTGGCCCAAAACACACGCATATCACTCGGCTTAAACAGGGGAAGAGTAAAGGTCAGTGACCCCGTCTCCAACACGGACGTGGCAGTTAGGGCCCGAGGTTATGTGAAGGAATGCCTCCTTGCAAGTTACCCAAAACCGTCCTCGCGGTGTCCAACTATTTGGAATCATCACACTTGGCGAAGGCTCTAACGAGGGCGATGGCTCTAACGAGGGCGTTGGCTCGTTCACCATTTTCGCGTTCTCTGTGAGCCAATGGTTTCACGGGGTAAGCGCCCGATTACAACAATGCCTTGCGCGTATGCCGTCGCGCGAGACGAGTAAAATTAAGAACTAGAAAAAATAGGACGCTAAAAGACTGATGAACAACACAAGCGCTTGAGTTGTTCACTCTTGTCCGTGTCTTTTCTTGCGCTATCTTTATTATGTTCCGTGAAACAACTATTCCGGAAGCAAGCCTTAAAGGTTGAGCAAATGCGGTTAGAAAGAGAAACGGCCAGCCCCTCACGTTTCGGTAGACCATTCCCAGCTGGCCGGCCCAGACGCCCTGCGCGTTGCGACCTGCCCACACCGTGTCTGGGGGAATCCGAGGGATTATCCTGCGTACAGTCGCGCATGCGCGAAGTCACAGTTATGAAAAGGGCGCAGCTTTTTGTTCGTTGGGTACGAGTGATTTGAATAGGTCAGCCAGGCCATATCGAATTTCATGGTGCACCTTTTTAGCGGTAGTGCCAATCCACATGCGGGAAGGGTTGGTGGCACAGGCAATAGACAAGGAAGTTCTGCAGACAATCAGTGAAATCCCTCCTCTAATCTCCTATTTAAGCGACCATTCAGTGGTGCTGCCGGTCGTTCTTATCCCCTGTTGCGTTTCGCCTGCGACACGTGGTTTTGCCGGCGCGACGGCGGCGGGGCGGCGGACATTTTGGCCCGATCGTCGTCACCGCAACACTCATCGCCAGGTGTTTCCAGGCGCGTCTGCGGCGATGCGACCGCCTAGGGATTTCGTTCCAGTCATTGTGCCCGAAACAGGCGAGGCCAAAGCAGGGATCTCCTTCCAGTTATTGGGCCCGAAACAGGCGATGCCAAAGCAGGGATCTCGTTCCAGTCATTGTGCCCGAAACAGGCGATGCCAAAGCAGGGACCATCTTCTCGTTACAGTCATTGTGTCCGACCGGCAGCGCCACGACAGTGTGCTGCGCAGCGCCACGACAGTATGCTGCGCAGCGCCACGACAGTGTGCTGCGCAGCGCCACGACCAGGTGCTACGAGATCGTGCGCAGCGCCACGACATGGTGCTACGGCATCGCTACGACAGTGTGCGTCACCATTAGCCCATTGTACATTCACGTGCTCGTCTTTTGAGGGGTTCCTTCTTGCCCTCAACTGCGAGAGTATAAAAACAGCTGCCCCCGGACGCCAGAGGAGGGCTCCGATTTCTTCCGTTGAGTGAAGTGCTCTCCCGTCTCTCTACTTCGGTCAAACCTGACCGCCAACTCTTTGCGATGTTAAAATAAACAAGTTGTTTCGTTGTTACCTGTCGACTCATGCTTTGCCGGGACCTTCGGATGCTTGCAGCTGTACCCCAGGCCGCCAGGCCAACGCTACCCTTGGGGCTTGCGACCCAGGTACAACCACGGGCGTCAGCGCCGAGTTCCCAACAGATCGTACCAGCAGTCGGATCAAAACATCTGGTTGCCAGCGGTGAGATCGCCTACGACTTCAAACAACGGTCTGCCAGCGGCGAGATCGCGACAACGGAGGCCAGCAGCGAAGAGATGCAGTTGACTGTATGCTGAGCAGCTCAACGACGATCCGGGAGCAGTGCAACGAGCCCTGTGTGACGACTGGTTGCCTGCAGCGGAACGACTGCGCGGAATTCCTGCCTGCGAGGTTTGGTGAGTGCGGGACTTTCTTCTACTGAGCTTTGCCAGGCTTTTTGTTAGTGTCAGAAACAGAGCTGGTAATTGTGGTTGTCGTTGCTGCCGGGTTAGTTTGCGGCAAGACAATAGTAAGCAGTAGAGAAAGCAGCATTCAGAGCAGCCATGGATTTGAAGTCGTTGCGCAAACCGAAATTGTTGGAGCTTGCAAGAGAGTTGGGTCTGGATGTCTCGGACAAACTCAGAAAACCTGAACTGCTAAAGGCTATTCTTGAGTTAGAGGCTGAGGATGACGAGCTGTCGGAATGCCTTGAGACTATTGAGGAGAGGTCAAAAAGACAGGAGCGCGAACTTAAAGAGCAGAAAGAAAAAGAAGAGCGCGAACACGCTTTGGAAATGAAGCGTCTCGAGGTAGAGATGGAACGCGCTCGTAATGGAAGTCAGGCACACGGTGCAGGAGAACGCGTATTGTTCAAAATGACTGACCTGATGCGGCCGTTTAAGCTTGGAGAGGACATTGGTTTGTTCCTGGTTAACTTTGAGCGAACGTGCGAGAAGCAGGGGTTCTCTCGGGAAACGTGGCCACAGCGCTTGCTCACTTTGTTACCCGGCGAGGCGGCCGACGTAGTCGCTCGCTTGGATAGAGAGGAAGCAGAGGATTTCGACAAAGTAAAATCGAGTCTGCTAAAAAAGTACCGGCTGTCTGCGGAAGCGTTCCGTCGGAAGTTTCGGGAAAATGAGAAAGGCAAAAGTGAGTCATATACAGAGTTTGCGTATAGGCTTATGTCGAACATGCAGGAGTGGCTCAAAGAAGAGAAAGCGTTTGGTGACCACGATAAAGTTCTGCAGTGTTTCGGGCTAGAACAGTTTTATAGTCGGTTACCGGAGAACGTGCGATACTGGGTCTTGGATAGGCCAGACGTGAGTACGGTGGCTAGAGCCGCTGAGCTAGCCGAGGAGTTTGTGACGCGTCGAGCTCGCGGAGCTAAGGACGGTCAAAAGGGTGAATTTGGCTCCAAGTCTGAGAGGCCAAGGTTCACGCCCATGAGATTTAAGGGGGACACGCGTAGTGCGGATGCGAGCGAAAGCAGTCCGACCAGACGTAAAGAGACGGCGGCAGCCAAACGCAGAAAGCGGTTCGAGATGAGGCGAGCGGGCGTTTGTTATACGTGCCAGAAGCCGGGTCACTTTTCGGCGCAGTGTCCGGAAACAACACCAAAAGTTGTGTTTTTTTCAATAGGCAGCACTGACGAGAACATGAAGCTTCTCGAGCCTTACATGCGAGACCTCCTCGTGAACGGGAAAGAGTGCCGAGTGCTTCGCGATTCCGCAGCTACGATGGATGTAGTTCACCCGTCTTACGTAGAACCCCATATGTTCACGGGCGAGTGCGCATGGATCAAGCAAGCCGTGGAAGCCAATAGCGTGTGTCTGCCAGTAGCAAAAGTGCTTATTGAAGGACCTTTCGGAGCGCTTGAGACAGAGGCGGCAGTGTCATCTATGCTGCCACCCCAGTACCCGTACCTATTTTCAAACAGGTCCGATCACCTCCTGCGCGAGAAGGGGCTTTTGTTTGGTGAAGCTAGTGTTCAGGCCTTAACCAGATCGAAGGTTCGGGAGCTCGCTGCAAAGGCGGTAGTTGCGGGGCCGACGTTATCAAACAACGAAAAAGGGTCAGAGGCGCAGCAAGCTGATATTCAGAGCACGCCCGAACAGAATAGAATTGAGTCTGTAGCGTTGAAGGCGCCAGATACTGGAGAGGAAAATCCCGACGCGGGAAAGTTAGAAGAGCTATCTACTGATTTGCTCATCGCGCCTACGTCAGACGGACTTGATAGGTTGCTAAAAGTCAGCCGGACGGCTTTGATAGCCGAGCAAAAAAAGGATGGCAGCCTGGAAAACGTGCGCTGCAATGTCAAAGAAGGTATCGCCAGGAAAACTGCGCGTTTTGTGGAAAGAGGTGGAGTCCTGTACCGGAAGTATCTAGACCGCCGAGGAGTGGAGTTCGATCAGCTGGTCGTGCCTCAATGCTATCGTCAGGATCTGTTGCGCTTGTCACATGGGGGTTCGTGGTCCGGACACCTAGGAGTTAAGAAAACTAAGGACCGTCTCTTGCAAGAGTACTATTGGCCAGGGTGTTTTCGGGACGCAGACCATTTCGTGAGGACATGTGACACTTGTCAGCGGGTGGGCAAACCAGGGGACAAATCGAGGGCGCCGTTGAAATTGGTACCTATCATTACGGAGCCTTTTAGACGGCTCGTTATTGATACAGTGGGACCTCTGCCGGTAACAGCCACGGGGTACAGACACATTTTGACTGTGATCTGCCCAGCGACAAAGTTCCCTGAAGCAGTGCCGCTTAAAGAACTCAGCTCAGTTGAGATAGTTAATGCACTACTGTCCATATTTGCGCGAGTTGGTTTTCCTGCAGAAATTCAATCAGATCAGGGCACAGTGTTTACTAGCGCTTTGACGACAACTTTTCTCGAAAGGTGTGGGGTAAAGCTGCTACACAGCTCAGTGTACCACCCACAGTCGAATTCCGTTGAGAAGCTCCACTCCGTCATGAAGCGCGTGTTGAGAGCCTTGTGTTTTGAACATCAAACTGACTGGGAGCTGTGTCTGCCTGGGGTGATGTTTGCTTTAAGGACCGCGCCGCATGCGGCTACGGGGTTTTCGCCAGCTGAACTGGTGTACGGTCGCTCGCTTCGATCTCCGCTTCGCATGCTTCGAGAATCATGGGAAGGTAGGGGCGACGACCCAGTCGTGGTGGAGTACGTGCTTAAGCTCCTCGAACGCTTAAGAAGGGCACAGGAGTTGTCAGGTGAAGCAATGACGAAGGCCCAGCAGAGGGCCAAGGTTTATTATGATCGGACAGCCAGGGCCCGTCGTTTTGAGGTTGGCGATGAGGTCATGATATTGCGCACATCGCTAAACAACAAACTAGACGTGCAGTGGGAGGGCCCAGCGCGAATTGTTCAGAAACTGTCGGACGTTAACTACGTGGTAAGTCTGCCAGGAAAGCGGAAAGCACAGCAAGTTTACCACTGTAATCTGCTCAAACCTTATAGACAAAGGGAAGCAGTGGTGTGCATGATGGTAAACGTTCCTGAAGAGCTTCCGGTCGAGCTTCCAGGACTAGGCTCAGTGACGAACAGGGAAGACACCGGTCAAGTCATTAGTGACCTTATCAGTAAAGCACCGCTGTCGCCCGAGCAGAAAACCGAACTACACCAGCTATTACAAGAGTTTCAAGGTCTGTTCTCTGAGAGGCCTGGTAGGACTTCTGTACTTACTCATGATATAGAACTTACCTCCACAGAGCCAGTACGATCCAAGGCGTATCGGGTGTCACCCCGCCAGAGCGATATTATGGAGGCTGAGGTAAAGAAAATGCTACAGCTCGGTGTTATTGAGGCAGGTGAGAGTGATTATACCTCCCCTTTGATTTTAGTTGAGGTACCGGGCAAGGAACCTCGTCCTTGCGTCGACTACCGCAGGCTTAATTCCATCACTAAGGATCAAATTTATCCGATCCCTAACATCGAGGAGCGCCTTGAGAAAGTTAGTAGCGCTCAGTTTATTTCCACCCTAGATCTTGTCAGGGGTTATTGGCAGGTTCCACTTACAGAAGAGGCTAGTAGGTATGCGGCGTTCATTTCACCAATGGGAACATTCCGTCCTAAAGTGTTGAGTTTTGGTTTGAAGAACGCGCCATACTGTTTTTCAAGTCTCATGGATAAAGTGTTGCGGGGACAGCAAGAATTCGCTTTACCGTATCTAGACGACGTAGCGATATTCTCCGCATCCTGGTCTGAGCATATGACACACTTGCGGGCAGTGCTAACCCGCCTGCGCGAAGCAGGCTTGACAGTAAAGGCTCCTAAGTGCCAGTTAGCACAGGCCGAGGTTGTCTACCTCGGTCACGTGATTGGTCAGGGTCGTCGCCGCCCCTCTGAAATAAAAGTGGCCGCTGTGCGAGACTTTCCGCAACCGCGCACAAAGACCGATATTCGGTCGTTCTTAGGTGTCGCCGGCTACTATCAGAGGTACATCCCTAGGTACTCTGATATCGCGGCTCCCCTGACGGATGCTCTAAGAAAGACAGAGCCTCAAACAGTCGTCTGGGACGAGACAAAGGAAAGAGCTTTTAGCGCCCTAAAGAGTGCCCTAACAAGCCAGCCTGTGCTACGATCGCCAGACTATACAAAAGGGTTCATTGTTCAGTGCGATGCTAGTGAGCGAGGCATGGGCGTTGTACTGTGCCAACGGGAAAATGGAGAAGTAGAACACCCCGTCCTGTATGCTAGTCGTAAGCTGACCAGTCGTGAGCAGGCGTATAGCGCCACCGAGAAAGAGTGTGCATGTCTCGTGTGGGCCGTTCAGAAATTGTCATGCTATCTAGCCGGCTCGAGGTTTATCATTGAGACAGATCACTGCCCTCTCCAATGGCTGCAGACCATCTCTCCCAAAAATGGCCGCCTCCTGCGCTGGAGCCTCGCTTTACAACAATATTCCTTTGAGGTGCGTTACAAAAAGGGGAGTCTCAACGGTAACGCCGATGGCTTAAGTCGAAGCCCCTAACGTAGGAATCAGCCTCAAAATTGTTTGTTACTGATGTTTTTCTTCCTGAGGCAGGATTTTTTTTTAACATATTGCTTTTGTTTAGTGTTTCAAAGTGATGATATGCTTTCTAGTGCAATTTTTCAATTTGTGGACGCGTTCTGAGTGATGCTAGACTACTGTAAGGAACTAGGCAGTGGTATAAAAAGGGGAAAGAGCCTGGCAGGGCTTAGTGAGGGTTGTGCCGTGCTTGCTGACTGAGCGGTTGAGTTTTCCGCGTAGTTCTAACGCTTGCCGGGAACGAGAACAAAAATGTGAACTCTCCCGAAGTCACTTTGCAGTGTCCCGTGCGAACCTGAACGAGAGAACGAGGCCTTCTCTGTGCGCTACGCTCAAGAAACGTCAAGGGACGCCCGACTTCGGTTATGAGCATCATCGAGCGACATCCCTCCGGACAGCGGATGCAGTCCCCTGTCCATCGGGATCTCCTTTCCCCGGCGGGGCGGTCTGTTGCGTTTCGCCTGCGACACGTGGTTTTGCCGGCGCGACGGCGGCGGGGCGGCGGACATTTTGGCCCGATCGTCGTCACCGCAACACTCATCGCCAGGTGTTTCCAGGCGCGTCTGCGGCGATGCGACCGCCTAGGGATTTCGTTCCAGTCATTGTGCCCGAAACAGGCGAGGCCAAAGCAGGGATCTCCTTCCAGTTATTGGGCCCGAAACAGGCGATGCCAAAGCAGGGATCTCGTTCCAGTCATTGTGCCCGAAACAGGCGATGCCAAAGCAGGGACCATCTTCTCGTTACAGTCATTGTGTCCGACCGGCAGCGCCACGACAGTGTGCTGCGCAGCGCCACGACAGTATGCTGCGCAGCGCCACGACAGTGTGCTGCGCAGCGCCACGACCAGGTGCTACGAGATCGTGCGCAGCGCCACGACATGGTGCTACGGCATCGCTACGACAGTGTGCGTCACCATTAGCCCATTGTACATTCACGTGCTCGTCTTTTGAGGGGTTCCTTCTTGCCCTCAACTGCGAGAGTATAAAAACAGCTGCCCCGGACGCCAAAAGAGAGGGCTCCGATTTCTTCTGTTGAGTAAAGTGCTCTCCCGTCTCTCTACTTCGGTCAAACCTGACCGCCAACTCTTTGCAATGTTAAAATAAACAAGTTGTTTCGTTGTTACCAGTCGACTCATGCTTTGCCGGGACCTTCGGATGCTTGCAGCTGTACCCCAGGCCGCCAGGCCAACGCTACCCTTGGGGCTTGCGACCCAGGTACAACCACGGGCGTCAGCGCCGAGTTCCCAACAGATCGTACCAGCAGTCGGATCAAAACACCCCACACTTGGCGATTTGGCTGTTGGCTCGTGTGGTGCGCGTGGCCGATACGTTATGCCGCTGTTGTGCCCAAGGTGTTAACTCGCCTAATTAAGAGAGACTATCTATAAAAAAATTGCTATTGGTCGGCCTATAAGCAGTTTATATACTTTTAGCCTTATACTTTATATCGATTGTCGTCTATAAACAAGAACGAAATTTCATTTTTCAGGAAAGGCAAAGTGGTCGTCCTGAACTGGCCGGCGCGTCCCAGCCTGCTCGCCACCGCAGAGTATACACGTCTTCTACAGACTGGTCTATGAACAGACTATACAGCCGACAGATTTATGGCCTAACAATTTTTATCAACTCTTGTTTGTAGACTATATGAGCCGAGGGATGTGATAACGGCGGCAAGGGCCTGATGTGATTAAATAAGCCACTTCTTATTGCTCTGCATTTCTGGCGCACGGTAACCTGTTAATATGAGCTACAATTATCATTTGCTTTACCGAAGTCAAATAGGTTTCGTTTCCCAGCTTTTACGGCGCGCATTTTGACTCTCGCAGTGTTTTCCAGCATGGTGAACACAAATTTAGGCACCCAACTGTTCTGATGATAGAAAGGCTATGTTGTGCCCTCGCTAACAAGTGTGCGAGTATGTCCCCGTTAAAATTACTGCTAAAGCTTAGGTAAGCGGGAGTGCACGTAGGCTCGATCCGCGCATTCTTATGTGATTGCAGCGTGTTGTGCAGTAAGCATCACACCCGTGTCATATTTTGAAAGCAGGGTGGCAGCTACCAAGGTTAATGCGTGCTGTCACGATTAGTCTACGAGTAGTATTTTTCCGTCAATGTCTTTGAACATACTCAGTTAAAACATCGGTTCTCAATCATGATAGCCATTTCTACAGGCTATCTGCATTCCGTGTAAAGCCAGTGTGATTTGTGGTAGCAGTTACGGCTGTTGCTCTGTTATCACGCGTATTAGCTCGCTCTTTCGCAGGTAACAGAGCAGTGAAAATTCCGCGTATTATCACTACAAAACGCAACGTTATAGTTAATCACTGCCTATCCGATATGTTATAATATTTGCTACTGCCTACTTCCCCACCGTGCCAAAAAATGTTCGATTGTACTTGTTCTGGCCTCTGCCAAAGAAGCGCCAGCCGCTACCTTAGCCTCAACAACACCGTGCATGAATCGTGAAGCATGACTACGCCGGGTTGCGGACTTTCCGGTATTGTTTTTTTTTTCACTGTAACAACGAAACACTGCTATTCTTGAGTATACAGCACAACACCGGCTCTATGTCCTGTTCCCTCCTCTTCGTTGCATTTATACCTACCCTCTATTTCTCGTAATATATTTAATATCTGGGTCATATTTAGTTGTTTCTTTATTTTACAGCCAGGAGCACCAGTGCGCATAAAACCTACAATGTTCGCATGCGTGCATAGATACATACGTGGGCAATTTATTCTTTAATCTTACTTTTCATGTTTTAGTAAGCTAAACGCTACAGCAAAATCATATCTTTTATGGCTGCTCTCAGTCTACAAAAAAACAAGACAACAAGAAAGCAAAGACATATAATGCGCCAGTGTACTCAATGTTACCCAACTCAAAGCCCATGGACTGCTGCAGAAGCGAGAGCATGTAGCCAGCCAGTCCGTCGAAAGTGACCGCTCCGTTCTCCTCCACTTTGACTCTCGCGAACGGGTACATCTGCACGAGAAAAGGGCAAGCCACAGTTGCCGTGACTCTCCTTCCGCACAGCTGCCCTTCCAAGACGCCGCTGCGGCCCACTGTAATAAGCCATCCAAAATATATAAAATCGCATGGTGAGAACAATGCTCGTTCAGCGACGCAGTAAGAACTTTATTTCAGTTGATCTTTTCAATCTGTTTGTAAACTGATTCTTTTTCATAAGAATGTCATACCGAGGATGTTTTTTTTTTTTTACAGGGAAGCTGTATATGGGGAGGGCCCCCCCCCCTCCCCATATATCCCGGAAAATTTTGTGCGCCCGTGCGTGTACACCGTCGTGTCGACGAAGAAACATTTTCGTCTCCAGAGCTAGTGTAGAGTCCAGTCTTGTAGCGATTAGCTTAAGTGTAATAACCTATAACGGATTGCTTATTGTTCATACTAGTGTGCTCATCGCAATTGTCAAGTCGAGTGATTGCTCTCCCATTGTTCTCGGCGCGGCGCTTGTTCGCCGCCGTTATAGCAACCATGTCCGTGCAAAGGCCGTAATAAACGCACATGTATATATCATACAATGTGTGTTCGTCTATACAGTGACGTTAGTGTCACCTAGCGACCTTATCGACAGTTCTCCACGGGGCGGACGCATACGGTGCGCACGGAATAGGAGCAACGTATCCTTCTAGAACGACAACGGGAGCGGCAGCGAGAATGGGTGCGAGGCGCCGGGAAGCCGCTAAGGTGGATCGCGCGTCCGTCGATGAGCCTGTCCCGTCGTGTGTGCCGACCGATGAAGACTCGCAGCGTGCCAGTCAGTCGTCCTTCTTCACAGAGTGGAAGGGCCGATGATTTTTTTTCAAAAAATTCCATAGGGCGCTTGAACACCAATACAACGCACCACCCAGGTGGTTATGCCATTGCCGCTCACTTCTCCTGGCTCCTCCTTTGCGATGTCAGTTGCTGCTCAATAGCTCGATTTTCACGACGAATTTTTCTACGCCACCACTGCTGCTAAAGCGTTCCGATAGTAGCAGTATCGGACTAAAGAGAAACCATATGGTGAGATACATGTTGTATTTGTGGCTTGGAAAACACGCTTAGCCCTATAAATTAAAAGACGAGGACTTGAGAATAAATATATTATACCGTGGAAGTAGGACTGAGCAGGATCACTCTCGAAATTAGACCTGAAATTCGGTGGGAAAATCCACAACGGTATTGTCCTCGGTATTTCCCTCAGTCTATAACGTTGAACCCAAGTCCAGCGGGAAATTTCCACCGAGGATTTCTGTTACAACAGCGCCGACAGGATTGCTGCTCATGCGCTCTGAACATGATGAAATCGATCTAACGGAGGGGTGGTTCCGATACCAAAAAACGTTGTTGCTACAAAAACATCATCGCGATGAGCTTGACGCCATGTTATAGAGTAGATGACAGGGCTAAGGAGATAGCTCGACTAACTTTAAGGTAACCTTTCCGCGCATAAGGTATGCGACAGAAAGCCCGTACAGCGTCATTGAAATTACCCCCTGACAGATGTGATCGAAACTCGGGACGCTCACAGGTTTAGAAGCATTTACGTTAGTAACTTCTTGATTTTCTTTTGTTCTTTTTTCGGCACAGTGAAGCTGTTAAGGATTACTTTCCCCATTATCGTGTCCGCGTATAGCAAAAAAATTCCGAAGATAGTACAATGCCGGACCGACCGGCGACGGAGGTGACGCAGGCGTTAAACACTCCCCAGCCGATCCAAAAGATAGTGCAATGCCGGGCCGACCCGCGGTGGAGGTGCAGTTCGCCATCAAGGGGCCCACATATACAGCTTCACTGGCCATCCTTCTTAACAGATAGGAAGGGCACTGAGTTTTCTTGCTTTTAGACTCACGCTCAGAAAGGTCGACTTCCGCGTTTATGATTGCTTCCCTGTCTTCGTGCGCTCGCTTCTTTCCGTTGTCTTCAAAAACATTACTGCGATAGCAGTTAAACGGGCGCTCGAGGCGCATTCACGCCATCGCCGTTGGCACCAGCGCGGTCCGCGCGCGTAGGGTTACGAGGCTTCCAGAAACATGCAGTGCGTTTGGCTGCAAAAGCGACGAAGGCAAGAGGACGCACCGTCCTACTATGTCCAAACTGCTCTATACCGGAGCCAGAGCCGCGTTCGGCTTCCGCTGCTGGCAGTAGCCTTGAATTAGCCTTCCTTCTGAGGAGTTGTGTGCGTACCACACTTTTGTGCATAAACGCTGCTCTGAGCGGAATTGATAGTAAGCGTCACGAACTGTTCACTGGGTGCTGACAAACGCCGACGGTTTTCCGTCCGCATCATCTCGAGCATCTCGAGATTTAGCTGCGACGTCGGTGTGACGGCGTTGCCGACGTTCCTGATCGCGCCAGCGTTGTGAGACGCCTGGTTTCGGTCACGACGCTGTTCCTGCAGCAGCCGCAGTTTTTCTCGCATGGTGAGGCTTATAGCGCACGAAAGGACGAGGACATAGCAAGCCGTGGTAAGCACAGCGCCTGTGTGGCTGACTATATAAAAGTGTGCCTCGTGCGTGCGTCATTGCACACGTCACGTCGCAGCCATCTAGCTGACTAAACGTGTGCCGCCTTAGTGCATGCGTCATTGGGCACGTGACGGCGCAGTCAAAGGGGAGGAGGTGGCGCCACGTCATGAGTGTACAAAATGAGCGCGTTCATGACGTTCCGAGGTATACAAACGGTATAATGTTTTCGCATTCCCGCTCGTAAGCAGTCGCAAGTGCCTCTGTCAAATTTTACTTTATTGCGATAGCAATTATATGACCATTCCAAGCGAATTTTCGCCTCCTGCGTCGGCATCGCCGTGCGGCTCCGCATATATTTAGGCATATACATGTCATATGCGTATGCATGGCGTATATGCGGGTAATATTGCACCACTATTCAATCGCTGAAGTTGCTCACACCAGTTCTTACGTTATTAATTAAAGTGTTCGTCGGAATTTTGAGAATGGCAGCCCACAAACAAATGCCGTGAAACATAACATTCACTGCGCGCACCTTTTATCTTAAATCTTCTCAGCCTACTAAATAATTAATGTGCAAAGTAATATCAGTGCTCAAACCAGAAAGTGATGTAATTTTACTGGCGCGACTCTTCGGGAGACATAGTGGTGCCCGCACGATGTCATTACGGGCCCTACACGGCGTGAAGCGTGCCATAAATTTTGGCGCATCCGCCAAAAGCATCCGCTGTCGCGTTCGCGTAAGGGCACCATCCAAGAAGTTCCATCCCAACGCTAAACCTTGCCATAGCAGTCGGTGCTTCGTCTTTCCAGTGAAACTGCCATTTTTTTAAGACCTCGTTGTTTATTAGCTACTTCAGGCGCCAAATAAGTACGGACATTGCCAATTTAGTTTCGGGACATTTTTTTTGTATACTCAGTATCGTAAAAAACATACTGCTGCGGAATGAATTAAGAATTTTCAATTCTTCGAGTTACGTCAAGCTCACAGAATGTTTTCTCCGGGGGAAGACTCTTTGCAGGAGCGTTGGATATTAAAGTCTCAACAATTCCATGTCCAGCATACTGAATAGAATTAACCTATACAACAAAAATATGCGTGACGCAAAACATTCTCAAAAACAACGAAAGAAGTCAGCCCGCTACCTGGCGTCATATTGACAACGAGAAACAACAGCCAGCCGTCTTCCAACTCGTTTTACTGAAACACTTTACAGATATAATTCTAGCTTGCAGAACACGTCCAATCACAAGTGTCTCAAGACGCACGCGACACAGTCTAAATACAATTATCTTCAACGGTGCTTTTGCTTTTGATGCGCTAACTTCGCGTGCACACTTGTGCACACGGCACCTTAAGGGGTTTGAACGCCGTGTGAGAAGCTCGAATGCCACGCTAAGGCTTGCTATCGCTTTCAATGCTTCGCCTTCAGGCGAAACCGCAATTTTTGTTGTCGCGGTATTTCAGTGTTGTTTTGAGTATTCCTTCAGAGGCGCCTAAGGAAAGGGTCTCATGTGTTAGTGCAATCATGTGTCATGTCACACTTCTTTCTCAACAAATCACCGGAGGGACGGCCGTAAATTCCTACGCGCTGTTTCCGCTTCTACGTGTGGCGCAAAAATGATGCTAACGCTACTGCAAGGAGGCTACAGGTTGACCTCAGTTCGCAGAAGCATCTTCCTTCATCTGCGTCTGACAAGTGCCGAGCACATGTTAAGGCAGAGTCATTCATCTTCCTTTTCTGATACGGCAGCTAGCGGCAGTGCTCAAGTCGGCGTCACCTAGCATCACCGTAACTACGGTGAAACGAAGCGCAGATCGCAAATAGTTCAAGGGCGTGACGGTGCAGAAAATTCTCAATTCACTTCAGCTCAGTCCGATTCAGTTAACAGCTGACACGTGAACGTAAATGCGTACACACAAACTTCAAGTTTGTAAACAAGAAACCTATGATGTCGCAGCGCGCGCGCACATGAGCATATTACGAAAATTTATTGGCAATTTCTGGTCGAGCCACTTCAATTCGTGGCCGCCGTAACCGGTGGCTTAGTAGGCTTTGTTTGTTTCTTGGCAGGTTCGCGGTAGGCAGCGGTAGGTGGCTACTACCTGTATGTCGTCATGGCCTGGATAAGGCTTACACTTTTTTGCGTCGTGGCCACGGAGATGCAAAAGCGAGTTCGCTACATGTAATACAGAGGACTCCCATGCTGCCTATTTTACGCTGTATTTGTTATTTTTTACCCGGTGATTACATCGTGTAAACAACTATTCCAGCTTTCGGCTTCAACGAAGATGCATGTGCTGCTCCCTTTTTACTTTTAGTAAAGCAAAGAAGGGGGCTATTTGGGGAACGTTCATAATTATATTGCGCTTAGTTTTACACTGACGATATTGAGTGAAGGACAGGGCATGGACGTGCGTAGCGCAAGCTACCAAGTGATTAATACTGTTAAGGAACGCGCTTATATTATCGAAGCTGAGGTCGAGTTTGCCAGGGCGAACGGGTGCAAGTGAACGCTGTATGCCTTGCCCGAACTATGATCACATGTCGTCACCTTGTCATATCTTTTTATATCCCCCCCCGCGCCATATCTCCTTGTATATAAGCGCGTTCTTTAACAGTATTAAACAGTTGGTAGTTTGCGCTACGTACATCCACGTCCTCTCCTTCACTTAACATCGTCAGTGTAAAACTAAGCGCAATATAACCATGATCCCTTGATTCCCCAAGTCTTGACAGTTTCACACGGCGGGAAAGTCGCGAGCAAAGCATTTCGTTTCTTTCTTTTTGTTACACCTATCAATTATCGAAACTAAGTAGTATGCTTGAAAGAGAAGCGAAAAAAAATTTTTTGATGAGTAGCTTTACTCACGGTGAGCCCCGTCACTCTGAGTGAAACGTTCGTGTAACGGGCCATGCTTTCACTCGAACAGCCAGCCTTGTTTTGTGGTCGGTCTAGTTCACGAGCCGTTCGGAGCTACATACATCGACTTGTTCCTTCATTGTGTTACTCCTACATTTTCTACATTTTCTCCTGCGTTTTTAACATCTTTGAACACCCTAAAGTCCCGAAACGTACAGTTGAATTAGCCGCAAGTAACGTCACTATCTCTGTCGACCTGTGAGCACGCAAATGTTTCCAACGAACGAGCGGTAGATAACTGCCGCTGTAGCTCATGGTCCATTAGTTCACGACGAAGCATCGTTAAACGGTCTGATAGCGCAGTTATCGGGTTCCCTGAACAACTGCGGCTGTGAGCGCCCTTCGTGGGCGTCAATCTAGCAATTCAATTTTCTTTCTACTTGTATTCTTTCCCCCAGTTTCAAGGAAAAAGTGGTGGGTTGCTGTTGGTGCCTCCCATACACAGTCTGTGGTTTCCAGATTGTAGAGCGCCCTCGGTAGAGTGCGTCACTCAGCCGGCCGAAAGAACATTATAAAATCATGAAGAACGCCATAGCTTTCTCGTGCGATAAATTCACAGCTGCTGAGCATTGATAACAAGAGACAAATGCGGAGTGCGAGCGCAATCTGTTGTTGGAGAGCGCTCTTGGGAGAGACCTGACAGGAGTACTCACGCTTGTAGAAAAGTCGAAGTTCATTAGTTGTCCTTCAGTGTTTTGAAAAATCGCTATGGTGACATAGTTTATGTTGACCTTTATGTGTATCCGAAGAATAATTTCGTGTAAGAACAAGAAAAATTGTAGATGCCGACAAAAAGAGGATAGCCGATATTCATTCAAGAACACCTGTGTGCCACTGAAAAAGAACGACAGTTGGCCCGCCCACTGCAATGCTTCTTTTTTGCGTGCCAAAGATTATGATGGACACGATGGTTTTGTCACTGACCGACGCCTCTAAATTCGCATGAAGTACCGCTAGAGCCATTGCTGCGAAGGAAACCATCCGCGGGAGCTTGAACTCAACCGCTCTTCTGAAGGTTGAAGTTTTCTTTACTGTAGGGCATCATTGTAATGAGACAAAGCCAACACTCGTGTTGCCAGCGTTTTCCTTTTTTTCCCGTCTTTTCTGTGTTCTTGGTCGTTC
The DNA here is from genome assembly GCF_050947875.1 of Dermacentor variabilis. Classification (NCBI taxonomy): domain Eukaryota; kingdom Metazoa; phylum Arthropoda; class Arachnida; order Ixodida; family Ixodidae; genus Dermacentor; species Dermacentor variabilis. The sequence continues at coordinate 72,814,322 of NC_134571.1, read as the reverse complement.
GCGCTGTGTTATGGGCAGACATGGACACGCTCACGAGGGCTTTGCTCACCCTCATCTGCCCTCACACCCACGTGGTGAGGTGTTGCGGACGTTGTGAGGCGAGGGCGAGGGTGTGTGCGGGACGATGTGATGAAAAGGCGATTCATTTGTTGAAGTACAGAAAAGTCACTAAGACCATAAGTTTGGTGGGTTTAAAGTCTAAAGATTTGAAATGCGCTGGCAGAAAGTCTCTCTAGCACAGATCTACGTTGCAGCCCACTTTCAACTGACTAAAGTCATAAATGGTAGTTGTTGTTAACTGTAACTATACCTATTGAAAGCTGCAGCCACTGAAAGCGGCAACAAGAGCGGGAGAAGTGACGGAGAGTTTTTGGCGTCACTCCGATGGATGGATAGATGGATGCAAAACTTTAATAAAGGTCCTGAGGTACGCGACTCAGCGCGCTGCGGGCCGCTCCCACGTTGAGACAGTCAGGCCATGCCCCACCGCAATTTTTTTCCTGTGATCCCGACCAGTCAGCGCACTCCTTTATCCCAAGTAAATACCCTGGAATTTACTTTTTCTTGCTCAACCTAATGGACAAAAATTGGAGTTTGAGGATTTTCGGGCACTGATAGCATTTGTTGATATATTAACTGAAAGAAACATCAAGATGAATAAAAAACATGTCGGTAATACAGGCAGAGCTCGTCTACAGTACAACCAAAGCTAGCTTCTTTTTTTATTATTCTTAAGCTCGCGCATTGCAATGGCAGTCGGACGACCTTATTTAGAGCAAACATTCAGCTTCAGCGCTCAACTTCCACAACGTCGAGCTATTGCCCTGATTCTCAAGAACCAGCACAGCAGAATATTAGAATAGGGTATCACGTAGTTGCTTAGTATAACTCATGAATTCCGACAAATTCTATGTTTTCAAATCCACGTAACCTGCCTGAAAAATTCTGCATGAAAAACACCGCTAGCGATTTATTAGAAACATGACAGCACTCGGCAAATACACTTCACGTTCCGTCTAGTTTGCAAACTATAGGCATGCACTGTAAAAAAGAATGGTCAGCTTCATGCTGGTAAGAAACATACTTATTGCTAGAAAAGTATTCGCTTCGGCTTTTCAGTGCATTAGGGTAGGCTTATTTAACTACCAGCGAAGTATAGTAGTTACTACATTTTTTTTTAGTTTGCCCACTGCCGATATGCAACCGCTGTGGCATAAATGGAAGACTTGACCGCATGCTTGACAAAAGAAGCGTTATTTTCCGAGCCACCACGGCAGGCGTGCACTCAGGAAAATTCAGCTTTAATAACATGTTCGCATCTTAATGGGCATTTCGTATTTCTACAAATTTAACAGCGCCGTCGGATGCCTTACCGCCACAAAAACAAGAACTAAACCTCTTAATATTGTTACGCAGCGCTTGCGCATGAACGCGACGACCATGCAGGTGAGTTGCAGTTCGGTTAGTCTAAAGGTGAGTGAGCCTGGCTGAGTTGAATTTCGGGGAGTCTGAGTCCGAGCGGGCCCGACTGAGTAAACGCTTGTTGAGTCTGAGTCCGAGTGAGCCCTTCCGAGTATTATTTTGGTGAGTCTGAGCCCGAGTAAGGTTCTGAGCAAACAAAAAGTATTTTGTGAGGGGGTCTGAGTGAGTTCTGTTCATTTTGCCGATCTAAACACAAATAAAAAGTTTGGAGGATGCTTAAGCTTCGCCTTTAAGAGTGGAACTCGATTCAAAATTCAAAAATTCCTGACTGCTTCTCATGATTCCTGGCAACTGCAGCTTATGTAACCGTAGTGTTTACCGGGAGTAGCTGGCGGCCTACGCTATGCACGAAGGCGGACTTTCAGGTAGAAACGCGGCCTCTTGCGTGGGCCGCTAATGCGCGGAGGCGAACGCCATCTGGATGGTGTTGTTGCAAGGAACCGAGCTCGGCGCGCCACTCTATGAATGGTAGAAACGCTGGAAAAGGGGTTTATGCTTTAGTTTCCGCGTAACCAAGTCACGTTCTCTTGTACATTCAAATTACAATCCGACGCTATCATGTCTGTAGGCTGTGTGTTAGTCGTGCTTTACGATTTTTTGACGCATTTTACTTGCAAAAATTCAATTAGTTTATTAATGTCTTTGCGCTACACAGAGGGCCTGCGTCGTTGGGTAAACGTGGTTAGGAATTGAGTTCGGCAGCGGTGCACCACAGAGCAACGACTAATTTCTGTATCTTCTGCAGCTTTCGGCACGTGCCCATCTACCGAGCAAGGCATTGCTTCGTCGCTGGTCCGGTGCTATCAGCGGCCGTCAGCGGATAATTGCAAGCATTACAAGCTTCGAGTGGCGGAACAGCGCATGCAATATTATTTTCTATTGTATAAAGCCCGAAATCTTGACTGTGCACTGCTGCCGAACACAGCAAACATTGTATTTGACACTGCCATTGCTTTTGTTGGGTACTTCTGTAAGGCAATTGCTATCATCATCATCATCATCATCATCATCATCATCATCAGCCTAGTTACGCCCACTGCAGGGCAAAGGCCTCTCCCATACTTCTCCAACTACCCCGGTCATGTACTAATTGTGGCCATGTTGTCCCTGCAAACGTCTTAATGTCATCCGCCCACCTAACTTTCTGCCGCCCCCTGCTACGCATCCCTTCCCTTGGAATCCAGTCCGTAACCCTTAGTGACCATCGGTTATCTTCCCTCCTCATTACATGTCCGGCCCATGCCCATTTCTTTTTCTTGATTTCAACTAAGATGTCGTTTACCCGCGTTTGTTGCCTCACCCAATCTGCTCTTTTCTTATCCCTTAACGTCACACCCATCATTTTTCTTTCCATAGCTCGTTGCGTCGTCCTCAATTTCAGCAGAACCCTTTTCGTAAGTCTCCAGGTTTCTGCCCCATATGTGAGTACAGGTAACACACAGCTGTTATACACTTTCCTTTTGAGGGATAGTGGCAACCTGCTGTTCATGATTTGAGAATGCCTGCCAAACGCACCCCAGCCCATTCTTATTCTTCTGGTTATTTCAGTCTCATGATCCGGATCCGTGGTCACTACCTGCCCTAAGTAGATTTAGTCCCTTACCCTTTCCAGTGCTTCGCTACCTATCGTAAACTGCTGTTCTCTTCCGAGCCTGTTAAACATTACTTTAGTTTTCTGCAGATTAATTTTCAGACCCACCCTTCTGCTTTGCATCTCCAGGTCAGTGAGCATGCATTGCAATTGGTCTCCTGAGTTACTAAGCAAGGCAATATCATCAGCGAATCGCAAGTTGCTAAGGTATTCTCCATCAACTTTTATCCCCAATTCTTCCCACTCTAGGCCTCTGAATACCTCCTGTAAACATGCTGTGAATAGCATTGGAGATATCGTATCTCCCTGTCTGACGCCTTTCTTTATAGGGATTTTGTTGCTTTCTTTGTGGAGGACTACGGTGGCTGTGGAGCCGCTATAGATATCTTCCAGTATCTTTACATATGGCTCATCTACACCCTGATTCCGTAATGCCTCCATGACTGCTGAGGTTTCGACTGAATCAAACGCTTTCTCGTAATCAATGAAAGCTATATATAACGGTTGGTTATATTCTGCACATTTCTCTATCACTTGATTGATAGTGTGAATATGGTCTATTGTTGAGTAGCCTTTACGGAATCCTGCCTGGTCCTTTGGTTGACAGAAGTCTAAGGTGTTCCTGATTCTATTTGCGATTACCTTAGTAAATACTTTGTAGGCAACGGACAGTAAGCTGATCGGTCTATAATTTTTCAAGTCTTTGGCGTCCCCTTTCTTATGGATTAGGATTATGTTAGCGTTCTTCCAAGATTCCGGTACGCTCGAGGTTATGAGGCATTGCGTATACAGGTTGGCCAGTTTCTCTAGAACAATCTGACCACCATCCTTCAACAAATCTGCTGTAACCTGATCCTCCCCGGCTGCCTTCCCCCTTTGCATAGCTCCTAAGGCTTTCTTTACTTCTTCTGGCGTTACCTGTGGGATTTCGAATTCCTCTAGGCTATTCTCTCTTCCACTATCGTCGTGGGTGCCACTGGTACTGTATAAATCTCTATAGAACTCCTCAGCCACTTGAACTATCTCATCCATATTAGTAACGATATTGCCGGCTTTGTCTCTTAACGCACACATCTGATTCTTGCCTATTCCTAGTTTCTTCTTCACTGTTTTTAGGCTTCCTCCGTTCCTGAGAGCCTGTTCAATTCTATCCATATTATAGTTCCTGATGTCCGCTGTCTTACGCTTGTTGATTAACTTAGAAAGTTCTGCCAGTTCTATTCTAGCTGTAGGGTTAGAGGCTTTCATACATTGGCGTTTCTTGATCAGATCTTTCGTCTCCTGCGATAGCTTACTGGTTTCCTGTCTAACGGAGTTACCACCGACTTCTATTGCGCACTCCTTAATGGTTCCCATGAGATAGTCGTTCATTGCTTCAACACTAAGGTCCTCTTCCTGAGTTAAAGCCGAATACCTGTTCTGTAGCTTGATCCGGAATTCCTCTAGTTTCCCTCTTACCGCTAATTCATTGATTGGCTTCTTGTGTACCAGTTTCTTCCGTTCCCTCCTCAAGTCTAGGCTAATTCGAGTTCTTACCATCCTATGGTCACTGCAGCGTACCTTGCCGAGTACGTCTACATCTTGTATGATGCCAGGGTTCGCGCAGAGTATGAAGTCGATTTCATTTCTAGTCTCACCATTCGGGCTCCTCCACGTCCACTTTCGACTAGCCCGCTTGCGGAAAAAGGTGTTCATTATCCGCATATTATTCTGTTCTGCAAACTGTACTAATAATTCTCCCCTGCTATTCCTAGACCCTATGCCAGATTCCCCCACTGACTTGTCTCCAGCCTGCTTCTTGCCTACCCTGGCATTGAAGTCGCTCATCAGTATAGTGTATTATGTTTTGACTTTACCCATCGCCGGTTCCACGTCTTCATAGAAGCTTTCGACTTTATGGTCATCATGACTGGATGTAGGGGCGTAGGCCTGTACGACCTTCAATTTGTACCTTTTATTAAGTTGAACAACAAGACATGCCACCCTCTCGTTAATGCTATAGAATTCCTGTATGTTACCAGCTATTTCCTTATTAATCAGGAATCCGACTCCTAGTTCTCGCCTCTCCGCTAAGCCCCGGTAACACAGTACATGCCCGCTTTTTAGCACTGTATATGCTTCTTTTGTCCTCCTAACCTCACTGAGCCCTATTATATCCCATTTACTACCCTCTAATTCCTCCAATAATACTGCTAGACTCGCCTCACTAGATAGCGTTCTAACGTTAAACGTTACTTAAACGTAAATGAGTAAGGACGTGAAAGATATTGCCAAGGCGCTTGAGGACCTGAGGCGAGAACTAAGGACAGATCTCAGATCATTGAAAGAAAGTGTGAAAAACTGCAACGATACCTGTGATGGTGTCAATGAAATCATAAGTGAAATGAAAGAACTTAGAAAGGAAGTCCAAAGTCTTTCAAAGAAAAACAAAGAACTGGAAGCTGAAAACTGCAGATTGAGTAAAAGGATAGATCAATTAGAACAGTATCAAAGGATGAACAACTTGGAAATAAAAGGAGTGCCTGAGGAAGGTGACGTTGTCGATGTTGTGAGGAGGATCGGGAGTACTCTGAATGAACCGATTGCTGATTCGGACATTGACATCTGCCATCGTGTGCCCACATCAAACTCCTCCGAAAAAAACATTGTTGTCCGTTTTGTACAACGCACAAAACGGGACAAAATTCTGCAAAAAGCAAGAAAGCAGAGGATGACTACAAAAGATCTTGATTATGGTGGAGACGGCACACCCATCTATGTGAACGAACACCTGACCCGCTCAAACAAGATAATTCTGGGTGCTGCGATTGCTCAGAAAAAAGTATCAGGATGGAAGTTTGTGTGGGTGACTGGCGGGAAAATTTTTGCCCGTAAGGACGAGCGAACCACAAGCCACAGAATTAGCAGCGTTGCTGACATAGAGCAGATAATTGTATAGAAAAACTGTACAGTGCACAACAGCTCAAATGGAAGACATACCACAGGAATGCCACTATTATGAATGTGATCATTTCAATGAAAAATACAAAAAAGGCGAAAGAAAGTTTTCAGCAATTCATCTAAATATGAGAAGCCTTAAAAGTAAGGTTCAAGATCTTGAAATGTTTCTGCAGTCATTTAGCTTAAAATTTACCGTTATAGTACTCACGGAAACTTGGCTGTCAGATGAAATCGAACCCCCTTACCTTCAAGGTTACAAATGGGAAAGCATAAGTAGAAAAAACAAAAGAGGTGGTGGGATAGCCATTTACTTAAAAGATAATTTACCGCATAAGTTATTAGACAGCATGTGCAGAATGGATGAAAATGTCGAGAGCTTATCGGTGAAAGTGCTTAACACCATTGTCTGCGCCGTGTACAGGCCACCTTCTGGCTGCGTATCTGAATTCATGTCATTTTTTGAAAATTCACTTAGCTCTTTTAGCTCGGCGAATGCACCGTTTATGATCCTTGGAGATATAAATATTGACACAATATCCGGTAACTTACATGCTAACACATTTCGAGACGCTGTTCACCAGTACGCGTTCAACAATGTGATAACACTGCCCACTAGGGTGACCGTTGACACGGCCACATCCCTTGACATCTGCGTCACAAACATAGATAGCGATGGTCTTTCCGCTGGTGTAATCTTGAATGACATCAGCGATCACCTGCCCGTGTTTTGCCTAACAAATGCATCCTACAAGAAACAACATAATGATGAAGGAAACCTCTTGCTCCGCACGGTAAACGAAACTACGCTAAACATGTTCAGCTGCCTTATCAACCAAGAAAGCTGGCAGGCCGTTTATGATCAGCATAACCCCAGAACTGCGTACAAGATCTTCTTGGATAAATTCAACCAGTGCTATAATACAGCCTTCCCTCTGCGAAAGCAGAAAAAAAGAAATAAAAAAGTTAGAAAACCATGGATAACTGCGGACTTATACAAACGAATACGTAAAAAAAATAATTTGTACCACAGTTTCATTAGCTCTCGTAATTGTGACATATTGACTGAGTTTAAAAAAATTCAGAAATAAATTAAACTTCGATTTGAAAAAGGCAAGGGATGATTATTACGAAAGAAAATTTTACAGAATTCAAAACGATCAACGTAGACTGTGGAATACAGTGAACGATTTAACTGGACGAGGGCGAAAAACGCATATCGTGAATGAAATTGTAATCGATAATGCCAGTGTAGTTGGGCAACAGCTTGTTGATGAAATGAATCGACACTTTGTAAGCACAGGGGTATATAGTGGAGAAGACTTGCAAGCGGATATTTTCATGGCTACAGGGCAGGTTGATTCCATTATGCTTACACCAGCGACTCCTACTGAAATTGAAGCAATTATCACGACCCTAGAAAACAAAGCTGCAGGCGGAGGAGACGAAATAAAGGCCTTACCTGTCAAGTATGTCGCTCATCATATGAGTCCTGTATTAACCCATATTATAAATGAGATGCTTACACGCGGCGAGTTCCCAGATGAATTAAAAATAGCTAAGATCACCCCTGTCTACAAGGGTGGCGATGAGAAAAAGCTTACCAACTACAGGCCGATATCTGTTTTGCCGGTGTTTTCCAAGATATTTGAGCGTGTTATTAATGATAGGCTTACGTCTTTTTTTCATAAACACACAATAATTACGAAGTCGCAGTATGGCTTTCAAAAGGGTAAGTCTGCAGAACTAGCTTTAACAAACATAAAGGACAAAATAATTGAAAATATTGAGAACAAACTGCTCACTCTGGGGATTTTCTTGGATTTAAAAAAAGCATTTGACACTGTGCAGCACGATATCCTTCTAAAGAAGCTTGCTGCGTATGGTGTTCGAGGAGTAGCACAGAATTTAATTACATCACATCTCTCAAATCGGTATAAGTATGTATGCGTCGACAATCTGGTATCACAAAAATTGAAAGTCGAATGTGGCGTTCCTCAAGGATCAATCTTAGGACCCCTCTTATTTCTTGTATACATAAATGATATAACGTCGATACCAAACTCCCCTGAAATAATAATGTATGCTGACGACACTAATATCTTCTTTACTGGCACTACAAAAGAGGTCATAGAATCATCAGCTAACAGTTACCTCTTACACCTCTCCAGGTGGCTTAAAAGCAACCGGCTAAGTTTAAACACAAGCAAAACCAAATATATAATTTTTAAGCCAGCAAATAAAAGAGACCCCTATTGTGTTCATCTGCACTTTGAGGACACGTTACTGGAACAAGTTACAGAGCAAAAGTTCTTGGGCGTATGGTTTACAGAGGACCTTACTTGGAATACTCATGTTGACAAATTAAAAAGTGAGCTATCTCGAGTTACTGGCTGCATGTATAAAATACAAAATATACTACCCACCTGGTTGAAACAAACATTATATTACTCACTTTTCTATTCAAAACTCAGTTATGGCATTTTAGTCTGGGGAACTACGACAGCTTCAAACTACAACAAACTAATCATTGTACAAAAGAAAATATTGAGAATGTGTGAAAACTATGTGGGTGACAAACAAGGACTCCGAACAAAACCGCTCTTCATTAAATATAGCATGCTTAAAGCAGATCAAGTTTATTATTTCAAACTACTCCAGTGGATATATAAATATAGGCTGCATACAATACCTGTCGACAGTTGCACCTCATACCCAATACGTAAACCACACTATGTAAAGCCCGCCACAAGAACTAATTACGGAAAGCAAACATTGAATTATCAAGCGATTAATATATTAAACAGTGATCACTTTAACGTACCATACACACAATCCTTCCACAGTTTCAAAAATGACTGTAAAAACCTATTAGTGGGCAGTGACGTTGCATTTTCATTTTGAGTAACTTGTGCTCATCCCTGATAACACATGTAACCTCAGTTATGTTAGATTTTTCTCAGCGCTTGTAAATCATGTTTGCCATTGTTTCGGCATTTACATTGTGTATCAGTCTAAACCTTCGTTTTTTTTTCTTCTGAAATGTTTCAATGTACTGATCTACTTACTGTATGTGCTATTTATTTTCGAGCAAGTGATTTTTTGGTATTTTTTCTTTTGTTGACTTCTGGTGTAAGCCAATTTTATTGTTATATAATACTTATTGCATATGTATCTTCTGCTTTTTCGAAATCTATCCCGTTGAAGCAAAAGTAATGCTTTGGAAACATGTGTTCTGAATAATTGAATTTTTCGTTGCTGTGTGCTGTGTGTTAAAGATAGGTTCGACAAATATGTATGTGAATGATATGTCATGCTGCCTTGAACTGTAGGGGCGCAGAGGCTCTGTCAGGCATTTTGCCTTTACCTCTGCCCCCTACACGGAGAGAATCCGTGAAACAAACAATAAAGGAATGATATTGTGTTCAAAGATGGTAGACGCCGGACGTAGGACGCGGGACGTCGACGTCGGATTTCCTGCGGCACGGGGCCGTCAACGCTAGCGCGTTAAAGCAGCTAAATTCGCGTCGGGGACGGCAATAGGATACTGGATACATGACACGAGTGCATTATAAATATATGGGAAGCATGGGAACACACGGCTTCGCGCCACCGCTGCGATTTCCTCCTCCCCATCACGAACGCGCGCCTCCACTTTAGCCGCGTCATTCGCGAAGCACCTGGTAGCGAAAGTCAACGTCGCCCTTCCCCCCTCCTCTACACATATTTCCTCTGCTTGGCATTAGGCAGGCTTGAAAGGGAAGTGGGGGAAGGATCGCTACAAAGCGCGAAGCATCTGGGCACTTGCGAGTACAATGCATGCCATGTAAGCATTTCCTTACTCTCTCGCGGCCAAGGTCAAACAAGGCACGCTGTGGGTTGCGTTGTTGCGACAAGCGAGCAAGTTCGACGCTGTCAAAGTTTCTCCAGCTTAGCAAGTTTCATCAATGCAGTTACCATCACCGTTCAGCGTTCTTTCGAACCCTCCCCTGTTTGGCTTGGGCGCTCGAGCCTTCTTGCGGAAGCAGTAGTGACTGCCGTTCAGCGTGGCTTGACATCATTCTCTCGTCGCGTTGCTAAATTACGCTTGTGGCATTGCCTATGGTGAGCGGTACCACTGTTGTCTCTGTAGAGCGACTGGTCATTCCAAATGCTCGGTGTTCAGCGCAACCTTCGAGAAGAACGAGGTGAGGCGGACTCTGAGCATTGCTCTCGTGAATCGTAGTTTGAACGTCGCCAATGTAGCTTTCACGCGCGCACTTGGTGCATTGACGGACGGAAAATAACAGGAAGCATGAGGCCGAGCAGCTAGCCTCGGAAATCCAGCACCTATGATGCCGCCCCACGATATTCACTCCAGAGCTAATCTGTGCAATGAGCCTTCAGGAGGAGGCCCTGCATGATTATAGAGATTTCTTTTCAAACACCGTAGGGTAAGCAGTAGGATTTAGCGGCGACCTCGTCGCGCGCTCTCCATTACACGTGCTCGGTAGATAAAAATAATTGCACTCGCATCACCTGGTGAGGGCCTATTTCCCATGAGCCTACTTTTCTTACATTTAGGGCTATGCTTCAAGATGATGACGTGACGCTCTCTCTTCGATCTTTTCCATCCTCCGTTTTCGATGCTCGCGTTCAGCGCGATTCACAGCTAATATGGTTGTCAGCAGTGTCACTGCTGGAATTGCGCATCTGCACTTATGGTACATATACCCCCGTATTCAGAAATGCAGCTTAAGTCGAAGCCCATGCTTGATTTGATTTAGATGACGCCTGGCGTTAACGTGCCCAAAGACGCTCACTGCGCTTCCTTCGGCGCGTTCACGATAGGTGTCACTTACATATAGAGTGCCATAGACTAAACTACGGTTGATTTCGTAGATCAAACAGAACTTAAGAAATTCTCAACGCCTGTAGCATTATGTCCGACACCTCAAAAAACATTACAGCGAGCTGCGGCTCCTGCGGTTCTATAGCAAATCATGGATAAGTGACATTGTGTGTGGTCAAGCTTCCTTGCGCATAATTCCAGCAGCGAAAGCTCTTGTTTGCGAAGGAAGCCTTCATTTGGTACAATGCAAGAAGCAAAGGACTATGATCTATCCCGAACTGCCAAAAATGCATATGCGCCACAGAAACAAAATCATGTGCGCCCGCACACACGCACTCATGAACAAACAAATAAGAATTAGCACGTTCTTTAAGGATCCCTTCTGCACATTTTAGCTTTAGGCAAAACAAATCCAGCAGTGCCAAAGTCGAGAGTGGTACTTATCTGGTTCTTACGAGACGTCATGAAGAACAAAAAATAAGGAAATTTCTTGTATATTAACGACAGTTGTGTATACTCTTTTCTAAATTATTAGCATTTGTAATCCCTATGCATTCCCTACATATTAGCCTGGTAGGAAGGTATTTTTGTCATTGATATGTTCAATTCAAGAGAAAGTCTGAGTTCGTGAGATCTGTGGACCAAGAAGACCTTTCTGGGTCTGATTGAGTGAGTCGGAGTAAACCCGGCTAATTAGAATTTTGCTGAATTTGAGTCTATATATTGTCACGAGAGGAAAAGCCAGTCAGACAGTTCTAAGCGAACGGCCGTTCGCAGCAGCTACCACACACACTTCTTCTTCCTCGACTTCTAGCCTAACTAGTGCGTGCCCATTACCCCTCCCTCCAAAAAAATAAATAAATAAAGTTGGCGAGATGTTAAATGCCACAAGGAGAAAATAAAAGAAACGAGAAAGACAACGGACGTGACGACAGGGGCCGCATCACAAAGTTTGTGGATGAGAGTCAGCGCGAATGGTAGGACTTCATCCTGGTAACGTGAGCAATGTCAGAGGAACGTGGTCTACGGGAGTGGTGTGAAGTGTCGGCTGGAATAACTTCGTAGTTGACAGGACTTAGACGACGCAAAACTATGTAGGGTCCAAAGTATCGGCGCAATAATTTTTCTGACCAGCCTCGTTGACGTACAGGGCTCCAAATCCATACAAGATCTCCCGGGTTGTATGTGACGTCTCGATGGCATATGTTGTATCGACGAGCATCTTGACTCTGTCGGGATAGGATTCGTTGCCGCGCAAGGTGCCGCGCTGCTTCGGCACGCTGAACAAAGGCCTCTGTATCTGGTGCGGTAGGTTGAGACGAAGTTGGTAGGAGCATCACGTCAAGCATAGTGGTGACGTCGCGTCCGTAGACCAGACGAAAAGGAGCAAACCCGGTGGTTTCTTGTAGGGCAGTGTTGTACGCGAATGCCACATACGGAAGCAGTTCGTCCCAGTTTTTATGATCCGTGGCAACATACATGGAAAGCATATCCGCAATCGTTTTGTTGAGACGCTCAGTTAAACCGTTAGTCTGCGGGTGATACGCAGTTGCCGTACGGTGCGTTGTTCCGCTCAGCTGCAGAATATCTCGGACCAACTGGGCAGTGAAGGCCGTACCACGGTCTGTGATGACGACAGCGGGAGCACCATGTCGAAGGACGATATTTTTGATAAAGAAGTTAGCGACATCTGAAGCAGTAGCTCGCTGAACGGCTTGTGTTTTGCAGTATGGAGTGAGGTAATCGGTGGCGACAACGATCCAACGGTTATCAGCCGAAGACTTGGGAAATGGGCCGAGTAAATCCATCCCGACTTGTTCAATATATATAGTCATCCCGGCTGAGTATAATTCTGATGAGTCTGAGACCAAGTGAACCCGGCTAAGCAGAATTTTGGTAAGTCTCAAGGCGAGCGAGCGCTGCTCAGCATAGATCTGGTGAGTATGAATGCGAGTGAGTCTGGCTGAGTGTAGTTCTGATGAGTGAGTCTGCGGGATCCCGACTGAGAAGAATTTCGGTGAGTATGTGTCCGAGTGAGCTCTAAGCGAAAAAATATAACTTTTGAGGTACTAGTCTGAGTGAGCTATGTTTATTTGGCCGGCCTATGCTCAAGCGCCTAAAGCCAAATCAGTATGGCAAGCCTTGACAACAGAGTGGCACTAGACAATCAGTGTTGTAAACTAAGCTCGCGGGTCGAGCAAATGGTTTATTTTAAATTGTAGAAAACGGAAGGTAAAACGAGGATGACAGACTTTTCAGCGTGAGGGTGAGGGTGAGGAGCGAGAATAATTTCTTTTATAGTTGAATGGGAGATTGATTGAGGGCGGTAAAAATTTTCACATGAGGGTGAGGACGATACTTGCGGCGTGGCGAGAGAGGAAAAACAAAAAGTGAGGACCTTTTCCCCCCTCTGGTAATGAATATGTATCGATAATTGAACCGCTGATCCGGCCACCCGCTTCCTATATTCTGTCGTCACACAGTTTTTATTGATGGTGTGTTGTTGCTAGGATTCGACCACAGACCATTGCCTTACAAAAATTTGCGCTGTCATACCCACGAGGCGATTGACCATGGTTTCTTACCGAGGTGCCGTGTTTGCACTAGCGGTGGGCTGAAAAGATATTGAAGGTTATTGTACGTTTATTGATGCGGGAGTGCTCTAGATGCCAGACAGTGGAAAGAATCTTAGATATTAGTGTATGTATAACTTGCATAATCTTTCGTTTCAATGATAATATCGCCCTTCCCTTCTCTTTCTTTATTCCTCATGTTTGTCGGGTTTTTTCCACCGTGACAAGTAGCTGATCAACGAATGATGACGATGATGAATAATGGTGGTTCTTCGCAATGACACCGCTAAATATGGATGAATGAATTAATGAATTATTTTATTCAGAAAAGGGAGGACCAAAGGTCGCTGGTGGGGGAGGAGAGATACACGTAGTGCACGGCAGACACTCACTAAATCGCGCGAGCCAGCCCGAAAGCAATGCCGAAGTGGGCTAACGTGACTAAGTGATCGGGGTTTTCGAGAATGTCCTTCTGTAAAGCTTCAATATGTGATGTAGAAAAATATTGTTGTCGTCTCGATAAAGATTCAAAGTGGGACAGCTACTCCTGGTCTCACCGCGAAAGAAGCACACATCCGACTCACCCACTATCAACATACAACTGGAGGGACACACCATCGTTCCGTCTCAGAGCGTAAAGATTTTGTGAATGGTTTTCCAGTCGGATCGCACCAATACAATATTAATTCAAAAGCTTAAGAATACAGCAGCCCAAGTTACGCACATGATCCGGCGAATAACTACCAAGACAAGAGGCATGGGGGAGGCGGACACGCTTCGGCTTGACCAAGCCTTCGTCGTGTCTCGAATAACTTACGCTATTCCATACGCACTACTCAACGCGACGGAACTCAAGGAAATCAACACAATGATCAGAAAGGCATATAAGCAGGCGATGGGCCTGCCAATCAGTACGTCCACAGAACGCCTACTACGACTAGGTGTGCACAACACGGCTGAAGAGCTGATCGAGGCACATTTATCCAGTCAGCGAACAAGGCTGGCGGTTACGGAAGCAAGGAGGTCCATTCTCTTGCGCCTGGGGCTCTCTGCCCCTCTGAGCCATCCGCCGCCTCAATCTGTGAGCTTACCCCATGCCATCCGGAGCAACATCACCGTACGTCCTCTACCTCGCAATATGCACCCAGTGCACCACGCAGAGCGAAGGGAGGCCCGCGCCCTGGCCATACACAAGCGATACGGGACTTTACCCTCTACAGCCTACACGGACGCGGCTTCTTACTCCAGACGCGCAGCCACAACAGCCACCGTAGTCGTCAACAAAGAACATCGGAGCAGCATTTCGCTCACACGAAACAATCCCTTCCAAGCCGAGGAAGCGGCCATAGCCCTCGCGCTCTCCCAAACAGAGGTTGAAGACATAGTGACCGACTCCCAACAGGCGTGCTGCAACTTTGCTAGCGGCAGAATTCATACCACTACGCTCCGGATCATCAATCAAAAGCCGCCAACAAGATCGGTCATGATCATCTGGGCGCCAGCTCATCAAGGCATTCCTGGCAACGAGGTCGCCAACCACGTGGCTCGAGATCTGACCCACCGAGCCGACGCCGAGGAATCTGAACCCGAGCGCATGCACCCTCTAGTCTCGTACCAAGACATTACACAACGCTACAAGCTAACCCGCAGAACATATGCACCCCCACACAAGTCACTACCTAGAGAGCAGGAGCGATTCCTCCGAGCTCTATAGGTTATTACATTCCCCCACCCAACCAGAAATCACCTCATAGACCCTACACAATTCTCTCCGCAATGCCGCTTCTGCGGAGAGCTCGGGTCCTTCAGGCACATAGTACGGGGTTGCAGACCGGCACCATTAAATCCTCCGAACCCTTACCCCACTAACGAGCTTTGGGAGAGAGCCTTGGCCAGCTCCGACCTCGAGGATCAGCAACGGCTGATTGCGAGGGCCCAGGATGCGGCCCGAGCTCAAGGCATTCTGGAATGAGGACGCCTCTCCAAAGCTGCATTCACCCAATAAAAATGTTTATTCTCTCTCTCTCTCTCAAAGTGGTACAGTGTAAAATGAGATACTGTAAGAAGTTGGCTTCGCATAGGGAGTGGCACGTATTCGGGGGACAGAGGTGTCACTGCCCTTCTTCCGGTCAGCCAACGTCTGCGATTTGTGAACTTATGTCAAGGACAGTGGCTGTGTTGGCGAGTGCTTTGTTGATGATTATTTCCTGGGACGGCTGATGGCGAGGTCCTTAAAGATGTGAAGAAAAGTGAGGTGTTTGAATCTCCCCCTGTGAATGTACTTGCGGAAGCGGCATACTTGTGCCCTTTCGAAGCGAGAGTTCTGCGGTAAATCCACATAGCGATGGTCACCAAGACCGGTAGATCCACTTAAGAGAGCTTGGAGATGATAAGGTAAAACTCCAGGTTGTGAGGTGGCAAAACCATGCGCCGCCTCGTTGCCTCCCCCCTGGTCCCCCATATGCCCCGCCTTCTAGGCAGCCCTAGAGTCAACGCCGTCTTCTGCTTGTGCTGTAGAATCTGGCGGATGCATAGAGCAGTGACATCTCTCACATTGGCATAAATATGCATGAAGTACCTTTACATTTACCTTTACATTTACCTTTATTGATGTAAATTCGCTTTCTTATGCGATTTTTTTTCTCAGCCTCCTAGCTGAATATTGTTCTGGGACTTCTCTCGAAATATTACATGTAGGCTTTCGCGAGAAACGCGCACTATGTCCAGCCTTGGAAAAGCATACCCTCATCTGGTGTTGGGCTGCTGAGCACGAGGTCGCGGGATCGAATCCCGGCCACGGCGGCCGCATTTCTATGGGGGCGAAATGCGAAAACACCCATGTGCTCAGATTTAGGTGCACGTTAAAGAACCCCAGGTGGTCGAAGTTTCCGGAGTCCTCCACTACGGCGTGCCTCATAATCAGAAAGTGTTTTTGGCACGTAAAACCCCATAATTTAATTTTTTTTTCATACTCTCATCGGCGTATGCCTTGTAGCCTGGAATTTCATTATAACGCTCCCAACTATAATGTAATGGATTTGTGCCGATACTGTATAGCACAAACTGTTACCACTTGTGCCGCAAGCAGGCAAAAAGACTTCGCTTTAAACTTCGGCACGAAAGGCATCACTTTCAATCACGGCATCAGTCACGCGATTGTCTTTTCGCATGTGTGGCATAGGCTACAAGAAACATCTACTTTCGTGCGTAGCGCACACCTGCATTACATTAGTGTGACAGCGATGAGCATATGAAGCAGCCTCCAGAAAAGTTGGATGTAATAAAGATTTGAGCTCCGCCAAATTGTAGCAGAAATGTCACGTACAGTGGGATCACTAGAGTGGGAAGGGCAGTGGACTGCTGATGTTAAACAAAAGCATTGGGGGGAACAGAGATTACAAATGCAACCCTCGCTCATCTCCCACTTCCCGAATGAGGCGAGGTTGACCTATTCGCTCTCTCTCTCTCTCTCTCTCTGTCGCTAAAAATTGCACCCACAGGTTCAACATTGTGCTTCCGTGCGCACAGATGGCTTGAAGGCCAGAAACCTCGAAGGTTGAGTTCGTTAATAAATCTCTAGAAAATGGCTACTCCATTCCCAGAGGTACGAATGGTGGGGAACTTAATTTAAGCTAATGTATAAAGAAAAGTATTCACCGTAATTAGCGATATGACTGCGTAATCGACGATTGAATATAATTTATTAGTTGTTTCATACCAAAAGCACAATAAATTAGAAATTATGGGACCTGCGTGGAAACATGGCTCCAAATTGTTTAGCTTCTACCAAAATATGCGAAGCAAGGTGCTCATGCAGCAATGCTAATCAGTGCTACGTTCAACGCCTTAAACTAGTTGCAAAGAAAAACAAACTGTTTTTAGTGCTACGTAAAAGGCGAAATTAAATTAGTTACAAGCAGAAATAAATGGAAAGCTACAGGCAAATAGGAGCGTCGTCCTTTTAAATTATTACAGTCACCAAATGTGCGCTAAGAAATAAGAGGGAGTGGCAAGAGAAAGAAAAAAAACGAAGAGGGGTGACGCGCCAAGCAGCGGCCCCAGTCATAGCGGGAAAACGAATGACCAAGAAGGTTATAGACTACATCCTTGCGAATGACGCCACTGGTTACGTACAAAACCATCGCGCCATCATACGTCGCTCAAGTGCCCAATGCAAAAGCATTACTCGACACTGTCCTTCGACAATTATCGACGTCCGAAAGGCTACTTCTAGATTGATGTGCTGTTGCTGTCACACCACCGTACATATTGATTGCAGTTTGTTGCCCTTAAACATTATACACGTACGCCTATGAACATATCATGCAAGAAACACCATAGTACTCGCTACAAAAGTCACCACACTCATCGCTATATAACCATATACACAAATATACTTATCTGAACTACAGCTATCGCCTTAATACAACTAGCTATGACCAACGGCCATGATCTTATCGGTTTACTACGCACACATGCGATTTAAAGACGTTCTGAACGCAAGCACCTGCCCCTCAATACTGCGCGAGTAGCTGTGCTACAAGGTAACTTGTTGAGGCTCATCCCCAAACAGCTAATTCGTGCCCATAGGTCCAACTGCTGCAGTCGTACTTGTCTACTCGAGCGTATATAGGACCTTTCACGAAAATCCCGGCCGCCAAGCGGCACACTGACGAATGCCAACCTGTCAAAGAGTTTCACAACCAGAAAGAATGAGATAAAATTTTATATTTCCTTTTGTCTTCTTTTTGTTGCACAACGACTCAAATCGCTAAAGATTCCTCGTTGTACACACACACACTCAGGCGCACGAGAGTCAGTCGGGCAAGGCGGCGACGGACACGGGTGGTGGCGCAGGCTCGCGGAGGAAGAAGAGCGCCGTCCCGAAGCAGCAAAACGATGCCATCTTGAGCGCCAGGATGAGGAAGTAGACGTTGCGGTTGAGCAGCAGGTTGTCGTAGATGGCGCAGGCGCCCTGCGACGACCCGCACGGCTCCTCCCACAGCACGCAGCTCGCGTCGATGGTGTGCCCGAACGCGGCGCCCGCGGGGATTAGCCCTGCATCGGGCATATGCACGGACGAGTCGGCACGTTAACGTGAGAAGTGTACCGTTTCTCGCGCCAGTGTCGGAAGCACGGCAAGGATGAAAGGTGCAGTTGCGTTACAATTTCTGCAAAACCCTACTATATGACCGGACAGCCAGTGGCTGATTTTTTTTTCTTTTCTTTTTTCTTTTTTTGGGGAGGCTTAGGTTTTGCTCGGTTTTGTCTGTTGCGCGGCTGGTGGAGCAGGTGAGGTTGCGCAAGCTCGACGTGTGCCCAGAGTAGTGGAATGCTAGACAGGCACAATCGCAGCATTCTACCTGCTGTAGTGAGAACCTGCGTTTTACAGCGCCAGTTGCATATGTTAGCCGGCTGCCACATATGCCGAAAGCCGAGAATATAGAAACTTAATATGTGTTAGGTAGTTCGAGCACGTCTGTTTTCACAGCCTCAGCGATACCAATTTGCTACAACAATTACGAAGAGCGCGATGTGGGTGAGGAACATTACATTGATTATGTTGAAAGCGGGTAGTGTAAACGTCAACTTCTTCTGGCTGTATAGCGTTTTGAGGACGTCGGCAGAAAAGAGCATGGATGCTTTGGCTTTGCCTGCATCATTTCGTCCTCGTAAATGTGAGCCTGCGAAGCACTTGCCTCGGAAATATCAGAAAGCTTCTAACTCCTATAACCTGCCTAAAGGTTCGTTTGAGCAAAATTGTGCAACATTCTACGATTAATTTCCGTCAAGTATCTGTAGCAGTGGCAGCCGCTATAGTGCGGCGGAGTCGCTATGTAGTCTATTATTACTGGCTAGATGACCACTATTCAGTATAGAGTAGTAGTTCTCCCTCACCGAAAGCCCGCACGATGATCCATTGAATTCCGAGGCCGACGGACTTATGTTTCTCGGGAATGCACCTGCGCGAAAAAATAACAGGTGTTTGCGCATAAGCCACTTGCACTCTCCGTTTTCCTAAAAAGACCGCTTCCAAAGACGGCTTTTATAGGACAGTTTATTTGATCATGTATCTTTCCAGAAGCACAACTCAAAGTGCCTTCAAAGTACATGAAGGCACAAAAAATATAGTGGGATGACATCTGACCACATACTTTCTGCTTGCTGCGCTATGCTGCTATACGCAGGACAAAAAAGGGCAGAAAAGAGAGACAGACATTACACACATGTGTATCTGTCTCTTTTTTGTCCTTCGTATAACAGTATAGCGCAGCAAACGAAGATGCTGTACCAACTAGCTCCAGCCGAAACTTTATTGACCACATACACACTGTTCGTGTGTAGTAGGCTTTCCCCCCTTCTTTTTTCCATGTTCCAAGAGGTTTGAGCGATCCCAGTAGTATTTCGTTCATTTGTTATGCCTCTCATAATTAATTAATACGCACATTTTAAATGTTGCTCCTAGATTATGCACAATCCCTACCGTATTTCCTCAATTTTTTATTATTGCGATAGGAATTATATGGACATTCCCAGCAAATTTTCGCCGTCGTTGTCGCCGTGGAGCTCTGGATATATACATTAGGTATATGTATGTTATATGTGTATCTATTCCGTATACGCGGATTATATTGATGCACTATTCAATCAGTACAAAGTTGCTCAAACCAGGTCTTACGTTCTTGGCTAAATTATTCCTCAGAATTTTGAAAGCAGCCGACAAACAAACGTCACAAAACATAGCACTCACCGCGCATGCCTTTTATTTTAAATCTTGTCTGACTAGTACATAACAAAAGTGGAAAACAATGTTAGCGATCGAACCTGAAAGTGACGTTACTGGCACGGCTACTTACGGGCGGTATAGTAGCGCCTGTGCGATGTCATTACAATCCCTACACGTTGTGTTAAAGCTTTAAGGGTGTAACATAGCAGAGTATGAGTGTAGGCCAGCTGGTGATCAATGAGAGACTTTCTCCAACTCTCGTGTGTTCCTTGCGGTAACTTCCCAAATCATGAATCACCAACTGGCCTACACCCACCACTCTGCTATGTTACATTACTTCAAAAGTAGGCACATTTACGCGTTCCTTGCCGCTCGATGATGAGTTCGCACTGTGTTCCGCCATCATAGCTTCTTCGTCGTGCATAGCTAGGGCTTATGTCTATTGGCTGCGAAAGAACACGTGCACCGCCCCCCCCCCCCCCCCCCATCTGTCTTCAATGTTTGGCGTACCGCTTCGTGTTGTCCCTTTCTTTAAGGGTGCCAGAAATTTTGCCGCACCCGCGTATCTCGCGTCCGCATTCGTCGGCCCCGTATTGTTAGAACGCCGTCCAAGAAATTCAAATGCAAGGCCGAACCTTGTTATCGCAGTCAGGGCTTCGCTCTTCGGGCGAAACTGCCAGCTTTTTTCCGATCGTGCTTTGTTGCCGCTCAGCTATCGTTTGCTCTCTTAGTTATTTCAGTGCTGCGCTCCAGTTATGCTGCGTAATGTATCCCATATGTCTGTGAAGATTTGTTCCAGTCTGACTTCTAAGTTAGTTTGACTGTCGCGTTAATCCCTGATCTATGCGGCGTACTCCGGCTAGTGCAAGTTTAACAATTTCTTTTCGCTCACCCAACGGTACTCCACGGCTCATATGTACAAAAACTGGGAAGAGAAAATTTCAGCCAGTCCTTGCGCTGGACATATCATTAGCGAAGGTGGCCGGCCAAGGGCAAATAGCTCTCACGCCCCTGGTGGTTAGCTCATGTAACGCAAGCCTCAGACCATGGCTTCGGAGATTTTCAATGCGCCACGTACGTCGCTTAATCTCGGAGGTAATGCGCCGATAGAGGACCCGCGCTGGTAATCAATGTGTCTTGTTTTACGTCAGGTAATAAAGGGTTTGTTTGTTTGTTTGTTTGTTTGTTTGTTTGTTTGTTTGTTTGTTTGTTTGTTTGTTTGTTTGTTTGTTTGTTTGTTTGTTTGTTTGTTTGTTTGTTTCAGTTGTAGTATAAGAAGCTTCTATTTTTGGGGAGCTTTCCTTGACAGATCTACTCGTACTTCCGACGTAAATATTTTGCACGTAGGCAGCTGTACATCTATACTACCGGAAACTGCTCTTTCGACATGGTCCAAAATATCGATCTTGAAACAATGCGAGAAATGGTAGGAAAAAAATTAGGAGGGGGCAGAGAGAACGCCGGCTATCAACTAAAATTTATTAAGAAAAAGCAAGAGCCTGTACAGCATTCTCGCACAAAAAAAAATTAAGACAGCGTGCATACAAGTGTCATTTGCGATTGTCTAGAGACCTATCCGAAAAGGCGCGTCGCAGATACCTGGAGACAACGATCCCGAACTACGAGGCCCCGTTACGACCAGCGGACGGGATCAATAAGCGCGCCATGCACGACTCGTTTCTGGCCTTCCTTGACGAGTCTGACCTTGTGTTGAGACTCCGAGGCCCGCGCAGACAGCTGACTGACCATGGTCATATGTTTACCCCTCCATTTCCGTCTATTGTATATCTTAATTCCGCCTAGGTCCCCAACATAGGCCAAGGAGCCAGCCTTTTCGACAAAGATATCTTTCTTTCTTTCTTCCTTTCTTTCTTTCTCTCTTTTCTCTCGTTCTTTCTTCCTTTCTTCCTCTATTTCTTTCTCTCTTTCTCTTTTTTGTTCCTTTCTTTTTCTTCCTTTCTTTCTTTCTTGCTTGCTTTCTTTTCAGCAGGGCGAACGACTGCGCAATAACACGCTTATCACCAGCTTTACTGGTGCAAAATCCCTCTTCACATTCTTGCTTAGTGCTCGCTGCAGTATAGCCTTCAAAGGGCCCCTCATCTGAAATTTTTGTTACTGTCTTAAAGCCGTAAAAGGCCATCAGGCGAGGGAATAGCGGAGATACAGCAAAGGGGATGTTGCGAGGCGATGGTGCCAGGAAGCAAGAAATCCTTCACCGCCATAGGGTCTGTCTCCCATATTGTCTAATCCAGCGTCCGCAAGTGACATTCCTCTCCAAGCCTTCTCACATTAAACAGACGAGAACCTAAACCATGCCTCCCTCACCAGTCCTCCTCAGTCTCTGAGAAATCCCCAAGATGGAAAAAAGTTTCATCAACAGCTGACATCATTCAGTGCAACTCCTTCCAATCTTGCGGACTTCTACTGAGTTAATTTGTTTATCCAATGCCCATGCAGTTCAAGTTGCCGATCAACTCGTTCTCAACGTTAGTTTGCCAGCCTCCCGGTCAACTTGGGTCGGTATAAAACGAATGCAGCGCGAAGGTGACGGTGGCAGAGTCTATCTCCGTACAGGACAAATTTCTTTACTGCGAAGCTTTCGTTGAGAAGTTCGCGTCAAGTTTCTTTTTACACCTTGTGCCACAGTGGATGACAACTTTATGTTTCAATTCGATATACAACTAAAAAAAGACGTTCCTGTACGTCATTGCGACCAAAATCAAAAGAGGAATAACGCTTAAACGCTGGAAAATTCGCGCGCAAATATTACCCGCAGACCAACCGTTTTTGTAAAATTTCATTCGAACCCGATGGCGGACGCGTACCTGAGAATGGCCGCGACGGCGGGCGTGCTGAGAAAGAAGGTGGCGAACACGATGGCGGCCAGAATGGGTATGAAGACATTGACCAGGCCGCACGGGTTGGGACACTTGTTTCGCACCGCGTCGATCTCCACCGTGGTGCCCGGCACGGTGCCGAACGGGCTCGGGCCGCCGGCCGAGCTGCTGGCTCCGTCCCCGGTGCGCGCCGTCGCCGTCGCCGTGCGGTTCACGCACAGGCACTGCGAGTACGCCTGCCGGTGCGGCCGACGCAGCCACGTCGTGCGACCAGTTATGCGAGAGCCGGGTTGAGTTCATATCTTATTCTGTGGTATTGCTTGTTCTAGGCAAGCTTTCCTCAGTTCCAAAAGTATGTCGGCGACTATAGACCTCGAGGAAGAAAGAAAAAAAGACCTACGGTCGTTATTTCACCAACGCGGTTTCTTCGTGGTTTTTGTTCCGTTTATTTCTTGACAGAGATAAGCAAAAATACGTAACATTGTTCATGTGGAGCCACTGCCGATTCTTTAACTGTAAATGTTCGTTCTATAATGCTGGAGTACACTTCTCAACATGACTTCACTTTAGCGAGTAACATCTCGGCAACCATTTTTCTTTTTCTTCTGTTTAGTTCAAGTCATCCAGTCAACGTGTAGCTAGCTTATGTACAAGAGCAGTGATGACGTGATAGTGCCCCGTTTAAAATTGGGGACGTGTTACGAAGCGCGCAGTGCAAGTTCGAATATGACCTTTTATGGAGGGCCCGATACATGCATCTCAAATCTCACACAGCTTTTGCACCGCCTGAAAAGTAGCGTAGCAACTATTCTGCCGCCGCAAATGAATGCAGTGCTCCTCGGTTGTGTTCTCGGGGAAGCTTACCAGCGCTTCCCGACCCCAAGAGAGTATTCCCTTGTGAACAAACCGCGCGATTTGAGCCTTGAAGTCAAACACGAAGGCCGAGAGCCCACACATCTTAATGGGGCATGTGGGCGACACTTCGCTCGGTCATTATTTTACAAAGTACAGTTATCGGAGACAGCGTCAGCTTTCCTAAATGACGTCGCTGTCGGAG
Organism: Dermacentor variabilis; assembly: GCF_050947875.1. Taxonomy (NCBI): domain Eukaryota; kingdom Metazoa; phylum Arthropoda; class Arachnida; order Ixodida; family Ixodidae; genus Dermacentor; species Dermacentor variabilis. The sequence continues at coordinate 72,790,287 of NC_134571.1, read as the reverse complement.
CGTTCAGGCGTATACCGCCATGTAGGAGGTGTTCCCTATACGTTGTCACAAAGCGTGAGGTTCGTGTCTGTGTAAATGCCAACTTCCAAATCGGCCCATTCGAGACGGATTCACATAAACGACCCTGCCGTTCACGCTTTAATGAACCGCAAGTAGCATGAGGCATGCAGACAAGACAAAAGGTCACTTGGGAGACGGAGGCTTGAGGCGATCAGCAGCGCGTGGTCGAAGAAGGAATGCCTTAGGCAGGAGCAAACGTTTCGACAAGGGTCTTCATCATTCCCTGACGAAGACAAATGCCGTAGTCGAAACGTTCGCTCCAGCCTGAGACGCCTCTCGTACGAACACTTTTTGATACATGCAGCACTTATAGCGCTCTAGCTTCGCTCAACGATGGTTGATATTGCCCGTCAGGCCATAAGAGCCGCAACCATATGCATAAAAAAAAAAGATGCGTTTTAAGAGGGCGAAGGCGACACGCACCCTGCTGCTCGCTGTGGCATACTCGCGTAGGCAACCGGCGTAGCACGGCGAGTAGTAGGTGTAGCCGTCGCGGCCGCAGATGGGATTGAAGCGTGTCGTGGTGCAGCCGCAGCGGCTGTTGCACGACTCCTTCAGAGTGACGTTCACGCTCGACACGCTGGTACTGCGGGCAGAGGAAACGACGTCCACAGCTATACCTTGTCGTCGGTTACCGAGCAGCGCCCTTTACTCTCTATGTGGTCACAAGAATTGCTGTGTTACTGCCATGGTTATTGCCAGATAGGGACGGTTGCCCGCCGTGAAAGATTTGTCGGGAAGCCTTTCATCTAAGAAGTGAGAGGCGCCAGCGTCCGCAAGTTACATTCTTCCCCAGTCTCCTCTCATATTAAACAGTCGAGAACCTAAATAATGTCTAAGACATGTCTAGAATTTGCCATAAGATGCTCCAGATTCACCAGCTGGGATCTGGCGGAGTGTTTTCGTCCTGCACCAGATCGATCTTCGATCTATACCAGCAAAATCCGCGAAGCATGTGTGAACGTTTGCCCCCTAATTTTCGGTTTTGAAGCTTAAATCGAAGCGGAAATCAAGCTATACTTAAAAGTCCCGTTGTTGCTTTCTTTAAGTTGCTTTATTTGTAATAGGAAAATCGATGTTGATTATATAATATAGGTACTATATTGTTTATGCTAGGTGCACTGGGCTGTCTCACTGGGCTGACAAAAGACATCTGTGTAGTCTAAATTATTAGCAAAGTAGCACATATAACTGGCCATCATCCCAGCGACTACAAAACGTTACGGTAAAAGTGACTGCAGAGAAATATAAAAATAAGAGCACATAAAGAAGCAAGATTGGCGAAGATTGGCACATACCACATCTGCTATTCTGTTTTATGATCATCTTATTGCTGTCTTTCACTGTGTTCAATTACCCTTTCCGTATTATCTAGAGACGCAGATGGGTGTGCAGAGTTAGCTACGACATGGTTTGTGCATCTGTGCAACATTGGCGCTCACTTGTCCTAGAAGTTGCCTAAACGTTCGCGGCTATAAAAACAAGTATACGGTCGTTCTTCGAGCTCTTCCCACGTGGTAGCCCGTTTGTTATATTGTGCTTGTGGGTAAAGAAGAACCAGACAGACGCTGGTGCCTTTTGTCCACAAATTATATTTTTTTTAGCCAGGCCCGCTCCATCAGGCGGAAGCCCGATTCCGCCGATTACACTGCTCGCGCACCGACAGCGTGCTGGGCGTGTCCTCGCCGTTTTTTGTGACCGGACCATTGTGCCACGCAAGAGTGCGCTACATACTTTCTGATCAAATTAAATTCTTGGGTTTTGCATGCTAAGCCTGCGGCATGATTATGAGGCGCGCGCCGCAGTGGCGTTCTTCGGATTAATTTCGACCATCTCAGTTTCTTTCACGTGCACGTAAATTTAAGTACACGAGCGTTTTTTTTTTTTTTGCAATTTACACATGTGTTACCTTTGACCATTTGTTTTTCTCTGCGCTATGTGATACCCCGCAATTGGGTGTTCTGTAATGCGTCTGAGGTAATACGAGATTATGTGGTGAATGTGGTAAACATTATGCAACAGACGAAAACAACTTTTCTTGCTTTATTTTCCGTCGGTACGTTATTAAAACAAATAGAAGCAATTTTATTATGGTAATGACAATTACGCTTACTTTTGCTGGGTCCCACTACATTGCTGATCAACTTTTTCACTAAATTTGAAAACCGCTTGTAGCAGTTTTCGCTACCTAAGTCACTGCGGCTTTGTCAGTTAACAGCCGCTACTTGGCCCGAACTATTATTTCGTTAGGTTATAACCTAACGAACTAATTTAATCTAACCTAGCCTAACCTAACCTAACCTGAACTAATCTATCGTTACTGATCGCAGTTACTAAGACGATATATCTTGTATACATCGTGTATCTTGAAAGAGATACACGATGTATATCTTTTTTCAAGAGCGAATATAATAGCGAGTGAACATAAATAACGCGGGTAGACATAGGCAGGCAAGGTGGCGTGATCGGCGCTTACACTCCGACGTCGTACTGGACGTTCCGGTAGGGGATGTTGTCGCAGTGGAATAGCAGCACCGTGACCAGCACGATGGGCACAAGAAGCACGAGCACGCAGAGGCGCACGATGCCCGCGGCGGCCAGCTGGAAGCGAGAGATGACCACGCCTCCGAGCATGACGCCCACCATGGCCGTCGGTATGGTCACGGAGCCTGCGCACGCGGTGGGGGGGGGACGCTTTCGGGGATGCGTGTTGACACTATATACTAAAACAAATTAATTTACCCTATCGTAGCACACATATAGCCGAAAGGAACAAAACAACTAAAGGCTAAGTGTTATATCGATTTGGCCACTATCGCCCTGTAATCAGCTGCAGCTCCTGGTTAGCTCAGTTGGTCCAGCGACTGACCCGGAAAGTCGGTGCTGCGGGGTTCGACCCTGAACTCGAGTATGTTCCTCAACGCTGAAACTACTACGGAGGCCGCCCCACAGCCTTTGCGAGGAATCCGCACAAATTTCCCTCGTAGCTTTTCAGGTGGCCTCGATCTGGCTTTTTCGTTAGCCTTCCTACAAGCTGTGGGCTGTCGTAAAACTCGTTTGATTAAGCATTCGTGGAATAAAGGGCATCTATTCGCGCTCTTGAAGCAAGCACCAGTTAGAGATCGACAACATGGACGCCAAGGGGACCGTGACAGCCAAATTTTCTTACGACGTCATCATGCAATCTTCGAATTGTGGATTAACAGCGCGCGCACATCTGCGGTAGACGCAGCTACGTGTTGAACTATTCGACTTTAGCTTGCATGTTAGTAAGGCTGCTATAGAAAGAACCAGTACGGCACTTAAAGCATTTTTCCCGTACAGTGCAGCCGTGCTGAATAAAACTCGCTTCATTTACGTCAGTGACGCTGATTACAGTAAAATGAACATATCGTCATATTGTATACGTTAAAGCATACTTAAGCATAAAGTGACCCGGAGCAACCAGCTATGTTTGAAACGTATATTACTGAATATAAACACATCTCTCTTCGTAGCACTGTACCCGAACTCGAGTGTCCATAATATAAAAAAAGGGTAGTTAAGTTCGCCGTGTAAGTTTATCGAAATAAACGACAGCGTTGGCCAGTGCATGCGGGAATGCAGGGATAAAAGATATTTTGCCCACTTAAAAAAATTTAACATTTCTAATCACTGTGTTGCTCCTTATTTTGCATAATCGAAGTACTGGCTATCACTCACACCGTCCTTTACTAGCCATAATTAAAATCAGCACGTACCCATAATCATTGAAGCTGTCGACGCGGTCATGCTAAACTGCGCCTGAAGCATCTTCACCAGAAATGAAGACAGGCCGCTTGCGACCATCACTGCAGAACATAAAAAAAAACACATTGTTATGAGGTGCGTGCGCCGCTTTCAAAACGTACAGAGTACGAAGAGAAAGACACGAGCGAGATTGTGCAACGTGACAGGCATGAAGTCACGAAACGCCGGGGATCGAGCCTCGTGGCGCGAGCATGGAACGGAGAAGGGGCGCCATTGCGAGACGACAAGCCGAGAGAGCAAGGCGCCAGCCGCGGGAGAAGCACCCCGATGATCGATGGGTCGTGGCTTCTGACCCTGCCTGGTGCTCCTGAGTCTGCAGCTCAACATTTAAAACTTTCGTTGCGTTCAGCAGAGCACCGAACACGGCCTCTCTGCGCCGTCCTGGCGTACGTTCTTGCTCCGTCTTGCCACGTCGTCTAGTCGCCAGTCTCCAGCTGAATAACTCGGCCGCAACCCACTCAACGCCTGCACCACTCCGGCCATGAACTTGAATACCATGAGAATCGGTATTCAGCGATTGTAGAAACTGTTTTGATCCCACCGATGGCATCGGTTGTTGGGAACTCGGCGCTGACGCCCGTGGTTGTACCTGGGTCGCAAGCCCCAAGGGTAGCGTTGGCCTGGCGGCCTGGGGTACAACTGGAAGCATCCGAAGGTCCCGGCAAAGCATGAGTCGACTGGTAACAACAAAACAACTTGTTTATTTTAACATCGCAAAGAGTTGGCGGTCAGGTTGACCGAAGTAGAGAGACGGAAGAGCACTTTACTCAACAGAAGAAATCGGAGCCCTCCTTTTGGCGTCCGGGGGCAGCTGTTTTTATACTCTCGCGGTTGAGGGCAAGAAGGAACCCCTCAATAGACGAGCACGTGAATGTACAATGGGCTAATAGTGACGCACACTGTCGTAGCGCTGCCGGTCGGGCACAATGACTGGAATGAGAGGGTGATCCCTGCTGTCGCATCGCCTGGTTCGGGCACAATGACTGGAATGAGAGGGTGATCCCTGCTGTCGCATCGCCTGGTTCAGGCACAATGGCACATACACTCACACACGCACATGAAGACACGTGGCATCGGAACATGCCTGGAAACGCCTGGCGGGGAGCGTTGCGGCGACGCCGCACGGGCCAAAATGTCTGCCGCCCCGCCGCAGTCGCGCCGGCAAACCCGCGTGTCGCAGGCGAAACGCAACAGACCGCCCCGCCGGGGGAAGGAGATCCCGATGGACAGGGGACTGCATCCGCTGTCCGGAGGGATGTCGCTCGATGATGCTCATAACCGAAGTCGGGCGTCCCTCGACGTTTCTTGAGCGCAGCGCACAGAGAAGGCCTCGTTCTCTCGTTCAGGTTCGCACGGGACACTGCAAAGTGACTTCGGGAGAGTTCACATTTTTGCTCTCGTTCCCGGCAAGCGTTAGAACTACGCTGAAACTCAACCGCTCAGTCAGCAGGCACGGCACAACCCTCACTAAGCCCTGCCAGGCTCTTTCCCCTTTTTATACCACTGCCTAGTTCCTTACAGTAGTCTAGCATCACTCAGAACGCGTCCACAAATTGAAAAATTGCACTAGAAAGCATATCATCACTTTGAAACACTAAACAAAAGCAATATGTTAAAAAAAAATCCTCCCTCAGGAAGAAAAACATCAGTAACAAACAATTTTTAGGCTGATTCCTACGTTAGGGGCTTCGACTTAAGCCATCGGCGTTACCGTTGAGACTCCCCTTTTTGTAACGCACCTCAAAGGAATATTGTTGTAAAGCGAGGCTCCAGCGCAGGAGGCGGCCACTTTTGGGAGAGATGGTCTGCAGCCATTGGAGAGGGCAGTGATCCGTCTCAATGATAAACCTCGAGCCGGCTAGATAGCATGACAATTTCTGAACGGCCCACACGAGACATGCACACTCTTTCTCGGTGGCGCTATACGCCTGCTCACGACTGGTCAGCTTACGACTAGCATACAGGACGGGGTGTTCTACTTCTCCCTTTTCCCGTTGGCACAGTACAACGCCCATGCCTCGCTCACTAGCATCGCACTGAACAATGAACCCTTTTGTATAGTCTGGCGATCGTAGCACAGGCTGGTTTGTTAGGGCACTCTTTAGGGCGCTAAAAGCTCTTTCCTTTGTCTCGTCCCAGACGACTGTTTGAGGCTCTGTTTTTCTTAGAGCATCCGTCAGGGGAGCCGCGATATCAGAGTACCTAGGGATGTACCTCTGATAGTAGCCGGCGACACCTAAGAACGACCGAATATCGGTCTTTGTGCGCGGTTGCGGAAAGTCTCGCACAGCGGCCACTTTTATTTCAGAGGGGCGGCGACGACCCTGACCAATCACGTGACCGAGGTAGACAACCTCGGCCTGTGCTAACTGGCACTTAGGAGCCTTTACTGTCAAGCCCGCTTCGCGCAGGCGGGTTAGCACTGCCCGCAAGTGTGTCATATGCTCAGACCAGGATGCGGAGAATATCGCTACGTCGTCTAGATACGGTAAAGCGAATTCTTGCTGTCCCCGCAACACTTTATCCATGAGGCTTGAAAAACAGTATGGCGCGTTCTTCAAACCAAAACTCAACACTTTAGGACGGAATGTTCCCATTGGTGAAATGAACGCCGCATACCTACTAGCCTCTTCTGTAAGTGGAACCTGCCAATAACCCCTGACAAGATCTAGGGTGGAAATAAACTGAGCGCTACTAACTTTCTCAAGGCGCTCCTCGATGTTAGGGATCGGATAAATTTGATCCTTAGTGATGGAATTAAGCCTGCGGTAGTCGACGCAAGGACGAGGTTCCTTGCCCGGTACCTCAACTAAAATCAAAGGGGAGGTATAATCACTCTCACCTGCCTCAATAACACCGAGCTGTAGCATTTTCTTTACCTCAGCCTCCATAATATCGCTCTGGCGGGGTGACACCCGATACGCCTTGGATCGTACTGGCTCTGGGGGAGGTAAGTTCTATATCATGAGTAAGTACAGAAGTCCTACCAGGCCTCTCAGAGAACAGACCTTGAAACTCTTGTAATAGCTGGTGTAGTTCGGTTTTCTGCTCGGGCGACATCGGTGCTTTACTGATAAGGTCACTAATGACTTGACCGGTGTCTTCCCTGTTCGTCACTGAGCCTAGTCCCGGAAGCTCGACCGGAAGCTCTTCAGGAACGTTTACCATCATGCACACCACTGCTTCCCTTTGTCTATAAGGTTTGAGCAGATTACAGTGGTAAACTTGCTGTGCTTTCCGCTTTCCTGGCAGACTTACCACGTAGTTAACGTCCGACAGTTTCTGAACAATTCGTGCTGGGCCCTCCCACTGCACGTCTAGTTTGTTGTTTAGCGATGTGCGCAATATCATGACCTCATCGCCCACCTCAAAACGACGGGCCCTGGCTGTCCGATCATAATAAACCTTGGCCCTCTGCTGGGCCTTTGTCATTGCTTCACCTGACAACTCCTGTGCCCTTCTTAAGCGTTCGAGGAGCTTAAGTACGTACTCCACCACGACTGGGTCGTCGCCCCTGCCTTCCCATGATTCTCGAAGCATGCGAAGCGGAGACCGAAGCGAGCGACCGTACACCAGCTCAGCTGGCGAAAACCCCGTAGCCGCATGCGGCGCGGTCCTTAAAGCAAACATCACCCCAGGCAGACACAGCTCCCAGTCAGTTCGATGTTCAAAACACAACGCTCTCAACACGCGCTTCATGACGGAGTGGAGCTTCTCAACGGAATTCGACTGTGGGTGGTACACTGAGCTGTGTAGCAGCTTTACCCCACACCTTTCGAGAAAAGTTGTCGTCAAAGCGCTAGTAAACATTGTGCCCTGATCTGATTGGATTTCCGCAGGAAAACCAACTCGCGCAAATATGGACAGTAGTGCATTAACTATCTCAACTGAGCTGAGTTCTTTAAGCGGCACTGCTTCAGGGAACTTTGTCGCTGGGCAGATCACAGTCAAAATGTGTCTGTACCCCGTGGCTGTTACCGGCAGAGGTCCCACTGTATCAATAACGAGCCGTCTAAAAGGCTCCGTAATGATAGGTACCAATTTCAACGGCGCCCTTGATTTGTCCCCTGGTTTGCCCACCCGCTGACAAGTGTCACATGTCCTCACGAAATGGTCTGCGTCCCGAAAACACCCTGGCCAATAGTACTCTTGCAAGAGACGGTCCTTAGTTTTCTTAACTCCTAGGTGTCCGGACCACGAACCCCCGTGTGACATGCGCAACAGATCCTGACGATAGCATTGAGGCACGATCAGCTGATCGAACTCCACTCCTCTGCGGTCTAGATACTTCCGGTACAGGACTCCACCTCTTTCCACAAAACGCGCATTTTTCCTGGCGATACCTTCCTTGACATTGCAGCGTATGTTTTCTAGGCTACCATCCTTCTTTTGCTCGGCTATCAAAGCCGACCGGCTGACTTTTAGCAACCTATCAAGTCCGTCTGACGTAGGCGCGATGAGCAAATCAGTAGATAGCTCTTCTAACTTTCCCGCATCGGGATTTTCCTCTCCGGTATCTGGTGCCTTTAACGTTACAGACTCAAGTTTATTCAGTTCGGGCGTGCTCTGAATATCGGCTTGCTGCGCCTCTGACCCTTTTTCGTTGTTTGATAACGTCGGTCCCGCAACTACCGCCTTTGCAGCGAGCTCCCGAACCTTCGATCTGGTTAAGGCCTGAACACTAGCTTCACCAAACAAAAGCCCCTTCTCGCGCAGGAGGTGATCGGACCTGTTTGAAAATAGGTACGGGTACTGGGGTGGCAGCAGATGACACTGCCGCCTCCGTCTCAAGCGCTCCGAAAGGTCCTTCAATAAGCACCCTTGCTACTGGCAGACACACGCTATGAGCTTCCACGGCTTGCTTGATCCATGCGCACTCGCCCGTGAACATATGGGGTTCTACGTAAGATGGGTGAACTACATCCATCGTAGCTGCGGAATCGCGAAGCACTCGGCACTCTTTCCCGTTCACGAGGAGGTCTCGCATGTAAGGCTCGAGAAGCTTCATGTTCTCGTCAGTGCTGCCTATTGAAAAAAACACAACTTTTGGTGTTGTTTCCGGACACTGCGCCGAAAAGTGACCCGGCTTCTGGCACGTATAACACAAGCGCGCTCGCCTCATCTCGAACCGCTTTCTGCGTTTGGCTGCCGCCGTCTCTTTACGTTTGGTCGGACTGCTTTCGCTCGCATCCGCACTACGCGTGTCCCCCTTTAATCTCATGGGCGTGAACTTCGGCCTCTCAAACTTCGAGCCAAATTCACCCTTTTGACCGTCCTTAGCTCCGCGAGCCCGACGCGTCACAAACTCCTCGGCTAGCTCAGCGGCTTTAGCCACCGTACAAACGTCTGGCCTATCCAAGACCCAGTATCGCACGTTCTCCGGTAACCGACTATAAAACTGTTCTAGCCCGAAGCACTGCAGAAGTTTATCGTGGTCACCAAACGCTTTCTCTTCTTTGAGCCACTCCTGCATGTTTGACATAAGCCTATACGCAAACTCTGTATATGACTCACTTTTGCCTTTCTCATTTTCCCGAAACTTCCGACGGAACGCCTCCGCAGACAGCCGGTACTTTTTTAGAAGACTCGATTTCACTGTGTCGAAATCCTCTGCGTCCTCTCTATCCAAGCGAGCGACTACGTCGGCCGCCTCGCCGGGTAACAAAGTGAGCAAGCGCTGTGGCCACGTTTCCCGAGAGAACCCCTGCTTCTCGCACGTTCGCTCAAAGTTAACCAGGAACAAACCAATGTCCTCTCCAAGCTTAAACGGCCGCATCAGGTCAGTCATTTTGAACAATACGCGTTCTCCTGCACCGTGTGCCTGACTTCCATTACGAGCGCGTTCCATCTCTATCTCGAGACGCTTCATTTCCAACGCGTGTTGACGGTCGCGCTCTTCTTTTTTCTCTTGTTGCTCTCGCTCTTTTTGTTCTTTAAGTTCGCGCTCCTGTCTTTTTGCAGTCTCCCTTTCCTCAATGGTCTCAAGGCATTCCGACAGCTCGTCATCCTCAGCTTCTAACTCAAGAATAGCCTTTAGCAGTTCCGGTTTTCTGAGTTTGTCTGAGACATCCAGACCCAACTCTCTTGCAAGCTCCAACAATTTCGGTTTGCGCAACGACTTCAAATCCATGGCTGCTCTGAATGCTGCTTTCTCTACTGCTTACTATTGTCTTGCCGCAAACTAACCCGGCAGCAACGACAACCACAATTACCAGCTCTGTTTCTGACACTAACAAAAGCCTGGCAAAGCTCAGAAGAAGAAAGTCCCGCACTCACCAAACCTCGCAGCCAAGAGTCCAGCGCAGTCGTTCCGCTGCAGGCAACCAGTCATCACACAGGGCTCGTTGCACTGCTCCCGGATCGTTGTTGAGCTGCTCAGCATACAGTCAACTGCATATCTTCGCTGCTGGCCTCCGTTGTCGCGATCTCACCGCTGGCAGACAGTTGTTTGAAGTCGGAGGCGATCTCACCGCTGCCAACCAGATGTTTGGATCGCACCGCTGGTACGATCTGTTGGGAACTCGGCGCTGACGCCCGTGGTTGTACCTGGGTCGCAAGCCCCAAGGGTAGCGTTGGCCTGGCGGCCTGGGGTACAACTGGAAGCATCCGAAGGTCCCGGCAAAGCATGAGTCGACTGGTAACAACAAAACAACTTGTTTATTCTAACATCGCAAAGAGTTGGCGGTCAGGTTGACCGAAGTAGAGAGACGGAAGAGCCCTTTACTCAACAGAAGAAATCGGAGCCCTCCTTTTGGCGTCCGGGGGCAGCTGTTTTTATACTCTCGCGGTTGAGGGCAAGAAGGAACCCCTCAATAGACGAGCACGTGAATGTACAATGGGCTGTCGTACACTGTCGTAGCGCTGCCGGTCGGGCACAATGACTGGAATGAGAGGGTGATCCCTGCTGTCGCATCGCCTGGTTCGGGCACAATGACTGGAATGAGAGGGTGATCCCTGCTGTCGCATCGCCTGGTTCAGGCACAATGGCACATACACTCACACACGCACATGAAGACACGTGGCATCGGAACATGCCTGGAAACGCCTGGCGGGGAGCGTTGCGGCGACGCCGCACGGGCCACAATGTTTGCCGCCCCGCCGCAGTCGCGCCGGCAAACCCGCGTGTCGCAGGCGAAACGCAACAAAACCCAGAATTTCTTGGGACGACTCTCTTCCAGACGAAGGTAATCATATACATAGGAAGTGGATAAAGAAAATGAAAAGAAAAATGAGACTATAAAAATACTTAGACAGGACACCGACAGCAATAAACAGTACATAAGCACCGGCGTACATACCTTCTCCGATGGCAGCCCAGTGGCGAATAGCAGTGCAAAAAAGAAAAGGTTGATTGCTTGGGCTAGTTGGAGGAACATTACTTTGGACAAAGAGAAATGCAGTATATATACATGGGACTGTCAATGAGAAAGGAGACAGAGACAGTGCTGATTCTGGCAAAGAACAGAGTAGCTCCAATGAAGACCGTTAGTCTTGCAAAATTAGAACTTCTAGGGGCAACAATGTCTGCAGGAATGTGGAGTATGATAAAGAGTAAACTGAAACAACAAACTGAGCAAGTAAAATTTTGGACTTCTGCTACAATCGCACTGCACTCGATAAGAAAAGAGTAAAAGTGCATATTGGAGACTGAAAGAGCGCCTTCAGGAGTCACATATGGCATTTGGCGAGAAGCACCCGATTATATTACGTGGAAGAATTTACGTAGCGACCCTATTAGCTCGACACGTACAGGGGAAATGTTTTCACGTAGAAGTGCGTGACACTGACTACGATAAGAACCTGAGTTCGGGTATTCAGAGGACGACAAGAAGTGAAAGAAGTACTACGACAGTGGGTCATGTGCAGACGATACCATTTCAGACCGTCACAACAAGTACCTCCTCTTCCTGCTGATACAGTGACGAAAGCTGCACCATATGAAATAAGTGGCCTAGACTACACCGGTTCTATACGAGGAACTACAACAAAAGGAGCCACTGCCAAAGTTTACGCAGTAATTTTTACAGGCGCTGTCATAAGAGCAACACACTTGGAAACTTATCACTCAAAGCGTTCTACAAGTTTTTTCGAAGCTTCGCAGTTCGAAGAGGAACGTTCTCAGTAATCAAAAGCGACAACGCCAAGACTTTCAAGAAAATTGTTGAAGAATTTAATGCGGTCACGACAACATTACACCACAAAACAACTCAAGATTTAATCGCCAATCACCATGTCAAGTGGAAATTCATTCCGGAAAACGCGCCGTGGTGGGGTTGTTCTTATAATAGGCTCGTCCGTAGTTTCAAGTCATCTCTGCGAAAAGCGATTGATCATCATTTACTGTATAACGAAGAACTTGCTACTTTAAAATATACGCAGTAGAAGGTATCATGAATAACCGACCGTTCACATACGTTTACGATTAACCTGTAGAACCTACTTCGTTAACTCCTGTGGAGGTGATTGGCAGAAAGAGAAAGCTGGGAGGATACATTAGCGAAAAATGGGATGGCATCATTAAACGAGTGTGGAGACTGCGTGATGAAGTTACTAAAATGGGGGGGGGGGCACTCTTTGTACACGAAAGAAATAAGAGACGCGTAAATGAAGCCTGCTAAGAAATGTCACCAGGAACTGAAGAAAGGCAACATCGTCTTCCTTGGAGAGCGACATCCAAGAGCGGTTTGGAAAATCTGCGTGGTGAAGGATGTTTTTCCAGGCAGAGACCAAACCTCGAGGGTCTGCATGTTAAACACACCTGACAACACGTTTCCTTGTGGGACCAAAAGTTGATTTGTCCGCTTCAAGGATGCTTCTAAGCGGACATCTGCAGCCCCGGGAAGATGCAGCAACAGGAGGAATAAGAAGAAAACACATAGAGAAGAAGAAGAGCTTTCATCGGAACAGCTCCACTTTCTGACCGTCAGAATAAGTTTCTAGCCGTTACGGCTCGTCGATTCCTTCGCTCACAACACTCACACAGGCTCAGCGTGGCGACGTCCGTGCGCGTATTTCCGAAGCCACAACAAATAATACTGCAGCTGACGGGGACGACGTCGTGCGTATCGCAAAGAAACTGTTCTCTAGACGATAAGTGTGTCCTCTATGACAGCCTGCTGCTCTCACATTAAATTGGCTAAGAGCAGAAAGATACGCTGCAGTCCGTCAATTGTTCTTTCTTTTTTTTTTTAGTATGAATGCTCCAGAAATCTCTACGTATCAAGAAATACTGCCACGTGCCGTTATGTAAGCTAGATCTTCCATTCAGGCATACTTACGCTCTGCGGACCCAGCAAAGCAAACGAGGACGAAGGGCTTTATGCTGAGCAAAGCCAGCACTGTCTCCCGTAGGTTTCCTTCGGTTTGGCTGAGGGGCTTGTCTTGATCTTCAAGCTTCTTTTCTGCCATAACGACAGCGTGATCTGCGAAAAAGTTAGTTTAATAGAACGCGGCTCGAACTGTCTAGACAAGGACATAAGTTTGCCGATGGCAGCACCTCGAACTGTGCGACACCAGGGACTTCTTTCAAACTATGCGTGTTTTTTTTTACCTAACCTAAACTTCTAGATTCTGTCAGAAGACCCGCCATGGTTGCTCAGTGGCTATGGTGTTGGGCTGCTGAGCACGAGGTCGCGGGATCGAATCCCGGCCACGGCGGCCGCATTTCGATGGGGGCGAAATGCGAAAACACCCGTGTGCTTAGATTTAGGTGCACGTTAAAGAACCCCCGGGGGGTCGAAATTTCCGGAGTCCTCCACTACGGCGTGCCTCATAATCAGAAAGTGGGTTCGGCACGTAAAACCCCATAATTTAGATTCTGTCAGAAGTGTAAGTCTGACGGCAGCTGTGCGCAGCACATTCCTCGCACTTTTCTCGGCTTGAGCGCTCTATGGCATACTCGGCTTCGAAAGTGGAATTAACACCTGAACACAGCTTCTGCACAAAACTTTCAGCACAAACAACCAACCAAGGACGTAATTTCGCGCAACTTAAATCTTCTTCGCAAAACGTCCATGTATATTTACTTCGAAATTTGGTTCCAGGGTGATGCATATTGTTACGTGAAGAAAGGCACAGATAAATAAATTGACATTTACTTGAGCATACGCCAAAGACGGCTCAAGAGACATTCATTAAATGAGTTGACATTCTCGTTCGAATACTTCTTATTACTTGTTTTCTCCCTCCAAAGGTCGGGGATTCGAGTGCCTTAATGGGTGCTACCTTAATTAACTATGTCTTAATTAACTTCGCCCTAGTTAGCACCAAAGTTCGTGGGCTCGAATCCCACCGAAGGTCGTGAGCTTGAATGGCTTAACTAACTCCATTTAATGAACTGTATCCTAATTACCTTTGCCTTAACACCAAAGGTTGTGGGTTCGACTCCCACAATAGGTCGTGAGTTCGGGTACCTTAATTAACTCTATGTTAATGAACTGTACCTTAATTAACTTCGTCTTAACACCAAATGTCGTGGGTTCGGCTTCCACATAAGCTCGAAAGTTCGGCTCACACCGAAGGTAGTGGGTTCGAGTGCCTGAATGAACGTTACCCTAATTAACTTTGCCTTTCTTGCATGATGAGCGGCGTCGGAGCCAGCTGTCGAAGACGACAACGAACGCAAGAGCAGTGGCATAAGCGCGTTTCAGCGTGAGGAGAGCTCACATGACTTTCTTTACTGCACGCCTTATTTTCCAGACTATCGGTGGTTTGAGCCACTTAAAGCTTTCGCCTTAAAAGAGACTATTTACTTAGAATGGTTTGGGTGCGAGATAGTTGGCACGGGTGATTCATTTTAAATAGCGTCAAAAAACACACGGACAAGGAAGAACACAGGACCAACGCTGGTCCTGTACTCTTCCTTGTCCGTGTGTTTTTTGGCGCTGTTTAAAATGAACGACTATTTACACAGTATTTACACTGCAGCCAGGCCGTAAGATACACTCGCTCGCGCCAAGAGCCCAGATACTTCATCGTCTTTGCTGTGGAGGCTCGTATCTTCAACATATGTCAATGGTATCGTAATACAACCCCCGCGACAAAAGCGCCTTCGTGGTGCTGTTAAATATCTAAGGCGCGGGGAAAATTATAGGGGGTTGAGCCTGGTAACATGGACAATGTCACTGGTTGTCATAGGAGAGGACGTAATGCGCGTGGCTAGAATAATTCACAGGTGACATCGGTCACTTGGAGGAGCACGCGATATGGGCCTGCGTAACAGGAGAGTAGTTTTCCACGAAGATCCACGTAGATTTTATGAGATGGTGAGCAAAGCAACACGAGGATGCCAGGTGAAAAATGGATATAACGGTGACGGAGGTCGTATCGATGCTTCTGTTTTCCTTGAGTCACTGTCAATATTGAAGGGCATCGGGCCTGAACGCCAGAGTAATTTTGCCATACGTATAGATTGCGGACATATAGAGGCCCAACTCCATCTTTCGCTTTACATCCTTTTACGTTTTTGGAAGCCTCACCTGGCAGCTCTGCCGGTAGAAAACTAACGGGCAAGGCGACAGCAAAGCACATGAGCCCTGCGTAGAGAAAGCACAGCCACCAGGCTCCGATCCATGCGGTACTGTCGCGTGTCAGGCCCAGCCTGCGAAAAGTTTAAATGCACTTAGCTGTTTACCGTGGATATCCAGTAACAGTTATTTTCAGCTATGTGTAGTTTGTTTCGAATGAGTTTCTTACAACGCTGGATTGACGCCTTGGTCGACGTAGTATTTCAAGAAGTGCCCGTTGACGACAAATCCCGTGGCCGGCCCCACTACGGCACTTGCTTGAAAAGCGGCTGAGACAAGAAAACGTAGGAAACGTCGACATGAAAGCAGTAGTAATTAAAAGTCAGTTTAATGTTACTGATCTTTAAGCACAATGGTCGTATAAAAAGACAATTCTATAGGAGTAAAAATGAGATGAAGAACATAAGGCATTGATTTGTCTACATTGTGAGCAATGTTCATGACTGTCCTCATCTTCACCTGTACATATCCCTGGGCACGTCGTCTTTCTCTCTAAGGAAGGTTCCAGAATAAAACGGCTACCTCCGAAGTGGTCTATGCCTATGCTAGTCAACAATGAACGAACCGTTTAAAATGACCCTTAGAAGACATGTCCTATACATAGTTCATATGCATATGGCTCATATATTTTATCATGTCCTTATGACACTATTGAGGCAACGTATGCAGCAACAAATAATCACATATGGCAAGCACATTACTTATAGTATGATGCCGTATTCGGTTATATGCCGCTCGTTATATGCCACTGCTCGAGCGACACAGAGTTCAACAAGGACGTGGACGACATCTTAGGGCGCATACCAATGTACTTGGAAGACACGGATCGGCGGAAGTTCTCGTCCAAGTAGGCGATGCCCAGCGTGAAGTATGGCGCCGTGCCGATGCCGTTGATGAAGTTGCCGATCCAGAAGAACCACTTGTACTGGCGCAGATCTCCCGCGCCGGGATCGCACTCCGGGGCACTGTCGTTGGCCACGCCGGTGATCAGCTCGCAGGTGTCGGGCCTCGGCTGGCTGAACGAGTAGGGCGGCCCCACGAAATACGGCAGCGCCATGGCGAGCGAGCCGACGCCCATCAGGCAGGTGCCGAATGCCATCATCAGCGGCTTGTTCTTGTCCTTGCCGAAGTACGTCACCGGCAGGAGGACCTGCGGCAAACACAAAGACACGAAGCTGTTGGCTTCTTTGCTGTAACATATGAACACTTCATCCGCAGTAGCGCACTGTGCCTGCCAGAGCTGCATTCCTGTGTGGACCTTATGAGTTTCAGGCGCTGTGTGAACACAACTGTACATGGTTAGATAGCGTCTCGAAGTCAGAGTTATAAGTTGACGGCAAGGCAGCCGTCAAAGTAGCCTAATACTAAAGACAGGACGCATGATGCAAAAAAAAAAAAATGTGGGTTCGACTCCATTTTAGTCCATCTTCATTTCCTTTCTCTTCTTATTTCTACATTTCAATTAACAAAACCATTAACATCCCCAATGCATGCTTTCTCAGGATTCATTGGCTGTTTGCTTCCTATGTTTATAAATAACCAAAATGATAACGTTTACAACGTGTTCCATCTTAAACCTCTTATTGGACCGGTAAGTGTGCTAAAGAAATTGGTTGGCACATGATGCATGGCCGTTTCTTCGCGGCGTAAGTTTGTAGTCATGAGAGAGGACTCTTAATTCATTATGTAAGTTTGTAGTCATGAGAGAGGACTCTTACTTCATTATTATTTTACAGCGATAGCTGCATATGGCTAGCCTATTCGTCCGTCCATCCGTCTGTCGGCCGCCTGTACGCCGAAAACTCCTCGGGCGCGACCCCATGCGCATGCGCGAAAAAGACAAAAAGAAAGAAAGAGAGGCACGCGATTAGCCAACACCAGATAGCACAAGGCCTGTTTACTCCGATTCATGACGTCACACTACCTGGCCCGAAATATCCACTGACAAGGCTGGCGTAATTAAAGCGGTGACACCAAAACCATTGTTGCCTACTCGGGAGCATCCCCATTTGATTATATGGCAGTCGATCCAGGTAACGTGACGTCATGGATCGGAGTGAAAAGGGCTTGTGCTATCTAGGTGGTGTCAGATTGGCTGCGCCATGCAGTAGTGACGTCGTTGCTCTCCGTCATAGCCGCGCACGCGCGCAGCACTTTCTCTCTGGCTCTGAAATGGGTCGGCCACGCGTCATACGTACTCCTTAGGAGCAGGCAACAACGCCGTGAGCAGAGCCAACGAGCTCGTCTACGCCATGCCGATGCTTCAGCCCCGGTCACAAGAACATGCTCGAGAAGCTGAGCGCAAGCAGCAACTGCGTATCGAGGATCCAGCAGCCTACCAAGCCGTCGTTCGACGAAGCGTCGGGATTAACCCTGTGATAAACACCGGGATCGCACGTTTCAGCTTCGCTGGTTAAGCATCTGTACGGAATGCTTGGGCGGTGATTTTTTTTTTAGTGCAATGAATTACACCAAGCAAATTTCTTACGCGACTGGACGCTTTTCAATTACGCCGACTGAGTAGTAGGTGATTGCACAAGAGTGGGTTGACGAGTTTCGTATATAACCTGTCAAGGATATAAAAATACTGGATATTAATCGCCACGGCAAAGGCTCGTGATGCTAGTGTAGCCTGTAGACGTTAATGAGTCCACATCTGCGGTGCGCGCACCAGGAGTGAGGCGACGCTGTACAGGCTCCCGATGAGTCCGGACTCCACGCTGCGCAGCTGATAGCGCTTCTCGAGCGTCGCCAGGTTCGAGTTGACGCAGCCGTTGGTGATGAGGCCCTGGAGGAAGGCGCAGCTGCAGAAGAACACCACCACGCAGCAGGGCCGCCGCATCCCGCCCAGCAGGCGGCCGCACGCCGGCATCGGCTCGACGTTCTCCGGCATCGGGGGCGGCGCTGTCGAGAGCGCCTCATTCGACGCCAGTCGCGAAGTGGTCTTGGCAGCCTGCGAATAAGTCAATAGAGCTTATGGAAAAGACCCCTAAAAATGCAATGGGCCTCTCCACACATCAGTATAGTTAACTTCAAGACAGTAGTCCTCATGCTCTGTAAGGCGATGTGAGCGTAAACCATTGTAACACTCACACCGAGGGAAATATGCGAACGGAAGCCCATGTCCTGGTCTTTCTTTCTTTCTTTCTTTCTTTCTTTCTTTCTTTCTTTCTTTCTTACTTTCTTTCTTTCTTTCTTTCTTTCTTTCCTTAGTTGTCAATTCACCTGTTTGCCCTAACGTAGCAGGCTGCGTTAACACGGATATAAACAGGCAATGAGCCACAAGAGCGTAGCAGATGGTCGTTCGATTGGTTGGTCTACGCATGTTGCCGCCAACCTAGGCTGCCGAGGTCACACTCATACGTTACAGCGCTTCTTAAGATCTGCATGGTCCTAGCCAATATCAGCGAAGGTGGCCGCGCGCCGACACGCAGTTCTCGTACGAGAGAAACTTCGCCAGTTCCGTGTCACATCTGCGTCTGCAAAGGCCACGAATGCATCTTGGAAGAACATGTGAACTTTAAAAGGCATACTCTTTCGAATGAGTCTTGTTGGCATGCAGTTACCTGCATGGTCACGTTTTCGACGTTCGTGGTGACGTCCGCGCCACCGGCGTCTGGCAGCAGTTCTTCGTGATGCCTCTCGCTGGACTGACGGCCGCGGTGGTGGGGCGATCGCCTCGCCGAGCGTCGCCTCTTTGCGTGGTTCGTCTCCTCGGGTCCAGGCTCTGGCTTCTTGAGCAAATCCTCGACGGCCGAAGAGGGCGACTGGTTCCCGTCGCCGGTGGCAGAGGCCGCCTTCGGGTCCCTCCAGAGGGTCATCTGCCGACGGAGAAGGGAGAAGATCAGACGCTGGTCTCACATTCTAGGAGGGTGGCAAGTCTACACAAATGTGATCAATGCATCTAGGTGAAGGCCGTGCACGCATCGAATACACTTACCATCATCGGCTGAAGCA
The DNA here is from genome assembly GCF_050947875.1 of Dermacentor variabilis. Classification (NCBI taxonomy): domain Eukaryota; kingdom Metazoa; phylum Arthropoda; class Arachnida; order Ixodida; family Ixodidae; genus Dermacentor; species Dermacentor variabilis. Next base: position 72,770,956 of record NC_134571.1, on the reverse strand, counting down.
GGGCGCGAAGGAGGATTGATTGAAGACTGCGGCGAACGAGAACGGCTGCTTCCAGTTGCTCCGAGTCGCGTGGAACGCTTTCAGCCGTGGCTCCTGCAGCTCGCGAGCCGTTGCTCGCGCCAACGTCTTCGTGGTGATGTTGATGCCAGAACTTCCTCGTCAGGCGCGATCGCTCACACATGGCCCGCAATCTTGGACGAGTACTTCAATGTGTCAAGCAAAGACTTGGTAAGAAGGTCTCCCTGGTGACACGGCTGGCGACCTCTCCTGTCGGTCGATCTTGCCTAAATTTTCATCGATTCTGTTGCTGCGTTAGTGAAAATGATGCGCCTGGCTTTGTTGAGCTTGAGGACATGGCACGTAAGCAAGTGTATGTTGATGTGAAAGAAGAAAGAGAAGTCAATGCATTGACAGGAATGACTTGCCGAGTTTGGCGTGCTGTGTCTCGCGCGTTGTATTGCACCAACCTTTGTTGCCATCCGGCGAGTTTTCCCAGACCAGAGAAAAAGAAATGCCTCGATGACAGGGACGCTGCATATTCCTGAAAAGGTGCTCCGAAGATCCTTCATGCACAATCACACACGCAGTCATATATATTCCGTAAGATAGCATAGCACAATTCGCCCATCACAATCGATTAACTGGGCGGTCAATCGCAGACCGTGGCGCTGTACATGCACTGTTCCAGCGACGCTTCCGAGTGTAGCCTGTGGGATGCGAGCGGGGTGCCACGGGAGTACATTGGTGCCGCCGCGTTAGCTCACAGTTGTGCGCAGTTGTGCGGGCAGGTATATACTCGTCCTATAGAAAAACACTTAGCGCTCATTACTTGCTGATATTTTCCGCTTTTCTTTCTTTTTTTTTTTTCAGCCGCCTGTCGTGGCAAGCACTCGCGCAGCACATGCTCCGATTCCAACGAGTGCGCTTGCGATTCATGCAGCGCAGCTGCCACTTGACAAACTGTAGTGCGCCACAATACGACAAACTAACTATATATATATATATATATATATATATATATATATATATATATATATATATATATATATATATATATATATATATATATATAGACACGTAGAAGCGTTCAAGAGCGATAGCCCCAAATGTGTTGCTAAAGCTGCTAGGCCCAACGTTGCTCTAGAGTTCCTGGCTCTTTCGTGTCGGGGATAATATGGTTACTCCATGGAGAGGCATACGTACACACTGTTTAGAGGAAGTTTTTGTCTCTGAGAAGGCGATAGTAGCGTGGCACAAACTTGGCTGCGAAAACAAAGCAAGACCTTTTTTTTGGCACGATGACAAACAGAAGTGATTTTAAAGCATGACCGTATATATATATATATATATATATATATATATATGCTGGTGAGTTTTATGCCAATGTGGGTAACAAGATATGTGCTACTGGGAATGTGCGGCTCTGAAGATGACACAAAAGAAAATCCTTTAAATTTCTCTGATGCTGAGCGGAATCGAACTCACGTCACACGGTTTCTTCAAGCACAGCACCACGACGGTCTTAGCATGCTGAGCCACTGCTTACTATTTTTCTTCGGGGTGTCTATTTCAGGAACGCATGGCTCATGTGAGAAACAAACAGAAAAACAAGAAATCCCTTCTAGTTACCCGGCGACAAGCGCATATACGCGTATCACCAGAGTGTTCCTCTTCATTCTTGAAACGCGTTGCTCAGGTTGCGGTCAGCCTTCACAATGGATGATTGAACAACTTTATTTGACAGGATTAAGGAGGAGGAGGAGGAGATCTTAATGAAAATAAAGGGGGAAAAGTCGGCCTGGAGAGCGTGTCTCAAGCCTGCTATCTCCTCGCTGAGGTAGGGGAAAGCGGGAGATACAGGGAAAAGTTGCTGGCAGGTGATTATGATATGGTACAATGAGCTACTATGTACATGTTGTCTAATACGCGTATTGTAAGGATTACAACCATGTAGACCTGCGGGGATGGCAGGCGACTCGCCGTACAGCCCCATCACCTCCATGGCCCAACGTAGGACGTCGTCCTGCAGACCAGGCTCACAACTGCCTCACCGCTCAAAAGGCGGTGAGGATAAGCACCTTACCAATACCGAATGCCAATCTGGACTAAATTTGATTTGTTCGTATAGATTTTTTAGTTGGAAGATCATTCGAATAAATTCAGTTGCTGGTGAAATAATGGATTCGACATTCAGACGAACATGCACAACAGGTTGTGCATTCCGATTAGTAGAAACACGTCAAAGTGCACGTCATCACAACTAGCTGGCACCAGACATCGCACGGAATGAGAATTTAAATCAGTCTTCGTGAAGAGTTCGTTGAAACACATCCCAAAATAAAATAGCATCCCTGCAGCCTATAATACCTATGCAAAGTACAAATATTCATTTGGAAACCTCACTGCTAAAAAACGAACCAAGAAATACACTTCACGCATAAACCCCCAAAGACATGGTCGTAAAGAAAAAAAATTGATGAAATCACTAGGTTAGGTAAAACATTCCTCAGGTTGACCTGTAAGAAAGCTCAAACTATAGGGTGAGAACTGTCACGAAAGAAAGAAGTAGCGAGATAGCAATTGCCACATGTACTGATGTAGTAAGACCAGCCCATCTGTGCTAACCGGCCTGAAAAGATTACCTGGTCTCGTTGCTTCATAACCTGAAGACCATATGAAATTCACAAATATGCAGTGAAAACGTTGAATATACTACCTGGCACAGTGGAGCAGTTGTAACAGATAGAAATTATTTGTTGCCAAGAACGTATTGCACGCCTCAGCTCGAAATTTGAAAGACTGTCCTGTACAAAGGATTTAGCGTAACGCTCAAGGGCTGGAACTCTCTCTTTCCAGTGGTGTGCGCTTGTGAGCATTAAATGGAACGCCGAGGTATTTTGTGGGCACCGCAGACAGCGAACGGAGTAGGTGCAGACCACCATGAACCAAACTAGACCTGAAACTTTTTTAATCGTTCCTCTGTGCGCCTGAAACAACACCAAATCGCTTCACGGTATCTACAATTTCACCAATGCTTAGATTGTCTTTGCAGAAAAGCAATATGCTAGCGTGTGCAGACGATATTGCTGCGCCACAGATGCAGTGGTCATGTGCCACTTTAAAATGAACGCCCTTCACGCCAACGCTTTAGGGAGATGCGCCATGAATGCACAAGGTATGCGCCACCCTTCTATGAACTTCTTGGCCACTTGGGTTAGTGAGTAGATGCCACTGAGTATGCTGCAAGCGAGGGAACAATTCTCAGCGTTCGTAGGCCCCGGTGCGCACACTCCTGATCTCGGAGGCCACGCGCCGACTTCGTGGCAGTGCCACTAGATGGCGCAGCGTGACCAACAACAAGCGCAGTAGAGGATCCCGCTTGCTACATGACGCGTTTCTCAGGCGCGATGCATTTCGGTGGTCACGCAGAGGCTTCGCAATGGCGGCACTAGATGGCGGCGACTGCTCTTATGGAAGCGCGAAAGAGGGGTTAGGCTGCAGTACATGATGGCAATACCTGGTGTCGCTATATTGATTCAATACTAAAGTAGTACCGTCGACAGTCATCATGAGATGGGTCTTGCCGCAATTTTTTTATTGATGATGCTTTATATGATATATATGATATATATATATATATAATTCGAACATACGGTTCGCATTCGCAGCAACACGTAGTACATAGAGCGTAAAAAAAAATTTTTCATCAAGGCTGGCTTCGCCGCGTTATAAGAGCCTGTGCAAGGAAGCCTGTTTCTTTGTTCCGGGACTTGCTCTTGTCGCGGAGTAACTATGACAATGAGGAGAGAGAGTGGAACGGCAACATTTGTTACAAACTCGTACCTACACCGAGGGGCGGGTCACGACAGCAAGTCAAGACCCGCGTCGCTATGCAGTGAGCACCGATCGCTCCGCTAGCTTATGCAGGGTACGACCAAGATCGCGTTATCCCCATGTCAGGATCCTCAGGACTACATTTAAAGTGAAAAAGACGGAGGTTTTCACTCAGCGTCCTCCCAACGGTAATGAAATAAAATGATGATGACATAAAATGTCATCATCGTGTCGCATTGAATAGGTGACCTGGATCTTAGGCGCTCGCATACTACAGCGGGAACGCAATAGTACTGCGTATTACCGCCTATTTAAGGCATATACGTACGGCCACTATAGTGTGTGTGTGTGTGTGTGTGTGTGTGTGTGTGTGTGTGTGTGCGTGTGTGTGTGTGTGTGTGTGTGCGTGCGTGCGTGCGTGCGTGTGTGCGTGCGTGCGTGCGTGTGTGCGTGCGTGCGTGCGTGTGTGTGTGTGTGTGTGTGTGTGTGTGTGTGTGTGTGTGTGTGTGTGTTTGTGTGTTTGTGTGTGTGTGTTTTAACCGTTTTGCTTTGAGGGTGCAACGTGGACACATCTTTATGACCCTGAAAAATTTAGAGCGTATGCAGAATACATCATGCGTAAGGGCGTTTCCTCATTGGTCGGCCTTCGTGTGCCCGGCTGCCCGGCCCTGATGTGATTGCATGCTGGGGCGATGGAGAATCGAGGCGGCACGTACGTCGGAGAAATTTTTTAAAAGCGGTCTCTGATATGAGGATATACTGAGAGAAAACTAAACTTGACGGAAAAGGGCGAGAGCCATGGCCATCACATCCAAAGTAATCCAAAGAAAGTAAGAACCCAATTCAAGACAAGCATTTGTTGTTTATTTGGATGCAGCCGCCGTAATTTGGGTGGCATAGTGGAATAATCAGCGCGAATGCGTTCAGTCGCTTGTTTCACTGTGAGAAAAGTTTCACTATAGTTTCACGAAGATTCGTTAAGGTTAGCTCTTTCATGTGAGGCTGTCGCTTTTGCTCCGTCAGTGAACGAGGCGTACCACCTCTCGACTGCGACTGGAAACACTGGATGAACCATAGCTTTTCGTGGATCTACCTGACCAAGCATTGACCTGACCTACCACGTTCCTGTTTACCAGTCATGTCGTGGGATAAGTGTGTGTTTGTGCATTCCCAAAATCTCAGAAGCACGCGCGGCAAGCGATTTTTTGGGTAGATATCTTGTTTGAACACCCTTCATTTGATAGTGTGATGTCACACCATAACTTATTACACTATTTGCTGTAAAATACAATAATCGGACATCGAAAACACTTGCTCGCAGAAAGTAGTTTTATTTTTAAGCTGTTCATAGTAAATGTAGGTCACTAAAAAACAATCGTCTGCGCAGAGCGGCACGATTGCCAATGTTGGCATGAAATATTCTTCGTCAAAGCGGTGGTGTCTGCACCAGCTCTATGTTCTTATGCCTTTGCGCATATAGTTGTTCACTAATAGACGGCTCCCACCGCAGGTTCCCGTTGGATGAACAGTTGAAGCACTTGTGGGTGAACAACATGGGCACTTCTGCATTTTCTGCTTTGGAACCAGAAGTGGATGGTATGCTCTGTGCTGAGCATTTTAAGCCAGAGTGCTTTACCGGCGGGAGGCTCGAAGAACTACGTGCCGATGTCATTCCCACTCTGTTTAATTTCCCAGCCGCCACTGTTCAAGCAAGTGCAGCTGTTGCAAACAAACCTCCATCATTGCTCAAAAGAAAATGGGTTGATATAAAGACAACTTACTTAAAGCACAATCTGGAGAAGCCCGTTACTGTGACCCTTCCTTCATCTTCAAGGCTTGTCCTTATACTAACCAAACCACATCTAGAACAACATCGCTCCTCTCGTTCAGGCACAGTGCCTATTGCCACAGGGTCGTCACACTCTCCTTCTTCTGCAGTGGGCACCATGGCCGCGTGCAGCAGTGTGCAGAACAACTTGGTTCCAAATGATGGTCTGGATACCACTGTTGTTCCACAGGATTTCAGTGACCAGCTATCTATAGTACAGCCTATTACACAGCTACAAATGTAGCTGGCCAAGGCAACAAAGCAGCTTTCAAAGGCAAAGAGAGCCATTTGCAGGCAAAAGCAGAAGACACTAAATGACCTTCTGTTCTTCGAACGGACTTTGGAGCCCAATGGTAAAAAAGTAATCGAAATTTTTTTGTCCCATCTTGCAATGGAAGTGTTTGAAAATCGGCCAACCGAAGCAAACAACCATATTGAGGAAGCGTCTTGTGCAATTGACCAGGTTCTTCAAAATGGCTCTGGATCTCACCAAAATGGTGAAATGTATGTTTCAAAGCCGATAAATGCAGTCTCAAGAAAGGTTTCCTTCTTCTTCTTTCTTTTTCTTGCTGATCACTTAATTTATAATTTGAAACTTAAACTTCCCAAAAATCAGCAAAACCATCCACGCATTGGGAACAAAAATGTGTTCTGCCTTGTGCTGCATTATTTTTCTGAGCCCATGTTTGTAATCAGTTATGTTCTTGCTTTGTTGACAGTATGAAAAGCAGTGTGGTATTCAGTAGGAATTATTTGAGAATATAACTTTCTATTCACTTGAGAATAATTTGGCTTTGCAGAAGCTGCATAAATGCCGTCGAACTTGTTCATCATTTAGGATCACATGCAGCTAGCAAGTGCCATCCCATTGTAAAGTTTCAAAATGAAAAAAGGAATTCTTGCTACTCACGCAAAATTTAAAGAAAAATATGTTGCTGTGATGTGAGCGACAACTTTGTGCATGCCATGTGAAATATTGAGTTTTGCAAAAGTCTGGTTGAGCAGTTTCCAGCTTCTCTGCAGAACATTAGCGATGAACAGAAAACACTGCATGTGTAGCATAATAGAGCATGTTCAAAAACCTTGTGACAGCTGTTGTTGAATATGAACTATAGTGCTGGACAACATGGGAACCTAGGAGAAGAAGAGGTGAACAAAGTAGGATCGAGGAGCTAATCCCCTCCAAGTAAACATATCTTTGAAAGCTTAGGTTACAGGACCTAAATTATTATGTTTATTGCTGAAACCTGGGAATCGCTCTTATGTGAACGCAATGACTACATCAGAGCATTTTCTGAAGATGCAGGGAATTATCGGTGCCAGTATCTCTTGAAAAATTACATTCCTGACAGAACCGCTGCAGAATCCCGATTCCGAGGCATATGAGGCCACCAGGCACGCCAACTTTCTGACATGCAAGGAAGGTGAGCACTAGTCGGACCAGGAGTTGCTCACGGCAACTGAAGATGACGCTGCAGACAGTGCAGTACTGCCAACTAAAACGAGAAGATCCTCTATGCAATTTCAGATGGCCAGTTTGTCCTGGAGCAGCGCCATGAGTCTGCCAACATCAGCGACCCCTCCACAAGCAGACAGTCTACCTTCCAGGCAGTAGCCATCCTGACTTCAATGGGCAGGCTGCTGCTTTGCAAGGCCCCAGGCCAGTGTGTCGCCTCACTTGTTGGTCATGCTCCCAGTGCTTCAAATGCCTATGTATTCCAGTGATTTGCGTCAGTGGCAAGTGTTCTGACATCACTACAGCGCAACATAATACAAAAACTGAATGCTGCCATCTATACAAAAATTTAAGCATCTATTAATGTACTTTATAGGAGCTGCCAAATGAGCAATGGAAGGGATCAGGCTGGCCGATGGCAACTACGAAATTGCCATCATGATATTGAGAGAACGCTTTAGTGAACAAGGACTTTTAATTATCGAACACATCAACCAGCTCCCAGCATTCTCGCTGGTGAAGATCTTGAAGGACATGAAGAAGCTGCGCCTGTTGCATGACACTGCGCGCTTCCATGTAAGTGCGCTCGAAGGGCTGGGCATACTACCTGATCAATTTTCTGTGGTGCTCAATTGTGTCCTGATGAGGTGCTTGCCAAAAGTCTTGTCAATTTTGTACAGACAGAATGTTAAGGAGACTGAGCAGAATACTGCAGATGTCTTAATGATGTCTGAAGCAAGGACGCATCAAGCGAAACACATTTTATTGCTTTTGCGAATCCAAGTCGAGGTGTGAGAGGAAGACAAGAGGATTCATTGCAGGAAATACCACCCAAGTGCAGAGGTTGATGAGCACAATTCCACAACGTACAGCTGGCATTCCATTGGTGCCTGCTTTAGCAGCAAGAGTCAACGCAGCCTTGTGCTCCTTGCCATCATTGCAGAGCGCACAGCGAACATGCACGCAGATAAGAAACAAACATGGCTGCACAATACACACCGCGGAATGTGGAACCATGTCACTCCGTTTTGTAGGGTCTCCCACAGCCTCACTTGCAAAAAGTGCCAATGCCTACACATTGCAGCGATTTGCAAGTTGTCAAGCACCATCACAAGGACCGGCGCTTGACAGTGGTCACAGTGCAAACTCAAAGGGTACAATTTGTAAATTGCTATATGTGCCATAAAGTAAATAATTAAAATGTTAATTAGTGTTTCTTAATTAGTCAAGTATGCATTGAAATTTCTCATTCAAATAATATCCGTTGCTTCGAGTAATCCAGCTCAAGGACTACAATTTTGCTGTCCGCCATAGGCAATTTTTAAAAATTACGTAAAACTTTCAAATGATTGCCCCATATAATAATACTGCGAAATGCAAAACACAATGTTCTACATGATGTGCTCCATCCACGGTAAAAAGCAATAAAAAAATTTTGCATGTAATTAACTCCAAATAAAATGATTACATGCACCTGGGCGACAGCTCAAGAAATGCCATCACTTCTAAAACCAGTGCACAATGAGGCTTGGCAATTTCAACTACTTCAACACTGGCAGCCCACTTACCTGATGCATATTATTACTGACCCGAAGTGGCTTGAAAAACTAAATGATAAAGCTATAACCCTCTTCATCCCAATTGTGATATAATTAATGCCAAAATTTTGAAAATCATCACACGTTATACGTTCATAAAACTAACGAACATCTTCGAGCAGTCCCTTGACAACAGCTCTCTACCTGACTACTGGAAGGTGGGGAAGGTGATTCCAAAACATTAATCACGTGCCAAGCATTCACCACTCAGTTACCGGACCATTTCATTTACCAGCATTCCATGCAAAGTCCTTGAACATATCTTGTTTTCAAATCTAATCAGGCTTCTTGAATCCAACTGATTTTTCACGCCTTCACGACACAGCTACTGCAAGACCTATTTCATTGAAACACAGCTTTTGCGCACAAACTAAGCATTATCATTGGCCATAATTTTTTAGCTGATTGTACCTTTAGAAAATGTTTTAAAGCTTTATTACAAGGCAAGTCATGAATTCCTGTATAAATTACATTTACTTAACAGGAATTATAAACTGCTTGCTCGGCTCGATTCTTTTCCTGTTATACCACTCCCAATTTGTTTCATGCTTACTCCCCGTCAGCTCCGGCATGTCACAACTTTCTTACTTTCTCTTATCTATATCAACCATTTATCTACTTGTGTTTTATCTTGCATGTACTTATTTGCTAATAATTGTAATCTTTCATGACATAGACCACACTAGAGACATAACTTATCTTCAGTCTCACTGTAACACTATTTCTAATTAGTACAAATATTGGTGCATGGAACTAAACATTCATAAATGTTCATCTATACTTGTAACCCAATCCACTTTTGAAATGCTAACTTATTGCCTTAATAATGCCCCTTTAGAAATAGTGTGTTCTTACAAATACCTAGGCATTCACATTTAAAGCAACCTTACCTGGACAGCTCACATGAACTATGTATCTAACAATGCTAACAAAGCTTTGGGATACCTTCGAAGGAACTTTTCACATGCACCCTTGAAACAATAACAGTTACATTATATATCATTAATCCGTTCATAACTCTAATACACCGCATCAGTTTGCGACCCGAACCACGAAAACTTAAAATATTTATTAGAAATAATTCAGAACAACTCAGCTCACTTTATTGTATCTAATTGTAACACAGCTGCTAGTGTAAGCACCAAGAAAGCTAGCCTCAGCCTACTGTTATTAAATAAACACACCATTGCAAAGTTGCACGCCTATGCATTTTTCATATTTCAGTGGAAACACTGGAAACATGGAAACACACTCGGCTTGCATCAAGGGCACTTGCATCACTGTTCGGCGTTGTGCACAAGGATTCGGGACACAGCCATGGCTGCAGGAAACACAAGTTGAGGGGAATGCCAAAGCTACAGGGGAGGCTAACGTTTAAAAAAGAACTGAGCTAACTGAGATGTTGGGGTATGCTTTAGAGAGAGAGCATTTGTTTATGCTTTTTCACGCAAAATTGAGGTGAAGACAATTTTTATTAAGTTTGACGTAGCTTCACCCCAAGCAGAAAAATAAAATAAATACCAGTTAATACACGTATGAAAGACATACAGTGGTAATCAGCAGTGGTACATACACAAGTTAGGAAAACAAAAATAATTAATGAATAGTGCATCAAATATGGTGCAACCAATCACCTTATCCAAATAAAATGAAGGGATTATAGAATGATTAGCAGTGCACAATGGACAATTTCACCTTGCCCCCCTCCCCCCCTTTCTTTTTATGTACACCTTTTCCTGCTTCCTGTTTTCCCAATACAACCATCGCAAATGCATTTGCTTGTATATGCTGCACTGCACAAAGTTAGTGCTACAAGGTAAACCGAGATTGGTAGTACCTGCTGATGGCATGATTCTACATGACAAAAAAACAAAGGTACACATTTTCCCACTGTTTACGTTTGAATTTTGAAACAGATCATGCTTTTTGGAATGTTGGTTGCAGGTAATACCACTTCCCCAATTCTCATGGAAGTGCATTGCAAGTTATTACAAGCCTCAAGGAACCCTTGTAGGTGGGGTTGAGACAACAGTCTGCTAATTAACTATTTACCCATATAAGGGAAATGTTGCCCTATGTAAGCCATGGCGCTGCCAAACTCTGTCTGGTCTGGCCACAAGTCCTTTGGCTTGGGGTCTTAGGCAGCAGATTGCATCAGTTACGGCCTCAAAAAGTTTTGTTCAGGCAAGCTTGCAGAATTCAAAGATGTCCCTTTACTCTTTTAATGTGTGCATGCAATTGCATGACATTCGCAAATACAATGCAAATGATTTAAAAATCGTTCTTGTCTTAACAAGATCATAATCTTGTGAAACGTATTTATTTCAGACAACCAGTACGCATAGTTGCCTAGGGGATCGGCGTAAAGGCACAGGAAGCCTGACAGAGCGCCGGTCACCCGTTTACACACATATGAATAACCAGCCAGACGTAAATATGAACATAGGTTGGAAAAGAGAACACATCATGAGTTTTAAAGAGGTCATGCCATTAGACACAAAATGTGTATATTGAGATAATTTGCACACGAAAAAAAAACAAAGAAAGCTTATACACAGATATAGCTAAGAAAAAAGACAAAAACAGACAAGTGGAGCATATGCAAGTTACACGAGATAAAAGAAGGAATTGAAAGTGGTGTAAAGTTAGCTTTGAATTTTTAAAGGTAGGCATGCATCTTCTTTTTAAATATATGAATGGAAGAGTTTCCTTCAATTAATTTCATTACGGTGGGGTGTTTGTTAAGACAGTGAGGAAATTGGTGTGTTATTTTTGTGCACCGTACTTAGTACAACGCATATATCTTTCTTGTAGATAATGTGTCACAAACTGTGGCTGTGATCTTTCTCGAGAAATGTCTTTAAAAGTCCAGTTGGGTTAGATTTAACTTGATGGCATACAATCAAAGCCAATTTTTTATATTGGATGTTATTAATTATTAGCAGTCTATGCCTTTTGAAAAGTGGTGCTGTATGTGATCGAAAGGGCAGCAGTTCAATAAAATGCAGAGCTCATTTTTTGTAGCAAATTTAAATAGCTGAGATTAGTTTTTGTCGTTGTCCCCCGTATAAGACAGTAGAGAAGGTGCAAATTTATTGTTGTGTAGTAAATTTGTTTTTTAGCCATAGTGATAATAAGTGACATAACGTGAAGCGTATGCCAACTGCTCGGGAGATGTTCTTTCGTAAGTAGTTGATGCAAACAGACCAGCCTAATTTTTGTGAAACAAGACACCGAGGAATTTATGTGAGATAACACAGTCAATAGGCTGTCTCTGAAAGCTAATAATCTTGTTGCTTGTATGTATCTTATAGGGTCTAAATACAATATACTTTATTTTTTTAGCATTTAAATTTAGCCTATTTGCCCTTAGCCAGGTACATAGATTTTCTATCCACAGATTGGCCTGCGACTTAAGGACATCGATATTTCTGGCTCAGAGAGAAATATGTTGGTGTCGTCTGCGTACAAAATAATGCCAGTTGTTTACTAAGTCATCAATATATATATAATAAATATTAGAGGGCCAAGGATCGACCCTTGCGGCACTGTGCATATAATTTCACCGAAGTGAGATTTCGCATTGCCAATGTTAATGTATTGTAAACAGTTTTCCAGGTTTTTCACGATGTTTAAAGCTATCCCTCTAACACTGTATCTAAATAGTTTGGGCAGTAGAATGTCATGATTGACAGAATCTAAGGCTTTCTAAAGTCAAGAAACAGCCCTACAGTAACTTATTTTCTACATTCTCAATTATTTTATCTTTCATGTCAAGTAAAGCCATTCTTGTAGATCTTTTTTTTTTTTGAAACCTGTATTGATCTTTTACAATAATGTTCCTTTGCTGCAATGAATGAGTAAGTCACGAGCTTATTGTTTCTTCTATAATCTTAGAAACCTTGGTAAAACAGAGATTGGCCTGTAATTACCAAGATCATTTTTATCTCCTCCTTTGAAAATGACTGTTACTTCTTCTTCTTCTTTTTTTTTTGTGCTCAGCTTATTGATCAAAGTCCTTTGTTTGTATAAATGATGCAAATAATTTATCACGTGTTTTTATTCTCATCAGCAAAGTGGCATCAATCCACGATTTTTTATGCTTTTACAGCTGTTCTATGGGAAATGCAGTATTGTATAGTTCTTTAAATATTTCAAGAAATAAGTCATAGGAAACGGTAGGATCATTTATCTGCATTAAAGAATCCCAGCCGGTTTCTTCAATCAACTGCCGCAAAAAATAAATCTTTTCTGCATATATCCTTCTAAGCAGTATAGGCATGTGTTCTGTACGTTGGTTGCGTTAGGTGATGTAGGGCGTAAAAAAGAGAAAGAATGGCATGGGATCACTTATGTATGATATTAGCGCGCCGGCATCAGTTTGATCAATGTCATAGATTGTAAAACATACGTCTAGTAAAGTTTCGGACATACTTGTTACTGTTGTTGATATGTAAATAATACTTTGACAGCCAAAAGAAACAAAAACATAAAGTAGCTTTTGAACATATGATTACATAGAGCAAGTTAATATTCAAATCGCCACTAACTATGGTGGGTAGACCAATGCATAAACAGTAATCTAAAGCATGCTCCAAAAATTCGATAAATGAGGTTATAGCACCATTTGCAGGTCTATAAGAACTACCAACATCATGTTGAAGCACTTCACAAGCACACATTCATAGTGAACATCTATGAATGAGTATTATGAAATCACTTAATAATTGTAGCTGCTTTTGACATATACAGCAATGCCACCTCTTTTGTTAGATCGCGACACTGAAGTGCAGTTGTACCCTAAAACGTTTACAACAGAGTAGTCTTTGGAATACCAGCTTTCAGTTAATATTAAGACGTCAAATTGATGACCTAAAGTTCCTAAAAAAAAGGTTAACAGAATCATGCTTGTTTCTTGAACTTCGTGCGTTAAGGTGAAGCAAAGAAAATTGTTTGGCGCCACGTAAGCCCTTAAGACGCCTAAATGAAGCAGCATCATGGTAACTACATGTTTTATTGTGTGTAGCCATGTAATTATAAGGTACAAGTAGTGAAATTCCTGGTGCTATCTCATTTGTTTGAGTTCACTGGTTGCCTTGATCCTCAGTACTCAGTCACGTTGACTGCGCCAAACAAAAAATTTACCATCCTTGACCCAGGCAAACTGGTATTCTATTTCTCTTGCCTCTGTTTTCATCTGCCAGAACAAGCATTCGTTCTGAGCAGTCAAATTTTCGTTGATGAAAACCTTGAATTGCTTTCTTCTTAGTTGACCTCATCTTTCAAGCCAAGGGTCACGAGCACAGCAGGCTGAAAAGTGCACTATAATAGGCAATGGTTTATCGGTCCCGTCTGAGCCTGCTGTAGGGTGCAGCCAGTGGGCGGCTTCACTATCTTTTTGAGATAGTCTTGGAAGCTCCAGGTCATCATCCAAAAAATTAAGCTTTTCTATCACCTTCTGATTAGCTTGTTCAGCAAGTCCATGGATTTCTAGATTAAGGTGTCTGCTATATCAAGGTTATTAACTTCTTGCTTAAGCATTTCTATATCTTGTCCATTTATCCGCACTTACGAGTTTTTGTCGTGCACTTTCTTAAACTGCTCATATCAGCACTCTGTTGCTTCATTTTGGCAAGCACTTCATCATACTTGCTTGACATATCCTGTAATCACCTTTCAATGCCACACACAGTGGCAGCAACCCTTCCAGAGTATATACTTGTGATTTCATTGTAAGTAGTAACGACAGTTTCCTCTGAATTTCAACTATTTCTTTTGCAAGGTTTATTCAGTGTTCCACATTTTCTAGTTCGGTGATCTAATTACATTGAGCTTTTGACATTTTACGTGTTGCACAATTCCACGAGTTCTTCGGTGCTGCATATTTCTTTTTATATGCTGCTTCTGTAACTCCCGAACATACACCTACATGATACCTGTATTTACACTCTAAACACGACAAAATTGTCTTGTCCCCCATAGATTCATGACAAGAAATGCAGGTGTCCGCCATGTTAGTTGAATGCAACAGCAGTGGCAAACTGTGTACTCAATTGACGCACGCTAAATTTCATATATAGGTAAGCACCAACCTGGGCAGCAACTTAGAAACTTTAATAAACGAACCAAGATTCTCTAGCTACACCCTTGTCACAAAGAACACCCTTGGCATCAAATGAATGTAGGCTGTTCAGCTCACTGTACAAGCTTGCAAAATAAGAAAGAACCCCCACCCCTGCAACTATTCTGCAGTGGACGCAGTCTTCGGGGCTACAGGAAATGTCTTATGCTTCCCTCTCCCGCGTATTGCGCCAAGAGCGATATGGGGAAGATTCCTCCTCGCTCGCATTTCGTTCAACTGCGTCAGTAACAGTCGAGTACGCTGAAACTCCGACCTCATGCGCTCAGTTTCTTTCCAGTAAATTTCGGCTTTCTTGTTTGCAACGGCAATCTTGCGCTCGATAGCGTTCACAGCGCACTGGACATGGTCGGCGTCGCATTTCGCATAGGTGTGCTCCCCTTTGGCAACGATGGGGCGCTTCTGCGAAGTTCCTCTCTGAGCCAGAATGATACAAGCAGTCAAAGGAGACGACTGCTTGAGCTGTCGTGGCATCGGCAGGGCTGGTTGTGCAAGCTAAGTGCGGTTAGTCCCCGTCAGTGACTTATGGACAATTTCCATGGTGGAAACAAATACGCCAGAGCATACCCCCGGTGGTAGTCCGAAGTCTGTATCGCTCAAGCTGCATTTGAGGCGTTATTTTGAGCAACTGATCCGTTTTGCAGAAGAGGATATGTACTGGACGGCACCTGCGTGCCTGAATCGTGAGTGGGCCGCTCACTTTTATCATATTGTATTGCAATGTAAGCGTAGAGCGTGTTCGGAGGAACGCTACAGTTCGGAGAACGCTACATGTATACGTTGTGTCCGCATGTGGGTCGTTGTTGGTAAAGCGAAACGCTCCAAATGAACACTAAAGGCGCATTCACATAAGTACTCGGCAAATTTTCGGCAGTCCGCAGGCCGCTAAATAGTCTAAACAGTGCAAGCGCTGTAACAATTCCTCCTCATAAAAAAATAAAGAACCAACTGCAACATTTGCGAGTTGGTACAGTGGGTACTCTATGGGTACAGCCATGGTACAGCCGTGCAGCTCATATGTCACAAAAAAATGAAAAAAAAAAAGTGAAACAAGCAGGCCGCACTTTCGTACTCATAAATGTTTTCAGCGGTATCCGTTAAGTATTAAACAGCTTTCACTACAGTCAACACACAAGTAATGTCTGCACTTTCAGAATGCGATCATGCACTCGTCGAGAAAAATAATCGCGCGACCGAGGTCCTCGGCACCCGAGGGCATTGGGGTTGAATCCGATTTGAGCCAAGCCAGAGGGCCGGTTGCTAAACAAATGATACAAATGCGCTGGAAGCCTGGAACTGTGAGATGACTGGGATTTGGAGCCCTGGGCATACAGGGATTCTCTGCCCTGGCCCACTGATAATCCAGCATGGTTCCTTATTCTCCGATAGGATGACTCTTGGAATGTAATTCTATGATTTGGACCATAGTGGGCTGCTTGAGCTAGAAGGGATGGAGCGCTGCCGAATGCTTGGGCAAACGACAAGTTCTGCTCAAACTTTTTCCGTGACTGTGTATTGAAGCATGCAAAAACTTTTGTGACCTTACAGAAGTGCATGTAAAGTGCGGACTACAGCATCAGGTGGCAAGACTACGTCATGGCTGTAAATCCGATGACTACGGCTCCTGATGCCGCGCTTGCTGACACGACTGTTCTGCGAAATGGTACCACTCTTCGGCCGCGTAATGTCCAGAAGCGCGGAAGGGACCGGGGAGCTTCTGCTACCAACATGCCAACAGCGTGTGCGCCGGGAAGATCCAGCGATGAGCCGTCGCCAAAAAGACAAAAGTTTAACGTTCCTGCTACCAAAACTCAAGAAAAGCGACTTAGACCTCTGGCACCCAAGTTACAACCGAATGCCGCGTTCTTGAACATCCTGAACGCCCGGCAAGACATGCTGCCCCTGAGTAGCTCTGAACCTTTAACAGTATTGTTGCTTTGCGGACAGGGTCAACCGTCGTCTGACGCAACTGGGATGTCTCTTCTGAAACCTCCCGGAACTGACCGTGAACCTGCAATTACTATCATCACCAGTGATGATACTGGTGTAGTTTACACGATGGTGACAAGGGTTGATGATAAAAAAACTGGTTCTTCAAGTAACGTCATGTCGGCTTCTGTGAAAGAAAGCGTGACCGGGTCTGCAATAGACATTCCAACTGCGGTTATTGCTGTAGATCAGTGTGTGTCAACAAAGCATGAGAGACAAGCTTCTGCGTCCTGTGATTGTGCCATGTTATCACCCACAAAAAATCTCACGAGCGAGCCTCCTCTTGTTAGCAGCCTCACCGAAAAAACTGGCATAACACATAGCATAATGTTTGCAGGTGAAAACAGTGCATCTGAAATGTGCACTGCTGGCAGAATCTCTATGAAAGAAATAAAAGAAAGGCCCAGTGAGCCACCGATTGTTGGCATCCCACTTCCAAATTTTCACTTTGAGCATAACGATTCGGAAGCTATTGAGCGACACGCATCTGGAGTGTGCACTTCAAGCAGGACTGTGTTGACTACTGTAGAAGATGCTGCAAAGGAGCCGATGTTCATTAGTAGCCCCAAGGAAAAAAGTGGCATAGTGCATACTATGCTGACAATGGCGGAAGAAGCATCTGAATTATGCACTTCAAGTGTCTCTACGTTCGACTCCACAGAAGACAGTGCCATTGAGCCTACAATAATTGGCATACCTACTCTGAAAATTGACACGGAGCATAGCATGTCAGAAATGGATGACAGACAAGCCTGTAGGTTGAGCCATCCAAGCAACATCAAGTTGGAACCTCCAGAGTGCATAGAGTGTACTATGAACGTTGGCACAGAGCATAGCATGTCAGAAACTGATGAGAGACAACCTAATACATTGTGTAGTCCAACCAAGATCAAGTTGGAACCTCCAGAGTTCGATGAGTGTGAGCCCTCATTTAGTGACAGCCTTTATGAGAATAACAATGTAGTGAATAGCCCACTGACAGCAGTTAAAAACAAGCTCTTTGCTTCATGCAAATCCAGAAATGCCACGTTGTCTTGTATGATAGACACTGGAAGCAAGCTTGCAGATATTGGAGTTGCTGCTGATGCCACTGATGTAGAAAACAAAACATCTGCAGTGGTTATGGGAAAATCCTCTGCGCCACATGCTGCAAGCAGCACCAGTTTGTTCCCAGCAAAGGACATTGCCAGTGAGCCTACTATTAATAGTATCCCTTTGGACAAGGCTTGCTTATCGTGTTGCAAGCTAACATTGGTAAAAAATGAAGTGTTTGAGTCATGGGCTTCCAGTGGTGAAGCAGTGATCTGTGCGAACGACACTGCTACTGATCCTGTGGCCATTGTCGTTCCTCTAGAGACTGTTGATGTACAGCATAGTGTGTCAAAAGCTGTTGAAAGTCAGGCCTCCACATCATGCACTTCAAGCGAACTTACTGTCATTTGCATCTGTAATGAGAATACTGGCAAAGCACCTAGCACAGTGACAATATCTGAGAGCTCAACTTCCTTACCACATGCTTCAAGCAACACCACTTCAGAACTTGCGTCACATATGGATGAATTGGGCAGTGACTCATCACCGCAATTGATGCCATATTCATCTGCACTGCCCAGCTCAACTAAGACCTTCAGAGATAAAAGACGCAGCTCGCGACATCCCGCCATTAAGGAAGGGCTAGTCCGCAACAAAAGCTTTAGTGAGAAAACTAAAGACACTGTGCATGCTTTGGAGCATAAGATAACATTCCCCGAAAGAGGGGTACATTGTCCCACCACCTACATTAAGAAAGGACTAGCCCGCAGTACATGCTGTAGTGAAAAAACTAAAGACATTGTGCGTGCTTTGGAACACAAGATAACAGTGCCCCAAAGGAAGGTAATGTTTTATCGTGAGAAAGTCAACTCCTTAAAGTTGCAGTTCCATCGTGTGCAGCAGGTCATGAAGCAGCCACAGACACTGTCAAATTTTAGAAAATTTGTCATGGCTGTTCCACATAGTACAGTTGCAGATGAGGAAACAGGTGCTTCCTGAAATACACTCTCAGATGTTTTTTGTTTGTGTGCACCTTCCATATCAGGCTGTGAAAAGGAACATAAATATTTTATTCATTATTGCTCCACATGCTCTGCATTTATAAGGTTGCATATGGGCCATGCTCGAAGTGTGGTGCATCCCTCTTTTTACTAGCAGCAACAAACCATCCCCCTGTTCTTTGCCATGCAGTGCGTTTTGATATTTACGTAAGTGGCTGGGTACAGCTGTTGTGCAGAGGATTCAGTGCAGCAGTGTCCCCAAGACAAAATGTAACTTTCAGGTTTTCAGTTTTTGACATCGCAACCTTAAATACTGCTCGGTTTAAAGTCATCATTTTTAAAAGAATAAAACTATTTTGTTTTGTATTGCTTGAATACCTCTGGATTTCTTAGGAATGTAGGCCCTCTTTGCCGACTAGTTTTCTTACTAGAAACAATATGGCGCTTCCATTTCTTGGCTCAAGAGGTGCAGTGGTGGTTAGATTCCCAGTCACGGTAGTTGCGTTCTGAGAGGGGTGGAATGCCCCGACACTCCTGTACATTGATTTAGTTGCCTGTTAAAGAGCACCAGCTGGCTTAAATGAATCCGGAAACCTCCACTATGGTGTCTCATAGCCCATGTGATGCTTTGGGATGCGAAGTTCCATAATTTAATTACTGTGATTTCCTGCCTCAAGCCACAGTGCACAGTGAATTTATATTCACACCGATGTAGTGCCGCTTCTGCATGACCACTGTGTGAACGATTTTACTCTTTGGCCAGTGTAGTTTAAGGGCTGGCTTGCCATTAGAATGCACTGTCTTGTATAACTGTCATGATATATTATGAAGTATGCAGAAGAATTGCGGTGTTCTGCACATGCGAGCGACAACTAAGTGTGGATGCACGCATGGCACATACCGATCTTCTGTGCTGCTTGGTGCTCAAGGTAAGCTGGTTCTTGCTTGGCACCAGCTCCAGAGAACTAGACACATTTTCATGTCATTTGGGACCTGCACTTCTGCTGGGCAACCGATCCAGGGAACCATGCAAGGTGGGCAACCAGTCCTGGGAGCCAGAGCAGCTGGGCTGCTTTCTCAGACCACCTTACAAATAAGCGAGAGCCTGAGGCACCCGCACTTCTGCTGGGCAACCAGTCCAGGGAACCAGTTGAGGTGGCCACTGTACCGGGCCACCGCAACGACCAGCATTGCTACTAGAGGCAAAAGTCGTAGGTAGAGCTACTCTGTTGCTGCCATTTCTGCTGATGCTGCAGCCGCACGTTACGCTATGCCATTGGTAAACCAATGGTGATGTCTGCAAACCATTCAACATTTCAAAACCAATAGGTCTGCCTCGATACATCAGCTGATTCCATGACAATGAAGCATACGGCAAGGGACATGTTATGTTTGCAGGGACATTGTAGTTATAAGCTGTAGGAGCACATGTGCTTTAGTTTATTTCTGTCTCGCATCAACATTTTGTATAGTGTCCTGTGAATATATGTTCTTTTGTGTGTGCGCCTGGGCGTCGATTGCATTCCTCGGTGAGCAGTACCGGGTTCGCAATTCTTTTATTCCATCACGATAACCATACTGTAACATACCAAGCAAGCGCTCTGCCCTACTCAAGGGATAACTCAATTAAAATATGAGGAGCGCTTTGTCGATTCCATACCGTTATTCAAGATGGCAGCAAGATAATGGCAGCCACTAAATTTATGAAATCCATTCTGCACTATTCTAGCAAAACTGATTTCCGAAGACTGTTTCCCTGTGATCTTTATCTATTTATTCACTGTGAAATCCATCAGACACTTCAAAATTCAACCCAAAAAAGTTGTTCCTCAGCTTGTCGCAGTTTTCCAGGACCACGGTGTCAATGTCGACAAACCAACTGTGCAGCTTACCATCATTAGTTATGCCACAGCGCTTGAACGAGTATGCTACGGTTTCTTTTGGGATGGCAGCCCATGCCTCAGCCACAAAGTACAGCATGTCCTGCCATGATGGCTTACATAGGTTTTCTTTCGGGGATTTCTTGCTATTTTGCATAAAGGCCTGTCAGATCCTCTGAAGACTGGCTTTAAACATTTTGTTCCAGGTGCTCTTTCGTTTTTTCAGGACTGGCAGCGGGGAAAGGAGGAGCGCTTGGTTGGTAGTGTATAGAAATGTGATATTCACGGGAAAAAGGGAGGAAGTGCTACACAAAGGGCATCGAATTCGTGGTATTTTACAGTATACAACTCGAACACAGGCGTAGAATAACGATGTTAGTGCAGCAAAAAGAGCACAGACTTAATATTCTGAGTCCTTAATTTACAGTCAACATATATGAACATGCTGTATGTAATCTGCAAAATGTGCTGCTTGTATACATATGCATCAGTAAAACCGCTTCCGCGTTAGTGGACTGAAAGCTGTGGCACAATGGAAAAGCATTGAAAAGAGATGTACCACTCATATATAATGATAACTGCTAGCTCTGCTTGACTGCTGTGTTATGTGTTCTTTGTGCTTGTTTCTTTGTGCCACAACCCTGGAATAAAACACCATACCTTAGACCAAAATTTTGTAGCTTGTAAAAAAATTTTTGAGGTTTTATCGCATGTTCACCCCCACTCTCAATCTCGCTGTAACTTACATGTACCCCCACACGTTCACTTACAGATTAGGAATGAGTGTATTAGAAATGAGTATGCCAACCAATGGGTTGTTTACATCAGTGACATGATCATTATCAGCCCATCTTTATGTCCACTGCAGGACGAAAACATCTCTCGGCTATCTCCAATTGCCTCTCTTGCGCTAGCGGATTCCAACTTGCACCTGCGAATTTCCTCATTTCATCACCTCACCCAATTTTCTGCAATCCTCGACTGTGCTGCCCTTCCCTTAGAAGAGCACTCATTCGGTAACTCTAATGGTCCACCGGTTACCTACCCTAGGCATTATGTTCATGGCCTGCCCAGCTCCCATCTTTTTTTCGTAATTTCAACTAGAATGTCAGCTATTCCCATTTGCTGTCTGATCCATAATGCTCTCTTCTGGTCTCCTAACATTATGCCTAGCATTTTTCGTTCCATTGCCCTTTGCATGGTCTTTAACTTGTTCTCAAGCTACTTTTTAACCTCCAAGTTTCTGTCCCCTATTTTAGCACCAGTAGAATGCAATGATTGCACATTTTCTGTTCAATGAAAGTGGTAAGCTCTCAGTTAAGATTTGGTAATGCCTGCCGTAAGCACTCTATCCCATTTTTATGCTTCTCTAAATTTCTTTCTCATGATCAGGGCCCCCTATGAGCAGTTGACATAGATAAGCATGTTCCTGTAAAGACTCTAGAGAGTGACTGGTGACCGTGAATTCTTGTTCCCTTGCCAGGCTATTGAACATTACCTTTGTCTTCAGCATATTAATCTTCAATCCTTCTCTTACACTTTCTTAGTTAAAGTCCTAAATCATTTGTTGCAATCCATCCCCGGTTACATATGAATGTTCAAATGTGTGGCAAGTGGTATGTCTTTTCTGCAAGCTAATAAAATACTGCAAGACATCTGCTGTTGAATCCACTTAATAACAATACCGGTTTTAGCTGCATATCGGATGAAACGATGAGCAGCCGTGGCACCTTAACTTCATTTTTATGTTCTATGATAAATTTCACCGCTTACTACTGTGTTCCCATGCCATCCTATTGGTTACAACAATTAAATCTAAATACTGGATCTATGCTGCCACAGGCGGGAGTGGCGGCTTGCCTTTTTTTGTCTTTTCCATGGTTTCATGTTTCCATTACTTTTGGTACGGAGACTTAGTAGCCTGATGTGTGGGGCTCCCCTGCAATCTGAGGAAGCATGGAGCAACAAATGTGTCCCACCCTGCTCACAGCACCATCCATGCAAGCAGAATGTGCGAGAGACACCCATTTAGCCAGCCTTTTATGAGCATTTACTGAGTATCATCCAATTGTTGAGTAATTGCCCATAGTGTTATGGGCCACTCTTAGAGAAATAGGACCTCGCACTTCCCAATCAGTACTCAGTACTTTGCTGTACTAAGCCAGATGCTGTGGCGCAGTGCATGAGATGAGGCGAACAGAAATGTATTACCGTTAGCAGCCAATCCAAATATCCTTCCATTTGTGGAACGCAACCACGGTATATATAATAATTGCAATGACTGGCTTGAAAGTGCATGATTTGGGATTCGGTCTCAAATATCTTCTTTTTCTTTTTTCGTCTTTTTTTAGGTGTTGGATTGTGGCGTGCCTGTGCCAAAGTGTGGCAAACAAATTGACATGATTGACTCAAACACTTAATTGTCGGCTAACATACCTGCAATACTTGAAACACACAAACAGGCACAATATTACCAAGGATGAGGAAGGACACAGGACAGGTATTCATCCTTGTTCATTTTGTGCTCGTTTAAATATTTTGAACATGTACTAACTTGCCCAACAGTGCATGTTGCTAGGATGCATGGCTATAATATTTTGCGTGCACAGTTGTCACTGTGATTCACACACTGGTCTTATTAGCTTGCAGTGTCCAAACCTAGTGAAGAGCCCTTTAAGGTATACATGCATGGCACAGCATCGTAAAAAACTTTCTTCTTAGCATGAGATTATAATGCATTATGCTGTGTAGATTTAGGTGATGCATTTGAAGCAGCTGGCTAGCCTTGCAGTTCTGTGCTTAGCTGGCATACAACTGAGTCACAATCACATCCCAAGGACATAATGGCACTTCTGTTTTTGACCTGTGGCTGCTGATATTAGTCACATAACGCCAAAACAAGCCTCATATTTTAAGAAGCTTGGAAGCGTTTAGTTTACTTTTGTATGTGGCCTTGGGGAAATGAGCACTTTATTTCTCAGATTGGTGGAAAGCAACGAAGGTGCTGCTTGACTTCACTCACCTGCCATACTGCCTGAACATGAGAAAAAATCTCTAGGGGCTCTTGCACATATAGCAGTATGTTGTATGGAAGACAATATACCAGCCCAAGGATGCCAATCATGTTGCATATGTGTTAGAAGCCGTGTCACTTGAATAAAAGAAAAACTTTACTAGCTTTTGAGTGTCACACGGAAAGTAAAGCAGAACTTGTAAGGGGCCTCCGTGAATTTGATGCAAGCCCATTGAAAAAGAAATCACACAATGCATATCAGATATGCATTGAAAATTAATCCTAAATCTCTTTCTTGACATATCTTGCAGTATCCTTGGAATTATGTTGACAGGGTGTAGAAAGTGTCTCAACTCATTTTGCTGAATATCTGCATGTATTCTGAGCATATCAACTACTGTGCAAACTTATGAGGCTCTCTAACTTTAAGCATATTTAAAAACGAAATGCTTGTTTTAAACAGCTGCCTGCATTGTGCAGATCATGTGGTTAATGAGTGCAGCTTTTCATGAGCAGAATTCTTTTATTCCAGAAATGAATGAGTTTGCATAGAGATTTTATGCATTGTCTGCTATCTTGTCTACCTGAGAACTTTGTGCAAGTTGGTGGTTTCTCAGCTCACAAATGCCTCTGATCCTCATTTGTCTAGCAAGCCTCATATTCGTGGTGCGCTCCACTTCTCGAAATGTGTGCAACGTGCTGAAATGAGTGTGTTGCCTTTCAAAGAATATATTCCCAGGTAAATTTTCGATAAGAACCTCATATCAACATGTATATTAGAGTGCAATGTTTGCTTTCCCATTCCTTTCTAAAATCATAGACTTCTCTCAGCTAGGGCAGTGCCAATATCAGTGCCTTGCTTCTCACTGCTTTTTCTCCCCCATAGTGCACTTATGGGAATCCTACAAGATTGATGTCTGACAAAAATGCCATAGAGCAACAAAAGAGTGACAGCAGGATAGGATCGATGTGCTAACAACCGCTGCTTCCCTGTTCCGTTGAATATCTGATTTCATAGAAAAAGAAAGGTGGGTTCCTTGGTATTCAGGTTCCTTAGCAGTTTTGCAATCATGTCACTTTTCTTATGCGAGAGAGTTTTCTCATTGGCCAGCATTCAGTTATCTGCAACTCACAATATTGAGCAGCATAATAACATAATAACAGGGCAGTGGTTCCAGTCTTGGAAGGTACTTGCCTAAGAAGACTTTGGTGAAGTCAAGTTGTGATCCCATGAAATTGCTATAACAATTATAATAGTTTTCTTTCTTTAGTTAAAAGTAAGTCAAGCAATGACCTGTGTCACAACAGCAGACAGAGGAAATTACTCTTTTATTGAATTAACCTAATGTTGCCAAGGGATGTAGAGAGACTTCCACTATGCGATTTTGCTTCTCATTAAATTGCAGTCAGGTTGGAGAGAGCTCTCTTTATTTGCTGAACACCAAAAAAGAAGAAGAGACATGAAGGAAGTTGAGAGTAGAAGAAATGTCCCACAACCATGTAAGTGAAAAAAAGAGAGAGAAGAAAGAGAAAGAAAGCAAAAAAGAAGTGTTGCGGTCATGACCAGCGTTGACCCAGGAAGTTGATTCAGGGAAGCTTCAGACGTTCCTGAAATGAAGACATTGTATTAGCAACAGCACCGTCCAAACCAAAAGGCTCATCACAGTCCAAAATTGATCGTGTGCTGAAACAACATTGGACAATAATTTAATTTGAACTTATCTGAATTGACTTGAGACATATTTTTGAGTGAAAGCCATTTGTACATAATGTTCAATTTACCATGCTATAAATTTTGAACAACATGCATGTCTAGACTCAAACATACAGCAGCACTTTTTGAATCCATCACGCTGCTTGCTCACTTTTAGCGATGGTAGCTGACATATGTGGACTTCCTTTCATTATAATAATTGTTATTCTTGTGTTACATAGTAAATGTACTATTACGCTCAGTATCAGCTACAACGCAAAAGCATGTGTAAAAGCAGGCGCGCATTATAGCTCCTACTGAGCATGATAGTATAGGGCCATCTAATATGAAAGGAATGCCAGATTTGTGTTCAAAGCCAGTAATTTTCCTTGTATGTGCTTGTAATGAGGAAAAGTTGCATCAGCAGGATTCTTCAACAGAACAACAACATAGCAAATAGCAGTCAATGAGGTTCTGACTCGCACATTAGCAGGAATCATGGTTTGAACAAAGATAACGTGTTCCCTTTGATATTGGATGAGGTGTACTTGACACTGGAGGGCAAACAGTCATAATTGCCACCAACTTCGTAATTTTCATGTTGAATGCCATTTTGATATTGAATGCCACCAAGTTCATAATTTTGCAACATCAAGGAGGATGCAGTCCATTAACAAAGTATAGCTTAATTACAGTAAATAAAGTACTTGTGCAAACAAGCAAAAGTCTTCATTACTGAAAGGTGCAGGCAAGACATACAAATGCACTAAAAAGGGCCAACATAAAAGGAAGTACACAGTTATCTGAGTTCACTTGTAGAGCAGATAATTTATCAAATCCACCTTGAAGCAAAAATTGTGTAAGAATATTATCGAAAGCAACAACTCGGGCAAGCTTAAAACAGTTATAAAACACCTTGACATGTTTTTCTTTTAATTGAACAGTGTTGCTATTTAAGCTGCTCAGCTATCTAGGAAGTATACTCCTTAGTGTCTACGCTCAGTGTGCTTCAGCAAAGTGATAACCTGGCTGAGCTACAAAGCAGCATCAGCTGGAGTCTGTCCTTTTGAACTTGCCATTTTACACATAAGTAGAATGCAAATGCCCTGACATCAGAAAAGCAGAGATACCATAAGACGGTACTCTGCATTTAACTAGGAAGCTTAGGGATGCAGCTATAGGCACAAAGATTAACCTTAACTTTTACAGAAGTACAGGTAATGATGCAGCTACTGCAGGTAAAGAGCCAAAATAGGAGATTAGTGCAAGAAAGACTTTTGCTGGCAGCCATAGCCTTATCTATGAGAGAAACTCGGCATATTCTCTTCCAAAGGAAAACAGAAGTACACATTGTTGAAAAATAAGCAAACAAACACCTAATGCTAAGTGTTTATAGTAGTATACCATTGGGTGGCAGAATTTGAAGATCCAGGAGTGTATGCTATAATTTAGACTCCGTGGTTATAGCAATATGACAGTAAAAACAACTGTTAATGCAAGAATGTGGCAACTTTTTTTTATTTTCCCTTATGTGGAGCAAAATAAATAAATGAAAATCTGATTAATTATGTCATAATTTTGGCTAACACAGCGATCAAGTCAGCCCCAAAAGTTTTTCCTAAAGCCAGGTGTATAGTTTACCGGCACTAGACTTAGAAAGGATACATCAATTAAGTGCATGCAGGACAATTAAACACTGACTTTCAGCTAGTGTTTGCTATACTACAAAGATACTTAGCTAGCATGTTTGTCTAGTAAGAATTCGTTTTTGAAGTCCTATGTTTTGTCTGACATCAATTTTGCTGCGCCCTATCTGATTTTAACACAGGTGAATTAGTGTCTGTCAAGCTATCTGGAACCAAGTAGCTTGTCTTTCTTGTTTATTTCTCATTGGGTTTTGTTACTTACAATCCAGAAACCGTCCACAGGAAATGCACGGTCAACTTCCAAGTCCCCAGACAAATATTCGTTGCCCATATTCCGTGACTTGAAAAAGGGTGTGATGTGGTTGTACACTACTAGCTGGTTCTTGTACCTCTGGATGGTAAGGCGGGTCTTCTTGTCATATTTAACGTCATCAGGCCATGGAACCACAGTCTTGCCTAAACTGAGCAATTTCCTAAAAGAACAATAAGATACATGAATGCAGTGCTGTATGCTGCTGGCTTATCCGACAGGTACACATGACTGCATGCATGCGTGTGTTTGTGTGGATCTACTGCAGGATGAATGCCCCTCCAAGAGATCTGCAATTGCCCCTGTCTGCTCCAGCAAAAGTAAATCTAACAGCTTCAAATTTCCTAATCTTGTTGCCCCATAATATCCTCTGCTGCCCTCATCCATATGTTTCCTTTGCCTTGGCACTAATTCATTACCTTTTAAACCTTTAACCCTTTAAGAGGAAGCTTTAACTCAGGCCCAACTCTGATGCTGCCTATTGAAATACATGTAAAATGCAGAAACGCTTTTCTGAAATAACCACTGGGCCGATTTTAATGAAATATGCTGCATTTGAGAACAAAAGTTAAATTCTAATGACTGTTGCAAGTGAAATTTCGATTTAAGGCCTATATTTTTTAAATCGAATTTTAAATATTGGTAGGCTTGAAAAAAAATCGAAGCACGAAGTTTACAAATTCCTAGCTCTGCACCTATAAGAGGTATGACAGTTATGTACACTGCATCTATTAGAGCATCCAAAGTGGACAAATTTGATATGTCAATTTCCGGGGTATGTCCGGAAAGTAATGTCAATCACTTGATTAAAGAAATATTATGGACCGGGTGAGTACAACACATTAAAAGGTTTCAAAATAGGCACCTCCTTCATCACTACATCGCTTTCAGCGAGATTTCCAGGCATCAAAGGCGTCACAGTAGGCCCCCTCCAGAATGTCCTTAAGAGCCTTGGTGCAAGCCTCTTGGCTTTGTCAACTGTCCCGAAATGATGTCCTTTTAATGAAGTGTTCAAGCGCAGAAACAAAAAAAAGTCTGGGGGAGCCACGTTAGGACTGTAGGGCGGTTGGGGAACCGTTGGCATCTTTGAATCGACCAGAAAGCGGGTCATGAAGAAGGCGGTGTGGACTGGCACATTGTCATGGTGAAGTTTGCAGTCTCCCGCGATGTCATGGTGAATGCGATGAACCCTTCGTTTGAGTCTCTTGAGCACTTCCATGTAAAATTTGGCATTGATGGCTGTACCATGTGGTACAAACTCATGGTGGACCACCGCCCTGATGTCAAAAAACACAATGAGCATGGTCTTGACCTTTGACTTTCTCATTCTGGCCGCCTTGGGCCGAGGGGATGCTGAGGTGGCGGCCCGGCACTTTGCCATTTTGTTTCGGGGTCATATTCAAACACCCAAGACTAGTCACCTGTAATGACATTGTCTAAAAAGTGGTGGTCACTTTCAAACAAATCCCGAAGTTCTTGGCACATTTCAACTCGACGTGATTTTTGGTCGTCTGTTAACACTTTTGGCACAATCTTGGGGCGAACTTTTTGCATGTGCAAATTATTCGTCAAAATCTCATGAACACTACTTTTTGGTATGTTTGATGTCTGTGCCACTAAACGGACACTGAAGCGACAATTTGAGTTGAAAAAATCCCTCACACGCATCACATTTTTATTGGTGATGGTCATTGACGGCCGTCCAGCACAGGCTTCATTGCTGACTTCTTCACAACCTTCTAAAATGCTTTGTGCCACCGGTAGACTTGACGTTCTGACAAGCAATTGTCACCAAAGGCCATCTTTTCATAGGAAGAGTTTCCACTGTGCACTTGTCAAGTTTCACACAAAACTTAACGTCAATCCTTTGTTCCAACAAACGCTGTATTATGGCTTGCACGGGAAACGAAAAGAAGTTTCATGGAAATGGCTGTCCTTACTCTAAAGATGGTAGCAGACGACTGAGCGACCGCATGTTCATAAGCTTTCTTCCCCCCTCCACCAATCTCAAACACTCCTACTGCACTGCGATATATAGTCGCTTCACAATACAATCAGTGACATTACTTTTCAGACAAACCCTATATATCCTACGTGAATCTGTTACATTGTTTAAGAGGGTTGTGCAAAAGTTCTGCTGACAAATTAGTGGTCTATTTGAAAGCCATGTGTACTAGTATATCAATTCTGTCCATTTTAGAGGTACTATCAGGTACCATTCGTATGGGTTTGTAAGAAATCGCTAACTCCGTTTCTGTTGCCGGACGCCGAAAAGACTACGGAAGGTTAGTCGCATACAGCTTTTGCTTTAAAAAGATACGGCATTACATTATACGACATTTTTAAGTATCCTAGAGCCACGGGCA
Source organism: Dermacentor variabilis (assembly GCF_050947875.1). Lineage (NCBI taxonomy): Eukaryota > Metazoa > Arthropoda > Arachnida > Ixodida > Ixodidae > Dermacentor > Dermacentor variabilis. Next base: position 72,741,171 of record NC_134571.1, on the reverse strand, counting down.
CAGTGTTGCAACCATTGTACGAAACTCTATGGTTGCGACCACAGGAACGACGCATAACATACCGAGCGTGGATGGATGAATGGACGGATGAGCGTCCCCTTTGAAATGGGGCGGTAGATTGCACCACCAAGCTCTTGTTATTGTTTTGCCTATGTCTTACCTTTAGAAAAAAAAAAAAGCGAAGAATTCCCAGCATCAAACCTTCCGAACCACTATTGGGAACATTGTTTTCATACGCCTCCTTGTATGTGGTCTCTCTACTTTTATGCCACCAAACTTCCAATCGCCTCTTTCTAATCTCTATTGTGGACACGTTTACTTCCCCCTGCTATCGCTGAACCCAAGGGCTTCAAGGAGGCCAGAGGAGCCTAAACCGACAACTGGGCAGATATCTTCACATTCTATAAAACATGTTCCATCCTGTCCCTATCGTTACCGTAGCAAGCACATGCTTCTTCCTCGGTGTACCTCGCTAATTTATAAGTATCTATATGGGTTTTAAGGCATCCTGATTTTGCTTTGAAAAATAAAGAGCTTCCCTTTGAGTTATCATAAATTGTCTCTTCCCTGATCTAGTTTTTTTCCTATTAGGTAGTTACTCATAGCATGTTTCTTTTCCATTGCCCCTACTCATATGGGATTGTCTCAGCCTCTCTGACTTTGCGTTTGACGTTCTTTATTTGTTGTTACATTACTTGCTATACCAGTCGCATACTTGCTTGCAAGCTTCCTATTTCTTTTCCTCAACTGTGAGTAACTTTTTTTCCTTTACAAATGTCTGAACACTGTCACAACCCATTTACTTTCTTCCATATTCCTCAGTCTTTCTTCAAGATGAATTTTACTCTGACGTTCCCTCACTTCAAAACTTGTCCATCCTATATCACCCTGCAATAAAGGTTTTGTTTGGGCCAGTTGGTTCATAACTGAAAACCTTGTCGAGTAGGGCAAAAAACATGGTCCAAGAAAGACACAAGCACACAGGACGGGCACAATGAAGACGACGAATTGCGCCCGTCCTGTGTATTTGCGTCTTTCTTGGTCTGTGTAGCTTCATTTGTAGCCTTCCCGTGAGCACCCAGTGCAAGATGTCCCATTGACCTTTGGTTGTCATCGAATCCGGATTGCACCCCGTTCGACGGCCGTTCGCGAGCACTTTGGCGTGCGAACGGCTGTCTTTGGTAGCTGTTGAAATCAGAAAAATGACGCCATGCCCTCCGAGCTCAGGCCGCACGCCGTCCACTCGCGGAAGCCATGGGAATGTCATCAACAGTCTGAGCAGGCTAGCGCGTGGCGCGCCGACTTCCGTTAATGCCCTCCTACTATTGGGTGGCACCAAATGACGTCATGGGAGAGTGAAATGTACACCTTAAGGCCTCAAAAATTCAAGTAGCGGTTACTCACTTTGCCTGTATTTTGAATATTGTCTGACCGATCACTGGGGTTCGTGTTGTTCAATTTCCGTAATTTCTTTTGCTCGGTGATTCAGAGGGATTACAAGCTTCTTTTCTTGGTATATATCACCCTGAACTTTAATTCTGAGATAATTGGCAACATATTGTTGTGCCTAACACCTCTACATTCTGCTGCTATTTGTACAGAGTAATACCTGTTTCATTTCTTGTTACACAACTTGGACTTTTCTTATGTCCACTTCTTATTATTGTATGTTTGGAAGAAGCTACTTCTTTCGAGAGACTCCACCAGCAGTTCCCCTCTACTATAGCTAGAGTCCATATGCCATAAATATCTGTGACATTTTCCCCTTGTCTGCTCCCTCCTCAGGTTTGCACTGAAGTCACCCATGACTACTCAGTATACTGAGGTCTGAGATTTTTCATTTCTAATTACCTATCCTCATGGGACTTTTCCGCCTTAATGAAATAACGCAATAGCGGACAGTTAAGAAACCACAGGGACACGGTGCTGGAGAAACGCTGCACTACATGGACTTTCTGCATAGCACTGCTTGTTTTGCTCGAGTCAAAAAGTGTGAACGAGCTAAATTAGCACTTTGTTATTTTTTTTCTAGCCTATCATCATGACTAAACATTTATTCATGTACCCATGCTGATTCCTCTTCTGCAATATCTATTACTAGCTCTATTACTATTTAATGCAGTTGTTTTGTTAATGCTAAACAACTTCTGGCTGTTCTCTGTAAAGTACTACTGGAGCATCCTTACTTTCGGCAAGTGTATGTTAAGGGGGCCCGGAAACACTTATCTAACTAATCATAAAAAAAGGCATCACTAATAAAGGACATTGCCAAAACGTTTCGCAAAATTTTTCAAAGCAGATTTAGAGCCAGTTATCGCACTGATATGCAGCTTTCTTTCTTCTTTCATCTCCACTCACGCAGGACGCTGTACAGGAATTGGGCATTTAATATTTTTTTTTTCTTTTTTGAGAAGCTATTACTGGCTCACGGGTGCGCGGCGCACTCTCGACGCGAGATGACCGCTCGGGTGCCTGGAGGTATGTCATTTACAGAGACCAATTTAGGACACGTTGTCAGAGCTTCCCACCGGGTACCATCAGCAAGATACGAGGGCTCGTCGAGGCACCGTGTGGCGGCTGCGGTATCAACGCTACACAGCGCGCTAGTGCTATCTTGCAGCTATGCAGCTACGCATCATCCAGCTATGCGCAACTGTTGTGTGCAGACCGGAAGGGCAAATATGAAGTACCTTTATTGGCCTTTTTGAGTTTACAAATTCACGTATTCTTAATTTATTGAACTTAATATTAACAAACATTGTTTAACTGCGCGAACAAACGGACCACAAAGACAGCATGGGACATGGACTGCACCCGTCCATGTTCCATGCTGCCTTTATGGTCCGTTTGTTCACGCAGTTAAACAATGTTTGCTAATATCTACAAACTCGCCCAACACCAAGTTCTTCTAAACTCAATATTAACAATTAGAGTATTGCTGAGAATGTTCGCGGGATCGCAATATCTGCCAGTACCTGTTAGGCCGCTTGCCTGCTCATGATGCAGATGCTGACGACATTGCAGAGGAGAGACCAGGCGAATATATACCGTTTTTGACACAAAATTGCAAATTCTCTGCTGCATGCAGTAATACTATTTAGCTCGCATGTTCACTGGAACCTCATCTACAGATCAGCAGTGTTTTCTTATTATGTTGAAAAAGTGTTTCAGGGCCCCTTTAAGAAATAATGTTGTAGCTGAATAGTATACAGCATTACTTGCTGCAGGTAGTACTGGCCAAGGCGTGGCCCTGTCATTTAATCTACAGTGATCTATATCTTGTTCAAAAGGAAACCTTCGAGAAGTGATGGCACGATCTTTTTCTTTATTGTTAAACACGTGGTTTTTTGCATCTATGTCACAGGAACTGTTGTGCCATAATATCGGCCTATTTCGGCCACCCAGAGACAGCCACACTCTTTCTCATAGCTGATTTGAGTGGAAAGAACACAATCGCTGCAGTGATAGCTAAGCACAGAACTAACACCGTGCAGGCCATACAAAATACGCTGACGTGACAGCATATTGAGATTCGCTGGGAGCACTTTAGGAACTGTACTTCTTTCATACGCATAGTGTCATCTATAACTTCTAGGTACAGGTAGGTGCTGATTCGGGCTTCAGCGGCTGTGTGATAATGTTACGTTGCAAAAGTCACATATAAAGATGTATTTACAATATTTACATGAGAGGCAACGATGCGTAAACAAGAGGCTGTCAAGACCTACACGTCAAATCGTCTTCTGTCTGGCGCCACTCTCGGTTGCGCCGTAACATAACCACCGCCTGTGAAGGCGCCGTCTCGGCGCTACCTATAAGGGAGGTGAACTCGCGGCAAAGTAAGGCTTCTGCAGGGACACATGCACAACGTCCGTGAGGACATGCTAGTACAGCGGAGCTATCTCGTAGTTCACATCGCCAAGCTGACGCAATGTCGTGTAGGGCCCTGTGTAGCGCGGCAACAGCTTTTCAGACAAACCGACGCGGCGGCACGGTGTCCGTGGGAGGACAACGGAGACAGGAGGAAATCGAACGTCCCGATGTCGGCTGTCGTACCGGATTTTCTGCGCGGCCCGAGACTCAGTGAGCCGGGAGCCGGCAGTCCGGAGGGCCGTGCGAGCCCGGGCGAAGACGTCTTGAGCAAATTCAGTGGGAGGGTTCGTCGAGGAAGGAAGCAGCGTGTCAAAGTGCAAAGAAAGGTGGCGGCCGAACAGAGGGTGAAAGGGTGAAAAACCAGCGTTCTCGTGACGGGACGAATTGTCGGCGAATATGTCACGAAGGGTAACGTGCTGTCCCGATCACTGTGGTCTTCAGAAACGTACATACACAGCATTTCTATCAACGTGCGATTGAGCCGCTCCGTCAGTCCGTTTGTCTACGGGTGGTAGGCGGTGGAAATCTTGTGCTCGGCAGAAGAAGAGCGATGTGGTTCGTAAACTATTCAGGATAAGAAGGTGCGGCCGCGATCAGTGATGAGCTGCCGGGGTGCGCCGTGATGGAGGATGACGTCATGTAAAACTGTGCCACTTCAGTTGCACAGCTTGTGCAGAAAGCTCGCATGACCGCGCACAGGGACGCGCAATCAGTCGCGACAACGACCCACTTATTGCCAGATTTCGACGACGTTGCAAAAGGGCCGAGACGATCGAGACCAACGCGAAATAATGGTTCTGAGGGCACATCGATGGCATGAAGGCGTCCAGAGAGCAGCACAGCAGGTTTTTTGCGGCGCTGACAGAGCGCACAGCGGCTGCGACGTAGCTGTGCACAGAGCGGTACAGGCCTGGCCAGTAGAAGCGGCGCCGTACGCGGTCGTAAGTACGCGAAACGCCGAGGTGGCCTGCAGTAGGGCCGCCATGCTACTGCTCAGGAACTGATGTCCGGAGATGGCGTGGTACAACGAGTAAAAATTCTGGTCTTTCAGGGCGTAAGCTGCGACGGTACAGAACGTCGTCGAGGAGCACGAACATGCCAAGCGTGGGCTCCGAATATTCAGAATCGAGACGATCGGTGAGAACACGTAGGCAGTCATCACGCCGTTGTTCAGTGCGGATGTCGTGCAGATCACCAATGGCCAGGACGCAAGAGTCGGTGTCATGCGCATCATATTCAGGGCGGTTGACAGGATGACGGGAGAGGCAGTCGGCGTCCTTGTGCAAACGGCCTGACTTGTATAAAACGGCAAATGAATATTCTTGGAGCCGTATCGCCCATCTACCCAATCGTCCAGCGAGGTCTTTAAGTAAGATGAGCAAGCACAAGGCTTGGTCAACCGCGGAGAATGTGCGGCCGTACAAGTAGGGGCGGAATTTGGCTACTGCACAAACTATAATGCCAGACACTCCCGTTCGGTAAGCGAAAAATTCCTTTCGGCGGGTTACAGGAGGCGGCTAGTGTATGCAATTACGCGTTCTGCGTTACGCTGCCATTGAACAAGTACAGCCGAGATTCCATGGCCACTGGCATCCGTGTGAAGTTCAATGGCGGCAGATGGACCACAATGAGCCAGCAATGGGGGAGCCGTGAGCAAACGTACGAGGGCGGAGAGGGATTTTGTTTGAGCAAGGTCCCATGTGAAAGCAACATCCTTCTTTAGTCAGCGAGTGGGCGAGTGTGGTTCCGGCGAAATTCTTAATAAAACGACGGAAATACGGGCATAGCCCAATCAAATCTTACGTCTGCGGCGGAAGACGGAACAGGAAAGTTCTGGACAGCACGAATTTTTTTCAGGGTCGGGTTGAACGCCAGCGGCACCGACGAGATGGCCAAGAACGGTAATTGGACGACGTCCAAAGTGGCACTTGGATGAGTTCAATTGCAGGCCGGCGCGTCGGAAAACAGCAAGAACAGCCGATAGACGCGTTAGATGACCCGTGAAAGTTGGTGAAAAGACTATGACATCGTCTAGAGAACACAGACATGTGGACCATTTATATATCCGCGAAGTAAGGAGTTCATCATTCTTTCGAAGGTTGCCGGGGAATTACAAAGGCCGAACGGCATAAGCTTTAATTGGTAGAGGCCGTCAGGTGTTACTAAGGCAGTTTTCTCACGGTCATGATTTTCCAACAGCCTGATCGGAGGTCTATCGATGATAAGTACTTAGCTCTGCGCAAGCAGTCCAAGATGTCATCAATACGCGGCATGTGATTTTGCGTGTGATTTTGTTGAGATGTCTGTAATCCGCACAAAAGTGCCAACTGCCGTCGTGCTTCTTGAAAAGGACAACAGGGGACGCCCACGGACTGCAAGATGGCTCGACAACGCCTTTAGTCAACATCTTATCGACTTCTCGTTGTATCGCTTGTCGTTCAGCATGTGAAACACGGTACTGCCGGTGGCGTATCGGATTGGCGTCTCCGGTGTAAATACAATGGGTGATCACCGATGTCTGGGCTAAAGGGCGGCGGTCAAGACAAAAAATAAAAAAATGTCGCTGTAAGTTTCCAAGTTACGGCGGAGGTCAGCAGCTTGTGCCGGAAGAAGATCAGGTGCAATCAGCTTTGCTAAGTTTGTCTGTGATAGTCGATAAATCGGAGGTTCCTGTAGAGGGCGACGGAATCTTGGCGTCAAAAGCCGATATCTCGCAATCGTTCACAGGCGAGACGGCTCCCAAAGACATACCTCTGGGAAGAAGTTTGGTCGAGTAGTTAAATTAAGGAGAGGGAGGGAAGTCTGATTGCCTAACAGTAAGCACGGTATAGGGAACGGCCAAATTTATTTCAAATAGTATGTCAGCGGTGGGACATAGTTCATAGACGCCGTCAGGAACAGATGGGAACGACAGTACAGTGACGTATGTAGTGGCTTTAGGCGACAGGACAGGCCGACGTCTTCGGGAAAGCATAACCGTGGTTGTGTGACTGGTGGACTATAGAGCTGCCGTGGGGCAGTTCAAGCTGAATGACTCTAGACGCGCAGTAAAAGAGTGATGAATGGGACGATCAAAAGTCTAAGGCGAGCATAGCGTCGTAAGGGCATTGTTCCTAAACGGCAAACAAGACAGTCGGTAGGCGTCCCACGGTGCCAATGCGAGCGGTGCACATACCAAAGCACGGTAGGCGTCCCTCCGTCGGCGACGCGGAGAGTGCGTGATGCAGCGGGTGTGAGAACTTAGTTCAGGCATTGGCGCAATGGGGCACTCGTCACGGATACGTGCGCGGCATTGTCAATAGGAAGGAAGGAAATCAATTTTATTCGAGGTGCCAATGCGAGCGGTGCACATACCAAAGCACGGTAGGCGTCCCTCCGTCGGCGACGCGGAGAGTGCGTGATGCAGCGGGTGTGAGAACTTAGTTTAGGCATTGACGCAATTGGGCACTCGTCACGGATACGTGCGCGGCATTGTCAATAGGAAGGAAGGAAATCAACTTTATTCGAGGTGCCAATGCGAGCGGTGCACATACCAAAGCACGGTAGGCGTCCCTCCGTCGGCGACGCGGAGAGTGCGTGATGCAGCGGGTTTGAGAACTTAGTTTAGGCATTGACGCAATTGGGCACTCGTCACGGATACGTGCGCGGCATTGTCAATAGGAAGGAAGGAAATCAACTTTATTCGAGGTCCTGCAGGGCACGAGAGCTTTGGGCTCTCATGGAGTGGGCGTCTCCCACGACGGAACCGCGAGGTTGAGTTTCCTGGCGGCGTCGTGGACCTGCTGGACGGCCCAGAGTTGGGGAGCGAGCTCTTCGCTCCGGATTGCTTCTTCAAACTTACGCTTGTCCTGTTCGTAGTTTATGTTAGCTTGCGAGTACGGCCAGAGTAAATGATATACGTTAAGGGGTCTATTGCAATTGGTGCAATAAGACTTGTCGTAAAGCTCAGGCATGTAATGGTGTAGACTGTATTGCGTGGGGTATGTGTCTGTTTGCAGCATTCTGAGTGTAACCGCTTGAGCTCGAGTGAGCGTGCGGTGTGGCGTGCCATACTCTCTACGTTGTAGGTAGTAGTGTTTAGTGGTTTCATTGTATGTAGTGGGGGCGTCCTTGTTCTCCGAGTGGTCGGATGAAGCAGCGCGGTCTGTAAGCGTGCGCGCAGCCTCGTGTGCCGCCTCGTTAAGGTTGGGGACGTCGCCGATCTTTGGTCCTAAGTGTGCCGGGAACCAGTATATGACGTGTTTCTTAATCTCTTTATTTGTAACAATTCTGAGAGCCTGTCCGCAGACCGTGCCCTTTTGGAAAGCTCTGATAACGGCTATATGGAGTCGCTGTAGATATGGCAAATATTTTCGTCGGTGAGCGCAACAGCGATCGCAACCTGTTCGGTCTGTTCAGGCTTCCTTGCGCTTACCGTGGCTGCATGTCTTGTGGATCCGCGGCCGTCCACAACCGCCTCCGCGAAATCTTTGTTTCCCGCGTATGCAGCCGCGTCCACAAAAGCTGAGCGTTCGCGGTTCGCCAAGGCTTGGTTAAGGAGGAATTGTCCTCTCGCTTGTCGTCTGCCCTTGTTGTTTTCGGGGTGCACGTTTCTGGGCACAGGTCGTACCGTGATCTTAGCACGGATGTCCCGTGGGAGGTCCGCAAAGTCTTTTTATATGTTTCCTTGAGCAAAGCCTAGCTTCCCTAGGATTGTGCGCCCCGGAGACGTCGTCGAAAGCCTAGCAAGCTGGGCGCGCTGCTGGGCTTCGGCAGTTTCTTCCAGGGTGTTGTGCATGCCCAGGTGCTCCAGCTTCTCGTTGCTGGTGCTGGTCGGAATGCCGAGGGCTTGCTTGGTGACCTTTCTTATTTGGGCATTAAGTCTGTCTCTTTCGGATCGTGACCAATTGAGCATTGCCGCAACGTATGCGAAGTGACAGGTGACGAACGCGTGTATGAGTTTGATGAGATTATGTTCCTTGAGGCCCCTGTGTCTACTTGCAATTCTTCTGATGAGCCCGATAGCGTTGTTAGTCTTGGTGATGAGTTTCTGAACCGTAGAGGCATTGACGACTTTAGTCTCTACGATCATACCCAGGACTCTGATTTTGTCGACGCACGGTATGGCGTGTCCCGAATTGGTTCGTACGGTAATTTCTTGATTATAATCGAAGTCTGACGATTATGGCCTGCGGCCCTTCTGCGTACGAGCAGCTCCGACTGGTAGGCGAGCATCTGAGTCCTGTGGGAATTAGAAATTCTTCTACGGTATTTACTGCTTCTGGCAAGATGTCCTGCACCATGCCCGAGGTTCCTTTGGAGACCCACATGGTAATATCATCTGCGTATATGGTGTGCTCGAGCCCGTGTATCTGTCCGAGTTTCTCAGCAAGTCCCGCCATGGTAAGGTTGAAAAGCATAGGGGAGACGACCGAGCCTTGGGGGGTGCCCCTGCTCCCCAGCGAGAGTGTCTCCGCGGAGACGTCGGCAAATCGTAGCGTTGCCGTCCTGTTAACCAAGAATGACTTGACGTACGCGTGGAATCTAGCTCCGAGGTTGAGGTCGGAAATGGTGTCCACAATGTATTGGTGAGAGAGGTTATCGAATGTTTTCTCGAGATCCAACCCGAGAATGGCCTTGGCGTTTCTAATGGGGTCATCAATGATTTCGTGCTTGATTAAAATCATGGTGTCTTGAGTTGATAGACCGGGTCTAAATCCGATTAGGGTGTGTAGTAACAGTCCCTTGTTTCGATCAATCTGGAAACTCTGTTCTGAACGGCGTGTTCCGCAGCCTTACCCACGCACGACGTGAGTGATATGGGTCTGAGGTTCTCGACGGCCGAGGGCTTGTTGGGCTTTGGGATGAGAACCGTGGTGGCGTTTTTCCATTCCGGCGGGACCCTACCGGAAGCCCAGACCTGATTCATTCGTTCCGCTAGGAACCGGACGGAGTCTTCGTCCAAGTTACAAGAGCCTTGTTACTAATACCGTCCGGACCTGGAGCCGATGTGCCATTCAGGTTTTGAAGGACGGTCCTGATTTCTTCCAGGGTGAAGGGTTCGTCGAGATCGGGGTTGTCCGCGCCCGTGTACGGGGAACCGGGTGCCTCGGCCTCGCTTTCGTGGCTGCTCGAGAGTGGCATGTATCTCTCGGCAAGTCTTGCCATAAATTCCTGCTCGTTGGAGTTTTTCAGTTCGCGTTTCGCTATCTTGTCAGCCGCCTTGGTCTGGGAGCTCCTGGTGACACTGACGTCTTTGACTAAAACGTTCATCAAGTTCTGTTTGGTCGGCAAACAGAACTGGAAACCCTAATTAGTAATTTTTCGTTAATTTGTCGATTATGCATTTTAATTTTTTGTGCAAGTAGTGTCCGCCTCTTCGAGTAGGCATCGTCTATTCGAAGACGATGGACTAGAATGGACTAGAATCGGGCTGTCAGACGCAGGTTCTAAAAAAAAAAAATTGAAAGTATATTTGGCATTTCACATAACTTGAACCAAGCATTAGAAAAAAAAGTGGTAGGTTTAAGTGACTGGCACCAAGAGCATATTGTGCGCAGTCATCATGATGAATTATGTAGGATATATGTTGCAGTCACATTAGGTAGCTAATTAAGCTCTATTGTGCAAAATTTTAAATATCCACTTTCGGCCATAAGTTGTATTTGAAAAGTCGAAGAGCATGTTAAGAAATACCCACTGATAACGTTCCGTAATGTTATATTTTACATACTAGTTTTCTTCCTCCGGCTCTAAAATGAGACCACAAAATGAGAAAAATAAAGGAACTCACTGCATTTTTGCACAACTGGATTGCAGCGCTCTAAATTTCGTTACTAAATAACTGCACCACATCAGGTACAATAATGTGACGTGCGGAGGATGTTATGCAACTTGAAGCAGCTGTGCTATATAGGCAGAAACGTGTGTTTCAGAAATAGCGAACCTAAACGATTTACTGTACCCATCAATCAGTACTATGCTTGCGTTGTTTTGTACTTTTATTGCGTACCTTTGCGCACATAGCCGATATCACCCTTTAACTCCTAGGCCCTTATTCTCAACATTCTCAAATGGCAAGATGTGCCATTTTGTGCATGCTTTGAATAGAATCGGATCTTAGCATTGCCAAAAAAAACGTTATGTAGAACAACATTTTTTTCATAACCTGTTTCATAAACTGCTACATATTTATGAATTATGGTACCGCAAACGTGGGACTTAACAAAGCTCCGCATACATTTACTGTACATGTCATAATGCGTCTGTCAATGCGTTGGCATGCTTGCTCGATTATCTCAGCTTTAATGGTTGCCAGAGGTCTGTTTGATTGTCTTATGCACACTGTATATACAACGCTTCTACTTACTTGCGGTCGGACTTTTTATCGTCTTTAAAAACGCCAAAAAGGACAATTCTGTCCCCGACATCAAGATGTGGTTCGATCTTCGCCTTGTAGGGCTTTGCCTGCAATATTGATACACGCAATAATTATGTTTATTATGCTAAAAACTGCCGAATATACATGCTTTCCCATAACTACGACGCAACTACTGCAAGAGCTAGCTTTTCGTCATGTATTTTTATGTACTCAGAGCTATAACATTTTCTGCACCAAGCATCAGTAATGTCTAGCTTGCTTGGCCCTTAATTCTTAGCCACTTGTTCCTGGATAAAAATGAGTCTTATTTTCGGAAAACACGCAGGTTCATGAAACCATATTACAGGCGTCTTCTAAGGGTTCTATCTATGATGCTAACCTTGGAGTATTCTACTGATACGATATGTACTTAGAGATGCTCAATATCTTCCATTCTTAATAAACAACAGCTACTTCAGGGTGGACACAAATACGCGGTTACCTGTGGTTTTGCTAGCTGCCTGCGGAAATTTTGCCATTACATGTCAGAACAGGAGTGTGGCATAATAGCCAGAATGTAACACATGCACCTTTATATGTAAACAGGCCTTACCAGTCTGGTAGGATGATGCGCGGCTTTCACCTCTATACCCTCAGTAGTCGAGAAATTAGCATCAGTCAGAGGGTCACCAAGCCGCACTGATGCACAATCCACATCGTTCACACTAATCTGCAAAAGAAAAGAAGAGTAGTATAGAGTATTAAAAAGGCTAAGCCGGTTTTTGCAGCCTCCTCATCATTTATTCAAGTTAATCTTTTTTTCTGCTTAAACGAGACCTGCAGTATCTTTTAGACACGTACTGACATGACATTTCGAACTTGTCATTTGTTTTTTTTACTTTAAATGAATGTCCAGACTGCAAATGATCTAAACCTTAGCGAAAATACTGGCAAAGAGCACCTTAATTAATTCACCATGGTACCGTCGTCGACTTTCATTAATTAGCCTTCGAAGAGACCGACAAAACTGGTCGAATTATCCGGCAGTTCGAGTTGAACAAGAGACAGAAAAAATATTATGCAGATTCTAAGTACTGCGGGAATCGAAGTCGTGCGAAGCATTTTGCAGGCAGCTGGCTATGGCATCGACCCTGCGGCGGCGGCGCATCGACCGGATCTCTTTGACTCTCGATGACTTCGAGCTGCAGGCGCTCATCGCGGAGTTCGGGCATGCTGAGGGTCAGAAGGAACGCGGGCTTGCCTAGTTGTGCTACCACTGCGAACACGTTCCTCTTCCTCTGAGACAAGTACAGTACCCTAGAGTCGTTGAGCTGCTCAAGTAAACCTCTCAGGGACGCAATGTCCGAGTTGACGCATTTCCACGGACAAAGCTGCGGTCTCCCAAGAGCTTATTTGTGAGCGTCAGGAATCGGTTGGCGTGGATGGGGTGGGGAAACTTGCTTTTGAATTGCTGTTCGTGCGGAGGTGAGCACCGTCCGGTGTTCCGCAGCCGACACACCCGGATCTTCTTACGCGCGCCATCTGGCTCGGCGCAGACAGTACGCGAGAACCGGAGGCGCGAGGCCGATCACGGAGCTCGAATTATACGACGATGCGGCGAACGCGTCGGCAACGCAAGAACGTGAGCATACACACAGCAGCTCAAATCGTTAGGCACCGCCAGTCCCTCCGGCGTAGGAGGATGGATGGACAGGCGGACGGACGGACGGACAGGCGGACACACTCAAAGTGCCTGGAGTTCGCGAAGAATACTTTGCGGTAAAAACGCAGTAAAAGAATACTTCACAGTAAAAATTCATTTGGCAGTTATGGCCCGGTTTTAACACACCCACGAATCGAACGCGCATCCACATTTTACGAGGTTAAAGTAGAAAACCAAAGTATATATGATATTAGGACTCATTAAAAAAGAAATAGAAATAGAACGCGCACCCTGCTTATTTAAAGAAAGACCAGCTAGCGCACTTTGCCTTCGCAGAATGGAGATTTATTAACACGTGAATATGCATCCTCGGTATCCTCAAACATCACATTATTGACGTTTATGAAGAACCACATATCATCCTCCGTACGGTCCATGCGAGAGTTTTAGCGTGTCCGTGAACGAAATGCCGTTTGCGCAATACTGGGTTACCGGAGAGGTTAACGACGGCAACAACGCTGGTAGTGACAGCTGGAGACGCAGTTTTTCAAACGAAAGCATGCAAAACTAATAGTGATGTGACCTAAGTAGTTCGCATCATGCTGATGTCCAGAGCGACCTAATCGTTAACATGCAGTACCTTTCTTTCTGACGATAACACTAATGCGAAAGAAATTTTTTTTTTCAAGCACATTGTAATTGGGCAAAGCGCCACAACATATCGCGACCACGCAGCTTTGCTATTGCCCAAGCTACTGCCGTCCACATCTGCAGCAACCCGACATCTTGTGGCGCTTTATCCAACAGCAATATGAACAATTTTGTGTGTGTGTGTTGCGTAAATGGTTCGCAGATAGTAACATCTTCGAAGGAGGCGACGTGCTGCAGTACATGAAAGAGGTTATAATGATAACTTCGGCAAGAAAGAAGGCGAAGTTCGGACTCAGACAGATCTAGCAACAGCGATGTCTGAGAAATCAAGATTTAGCGTAAAAAACTTTTATGAAAAAGGAAGTAGAACAAGATTACCTATTAACACGGCAGCAGGAAAATACCTATGCAGCTAATCAAACATATGGGTGCAAAAAGAAAGGCCAGTTGCGCCCGACAGGCGAAGCATTGATTGCGATATCAAATGATTAAACAGCTATACGAAGCAAAATTAGTCGTTTTGTCATCTGCATGAACAGCTGTAAACAATCGCTTACTAGCTAAATTAACAAGCACGTAGTCATACGCGCACAGGCAAACACGAGCACATCTCACTCGGCGAATGCGGACGCTCACTGTCAGAACGCTGGCCTGATGAAGAGCGGCAGCAGCGGCAAGCAAATTCCCCTTCGTGCTGCCGCTCGCTTCAACGCGAACTAAGCGCGCGAGTACACAGCGCACCCGAAGCCATCAGCTATCTTCCATCGGCTAGCCTTCGAACCCAGCGCAGATTGCCTCCAAGACGCGCGACAGCGCTCAGCCTCCGCAGCTGGAGTAATAGATGCGCACTAACCTGCCCCTTGCCCCCTTTCCAGGCGCGCGCACAACTCTCCCCCCTCCCGCCTCTCGCGCACGTGAGAAGACGGAGCGCACCTACTCCGTTTTGCTTCCTTGCGAGCACGAGAAGACTCCGCGGCATTACAGTGTACTAGTAGCCGCATTACAGTGTACTGGTAGCCGCATCAAGCCACCATACTTCTCGGCTCACCCTCGCAAGCTTTCGTTCGCACCTACAGAATAAGGCGCGCGGCAGCGATGTTATTGCACTTCTATTCCATACGGAATGTCACGGCGATGCCGACGAAAATTCGCCTGGAGTATTCATAAAATTGCGATAGCTATAATAGCAAGGCACAGTTGACTATTGCCATAAGGTGTTTCACTTTAGCCAAACATTAAAAATATGCAAATGCTACGTAGCTGGACAGAACCAAGGTAACGTCGTCTTCTGTCTCTTGGAGATATTCAGATTTTTTTGCATTCTACCTAATTAGACAATTAGTCTTAATTAATCATAGATAAAAAGCGCTTCTCTGTGAAGGCGTGTGAGTGTAGTAGCAAAGAAAATATGTCGTGCCTTGACGTGGGACGCTTTCTGACGTAAGTGGAAGGCGTAGGTGTGCAGCTCTTCTGGCTTGAATACTTTGCGATCCACCTCAACCTCCATTGGCTTGTCGTAGCTGGCGAGGTACTTCACCAAGAGTGCTAGGTCGGGCTCCGGCTGGTCATAACGGCTTGTCTCTGCCTTGGCGTTGTAGTCCTTAAATTCCAGAGTAAGCACCTGCTTATCTTTTTTTGTGAAGATTATCCGTGACCTGCGTCAAAATCAAGTGTGACTGGGTGTTTGCATTCGGTTGCATGCGGTGATTGATTGTTATAACTCACAGACATGCCTGGCACACTTACCCTAAAGTGGCTGATGAAATACAGTACAAAAAGTTACCTTTAATAATATTCGCTGCGAAAGTCTGCTTGAATCACACACAGTGACAATCTAAGATTTTCGAGTGTATAGTTCTACCCGTGAAACTTCATGGCAGACACCTCACATTTACGCCTCCGCGCTCAGAAACATAGCTGTATTAACTGTATGCTTTTGCTATACAGGAAGGAAAGGATAGCAACATTGCGGCTGCAAGGAAAAAACAAAGCAATGAGGGAAGAAAGAACTTACTACACATTAGGAAGACTGAAGTAAAACGACAAAGAAAAGAGCGTGGTATGAACAGGGAAAAAAAAGGGGGGGGTGAGGCATCTCAGGCCGTACTCATTAAAAAGGGAATACTAGAAATAAAAGAAAGAAAATTAAGGACGCATGCGTAGAAAGTACATGTGCAGCGCCTACAGCCGATAAATGCATGGCCACGATCCAAAACTGGAATGATCACGTCCATATGTATGTCGTCACTCCCGCTGTAGCTTTCCTCTAGAACAGAATTCGTCGAACATGAGCTCAAGCATGTAGCGGGCAGGACTGAGGGACACCGACAATTGCATTATACGCCCAGCCTTGTTTTCTTCTTTCCCGTGTTCAAGCGCCAGTGTGATAAGTGTAACTTGCCCTCTTACAACGCACTTGTATGATTGAATTACTCCAGCGTTCCCCGCAATACAAGTGTTTCCCGGGCTTTACTCGCGAATGCGGAGAAATCAAGTATACGTTCTTACCCGCCAGGTCTGTAGAGGAGTTTAACTTCGAGGAAAGTGTTGATGTCAACGACCCGGGTGTCCAAGTTATCGCTATATTTCGGGTCCTGAAATGAGAAAGTGATAATAGACAAGCCATACTCAGCTGGCCGAATTTGAGTTGTCGGGTACTCTGGCTAGTATGTGGGTTTGTGAATACACTTCACTTAAATCAACCATTCGGTCTCTAATGATCACGTTTGTAACTGCGGGTCTCTGAGTCAACAACTCAAATTGGTTGTAACGAACCCTCATCAGCTATACCGCATGATCTATTTTAGTGGAAACATATTTTTTTAAATATAACTTAAGCGATGTGATGATAGCTGTCGCAGTTCGCTCGCTAATTAACTAAGGTTGTTTAGCTTTTAATTACTCGTTGTAACGCCAACACCGCAATGACAGTATTGAAGATGGATGCCACTGAAGACAATATCAGTTTACGCCATTATAAAAACGCCATCAGTTGTTCGCCTTTTGTCGCTCCGATACCGAAACCGAAGGCATAGGAAACGTTACTCGGCACTTTCATGACGTAGGGTAGCTCTCTGCGATGACCTGCTGAAGTGTCCAATATGCGTCGTCGTGCATTTGAGAGCGTCGGAAAGTCGCCGAGATATGATCCTTGCGAGGTAAGAAGGTAAGAGGAGCGCACAGGGCGGTCAACACGTTGACATAAAGAAATCAAACACGGCGGGACACATCACATCTACAGTTCTTCGGGCGCTCTTCGATCGTGCGCCCAGTTTCGGTTGCGGAGCGACGAGAGGCGAATTTTCGTTGACGAATATCTCAAAAACGGATGGCATTTCTAAAACCGTGCAAGTTGATCTTGTCTCCAGCTGTGTCCTCCACCAATACCATTCACACTCATTCATTCGTTAAAATCAGTAATTGAGAAGCTAATTGTAACCAATCTTTGCTTCCGTGTGAACGAAGTGCGACGGCTACTTGATCACGTAGTGTCCACCTTGCCGAAAGAATGAAAAGTGAGGAAAGCGTTATCGCAGCAGATTAACCTTTTTTATGCTTAAATCCCATTATGAGCATTTATCAGCAGGTATATCAGCATTTCACGGACTTTTCAGTACAAGTGGACCCTAATAGAGAAAGGCTCTTGCCAAAATAAGTGAGACATCAGTCTTAACTTCTAAGCACGCAATTTCCCTTTTTTTATTTTTCAGATGACGAAATGAGTGCAGGGAGATAGGCCACATACTATTTTACATGTCTACTAAACCTCGCTCGGAACCCCTTGGCAAGCTCGCTCTTCCACGCCTTAGTAATGCGGCTTTGATGAAGGTTGAGCCTGCCTATAACATATAGCACGAAATGAAATGGTACAGCTGTGGCTAAATCTGCTGCCCAGAAAATAAGTATAAGCTTATCGACGCTTCTATAAGAATTTAAGTCCCTAGATTGTGTGTACTATTACCGCTCATATAGGGCCAGGCAATAAGACTATTTCAATGTATTCGGCAAGCGCATTTTCAAAGAGACACGCGCATTTCTTCTCTCAAAACAAACTCTTGCCGATGCATTATAAATTCAAGCATCATACTTCAAGCACTACCGTCGTAGTGCGTGTTGAGTACTATGTACGTTTTCAAGCAGCGAGTGAAAAAGCGCTGGTATTAAAAAGAAAAGAAGAGAAAGGGAGATATAAGAAAGAGAAAGCTACAAAAAGCCACAACAGCGAGGTCCAGTGTTGTTCCCTTACCGGGTTGATGACGTGCAGACCGGAGGACCTGCGCGCCGGTCTCAGCGTGCGATGTGCCCTCTTCACTGCCTTGTTCTCGGGCTTTTCGAGCGACAGCTCCTCTCTCCAGTGGCGGCTCAGCGTGTACACGGGGATCCAATCATCGACCTCCGATTCTTGGTCCGTGTAATCCCTAGGGTAGAACTCTTGCATCTTGCCGCTTCTTGCTGACGCAGCTCTTCTGTTTTATCAGTCGTCAACCGTTCGACCTCTTTTGTCGTGGTCCGCGCAGCGACAGCTCTCTGCTCACGTCCCACCTGGGGTCGCGGACGCTCTGAACCCCTCCCTCCGCCTGTTGTTATTGGGCTCCGGCGAGGTCGCGTGTGTACGATGCGATCTTCTCACGTGGGTGCTCCAGGCTTCCACTCCTCGGGTCTCTCTGCTCTATGGGCCTCGATTCCCGCGGGCAGTAAGCCGAGTGTAAGCCGACGACGACCGGTCCTCCCAGCAGCTCGAGTCAAACTGAGGCGCGCACTGAACGTTTCGGACGATTGTTCTCACGAAAGACATGAGGGATGGTTCAGTCGTGGCATATCCATTTCTATCACGAACAGTGGGAAAACCGCGGTGCTATATCTCGTACATGAAGGGAGCTACTTTGAGGAGATATTTACATTTTCTCTTCCATGGGAAACTTCACTGAGCTGGTCATGTGGAGTCTTTTTAATGCGACTGTCAGCGCCATTGGCGTAGCCTGACTTCTTTTCTTAACTGTGGGGTTTAATGTCCCGAAACTACACAGTGTGTTATGTAGGACGTCGATCGTAGCGGAGGCGTCGCATTAAATCTGAAAACCTGGGGCTTTTTGACGTGCACCCAATCCACTGCACACGATCGCTTCTTTGTATTTTTTTTTTTTTGCATTCCTTCCTCATAGGAATGCTGCGGCCGCGACCGCGGTCGAACGCGCGACCTTGAGCTCAGCAGCGAAACAGCCTAAACCTCTCATCTACCGTAGCGGGTAACGATTAAAAAAATAATAATAATGCACTTTTTTTTTTCACTTTTATTTTTTGCACCTCGAGCAGTGGACTGAGATCAGCTCATCCGCTCAATGTCCCCAGGAACACGCGCATTCCCCCTTATGCCTCCTTCAAAAGAAAAACTTGGCTAATATTTATTTTTATTTATTTATTTATTTACTCAGTACCTTCATCACCAATAAGGCATTACAGCAGGGGGGGATTTCATTCGAAATTCATAAGATTATAGAAGGGTATTTATACACTCAGAGCGTGGTAAGAAAGCATCAACAGGTGTAACTAGTACAACATCAGACCCAGATTAAGTTCTTTCATTTTTCGCCAGGTACACTCGAGAGGAAGACCTTGATTTGATCTCAAATTAAAGAACTGGGACAAGTTCTCTAACTGAGCAAGCACGCATCCTGACTTCAGAAGAAGAACCCGCGCGGAAGAACCGCGCCACCAGCTACCGACTGAACGGAACTACCGGCTCGGAAGAAAGGCACAGGCAGCCAAAGAAACGACGCATTCCACCCTGTCAGGCATTGCTGCCTCCAGGCCCCACGCGACGAGACTCCGTCGCCCTCGCAAGAGCAAGGACTGTGTAAGCTGCGCATTATCGATGGCCACAAGTGCGGAGCGGTCCTGCAGCTGATCCTGACACACCGCCACCAGCGAGTGAACCGCCGAAGTGACCCTCGTGTGGCATTCGAAGCGCACCACACATTCAAGCACATTACGTGGCAGTGCCGAGCGTTGAGCGCTCGGCGGCAGAAGGCACGCCACGAACTGTCCCTCGATCCGTGATGCAGACGACGAGGTCCACAGAGAATGGTGCACTTCGAACACCAAGCCATGTCTACACGAGCCTTCTTGGTTTCGTAAGGAACAACCAGCTTTGTGAATTCGTTTAATGCATAAGCCCGGAGGCCACGTGCAAATTTATTTTCTCGTTCTTTGTTCTTTTCCTTGTCCGGCATTTAGTTTTTATAAAGAGGTTCCGTCCCTGACTCATCTGAGATATCTTTTTTTTTTTTTACTGCGAACACTTTCTTTTTAAAGATTTCAAAATTTACTGCAGTTAATTACATCATTACAGACGAATTATCTGCCTAGGCAGACATAATTTACAAGAAATACCAAAGCAATCTATTCAAAAATAAACTACATAAATTAACTTAATTAGAAACCTTACTGCGCGTGTTTGTACTGGAAAGCTGAATGGAATCGTCATAAACGCCTAGTTCCGCGTTTGCGTACATTTCAAAAGTGCCATGTTGGCCGAAATAGCAGGCGTCAAATTATTAATTCAACATACCTTCTCACTGCGAAGCTCGGTTCACAGTGCAACCGGCTTTGACGTAGCAGGGCGGCGTACAATGAGGCAAAGGGGTCCGTGTCGCCCCTGCTGCTGAAGTGATTATGTGCATCCAATCGAGAGTTCCACGCAGCGCCAGTCGGAAAAAATAAGGTCGTAGGAAGACGCAAGTGGCAACGGCAACTTCATTTTACTCCACGCTTTTAGGTCACACAGGGGCAGGGGTTAAGAGGAAGCTTTAGCTCGGGTGCTCCTATCTAAATACTGTAAAAGGAGCATCCGTTTTCCTCGGCAACCACTGCACCAAATTTGACACGGTTTGTTGCATTTAAAAGAAAACTTAATATCTAGTGACTGTTGGTTTTGAATTTTTTATTTAGGTCGTCAATTTTTTATTAAAAATAGGCAAAAATTAAAAATTTTTAGAAAACGAAACTATCATGTTTACAACTCTAACTCAGCAAGGAAAAATTACATCACAATCTTGTGAATTGCATCTGATAGCGCATCCAAAGCGGACAAAATTGATATGTTAAACATCAATCTAAAAAAATTCAGTAATGTGAAAATGCAGCTTTTGCAGAACCCTGGTACACAACGTAACAAATTCGTGTAAGATATAAATTGGCATATTGAATTTGTCCGCTCTGAATGATCTAATGGATGCCGTTTACAGAACGGCGATATCTGTTCTTGATGCAGAGCTATTAATTTATAAGCTTCGTGCGTCTATTTTTTTTTTCGAACTTGCGAATTTGTAAAAATTGCAACATAATTCAGGCCCTAAATCGTAATTCTTGATGGGAAATAAACATTATTATTATTAAATAGAAACAGTCATTAGAATTGAACTTTCTCTCTCAAATGCATCACATTTCATTAAAATCAGTCCAGGAGTTATCTCAGAACAGCGTTTATAAAAACAAATTGAATTATGGGGTTTTAGGTGCAAAACCACTTTCTGATTATGAGGCACGCCGTAGTGGAGGACTCCGGAAATTTCGACCACCTGGGGTTCTTGAACGTGCACCTAAATCTAAATACACGGGTGTTTTCGCATTTCGCCTCCATCGAAATGCGGCCGCCGTGGCCGGGATTGGATCCCGCGACTTCGTGGTCAGCAGCCCAACACCATAGCCACTGAGCAGCGCCTTTGCGTTTTACATGTATTTGAATAGGCCGCATCGGAGTTGGGCCCAAGCTAAAGCTTCCTCTTAAGAGGAAGCTTTCTCTTAAGCTTCCTCTTCCTTAAAGCTTCCTCTTAGAGGAAGCTTTAGCTCGAGCGCAACTCTGACGCGGCCTATTCAAACAAATGCAAAACGCAAGAACGTTTTTCTGAGATAACCCCTGGACAGATTTAAATGAAATTTGTTGCATTTGAGAGAGAAAGTTATGTTCTAGTGACTCTCGGAAGCGGAATTTTGATAGAGGGCCTGAATTTGGTTAAAAAGATTTTCAAAAACTCGGAAGTTCTAAAAAGATAGCACGAACTTTATAAATTAAAGTAGTACTGACACAAAAAAATCCACGTGGTTCTTTCTGCTTCAATAAGTAGTTAATGACCCAGTAATCACGGCACGAAACCTCATTTACTTCAGAGCGCGACAGGTAATTATTTGCAGTCTTTCTTGTAGCGACCAGTCGAAGTTTCGGTCCCAGAGAGCAACGAGACGGGAGAAACGGGAATGTAAACAAAGTGGTCACGTGTTCGCAAAAAGCCATGACGTATGCTCTGACGCGCAGCCAGCGTGCGCGAGCCGCTATTTTGTAGCGATGCCTTATGCCTTATTCTATGCTATTCTTATCATCCACTACACACAGCCGCCTGATCCCGTTGATAATGTGGGCAGACCGTCGCTCTGACCACTGGCCAAGCGCGAAAAGCCTGAAAAAGCATAGAATCAGAAAAGGCATCGCTACAAAATAGCGGCCCAACAGAACTTGCTGAAGGGACTGCCGCATCGGTCGGACGACCTAAGCCAATGACAGCGCCGGTAGCGTGAACGTCATGGCCACGTGGTAGATCCGGCGGGGCGGGTCCGACGAGCGGGCGCCTCGCCGCTCTGATCATGTCTTTTTTTTTTTTTCCTTTCCCTGGTCAAAACGCGGGCCTCTTTCGCCGCTGACGGCGGCACATAAATTGGCTACAATTTGTTTGACACGATATAACTTCTAGAATAAAGTGACCTCGAAAGATTGCGAGTTATAAAACGTGCGAAATAGTAAATCGTTGGCGTGATTTCTACACGGACGCGGTAAGCGCAGACGCGCCAGCAATCGTCTGTATACGAAGCGTCTCGCCTGATTGGCGTGTTTACCCATCGCTACTAACGGGAAAACTAACCGTATTTTCACTTAAGAGAAACATAAATGTTCAGGCATTGATTGTGCTGACGAATTTAGGCGCTTTATTACGAGCTGCGGACGCATCGCAAGGACCCTAGGCCCCGGACAGACGGTCGGCGAGCTAGGCCTACATCGTGTCCCAGCGATCGCAAGCTCGCCTGGCATGCTCGTTCGCTTCTGTCGGCGCCAATGAAGTCAAATGTGCTGCAATTTAAGCGTGACATAACTGTGTACACGTTGTGCCGACTGACATAGGCGCTTCGTTATACGAGCTGCAAGCGATCGTGTCACAAGCGCAACCGGTGTCGGATGCGATGGCCCAGCGAGCTATGCCTGCCGGCTCCTGGCCATCGGCGGCTGTCAACGGATCCGATACTGCTAACGCGGCCTTGCGGAAACACATCTAGTGCTCGCATAGACGTGTTTATATTGTCATCGTTTGTTTCAAACAAGATAGCTGTGCAAATACGGTTGCTTTCACTTTCTGTTCGAGGTTAGACGTGGCCAATCACTTAGCGACTCAGATATTGCGGCCGGCGATGGCGAGGACGAACCTCACAACAAAACCCTCGCATCGGCCACGATCAATGGTAAGACACAAAAAAATCGGCGTTGAACGTTGTGGCAGCGCAGTCAAGCTTATAGTGTGGGAAATATCCCGATGGACACGACAAAAACTGCAGTTGCAGCGACACGGAGAGCGTCCCACTACAAGTACAACAGTTAGAACAAGCAACAACAGAGGAGAAGAGCACATGTAAGCCGCATGGCAGCCAACGAAAATTCGTGACGTAGCCGCTTGACGTAGCGTTTTCTTCGCTATTTACAATCCCGCGTGATGTCGCGAGGTGCTGTGTTTTGCGGTTGGCTGCACGCACGTACTTTAAAATTGATTTTAAATATGTTCTAATTAAGCGATATTCGCCGCTGATATTTTATAGACGATGTATGTGTGACCAACCAAATCGATCTCACAGGTTATCTCGACTTCGAATTTTTGTGTCAGTACTCCTTTAATAGCTCTGCATCAAGAAAGATATCGCGGTTCTATAAACAGCATCCGCTAGGTCAGTGAAAGCGGACAAATATGATATGTCATTTGATATCTTGCGTGAATTTCTTACGTTGTAAACAAGGGTTCCGCAATAGCTGCATTTAAATATTACAAAATTTTTTGAGATTCATGTGTAACATATCAATTTTGTCCGCTTTAAATATACTATTAGATGCAATTCACATATTTGCGACATCACTTTTTATTGCTGAGTTATAGCGTGGTAAACTTGATAGTTTCGTTTTCTGAAAATTTTCTATTTTTGCCACTTTTTAATAAAAAATGACAACTAAATCGAAAATTCGAAACCACAAGTTACTAGATTTTAAGCCTTTCTTTTAAATGCAACAAACCTCGCCAAATTTGGTGTAGTAGTTGCCGAGAAAAACGAATTCTCTTTTTACATGTATTTAGATAGGAGCACCCGAGCAAAAAAAGAGGTGAGGCGTGCAGACAAGACACAAGAGTCGTCAGTCGATAGTCGGCGTTTGTGTTGTCCACTTCTCTACTCGTGTCCTTTCTGCATGCCTCACCTCTTTTTTGCATTATGAATCCTTACCAACTAGCTCAGTAAGCTTTCTGTCGTTCTGAGCACCCGAGCTCAAGCTTAGTCTTAATGTCTCTCTTCAGTGGAGGGGGTCCCTGTTAGGGAGTGCGCGCTAACTCGCTCGCTCGCTCGCTCGCTCTCTCTCTCTCACACACACACACACACACACACACACACACACACACACACACACACACACACACACACACACACACACACACACACACACACACACACACACACACACACACACACACACACACACACACACACACACACACACACACACACACACACACACACACACACACACAAGGGTAACCCAGTGGCTTGATTTTGTTAATGACCATATAAAGCCAACAGACAATGAAGCCAAAGCAAGCACCGCGGGGAATTTGCTGTGGTTGAAATTGAAATGTAGAAAATTATAAAGGGAAATGAAAGTGGACGAAGAGATAACTTGTCGCCGGTGGAAGCCGAATTCACAACCTGCGCACTACGCGCGCGTTGCACTACCAATTGTGCTACTGCGATGGCTATCAAACCGTCCACTAACTTTGGTATTTATGTTTACTAGATCTAACCCTAGAGGAGGGTTAGCCAGCGCCGCGCAGAGCCAAGGGTGGAACATCCTTTTTTGCCCGTTGGCGTCGCGTAACACGTGATCTTAAGACGATTTGTGTTCGAAATGAACGCCGCAGACGAAATTAACATGTCCCCCTGGTCTTTAGTTGCCCGTAGATGACTGCTTCCTAGCTCCCTGCTCAGCCAGGAGTCAGTGGGCAGTGTTAAGAATGGTCTGCTCAGGTGCAAGTTTTGCCAGCCAGTTGCGACAGTGGCGGCAACCTTTGCTTGGAACGCCACCATTACGCTCTAGCCTCGTCGCCATTGTGACTAAACGCGGTCGGCGGACCAACTATTGTTACTGAGCCCGCCACCGCCCACCTGGTCTGCCGCGAGCGGGGGGAGTGCCCGCGGGAACGTCTACTGATGCCTTTTCCCACGCGCCGTTCGAGACGCAAGACAATGGGCTACCGGCCACGCTGCGGGGGTCAGCTCCGAGTTCTACGAAGTCCGTGTGACGTCGGTTCTGGACCATGAACCTGTGTGTGTGTGTAAGCCGTCCCGCGGAGAGGCGGCTTGTTTACGATGACTGGACGAACGTTTCTGTCACCTTGGAATCGAGGGAGGACCGAGTGTTTATAAACCGCTGTTGTGCGGCTGCTCGAGGCACTTTCTCAAGCAGTCATGTTAGACTGATGCACTTTTCTCTCGCAGTCATGCTAGACTGATGTACTTTCTCTTGCATTCATGCTAGACTGATGTAGATACTGCAAGTAAACCCATATTCCTCGTTCTCAATGAGAAGCAGTCCTTCCCTTCAACAATGTCCTCAGCATGGATGAGGTGGACGATGGCATGGGCCAGCTACTTTCTAATTCATGCCAGACTCCAAACTTGACAATGGGTTACGAGCGATGGGATTGAACCCCCAATCCTAACAGTAGGTAGACTGCCCTGGGGGCTCCGTCTCGGGCGCTGTAGGATGTGTGCGGAACAAGGACACCCTTGAAGAAGTGTTGCTTACTTAATGTTGTTCAAATTTTGTCCTGTCAATGGGAAGCGTTTAGCTCTTTAGAATAGTGGCTAGCCGGGATTGTTGGTACGAACACATTCTTTAGCAAACAGCGCGTTTTCTGGACTTTCTTTGGAATTAATTGTTATATTGCCCCTGCGCAAGGTTCGGCATGGATTTTAGTAGTTTTTGACCGCCCGCAGCTGTGTCAGAGCAGTTGCGTCTTGGATACATAGTTTGTTGTCCGCAGACAAGGTACCGATTGAAAGAACGTACATGAAGGTGCTGATAGCGTGAGTCTCTGTAGGAGACACCAGTTACTGGATCTAACTACCCCAAAATTTCCTTTGCTCGTCAAGATTCTGTCCAGCGCGTGGCTACTCGCGCTCACACACTATTCAGTCGTGTAATCTATAACCTACACTTACCTTATGTAGAACAGTCAGAACGGGCAGATGGATGCCTTTAGGTTATATAGATAGGCTAAGCCAACCCTTGACTGAGAAAGGACACCAGGTGACGTTTCAGTGGCTTCCAAGTCACTGCGGCGTCATAGGGAACGAACATGCCGATAACACTGCTCGGTCGCCTCTTCAAGGCGATGAAGAGGAGCCGATACTTTTATCAAGGACAGATGCCGCTAGAAAATTTCGAATGCTCAGCCGTGATATCATGTTCTCCTTGTGGCACGAAGGAAGCTTTCACAACCGGCTGCACAACCTAGACTCTTCTCTACGTCTTTGCATTCCAGCTGGACTCTGCCACCGCGAAGCTACCCTGCTTTGTTGAATATGGCTAAGGGTGGCTTTCACCAAGTCTTTCGCTTTCCGAATCGGATGGGCTGACGACATCTCGTGTGATGACTGTGGTAACGAGGAGACTCTTCAGCACCTTCTCTGCAACTGTCCTCGCTATAATTTACAGAGACGATCGCTCGCAATCGCGATAGCGCGCTTTGAGGAACTTATTTTAAAATGCCGTCATCACAAGCCATCGCAGCAGAGGGTGACGAGGGCACTGTTGGAGTTTTTAAGGGCAACAGAATGGGACAAGCGGCTGTACCCTGAACAGATGTTTATAGTGCTGCAAGTGTTACTGCGCTCTGCGGTGACAGTATGCAGTGACAAAAACCGACTGTGATTGTGTGTCTAAGCGCCTTCCTTTCTTTATCTCTACTTTGTTATCACTTTACCTCCCCCTCCCCTCTTTCCTCCAGCATAGGGTAGCAAACCAGATCTTCCCCTCTGGTTAACCTCCCTGCCTTACCCCTTTCCCCTGTCTCTCCCTCTCTCTCTCTCTAAGCCAACAATTACCTTTTGGGGACAGAGCATGATACTCTATTTCCGTTCGGGGTGTAGGAAGGTATTTTATCACTGGGCATTTCATGGAGATAAGGGGGATGATGGGGGGCAGGGGGAAACTTTGGAGAGACCCCCCCCCATTTTAGCGCCGCCACTGTATATAGAGAAACAAGCAGCAAGCAGCATCAGCCAAGCGCCAATGTATCGAGAACAGTACACCCGTCGCCTTAATAAAATAAACAAATAATGTGTGTGTGTGTGTGTGTGTGTATATATATATATATATATATATAAACGAGAAGAAAGGGGGTTAACCGAGGGGCCCAATTTTTATTAGTCATAGTCAGTGTTAGTCAGTAGTCAGTATTAGGTGTCAGTGTTTGTTGGCTTCTCATGTTACGACTATATATATATATATATTATATATATATATATATATATATATATATATAGAGAGAGAGAGAGAGAGAGAGAGTGGCGAATAAGTTAGCTGATGTTGCTTCCCAGTTGAACAGATCAGTGGATAGCAAGTAATATCGACGGCACGACCAGAATTTCAGCCGTGAATATGCATGTATGCATCATGTATTTCCTACATACATGGCGGCACTTGTGCGTCAATGAAGAGTGCAAGTTTAGCGCTCGAACTTCATATCATTCCATGTGATTGTGTCCTTTTTTGCACTACGCCTTCTGTTACGGAAATGTGTATTTGTAGCTCTCGTTCAAAACGAAAGCATATTACTAGAGATTTATTTATTATTTTTTTTTGCACATGATTTGCACTACACATACCACGCAGAGCCATGCTGTTGCAAACTTCGTAGGCGGTGTAACCACAACACGATTTACTGCATCTCGGTTACGCAACGAGCAGTCGGTGTGCAGGACGAACCGCCACTCTACTTATCGCTGTAACCTCATAACATCTGACGCAGTGAGTCAAACTAGCAGAAGCTTCGAGAATAGTGAAACAAGGCTCTACGCCTTAGGCGATGGCTCATGTATTCTCCCATGAATGGAGTCGTTAATCAACATTGGATGTGGGATCTGGCATGACGTACAGCACACCAGTGTTTCACAAGACAGCACGAAAGAATGCTGGCGCCTGCAGCATTACAGATAGCGTCTGAGCAGCAGCATAGTGTTGAACTGTAGACAAATTATATTGGTTCCCTACAGCTGACCGCGACTGGCCTGGTAAAAAGAGAAAGAAAAGCACCTAAACATAGCATTTTATACATGTGTAATTATCAGTGCCGCCAATTGCGCATGCTTAGTTTGAGGTGGAAGAGGCAGCAGAAACGGCAAAACCCTACACTATGCCAAATATAAACGACCATGCTAACTAGCTCACATGTGCACTTACATTGTCGCACCTCATCCAAACGAGGGTGCCTATAAAATGTTGCGCTTCTTAAAATATCAATGATTTATTAAAAATTCCCTTTTGGAAATGAGAACAAGTATGACATTGGCTGCTCCTCTTGCATTACTTTCTTTTAAACACTGAAACAAGTGGTAGTTGATGCAGTAATAAAAAAATATATAGAATTTCAATGAGTTGTGCGCCCTATGTAAAATGTATGCAGGCCACGCAACTAAACGGCTTACCAGATTACATACGCACCACGTGTGCATATTCGAATTACGACATCAGTGGTCAGGAAGTTACGAGTTTGTCTGTAGCTAATACACCGAGCGCTTCAAACCTAGCTTCAAACAAAGTTTCGGAGTTCCAGGAGTATCACTGCCGCAGTAAGTGAGATACCAGCTAATTCCACATGAGCGGACACTTTACTGCTTATACGTACAGGCTACTAGTGTTATAACGTGCATGTACTACTCCTTCACAATCAGTGATATCTGCGATATAGTTTATATGCATGGTAACACGTGTACAGGGCGATCAATCTACGTTGTCATCCTTGGTCCAGTACGGTAAACGGGCTACAGTACAACCTCACTTATAAGTTTTTCGGGTTACAATGTCGCTGAAGCCCAACAACATCGCTAAAGGGTGTCACGGTTGCTTGTGATTCCGTCAACAAAGAATTAACGTGCTTGGCCACCGGAGAGGTCTGAATTAGTACCTTATATACACGGTGACTAACAAGTGTTTTGTCCTCCGCTTTGCAGAACTTGTTGTTTGGATCGGATTGTGTCGTGGATACTGCACTCGTGAAGCAGCTCGCAACATGGGTCACCATGCATGCGCAAGGATACCACGGATCCCTAAAAGGAAGGGATTGGGAGTGCCGTTATGGCACGGAGGAAGGAAATACACTATGTACTCTTTCAAATTCCGGCACACAATGTAGCCGCCTTCCTAACCATAGTTGGCTCACACGGTTGGGAAAGCAAACATGGCGGAATTTAAATTATGGGGTTTAACGTGCCAAAACCACTTTCTGATTATGAGGCATGCCGTAGTGGAGGACTCCGGAAATTTCGACCACCTGGGGTTCTTTAACATGCACCTAAATAACATGGTGGAATTTAACAGCCTCTGGAATACTGGCAAAGTAGCAATGCTGGAACAGTGATGGTCTAGGACAAGACACAGCTGTATGGCAAATTATTGCACCACCACCATTCATCATCATATATTGTCAGATATTCTTGCATCCTTCATTTTTTGTTGCTTTGGTATTCATTGCTCATTGTCCTTCTTTGTATTATTGCTCTTCTTTAATTTTTTCCGCCAACATATGGTCACATTATAGTTGTGCGGCCACGTCTTGAGGGGCCACACTTGAGTGAAAATCCGTGTGAGCGACATTTCCATATCGCTGTTTAGGCAGCTTAGCTATTGCGCCCCTCACTTTGCCCAGTCAGTAATTTTGCTTATACGATGGGAGTTGTAAACCCTAGGGATGACTCTTGAACAAATAATCTGCCAGATTGTTTGTTCCCCCTGATGAAAAGCGCTGCCCCACGTATGCCTATGCTACCGAGGGTCCCCTCCCCCCCAACCGCACCCTTGTTTCGTTGGTGCGCAGGCGGTTCTGCCCGCTCTGGGGAAAGGAAGTGCAACGAAGTGCCCAGCGCAATACGCCATTGCGCAAGACGTCACTCGAGTGCTGCCCCAGTGGCTCTTCTGAGAAGAGCAAGCGGGCTCCTGCTTGAACAGCTGCTTTCGAGGCGAGCATATGAAACACTTCGCATACACGGTTCTCATCCCGTGGTCAATGCGCCGCGATTGTGTCTTCGCAATGTCCAAATCACAGTGCATTCAGTATAATATACAACTGCGCGTATGTGTTGCGATGCTCAACTTCAATATGAAATCACCATGAAGATTTCGCTCAAACTTCTTTTATGCACATGCTTTCTTTATCCCACTCCGTGCAGTTAGCGACGAACAGTTTTAATGTGATACTGGTAAGCTAGACCTCGCTGGAAACGAGTGAGGAGCCTTTGCCGTACAAGATGGCAGCTGCGATATTGCTGGCGAAACATCTATACACTTAAGACCACCATCAGCTCCTTTCTCGAACAACGTAGTATGCCGATCTTGGACGGATGATCGGAGTGTCAACTTTCAAAAAAGAAGAAATGAGTGGCTTCAGTTGCCAGGGTTCCATTCAGGTGTCCAGATACCCCTGGTGGTACATGTTGATTGGTAAAGTTTAACATGCCAAAGCAACACATCGCCTCAGATTAATTTTGACCATTGGGAATTGCGGGGTTCTTCACCATGCACGGAACTTATTGCCACTGAACTACCACAGTCAAAGATAAATTTCTATAATCTTTCATCAGCTTCCGCATCCTATGAAAATCGTCCTTCCAAGGCCAAGTGCACGCAAAGCACTTCGCAATTAAATGGCAGCAGGTCAAATAAGATAAACCAGTCAATATTTCAGAGCATTATTGCTCCAAGCACCAGCACAGAGGAAACAACAAAATTACTTTTTGAACTGCTCCAAAGTTTGTTTATTTGTACAGCTGGCTCTGAAACCCAGACTCGCTCGGAATATTTTTAACGAACTATTCCTTCACTCTTTCTTGCCAAATTTTATGGAAAATGCACCAAGTCTACCTTGGATCATATCAATACTCTTGTCTCTTGTAGATATGGCACAATGCCCAAAGAAGGGTATAATATATCACAAAAAAAAGACAAAAAAGAAACAAAAAGAACAAAAAAGAAAAACATGAAGTTTACGTAACAAAATGATGAATTAACATATGTTACTTCACGGACAAAGCAGAAAAGATATTGCACAGCAAACGCAAATCATACCAACAAATATGCAGAAAGAGCACTGTTTACAGCAGGCACAGTTCTCAATGACTAACACTCAAAAAGCAAGCCTTTACAAAATGTTGTCACACAACTTTGGCACATGTGCAAAAATATGTGGCAAGAGATATAGAAAAACCAGTTTTATAGCATGTGTATTTCTAGAATCGTTGTGTAAATTATACCCAGCAAATTTCAAGCAGCAGCAATAAGCTCGCACCAACCAATCAGTCAGATTTCAGCTAAGCAGCTCTAAAACAATAACATTAAAAAGATTGAAATATTTAGATTTTAGTATAGCAACCATGACTGTCTTGTTTGCAAGCATACAATGCAATCAAACTGTGTACTGATACCAATGCGGCAACACAATTCAGCAAACCACTCTGAAGAAAAAGATGCTTTGTTGATAACATAAAACAGGTGTTAAAGGAAGTGAGCAAATCAATTGCAGTTCATCTTGAAACACAGCTAGGTTGGAGCACATATTGAATTTAGCACTTCTGTCTAGCCTCTACCTACGGTTACCACTTCTGCTTTGGCGCTGAACCAATCGATTCCAAGGCAGAGACTGCGATGCGATGCTTTCGGGTCCCAAGCTGCCAAGATTTAATGTCTAGCTAAAAATGGCAGCGGGAAAAAGAAATTGGTACAGTCAAGGAAAATGGGATGTAGTGCAAAAATATGAATCCATCAACTAAGTCTCAAAGCTGTGCAATCCTGAAAAAGCGACCCATGCCAAGCGTGAGCCATTAACAAAGTTCAAGCATACAAGAGGACATGTTTTTCTGACCAATAAATTCATACAGTGAACATACTATCTAGGCATTTAAAACAGAATGCCCCAATGTAGTGTTCGGTCTTCTAGTAAAGTAGCAGCATTTACAAACTAACATAGAAACAAAGAAAGTCTTTGTGCCATTTTATAGTTATGTATTACCTTGTACTGCAGTATTAGCCCATTTCGGAGGAAATAGCTCCCAAGCATTTGAGGGCCCACTTGGCACAATATCTTTCGGTCATAGCGTGATAACAGTTTTTTATTAGAATATTACTAAAACAATGTACAGCAGCATGCCCAATAATGTTTGCAACCACACAAGACGTAGGCAACTACTGAAAAAATGTAGAGTTGCTAGACCAGTGAAAGTAAAAGTCTGCTCCTATTTCTTAAAACCTGTTTCAATCTGCAAGACTAAGCCATTGCACTGAGGTAGAGTATACAGTAGGCCAGCTACACTGTGCTTATGAAAATGGATTATTAAGACCACACAGCCAGCGTGCGTCAAAAGTTCTGGTAGTAGGCTCCAAAAGCAGGCTGAGCAATGTGCGCCTGCGGGTTTTTAAGCTCCCTACACATAATCACTATCAACTTTTCTTGCTGAAAAAGTGCACTTCTACCTCAAAAATGTCAAGTCGATGTTGGTCTCAATAGAGCGCTTTCCAATATACAGCGCCGTACATCTGGTGTGTAATGAAACACTAAAATTTATGCGCGAAGCTATGGCTCAGAAACATGCACATTAGCACATTAGCACATTAGCAAGTTTTTTTGCAACAACTATATTCACATATTTTGCCACTCTTTTTCACTGAAAGAAAGATATTTTATTTGATGGAATAAGCTTTACAGCTTCCGCCCTTACAACCTACCTAAAATTTTGATGCAGAAATGCTTTCCTCGAGCACTTTTCTCTGCGAATTCAGGGCAACTCCGAAAAAACTAATTTCATTGACAGCTGGCGTATGAATTACTACGTCTGTAGCCAAATTTACAACATTGCATTCCCTTACACTATATCTGAATCCTATAATTTATACCTCTTACAATAACTACAGCGGCTGATACTGAATGTTTCATAAAAATTGCAAGTGAACACAGGGTTTGTTGAGTGTTACTTTCATGAATTACATAAACAGGAAAAAAAAAAAAATCGATGATACTTCACATACAACTTGAAGATGCAGTTTTCACTTCTTTGGAAAAATTATTGAAACTATTATTTCTGCAAATTTAGACAGTTAAAGACAGACTTAAAATCACACTTAATCTAAACAGATACAACTTGCAGCTTAAAATCAGCATGATTAGGTAAAATGACTGCCATCACATCTGTCTCTCATTGTCCATCAAAGCACTTAAATTTGCCACTTGTTGCTTGGTCACTCAGTCTCTAAGGCATGCACCACTCCCCTGTGTATAACTCTGTGTATTTACCACTATCATTAATGCATCACTTCATTAAAATTGTCAGGTTTGTTTGCCAACTATTTAGTTTTCTGTCTGGCCCTTCAAACATCTCCACAAAGTGCTCTTGTCACTTTTTCAATCATGCGCACTGTTCTCTAAAAATTCAACAAAGCTATGTACCTGGTTTCATAGCACAACTTTATGGAGATCTCGTGAAGGAGCTATTGTTAAGAGCAATCAATAAACAAACGTGGCTATTTAATGGAATAATGCACTAATTATTATGATCACAGTGAGTGAGACATAAATTAGAACACAGCTACCCTATCTATATAACAGCAGCAACATAACACACCCTCCAAGCTGGAAAGATTCAAGAAAATGTGGCATGATCATCTTTAATATTTCCCTTGGTCAAAAGCACAGGAGGCAAACAAACCATTTAAATTGAGTGCATGGCAAACTTATAAACCTGAAGAACGACTTCCCCAGACAAGAGAAACTACTCACTTAAAAGCGGTAAAACATTCTTAAAGTAATCGCAACTTCCTTCCAACTTGACAGCAAGTTTTAACATCTGTGCTTCAATGTACGCATGCTCGAAAGCACACCATGCAAGTTCAGCAATGCCTCGACACGCAGTTAGGAAAAGTAGAAAGTTTTTGTTGATCCTTGTGCAAGCACATTTTTCATGCACAGCTACGGTACAACATATTTCTGCACATCTCCACAAAACATGGAAACAATTGGGATATGTTGTAAAAGAAATTGTTGGTTAAAATTCTTGCAAGGGACTACGCACTTAAATCTCATTGCCGATTATGCTTTAACTGTGCCTTCCCAGCAAATGACTCAGTTCGTATGCTAACTGTGTTGAAGTAATTATTTTAGGTAATATAACACACAAAAATGCTCTTTGTGACTGAAACCTATGCAACAGACAGTTGCTAATTATGGTTATGAATTACTTTGATGCTTGTGAAATGACAGTTTACTGGCCATGTTCAACTAACAAACAAAGCTGACGTGAGGGTATGACTTGTACTGACAGCAGTGGCTCACATTTAATATGGCATGACAGACTAGTGAAAAAAGAGCGTATGCATTACATGTAAGAACATTACATTACAGGCTAGCACACGAAAACAACATGGCACTAGTATGTTCCATGCACTATTATTAGGATATGTTACAAATGTCTACGAGGTAAATACATATAGGTTGACTGAGCATATCTGCAAGCGTCTTGATTGTACATCTAAACTGTGGGCTTGCAACTACAATATGCCCAATATTTACCAACCGCATTTCTTCCATGGCTTTCAGGAGACAGAATGTTGGCTCACTGAGCTAAAGATACTAGCTTAGACACAAGTACGTATCTTGCCAATGCTGTTAGCATCGTCCTTTAACTTCCTTTAAGCCTACTTTCATCTCAGAAGGTAAAGTCTCCCATCACAACCACATTCTCAACATGACATCCAGAGAAAAAGGAAGGTTCAACAACAGATTCCACGTTAATTACAACTGCACGAAACAATGCAGCCAACAATGCAGCAGTGTAAATAAGCTCCTTGGACTGTCACTTCACTGAAATGTTCCTGTGTAATAGTAAAATTAAAGCTGACTACATATTACTATTATGCTCGCATAGCTACATTCCATGTCTCCAAAAACACAATGCGCAGACTAGTTGCAAACATTATTGCGAGAGACATGGCTCACTAAATAATATGAACAACAGGGAGCGCTTTCACTAACAAGAGCCAACAATAGTAGAGATAACATTGCCTGGAATTCGTGTCTCCGAGCTCAAGGACAGGCCACCGAAGACTAGCATGTCCAGAAATGAGAACAAATAGCAAAAGTTCCGCAGCAATTCCTCCACAAAAACGCAATGTGACACTCTCTCCATCTGTTTGATTAAAAGGTCCACATAACGGGGCACGTTGCTGCAGTCTTCATCATGCCCACGGCAATGTAGGTATGCCTGTCATGCCAGAGTAACTTGTGGAGGGATGTTGCTCTATTGCACTTTAACACACATTGCCTGAAGCAAACACTGCTTCTTCAATTATTTTTACCCAACCACGTGCAACTTATCTGCCAACATTATTAAAAATTTGTTCACATCAGCTAGCAAAGTCGTCACAGCGCGGCTGTCACTGTATGTTCTTCCTTCCAAGCTGGCATGGTTGGATCAAACAGAAAAAAGAAAGAAAAGTTCCATTGTAACCCCTCTTCTGGCAGTTTCCAGTATCCCGAGTGTGCTGGGTGGGCCACCATTTTCGCACACACAAAGCGCTATCGGCACGATGTCACACTTGGCTGAAGATGGCTTATGGTTCTCCAGAAGCGTGCTGCCTCATGCTTGTCGCAAGGTCCGTGGCAACACTGACCACATTGTTGGAGTAGTGAATGTGACTGCACTGAATACGGCACAGCAGCGAGTCTGACTGGGGGGTGACATAGCATGACTTAGGCATGGCACCATGAACGATGCTGCCATGTTCACAGGGAGCAGGCAGCGTACAGAATGCTCGTGATTGCAGCAGTCAGGCCTCCGGTGACGGGCAGCGTCAGCAGCCAGGCCATGATGATGTTTCGGAAGAGGCCCCAGTCAACGCCCTTGCGCGACCTTACCCAGCCCACAAACACAATGGAGCCCACTTTGCAGTGTGTGGTGCTTATCGGAATGCCCACCTTGGAGGCCAGCAACACTGTCGAGGCTGCACCAATCTCAATGGTGAAGCCACTACACAAGGTGAGAGAAAGAGAAAAAAAAAAAGACAGTCAGATGTTGCCAAACTGCAGTCCGCAAAACTTCACAAATCTCTTCAAGGGTTCACAATATCACACTAATAATTAGTTTAGTAAATGTGCGGGATCTTTCTTCAGAGTATAAGTGACAAAGTGGAGACTTGAATGCCATTTTCAGCCTTAAAGCTGCTACCACACAATCCCAATACATTGGCTCTCTTTCGTGCATTATGGTCTTCAAACAACATTTATCACGGCAAATGTTAATGAAAGGGAAAAACTGCCATTCACGTGACTGCAGCACAAACTACACAAACCTTTTGTGAACTTTCCACCAGCTTGCGAATCTGCACAGAACTGATTTGCCATATTCAATGTCTCTGTGCTTCGAGTTGTCAATTAAATCACCCTTGTTCTACGATCTGCTAACCTCCTGGTTAGATCAGATGGCAGAGCGACCGCCCCGAAAAGGCAGTGTTCCTGGGTTCGATCCCCAGACCAGGACAAGTTTTTTTTTTTTAAACTGTGAAGCTTTCTTTCCGAGAAACCTGTATGGGTTTTGTTTGCAGCTACATGCTACAGTTGGGTCAATGACAATTTTTCCCTCTCATGAACTTTCCTCCAACTTGTGGGCTTCTGTAGAACTGATTTGCCACCCCAAATGGCAAACATGACATAAAGCAGGTTAGCTCGCGAGGCTGCAAGTGCCTGCTCACAGTAAGCAGTTTTTGACTGTATTGCCGGGGCACCCATTACTTTACGTCAAGTGTTGTATCGGATGTTGCATCATGCAAACGTTAATGTGTTTCCTAGATGCTGCAGGTCGAGGATATAGCCCCTGAACTCGCTCGGTCAGAAAACCGAGTCTCTAAGCAGTCGGAAAAACGACAGCATTTCAATCCAATTCTTCATATTATGTACTTAGCAGCCGAATGATTCTAGCAGCAGGTACTGTATAGGCTCGCGTAAGGGCCGCACCCCCGACTTGGCTACGCCAAATTTGGAAAAAAGGATTTCCAAAGGAAAGGCAATTGCGTTCAGTGCTCCAATGTTGCGTGCACACATCAGCGAATTTTCGTGAGCTGTGCACTTCGGCGTACTGCTGCTAGGAGGTGAGAGCTGTGCGCTGGCCTCTGATGCAATGGTGCATCTGGAGATCCGTGGTTTGCCCAAGTCGCACCATTTTGACCGAAAGCTTCAGCCCCATGTAGGAGCCACACCTCGTCAAAATTGTGGAAAGAATTGTGCGGCCTTTTCGGGTATAGACCCGTATACCCATGAGGGTATAAGGGTCTATACAGTGTGCATCTCAATGAATTTTCCTAGGGAGCAATGTTGCTTCTAAGCAATGCTATTACAGTTGAACCTTGTTATATAATGGAGCGACATCTAACATGAAACTACCTTAGCTATATCCAATAGTCATTATAAGTTTACGTATTGAGATTAGCAATACAGAAGTTATTTAGTCTACCAGAAAGAAATGCAAGTGCGATGCTTCCAACAAATTGGCAAAAGGTCTCTTGTTGATTTTAGTGGCCTGTTGGTGGCTCACTGTGTCAATACATGGCATGTGAACAACACTAAGTTACAAAAATTTTACATCTTCATCAATATACAACAACATGCAGACAGGCCAACATGCCACCATGAAATTGACACACTAGCTTGCCAGCTGCGAGTCAGCCAAGCTAAGCTGTTGGCTGTAATGTGCATTGTATGTCCAGGATGTGCCGTTTCAAGTTACTCTTTCTGAGTATTTGACATCATTGCTACCAGAACATGTGTTTTGGGCTGCGAGAAAAAAAAAGTACAGTAGAGCCTTGCTGATACGATCCCGTTACGTACTATTTCCCGGCGGCAACGTTTGCAATTGAGAACACAAAAAAAATGACCTGAGTTACGCTTGTCTTTTACCGGTTCATATGTTCCCGGAAAACAAGACATTTCGGCACCAACATTCAGTACATTGCCAAAGTGCAATCAAATGATACATTTTCTGGCCACTAGTTTTAATGTAAAACAAGGAAGTGCGTGGGGCGTGCGCGATCGAGAACAGTGGCCAACCACCGGGGTAGCTTCACCGCAGGCGTTTGCTAATGGTTCAGTAATTAATACTAATAAACCACGGTTCATTGTCTTCCACTCGAGTCGGAACCCTCTTTCATCTATTACTGTCATTAGTATCAACTGCCACTGCCACCACCCCCTCAGTATTCCTCAGCGGACATTTCAGGGAGTTTTTCTTGATGCCAATCTCAAGTATTCCCCTCACATTTCATATATACATCAGAGGATAGCTCACAGTATAAGAATATTAACTAAAGCGTGACCATTCTTCAATTTGCCTACTTTATTTATAATGCACTATGCCTTCCAAAGTCACATTACATACTGTATAATGTCGCGGACAAATACCTATACATGTCGTATACTTCCACTTCAAAGCCGAGCCATTTGTATCCTAACATTCAGCCCACCATTCACCAGTGCATCTGCATGGTGTACTATGAAAGTGCAATTTCAAATATAAACTGAATTCTTGTTTTAAAATCTGTAAACTGTACCATGGCAGCTGATGCGTTAAAAAAATCACATTTATTCAACTTTAATCCAGCTAGGTTCGCCTCGAAGAAAAAATTTTTACTGCCATATGTACATACTAACTATGGCAACATAGTGCTACTTTTGTGGCTGTTCAGTTTAGGAATACCATACCACTAAGTACTAAGTAAGTCATATGTTTAGAAGCGTTTAATAAAGAGCTTGTTTCATTTATTCTTCACTTTTAAATATTTAACTAATCAGCATTGCTATATTGTAGCCGTTATTTTTTTCTCTTTAATTTTTGAGTACTTCTGCATTATTCACTGTTTATATTGTCATGATATATATTACTAATGTATATTTGCTGCGTTCTCATCATTATAACCAATTACCTCATGCTGTTTTATTGCCATTGTTAGTATTTTATCTCTACTTAATTTCTAACAGGAGGCCCCCTTTCAGCCATGTGCTCTGGGACCCCTTTCTGAATAAGTACCTTAATGTGTGTATTTGATTACAAATAAACAAAGACCTCCCTCTCCATCAAAAATGCCCACCTGCCTGTCTCATGCGAAAACCTAGGTGCGCACTCAGTTTCTTATTTCAGTACCAGCCAATTTCCTCCCAGTTTGTCACACACACCCATCGCCCACGCCCATCGCCGCCAACCCTACTGTGATAAGCACCTTTATCTATCTGTTTTACAGCGCGTGTTGCCGTTGGAAGCATACTGCACGCTTTTAACAGGTGATAACCCAAATGCACTGTCGTTCCCTGCCGCAGACTGCAATTGTATACGTTTTCCAGCCACTAGGTCACAGGTAAACAAGAAAAGGCATGAGGTGCATGTAATTGAGAACAGTAGCCACTCACTGCATTGCCTTCCCCGTAATACGAGCTCGCTTGCCCGTTTCACGTGAAAATGCCGGCGTGCACTCAGTTTCTCATCCCCATAACAATAAATCTCCTCCTTAGTTATCGCATGGCGTATTCACGCCGCTACCCCTGTTGCAATAAGCATCTTCACCTGCCTGTTTTACAGCATGTGGGGCATAGTGCTGTTGGTAGCGTACTGCACGCTTTTAGTAGGCAGTAACCCAAACATTCCACCGTTCCCTGCTGCAGGCAGCGTGATGTGAACGTCACATTTCGCTCTGATGGCATTCGGCATCACCCAGCAGCTCGATTACATTTTCGTTTCCTGTCGCCATCTTAGAACACTACACAACAAGAAAACACCAGAGACGCCTCGTTTCGCGTGTCACAACGATTCGCGCAACACTTAGGATTAGGTAGATGTCAACTACAGTGAGCCTGTTAAATTCTTCAGTACTTCGGTTCATACGTTTTCCTGGTTAGAACTAATTGACAAATGGAAAGACTGGTGTATAAGTTGCCCCTCGGTATCATTCTCTGACAAAGCACACCGCTATTTTGGACTGATTATTCCTAGAATAGAAACCTCCAAAAATGTAATCTTTGTATGTGTGTATTTGACACTGGGTCTTGTCCACACCTCTCTCCCGTCAGAGCATACACACTTTCTCAAGGGACACTACAAAAGGAAGGTCTTTGAGCAATAAAGCAGTAGTTGCAGTACAGCGCCTGTGTATGTCCTTTTTTATGTGTACGTGTACGTGTCAGTTTTAAGCATGTTGCTTCAATATCATGGCTCACTAACTAGCCCATCACTACCTATTAAGCTGGTTAGTGACGTCTTTCTTGTGTTTTTCCCCAAAACGTATGAATGAGGTTCTACTGATTTGCTTCGCTGTAACCGAAATTGTCTCTGATATATGATAATTTGCTGGCTTGGTGCTGTTTATATCAAGATCCTACTGTGCGGGTACATCTACGGCAAGTTTGTATAAAAGCTCGATCAATTCAATCTTACTTGGAAGGTGTCACTTTGGTGAGGTCTTCACCCAAAGTTTGTATAACACGTCGACCCCAGATCCACAGTCCAAGGCTGATTCCTACTCCCCCATACAGAAGAATGTATATGGGTGTCTCAGAGTTCTGGTACACATTGCCATCGAAGTAGATCATCCAGAGTGCAACCAGAGGCCCAATGGCATTGCTGTTGAGCAGAAGACAAAAATAAAAAAAAGTTATCAGCGCTGACTACAACTGATAAGCTAGACAATATCATCATTGCTAATTGCTCTCATGTCTATAAATCATGCAAGTAGTCACTTGCTGCAGTGCGAAATACATATGAGCCGTGAAGATGAGATCAGAGAAGTCTGCATTGTAGAAGAGGCCAGTGCTGTAAACTTAGCTGTAAAACGAGCATAGAATTTATGCAGGAATACATCCCATCAGTGGTCATTACACAGAACGAGAATAATATACAGAACCTATATAAAAAGATGCAAAATTAATTTATCATATTTTTTTATCATTCTTGCACATTGAGAACCGAAGTAAAGGAAGCTTTCTTATACAATCAACCCTGTAAAGCCAAATAAATCATATATGCTATGCCGAGCTTGATACCTCGAAATTCTGATTTAAGCACAGGAAGTGTAACACGTAGCCTACCGTAGCATTTTTGAAATGCTGGAGCAAGTTTCTTTGTTGTGGATAGTTCAGCAAACCAATTATTAATTAATTAATTGCTATACCAATCAAACTAACTCAACTAGCATTTCATTGTTCTTGTACTAATGTACTTTCCAAAGGCAAAAATAAAGGTGAAAACATGTTCCAATTTTCTTTGATGTGGAACTGTGTTTGGGCATTAAAGTTAAACGAGATAATCTTGCAGACTGAACATCTTGCATTAAACTGCTATTATGGAGCCCCATGTCAAAATGTGAGGAAATAAAAAGAAACCAACCCGAATAAATTTTTTTTAGCAAGATCATACAAATTTCAACAGCATCATTCCAGTGGATTTTGTATGGTGACAAAAAGCTTGCTTGCAAAATCTAAAAAGAGATTATGCAACATGCAATGCAAGAAATTAATGACTGCTTTACTTTAAGCTACCTACCGAAATCATTATAGAAGCTGCCCTTCCTTTATAGAGGCAGAAGTATAAATGCACAGTATGACTTGCAAGTGCTGTATTAAAACTAATGAAAAAGAGGATGTGATAACTATACTTCCATTACCTGATATGGCACAAATAAATCTTACTAATAGCCGTAACTGCTGGTCTATAGATCTCTGCTCCGCGCCTAGATAGCTAGCTGCCTACCATTTCTTACTGCTACAGATAGGGACTGGGTGTGGATCAGAAGTTGCACGAGCGCCAGCCCTTAAATGTGTGATAATTCATTAATAAGTACACTTGGAATAGACAGGCATGGGATAGGCAAATGCCTCCCTCTATGTCTATTTTGTAATCATGTATGTTCTGGAGCCACTTGTAGCTGAATTCTATGCAAGTACTGTGGCATCATCCCCTCATTGGCCAAGGAAGTGTCATTCCCAGACTTGGAAGTCCTTATTAGTAAGAAAGTTTATTTGCTTTTCACCACGCTTTCACTCATGGCTGAGTGGAACACGCTCTGAATATTGAGAATATGGTGTTCTGACCACTGGCTTTAGCGACAGTAACCACAAGTTTTCTCCAAGACAAGCAGATGTGTTGACAGAGCTTTGCAGTGAAGCCAGACAAAGCAAAACAAAGAAGTCTCATAACTAATAAAGCCAGTGGTACCACCCAGGGAACGATGCGACCAGTTTGGTTATGTGTTCGACAGAGGTGTTGCTTTGTTTAGCAATAAAATACCAGGTGCTGCTGTTCATGATCCCTGTTGACAACAAAGTTGTGGACCTTTACTAAGCCTTAGCTGGGAAGCAATGTCAAAACAACAACTGCCAAGTTGAATTAAGGCAAAATTCTTGCGGTGACATTATTCTCTAATGAACACTTATCCTTCAAACCAAAAAACTAATACCGAGCATCTATTGAAATGTTACTACAGTTGAACAGCATCAGCATGTTACACCTGTCTACAGCAACCAATCGGGCAAGCCAAAACTTGATTTCACGACTTACGAGCTTACACAAGTTGCTAGGCTTGCCCTACAAATGAAAAGAGAAATAAGGAGACGAACGAGATGGTCACCTAACATCGTTGCCACCATGTGCAAAGGATCCAAACACTGCTGTGAGAATTTGAAGAAACGAGAAGAGCTTCGCTGTTTCTGGCTTGTCGTCATCATGGTTTTCTTTACAAGGGGGCACAGCCTGGAGTGAAAGAAGAAAAAAGTGTGTGACAGTTATGGTGAATGAGCTTATATTCCAATGACCAGACCAGAGCAAGCTTGTATTCTCCACAGGTAGTTTCAAATCAACTTGCTCCACAGCAGCTTGCCTTCTTTTGCTGCTTTGCTGGTGCAGCACATGTTTACCCAGAAATTTGAGGTCATGTTGCATCACATCCATCCAGCGAGGTGATAACTGTGTCTGGTTTTAGTTACCACTGCATAAATTATTATGGCTAGGCTCTGTTTCCCTGCAACACAGCTGCATTTTCTGCATACATGGGAACCTATTAGCACGTTCGAGTACGATGAAGAAGAGAAGCGTAGAAAATTAAAATACCCTATCACCTTAATAATCACAAAGCACAGACACAGCGAAAATTAGACGCTGTTTCTACAATTGGCAACATGTAGTGCCTGCCACAATAATTTAGTGCAGAACGATTTGCATTTGTTTCCTTCGCAAATTCGGACTTGATTTGAGCAGCTGCTCCAAGCCAACCAGTCGAGCTTACCACTAAAGTGCATAGCATACCTGGAACTAGAAGCATAAATTT
Source organism: Dermacentor variabilis (assembly GCF_050947875.1). Taxonomy (NCBI): domain Eukaryota; kingdom Metazoa; phylum Arthropoda; class Arachnida; order Ixodida; family Ixodidae; genus Dermacentor; species Dermacentor variabilis. The sequence goes on along the minus strand of NC_134571.1, from coordinate 72,697,728 downwards.
CAAGCTGAAGCTGACTGTGCCACAGTATGAAGCAGTGTGTGTGCAATCATGCCTGAACAAAACATAAACATGAGAAAACAAACAAGAAGGCACATTTCTTTTTCCACATTTGCCAACGTCTGCAACTTTGGCGATTAACATTCATAGATTACTTAGTTTTTAAGCACGAGCACATTTAGCCCCCTATTCTGCCATGAATACACCAAGATTTCTAGTATTTAGGCATTGAGTCGTGTTCTACATTGTTTCTCCCAGTTTCATTTCATTCAAGTGTGACAGTACAAAAGTACAGCTGCACGTCACTTCAAGGGGGCACAGATTGATACAAAACTTGCACAGAGCTGCAAGCATGCACAAATGCAGAGAAATTATTTTCTTTGGGCACCTTCTGTGTGCTCCCACTGGTGCATGGTGCCAGTTAGAAGAGAAAGACAATCCATGTTCAGCCAAGCCAAAGCCAAGGCAACCTAGGCAAAACAAAGCCAAGCCAAGTCAAACCACCAACCCTGGTGGACCGCAGTGCTCTGGCACACACTGACTGTAAAAACTGCAGTGGCTTATCACGCTGCTTTCCATGCGCTTTCTGCTTTGTCTTATCTCTTCCCTGCATTTCGGCACAGTGCTGTGTGCACTCGTTTGGGAGATCGTCCAAACACTGTGCCATCTGTAAACATAACAGTGCAGTTAGACCTGGCACAAGCAGCACAGCAAGAACACGGAGCGAACTTATACGTTGTGCCAGTGCCTACAGCAGGACAAACACTACTAAGTTACGTCTGGTTCTCCAGCCCCATCAAGAGCTACTGCAAAACACGAACAACTTCCTGAGGTATACGCCAGACAAACTGTCACGTGTGCTGCCAAATGACTGACAAACAAAGAAATGTCATGTGTGGCATGTCCTCTGAGATTGTAATCTGCCAGTCAAGCTGTGTGGTGCTAGTTGTCATTGAGGCAGGAAATGACAAGCGGTCACATTCAGCTTGCCCTCAGAGCTTGGCAGCGCACCAGCAATCTCAGAGGCCATAGTGTCTGTGACCCCCTCTCCTTTGTCTACCACACTGTGGCACATGCTACAGCATTTTGCCTGGCAGCTGTGGAAGGCAGTGGAAAGGGATCACGCATGTCATGCAGTCAAGAATCTAGCAAAGTTTCTTAGAACCCTGTTATAGTAAACCAGTGGGAACCAAGCAATACATTTAGTAAATTCGGAGCCACATCATATGCAGAGTCACTTTGAGTTTTCACTTCAACCAACAATATACAGCTGAAGGTCGACATAATGCGCATAAATAGAGAAGATTATTGAATATAACAAATTTAATTAATATAACAGAATATAACAAATTTTTACCAATACCAGTGTGTAACCAACATATATGCATAATGAACATAACGAAGGCATTTTCATGCCGAATGGTACTCCATCATAACAATTTGACTCCACCAAAACTTTAATGAAATTACATTCACGAAGACTGCAATGGCACAGATAATAAACTTAGAAACTGGGTGTTGTAAACAGGGGGCTTAGCAAAAAAGTGCTAAAAAACAACTTTGGATACACTGGTGGTTAATGCAACAATGTGACTTGTAAACTTGCATAGTAAAATAACAGTTAAGTAAAGAGTTCACTTAAAGACAACTGTATATGACATAAGACTAAAAAATTACTAATAATGGTGCTTTACTTCTCGTTATTAGTGCTGTAGAACTCATCATTACGAACAAGTTGAGCATAAAGTCTTTCCATGAATCCAAGAATTCATTATGCACAAATGTCAGTAGGAACAGAAATTGTTTTACAAAACTGCTACAAAAGCTTTACTGCCATGCCTCATTGTGTTCACTGTTGCCCATAGGATATGACACATAACAGCAAATTTCATTAAGCATTAAATGTGCAAGTCGATAAATACTAATGCATCAATCTCATCTCACAGTTTTGGATACCAGAAAACAGTGCAATGAATCCCCATAGAATCACGAAGAAAAAGTTATGGCTTGCGTTGGAGGCCAGCGGCAAAGGAAACTTTGCTCCGTCATTTTTGGAAGCCTTGGTACTATGTATCATTCCCAAACTAAAGGACTATTAAATTCTGAAATGGCCGCATATCAACCTGTAATATAGCCTACAGTAACAGCACCGTGTGAAATCTTCCTAAAAATGGAATGTACCGAGTTGACATGCAAAATGAGCTGAAAGGATTAGCAAAAATAGTCATGTTGGTAAATATTTTCGTGCATTAAACTGCACCTAATCTTAACTACTCTGTTTTGACAGAGCAGTTTCTTTTCAATGGTTGCTTTTGAATGGGTGACACATACATTACCTTGCCTTAATCCACCATTTTTGTGTAGGTAGCACTTGCACTTTGCATAGCAAACTTTTGTGGTCTGAAAACGTGCTGGTGAACATCATATGTGCTTAATTCTAGAGATGTTGTAGAAAAGCACCATATTTTCGTGTGTATAACCCACCCCCCAAATTAAAAAAAATTTAGCAGTAAAGCTGGAGTGCAGGTTATATGCAAAATTTCCCCTTAATTTGTGGCTCCACAGCAGTGCAGCACATGCTGCTGTGAAGCCACACTTCAAGGAAAGGTTCTCCGTTACAGCGTAGCAGAAGCTGAAGATTATCAGCATTACCGAAGAGGTGGGGGAAACAGAGTCACTGGCCAAAGATATGATGTGGACAAGTCTTGTGCATCTGCAAATCGAGACTGTTTTTGCAAAGATATGAGTGCTTTTTGTATGCAGTTATTTCTGTGGGTTATATGCTCGCAGATGTTTTTTATTTCCTGGCTGTTGTAAGTGGGGGTGCGGGTTATACATGGAAAAATATGGTAACCGTGAATATACGCTGATGACCACGTGACACACTGGGCTTTCTCTTTCATCACACCATAATGAAGGGAAGAATAGGTAATTGCAGTATCAGTAGTGAAAAGAACAAAAGCTCAGTGAGTTGTCCTCTATAATACTTCACCTTCCCTTCAATACCTCGAAGAGGCTATAAAATGTATACTTATTTCTTATCTGGCAAAGATTTTGAGCTCATAATGCAAAGTCATCACTTCAAGCTGACATTTTTTTCCCGATGATTTGAAGCTTACCAGGGCTGCTTCCTCAATCATGACCAGCGAAAGCCTCTTGTGTGTAGGGTGATGAGGGTGCGGGTTTGGGTGCAGGTTTGGAAGATCATCTATAGAGACAGGGTGAACGCGGTTACTTTCAAGACTAACACAACTGGGCAGGCTTAAAAGTGTGAACATAAATTTATATCATGCTTATGTAAATGTTGATAATGGGACTTTCTTCTCTATCTGACTCAAGCAAAAAAAAAAGTTCTTGACAGATGCCAATAACTATGCACTTTGCGAGTTAGTTATGGCAATGAACTGCCGTAACAAAAGTTTAAATTTGACGGTCTTCAGAGTTTCTGCGATATATGGAGCACATAAATCATTTGGATGGCTATGTTATACTGTTAATGCAAGGAACTGTATCCACTTCACACACACACAGAATAAGTGCACACGGAAATATTGGGGAAAAAAGTTACTTCAGGGGTTTTATGTGCCAAACCCACAATCTGATTAACAGGTGTGTGACAGTGGGGGACTCTGGCCTAAGTTTCACTACTTGGCGTCCCTTAGTGTGCACCCAAATTTAAGTACACAATTTGTTTTCCATCACCACTGGAGTGCAGCCATGGTGACGGGAAATTTAACCAGTGACCTTGAGCTTGGCGTTGCCAACTGCTACATAAAGCTGTGCCACATATATGCAAAATTTGCACCATATGAGAGTTGCAGAGCATGCAGTTGTAATGTGTCATGAACTCACTGTGCTGGAGTTTGCCCGAAATAACTTCAATGCTGGACCTACGGCCACCATTCATTATGCCGGCTTCAGTTAACTGAAGGAAAGAGTGAAACATAACATGAGAAACAGGATCAAAGTACTATTTTCTCAGCACTAGTCCAACATAAGTTATCAGTAAAAACAAAGATACTTGTTGTTCACTAAACGTGCTGAAACGTATTCAGACACAATGAAGCACTGAATGGCTACGCAACTCATTCCCATACTATGCTACCCCACAGCGTGCTAGAACTATAAAATGCAGCAACACTTCCCCAAACATTGCCCTTTGACCACTGGTGTAAAGAATGTTGCTTTAGCTATAAGAAGTGCAGATAATTGATGATGCAGACTTATTTGATATGGTCAGGATGGATCAGACAAACTAGGAAAAAAAAAAAAAAAAAGTCATAACTTCGCTAAATAGGCGAAGCATTGATCGTGATAGCAACTTATTAGCCAGCTATATGAATTAGGGTTAGTAGTTTTATCAGCAGCATAATCCGCGGTAAACATTTGCCCACTGTAATGCACACAAACAGGCACATTGTCACGCGCTCACAGGCAAAAATGAAGACATCTCACTCAATGACCACAGACACTTGCCATCAGAATGCTGGCATGATACAGAGCGGTAGCGGTGGCGAGCAAATTCCCCTTCACGCTGCCTTTTACTTCAATGCTAACTAGGTTTGTGAGAACACAGCGCACATGAAGCCATCAGCTACACTGGACTGCCTAGCCTTCGAACTCAACGTAGATTACCTCCAAGACAGCTAGAGTAGAAGAGAAGATGCGTACTAACCGGCCCCCCCACCCCACCCCCAGCACACACACATCTCCCTACTCCCCCCTTGTATACATGGGAAGACGCCGCCGCGTAAAGCTACCGTCCTTCTCTGCTCACCCTTGCGACCCTACCTTTGCACCTAAAACATATAGCCCGCTGCTACAATGTTAGCACACTTGGACTTTATATGGTACATCACGGCAATGCCGACAGCAATGCCAAAGCCAATGTGGTGGAAATTCACCTGGAGTGTCCATATACTTGCTATCGCAATAAAAGAAAGAAAAAAAAAAAGAATGTCACCAAGAATTAGTTTTCAATGACCAAAGTGAACCTGTTCACCACAGCAGAATTTCTCAAAACAAGTGGGAAGTTTGAACCTTTTAATGAAGATTACCAGTGAGCCTTGCTAAATATAACCTCAAAGCACTGCATATACTATCGTTCCATCTATCAGAAGCTTCACTTGCTAAATGAATCTGGCGAAAGGTTTATAGTTTTCAATGTTGTACAAAAAATGTTAATGTTAAAGGGTACACGGCACAACCATACCTTTAAACCAGGCTGGATGCAGAAAGAAAAGCTAAATCGTTACCACATTTATGGATTTATGAACTTTCTGCTTCAAAATACAAAAGCACTATGTGGGTGTCACAAGCCTCTGCTTTGGCTCTTGCAATGACAGCCATGTTTCTTCTGGCAAAGAACTAGACCTTTGCAGCAAATATTTATTTTCCTCTACATTTCCCCCCAAACTACTTCCATCGTAAAGGGGGGAAGAGAGAGGGAGAGAGAGAGAATAAACTAATTCAATGTGGGCATATGGGCAATACAAATTTTGTTACACTGAGTCATGGAGAGAACAGCCAAGGAATTATATTGCAGAATATAACATTACACAAGCCTTTCCAAATGATTATAATGGTTTTGCAATTAACTTACCTTTTTGCTACCGTCAGTGTCTATCACATCATCACTCACAGGGTCAGTTGGGGTAAATGAATAAGTCAAGGTCTTGGGCAAATCCTTGGCGGCCTGGGCCAATTCTGCATGAATGGAAAGCAATTCAAAATCAAGTTCCTTTTTTTCCCCTTTCTTGTCATGTGCATGAAAACAGCACACTGATGGCAGCCAAGATTTCACTGCAGAAAGGTTTCCCAGGAAGAACCAAGTGCACTTGTAGGCGCAGCTCATGAAGCAGCACAACCATTTTTCTGCCTCGTAAATGCTATGATGTACAGTTCACGGCATCATTGTTTCATCAATTTACATTAGTGTAAAACTGAACCTTCTGTTTTGTATAGTTTGTGACAAATGAAACAATGTCACCGAAGCCTCATATGTCAACGGTCAACGTTGACATATGATTATGTCAACGTGAGCTTTGTATATTGCTTACTTACTTACTAACTACTGTATCCATTAAAAGAACTGCAGCTTTGTTCATGTGTACAAATGCTAGAACTTTTACTTCTTATACTGGACATTTAATTAGTAATGGATCTCACTAGAGTACTTTGGAAGTAGTCACTAGACTAAGGGGAGCCTTTTTGTTTGTCAGGCTTCTCTTCCTGGGGACGTATTCTGAAACATTCGCCTCCGTGAAAGTTTCGCCCTGGCCACGCCTCCGCCAACGGCGCGCGCTGATTGGAGATTTTAGCAAAACCGGAAATTAAACAGTGCCATCTAGTAGTTCCGGCCTACGTCATTTTAACGTCATGGTGCCGATGGGTGCTCTCGACATGTATTGAATAAATGAACATGTCTTTTGGCATCTCTTGGCGTTCGGTTGGTGGTAGAGTGTAGTAGAGATAAGATAGGTGGAAGTTTCTAGTAGCCTTTTTGGTGGCGTTTTAGACACGTTGTTTCGCGGCGATGTTTGTTGATTCATATAAAATAAAACATTTCACACCTCCTTATTTAATTTATTTTACCTAAAGAGGCCGTAAGCAAATGTAGTCAGTGCGCAGAACCCGTACTGCGGCCATTACACTCGAAAACAACACACCCGAGCCGCTCTGCGCTCGCCGGGCGCGATCTCTCATGCGATGTGAAGCATTCGAGAGCGCGCGCTGGTAGTGCACGCTGACGACACGAGTGAGCAGGCGCTCGGCTTATTGAATGTGACTTTCGCGGTGGCGAAACTTTCGTGGAAGGCGAACGTTTCAGAATACGTCCCCCCTGTATACATCCTATACCTGTGTGTCAGTCTTTCACTTTTGCCTCTTGCACAATGTCTACAACATTCATTCTAAGCAATGTAGGCTCTGTTTAAGAACTATGTTAAGACAGCCATTCTGTTAAGCCGAAGATAAACAGATCTTCAACATGCCTTTGGAGTACACCTGAAAGTGAGTGTACTCCACACTAGTTCAACAGCTGATGAGGACCACGCAGCAAGGATTCTACGGTGTTCCCAGCATTCGAGAACTTTACGGAGGCAGAAGATCCTTTCACAACCCCCAAATTTCGAGCACCAAACAAGGCCACAGAAATCCCATCGCATGAGCACGCAACAGACGTGCATGCTTTCTTAGCAAAGGCTTCCATTCCTTCCTTTTAAAACTTAATCCAAGTTGCAAAATGCATGAAACATTCCTGGTGGAACCCATTTATATGATGATTGTCTAAATTAGATTGCCAGGCTGTGGGCACAGGCTTGATTCCTCGTAGCAGCTAGATTTTATTAATTCGTCTTACATCGCCAACGTATTGATGCCACATTGACCGAAGTGGGGTACGGTGGCCAAATAAATGATTTCGCATTTATTAATTTTACATGCAATAGCCCGAGTATATGGCCCATCATAGGCTGTTAATGGTGTCTGTGCATGGCCTTAAGTGTGCCATGCATCAACAAAGAAACAATGTTACAAATGCTGGTTTGAAAATGCTGCTATGGTACATGCTGGACAGGTAAAGAATGCCCTTAAAGTCATTACCACCTGTGAAATGTTGATAGCAACATAATGTAGAACACAGGAAAGGGTTCAGTTCTAACATTAATGAAGATACTACAACAAATATGGTGTTAATAATAAAAGTATAGTTATAGAAATATATGCAGCTGATCATTGTTCTCCCTGGGCAAAAGTTAGAGGAACTATACTCGAACCTCGTCATAATGACGGTGAAGCTGAAATAACTTAATTATATCCACTACTTCGTTACATCGACTATTGCCTTTTACTTCAGTGTATGCCCAATGGTGTGCACACCTTTAAACATGCAAAGAATCCTCCGGCTCTGCGACCCCGCCGAACTGCTCTGCGGCCACATATGCAATGAAATTTTAATAAAATAACAGCAATAGACTCTCCGGTGTATGCAACACGCGACTTCTTAGCACCTGAAGTGACAACCTTTGAGATATCTTCTTTATGTTCGAATGTGATGGCCTTTCGCTTCCACTTTCCATTTGGCTCGCTCATATTGTCATGAAGCTGGCAAAACATCAATGCGGTCAAGCTCGTCGTGTTCGAGTAGCATGTGGTGCGCAACAGCACGGTACGCAGACTATGCAACTGGAGTGGTACTCTTTGGCGACCTCCTTGACTTTCGGAGATAGTTTCACTTTTGCGAGATTTCGTGAACTATGTGCGGATGCATTTGGCCTGTGAAAGCAAAACCACCTTCATCAATATGTAGCATCATCATCATGGCCTTTGAGATTGCGACCTTGGAGGGAGCGCCTAGCTTCACCAGCTACATGGCGCAGTGAGAGAGAAGTGCAATACGATGAGAGAAGTACAGCTATTGCGCGGCCACCGTGCGACGGTGATAACGACCAGCGTTGCTTGATGGCCTTTTTGATGTGGGAATTTTGGACTGGTATGCCGAATGAGAGCAGAATCCAGCGGAAAGCGATATGTTCAGTGGGCAACAGTTGATATTATTGGTTTAGGATACAAATATAGTTAGTTACACTCATTGTCAGAACAAATTTGATTTGTTAAAAACAGGTTTTAAATATGTGGACCAATATGGAGATTTCAAGGGCAATTGCAAATACTTAGTTACACTGATTATTTTCGTTACATCCCATATCATTATAACGAGGTTTAAGTTATAGTTCCGATGCCAAGCTGTCTTCTATGCACTATCAGACTGCTATGCAAGCACATGAGCTCTGCTATAAAATGAAATTTCAACAGAAACAGCACACCTGCTGACATGACCCTGAACCGTCCTCAAATGGTAGACCAAGTTCACCAGACCAAATTATTTTGATTCTCTATAAGGCTCACCTCCTCGGCCATCACGTTTCTTAATGTCAGCTAGCAGAGGAAACTTTTCTGGAAGAGAACAGGTGAAGCTTGCATTGTAGTCGTGCAAATTTTCACCCTGGAGGCACTTTCCCAAACTGACATAGAAAGTGCGAGACGGGAGCGCAATTTGCATGACACGCAGCAAGCCTTCCATTCTCCATGAGTGAACAAGTTCTCCAACAAAGAGTGAAGAAATGACCGAGGAAGACTATGCAAAGCAGAAGCACAGTCTACGTGCATTGATTTGAACACCTGAGAACTACATATTGCTGCTTGAATTTTCTTAATTTTAATTAAAATGCAGTATGGACCAAGATTATGACACCGATAGTATGCGTACTCTGCACCATTTGAATGGATGTACAAACAGGACACCTATACACCAAACTGAAGCAAGGCATGGTCACCACAAACATGGGAGCGTTTCGTACTGGTTCCCATTAACGTACATTGCAGCTTGAATATCAAATGAGGACACACTAACTATTGCTGTCTACTGCTAAGCCATTTCTGGAAACATTGCTCCTCCTATTGAACTAAGAAGCTAGAAAGCTTGAATTAACCGAGTGCCTTGTTTGAATTAAGTGGCCTCCAAATGCATCGAAAACACAGGGAAGGCAGAGATGGAAATTCAAGGCAATGAGCAAAATAAGAACAAGGTCAAAGCGGGAGCCAACGTTTCGACAAGTGGACTTGTCTTTTTCAAGGCAACATATGCTTTCCTCGGCACAGTATATATAGGTAGGGTTCTCCTAAAGGGGAGAGGGATTAAGGCAGGCAGGTGTGGCAACGACCGAAGGTGTGGCAACGACCGAAGGTGTGTTAGCGGCGAGGGTGTAGAATTGAGAATACAGGAGTGCTGTGCACAAGGTCGGTGACACAGCCGTGTGCACAGCACCCCTCTATTACCTGCTTTGCTGGTGGTCATGGGTTACCATGTCTCTGAAAAGATAATAAAGAAAGCTAAGTAGATTTAGCAGAGCGAACCGATTTTAAAGCTCCCTTGGGAATCTATTCGCTATGCTAAATTTCAAGCTATAGGAAACAACCCTTAGTTTGGTTGCTTAGTGATTTATTTTTATTTTATTTTTTATTTACATATTTGTTCCATTACAGTATTCTTTTTTTCTTTCACAAGCACCATTTTCTGATACTCCTTTTATTATCTTTTCAGGGACACAATAGCCCATGACCACCAGCGACGCAGGTAGCAGAGGGGTGCTGTGCTCACGGTCGTTGACACGCCGGTTGACACGCCAGTTGACACACAGCCATGTCAATGGCCTTGTGCACACCACTCCTTTATTGTCAATTCTACACCTTCGCCGCTAACACACCTTCGGTTCGTTGCCGCGGCCACCCACTTTACCCCCTCTCCCCTTTGGAAGAACCCTATCTATATATACTGCACCGAGGAAAGCATATGTCACCTTGAAAAAGACAAGTCCACTTGTCGAAACGTTGGCTCCCGCTTTTACGTTGTTCTGGTTTTGCTCAGATTCCTCCAAATGCATTGGGTGTTCGCACAGCAGGCCAATCAAAATGCTGATATTTGTATGAATTCACCAGAATTCTGAAATATGCGAGCTTGAATCACTGTGAGTTAACTGCATTACCCTTTTGATTAGACGTCAACAAGGCTTGAGAAAATAAAAATAAATAAAAGGAAACAAACATATTAATGCTAAGTGTATACAGTCATTTAAATAATATTCATGATACCACCGAAGTCAAGGCTCTTCACTAAGCTTACTTTAATGTTTTAAGAAAGTTATCTACACATTTTTATTATGTTGATGGAAGGCGTGAGCTTGGATGAATCTTATAAGCTGAAAAAAAAAACTAAAAAAGTACGGTGCCATATCAGTTTGTTGACCCTATGTGGTGCTACATGTCAATGACAATGTAAAACCATTTTGTATCCAAAAAGTTAACTAAGCCCTCAAGAGAGAAACTACTAGTAGTATAATTCGTACATATAGTGTGCTCTTTTTTGTATATGCCTACTGCTGTTATGTATTTCTCAGGGAGGACGCACCAGCTTCTTAAGCCCATTAAATAATTTTTTGCAAATTTAGGCAGCCTTCATCCATGTATATTGTATATCGCTGTGCAGCCACTAACAATATCACATTAAGTACAAACACTCTAATACAGACTACATTAAAGCTGTCCGTGTGACTGGGATATAAGTTTCACTGCATGTAGTGACAGCTTCCAACTTAGAGAGAGGGGAAAACAATAACAACAAAGAAAACACACCCACACGTGCCTGGGCTAAGCAAAATGAACGGTGAGAAGAAAAAGTCAACTAGAGTGCACGCCATAAGTGAAATGTGGAAGAGAGCCAAGACAAGCTGTTGTTCAAGAGACTGCACAGCTGCACTGGTTTAACGACAGAAAAGTTGGCATGTAGCTGAGACAAGACAGCCGTCAATGCAACACTTCATTACAAATCTTGCTCGCAGAATGGACCTTTCCAAAAATGTGTGCACCTTCAGTAGCGGCCACAAGGCAGTATGGGAAGTTGGAGCACCAAATGCCGCGGCGGCTAAGAGATTTGCCTGTTCGCCTTGCCTGCAGCGTTTGGGCTGCGTGTGGCGCGGCGCATACTTCTCCCGCAATGCCTTATGCCTAACCCTAAGCGGAGGAAACTGCGCATTGTGGGAGAAGGAAATGTAAGGCCATGCGTGCGTAACTTGTACGCTGCAGTCAAGGGCAACAGGCGAGTCTCCAGCAGCCCCGGCCGCCAGCGCTCCAACTTCGCCTTGCAGCTGCCGCTGACTGTGTGCAAACGATTATGCAACAAGTTCTGTTGGAAATTACAACAGGACGTTTGCAGGAAACATTAGGTCACGAAAGTGAATAATCAAAATGTACAGTGAATAAACAAAATAATGTGCTCATAAAGAACTGCAAATTAATTTCCAATGTTTCATGCTTTCTATGAATAAATATGATCGTGTATCACCATTGTCGATGGCTGTTCTCTACACAAAAATGTAGTGTTGCTTCAAACTATGGTAATCGTTGGGAAATTCTTAAAATGTTTCGTCTGTGGTTGAACACTGGGAGACAAGCTGCTTTGTGTTCTGAAATGCCTCAATGTTATCAAACCTGTGTGTAGCAAGAGCTCAGACTCAAAGCTCACTTTTGCTGTGAGTTGCAAGTGATAGCAACTTCGACACCGTGGTAATCCTTTCCTCCAGTACTCGGCTTTTCTTTTTTCACAGTGAAAGGGAACGTAATTACATTATTTCATGATTGGTTTCAAAAACACAAACCTCATATCTAACCCTTGGTCCTCAGTTTACAGTAGCTATGGAGTTCTTTACCCTTTGCTGTGCGACAGAGGGAGCGATGATAATATCAGAGTCCAAGTAAACCATAAATAGAAACTGAACTTGGCTGTGTTCAACAGCAAAACCCCCATCAACTAAAGCTAGCTTAGTTATGCTCTTTGATTGAACAATCGGGCATTACATTGTATCACAGTTGTCTCTAGAGAATAGCGGGCTAAGGTGGACTGTTGTGGACTGATGCACACAGGTGCACGGTGATAAAACCATTATCTATGACTGAGCCACATCAATTCTACAATAAGCTGCATGTAGTGTATGTATGCAATTGCTACAGTCATCAGAATGTCCTTGCATCTCTCCATGACATGCAGTTATTCTCATGTGCTAAGTATCAACACGCAGGTGCCGAGAACTACCTACAGCACAATGATAGATGGATAAGCGAGGGCAGCATGCCTTGTCGAGTCAGATAATGCACATTGCAAATGGTACTAGCCAATAAAAAGAAAATATCGCAAAAGAACAACAGAAATCACACTCTTTTATACTTGCCAGTAGACCCAGATGATTTTGTTGACAATTCTGTCAACCGGCAATGAACAGAAAGCAGTAAACAAAATGGTAGAAAGAAGAGGAGAAATCTCGACAATGCACTGAAAAGAATAGGTCAACAAAAATATTTACTAACCGGTCATGGTTATTCGGTCGTTATCAGTGTCATTGGATAGGTCCCCTAAAAGGAATACGTGCAAACAGGCATGCGCAGCCATTAGGAAAGTCAGGTCAGAAAAATGCAGGTGCATGCGCAACAAAACTATATTCAAATGAGCTCTAATCACTTACGTGCCATTGCTACAATTAAATGCAAAAGGCAAAAAAATAGCGAGCAGGTAAGTACAGCTGTCCATGTTAGGTCCACAGGCAGTGCTACTAGAATGAGCCGCATCTTCAAGTGCATAAGCCAACCCTGCTGGTCGTCCCTGCCGTGGCATTGAGTGCGACTCCCGAAAAATGAGATGGTGGTGTACTATAGAGTGAAGGTCCAAGAACAACTCTGTCTTGCATCATTGCCATCACAGATATGTCTTAATTGAAGAGTGGTGTGGATGCACTGTAATGCGGTCCACATTTGCACTGCAATTGTGCCCTCACATAAGGGGCAGCGCCAGGATTTCTATGTTCATAATTTTTACGTGTGGGGGAGGGGGGGGGGCACGATTCTTCATATTTAGTGGGTGGGCACATAGGCACTTAGGCACTCTATAGCAGTGGCGTAGGCAGAACTTTCGTTTGGTGGGTAGGGGGGGGGGAGGGGGCTCACATTCCAGCTGAGCCTGCTTCTTATAGAATCTGTCGAGGGTTCAAATACTACATCAATGATAACTGCATTGCCATTGCCAAAGATGCTGCAAATGAATTTTTGAGTGCTACGCACTGTCAAGACATGTAAAATATGTATTTTTTCATAAATTCGTATGTCCCTAAGAAGTAACTAATATCAATGCTTCCACCTTTTTTCTCTATTAAAAAGAAAATATCCCACAAACTTGTGAACTATGTCACTTCGAAACCAGAAAAGGAGTGCATGCCGCTGATATGAAAAATGTGAAGGCCATGAAATGAACAAGTTGAGGAAAAATATTTCAACGAAACTGTCACTCAACAACCTTGTTAACATTTTTGTACATATGCAACGGCCAGGGAAAAATCTCAATGACGATGTCCATCATTCCAATGTATTGTGCAGGAGCAGCTGTCACTGGTTGTGTATTGTGAGTAATTGGACCAAAATTATAGTCACAACAGAGAGCACATATAAGAAGCAGGAGTTTTGCAACATATACATTAGAAATGCAAAGATACAATGGAACATACAAATGCGAAGGTGCAGCTTGATAAAGGGTAAAAAAAGTGTAACTGGAAACAAAGTTCACTGCATGTATGCACAAAAGCTCGTAACAAGATAGTTAAATATACGTATAAGCCTCCAATAAATCTATGTATATAAACAAAAGTCACTGTATATAATGCATCAAACAAAGCAAATAAACATGTTGCACAATCACAGATCACAGAATCCAAAGGCCCCCCCACTGTTCCACTCTCCCAATGCATCGCGTGCGACGGAAGGTGGTGTGCTTTTCTCTCGTGCGCACACAAGACTGATCCACCATCATCGGCTCACTTATCCTCCCTCCCCACTATGCGTTCACTCGCACGTACAGCATGCGGAGTGCAGTGACGATGTTATCTCCCTTGAAGTTTCATGAATAAGCGCGAAAAGATGCACCGACCAAGATAACTGAAAATTTAATGACGTTTCAGCTCCCCATACGGAAGCCTTGCTCACAATAAAACCCATAACAGAGATGCAACCTATTTAAGTACATTTCAGTATGTGATGCAAGCAGCGAGTGTACAACGTCGGAAGTGTCCCATCACGCCTATTCAGTGTGTGCATCATGGTCTGCAAGTGCAAGGATTCTAGATGCACGCGCGACGCAAGTTTCTTTTCCTTGGCCAGGACACACGCACTTGCCCCATCAGTATTGTGGCCCGTAGATGCCACATGTTCAGCAAGGGCAATCAAGGCCACATGCCGTTTCTTGACGTCGTACTCATGCCGTTTCACACGTTTCTTGAAGTCACCTGTCTTGCCGACATACTTGCAATCACAGTTCTCGCATGTTATGGCGTAGACTACACCAAGGAAATTTTCCTGTGGCAATTTATCTTTTACGTTTACTAAAACGTTTCCTAGTTTGCGGGTTGGCACATGCACAATTTCCTGTGTCTCTGTCACGTCCCTGTCTTTTTGAATTGCGCTAAAGGCTTTGCCATTATGAGCAAACCTATTTGCTTCTTCATCTTGATTAGGAAATTACCCACCTGCCTTTAATCTTAACTCCACGAAGCCATCTTTCTATCTCTTAATGCAACACCTATCACTTTCAATTTAGTCGCTCAGCCTATGATTTTCCATTCCGTCACTCACGGCGCAGTCTTCAGCCTAATTTCGTACTTATTTCTTATCATCCAGGTTGTGACCTTAATTTAAAGGTCAGCTGAACAGCAAATAAATGACAAGCCACTCTTGTTTTCAATGATAGTAGTAAACTTCCCTTTTGTGACTTAGGAGTACCAGGCTAATTGCACTTCAACCAATTTTGTTTTAACGAACGTTTATAATGCACAATGCACCTGCGCTTACACTAGCAGGAAGAAGTGGGGCAAAAATTAGTAAGACTTAAGCAAAAATGGTCAGACAGGGTCAGACAGGGTCAGGTACGCGTTTTTTGCAGAGCTCATGCATCCCCTTTGCGTGAACCATTCTGGGCTTCACTATGCAGTTCAAACATGTTGGTCACTACTGATGCACTCTCCCTCTCACTCACTCTCAATGGTGGCCCTAAGACGAGGAAC
Organism: Dermacentor variabilis; assembly: GCF_050947875.1. Taxonomy (NCBI): domain Eukaryota; kingdom Metazoa; phylum Arthropoda; class Arachnida; order Ixodida; family Ixodidae; genus Dermacentor; species Dermacentor variabilis. Next base: position 72,682,078 of record NC_134571.1, on the reverse strand, counting down.
GATGAAGAACCAGACGACAATTACTGAGATCAGAGCAATGGAGAGAGCGACGATCATGGCACCCCACCAAGGAATAAGGTTGAACCTGAGCACTGAAAAATAAAAGATGGCAGCAATGTAGATCAATTCAAAGAATAAAAGAAGAAAGTACATCAAAGTTATTTGCAGTAGAAACTCAAGGAAAAACCACACTCTTGCCTTTCTCACCCCTGTTGCAAGAATTAGCCGTGAGGCTTTAACATGAATAAAAATAACTATACATTTAACCAAAGAACTCTTCACAGAAGCAGTTCATACAGATACCCCATCTTCAAAACTTGAAAGCAACACTTTGTGATGTTATATATTGTGGCAAAAACTGGCTGAGACTTTTTAATTACTGACAAATGTAACATTCCCCCTCCCCCACTTCAATCCAAAGAAAAGAAGAAACCAAGCTTTTGCATGCTCCCCATGCAGGGTAAAGGCGCTAACGCACCAAAAGAGAATGAGAGGTACATTTGCATACCATGAACTGGGAACAAGAGAAATTGACAAAGGCCTTGGGATAGATTTTGTCTGCTAAAAATTCGTCCTTTCTTTCCAAGCAAACACGCAGTGGGATTCATAAAATCAATGTACTGCTATGGCCCGATTTATAGTACTTTTAAGTTTTCCTTCCCCAATACAGTGTACCGCTGCATTGTCAGCATTACTTGCTGATACTGTACTGCTTTCACCATATGCAATATTTTGATACTATAATGTGTGGTCAAAACACTGCATTAGCTTTGTTTGCCATGTAAGTTTGACAGCATTTTTCATCTGTCAAAATAATAGAACATATAACACCATTCACCAATCCACCATGCATATAAAGCATTAACAGGCAATCTTCTGCATAAGACAATATTGTACCATGTTTATGACTATGTGTTGCAGAGGGAAAATTACTTGCAGAATTCTGCGCATCCCTTAACGTCTTTCTTAATGTGCAATAGACAAGAGCAACATCAGCAGCGCATTTGAGGCTCATTTCTGGAAGTTCTGACTCACTTCACAATACTTTCACTGTGTTCACATGGAGTGAACCGTGCTCTAACATAATAGTGCGGTGCAGCTTCTTTACAGAATTTGCCGAGTTATGATATGAGGGCCTGTTTTCCAAATTTACATGTCATGTTGCTCGACATGACAACTACCAATTTTCATGTTAAATGAGCAACACTCACAGTGCGGTCCATCATGCACGACAGAGAAGATGTTAATGAAGAGAGTGAACCCGTAGAAGAATGGCAGTGACCTCAGACCAGGCTCCAGTGGCTTCTCCTGCCAGAAAAATGCAAATGAGTGCTTGCTAAAGAAAACATTTGCATCAGCTTTGAATGTGCAGTTTGCTATTTTACAGCATGGATTCTAACAAATTTCTGGACAAGGAAATGTGTCACCAGCTATGGCTACATTATGCAAGATGGACTACCAATGGGTCCCTTAAATTAACTCCCACTTCTGTGCACTCTTTTTAGTGGTTAGTTTGGGATGTGCAAAACAGACGGTACCCCTGGCTTTGGCCCCATTGCTTGCCTTTTGAGTGCACCGATGAAAGATAATTTTGCAGCAATAAAAGATGAAAGTATAGGTGTTCATATGTAGTATAATGTGACACAGTGGAGATAAATGGTGGGCAAAACAGAAAAGCAACATGAGGGGCAAACCAGTGGCAGATCAATGTGGTTTCATGTGCTCAGCATACTGCTAAGGTTGACAAAAACATGATCACACATTCTTACATTCTAGCAAGTAGCACAATTTGCACTGGCAAACAGAAAAGGCTACGTATTGTGCACACCCCGCCATCGCTGTGTGCAAGTTTTGGGAGCTGGGGAATACCAGTGTTCCATATATGACTTTCTAAAATTCTGTGACAGTTAAACTGTCATATGTGTTTGCTACCTATAACTTTTATTCTTTGCAATTGCTAACACCGATATGTTTGCAACAGTGAAACTAGGCAAGATCTAAGAAAAAGAAAGGGACACCACACAGCACTGACTTATATAAAAACTGAAGTTTACTTCAAGAAAACATACAATATATAAAGCATAACAATCATGTGATCTTCCCCTGGCCCCTTGGCATACACAAGGATCACTATCAAAAAACAACCTTTGAGTTGAAAGTGCACAACTTTCGAAGATGCCATGCACATCATAAGGAGAAAGAAACTGACAAGAAATATGAAAATAGAGATGAAGCACCAGAAGAAAGAAACATCAGCAGTAATGAAGATACAAATAAATATCGCTAGGCACCAAGCAGATTGGTGGCCTCATCAGAGCTTTAATAAGGCATCGCTTTCTTGCATCAAAATGAATGGCTGATTAACACATTCTGAGCCCTTCTTTCTTTTATGGTAAGCCTCCATTATTGGAGGCAACAACATTTAATGGTATTTGAACAGCAGGGAGGTGCTATCAAAGACCAGATGAAGTTTTTTGATAGTGGTCCTAGTGTATGCTAAGGGGATGGGTGAAGATCATGTAATATCATTGCTATGCTTTATATATTGGACGTTTTCTTGAAATAAACTCCCGTTGTAGTCAGTGCTTTAAGTTGTACCTTACCTGTTCTTAGTTTTTGTCTAGTTGTGCTTGCAACCACAAAGCTATAACAATTCACCTGATTTCTCCTTCAGGTTCCTGCTAGCAGGAACCTGAAGGAGAAATAAACTGACAGAAAAATATGAAAATAGCGATAATAGAACATGAAAAAAGAAAAATCAGTAGAGATAAAAATAAAAATAAATATCGCTAAGCGCCAAGCAGATGGTGGCCTTATCCGCACTAGCTCTATTTCCGCTTTTAGTGCCACACAACGAAGCCTGCGTTGCCGTTTCACTGATAGGCAGCTGATGCTGAGCGACAGACAGTTGAGTGAATGGCAGTGGATATGCACTGACACTGCACGTGTACTTCGATAGCACGCTTATCCGCGGCTCTAGGCTTGCAGCGCGCTGTTAATAGCGGTGCTTGGCTAGAGACGCTGGCAAGCACTGCAATGACGAGTCAGTGGAGTGGCAGCCAAGCGTGAGGCACACGCAATTCGTGACAAGGGCACAGGGAGCAGCCGATAGCGATCTCGAGCCCGACGGTAGCCGCAGAAACGACAGAAAGAAGGGGCAAGGCGCGAGTTAAGTGTCCTCCTCTCTGGCGCTTCGGGGTAGCGTCGGTTGGCGCCCGAGCGTTTGCGCACGCCGCCACCCTGCCCGATCGCGGAAGCCTACTGTCAGCGCGCCAGGGCTTAACCCTGACCTGTTGGGGCTGCATGTACCGTCTGCGTTTTCGGGGCGACTACTACAAGCGGCTAGCTATCGAAGCCGTAAACTTTGCAGCCGCGCCACACCCTCGTATATGCTAATCAGCACGACACTTGAGAGGGCGGCGGTTTATCTCTTCCGAACACAGAGAGAGGGGGTGGGGGAGGGGAGGAGATGAGCACGTGCATCACGACTAGCGTACGTGTGCAAAGCATGCTCGCGCAGATAGCCCATATCGTAGGCGGGAAAATAAGGAAAGAAAAAAAGAATGTTGTCAAAGGCGAGCGACCATGCAAAGTAGAGTGCTTGCACGAAAACTATCTATGTGTCCGTCTCGTACGTAAACATCGCAGGTCAGCTAAGAAAAAAGAAGGGGGAGGTGTGGGGGGGGGGGGGGGGTTGTTATGCAGAAACCATCCAAGCTGATTATCTAAGTAAGTGAATAGATTTCCGACAATACCGAATTACGCGTGCAACTTTCTAAATCACTGAAATGCACCGGACGGGCCAGCAAGATTATGAAGCTGGCACGCTTAAATCTTTCACGGTGTTCTGATGATCAAAGCATGATGTAGTGGTGTGTAGTGCTTTTAGGCAAGTAAAGGCAAGTATTTCTGACGGGTCACTCAAGGATTTCATTTTTTTTAATATCTAGAAGCTTTCCTTTGAGTGCGTTAATTAGATGTTACGAAAACGAGCAAATCGAACACTGAAAACGTTGCACACTGTACGCGAGAAATAATGCCATCGAGCTCATCCAGGGACTACCTGTCCTACGAGCGCGCATGCGCGCATTTGGCGAGATACGGAATAAAACGCATGTCCAGGTTCCGAAGGAAAATTAAAAATTAAATTAAGGGGTTTTACATGCCAAAACCACTTTCTGATTATGAGGCACGCCGTAGTGGAGGACTCCGGAAATTTCGACCACCTGGGGTTCTTTAACGTGCACCTAAATCTAAGTACACGGGTGTTTTCGCATTTCGCCCCCATCGACATGCGGCCGCCGTGGCCGGGATTCGATCCCGCGACCTTGTGCTCAGCAGCCTAACACCATAGCCACTGAGCAACCACGGCGGGTAGGTTCCGAAAGGAAGTTAGTCGATTTATTTATTATTTATTTATTTATCATACCGTCAGGGCCACAGACATTATAGCGGGGAGTGCCACTAATAATAATTTTAAAAAATCCTGTGGATGCTGGAGTTACAGCGAAGCCAGTGCGTACGCAGTAATTAGTGTACGAAGGACAAGTACCAGAGCCTGCAATGCCCACAAAAGAAATTTCTGGGCCTGGCGGCTCGTGGACTGCACTCTGTATATGTGCTAGCTAAATTTGTGGAAAATGGTTGTTTCCACTGAAGCACGGCACACGTACAGAGTGCAACAGTCCTACATGAATAAAACAGCTACGTCAAATACGGGAAACTAAAAATAAACCAAAAATACGGAAGTTTTACGTGCCAAAGCCACGATTTGATTATGAGGCACGCCGTAGTGAGGGACACCCGGATTAATTTATTAATAACGTAAGCAGGCCCATATACGGAACTATATATGCATGTCAGGAGAACATCCCGTCAGTCCAAACTAATACGAAGCCCTTTCGTTAAGGAGCACGTATACCTCCTTGACACCTTAAGCATAGGGTCATACCACAACGAGAGTGCCACATATATATATACACGAGGCCCCCCCGTGGCCACCGCACCTTCCTGAGGATGAGGAACTGGATGAGCATGTAGAGGACGGCGGAGACGATGCCCGACAGGACGGGCGAGATGAACCAGGAGAGGACGATCTTGCCCAGCTCCCACCAGCGGATGCCGCGCAGGCCTCGCGCCACCAGCGAGAAGCCCACCACGGCGCCCACGATGCTGTGCGTGCCCGAGATGGGAAGGCTGAACGCCGTCGCCAGGATGTTCCAAATGGCGCTTCCTGCACGGCCCGCCGGCCCGGTGTGTGAGAGAACGCCGCAAGGTCGCGGTCAAGGCTCCGTGACCCTCTCGCCCCTCCTCGTGTTCCGTAGCTCTAACTATAGGTGTACGCGCCGCCGAAGTCGCCACACTAACACAGCGACGCCTTTCAGAGGCGTAGACCGCTGTACAACGTTGTTACTACAGCTGTTACCTGGCTTGGTTAGCAACGGTATTGTAATAACGCTGTGCTAAATGCCTGGCGCGCATTACTGCCGTGATACCGCAGAACGGGAACTGTACCGCTGGCAGCGACAACCTGCAACGCCGTGTTCAATGTAGGCATGTTTCTGCCTTGCGCGAACCTTTCTAGGCAACCAAGAGCTGAAAATATGGTCAAAATGTTACGGCAGCGCCGGCACCTTTACGACAGCAGGCGAACGGAACCGACCGCAGGTAATCTTAATTCTGCCGCTGAACCACCCGACGCGAGTTCCCACTTTGCGAGCCAAAATTTGGTTGAACATAATTTCACGTGACGTCGCACCGGCTGGTTGCCGTCAACGCCTGCCGCATAAAGGTAGTATACGGCAAATGTGATAGGCGCATACGTACACACGCTAAAGCTATGCAATGCCTTATGATTTTGCTAGCTTCCGAGTTCTTCTACTCGACTATACAGTGCGCGCTTTCACAATCTTCATCACTAGTTCGAGTAATATCGGTAACGTCCACTCGCCACATTTCAGACTAGGATATATAATGCTCTGGTTGATTTGGGGACAACTCTCAAGACACGTGATTCGGCAACCATGCTTTCATGCGTTCAAAAAGTGCCTAATTCGCACGATCTCTCGGTATAGAGTCAAAATTTTAGCTTCGCCGTAGAGAACATTTCACAAGTATCGCAGCTTTTAAGCATTACTCAAAGGTGGCTATAAACAAACGGTTTTCGGCCGCATTCGCAGACGTCCGGGCAGTGAAGAATAGTCAAATTGCGGCTCGCACTGAGGACCTTCGCCTTGAAATTTTACGAGACCGTAATCAAATCAAGCTAAGACAACCACTACAGAATTGTGAAGAGTGCCGTGCGAAAGGCGCCTTCTCCACAAAATTATTACTAAATAAAGCATGGGCGTTTTAGCTGTGCAGAAGAAGCAAAACTAATCTGGCGTGCAGCTGTTACTATACTGAATTGCACAGTTTTACTTTAGATTACGTTTACGCGTAATCTGAACGAAATTATGTGTGAATAATGGTGGGTATAAAATAAGTACGCGAGCATTAGTCTGACGAATGTTTAGCACTGGTGAGACGGAAAAATAAACACTAGATGCTCCGTAGCTGCAACTTACCGCCTAGGGCAGCCAGGTTGCCAAGCATGAGATCCTTCGGTGCCCCTTCGTACATGGATACGTCGAGTATGCCCTTGCGAACCGTGTCAGATACCTTGTAACCTGTAGCAGCAAGATGGCAAGCATTTTATTTCTTTAATCACGGGAGATGCGTTCGACGACGTGTTGCTGCCGCTTGTATGGAATAATTATAGGGATCAAATGTAGTGCCTGGATACATAAAGTGAATTTCCTGGCCAATCTAAGCAGTGCTGGATCTGTTTGATAACGTGTGGCTGGTACTTTTATGGTGCTTTTATCAAATTTAATGCCTCGATACAAATACTTAATTTTCTGGTCAGACAGCACGTAGTGCTTGTTCGTCGGCCAGGGTGCAGATGATGCATGGCTGAAAAATTAAATTCAACAACACTCAACAACAGTGATTGATTAAACACTCAAAACGACATTAAAGAGAAAAACGAAACAAGCAATACTACGCATTTACTCGGGGAACGTTGGTTGTTAGCGGAGCAAGTAAACGCCAAATCTTCCCTTTAGAAATTTGGCGCCCACATCGCGGCACCGGTCACATCACGCTGATGTCACGAATTTCACGACATTTTAGCGTATTTGGGCGCACTGTTACGAAAGAAAAATTCCCAAAGGCTTCCAGCTTGGATCTTTGCGTAATTTAGACTGAAATACCATGCATGTTGGACCGTCGGCTTTGGCAGCGCAAGCAACTGCCTACTCACTTGTATAAATCGACCATGGCCTAATATAGTTACAAGCAGTGCTTACAGCGCTGGGCTTACGAATGCTGGTGAGATTGCAAGTCGGATGTCGATTTTCTACGTCAATCACGTGATGCCTTGCTTGAACGAAAAATAGACCGACGAATAAACATGACTGGATCATTTCCTTGCTCGCGAGATGTAGTTTTTTTCTTATCTTTTTTTTAACAAAGTAACTTAGACAAGATAATGGCGGAAAAAAAGAATCAGCCACAGGAACGGTCACACTTGCGCCGAGATGTACTGCGTTATAAATGAACATCAGTAACTGTCTCTCCTGTCTCGCCAAGCTGTTATATTAATGAGCGCAGTTAGAACTAACTACACTGATTGTACTGGCTGCTGAGCAGGAGTAATTGTGCTTTCGCGCTTTATCGTCTTGTCAAACGGTTTTGAGGACTGCATAAGCCAGGAAAGGCGGCCGCTGTTTTCTGCCTTACTTTGCCCAAGCATGCCATCCATCCTTGGATGATGCAAACAGCCTCACCACCAGATCCAGCTCTTACAATCACAGATCCTCACTCTCAATTACGATGCAGTCAATCATCACATTGCGCGGAGACCAGGCCACCCCATCTCTCAGGTCTGTGGGAAGCATCCTAAGGAGGCGCGCACGGGCAGGTAATGTTCTCGCGTCCCCTGCTCACCCCGCATTTCTCCCTCCACGCATTACACATGGGTGAGCTCGGCCGCACCACTCGAATACCTGCGCTACACCAACGTTACTAGATCTAGTAACGGTGCGCTACACTGTGTGGCTGCTCCTGGTGCGTCACGTCCGCCACCACTGACGAGCTTGGTGGCGCTACCTACCGTCCTGTTCCAAAGGGGACGTTCATAGCATGCATGCATGCATCCATCCATCCAATCTGCCACCGCTGAGCGCCGCATCCGCAAGCGTGGACGGCTCGGACTAGAGTTGTCGTAGAACAAATATTCATTATTATTATTATTATTATTATTATTATTGTTGTTGTTGTTGTTATTGTTGTTGTTGTTGTTGTTGTAGCTAAAGTTGATTGCGCAAGTCACCGACAAATATTATTGCACCTTAACTCGAAAAGCCTAAGTGGTTCCTCTCAGCTGTAAAGCCATTTGCATCATCCAAGCAAGGCAGAAAACGATGACCGGCGGTCTTCTGTCTTTCGTGGCTGATGCAATACCACCGCGCTTTGCGACGACGCCGGGCGCGTCAGTTGGGCATTTCACGACGCATCTAATTGGGGCATAAACTGGGGAGCTCTCACAGCTGATAAACCTCTGCGCGCATATCTTATCGCGATCATCCCATTCCTCGCAGTGGAAGAAACAGGAGTCCTGTTAACTCATCCTCCACGATCTAGCCGGCTCAAACAACAAAAAAGAAAAGACTGCGCAAGCCCGGCACAGTCTGAAGGCAGATTAGTGAACGCGTACAATGCACAATGCATGAACGAGAACTGTCACAGATGAGAACACTTGAGAAACACAAAGCGACATCGTTATCGTACAATGAGCGATCCTGTAGAATTTCTTTACGTTATGTAACACGCACTTCAGCGCAAGGGAAGGGGGCACAACCACTTGATAATTCCCAGCGAAATAAAGCAGTCACTATCGCACTACAGGTCATAAGGCCTCAGGCACTATATAGAGAAGAAATTAACTTCAAGGAAATCATTAAACGAAAGAAACACTGCCATATTTCATTTGTAGTAATAGAGAATTAAAGTTAGAACAAGTTAGAGTCAGATGGAGCAATGTGAATTAAGGTGAAGTAAAGTGAATGAAGGTGAATTAAAGTGGATTAAGGTTGGCGCAAATTAGAGCAAGGTAGATTAAGGTTGGTACAATTTAGAGCAAGGTGAATTACGGTAGAGTTGTGAAGGACGCGTCACAATGTATGACGTCACGTATCATGGACGTAACCAATTAATTAGAGAAGCCATTATGCTTTCGCATTTAAATCACGTAAGGATACTGAAGTGACTGAATATTTTTTGACAACCTCCCCGGGAATACACCTCCCGGCAGTCTATCGTTGATCCTTGCCGTTGCAGCCACAACGGCGTGCGAGATGATCGGTGCGACGATTACGCTATAGCTTACACTTGAACGCAAAGTACGCAGAAACCATCGGAGAAGATTGTAGAAGTAAACGAGGCTTATACCGTTTTGCAACATCTGAGCTTGTCTCTGCGTAATTTCCTTGCCCAGTTGAAGCGCCGTCACGCTCGCAGTTAAAGCGCAGGCATGGCAGCGATACACATGGCTGTGTGCGTGAACTTCGTCGCAAATATGCTTCGTCCAGCATTCGCGGTGCATCAGGCAACACCACCAGGTGCGTCCTTTCTGATGATGTATGGGGTTTTGTGGCGCAAGGGCCAGGTATGGCCAAAGAGCGCCATGTCTGTGCTAATGATTTTGCGGTGTAATTATGATTACTATGAAGTTCGTGTGAGGTGGCTGTAAAGAGGCCTTAAAATATACGCTCTAAAGTGCGTAAAATCTGTATGATAAAATTATGGCGATGACGTGTGACTTGTACTATGAACATTTAGATGCATTTAAAAAGAATGATACGATAGGTAAAATATATGTGATTGTGAAAAATCCTAGAGCACTACTGCCTCCTTAGAGCCCTTGAAACACAAGGGCCTGGAGGCATGTGCTATGCAAAACAATTATCGCAGTGGCATCCTCTCAAGAGAGGAGGCGCTACGAATTCATGGGACTAATAACATGTAAGACCACATCTTTAAGATAACCTAGCACTGTGTCTGTATTAAAAAGCGGTTCTGGACCAAGAAGCATTTCAGGATGAAGAGGAATGTGCTGTCGGTATGCTAATGAAAAATGTCTTTTTCTCTCAGATTCGGCTTCCCGACACTCCAGGAGGACGTGGAGTACGGTCAGCCTCTCCCCGCATCTACCACAGGTTGGAGGCTCACTTCCGGTCAGTAGAAAGTTATGGGTGCCGAACGTGTGTCCTATTCTGAGACGACAGAATAGGACATCTGTTCGGCGCGATTTTGTAGTAGACGGCCAAAATCCTAACTGTGGTTTTATCAGGTGGAGCTTATTATCCGTTTCCGCATCCCACATGTGTTGCCAGTGATCTCGCAGCCTCCTTCGCAAGAAAGGCCTCAGATCTGTGACAGGCACCGCAGAGGTAGGGTTAACAGCTTGCAATGTGATTGACGTGGCCATCTCGTCCGCCAGAACGTTACCTTCGATTCCCCTATGGCCAGGGACCCAGCATATTATGATTTTCTGGTTAGATGAGTACGCTTTGCACAAGACCGAATATAGTTCATTAAATACGGGATTTTTATGTTTGCTGAGTGACATTAAGGCCTTCAAGACGCTGAGAGAGTCTGTATAGATCGCTGCTTTTGGAAGTTTCGATTTTCTTATGTGCTTTACAGCAGAGAGTAGTGCGTAGGCCTCGGCCGTAAAGATACTTGTTTCTGGATGCAGTACATCGGATTTCGAAAACGTTGGGCCGACGGCTGCATAGGATACCCCGGCATTTGACTTCGAAGCGTCTGTGTAGAACTCTGCGCAGGAGTGCTTGTGCTGGAATTCTAGGAAATGCATTCGGATTTCAGCCTCAGGAGCGTGCTTTGTCACTTTTATAAAGGATATGTCACATTGCTTCACCTGCCATTCCCAAGGAGGTAAGAGCTTGGTTAGGTGCATTAAGCGATGCTCGAGGAGCGGGACATGCATTTCATCGCTAAGCTGCTTCACACGCAGCGGGAAAGGCTGTCTTATGGAGGGACGATTGCTGAAAAGTGTAGCGCACGTCATATCGGTAACGTTATGAAAACATGGATGTTCAGGATTGGAGCGTACTTTAAGGAAATATGTAAAGCTAATGTATGATCTCTGTAGGTGGAGAGACCATTCATTTGATTCCACATATAGACTTTGTATGGGACTCGTTCTGAAAGCGCCAGTGGCCAGTCGGATTCCCAGATGGTGGACTGGGTCTAGCATCTTTAGCGCGCTCGGGGCGGCAGAGTTATACACAACGGCACCATAATCCAATCGAGACCGAATTAGGCTCTTGTATAGGTTCATTAAACACTTCCTATCACTACCCCATGTAGTCTGGGATAGAAGTTTCATTAAGTTCATTGTTTTCAGACATTTTTCTTTAGGATGTTTAATGTGTGGGACGAAAGTAAGTTTATTGTCGAGTATAACACCTAGAAATTTGTGCTCTTTGTTTACAGGTATCTGATGTCCACATATTTCCAAGCAAGGATCCGGGACCAGGCCTCTCTTCCTTGTGAACAGCACACAAGAACTCTTTTGAGGATTGATTTTAAAACCATTTTTCTCTGCCCACCCTGACACCTTGTTCAATCCATGCTGTACCTGTCTCTCGCATACTGTGAGGTTACAGGATTTGAAGCCTATTTGAATGTCGTCCACATAGACGGAATACAAAATGGCTGGGGGTAAGGAAGCACGAAGCGTTGTCATCTTAACAATAAAAAGTGTGCAACTGAGCACGCCTCCCTGGGGTACACCAGTTTCTTGTGTAAAAGGACGTGACAGCACATTGCCAACTTTCACCCGGAAGGTACGATTGGACAAGTAGCTTTTTATTACGTTGAGCATATTATCATGAATGCCCATTTCCGATAAGTCTCGCAAGATGCCGTATCGCCACGTTGTGTCATACGCCTTTTCCATATCGAGAAATATCGAGAGGAAGAACTGTTTATGTATAAATGCGTCCCGGATATTTGATTCAATACGTACAAGATGGTCGGTTGCGGAGCGCCCTTCTCGGAAGCCACACTGATAGGGATCAAGCATTTTGTTCTGTTCAAGGAAATGGATCAGTCGCCGATTTATCATTTCTTCAAATACCTTACACATGCAACTTGTGAGGGCTATCGGGCGGTAGCTTGCCACTGATGAAGGATCTTTGCCTTGTTTTAGAACAGGGATCACAATGGCTTCTTTCCATGCGGTCGGAAGGTACCCTGCGTCCCAGATAGTGTTGAAAAGTGTAAGTAGTGTCCCTTGCGTGTCATTGTGTAAGTTTTTCAGCATTTCGTACACGATTCTATCAGATCCTGGTGCGGAGCTCTTGCATGCGCTCAAGGCAGCTCTCAATTCGGCAATACTGAAAGGACTGTTGTAAGGCTCATTCTCTCGGCTTTTTCTTGTTAAAGGCTTACGTTCTTCTATTTCTTTATATATGAGAAAAGATTGCGAATAATTGTTTGAACTTGACACGCTCTGAAAGTGCTCCGCAAGTGAGTCTGCCTATCTTGCAGTGTATCGCCTTGTGTATTTACCAGAGGGAGTGAATATGTTTGTCGCCCTCTAATTCTATTTACCCTGTTCCAGACTTTGGCCTCGTCTGTAAACGAGTTAATGCTCGATAAATACTTCTGCCAGCTTTCTCTTCTGGCCAGTCGGCGGGTTCTCCTGCCTTGGGATTTTACTTGCTTAAAGTTGACTAGATTCTCTGGAGAAGCGCGTAGCAACCCCCACGCTTTGTTTTGTTTCTTACGAGCGATCCTGCAGTCTTCGTTCCACCACGGGACCCGCCGTTTACATGCCAAGCCATGTGCTTCTGATATGCATTTAGATGCCATGTCTATAATGAAGGCTGTGAGATACTGCACAGCAGCATCAATTCCTAAACAAGACATGTCATTCCATGAGATATTAGTTAAGTTTCGGAACTTCTCCCAGTCGGCTGTATCGATCTTCCACCTAGGAGCCTGTGGTAGACATTCTTTTTCTTTATGTGTTTTTAGCAGTATGGGGAAGTGGTCGCTTCCGTAAGGATTTTTGGTGACTTCCCAATCGAGTTCAGACAGCATACAAGGGGAAACTAGGCTGATCGAGGTCAATTGAAGAAAATGTTCTGCTTGAGAGAGAATAATATGTGGGTGTCTTCTTATTCAGCAGACACGCACCAGACGAAAAAAGGAACTGTTCAACGAGGCGACCTCGCGCATCGATACGAGAGTCTCCCCACAGGCTGCTGTGCGCATTGAAATCCCCAAGCACAACGTAAGGTTCTGGCAATTCGTCTATGAAGGACTGAAATCCATGCTTAGTTAATTTGTAATGGGGGGGTATGTAGAGCGAGCAGACAGTGATAAGTTTGTTGAGGAGAACAGCACGAACCGCCACTGCCTCAAGGGGCGTTTGTAGCTGCAAACGTTGACACGCTATGCCTTTCTGAATAACAATGGCAACACCGCCCGATGATGCGAGAGCATCATCGCGATCTCTGCGAAACGTAACATACTGTAGCAGGAAATTTGTGTGTTTAGATTTTAAGTGTGTTTCCTGTAGACACAGCACTTTTGGATTGTGTTTGTGGATGAGTTCCTGCACGTCATCAAGGTTTCTAAGAAGGCCTCTGACGTTCCATTGAATTATTTGTGTATCCATATTGGAGGTCAATAAGTGCTGTGTGTACAGAAACAGAAGTAGTGATTATGGAAATTACAGAGATTAAATTACAGAGCCCTTTCGAGGCCCTGTAACGGGAGTTCTGCCCTTTCTGGAGCGTTCGAGGGAGCCTCGCCGCTCCTTAGGCGCTTGGTGCGCCTTGAGGATGGGTGTTGTGTCCATTGCCTCTAGTGAGGCTCCGGACGCGTGCTCTTGCGAGCGAGAGGTTTTCAGGGTGAGTCCCGCCTTGGAGGGCAAGACCCCTGCGCCCACCAGCCCGGAGGTCGATGGGGCTCCCTGAGGGATTTGGCTGCGCTGGCCGTTGCCAGCGCTGGAAGGAGCCTCGGAGGTTGGGGCAGCCTCGGCTGCACCCGCCTTCAGGGTCGATGGCCCCGTCTGCTGGGTTGGCGGAGCAGCGCTAGCTACAACCGCCGCGGGGGCAGATGGCGTAGCTGCCGACTCACTGTTTGTGGGTCGGACAGCCGCCGGAGGCCGTTGTGACGCTGCCCCCTGACGCGCCACATCGGCAAAGGCTTTCTTGGGCAGGTACGATACCCGCCTACGTGCCTCCTTGAAACTTATATTTTCCTTTACTTTAACTGTTACAATTTCCTTTTCTTTTTTCCAGGATGGGCACGACCGCGAGTACGCGGCGTGCTCCCCATCACAGTTTACACAGTGGAGAGCATTCTCACAAGCTTCAGATGTGTGTTCGTGGGCACTACATTTAGCACAAGTCTGGCGGCCTCGGCAGCTCTGCGAGCTGTGGCCAAAGCGCTGGCATTTGAAACAACGGAGTGGGTTGGGCACGTACGGCCTAACACGGAGCTTGATGTACCCGGCCTCGATTGACTCGGGCAGGACACTTGAACCAAAGGTGATTATTAAGTGCTTCGTCTGGATCTCCTTACCATCTCGCCTCATCTTTATTCTTCTAACATTGATAACATTTTGCTCACTGAAGCCCTCCAGGAGTTCCGCTTCAGTCAGCTCAAGCAGGTCATCATCGGACACAACACCGCGGGTGGTGCTCATTGTACGGCGTGGCGTTACTGTTATGTGGGTCTCCCCGAATGACACTAGTTTCTGTAGTTTCTCATATTGCTTCTGGTCGCGGAGCTCCAAGAGGAGGTCACCGCTTGTCATCCTGGACACCTTGTAACCTGGTCCAAAAACATCAGTCAAGGACATTGAGACAAGGAATGGTGAAATGTTTCGCACTGCTTTGTTTGGCTTTTCAGAGTGAATAACGTGGAACCGGGGAAAATTCTGGATTTGGTGTCCGAAAAACTGAAATACATCTTCGGTGCGCCCTCGTTTCGGAGGGCGATCAGGAAGTTTGGGGAAGGAAGTTTCCATGGAAATATATAAAAATTCGGCAACAGCGCCGACCGCCCACCACGGAGCCCAACGAGGGGACGCGGCAGAGCTTGTGTACAAGCCTGCACGACGCCAGCCGTACGCCATCACTATAACCCAATATGGTGTACCCAAGGTAGGATATCCACACAAGGTTAACCCTTGCCGCCGTGGAGAAAGGAAGTAAATGGAAGAGAGAAGAAGACAGGAAAGATATAAAGTGAGAGATAAAGACGAAGGTTTGAGAAGACAGGGACAGGAAGAGGCGACTACCGATTTCCCCCGGGTGGGTCAGTCCGGGGGTGCCGTTATGTGAAGCAGAGGCCGAAGAGGTGTGTTGCCTCCGCCGGGGGGCCTTAAAGGTCCAACACCCAGCATCGGCTCAACCTCCAGGATCCCCCTTTCCCCAGACACGGCTAAGCCGCGCACGGCTACACGCGGGAGGGGCCAACCCTCGTGTGCTCGGGTACGTGGTGTCGCAACACACCAAACGCCTGCTGACGCAGACGCCCCTGCGGGGGGTGCGTCCTTTCTGCCGGTGAGCTTGCCCGATCCTGAGGTTGGTCCAACGACACATAGCGTCTCAAAGCAGCTGCCACGAATGGAGGAGAGGGAAAAGATTTGTATAATGCCGACGTCACAAGGGGCACTTTCGATCGCGATCGAGCCGAACAGGGATCGAGTTTCTCGACCGCACAATTGGCTCTTTTGCGCGGGATGAAGGGAGGAAATCGCTGTCGAGGAATTCGATCTTGATCGGGCTCAACCGCGATCGAAAGGGTCCCGTGAGATGGGGGTATAAGTAAATTGTTTCTATGCGACGCGACGAACTCGCCAAGCGCCTCAAAACGCTGTAGCTTCCACGGAGGAATGATCGGTAAGGCCGTTCCTCTGTCGCCATATAGACATGCGTCTGTGGCATAACGGGTACATCATCGGGATACTGTGCAGGTCAACCCTAGTTCAAACCCCGCCATCGGAAACGTAATTATTTCTGGGGAGCGGTTTGGGCGAAGAAACAGCGCTTTAGAAGGGGACAAGAAGATACGGCAGACACGAGCGAAGACAAGTGGCTATAAAGATGGTAACCGCATGTCTACCCACGTGCGCCCGTGTAGACGCATTTGCTATCTGCAAGTATGGTGACTCCTGCGCCAATGAGCACTGCGCATCTTGGCTCGAAAAAGCGTCGTCATATCTTGAATGCGAGTAGTAAACGTGTCCCGCTCTCTCACACTTGCTGTGCTGGATGCCCGTACGCTCGCAGATTTTAGCAGCGAACAAACATTGTTGCTAGTCGCCATTTCTTCACCCAAGTATATACCGTCCGGCCCAAATTAACACGCTGTTAACACGAAGTTGTTTTCGCAGTATTTATTTATTTATTTATTCATTAAGGAACCCACAGCGCCAAAGCATTACAGTGGGTGGGGGGGGGAGGGGTACAAGAAGAAATACATACGACACCTCTGCTCCTGTACAGTGTTAAAAGTGATAACAAAAGAGGAAAAACGAAAAAAAAGGCAATGCCCTTAGCAATGCACATCTACAATCTACAACGTCAAAAAGAAAGCATCATTTGATTCAACCCTCACAACATCACTCGGCAGTCTATTCCATTCCCTAATGGTTTTAGGAAAGCAAGACATTCTAAACAATTCAGTTTTTACCTTCAGTACCTATATGCTTGACCTTCCCATGTTGGTGGGGGCTGTATCCGGCTCCTCCAGCACTCTCTGGAGTTCTCTATAACGAGGCCAGTCAGTTAATTTAGTCATTTTTATTGTTCTCCGTATGTTGGGCGTGGAGAGTGCTACTCGGTTTATGTCGTGATCGCTTCCCAGGTTTTCGTCAAAGGAAACCCATTGTACGTCTCTGGTGTTAATTGTAAACGCACGGTCGGGCGCCGTGTCTCTGCCGACGCTGTTACCCGTGCGCCGGTTTGCCTATCTGATTGATTGCCCGTAAGCCCAAGGCCGTTGCGGTGCGCTCGAGTAGGAACCCTCTGGGCGAAGTTTTCGCGTATCCCCATAGCATGCGGGGTGCATTAAAGTCACCCACTATCACCGAGGCGGGATCTCCCACCTCGGCTGAAATATTAGCAGTGGCGATCGCACTCGCTCACGCGGAGCGTTCGCAAAGGGACTCGGTCGTGGTCACGGACTCCCAGGAGACATGTCGCATGTTTCTCAAGGGGCACGTGACTGCGGCTAGCCTCGCGATAATCCCCAAATCCTTCAACCACCATCATCGCCTACTCTGGTGCCCGGGCCACGCGGGGGTACAGGGGAACGAAAAGGCTAGCGCGTTATCTCGAGAGTCAAAAGTCCTTACAAAAGTCAGGACAGAAGTCCTTAATTAGCCAGGTCAGGCAGGCGGCAGAGGCCAGTGGGGCCCTGGACCACCCGTTCCTTCATATCTTTTCCATTGCAATAAAGTTTCTATCTATCTATCCCTACACTCCCCCCCCCCTCCCCGGCCTTTGCCATCGAGACGACCTATAGACCCACGCTCAACACTGAGGAGGCAGGCCAAAAAAGCTTCGCTTTGAATAACGGCGCACGGTAGAACTGTTAACCGGCCGCGTAACCGTTGAAGAACGAAAACACTGCACGCGCCGCACGTGCCACAGAATCTCGGACATCAAGTAGGTCAAGACTCCAGCCGAGTTTCTTGCACCCGTGAGCCGTTCACAAAGCGAGGTTCAATCGTCGCTCATGAACTCTGGGAAGGGGGCGAGAGAGGGGGGGGAAACAACGGCATGCAAGCGCTCGAACGCGAACACCTGGCGGCGCGCCGAGATAAGAGAATTGAGGCAAGCGGCACGGATGCGCACAGTAGCGCGACGCAGACGATAAAGAAACTCGCCACAAGTGCAATAAACATGATTGCTCGCAATCACTAGACATGGAGACTCAAAACATCTTCGCTCCCACGGGGATAAACGGGTGCCCCTACCGCGGTAAAGGAAATGCACCGCGCAGCATCGTGTTGAACAGAAGAGTACCGCATACACGCAGCCCAATTCCACAGCCCAGCACATTGCAGAGCAGAAGATCGAATCTTGACTATCACAAACATTCGATGTAAAAAATTAGCGTTAGTTATATACAATCGAATGAAACAGAAGTCATCATTGTTCTTAGAAAAATACGTCCACAAAGCACACCCGTACAACCTCCGGCATGCCGCTTATAACAAAGAAAACATTCGCACTAACTACGGTCCACAAAAATTATCATACCAGATTTCTGACCTATTGAATAGACACAAAACAGTTATGACCGTTGTTACAGACAGCGTCTCAGCGCAAGCATTTAAAACGAGCATAAACAGATACCTTCTTGGCGCACAATTTTGAAATGTTTTTTTTCTTTTTTTTTTTCGGTGTGACAAGTGAGAACTAAATGTTGATTTCAGTTGTGACTGTTTTTATTGTTCCTGTTTCATTGCTTTAGCCGATTTTCATGTGCTTCATGCCACAATTGTCATTCGTTCTTAGTTGCGCATTTCTCGCGATACAGAACACTCTTGTTTCAAATGTTTTCATTTTGATGCATTGTTGCCAGTGCTTTCCACTGAATTATATTGGAAGTTTTGTCGACAGGCAATGTAGCCATTATTACAGTGATGTTGCGTGAGATGTTTGGGGAGTGGGAGGAAGGGGGTTGACACTCTGTCAGGCATTATTTGCCTTTATGTCTGCCTCCTATAGGCAACCGTTTTCTGATGCCTAAATAAAATGCTTTGACTGCGGTGGCCAAAGCGCGCGCCCGCGGGGGCCTTATTTTTCAAAGCGATCTGCGATGTTTGCAGAGTGCGCGTAGTGCCGGTAGTTTCGTATGCGCTGTGCTTTTCGACGTTTCGTCGTTCGCATTGAAGCGAGAGTGCGTGAAGGTCAATTCGATCGCTGCTGCCGCCGCGATTCCTCACTCCAGCATTTTGACAGCGAGTTTCCTCGCTCATCGAGCGAGATGCGTTCATGTTTACCTGTGCGCGCGTGACACCGTGCTTGTAAATTTAGTTAAAACACGTTGGCGGGCTAGATGGTTTGAGTCTATGATAGAATGTGTAAGCGCGACTGATTAAGGACGTAGAAATAACCAGACACACAGAGACAGCGCTGTCTCTGTGTGTCTGTTCAGTTGCGCTTGCACATTCTATCATTGTTAATTTAGTTGGTAAGCGAATGTTTACAAGTTTATACGGCCGATAAAACTACTATCCCTACTTCGTGTAGACAGTTTTCTTCATGGGCGCCACCATATTGCGTACGCAGTGGCGCCATCTATGGGAAGTGGGCATGCTGGCTTGGGCGAGCGCTCGGTATTCCATGTCAGGTGTACGCTCGGCGGTAATCTCTGGCGTTTGTTTTCGCGATCGTGCGGTATATTTAGTGTGACATGCTGAAGTGGGTCAAGTCGGCATGGGCGGAGCTTCTACTGGCGGTGAGGCGGACGGAACGCGCAGCGTGATGTGCGCGCGCGTGTTTGAGCCTACAATCAGCCTCGGAGATCAATTGTGTATTTCTGAAAATTCCATTCACTAATGTGACCTTATTGCAGTATTTTCCTTTTGTTCTAAGCCGCGGTTTAGGAGCAATAAAACATACGCGACGATCGTAACAGCGTGGTTACCATTCTACTACGATAGAAGTCGTGCTAATTTGACAAGCGTTCAAACTGTTTGCTGCAGATTACATTGCGTGATTACTTGGTTCGGTGGACCAAGTTTCCACCTATGAATAAAGTAGTTTTGGTCAGTAATAGCAGCATACCATACAGTGTGAATTATGTTTGTCCAGCAAAGCGGTCGTTCACGAACTACACATGCACCCTAAACAGTGAGATGATGAATTACAGATATCTGTTCTGTATAGCGCATGGTACACGCATGAGGCATCAACGTTTATAGATCTATAAAGTTGTGTGGCATGACTATGCGAGATAGTATTGCGGCGTTAGTCCGTTTTCTCTCTCTCTCTCTCTTGCGAGAAAACGGATGATAAACCGATTTTTTTTTATCGGTTGCGTTCGTCCCGTTCTTACGACGCCCTCACCCGTATTAAGGAAATTTTGTCCTCGAAAATAGCCGTTCCATTCTTTTTATGCGATCCCTCTCGAAGTTTACGGCTTTAAGAGCAAAAAAGGGCAAAGCCGAAGCACACAGCTTATATGTGTGTCATGCTGGTTCACCAACTGCAGTGATCGCTGTGTTGAGCAGCGCCATCGGCCTCATGCAGGAGGCTAGCGTTGACATATAGTGATTTCAAGTCTACTAGACTCTGTAAGTGCGTGAGAACGATGCCGGTGTATCGCAAATATTTGATAGCGCCTGCTGCTTAGATGTTTCGTGGTTGCCTTAGGTTGGCCATACACGAGCATGCGCTCTTGTTTTAGTCCTTACGCCAAGTAATGAGATTGTAAGCAAATTTACCATTTCATGCTGGCAATACAGAGACGCCGGTTCTCTACGTTGAATTAAAACCGATACACCCAAAATAGTTCACAACACGTCACATGTTTGCGCCCTCAAGCGATATTTCCGCATATACGTAGTTATCAATGCACCGAAAGCCTACACACTGGTTCCCCAATGACTTTGTATGAAAGAACATTGCGTAAATTTCACAACGTACGAGCTAAATCATCTCCGAATCGTTCCGCAGTACGCGACAGCAATACTTTCAAGATCGCACAAGCCATAGTGGAAGAAAGGCTCGCCGCGCGGCCTCTCCTCCTCGCCCGATGAAAAGGTATATAGCAATCTACTAATTTGCTATTGCAATTGGTGCTTCGCCTTTCGGGCGAAACAGCATTTTTTTTTTCACTCAGTTTGGCCCAACTTATTTTTACCTCAGCTTTTTCTACCCTGATAAAATTTTCTTTTTTGCCCACGAGTAAAGTGTCTCGCGCAAGCGGGCCCAGGGAGATATCCAATAACGCGCAGCGAAGCACAAGCCTCTGTGACCATCGCGCTGCAGTTGCAATGCGGCAGTGATTCGAACGCGCGACCTTGCCACTAGGAACGTCATATATAACTGCTCGACTATTACACACTGAGGCGGGCGACAAGCGAGGGCGACTGAGAAACGTGTCCCAGCAACCGCCGCGCACACGCTTTTTTGTTTGTTTGTTCTTGAAAGAAAAAGGAACTAGCAGTTTCGATAACACGGCATGCCCCCTGAGGTTCACAGGGCGCGCACAACGGAAAACTGGCGTCACCTAGGCAACTGCAGCGGGAGCTCCAGTCCCATGTGCCGTCGGAAATTTGGACTGGAGATTCCGCGCAACTCAATCGGGAAGACGATTTATTTTCTTCAGCAGGAAAAGGAAAACGGTTAAAAAAGCGAGCGCGTCATCGCAAGGAAATGGTTTCACGGCGCGATGCCACAAAAGGGAACGAGCTACAGATTGGTGGACTCGGCTGCGCGGCAGGAACAACATTCGGAATCGCGTAGAAACAACACTGGAGACCTCACAATCAACCAGCCCTAACAGTGACCGAGCGTAGAAAAAAAAAAAAAAAAGAAACAAGAGACGGCTCTGAAATGCCTCCGACTGTCCGCCATGCGGCAATGGTGGCGCGCGCCTGACGACAGCAAACTATTTACAGAGGCGGAATCGGCCGGGCCCGCGCTTTCGAGAAAGACGCATGCGCTTGCCTATTTATATAGGGTACCCCGGTTAACGTTAGCCGAGAATTTAGACGAAGAAAAAAAAAGTATTGAGAGAACGCGGTGCATGACGGGATATTCACACCTATACGGTGTTCGGTCGTCAGAGGTCTGACGACCGAACACCGTATAGGTGTGAATATACCATCATGCATCGCGTTCTTTTAACTTTTTATTTTTCGTAGAACAGCTCGGCTCGCTCGGTCATAAGGTATATTTAAATGCGTTGCGTGCATGCTGCACGCATATCGTGTTCGTCGGTTTACACAAGCGCTCGCCCTCGATCGGCTCGCCTTACTGAATAAACGCTAACACGTTAACTGCACAAAGGCGGCAATTTCTGATCCCGCTGTCGTACCTTGAGCCTGCACATCGACTATACACTGTGACGTCACAGGCATTCATAAGGGCGACACCCGCCTGGCGCTCTCTCGATGGACCGCGCGATTAAAAACAGCGGGTGTGCGCGCTATCGCTTTCGCCTTAGCTGACCCTGCATGCCGCCATTTCAAGTACTATAGTTCGATGTGGTATACATGCCGCCATTTCAAGTACTATAGTTCGGCGCGGGAGAAAGAAAACTTTCTCCCGCGCCGTGCTACCGAAATGTTCACGGCCACTTCACGAACCGCTATACATTATTGCTCCCATGAAAAGGACAGCACTATACAGCGCAGGCGTATACGAGTTCCAATTCCGAGAGCGCAGTGAGTGAGCCTTCAGATATTATGGAAGCGTACGTGATATTGTTAACGTTTGACCTGCAGAAATAGTGGCGAAAGTACTTGATAGCAATTATATACACGTTACGACAATAATCGCAAAATCAGCATCTTAGAAGATGTTTTCGGCAAGACATGTGCCATCGAGCTTCTTCGAAGTATTCTTTTGTCTCCATGAAAGGTGTCACTTCAACTTCCCGACATTCCCTTCCCTAGTCGATGTCTGCGAGAGAATGGCTGTTACGTGTCCCTCTCCGGGCTACTCCATCCACGCCTCCGCGCATGCGCGAACAGCCCGCAGCGACCTCTGCTTCAACGCACTTGCTGCTCGGAGTCTCTGCCGTATACAGAGTACCGCACAGGCCGTACATCCTGGCCCCGGTTTGACCAGAGTTCTAAAGTGCCATGCGCTTTAGAAATTTCGAAAGCTGCAGTTTTCATAGTCGACAGTTTTGCGGAGTTGCAAATAGAAAACTTGGGCATATTACGCGCCCGACTGAGGCCCGAGCTCGACCAGAGCAGGAAGTTCCTAGGCCCGGCTCGGGCCCACGTCAACATTTGGCTACGCTTTAGGGTAAGCCCGAGCCCGTGCAGTGCTCTAGTACTCTACCAGGTCTTTGACTCGCTGGCACGTTCTATGTTCCTAAGCACCGCGTGCCACACGTATCGGCGCTGCTTCTCCGCCATCCTTCCAGTCTTGTAAAACATCGCAGGCATCAGATGTGCATTCTGTCATAATTTGCAGCTGTCCTTGGAACGAGCCCTCGCATCGACAAACCAATATCCAGGAAGCAGCTACGGGTCCGCGCCGTCTGTTTCATGATTCGCGAGGTGGACAGAAGGTAACTCGCCTATGAGGACGGCGCCGAGGATCTCGAAGATGGTGGCCAGGATGCAGGCCTGTCGCAGCGTGAGCACTTTGGCGCCCACCGAGGTGCCGAACGAGTTGGCAACATCGTTGGCACCCACACCGAACGCCAGGAAGAAGGCAACGATGAAGCCCACCACCAGGATCCACAGCAGGTTGCCCGTCGACGCATCCAGGGGAAGCATCTTTCACGCACCGCTCGGCAAGAGCTCGTCGCCTGCGAGGCGTACACAAGAACCGAGCAAAAAATACTATATATGTACACTTTTTAAAGCGCCACTGCGACAGAGTGATTATGAGCGATTATATAGTAACTCTTGTGACTAATGTGATGAACACTTCAAAAATGACAAACATCGCCGTTTGCAAACTGCTTGTGACCTTCACTGCTCGCACATTGCCTCCAACGTCTGACGGTAGCACGCAGATGCTGTCGTACTGGAAAATATCCATAGCATTCATAAACATGTAATGCGAGCATGATTTGCACACGCGAGCATGGGCTCAGATCCACAGGTTGACATATGGAACGCTTTCGCGGGACGTAACATCATCCAGCGCGGTGTCTAAACATTGCAACGAGTATTCGCTGACGTTACGGGATTTTCTGGCGCATTCGTCAAATTCATCCAAATATGCGTCGTGAAAATGCAGCTGACTGAAGGGAAAGGCGCCCGACCAAATGTTTTGTTCGTCGCGTCCGCTGGCTTAGCCAATCGGCGCGTACTGTTTTGCATTTAGAGAAATTCTATCGACAAAACGGTCTCAAGTCCCTTGTCACGGTAACCCCTCTTCAAAGTTTTCTGCGGTCACAAATTTAAGGTTCTGTGCTATGCCTTGCTTGCTCACTTCGGTCGGCGTAGCTTTTTCAGTGGATAAAAGGTAATCATGAAGATGTCAATGTCACACATGCGCTGTTACACCCGCTTCGAAATGATTTGAATATACACGCACTACTATAAAACTCTAGTGTGAGAAAACAGTGCATAACTGACAGTTCGAAACGATGAATTGCCCTGCCTTGACACTTGTTCCTGACACGCGGAAAATGTCCTTGGGCGCAAGAAGTTTTTAAATGCCTTGGTAATGACCAGACCGACCCACCAGCGAAGTATATGGCGACTCGTTTCACAGTGAGCACGACTGGTTCTTTTCGTACACCCTGCAATACAGAATTATAGGGACCAGCTGCATGGTAAACGAGGCTCGATGGAAACTGCTGTGACACTTCTCTTCCACGTGCCTGCACCGCCGTACGTGGAAAGACACTGTTACCGAGTTTATGAGACACAGGGCTTGTGACCTTTCAGCTCAAATGTGCTCTAGAGCTCAATATCGCGCACGGTAGTGTGTGATAGTGCCATTTACGCAAATAAGAGCAGTCGGGTAAGGGAGAACACAGTAGGGCTGAATAAAACGCGCAAAGTTCAGATATCCGATTAACTTGAAGATAACTGAGCTAAACCCTTCAATGCCGCTATCTTCCGCTAAATATAGAATACGCAGAGAAGATGTTCGCTCGTATGAAGCCTGTCTTTAGAGAGGGGAGATCAAAAGCTCTACTGCCACGTACATCACTTCCCCTTACTCACCTGTCGACGTCCAGGTGACGTCTATTGAAGAAATAGTTCCCTCAGAAACGCAGCGAAGTTAGGCTGTGCTGCGAATAACCGTTACGCGAAGAATGTGCTAACAGAACCATTCCCTTGCTTAAGAGAAGCTCAGAACGCCGTAGAATCCAGGCACGCCATCTGCTCCAATTTCTTTTTTTCTAAAAAGGTACCCTCCGATTCACACGCCTCGTCCGGTTTGTACTGTTTGACGAACTGTCGTCGCCAACCCTTATTTTCAAAGTAGGTCGTGTGATCAGGCCTCAGGCTATCCAATTACACAAACAGAGACAAAAAGAAGTAATAAAATAAAAATAAGAGAGCCAAGTCGAGCGCTAAAAGACGGGCGCCACTCACACAGCCGGTATGGACGAATGTCGAGGCGACGAAGAAGACGATAGCCTCCCGTCTGAGCACCTTCCGCGACGCGTACACACAACCGATGCCAGCTGTACACGCGTGGCAGGGAAGGGTGATGATAACCATCGCGGAGGCAGTAAAACGCCGTATATACTGTTGTTAAACGACCGGCACGCGACCCCTCGCAGGAGCCATAAACAGCCTAATTGAGTCTCATAGCAGATGACAAGCAAAGAGCACGACAGCTAAACGTTCGCGAGGAGAGAAAGAGACAGGAGAGAGCGGAACGCGAAGAAAAGCACCATACGACTACGACAAAGCAAGGCTGCGCTGCGCTCATTTGATCACACGTGGTACGCGCAAGAAAAATCAGAACATAAGTATACGAAGAAAGGCATATTAAACGGCCACTTTTCGCGCATCCGTCCCCAGGAGACTGTGTATCCACTGCCCGGCCGTGTACCTTTTCACATCAAGTCCTTTGTACATAATGCAAATGGATGCTTTGTCTGAAGAAGCCGCGCACTACTCCAGAGCAGCGCGTCACAAGGCCGTTAAGGGAGGCACCTTTCTTCAATGAACAGGTCTATCCTTCAAATGGGGTATCCCCTAGTATGAGCATGTGAACGACAAACAAATAAAAAACTACGTCACAGCAACGTTCCATACAGTTATAACTGGAGTTTCAGTATGGATGCCGTCGAAACGCACAATTAGGTTGTCGAATTCCACCCTGTTATCTTGTTCCAAGCAGTCCAAGAAGCGATAACCCGCTCGATCTGAGCCTATCAGGATAGGAGATCGAGACGGCGAAACCGAGAGCGACGCAACATCCTGAAGAAGTCCCACTGCCGCGGTTCACTTTATCACTGATGCGTCATTAACGAACCCGTGCAAGCACGGTGGAGTCCAAGATGGTAAAAAAAAAAAAAAAAAAAAAAAACTAAGAAAAACACTAAGAAAAAATAAGAACGAAATAAGGTCAGCAAAATAGGAGCAGTTAGCCTACTTGTCTATGAGCGCACTATAGTGACCCTCAGACAGTGTTTACCGCTGCACCTTGCACAAGAAACTGCATGTAACCACCTCGTCTATTATACTGCATAATTGCTCCCACGACACGTTACAACCTCTAAAGTCACGGGTGTCGTGCGATGGCGGCCAAGGTTTCTTCTGTTTTCATAGATAAGCAGCGCGTTCTGGCTCCAAAAGTGACTAGAGATAATACAAATCACGCTACTGCTGCGTAAGAAAGGCTGGCGCAACTCTCACGGTGAAAATGTCCAGCTCCGCTTAACGCTTCATTCTTCTTTTCAAACTATAGCTCGCAACCGGAATGAAAAATTACTTATTGCAGGAATATGAAGCAAATAAGGACAGAATACTCTGCCGACGTCACTATAATAAATGTCGAAACTATATATTTTCTTTTCCAGTCTCAGATAATTATGTCGTGATTAATTAGCTGTAACGTTTGTAGGTTGCGAAAAAATGGAATATCGATGTCTCGGATAATTATAGTATATATATCGAACCTGTGGTTCAGTATATGCTATATGCATGCTGTGTGGCCGTTATCGCCAACGGCTACTTACCTCTTGAATATAATTTTCGAAGTGACAATGATGATGATCGCTGCACTATATACCGCTCTGTCGTGCTATACCAGTGCGGTCAGGCTTTAATATCAAAACTTATAAGCCAAAAAAAAAAAAGAAAGAAAGAAGCGCGCTATGAAAGCAGAGGGAAACGTGCAGTGGGGGCTGACTGTACACTTCCACCATTGCTGATTGAAATACCAGCTGTACATGCACATGCGCATGAAAGCAGTCCACGAGTTAAAACACGATCAGCTGCCGCTGTGCGAGTTTCTGTGGATTCCGCGTAAGGACTATATTTTTAGTACGAACACAAAGTATACGCATACAGCAGCTATGTTGTGCATTTTTGCCCGCGTACACAGAAAGTATGCGACTCCACTGCCGTCATATCTTGGCGCTGCAGCTTAGCAGCAGCGCAGGTACGTGCGCATCGGCGGGAGCTCGCGTGCCTATAGACTCATTTCACCATCAACAATTCTCTCTGACGCGCTCGACCCGTGGTCGCATTGAGTCACTGCAGAGACAGCATGCACGTCAAGGTGCGCAGCTATGTGCGAGCGTGTTCTAATTCTGGCCAGCGTTGAAGACAGCCTTCGCTGACAGTAGTAAGCTTGACAGCTTCGAGCCCCAAGTAATGGAACGCATCTGGAAGACGTCTCGGCGACTTGACGCCACTTCGCGTCGACACAAAAAGAAGCTAAAAGGACACATTACCACTGTATTATTTTTTTCTTCTTCGTGTGCGAACCTATAAAATATACAAAGTGGCTTACATTAAGCGCACGAAAAAAAAAAAAACGTGACTGTGTGTGTGTGTGCGTGTGCGTGTGTGCGCGCGCAGGCAACCTTCCCGTCATGTTTCCAAGCGTTCTACACGGCCACCTTACTGATCGGACTGAACAACAACAACAACAACAACAACAACAACAACAACAACAACAACAACAACAAATTCTGGAGTGTTACGTGCCAAAGGGACGATCTGATTATGAGGCAAGCCGTAATGGCAGACTCCGGATTCATTTTTGACCACATGGGGTTCTTTCACGAGAACTCAATGCACCCTACACAAGCGTGTTGCCTTTTTCTCGTTCCGCCCCAATCGGAATACGGCCGCCGCGACAGGGATCGAACCCTCGACCTCGTGCTCAGCAGGGCAACGCCACAGCCATGCACTGAGCTACCGCGGCGGGTGTGCAGCAAGTAAGCAGCCTGCATCGTTTCTGACTTCGATACTGTCTTCTCCAAGAAGCCGGCTTCGCCAGAGTAGGAAGGAAACTTAATAAGATCCCCGCTGTCCACTTAGCCGGCTATGCGTCCATCTATATAGCGAGTATGGAAACACAGCCCTATATGTACGACTCTATATACTCGGAGTTCGCCACCGTCGTGCGTGCGCGGTTTGCAACCCCGTTGTCGCCACCGCAAACGGGGTCAGCAGGCGTGCAAAAATAGCTCGCGCACCGATCCGATCCGATCCGGAGAAAAAGCACGTCCGGTCAGCGTCCACAGCTTCTGTCGATGACTGGCGCAAACGACGGTGGTGCGCGTAGGCGAGAAGTAGGAGGGAAGCCCGGCAGTCCGAATACGCGTCTTTTCACTGGCGTCGCTATGTCGGCTTGTTGTTGATCCGCAAGAGCAGTAAACGTAGCGCGACGCGAACAAGGACAAACGGAGCGGACACACTTGAGAACCTCACAACCGCCGCCATATGTTTACGGCTCTTGGAGAGAGGCACACGCTTGCCCGCGACTATAAGTAACGTCAAGGCGGGATGAACACGCGCTAGTTGGGGACTCGAATTAAAAAAAAAGCGATACCCATTTTGCGGTTTGTGTCTAACCTCTTCCACATACCAAGTGGCCAAAGTCGTCTCGAACTCGGGCCACTAGGTACGTCCTGGCCGCCGTATGTGAGACCGGTACGTGGTGGTTCCTGGCCGCAGCCCCAGAATGAATGTGCCGAAGTGACACAAGGTGTGTGCGGTAGCTTTAAATATATTAAAACACCCCATCCACAATTAACAGACACCTCCGCGTCGGGCACGGCCGCTTGATGGACAGTCGTTGGAGCGACGTCGCAGCCGGGATACTACATATGGATGGTCGGGGTTGCTACGGGGTTTCAAGTGGGGAGCAGTGATTATAACAAGATGTACTGTGTCGTGGTATTATTCAGCGCGGTGGTTGGCAGCGAGACTGCCTGTTCGTGCGTCTCTGCTGATATGCCCATAAGGTTTCCCGATTCACGGATATGGCATGGGGATACAGTAATCACCTTAACAATAATCATAACGTATAAAACATGCCAGCACTACACCCATCATAAGAGAAAGTGCTAACAGCGTTAACGTCGCCAGACATCTGCAAAGAATGAACGCGCCGCCATTTTTTTTCTTACCCATGGGTGGCTGCCTCAGCGTATGCATATACAAGAGTGCCATACCGCATCAGCTTCTGCAAGACTGCGTACGTGGAATTCACACGAGCTAAATGGCTCAAAACAACAGACCGGTAACGCCAGCGACCTCTCAGTTGTAAAGTTTTCTAAAACATTATTACAGGAAACTCTGGCGCTACAGTGCCCACGGGAGCTGCAGGCATGACGGTCCAGCCTGCAAGGAATGTTGGAACATCAGAACGACCTTGTCACCGCAATGAACGTGCACTTGCCTGTCCTCCTGGTTTCAAACGGCTTTGTGACTTTTACAGATTGATCAACTTGCACGATGATTAGAAAAATCCACGTACAATTAACCCCTTCACCCCCACGGCAGATAAGCAATCGCAGCGCCAGAGTAATATTTTGACGAAAAACTTCACGCTCTCAATAACGGCACCCGGCTATTTCCTTATTTTGTGCTTTCCTTCTTAAATTCAAGGGCAAATCTACATAGAGCGGTACACATCACCGCCGTGCACCCAGCTATACAAGGTCGTGAGACCCGTGTCACCGCCCTTGTTGAAGC
The DNA here is from genome assembly GCF_050947875.1 of Dermacentor variabilis. NCBI lineage: Eukaryota > Metazoa > Arthropoda > Arachnida > Ixodida > Ixodidae > Dermacentor > Dermacentor variabilis. The sequence continues at coordinate 72,652,158 of NC_134571.1, read as the reverse complement.
CTCTTTTGCAATAACTGAGGACGGGGAGACACAGTGGCCATCGCTGCATTATAAGCTATAGATGCTGGTGAAATCGGTTTAGAAGAAATGTGGCCGGAATGACTGGTAGAAGGACTGACACTATCCTATATTGTTCTCTGCGTGTGTTAGGGTCGTCAAACCTGCAGCCAGTCTGCAATTGCAGCAATATATGAGCACACGTTCGCCTGTGACGTTCACCATCGGCACCCACTGTGACGCGCACCCATCAAAACACTCGCTCCCGTGTAGCGACGAGATTTGGACTTGGCTCATAGGTGCCGATCTGAAGCGGCGGGCGCGATTACGTAACGGCAAGCCATTATATAAACCGCGCGAGAACAAGCCCCCTCCTCCTCCTCCTCCTCCTCTTCCTTACCCCTTCCCCCGTTTCGCTGGGCAATGTACGTCGCTTCTGAAACGAATGCGCGGTCCCCACATAGCGGCTGCAGCCATATAGTATACGGTTTGGTTTGCTTCGGGTTGGTAGCTGCGAGCAGACGTACCACTTAAAGCACAACGGCAGCTTGCGTAACAGTTGCACAACCAGCTATCGAGCCGCTCGTGCGTGTTCGAAGGTGCGGCTAACTATACAACTAAGGTGTGGCTAGGGGGCACGAACAGTGTTTCCATGCTTGCCAACTTTACAGGCGCGTGTTTTAGGCTCAATATTATGCACGACATTTAAGGTGCAACGAAAATCCCACTTTGAGATTTGAGAAGACTTGGGAAGCTACGTATAGGAACCGCTCCTATATATTCTATATTGAGTCAAATAAATAAAGAAGAATGTCCGAATCGGACTGAATATTCGAGAAAAACAACTTCCGAATGTCGCACCGAATATCTAACATTTCCTCATTTCTAAACAAAGTGACAATTTTTGCGTGTAGTGCTTTAGGTAAAAAACAAAAATTCAGAGACAATTTAGCGTTAAATGCGACAGAAATGCGTCAGCATTACGTCGCACCTTCTGAGGTCCCGGATGCATGATTTAAACCGCGTTCATCACATTACAAAGTGTTATTTCAGGAGCGCTATAAACTTAAGCGATGCTACCGGTGAACCGGTGGAAGGCATGACCGGTGGACCATGCCTTCATTACGGTTGATGACCGGACCTGATGAAGACCAGTCAACCGGTCGAAGCAGTTGAAAGTTGAAAAGTTCTCTTTATCGTGTAGCATCGCTCAAGTTCTTTACCTATAAAAGGTAGCCTGAAAAATTTCACTCATTTATATATATATATATATATATATATTATTTGACACATTATGTAATAGCGTTCGCGGACGTCTGGAAAACCGAGGGGCTCATAAATGCGAAACAACTGATCGCGATTATCTAGAGCCCCATGACAATGTCACTAACGAAACGAGGAACATCCCAATATCAGACACGCTCAGCTTTTTGTTCGTTGAGGAGGGCAATTCAACGCACATTGTTATACAGGGACGCAAACATGGTGCGACTAGCCAAATAGTAAATCGAGTCAACAAAATCGTACAGACTGCCTATAAGCGAGCAATCATTATTGAATGACTGGGAATTATTGAGCAGAAGTTACCTGCTCCGTGTCTTCGCTCAGGGTTAACTGGGTGCCTCAGAGCAGCACAGCCGCAGCGCTTCTCCTGCAACAGAATCATTCGGAACAGTCTACGACAGTCTCTTCCTCGAGAGTTCAACAAATGTTCCTTATATTCAGAAGAAGCGAAATTCGTCAATATCGAACTGAGATTTCTCCAATCAAATAGCATAGACTATACGATTCGAAGAGTGAAACATTCGAACAGCCCCGCCCCTTCCCTGCCCCTCCTTGAAAAATAAAAAGACGAAAAAAAGAAACCGTCGTCTTATGCTGCGGAGGAGATCGCTTCTTTTGACGCGCTGAATAAATTCACAACAGTCACCAGTTTTGAACATCACACCGGATTGAAAGTGAAGAGAACGGAGACCTACGCCCTGACTGACAGACACTTCGATCGACTGTCACCAGGACATCGGCAACACGCGAAGACAACTTCGGAACGCACCACAGTAAATGTCTTGCGAGGCAGCCGTCGTATATTCAACACTGTTTACGTACGCTCGTTCCATGATTCCATGAGGTCCTGTGCAGTGCGCCCATGGAAGTAAACAAACTTAACCGAACGTTGACGTGCCGCCTTCGAAGAACACTCGGTCAGATCAGCAATGTTTGAGCACTGATAGCAAAGCACTAATTGATCCGCTGAAATTAAGCGATCAATCAAATGATAGATAGATAGATAGATTAGATAGATAGATAGATAGATAGATAGATAGATAGATAGATAGATAGATAGATAGATAGATAGATAGATAGATAGATAGATAGATAGATAGATAGATAGATAGATTCAGTCTAACGTATGCAGTGAGACTCCAGACTAGTTTTGACCCAGGGTTGGAGTGCTTTGATGTGCGCACAAATAGGTACACAGGTGACTATGCATTGCCTCCCTATACGAATGTGCACGCCGGGGCAGGTAATAATACCAGCGGCTTCGCGGTCAGCTGACGAACGCCGTAGCCATTAAGCTACCACGACGTGTACGTAATATCAATCCAGATATTTTCGAGCGGAGTTGCCACCAAGCGTTCAGATAGATTGGTAAAGATATCGAGAACAAAGCTTCACATGCCGCACACACATCAATAACGCGGGTAAGATGAGCTGGCCTTGATGTAGGTTAAACGCCTGCGCCGCAGTAAAAAAAGGATGTGACCTCCTTATCGTCGTTCGCGCCTCGCCAATTAAATCGCGAGGGCGTTCGCGCGTGTGTGATATAACAAAGTTCACACAATGGTGTCCTCTCGAGCAACAAGTCACTTTGCACACTAAAGTGATAAAAAAAGGGCTTCGCGGGAAGGTTATCAAACGTAGGAACGGCACGTTCCGAGTTACCCAACTGACCTCCGACTATATACACGGCAGATTAAATGAAATCGCGAAATACACTCACCTGAGGATACCGAGTCAAGGATAGGTCGCACGCGACCCGGAGCACGATTAGCGCCGCGCCTGCTGTCTGCCTGCCTCCTTCAGGGAGAGCAACTAATCGTGCGATGATACTGTCGGAATACGAAGAGATAGCGTGCCAACAAAACTGCAGCAATGAAACCGCGACAACCTGCCATATCGTAGGGGAGGGGACACAATTATGTTTCCTATCAGCGCGGATAACTGCTCGGCAACTGAGCATAACCTCTATAATGTATAACCGCCTGTATAACGCAACGATTGTCTCAGATCGATTCTTGTTCCGTTTCTTCTTCTTTTTTCCCCATCATGCCCGAGTGGCTAAGCTCTGGTGATAAAATACACGAAATGGACTGGAACTGAAACTGGATCGTTACAAAATTTCGGCCGACGGTACAGTGGGACGAACGTAATTTTGGAGACTCAGTCTGAAGAAAGTGCAAGGGAAAGACAGCTTCTCTAAATCGCCCCTCATCAAATGCGCGCAATAATTGCTTTTATAACGGAAATTGATTCGGTGGCTGCGTAAAGAGCGAAGTGGGTGGCTTGAGTCATGATAGGGAGAATAATATATACAGCGCTGCTCATTTACCGATCCTTTAGAACGGCATTGATCCCCGCCCCAGAAGAATAGAAGTGTGTGTGTGTGTGTGTGTGTGTGTGTGTGTGTGTGTGTGTGTGTGTGTGTGTGTGTGTGTGTGTGTGTGTGTGTGTGTGTGTGTGTGTGTGTGTGTGTGTGTGTGTGTGTGTGTGTGTGTGCGTGTGTGCGTGTGTGTGTGTGTGTGTGTGTGTGTGTGTGTGTGTGTGCGTGTGTGCGTGCGTGTGCGTGTAAATATTTGTCAGGAAAAGATTTTAAGGAGAGGGGTGGTCGGGACCCCTCAGTCCAGGGCACCACTGGCCTCTGCCGCCTGCCTGACCTGTCTAATTAAGGACTTTGTCCTGCCAAGTTGGAACGGGCGAGCTGTGCCTCCCACTGCTCCACTGTGTTGTTGCAATTTGACCTGTGAGGGCGCTTAGTACACTCCCAGGTTACATGCATTAGGGTGGGTACGCCACCGCACCAAGGGCAGTTGGCCCTATAGCGAGTGGAATGCATGGCGTTTAGCATTTAAGAAGGGGGAATACTCCGGTCTTACAAAGACGTAGTTATAATACATCAAGAGCAAATTCTCTGCAAGTTGCCAGGTGATGGGCGCCGGTCGTAAATACATGCACTCGCGGAGCGTCAAATCGGACTCGTGAACACACATCCGCATCCCGTCGTTCGTCCTCTCGACGTGAATGGATGCAGCGAGCCGCAAGAGATAACGGCGTCGATAACGCGGAACGCTTATGACAGCGCCAACTCGGCGGCATCCTCTCGTTGCAAATCGTGCAGCGTCGTCACCTCGGCGACAGCTGTGGCAGTGGGCGCGACGTCTCCGCCGCGGCGACACTCCTCCAACCGAAGAGTCGCGCGGTCGTCTCCGACGCCTTCGATATGCACGCCCCGAAGGAAAGGCCGGATAAGCGCAGCGATAAACACTTTGTTTGCAAGGAAAACGAGCCGCGTGTACAGGGAGTCCCGAAGCGAAGCGATGACGTCAAACGCGAGTGATTTCTGACACACAGATCACAATGAAGAAAGGACGTGTCCTTTCCTGCCTGGCGCAGCCGGCAGACGCGTTCTGTCCACACGGAGATCACGCCTCCAGAACGTGGGCATAAACATAGCCGATCTTATCGTCGCCGTGGCTTGGCAGCACTCCGGCCGAGGCCCGCAAGCATGCCGCCCGAAGCGAGTGAACGAAGCCGACGACGCCGGCAGCTCGCCGGCCAGCCTGCTATTATAGTTCGAGTGGCGTGACGCACTGGGGTGGTGCCTTCTGTTTGCCGTCTTCAACACCAACACCCGCTCCCTGGTTGATTTACTGATTGGAAGGACCCGAGACGTATCCGAGAAAAACACGGCCAAGTGCAGGCGTACGGCGCGCGCGAGGGCGTGCAATGCCAGCCAGCTGACTATAGTAGACAGGGTAGAAAAGACTCGCGAAGACGCTCCAAACGGAACAAATAGTCCCCTCGAAGTTGCAGGCCCCCGCAGATAAACTATGAAGTATCTTTCTTTCCGTCGTTGCCTTTGCTAATAAGGTGAATAAAAAACACAAAGTTCAACCCGCTTTTCTTGTATACGAATCAGTCAACTGTACCTCGGCAGGTCGTCGACATTTTCTGCTGCGCACGAGGTTGCAGGTTAAAAAAAATGATGGGGTTTTACGCGCCAAAACCACTTTCTGATTATGAGGCACGCCGTAGTGGAGGACTCCGGAAATTTTGACCACCTGGGGTTCTTTAACGTGCACCTAAATCTAAGCACACGGGTGTTTTCGCATTTCGCCCCCATCGAAATGCGGCCGCCGTGGCCAGGATTCGATCCCGCGACCTCGTGCTCAGCAGCCCAACACCATAGCCACTGAGCAACCACGGCGGGTTGCATGGGTCGCGAAGCTTCGGGCGTAAAGCGGTCCAGAACATGGGAGCAGCGATTGAAGCGCGACTATACTCCGCTTCATACGTCAGGTGCAAGGCTGTGGAAGCTAGAGATACTTCTTGCAGGGGCTGCCTTCGCACTTGCAAATAGTTCGGTGTTTTTTGACCGCAATTCTGCGATGCTATTCTTTACACAGGCTCAGTATTGAATGAAAAAAGTTTTAATACTTAGAAACACAGTAACTGTGGTATACAGCTGCAAATGTGCTGTTTTAGATCGATTTGCTCTTCGTAGTTCTCGTTTTTTTTTTTTTTTTTTGCAGCCTCACGTGTATGCTCGCGCGAGGAAACGCCGTTGGTGCGTATAGCGAGTAGTGCGAGGAGTAGTGCGTGCGAGTAGCGAGTATAGCGTAGTGCGTAACACGCGGAGTGATAAATTTTCGTGACCGAACCACTTGCGTTGCTTCCAAAGCTTCCAAAGTCTTTTTGTTTTTTATTTTATGCGTAAGCCGCGACTTAACAGCTGTTTGTGCTGCGCGCCGCTTATTCGAAGAACAAAACATGTTATAGCACAAGTCAGAAGTGCTAGACCAAGCCTAAAGGGCGTTACACATGCGTGGACTGTCTCCGACATTCACTATTGTCCTTCATACGATGAGACCTCAGTACTCACCGAAAGCATAACCCGATAAGCATCCTCGCAATTAGAGCTTCTTCGGAGAGGAAAATACGTGAAATGACGTCATCGTGGCGATAAAGCAGTCGAGACAGCCTATATCTAGAGGCACGCTGAGCGCCGCACAAACATAGGTGATGAAACGGCAAACCAATGCGTGCATCGGCCGCAAGGATAACAGGCACGTTAGCAAAATAGGAGGTTAACAAAAGGCATAGATGATGGGGCGTAGTGATAACGTATCTTTTTTTCGAACAAACAGTCCGAGGCACACTGCCGTTTCAAACGTGGACCTCAGGTTACAAGGGGCAAAAGCAACGTATTCAGGCCTTCACATCGCGGCGAAAGTTCTATAAACAGTCGGGCACGACTATTCCCGCGGGGGCGCCCACTGATAGCGAGGCCAGGCGTAGCGCCCAGTCGCTCGATGAAACAGCGCCGCCAAGACCGCACTGAGTGAAGTGTCACGGCGATAAGACGGCACGCAGACTGGCTCACTGACTGCTAAGCGCCAATGACACAGAGGGAAAGCGCAAACAAGTCTGAACGAAGATTATTGGCGCTGGGCCTTTCGAAAAAACCTGGAGGGACACTATGGAGAAGAACCAAATCTGTATGTACACTGCATTTCTGTAAATATGATCAATCAATCAATCAGTCATTTATTTATTTACCACGCCCAGGAACAGCCATGAGGTCTAAGTGCTGGCGCACGCATAAATCAAAAAAAAAAGAAGAAAAAGGAACGGCAAGGGAATATAAGTAAAGAAAACAAAAGGACATTGAATAATCTATAGATCAATCTTGAAGAGTGTGCATACAAGGCGCACGGTGATTACAAAAGAAAAAGGAAAAGGGCAGACAGTTGAACAATATGTGAAACTATGACAAAACAACGCAAAGCTCGGAAAAGAACAATGACAGCGAGTTATGAAAAATATCGAAATCATGAAAGTGTTATAATGACTGCATTCTGCGGACGGTTGATTGTTGGTGATGACAGGCAGGAACATGGAAAAGTCTATGTTCTCTGGTGATCTTGCGCGGCATGCGAAACATGATGCAACTGAGGAGTTCGGGGCAGGTGAGGTCACCGGTCAATCTCGCGCACCCAAGCGAGGAAAGCGGGGAGGAAGCGCGCCGTCTTCCGCCGCGCGCAAGGATCCGGGGAGATGGGAGGGTTGCGAGCGTGTTCTACTCCGCTGGCGGCTCGGGCAGCCGTGCGCGCCCGTCCGGGGCGCGTTTGCATGCAACACGTGCTAGGAAACCTCCTCCACAGTGCCTAGGCAGAGTGATATTCAAGGAACAAAGGCCCCCAGATTTTCTCTCGCACCCGCTCATACTCGCACCTGCGCAGAAACGCCCCGCCCCGCTGTACCTACTAGCAATTGTAAAGATGCGTCCGGGGCCGCTGTATACCGAAAACTATCTGCAACGGGGACAGAGTCTGCAGCGCGCTGTTATCGCGGCTTAGTTTGCGTTGATGCGAGAGGCTGCGCGAAGGTCAATTAGCTCACTCCTGCTGCCGCGCTTCCTCACTCCAGCGTTTTGACAGCGAGTTTCCGCGGTCATAGAGTGAGACGTGTTCGTTTGTCCGCGCGTGACACCATGCCTGTTAATTTAGTCAGCATGCCTATGTTTACAAGCTTACACGGCCGATAAAACTACTGTCCTTAGTTCGTATGGTTAGGTGTCTACTAATTAACTGTCGCAATCGATGCTTCGCCTTTCGGGAGAAACTGCAAAGTTTTTTTTATGTTTAGAACTGAGATTGAACAGCGCGAATAAGACAACGACACGAGGAAATATGTTACCGAGGAAGTGCAACACCAACCAATTCGAGCGCATCAGGAACATCACAAAGTGTACAGGATGTCCCAGCTAATATTAGCCAACGCGGTCAAAGAAAAAAATACTTACAAAACACGGTGTTGGGTACGATTTTAAGACCGACGATGTTCGGTCGTCAAACTTCTGACGACCGAACATCTTAGATCTCAAAATCTTGCACGGTAATTTCCTTTCTTTGAATACCTTGGCTAACGTTAGCCGGGACACATGGACACACAAAAACCTGCTACGTACAATACCTCCAAGGCACCGAAATTCAAGAAGTTGTTAAATTATGAGGTTTTACGTGCCAAAACCACGATCTAATTACGAGGCATGCCGTGGTGGGGGACTCCGTATTAATTTTGAGCGCCTCGGGTTCTTTAACGTGCACCTAAATCCTAAGTACACAATACACGAGTGTTTCTGCACTTCGCCCTCATCGAAATGAGGCCGCCGTGGCCGGTGTTGATCCTACGACCTCGTACTTAGCAGCGCAACACCAAAGCCAGTAAGCAACCACAGCCGGTGAAATCCAATAAGCAAATTTGTGCCAGGCTACAAACACTCTGACTAAATGCAGGATTTTTTAGATAATCATGCGAAACGGCATTGCATTTCATTGCACTATACCTTCCATCAGCAGTGTGCGTGCACATGAGAGCTTGACGAAGCATCCTTAACTATAACAGGCTCCTCTGCTTGCGTTCGATTTCCAGGACAGAGGCTTAATTAAACACACGTGTTGACGGGTAAAGTGGGCTGTGTAGTTTTAACCTGTTTTCTTTTTTCTTTTCGTTTTTGCGTTCGGTTTACTTCTCGGTTCTTATCAGCACAAAAAAAGGCGCACGCCTTCACGAAAAATCACCCAATGGCGAGTTCGTTCGCGGTTCACCTTTTCTGTCTTCCTGTCGCTTCTAACATATCCTTTGTTACGCCTCATATGCAGCGCGTACAGCCATGACGGAGTTTGTGTCAGCGGATACTTTCACTTCCAAGGCCACCAGCCAGCCGCCTGCGTGAGCTGTTCACTGTCGGCAGGTGTAACCACGCAACTACGACCTACTGAGATACGCACTTAAAGACTGCCGCCCGCATGTTCTAACCTAAAAAAAAAAAAAAAAGGCGCAGCTGAGAACACTTTAAGGATTGGCTTAGCGGTCGTACTTACGTTCGGATGCCGCATACGTGCCACCCACCTAACGACGTTTTGAATCCCTCTGCTGGAGAAATGCCGGCCGAATGTTTGTACAGCTCGCGATATTTTAATAGCGGCAATGAATGCCGAGTTTCTGGCGAGCGCTGCGTTTACAGCTGTCGAGTAAAAAAGTGCGATGTCACCATTCGACGGAAAGTGAAGAGACAATGGAAGAGATAACCTCTACAGACTCACATGCTGTGTGTTACGAGTACTGGGGGGGATCGGCACAGCAGATATGGGTTCATAAAAGAGATACACTCTTACCGGTGAAGTGAGAGCGAAGCGGAGTCGAAGCACGCACGCGGTAGCACGAAATCGGTACATATACGGTATAGCGTGGATTAACAAAAGCAGCGATGGGCACGCGCAAAACTTAGATCAACTTTTCTTTCTGTGCACAACGTGTACTGAGCGCGGCGCCATCAGTCCTGACTGAACACGTGCGGAATCATATATATATATATGGTCGCCAACCCGTGACGCACTCGAAAGACGGCGAAGAAATTCTCCAGACGAGATATATAACACGCTAGTAGAGCACCGAAGGTGCACTCGCAGACGCTGAAGATTCGTGCCTGATTAAGGAAGACAAAGCCTGCAGACCGTGACGTCACGAAGACACGGCGGCGCTGCCGTCAGATTCCACGCAGACAAAAAATAAAAAAATAAAAAAAAATCAAGTTGCAATGGCGTGACTGCCTGTAGAGAGGCTCGATTACTATGGTGAGGCCAAGTTTTGGAAGGCTACACTTGGAAAATGGCATTGTTCAAGGCGGAAAATTGCGAAGATGTGCCAACAGGAGCGTCTGCACCTTGTTTAATAAAAAGTAACCTGTCTATAGATAAATAAGTTTCCTGCTCTCTTATTTCTTTCCTGAACTGCTACAGTTCTCTAACACGAATTAGCGCAAGTTAGCAATTTGCCAGCGTGATACGTCGGCACGCTGTCTGAATGTAGTTCAGATGGGATCACAAGATCGAATCTAAATTGAAAGGCTGCTCGAGGCCACTTGTAAAGAACAGGGTTAAGTTTGCCTCGCTATCTTACACTTCTGTATACGGAAACCTTGCGAGCGAAGCTCGCCGTCCCCGGACTCAGTACTCGATTGAGATCACTATATCTCGGGGCGGTGCTTTCCGCTGAATCTCTTTAGTCATGCCCACTCGCTCACACGGGGTGATAAGACCCATCACTACAGGAAGTAACATGCGCTGCGTGTGTAACAACGAGGTGACCTTAAATTGCATCACCTGTACACACACTAATGTTTCTGTACATGGCTCCATATACCGGGTAACTGACTCTCACATACCAGGTGCGCAGCACCATCTACAGCGGCGGAGGAAAGTTGAATGCAAGACGTTGAAGGAAATTAGCACATTTAGAATACGAGGAAGGCAGTTACAAGAAATATACGGGGAGACCAAACTAACACGGGGCAAGTTTTAAAAAAAGGTAATGAGACAAAATGTGCAGAAACCACCGCCGACCATGATTGTCAATCTAAGCGAACAGCCCGAACGAGCGACCAAACGAACGAACGTTTTTCTTGGCGAGCCCAGCCATTGAACACCGACCAACCACAAAAACTGGCGAAACAGGCAAAGAAAGTTATTTGCTGTAAAAATTTAAACAGTCGCAGTTTCGCCCGAAAGGCGAAGCATCGATTGCGATTAGCAAACTAGCGGACAGCCATACGAAGTAAGAATAGTAGCTTTATCGGCCGTATAAGCTTGTAAGCAAAGGCACACTAACTAAATTAATAAGCATTGTGTCACGCGCGCACAAGCAAACATGAATAAATTTCACTCGATGACCGCGTAAACTCGCTGTCAAAACACTGCAGTGAGGAAACGGGGCAGCAGCAGCGAGCGAATGGACGGACCTTCGTGCTGCCGCTCGCATCAACGCCAACTAAGCTGCGAAAACACAGCGCACAGTGGCCTATGTCCCCGTCGCAGGTGGCTTTCGAGATAAGCGGCCCAGCCCGGCGCGCGCGGCCGCCCGGAGTAGTGAGCCCCCTCCCCGAAGCTTAGTGCGCGACGGAAGGCGGCGCGCTTCCTCCGCTGCGTGCGCGAGACTGAGTGCGATCGCTGGCTCACCCTTGTACTTTGTGCGGAACCTCACGACGACGCCGACGACAGAAATGCGCCTGGAATGTCTATACAAGTGCTACCGCAATAAAAAATAAAAACCGATAATTTCGGTGCAAATGAAAACAGCCCTATATGTTAGAAAACTCCTGCAGAAGCCTCGTGCATTTTTTGTGTTCTTATTGTTAGACGTGACTCGTACTAATTTTAAATTATGAAGTTTATTATGCCAAGATAGCACAGTAGGTTGTGATAGAGGGACGCCCTACAGCGGAGGGCTCCGGATTAATTCTGACACCATGGGGTTCTACTTGACCTACCCTTCGTACATATTGACGAGATTTTTAACTGTTAACTTCCTAAACACAATGTCAACACAAGGTTTGTAGAACACATTCGAAAACATCGCTGTTTGAGACGCGCTACCATGTGCGTTGGTTTCGCACGGTCCCTGTATAACTGTGATGCCAGACTGCTTGAAGCGTCACACTGTGGCTTTAGTATACGACATACAGTTTAGATTGTGTGCGCCTTATTTACTGAATATAACTTGAGGGGCATTAGTTAAAACGTATTTCTTCGGTCAGCTTACTAACTCATCCCACCCCTCTTCCCCCTTCCACTGGGACAATGGGGACGCCGAACTGATGCAATGTGGCATGCAATGAAAGCGACAGCCTTTGTGATGCATTGCGATTGCATTTAGTTCCCCAGCGATCACCTAGCGCTCACCGCAGGCGCCAGAAGTGCCGGCCGTTATGCGGCGGGACCATCGCGTTTCAATCGCTGAGCACTGTCTGTGTTCGAACATTCCGCAGGCGCGCTTAGTTGCAAATATGTGTACGCTAGAACTACGTTAACAAGAGAGAGAGAGAGAGAGAGAGAGAGAGAGAAAAGGAACCTCTGACGCCGGTACTCGAAAGAGTTGTAAAAACAAGTGAGAAATGCTAATCGCATTAAAGGCATACATTCCATAGATCGGCGGGCAAGCTAAAGGCCTTGAAAACCAACCCGCACTGTTCACCGCTTGTTCACTGGATTCATCGCGCTGCGAATACAGCTCGCGAAACGAAGATGGAGCGTGATCGCAGCTCCTGATAGAACAGCAAAAAGCACTCTGAAGGTAAAAAAGGAAATGATAAAAAAAAACAATTACAAAATAAAGGAGAAACGACGCCCATTTCGGATATCTCTCTTCAGGCAGCACTGAGGAGAGATATCAGCGCTGCTATCAGTGGCGCATTACGGAAATCGTGCTCAGAGGACGGCGACAAAAATGTGGGCGATGGATTGACTCGAGTGGATCGGCCAAAAGTGGTGCAATATTACACCGTATGGCGAAAGAGAGGGGTGGGATTGAGAGGGAGAGGATGAGAGGGGGGTCGGGACCGCTCCTGTAGTGTCGACCCGCTTTTGTCCACGAAGTCGAACGTGCGGTCTACTCGAACTAACAAGTTATCGTTATCCGGCCACGAAAGACACAGTGTGGAGTGCCCCTCTATCAGGATACATGAGCAGGCGTTAATCGAGGCAGCTCCATGAGCACGACAATCTGTGACACGCGAGCGCACAAGTTTTAGCTTCGGTATACTGCTAACTTCTACGAGTATCAAGGTTCTTCCTTTTTTATGTTTTTTTTTTAAACGCAACAGATTTTTCTTTTTATTTCGCTGTGGCAGGCAGCCTAATTCTAGTCATTGAACTCCAAGAGGCGGAAATTACTTGCACAATAAATGGAAATGCACAAATGGCTAATTAACAAAACTGCACTAAATAAATGTCTATTAAATGACTTTGCGGCAGATATTACAATTTACGAACTGTTGCTGGTGAATTCATAAGTTCGTTCCTAATTTCATGTGAAAATGTCTAAGGGAGGTTAAGTGCCTACACGGGGCGCTCTTCAAAATAGTATGAGCTTACAATGAGATTACTGCTACATGTTCGTACCGTTTTCAGTATCTACGCTACTATAGGTCACGCATTGTCAGAAATACATCTTCAGAGCTTATTAAGGATTATTTAGCTCTCTTTTTTTTTCCTCTGTCAGGAGGTGCCCTAAACACATTAACACGCTAAGGCTAAATGGGCGAGTTGTCGCTGCACACCTCCGAATGGCGCAAAAAAAAAAAAAGAAGAATAAGAAGGAAACAGCGGACGCACGCACGAATTGGTCGTTGGCTTAAGCCCGTCCCGTGTTTTCTGCATCATTTACATGTATATGTCCTGATCCTTAAAATGCTTACAAAGTGCACAGCGTCTAGCTCTCTCAAAAAGCGGCTACAGAAACCCTGTTGTCTTTCGAGTGATTTCGTTGCCTACAATAGAATTTCTGTCGATATACGAGTGACTATACGCAAGCCTTTGTTGATTATACATTGATTGCAATTAAACAGACCGCTTTATCTTTGAAGTAAATTTACCGGGACACGGTTTGAAGCGATCAGGGATACGACTTCAGCAGGTTCATTCTGTTGATGCACAGTAAGGTTGCAGATGTGCCGTGTTAATAATAAATAAATAAAAAGCCTCGCCAGGAGCGGTTTATACGGGCTACCGAGGTAGCGGGAATCACATCACTCTGCCACCTTTAATACGTTGTAATACGGCTCAAGTTTCTAAGTGCTCCCCAGGTTTCATTCTATATATGTGTAGACGCATGTTCGTGTTTTTGCAGTCTAGTTCTAAATTTTATTTATGTATTTACACAACTTTTTTATTCAATTTATTTATTCAATTAGTTAATAGAAGACTCCTTTGCGTGCGCTTGCGTAAATGTCTCCTACGAAACCGCGCAATGAAACGCCAATAAAATGACGTTTAACGTAAGGATTCTCGTTTCCGCGTGCAACGTTCGTGCTCATGGCGCTCCAATGCGCTAAAGAATACCTAACCGATACTCAAACAATGATCGAAGCGGAGGTGCGACTTCAGAAGTCGCTCGCCAAAAGCGCCAAGTAGATCTTCCTGTCGAAAAGTCTGCCCAGATGCACTCTGTTCACTGCGGTGCAGAAGCAAGAACTGACACTCGTGAACAGGAATACGGTGTCCCGTTCCCCATTTTATTCGTTTTTGTTGTTGCCGACTGATACATATTAAATATATATTGGTCACCGTTGCGTACTCGCACCGTCACTTGGGTTTAGCGACATGAAATGTTCCCGCTTTGCGATTTGCAATCAAATCGACGCGATCGGCAATCAAAGGAAACCTCATAATCGTAGAATTGAAAAAAAGAAAAAAAAAAGTCAGCAGACTTCAGCGACTCTTTCGACTCTGAAATGATCTAATGCAGCACCTATTCCCCGGACTTCCCCTGATGCCCCCAACTTTGTGCGAAACTAATGCAATGCTATGGAATCTACTACTCCAAGTGCACGCAACAATAACGACGTCTGTTTGACGACAGCGGCGGTACAACGATGAAGGCGGGGCTGCAGGACGACTACGAAGACGGGGAATATCCCGACAGCGCAGGGTATACGGCGCAACGGAACTGACGAATGGACGGAGCCAACCGAGTTTTATGACGTCAGAAAACTGGTCACAGCCAACTGTTATTGCGTCACTCGCGCGGGCCGCATCGTATAACGAGGTCGTGGTGCCTGAGGACGTACAGAGCCATGAGACGAAAGCGAGGCTTATAGCAACAACGACCACATGCTTCGAAGCGGTCGCGGTGCAGGCACTCAGAGTCCGAAGCCGGGGGTTCACGATGCGGAAGAGCGTGAAAACACATGCCATACACGGAAAACATACAGGACAGCGCTAATTTTGTGCAGTTCCGTTAATACGAACCCTATACTACTCGCGTCCTCTTACTGTTTTTAGTATATTCTTCTTGAAGTTAAACCTGAGTAATTGAAGAACGATAACGCGGTGTATAACGTTTAGCACGCTTAAGGAGCGAAACGTGAACATAAAAATAATCTAAGTCTATAAGTCGGCGCACGGCTATAGCCGTATACCAATAACCGCGTCGAGGGAGTTTGCAACATGTGAAAAGTCCCAACGAGTTTCCCGGAAAGTAGCTTTTCCGACACGCGTGCGTCGTATATAACATGTACTAGACTCCACCATACTTTACCCGAACACGCTTTAAGCGCATTTTATCCCTTTCCCGTGCACACGTTGCTGGCAATTTCCGGTTGGGGTACTTTGAAACTGTGAGTCGATATTGGCTCCTTACAGCTTGCGTTTGTCAAAATTAAGCTGCTCGGTTTGCGTCTCGATTGCGGGTCAAGCCTGACAGCGACTGTGCCATGTACACAATGCGCGCCATAACCACCCGATGCCTCGGACGAAGAGTCGGAAGCAGGCCCATACGACCAGCGACACGCGTATACACATCGTACGAATCGGATGCATAGGACGAAAACGCACGGCACGGTTCCACGAGCCATCCGACGTGCGAGCAGTCGTACCAACAGCCGCATCCAACCCGTTTCCAGCTGGTTCCAACGGGCTCACCCTATCGGCACAGCCATCTCCTAGGCACGTGCGTCACACGCCGAACCGGACTCCGCATGGCATGCGGCAGGCATCTCGGCAATTTGATGCATAGTACGACGCCGAGTTCGCTACGACATGCGACGTGCCTGAAAGACAGCTGTTCCCACTGTTGGGATTTGTTAGACGCGATGTTGAACAATCGTTGGATGCGGCTGTTTGTACGGCTAGTTGAACGCCGTATCGGACTCCCAAGTCGGTATACCGCGTGTCCGGCTTTACCCACGCGTGTTTCGCGCTTTACAAGTGCCCTTCAGAGCGAAAGTTGTATCGTAAAGAAATGTGTAGGAGATTCCTTCCTTTCTTTTTATTAACTGCGCAGGGCGGCAAATCTACGCACGCGACTAGGGTCATCCGTGTTATATAGTATATAAGCACAACACAACGTTTATTCTATGTCGCTCGCCAATGACGGAAGTGTAGGCAATCCTGGCATTGAATGTTTAACGAAGGGAGATGAACTGTATCCGATATATATAGGGAAATGGGAATGAATGGTATGCAGACGACACATTTGACAGCATGCAGTGTCGCCTGAGTAGCAGCTCTCATCCCCAATAGCACAATCCGGCGCGGATGAGGCTCAAAAAAAAAAAAAAAAAGCGAACGAGCAAGACTGCACGTGCAAGAAGTAATGTGGTGAGAGGCGATTACTTTCACCTTCCCCTCAGGCAGGGATCGTTTGCAGTGAGATAATGTGACTCACGCAGACAGATGAGCGATCATACGTGAGTGAGCGCGCGAAGTGGGCATAGCGTCGCTGACGCCCGATTAAGAGGAGACAAAACTTGATTTATTTCTCTCTAGCGCCAACTGTTTCGGGTTGGGTATGCGGCCGTTCATGACCGTGTAATTTAGACCATACATAGTTGTCGCTTTTGTACCTTGACACGCTTTATCCAGGCGGAAAAATGCATTTGGTGTCAACGATGGGAGTACATAGACCGTATGTAAAGCGGCCGTACATACGAGTCTTAAGAAGTGCCAGGCGCACACACAAAAACAAACATCTAATTCGACGTTTCCGCAGCTGTCTGGTCTTTATCTCTAGACAAACGCCTGTTCAAGGCCGAAACGCCAAATTAAATGCTCGCTTTTGTTTTCGTACGGGCGCCTGCACTTCTTACGACTTATGAACCACCGGTTCCAAAGAAGAATTCATTCAATCACACATGCATACAATATATATTACATATATACAGATAGGCAAAGAACAGTATCAACATTTCGGCTCGACGACGGCTGAAGTTCACCTCTTTACAGGAGACTGATTATTAGCACTTTTGTGCAGAAGAAAAGCTGCACAGGCAACATGTACCACTTAAAAGTTCTATGTCGGTTACATAAAAAAAAAAAAAGAGATTTTGCGTCAGTGTCGGCGCTAGTACAAAACAGACAGGATAAGGCCGCAATATATAGTGTGTTAGCATACAACTTAATAACCTAACGGTAAGAGCGCGAATCAGGAGGCATACAAAGGCGCACACATACGCCAGAGACAAAAGCTATAACACACAGCGCCGCAACTGTAATAACGTTATAGTTAATAGCGCGCGTTCTCATATTTAACATGACTAAACCATTTAAGCCACACTGCTACAGTAAACTGTGGATAACAAAACAAGCTATTCATCCACGTTATCACAACAACAGGTAACACATAAAGCGCGGAGCTCTCAAAAGCGAGAATCACTCATGAGAGAGAGATATCGTAAGAAGTATACGCACCGCTGACTAAAGCGGGTACAGACGACTGCGTCGCCAGTAACAGCCGCTCACAGCCCAACGATCGAGACCGTCGCACTCTCCAGGCACAATCGTTTATACTTGCGGCCAATGACGCCTGTTCGGGAGTCTCCGCGGTCTCGCAGCGTCGCGGAGAAGCTATCCGTTCGCGCGCTCGCACTCTGGCAATACCACTGCCAGCAAACTGTCCGGGCAAAGTGCTTTGGCCGACCGACAGAACGAAAGGCGGCGACCTTGTCGACAACCCTAAATGCTCTGGGAGGACTAGGGAAGCGCACCCCGAGCTCAAACAGACGCCTGACAAATCTACTCTCCGCCCCCCCCCCCCGCTCCCTCCCCTCTCCCGCTTCTGGGTCATCACACCGTCGTCAGCTCGCCTTCGACTCACCGCTGCGGGCCTGATAATGGCAAAGAAAACAAAAACAGACGGCTGACCCTTCAAGACCGGACGCCGCGGCTTCGGGACGGGCCTGAAGGAAGTCTTCGCTCGACTCGACGTCGTAAAAGAGAACTGACCACACGTCGCTCCTTCGCGGGCCAGCCATAAATGAGAGAGACGGAGGAAGACACGAGCGGTGACACGTGGCTGGCGAGCAACGCGTGTCGTTCTCTTCGGAAAGGAATGATGGCAAGAAACCAGGCAAACGCACGATGAAAAAAAAAAAAAAAGCACGAAGCCCCTGTGGAGCGAACATCCATCAAAACCGGGGAGTGAACGATCTCTCTCTCTCGAGAAGCTAGGCTACGTGTGAGGTGAAGAGAACGCCCGGGCAAAGGCTAAAAAGCGATTCTGGGAGCAAGAGAAAGAGTGAAGGAAGGTGCACATGCGGCCATGGCTAAACAATACAACGCGGGTGAAGAAATTGAAGCGTGATGCGGGGCGCAAGGGCCGACAAATAATGCGCATGACGTCTGAGCAAGAGTCAAGAATCCGCGCTGCGCTTTACGGGAGGAGCATTGCTCGGGACAGAATTTCTGCGCGACTCGAGGGCATGCCACAACAACGACACTATTATCACAGTGGGTTTCCAAAGAAAAAAGTTATGCGCAGCGCGCGGTGTAGGTGTACATATACACTGTGCGCTGCTAGCGACTGCCCGGAAATTGAAAATTTCTCATACCGTCGTGCAAAATTGAGAGGAGGCTCAGGCATATACGCTCACCTCATATTTTACGACATGTGTGAAGCGAACGTGAAGGAAGGGAGGGCACCTCCGCAAATATTAACACCGGCTTCCGGACCGCGCGCGGCAGTAATAGATTCTTGGCGTAACAGTAATAAGACCCTGACCTTGGACTAGTCGGTTAGGCCGCACAAATAAAATCGATTATGTCCGTCCAAACGGCTATCACCGAAGCGAAGGTACCAGCGAGGGCTTAGCGTCTCCCCTGCCCTCTTTTCTATTTTTCAGCGCACCCACTTCTTTGCTTCTATCTTTTTTAAAGGTTACTAAAGACACGTTCAAGACCAAAAAGCTCAGTAGTAACATAGAGACACACAAAAAAGGACATGTAATGAGAAGCCCTTTATCAAAGTGAAGCAACACATCACAGTTGCCCAAGGACTCAATGCCACCGTTTGAGCACTGAACGCAAGCGAAAATGGAAGGAAGGAGCTGCGGGAAGGAAGATACTAATCCCTTCAAATAAGGGTAGCGCGCCATCGCGAAATTGAAAAACGAAGCATACCATCAGACGGCTGGCCTAAAGCCTTTATAAACGTTCGCGGTTTTCGTTTCTATGGGCGTTGAAGGACGAACACCTGAAGAACATTTTTCTCAGAAACAGGCAGAAAGAATGACGTGGGCTCTATGAAGGGATTACAGCGTGGCAAAAACAAGCACACGACACTGAGATGAGGCCACGGCGCCCGCAAATTTCTCGAGGGTTATAATATTGGACGACTTTTGCAATCCGTTTGGAAATACATCACGCGAGAATGCCTCGTCTTTTTTTCTTTGCTGTACCGTAATTATTGAAGGATCACCAAAGCTTTCCACGGCCCATTGGGGGCGAGCTCCACCAGTGGAAAAGCTGGCGCTGCCGTCGGCGTGAGGTAGTATGAGAAATCACGTGGACACAGCGGCCGCGTCGGCGGCTTCGGAGGCGCCGAAGCAAGCTGAAAACGAAAGTTTAAAGTCCCATCTGCGCTGCGGTTCTGATTAAGGGGGGACGTTTTCCCGCTTCGGGCGTCGACTTGACAACACTTGAAAGCACTATAATAAGTAGTGGCTGCCTTTGAAGGCATCCAAAATGGTACGCTACTGCTCGGTGCAGCAGTGCCGGACGTACGCAACGGAGCCCGGTGTGAGCCTGCACACGTATCCGCGGGACAAGGAGCCCCGTGAAGGTTGGATCGCGAAACTTTAGAACCGGCAAACAGCCATCGGCTACAACTCGGGTGTGCAGCAAGCACTTCCGCGAGGAAAATTTCTGCTACGGCGTAGGGGCTGCTATGTTCAGTGAGTAGCTTGCTGAGAATACCGATCAACATACAGTGCGTTGCAACTTGAGAAATAACGCTATTTAAATGTCCAATGATTAAGAGGAAACGAAAAAAAAGAGACTGAATCGTCGCGACGGCACGTCACAAGTCGCCGTAGGCGTCGAAGTCCCTACTTATAAGTAAATTATTTTTGAACAGGCCTGAGCGTCCACGCAACAATCGTTGCTTGTGTACTGTCAAATGCTCATGTGCTGCGGTCTAAAGCTCACGGCACGGTGCGAGAACGCGCTCGCAGGCGCGGACATGCATGCAGACGCGCAGTCGGTCGCTGCGAACCCGTGCGATCGCTGCATTGAGGCTTCATACTGTTATACTCCATTATATAGACAGCTAGCCCACTAAGAACATACTTTGCATAGTTTGTTCTCAGCGATCGCCTACCTTTCAAGCAAGAAACCGATTCGGGGGACTCCATCGCGGCGACGGCGCGCAGTGGGCGTTCACTGTACGCATTCGGTAAAGAGATAGCGTCAGTAAACCATTCTGTGCTTTCTGTTTGCTCAAGATTATTATTTTTTATAGTAAGGAACTTGTGTCGTTTTGAGAGTATATACAGAAATGTCCAGAGGGGGGGGGGGGGGGGCTCCCGCGTGGTGTTTTTATCGAGCGCCAACAGCCAAACCTATGAGGAGCGCGTCGCGTCATCCCTCATACTACGCAAGCGAGGCACTTCCGACAAATGACGACTCCGTAAGTTGAATCGGATGTATTGCCGGCGACTCCGCCGGCAATACATCCGATCCCACCGTTTCATTCGTTAGCTCTCTACCACTGTTCCAGTATATCAACGTGCACCCAGGACTTCCGTGTACAACTTCAAGATCACTCATATTTAGGCTGACTAAACACCACCTTTTGTTAATGAATGTCACTACGCCAGGCAATAGCGATAGATATCCTCTCCATTAAGAATCGTGTAGGCGAAAAAAAATGTGCGCACCCGGACTCGGCTACAGAAAAAAATACGGTCTGTCTATATTGAACGGAAACTAGGAAATGCCCTTCGCATCGTCATCGCATCGTTATGGTATGCATACAGAGTATACATGCAATAATCCACATTCTCTGAGAACGCCGTCTCCTTCTTCGTTGTTCCATACCGACAGGTATAGGAGAGGTCTGCCGGAGAAGTTTGGTGTCCGGCGTGCTCCTCTTGCCGAGGGGTAAGATGCGCACAACAGCACGTCGCAATGCGCAGGCGCCTCCCAAGCAGTGCTAGAAACTTTATATAAAGCCGCCCTCTGTTAAATACATCAAGAGCGCTTATGCTGCTCGCAGTGCGCTTTGAGCGTCGTTTTATGTGAAATTCATAAAAGGAGACGTTCGGATTTTCTTATCTTGGCAAATAACCAGCTTTCCCAGAAAAAAAGAAAAGAAAAGAAAAAGAATTACAGAAACGCGTGTAATCTTGAACGAATAACAGTCAAGTCCAGCGATATTTACCATTCCGTTTTTCCAGTGCTTTTTTTTTTTTTTAAGCACAATGCAAGTGCTCGAGTAACGTGCTTTGAAAAGGCAAGGGTTCCAAGCCTCGTACATCCCTATCGACTCCGAGAGGTCGTGCCTCCTTTAAGTGAACGCCAGGGAGCGGCTTTGCTCCGTATTCCTCTGTGCGAACTGACCAGTGTGCTGACAAGGCCCTCTACCAGAGAGCAGGAGAGAATGAGGTTGCCCCGATCATGTAGGGTATAAGAAAGCCAGCGAGACGCCACGAAGGAATCTCCTCTGCCCTTACGTGCAGGAGCACGCTCGCCGAACGTCCCTGCACTTTTTGCCTTGGAGCAGACCGCTCACCCGTTACGATGTATTGAACTTCTGTTGTTTGTTTTTACATCATCTCGTCTTCCCTGCCGGACCCTCTCCGGCGGTCAACCTGGTTGTAGTTCCAAGTAGGCGCTGCTGTAAGTCGCCGAAACCCCGTCCCCGCACCAACTGGTGGCAGCCTTAACAATACCTAGTGGCCCAAGCAGGTACACAACTTGGGTCACTGGGTCGGCGTAAGAGAGCAGACAGACAGAGACTCAAAACCGCTGAAGCAGCAAGGAATGATATTCGCATTAAAACAGCCTATAGTAACAGGCCTACTGAAAGACGAAACAGCACAGCGCATGTGTTGTTTCATCTTTCAGTGGTCCTGCTGCTACGCCGTCTCTCTCGGAAGGTTTGAAAAGTGCCGAACAGTCAACAATGAAATGAAAAAAAAAAAAAAAAGCTTTTATGATGATGTATATGACAGTGCCCTCCTGCACGAAGCCGGATCAAAGTGTTTGAGCACGCAGTGTGGTCGAAAATTTACTGACGAAGACAGCTATATATGCGCATATAGCGTGTGGGAATAAATAGCGCCGAAACCACAGTTTTGTTAGCGCGTCGCAATATCCGCGCACAAGTAAATGAGAATGTATTTACCCTATCCCGAGGCCTTCGGTTTTAACGGAAAGGCGAATGAAGATATTGACGGCGTCTACTCGGACCCATAGTGACTCCACTGTATTCTAAAGGAGCGAAAGGCTAAACTCAGCAAATTTGAAAAGCTCTTCCGACAAATAAAAGTTATTTGAAATCCGCGACATCACACTGACGTACAGGCGATGGTGTATCGGCACGAAATTTTAAACAAAAGAACTTTGTCCTTCATTTCATTTACAATACTGTAAGCCCTTGCGGGCTGTTACAGGAGTGGGGAAAACATTATGCAATACTATATTAAGCCCTTGCGGGCTGTTACAGGAGTGGAGAGAACATAATACAATACTATATATATAAAGCAGCTCTAAACGCCTAGTAATCCAGGCGTTTAGAGCTAGTAATCTAGGCGCTAGCTAGTAAATTCTAGTAATCAACCTATTCGCGTGAAATTAACTAAAATGGAGTTTTAAGAGAACACCTTATGAGTTTAAACTGATTTAATGTTTTTGTTCGGTATCCCATTGACATTCGCCGGCAATGAGTGGTATTAAAGGGCAGAGCCTAACGATTAGCGATCCTATTCTAACGAAGACTTTTCGAATACGCCCTAAATAGACGACCTTCAAAAAGTGCGCGCCCACTTCGATAAGGCGGACGGACTACAAAATCTGGTGGGAAAACAGGGCATGTTCCCGCTATTCCTATCGAGAATATATTCAGCAGTTCTTGACCAGCTGAGCTGGAGTCCGCGCACAGACGAAAAGTGTTTTAGAGCGCAGCTCTTTGGCGTCCGTTCCTGGGTTTCGCGTCGGCGTCGTCGTCGGCCTCGTAACCAGCTCCGCCCCCCTTTCATCCCCCCAGCGCTAGCAGCGACCGACTGATACCGCTGGATGCCGCTGACGCCGCTAGAGAGTCAAGATAACGTGACTGCATAGAACACCGTCGCCGCCATGCAGAAAGAGGAGGAAAGGGACCCCCCCCCCCCCCTGTTCTTGTGTGGCGGATAGGGTGCTCTTCAGTTGCCGACGCGCCGGTTATTCGTTGTCCCTGAAACCAACTCCGCAGCTGGGGTTGACTCACTATCGGCGTCAGCGGCATCAAACAGTCGCTGCTATCTCTTCCCTCCTCCCTTTATCGTGTTGTCCGCTTGCTGCGCGCGCTTCTGCCCCCATCGTTTGCCGCTGGGTGTACACGCCGCCCCCCTCCCCCCTCTTCCTGCGAGTCTCCGGTTGTCAAAGCGCCGGCTCGAACTTAATTCCTTTCTTCGCTCCTCCTCCAATGCAACCCCTGTGCGGTGGCAATCAGAGAGCCAGATCGGTGGCGGCTTGACATAAAGACAAACAGCAATTTCCTAACACTTATGCGGGAGAACATCCCGTTCCTCTCGCTCGTAACGCGTCCCACGGCTGTGACAACCTCGCGAGGCACTTGTATACATCTCGTCTTTGAGAATCAAGCATTGGTGTACCAAGTCGAACATATATCAGTCTATTTCTCCGACCACAAAGCTTCCTTCATGACTGTCAAGAACTGTTAGTGGAGTCTTTGTTAAAGGAATACGTGTGAAAAATAAAAAAAAAATTCTGTGATAGCGCATACATGTGTTGCTCGATTTCTTTGCCTCAATCTATCGAAAAGGTGAAACAGCCTATTTGCTGCGCTCAAATTTCGCATTACGAAGTAACGTAATCGTCGGCAATTTTTTTTGGTCTGTCAATGCAAATTCTAGACTAACTATAGCAAGTAAAAGCTGGTTGTTCCTGACGGAAGTGTAATCTTCGGCTGAGTATCGCTGACGTTAAACGCAACGCAATTTCCTAAGACGTTCAGGTTTCACTCTAAACCTGTACCGCAAGGACCACCACTTCTGAAAATGGCAACACGCGATTCGTCCTTCCTATGTCACAGAAGCGACTGTTCGAGATGTACATGCCGCCTCCTGACACCCGGTAAGATACTAATAAGTACAGGTAAATGTAATTCTACGCCACTGCTGTAGAAGTAAGTGTACTTGTGTGCTTTTTACGTCTCAGGGTTAGCAGTGCACAAAATTAAATATTTCTCCTTGAAGCGAGTCCTCTTGACGCGCGATTGCACGGCAGGGAGACCACGCGCGAACAAAGCTAAGGGTGTTACGACTGGCGTTTAGCGCTGTTGTAACCGGCGTCCCTTCCCGACAAATAATGCTTCATCGGCAAGCGTGCAGCTATGAAAGACCCTTCACGTTACATCGTCATTTTCTCAGGACCAGGGAGCTGGCGACTACGTCAGCGCCACCTGAGACCAGCAGTTATGTTCCCTATCTCCGACTGTTCGACCGCCCAGAGCTGACGGGCGAGACGGGCGCCTGCCCGGCCTAGCTGGACCCGACAATGACTGTGATGCGCAAACAAAGGAGCTCACTTCAAGGCGACAACAGCCGCAGCCCTCCGTGAAAGCGGTAATTACCGCGAAGACCACTCTACCTGAACCTGACACGCAGACCGTCACGCAGAGCCCACTAATGGATAAAAGGGGACAACGTCGAGGACTTCCGTGGGAACCGAGTCGACATCAAGTTGCCAGTTTGCCACTCGTTGCCTCGTATGCGGGGGCAATCGCGCAACACTGGAGGCGGAGTCCGGCGGAACGGTGCGACGTCAAGGGCGGGATTTTGCGGACGGTTCGACGATTGTGATTGACAGAGGAGAACAGCAGTGAATTTCCCCGACGAGAGAAAGGGGAGAAGGAAGTGCTTAAAAAGCGGATTTGAGTGTTGCGAGGCTGTGCTCGTGCTCGTACTGGGGCGCGATCAGAGATCGTTTTTCAAAACGCACGTTCAGCGGCTGACGACTCGGCGCGGCCTAAACTAATCGCGCGAGGCGAAGCTGAACGCAAACCGAACGTGCGTACACGTAATCGTACACGTAAACCATCATCATGTAATTTTGTAAATACATCTTCTCATTGTAGCCCCGAACCTCTCGATCAATCGGCACCTGGCACACCACCATCCATCGAAACTTAAATGGCCGCTCGGACATCGAATCACAACAAGGGGCGGGTTGGTAACAGATGACGCGTGGCGTGCGCCGCCCCTGCGCCGTTTCGCGCATGCGCTTGGTTTTCGCCGCTTACCGCACATGGCGCTGCGCGGAGCATGAGCCACGCAACCACGTGTTCCCTCTACCGAACTGTACATTCGTTGCGACTTAAACCAGGCACCGCACACTCTGAAGTTCAACAAATGGCCACAGAGGGCGAAAAATCAATCGAGGCGCGTTTCAGCGTAAGCGCGCAAGTGGAGCTATATACTATAATTTGGTCGCATACTTTAATTTGTGCTTTCTCTGCTATGGGCGCTAAAAATGCTGAATTTTTTACTTTACACAAACCATTAACATAAACAATCGAAGTGTCTAATGTTTTTTTTTTTTTACCTCAGGCAAATAGGCAGTTGATTTTTTTTTAAAGTTTGATTGTTGAAGCTGCTTTTTAGTCATAGCGTCAAGGTTTTTGTACTTGATTAACCACCGACAACCGACAGCCTATTGGTATCGATGTGTTTCCTGGCCGTTGGCGTTCGAACACTACGGCGGTAAAACATTTTCGAAAAGCATGCTGGTTATCGCCTGCGAGTCATTCATAGACTTGCTATAAAGAGGTCTACTCTTGGCAAAAAATAGTGCCTCATTTTGTTTAGGCGTTGATTATCATAATGAATGTGCCGGAGGTTGAGGGAGTACGCTTGAAGGGACGTTTTTATGCCGTTGATCTCCATAACATCGTAAGTACGCAAACCGATGTCACAGACCACCCGATGCATCATTGTGTGTTCTCGGTCATCGCTTGTTTGCTGTACGCCTACTAATTCTTCATTTCTTCTTCAAGTGTTGTATCCTCCTTTTGCCTTTGTTCTCTTGTGCTTCACTTACAGTATGTCGTTTTGTCAGCTGTAATGCGCATTTGCAAAACCAATACATGTTTGATAAGACGCAGTGGTTATCATAATTTCACAACACATGTATTAAGCTGGCATATATGGTTCAGATACACATGCCTGTATGCGGACTTGCACGACGGTGATGCGGAGATTAGGATAATTATGACACCCGTAAAGAAGAGGCAGCTGACGGCCGTAAGCTGTTGCGTTCTTTCCGCCAAACAACCCGGCCTGGTAGTGCTGTAAAGATGCTGTATTAAAGTGACACGCGGTGACAGGGAAATTATTATACTTAGCAGCCGACCGTAAGTTTTGTAGCTTAGGTCTTCTTTCTTGTGCGTTTGTGCTACCCTTATTAATGAGCCATTTCTTGACTATGTTCTTGACTATGTAACCGCGTTTGTGTGGATGCGTAGACGTGTGCTTTTTGTTGTACTTGTAAAGTGCAAATATAATATTGTCAAGCTTACTCAATCCTTGGTGTCGTGTGCGTTTATTCCAGTCGAGGCCATCGTGCCACCTGGAAACCGCACTCTGTCAGTAGCCCTACACGAAATGCAACAGCTGGAGCGCGGCGGCACAACTCGGGGTAACGGCGGCGTAATAAACGAAAAACCGCTCCGGATGCCCTTAAAAGTCAGTTCAGAGTGTGCCTTAACCCGATATGACTCAGCGCCACATATATTCTGCTGCGCCTCGATCGTGCTCCCGCCAGTTTGGTTGCTGTGTGGCAAACGTAGCGCCTAGCTGCTGCGCCTCGATCGTGCTCCCGCCAGTTTACGTTTGCCACACAGCAACCAAACTGGCGGGAGCACGATCGAGGCGCAGCAGCCAGAAACACAGTAAAGCCACAGAACACCTGGTAAAGCGGCAATACTGTTTCCGTTTCCTGTTGTACAGCGCCATCTGTGGTCGCAAACTTTAGTTCACGACGCCACCGCTACGCTTATTTCCGTTGCACTGTGGAAGGTACAGTTTTCCTTCTCTAAGTTTGTATAGGTGTTCTGTGCTTAAACCTTCTCCCCAAAAGATGAACAGCCGCCCATGGCAATAAGCCTTGCAAGCGTTGTTGAAAAACAGCTTCGCAAGGCGTCAGCACCAGAGCTGCTGGCACTGTGGCCGCTGCGCCCGCGCTGTGTGCGTGTGTGTGTTGGCAAACACATACATACATATGAACGAGAAGAAGAGGGGTAAACGAACGGCCATATTTTTGTTAATCCCAACCGTATGAAGCCAAGGAAAACATAGGGAAAAGTATTTGTAGCTTTAACTGAATTGCAGAAATCATTTATACAATTGAATTAAAAACACAAATAAGCTGACCTATACTTTCCTTAGCTTCATTATCTGTTGGCTGCTGCTGCCGCGAGCGTTGATATCTGATTTTGTGACCGAAGTTCGCACTAAGGCATGCATCGTACAGTCTTCCAAAGATACGCGTTGACGTTCTTGGTCTTGGACTTCATTGCACAAAATAGGGCCCTGCAACATTTTTTTTTTAAAGCACGACATAACTTGGTGAGAACGCTGTTCCTGTACATCAGGGCTGGGAAATTATTATTATTATTATTTTTTTGCGGAGTGGGGCGGGAAAAGAGGATTGGGGGAGTGGAAGGCTTATTAGGCACGAATTCTGGAGGGCCGGACCAATTTTCTGAAGTGTACCCACATCAACAAATTCAAATTACACGGGCATTTCTTTTGCTACTGGTACCGGTCGGAGTCTGTTGTGATTAGATTTAGAGATGTGTCATTTTAACACAGTAGATTGGCCAATGGCGAGAGCAATGGCTAGGTCTCCACAAGCGTCGAATAAGCACGGCGACTACTGTACTGATATGTTTCAACGTGACGGCTGAGTAGTACCTACGGCAAAAGCAAAACCAGAAAAAATGTCATCCTTGACGGATAGAGACACCCTGGTTGTGGTGCCATCTGGCGGCGGATAACGATAACAAGGCGCCGATAGTACAAGTCCTCAGATTAGCAGTACGACAAGTGCAGTTGTACTACAGAGGGTTAAAGTCGTTGAATAACTGCACCGAGGCTCGCGCAGCACGACCTCGAGGTCACACTTGACGCGTGATACGGGGGAAACAGCGTTGAGTGCAGTAGGAATGTCAAAGAGGACGGGAAGGCTGCGATATTTGAATGCCGATAACTCCGCTGATTCAAGGCGCATTCAATACCAAATATTCGCTAGAAAAAATGCCGGACATGAAGTGCACGGATATAAAGCGGCAGGTCGCAGTCCCGTAAAATTTATCCGTCTTCCTTCTACCCTGCGAGGTGAGTACGTTCGTCACTGAGAAAATCGCAATGAAAACTGCACGTCCCTCGAAGGCGTAATGTTCACAGGTCACCGTGTGTTCGGATTACTGCGCCTTGATGAATGAGGAGGCCGCCCAGGGAAGGCGCCACAATCACGAAAAAGCCCACGCAAGTTCTGTAGAGAGATAAAACTTTGTTATGTCCTTGATGGGGTTCAGGGGTGGCGGGGGTCGGGAGACTAACCCCCAATCCCCCCTTCCTCAGACGGCGGCCAGTCCTTGCTTTCTGGCGGCGTCTTCGGCCATCCGGACGGCCCAGAGCTGCTCCTCTGGGTCCAAGTTCTGTAAGAACCATAAAATTAGCCAAACTAGATTTTATTAGACCCCTCAGATCCAGTGTCCGGGTCTGCGGGGCCAGTGGCTTTCGTCCTTTTCGAAATTAAAACAAAAATGATAAGCTAAAATATTCAGCGGTGTGGGGCGCGCGACCAGTTTGTTTCCGTCGCTCTTCGAGCAGGTGGATACTGATTGCGGGTTGATACTGAATGATCGCATTGTCACCGACAAAATGTGCAGCACATTTCAAACGCCACCAGATAACTCGGCAATACATGAACGCCAGGAACCGCCATGCGAGTTTAAGTATGTATCTGTGTTTTAAGAAAACAAAAGATGCGTTTATCAGAACTGGAGAAATGGACGCTTTGTCTACACACATGGAGGTGCTAGTGTGAGACGTGCCCGTATTATCTACAGTGAAGTAGTTTTTCAGGTTTGTCAGAAACAAGTTGGTATCTCGAACTGACTTTAAGACGTATTGTGTCATCAGGCTTTATTCATTTATTATTATTATTTTGAGGGGCGCAAAGTTCCGAGGAGGTTACAGATTCAAATGCAATATAATCGTCTTATTTGTTTTGCCAGTGACTGAATTCTATATACCAACTGTAAACGGTGCTTAATAGGCGCCACTGGCAGCTCATTCTCCGTTATCACAGTGGTGGCCAACCAAGCCTGACATATACGCATGTTTGCATAATTTTATCGCGTAGAAAACATATGTTCTCGACAAAAGTTACAATTTGGCCGTCTTGAAGCGCTAATCTATCGCTTCATCTTAAAGGGGCACTAAACGCAAATACTATGTCGACATGGACTGTTTAAATACCTTTCCAGAAACCTCGCAACGCTTGTTTCATGCCAAAAAAAAAAGGCTTAGTTTACGAGAAAATTGTATCTGAGGGGTTCGAATACATTTTTGGAAATTCAAATCTCCCGCCACCCAACTGGGGGAGTGGTGACGTTGCATACGTCATCACTGCCTTTGCTGCCGTCGGTGAGTAAAACGGCGCCCGACAGACGGCGGCACCGAGCGAAGACAGAGCGGCGGATTCGCCGCTGCAGCTGCTTTTTGGTCAAGTGGCGTAGACCGTTCGGGCATCCCGCGACATCATATGGAAGTTGAATTCTCTGCTAAATGTAGTTTGAGCGAGTTTCGCGAGCCAGCAAAACCATCGCAGCACTACGCGATCAGGAAAGTACTGAAACGCGAGAGCGTGGGCGGCGCAAAGTCGAGTGAAGAAACCTTTCGACCGCCCACGTCGTTGTCAACGGTAATTTCAGTGACTTCTTTTTTCTAAACATGAAATGGAACTGGACAAGTAGCATTTTATTCCATCTTATAGTACAATACGAGGATGTTCTTTCTGCAACGAGTAGTTGAGTAGTAGTGACAGAATTTAACTGCAGGAGTGCTTTCGTCATCGGGCAAGTGCTTGAATGTCCCGGGGGAGTCTCTAATCATGTCCTGCCTGCACTTATCTCGATTTCTCGACTATTAATGCTCTGTTCGCGATAATATTGACGCCTTAGAGATTCTCGAGCACTAATCCATCACTTTAGCTTGACTTAGTATTTTTCTTTACTGTCCCCTTAACATAATGTTTTCTCTGGTTAGGGTGTAGCAACGAAATGTATTTTGTTTTGGTTTTAGTTTCGTTCCACTGAAAAAAGTTCCGTACCGGTTCTGATCCAGAACAAAAAAAAAAAATACGTAACGGTTCATAACGGTTTTTTCGCCGCCGATCTGCTAGAGCACCGAGCGGCAGGCTTAGATTAATGGAGCGCTAGATCGGCTATCGATCGCACTATCCCTGCCTGAGATACGCGCTAATTCTGACATTGCCTGACGTCGGTTAATTTGTTTCGAACTGGCGACTTTCCCCTTGAACCGAAAACCAATAAAAAATATTTCGGTTTCACTCCGAAACTAAATAATAAATAACGTTTCGGTTATGTTTTCGTTCCGGTAAAAAAATACTGTTCTTTTTCGTTTTCGCTCCGTTCCGACACACTGGCTCTGGGTTCCCTTTACACGTACTTGTGTGCACGCATTCAGCGAGCCTTGGGTAAGCTGTCCACGGTTAGGTTGACCAAGAATATCAGTCAGTTGACTGCTCCTATAAGACGGCGTACTACGTTGCGCCTGCTGTCGAAAGGATGTTCTACATCCGCCGTACTGGTCATGAATGGCGCACCATGGCTATAGTCCCAGCAAGTAAGTAGCCAAGAAATCGAACGGAAGGACTACCGTAGGCGATTGGGCAGAGCATAGCACGTGTAATGCCGACGGCCACAGCAAGCCAAAACTCCGGTGAGTAATTATGAACATCAGTTGGACCTTCTTTTTTTTTTTTTTGGAAGAAGAAGAAGAAGAAGAAGAATTCGCAACAGCTCCGATATTACACGTAATGAAAGATGATTATCCTCTGACATGACAGTTAGAAACTTTATAGATATATAAAGTAAGAAAGACCCTTCAGAAATTGAAAAATCTACATACCCTCTGAACACATTTGGAAAAAAAAAGAAAACATCAAGCAATATATCGAACACGAGTTGAAGACTCCACAATTTTCTAGACGCGGTGGCAAATACAAAGCAAATCGTCTCTAGTGGAAGTCTAACAACAAAAATGTGCACGCACGTGTGTGCCATCTCTCACGTACGTGTGTTAATCCCCTTAAATTTAAATTCCAACATCGCTGTGATAGCGAAAACAACGCTGTGATGCAAATTCTATCGGCAATTAATTAAGTTACCACACCTCTAATGACAGCATTCCCTGAAGCGAGCATTGACGTGTGCATGACCTCTGTTGGAGATTTAGACGAGGGGTATCTTTGGATGCCTCACATATTTCATGTTCGCATTTATGCGCTCACTTAAGCGGACTTGCAAGGTCCGTTGCTTTCCTGCCGCAACGACTGAGTTGCGTTGTACCTTTTCGCAAGTCGGAACGGCGGGAAATATGGGAAGACAGGTACTACTGTTTAGCTTTAACGGAATCTCTCCCCAACTCTTAACTAAGGCAAAACTGAAGCCCGCAAACGGGGAACAATGAAAATATATTCCAGGAAGATAACAAAAGCGACACTTTCACATCTTAATTTTCAGTAATGTCGCCAACAATTGGCGCAATTGTAGTCTAATTTAAGGTTGCGCTTTACCTGTCGGAATGAGCTGGGATGGCCGACGTTTTCGCAAGCCACGTTACTAACTGTTCGCCCTGCACTCAGAAACGCTCACACCTGGCACCTGGAACATCTTATTTCTGACTTGTGGTTAATTGTAGCCTGTCACCAAGGTTAATCTAGAGATTGCGACATTGAAGTATCTGGCACTTCTTCGCTTGACTTTCTGCACGGGATGCTCATCGCAGCGGCGAATGGAAGAGGGAAATCTACGACGCTGTCGACAAACGACCAGGTAGTGCGTTCAATTTGGCACCCGCGAAGCCAGAAAACGACCGGAGACGCCGCGGGTTGCCACACAAGCAGTTCACCAAGCAAAAGATTTGCCCCTCGAATTATTCTAAGACTTGAACCGCAGCCAGCCCTGGGCCACGCGCTTTAAAGTTTAAAAAAAGGACGCGCGCTCGGCTCGCGCTGGGGCCCGGCGCACACTTAAGCCCATGAGGTATCAATATCACGACAGAAGAGACACCGGTAGGTCGCCGTTCACCCAATTTACGCGGCGCAAAAGGGTAGAGCGACTAACACGGCAACGTGCGACTCCCGCCTGTTCAGCACGGGCTCGTAGTACGGAGCTGTAGGGCGCACGATCAGATGCGAACAGTGCAGCAAGCTGTTCACTGAAAATAACAACCCACTAGGAACAAGCCCCAAACAACGGTGCGTGAAAGAACGACACTTGTGTTCATTATTATTTTTTTTTTTTGTATCTCTCTCTCTCGTTTACCTGCCGCGCCGCAGGGCGCCGGCCGTTTTAACAGGCGCTGCACCGTTAAACGCTAGATTGAGGCGAGAAAACATAATTGCGGAATAGATAACAGGCGAGGTAAAAGAAGGAATCACCAAGAACACGGGCTCGCGTTCCTGTTCGCGAAGACAGCTGCGAAGGGGAATAACCGTGCTATCCTAACGGTGCGACAGGAACTTGGCGACTTCCGCGATTATAAATTTACGCGCGCTCAGTAAAGGAAAACTGGCATAAACTTGCTTTCACGTACCGATAAAAAGGGGAACCTCGAACGATTGTCCTGCTGTCTCCGCGGTCCTCGAAGGTGACGACGTCTGACGCCTTATCCTTGCGTGACACCAGGTTATAAGCCCGGCGTTTCGGCGCAAAACTGTGAGCACACCGCCGCAGCAGTCCTCCCTGTGAAGACCGACCACATGGCGATCACGATGCACTTGTTGCTGGTGCAGCCGACGGCTGTTGCGCGCCTGGAAACTGGAACGAACCTGGCGTGGAGGATGTGTTTGCATGGGAACGAGAGTATATTGCTGACCACAGTGGTCGCTAGGGGGCACCATTGTAACAGTCATCAACGAAAATGGCGTTGGATGATCCCACTGCTAGTCTCCAAAACTATCAAGTTCAGCTTCAGCAGGTAATTCAACGTGATACCAGTTTCCCGCGTGCCTGTATTTTAAACGCTGAGCCTTCAGTGGCAGCGTAAATGCAATGTTACAATGATGTGTCGATCCGAAACGTTTAGTTCATGCCGTCTGCCAAACGCTAACACTACCGAAGTTCTTCGACCACTGCATTTAGCGCACACAAGAGAAGAATTAAAGATGACCTCTATTTACCATAACGGTAACAGCCGCATTTATGGCAAGATATATAAAGTGACGTGCCCTGAGATGAGAATGTGCTTACAGATCAGTATTCGCTTCTGTATTCAACGGTTAGTACATTGACGGCCACAGATTCACAGCGCATCAGTAGCCAGCACACGGAAGAGCAATATTGTAGTGGTTCTTTCAGCATCCTTTGCTAGTTACGAATGTTCAGCCATTCAGGGAAAGACGTGAAACTTGAATGACCTGCATGTTCGACATAACAGCTTATAGCCTGAGACTAGCTAGAACGCGCGAGCTCGAGTACATGGCCGCAGTGCACTTATCGGGCAGCGTCTATTGCGTCGGCAGCCGGGAGAACTTCTGAAACGACCTTTTCCCGTCACTCACCTCCTTGTGGTGTTCCGAAGTCACGTGACAAACTGCCGGGGAAAACTGCCTGCAGGTGTGCCTTACCTAACCTAACGTTCCGATAGTCAATAGGACGTGTGCTGGGAGAAATTAGTGTCAGAAATTCTCTCGGTTGCCTGGAGTATAGACGCTACCTAGTTATCGTATGCACAGCTGTAATGTCGCTTTTAATTTGACACTTGTTTGGCATGCTTCGATTATGTGATACATCACTACCTGCTACGTACGGGGCGTAGT
Source organism: Dermacentor variabilis (assembly GCF_050947875.1). Lineage (NCBI taxonomy): Eukaryota > Metazoa > Arthropoda > Arachnida > Ixodida > Ixodidae > Dermacentor > Dermacentor variabilis. Next base: position 72,617,752 of record NC_134571.1, on the reverse strand, counting down.
GGTCACGGGATTTATTCTATCTTAAGCATATGTTCTGCAACATTAATTGTTTCTCGTTCCAGGTTGAAGCTGCGCTCACAAATGATCCAGATGACAAGGATTTGTTGAAACTAAAGGAGGACCTGCTTGTGAGTGAAGCTTATGAATCATATGTTCAGTGCCATTGTACTGTAGCTAATGCAGAGTTCCCTCTCTTCTTTCCTTTCGCATAACTTTGCTACTGTAACAGGAAGTTATAAGCCTGACATTGAACCTGATCAGCACAAGCACAGAGGAAGCATCAGAAAAGCAAGGACCCGGCGAAAGTTCAAAGCGTTCGGGAGGAGAAGCTTCCGCGTCCAAGGATGAAAGTGTCGGCTGGTTTCCCGGGGACAAGTGCCTGGCTATGTGGAAAGATGGACAGTAAGTGTTTTCTCTTTCTATACAAGTGTTTATAGAAAATTAAGTTGTAAAAATAGAGTTGTGAAAGTTGGGTGGGAACAAGAAAGTATACTATTGCACTGTTTCAGTATAGGAACCTGCATAAGGTCCCCCTCATGTTGTATGTTCCACAGTAATCTTAAAATGTCATGTTCACAGTGCAAAAGAAAGAGAAAGAAAATACGATGAACAGCAGTGTGCAAAAGATGAGAGGGGTACTGTTCTGACTTTGTATGTAAAAGTTGTTGGAATTAAGTGAGGTATAGATGACTTGGAAATTTTACTGCATAAAAATTTGTTGGAAAATTATTTCCCCACAAGGCTGGCACTTTTGTGCGATCACTTGTGGGCAGGTTGCTACGATGTGTGGAGAAAAGCTTGTGTTCTTAGATTTAAGTTTGCGTTTTAAGAGACACTAAAAAGAAGCACTAAATCATTTAAGGCTAATAAATAATCTTTTGAAATTTTGTTTCTGTTTGTTTCGTGGTAGGAAGTTCGTTATCAGGAGAAAGGTTGAAGGTTAAAGGTTAAAAATGTTCGTTTTTTTTCTCGCATCGACGCTGCATCATCGGTACATGAGTTTGACTTCATGGATACCAAAGTATTTTCTAATATTTGGGCCATTGTGGTTCAGCACAAGGTATCCAAACTCTCCAAATACAGTCTTTGCCTCCTTTAGAAAACAATATAGTGCATGTTAAAAATTAAGCCCCTGAAGACACTGCCAAAATCCATGACGTCTTGATGAGCTGCTGCGAGAACTTCAAGGCTGTGCCAGTGTCTGTAGTTCTTGTGTCTTTTCTGGCTTACCAAGCCTCCGCTCAAAATAACAGCGACAATTTTGGAATTGTACAAATGTAATTTACATTTACAGCTCGTGCAAAAGCCTTGCAAGTTAAGTTACTTACTGCTGGTGGAGCAAATGCCTCAGTCCTCGGTTGATTTTTCATGGCCGTGCAGCCATGGCGAAATAGCGTGCCAGGTCCATGCACACTTTGACAGGCGAGGAGATTTACGAGTACTTGAGGAATTATAAATTGTCAAGAACTGACAATGGCGAACCAGGTTCTATGTTCCACAGAATGTCCGCCGAGCCAACAAGAGACAAAAAAGAATGTCCACAACTGAGTATTGGAAGGGCACTTGCAACCATGACCATTGTGGCATGTCCACCCATCCGGACTATGAGAGATGGAGGAATTTATGAACTATTCACAAATACTGAAGTAGGAGAAAACGGCAAGAAAAAGCCCAGCAGTGGCTGTGTAGCAGTTGTAAAAGAAAACATAGCGGTCAAAGGGTTAAGCAAACTCGGCTTGTAAAAATCAATCTGCAGCCCTCCTCTGGGACATTTCTCCTAGCTCAAAGTGCGGCTTAAAGGTGTTGAACCCACAAACACCCAATTATTAGTTATAGTAGCAGCAGCTTTAGTAATAGTAGTACAGTCTAACCACTTATAACGATTCCAGTTGTAACAATATATTGGATGTAACAATGAGCAACTGATCCAGCGTCAACTTTTGTATGTGTTCTAAGGTAAAATAGAGCGCATACTTCAATGCTGTCATGCAGCGTTATCAATTATGACAATTAAATCTGGCTACTGGGTGTGAAAAAACTGGAGAGGGTGAGGAAGAAGCTCTAGGTGCTTTAACACACCCACTTGTTCCACCCACTCTGCACGCCCCCACCACATTGCCGGTCTCGCACATCCCTCTCCTGCCTCCCTTCCAATCTTTCACTGACGTTGAAGGGGGGAAAGGGAGACGGGCAATGAAGGCGTGCAGTGCGGGATGTGCGGTACAAAGGCAGGTGTGGTGAAACAGTTTGCTTTCTTTTTCTTTTCCTAGCTTTTGCATTCCTTTTCTTTTTGACGCAGAAACCCAGTAGCCAGATTGAACTGTTATAGCCAATAATGTGGCATGGGAACGTTATAGTACGTGGTCTATTTTACTGTAGAACACACACAAAAGTTCACAGTGCAGTAGCTGTTCATTGTTACATCCAAGTATTGTTAAAAGCAGTAATGCTATAAGTGGCTTCAACTGTGCTTTCTTCTGCCTATTTAAAATGCTTTAATGTTTGTCCCGTCTGAATTTTTCCTGCAATCCGTTTATAACAATGGCATGGAATTTTCTTGGCATTTGAATACTACCATTAGGGGGTTCGACTGTAGTACTTTAATGACACGTTGAATGATTTATGCTTTTCAGATTATGCACTTGCATATGTGTGTGTGTTACAGGTACTATGATGCTACAATTGACGACATCATTGGTGAAGGACAAGCCACAGTCACTTTCACAGCATATGGGAACACGATAATTCAAAAGGTAAGGTCCCAGCCACGAGTGCCCATCACAATGGCCGCGAACTGTGTACAACATAGTGGTGCAGCCCTAAATCCCTAACTTTTCCTCGATACTGAGTGGTTGTCACCTGGACTGTCTTTTCTTTCGTTTTCCAAATAACGAAGAGCCCACACCATCCAAGAGAAAGCGAGGGACATTATGTAGGCACGTGACACGCCGGCGTTAGCGATGGAGCTGAGGAAAACAAACGTGTAGGTATCCAGCTCATAGAGAAATAAAAAAGAAGCAACAATTATTTTCTTCTTCTTTCTGCACCCTGTGGAACTCTGTGACTGGCGGTTTTGTTGGTTCATTTGCCTCTTGCAGTATGCGGCCGCAAGATGGGTTTATAAAATGTAGAGGCAAAATGTAGCAGTTGGTAAGACCTTTCAATTCTATGTAACTAGCGGCCGAATGTGCTTGTGCAGTTGGACCTTGTTTTAACGAAGTAGTATCAGAAGCAAACAGTGCACACTATTGTTTGTTGTAAAAATAGGTCAAAAATTGTGCCAATAATTTCACAAGCGGGACATACAAGATGAGCTCAACAACTGTAAATGCCAGGTGTTAACAGGGCCCTATGTGGAATTTTTTCAGAGGAGTCATCAATGACCAGGAAAGAGACTGTGAGCTGTCCCTTTTACTTTATGTGCTGTAATGCTGCTACAAAGAATGCATTGGCATCTAGTCTGCCAGCAAACCTTACAGGAGAGAGTTTCTGATGCTGTTACATTAGAGTTAAGCCTGTCTGCAACAAAGCCAGATATTTATAATATGTCATGGTAATACCCGGCAGTAACAGTGGTGTATTCCCTGGCAGAATTCTTGTAGAAGTGTGCGATCATCTTGCACGTTACTGAATTGTCTCGAGCATAATGTAATTGTAAAGTTTGTTTTCCTTAAAGGGTGCCTGAAATGGTTTGGAGAAATTCTTAGACACATATGGTGCAGCTATGTAAATCATTCGCACCACAATTTGTGTGAAGCATATTGTATTAAGAGAACTATGGACGATTGCAACTTACCCTCCTCTATAGCCATGCATTTTCTTCTCTACTCGTTCACCGAGTAACCAGGGCTAAGCTCCGCCTTCACTGGCTCTGCATCATGATAGGACGTTGTGTCGTCTACTTTCGGTTGTCTTGGAGCCATCACGGGAAGCCTCTCCTACCTCTCCACCCAAGCAAGATCCCAAGCGAAAGCTATTGAAGCAACATGCATTGCGAGCATTCTATGGAAGTGCTGAGCATGTCTAGTATTCCAGTAACCACAGGCGAGCTGGGTGTTTCGACGAATGGGTAGAGGCCTAAACTAAAGCCCTTCTATACTACTACTGTGTGATGATGGAGCTTTAGCATAAACGTACATGAGCGGCCTGATCGGTCTGCACGGTCCAGCCACCTGGTGGCGCAGAGCTAAACCAGCCAAATAAAGAGCTAATATTGCTCTAACCAAGTGTAAAACATTTCAAACATTTAAAAAAACAATGCTTTCATGTTTGTGCTTTTGCCAAAAATTTACACCAGCAGCAAAGTAGAATACACTTTGTTACTGCTACATTAGTTCTGTGTTTGGTTGAGCTCTGTGCCACCAGGTGGCTGCACCGTCCAAACCATTCAGGTTTGCGCCTCCTCTCATTCCATGAAACACCCAGGTCCAACCTGCTTGCACTTGCGTTTACCCGAATACTGGACATGCTATAGGGGGCGAGCAGATAAGGAGTCGCCATCTGTCGGAAGGGCCTCCCTTGCGTAGTATGAAGGATCATGCTGTGCGCTCCTCATAGGTTTCTATTACAGCGCTCAGTAAAAACACCACGCGGCAGCCCTCCTTGACATTTATGTAGGTGCTCTCAAAACGAAGGAAGTTTTTGACTGTCAATGTACTAATCTTGGGCAAACTGAAAGCACAGAATTGTTTACAGAGGCTATCTCTTTACCGAATACGTACAGTGAACACCACTGCGCGCAGTCACCGCGATGGAGTGTCCCGAACCGGCTTCTTGCATGGAAGGTAGGCAAACGCTGAGAGCAAGCTATGTGAAATATGTTGCATAACCAAATGGGGCGTAACAGAGTGAAGCCTCAATGCAGCGATCGCACGGATTCGCAGCGACCGACTGCACGTCTACATGCATGTCCGGGCACAATGTTATGCTTTTGCTGGGGGTGCGTTTTCGCACCCTGCCGTGAGCTTTAGGCCACAGCATATGAATATTTGACAGCACACTAGCAACCATTGTTGCGTGGACGCTATCAGAACTGTTCAAAAAATAATTTCGTTATAGAGACTTAGACGCCTACGGCAACTGTGATGTGTCGTCGCGACGATTCAATCTTTTTGGTCTTCTAAATTCTTGGACATTTCAATATTATTTCTCAAGTTTCGTCGCACTGTATGTTTATCGGTCTTCTCAACGTGCGATTTCCCTCTGCTTCTTTTTCGTAATCCAGTGCATTAATTCATAACACAAACATGACCATATGCCATGCCTTTTTTTAATGCGCTTCTTACTGCTCCCTTTTCATTCCATTGAACTTGTCAGAATCTAGTATCAACAAGTTGATAGACCTAATAAAGCGTCATGACATTAGCCGGGCAGCGGGCGCGGGCGAGCGTCTCAGTGCGTGTTTTCTGCTACTCACCGAACATTGCGCAGTCCCAGCGCCGTAGCAGAAATCTTCCTCGTGTCTGTGCTTGCTGCATACCCGAGTTGGAGCCGATGGCTGTCTGCCGGTTCTAAGTTTCACCAGCCAAGCTTCACGCAGCTGCTTGCCCTGCAGCTACGTGTGAATAAGGCTGCACCTGGCTCCGTTGCGTACGTCCGGCACTGCGGCACCGAGCAGTAGCCTACCATGCTGCACGCCTCCGAAGGCAGTCACCTACCTATGTAGTACCTATTGTAGCATATTGTCAAGCAGACACCCAAGGCATTAAAGCCTTACCACTTAATCAGAACCGCGGCGCAGGTGGGACTTTAAACTTCAGAATTTTCAGCTCGCTACAGCGCTTCTGAAGCAGCCGATGCGGCCGCTGTGTCCACATGATCCCTCATGCCACATCACGCCTACGGTGGCGCCAGGTTTTCCAGTGGTGGAGCTCGCCCTGAACATTGTGGTAGTAGTCCCCTGGCGTAAAGTTACGGCCACAAATGCGCAAATGCTGGTGCTGATTGGATACCGACAGTCCGATGTGCTGCGGTCACTCCGCTCCTCTGCCGCCTTGCAGAAGTACAGGAAGTTGCAGCTTGACATATTGCCAGTCGCTACGTTTGCAGCCCACAACGTAACGAGGGTGCACCATTATGCTTGCGAAAAGAAAGATGGAGACCAACACTGACCGCGGAGCTCTCGTCAACGCGAAGCAAATTGTAACACAAGCAGATGACACTTGCTGTGTGCTGGAAGTCTTGAGTGTAGTGATAAATTGTCCTTGTTAATTTTCCTTCTGTTACTTTCTTTTTTATAAAAAGAAATCAGCTAACATTCCAACTATTATGAACAACATTTGTTTGCCATAAAGTTAGAAAAAGCATCGATGACGCACCATGGGCAGCCAATCGGATAGCTCGTCCTACTGGTGTCATATGGTCACCATGCGTTACTTGGTCAGGGGTCGCTGAAAACTCAGCTGAGTGGCATGTTGTGATTGATAGCAATGTACATTTTTAAAACCTTATATATTACACACTTTATGCGGAGCACTTAGATGCATCAATTAATGATCAGAAGGACATAACCTAACGGCTCGGTGCGTTTATACAAAATTGTCAAAATCGTTTCAGGGTCCCATTAAGTATTTCAGCCTTGCTGACATGCTTCTCCTTGACCTTGCTTGTGGCAACTTGCATTGGAGGTACATTACGGACTGTGCCTCTGTGTATTAAGGCCTACAGCTGAGACACACGATTGACCAGTTGCCCTCAGTTGTGGCAGAAGCGTACTTTTGATAGCCACGGCTACCGTCGGAAGTGTCATGCGCATTTGACACCTATCTCCAAGTGCCATTTCGCTCTTGCAGATTGCAGCGTGTGCAGCACAGATCGTCCGCAGAAAATGTCTGTGCAGCTGACCATTTTCTAGTTATAAACATACCTTTTCCTCAAAGTAGTTTGTCGAGAGTAATTGCAGCATAGTCTGTTTTTCAGTCGGCATGTATGTGCACATTTTATAGAACGAAGATTGTAGGTATGCTCGTGGTGAAGCCATGTGCCACGGACAAGCACCAACATGCATATTTTGCAATTTGTCTTGATTTGAACATTGACTGCTGTCACTATAAGTAGAGAAAATATGCAATGGTGAGAATTGTGCTTGGCGAATTAGGGAAAAAAATTCTATTGTGGCTTCGGGCACAATGCATCCTTGATGCAGCCGGGCATTGCAAGTGGTCAAATGATGAAATTGCAGGCAGTTTGTCAGGGGACGGGTAACGAGCTGATTGGCTGCTTTTAAAGCCACTTCCACTCATCATAGGGTGTGCCCTGTTTTAATACGTCCATATACGAGTAATGTGAAGTCAGTTATTGACTAGGGAGTAGTGTACGGTGTCCCCATGGGGGGGAGGGGGGGGGGGGAGAGGTATAAGCTGCACTTGAGTGCTTACTTACGCCCGCAAGTGCCAACACCAATTTGTATGTTGCTTCATTTATTTCATTAATTGCCATTGAATTAAGTGTGAGCAAACAAATTTGAAGTTTATTTCACCATAAACTTGCTACGTAAATTTCCGTTACAACGAGGTTCAACTGCACTATTGAGTGTTGTCTTTAACTCATTAGAAATAGTTGCCCCATTGCTCCAAGAATTTGCAGTTACAGGTTTTAAGTTCATTTGCATCCTTTCAAATGACACAGGAACTCTATGCTAATTCTAAACTGGCTTTACAGAAAGTAACAAAGAAACTGATATATTCTTTACAAGGCAGCATTAACAGTTGATATTTGGCTATTGGAATGATAGTATCATTGAGCGATTACTGCGAACTGAAGTTCCATTGTGGTGCTGTGTGCAAATTGAGCATCGAGCAAGTGTGCAAATCCAAGTTCTTATACTTCTGTAGAAACCTGCAAAATGTAACTATAATACCATTGCTTTGCCTTTCTCTGAAAGCCTCGAAAGTTGATGTAATATTCCTGTGACTTCAATTAAGCGTGTATGTGGCAGCATTATTTGTTGCTTGTCAAGTTGATGTAGGAAACAAATCTTCATGCATTCAGCTAACCCATAGCCCCCATCATTTCTAGCCTAGTGTGTTGATGTGTTCAGGCAAGGTTCCACCATTAATATAATCGTGTGCAACCCCATCTCTCCCAGCTGTCTCAGCTGAAAGCCCACAAAAACAAGCGGTCTATGAACAATGTCATCGAAGGAGGACCGAAAACCAAGTAAGAAATTTTGTGTTAAATCTTCATTGCCTGCTAGCTGTGTGATTGGGAAGGTGTCTGTCTATGTGTAAAGGGGTGGAAGGTTTTGCCACAGTGGCTCTGTATGGCATTCTGTTGCTTAGCATGTAGTCATAGGTTTTATTCACGGCGGGATTCCTGCTGGGGGGGCGAAATGCAAAATGTCCTACGTGCACGTTAAGGAACATTACAGTTTGTTGCAGTTCAACAACAAGTTGCTTTGCTGTAAAAGCATGTGATTTACTGTCAAAGCCAGCACTTTACTGCCCTTACTGCCAAAGCGAGTGTTTTGCCCGGTGGGAGGTATTGTGTGCCTTATTAGCTATTTGTAGGTGGTGCGACAGGTAATGTACACTGGACAAGTTTAGAAATGTTTCAATAGATGGCACTAGGTGTCCAATTCAGGGGTGGCTTGCATTTTTTTTAGAACGCTTGTGTGCGTGTTCGACTTGTGAAAGGATGGCAGCAAGCGGTGGTTGCCGTGTGCTATTGAATCAAGAAGTTCTCGACGTTTTATTTGATAGTGACATCAGTGGGGACTCGGGCGATGACATCAATTACTAGGGACAGTCTTCTCAAGACAAAAGCTGCCCCAACCAGTGTTTGGTGTCTTCTTCAGCAAAAGATGGAAGAAGGGACCTATTCTGAGAGCGGCAGCAAAGAAAAAGTAAGGAAGATTCCTTTTCCTTAAATCGCCAGGCCTGAGGTAATGAGTGACTGCTATTCTAGCGAACAGTAACCCCTTGGAGGTGCTGAATGCGCTACAGTTGCCGACCGTTTATTCGGACCTCACGAGGACTGCGGAAATGTCTGAATAAACAGGTGTCCGAAAAAGCAGATTACAGTCGCCGACCGTTTATTCGGACCTCACGGGGACTGCGGAAATGTACGAATAAACAGGTGTCCGAAAAAGCAGATTAAGAAAAAAAAATGAAATCCTTTATTTCCACGCACTTATTCGGGCTCGGCAGTAGGCTTGAAGAAATCGTTAGTGTGCCGTTGCACGCTGTTCCGTTTACACGCAATCAGATAAGCCTGAATCTCTGAGAGGTTCGTGGAAGCACAGTCACTGCTTGTGCACGCTCCGCATGCGACGGCAGCGTAGCACATCGTGCGTCATCTTCCGACTCGGAGTCATCGTCCGGCGGTGCAGCAAAAACCTGACGAATGATCTCGCTGTCGTCGAGTTCTGCGCATGTCAGTACAGCAGTATCAGCACCTGTGAAACTGTCAAATGAGACGGTGTCCGGAATCGCAATGCAACCACTGCGCAGGTCTCGGCAGAACATTTTCGGGAGCGCATCGGAAGGCGACAAATCTTAGGCCTCCTGACACCCACTTGCCGGCATTCCCCAGAGCAGTCTGCGCGGGCACTGTCGGCGCCATTAGACACTTGACGCGATGTTTCCGTACGCCGCGTTGGATCACTGAAACCTCGACACAGCACACAAAGCAAACACCACCGTGCCGACACCAGTCGCACAAGCGAAAAACGTGGCCTGCTTGCAGCGTCATGCGCGAAAGAAACAAATCAGCTGCTGGATTGTCTTGACATGGCTTACTAAGCTGAAACCAGAACTGCTGTACGGCCTCTCTATCGAACCAGGCAGTAGCGCCACCATGTGCTCCGCATGCGACGACAGCGGAGCACATGGTGCGTCATCTTCCGACTCAGAGTCATCATCCGGCGGCGCAGCAGAAACCTGACGAATGATCTCGCCGTCGTCGAGTTCTACGCATGTCAGTACAGCAGTATCAGCACCTGTGAAACTGTCAAATGAGACGGTGTCCGGAGTCGCAATGCAACCACTGTGCAGGTCTCGGCAGAACATTTTCGGTGTCAGTAGGGAGCACATCGGAAGGCGACAGATCCTAGGCCTCCCGGCACCCGCTTGCCGGCATTCCCCAGCGCAGTCTGCGCGGGCACTGTCGCCGCCATAAGACACTTGACACTGTTTCCGTATGCCGCCGTTACATCATCGCAACCTCAACACAGCACACAGAGCAAACATCACGCCGACACCAGTCGCACAAACGAAAAACGTTGCCTACTCGCAGCGTTGTGCATAAAAAAAGAAACAGATCAGCTGCTGGACCTTCTTGACATGGCTTATTAATCTGAGACCGGAACTGCTGTAGCTACAAACCAGGCAGAAATGATGATGATGAATGGGGATCTACAGTAGCGCCACATCGTGGGGCAGCATGGAGGCTTCGTTCAAAACAAAAATGGCGTTCAGCAAGTCGAACCATGCACTGGTCAGAGTCGGTGCATGGTGCTCTGAATCGAGTTGGCTCGAGGAGTGTCCGAAAAATCAAACGAGAGGTTGCAAGGTGTCCGAACTTTCGGCAGTTGTTATACATTATGGTCTATGGGAAGAATGGGCGGTGCCACGAAGCAGACCGAATAATCGAGCATGTCTAAATTTTTAAGAGTCTGAAAAATCAGTTGGCGACTGTACTCGGAGAAGAGCTCTGGAATCAGGCATCAGACTTCATGAATGGCTTCGCAAGGAAACAGCACCGGAGTGAGCCTTATAAAGCTGAGTGTCCTACAATGCCAGGAAAAAGCGAAGTGTACATCGCGCTGTGCATATTGATGATCCAGATGAAGAAACGCTGCTAAAACACTTACTGGTACACGCAGAGTGCAATCACTCCCTTCACTTCTGTGATGCTGAGGGAGCAGTTCAGGGCCTGAAGAATCTAACGATTCTATGCCAATGCCATTCCTTTTTGTGCTTCCTCAGCTGTCAAGGCAATGCTCCACCTGCCCTATCAACCGGATCAGCAAGCTGTGAATGGTGGATAATGGAAGGAATCTACATTATACCAAGCCTGGAGACTCTCCAAATACCTGTACAGTAAAACCTCATTAAATTGTACCTGCTTAAACTGTACAGTGAAACCTCGTTAAACCGTAGTCGGCCGGAGCTCGGAAAAAGTACGTACTAAACGGTAGTACTGTTTAAGCGAAATAGCATGAGATCGCCCACTTTCCTGTCAAAAACCGAACTCAGAGAGAGTGCAATGAAAGGAGAAAAAACATGCAGTATTTATTCACTTCACGGGACGTAAGTGTTATTTTCGTTTGATGTCGTGGCGGCCTAGCACGACGACAGCGGCCTCAAACTTACTGAAGCTGCGTGTCAGCTTCTGAGCCAGCCCCCCTCCTCTCGGCAAACACTCGCACGGCAGATTCCTCGTTGGCGTTACGTATTCTCCGTGCACGCGCGCAGTATTGCTGCATAAGTCCCAGGGCGCCTTTTTCATTGCCGGGTGCCGGACTTCGGAAAACTTTTTGTTTGGAATAGTTACGTTATCGCGCCCCTGTTTTCCTTGCGACGATCGCATTCATGAGGCTGACGTAACGCGCAGCTTCTGCCACTGCCGGGCCTGAATAGCCCGTGCTGTCGCTTTCCGTGTCGTCCTCATCACTGTCGCTAGTTGACACTTCGGCAACAACAGCGGCAACGATGGTGAAAAGTCGAACCTCGTAGCCGACATCTCTTCGCGGTCGCAGCAGCGCTGCCGAGCAACTTCGCATTCCAAATGCCACACACTGTAGTCAACAGCAGATCCATGTCGCGGGCCAGCGCCGACTTCTTCGTGTCACGTTCAGTAGCACGGACGATGTCTAACTTTTCTTCTATGCTGAACATCCGGCGTCTTTTTTATCCTAGCTTCGGCATGACGCGAGTCCTCGCTTGCACGACGCCACAACGCTCTCTGGCACGGCGTCCATGCGGCGTCGAAATGATGTTGATGTTGATGCGGCTTCACGTGCAAACGCACTGGGCGCTTGGAGGCCGTTGTACCGATCTCTGAGGCTTGTTGTTCTGCCGGGCCGCCCGATGGAGACGACGCACCGCCGTGTTTGCGCGACGAAAAGTGGAAACGCTACGTTTTAACCGATGCGTACGCAATAAGCTGGTACGGTTTATGCGGATACAAAATACGTTATGTTCAATGGCCGCTGAGTCGGGGAATTGACTTTACTACTTTTAAACCGAAACTACTGTTTAAGCGGGTACGGTTTAACGAGGTTTTACTGTAGTTTCGTTTTAAAAAGTACAGTGAAACCTCGTTGAACCATAGTTGGCTGGAGCTCAGAAAAAGTACGTACTAAACGGTAGTACTGTTTAACCGAAATAGCATGAGGTCACCCACTTACCTGTCAAAAACGGAACTCAAAGAGAGTGCGATGAAAGGGGAAAAAACATGCAGAATTTGTTCACTTCGCGTGACAAAAGTGTTATTTTTGTTTGACGCCGCAGCGGCCTAGCACGACGACAGCGGCCTCAAACTTACTGAAGCTGCGTGCCAGCTTTTCAGCCAGCCCCCTCTTCTCGGCAAACACTCCCGTGACAGACTCCTCGTTGGCATTACGTATTCTCCGTGCACGCGCGCAGTAGTGCTGCAGAAGTCCTGGAGCGCCTTTTTCAATGCCAGGTGCAGGAGTTTGCAATACATTTCCTTTGCAATAGTTATGTTATCGCGTCTATGTTCTCGTCGCAACGATTACACTCATGAGGCTGACGTAACGCGAAGCTTCTGCCACTGTCGGGCCTGAATTGCCCGTGCTGTCGCTTTCCGTGTCGTCCGCATCATTGTCGCTAGTCGACACTTTGGCAACAACAGAGGCAACGATGGCAAAAAGTCGAACCTCGTAGCCGACATCTCTTTGCGGTCGCCGCAGCGCTGCTGAGCAACTTCTTCGCATTCCAAGTGCCACACACCGTAGTCAACAGCCGATCCCTGTCGCGTGCCAGCGCCGATTTCTTCGTGTCACGTTCAGTAGCATGGACGATGTCTAATTTTTCTTCTATGCTGAGCACGCGGCGTCTTTTTTAGCCAAGCTTCGGCATCACGCTTGTCCTCGCTTGCACGACGCCACAATGCTCTGTGGCACGGCGTCGAAATGATGTTGATGTGGCTTCACGCGCAAACACACAGGGCGCTTGGAGGCTGTTGTTCCGATCTCTGAGGCTTGTTGTTCTGCCGGGCCACCCGATGGAGGCGACGCACCGCCGTGTTTGCGTGACGAAAACTGGAAATGCTACGTTTTAACCGATGCGTACGCAATAAGCTGGTTTGGTTTATGCGGATACAAAACACATTATGTTCAATGGCCGCTGAGTTGGGGATTTGACTTCACTACTTTTAAAACGAAACTACTGTTTAAGCGGGTACGGTTTAACTGTAACTGGGTAGGTTTTACTGTAGTAAACTCAAAGCCCCCACTCAGCGGCCATTGCACATAATGTGTTCTGTATCCGCATAAACCGTACCAGTTTGTTGCATACGTATTGGTTAACACGTAGTGTTTCCACTTTTCGTTGTGAAATCATGGTGGTACGTAGGTCCGGCAGAACAAATGAGCCCCAGAGATTGGAACGGCCTCCAAGCGCAAACGCAGAGGGCGCTTGGAAGGGTGAAGCCACATCAACATCAACATCATTTCGGCACCGTGCCAGAGTCTGAGCATTGCGGCCCGTGTTGTGGCGAGCAAGCTAGGACAAAAACCGGGTAAAATTGTAAAAAATTGTACAGATCCCACGCTCTGTGAGAATCGATGTAAGTGAAACTTTCTGTGCTGGTTGCTTTGATTGACGACAATTAGCAGTGATGTTGATGGCAAATGTTTAATTTCTTCAACGTTTTGTCCAAAATCATAGTGGTGAGTTGATGTTAAATATTACCTTGCGTGCACCATTGCTGTTTCTCTGCGAAGTACACAAAACACAAAGGGAGAGGTGTTTGCTTGAGGCATTGATGTGCGCCATATTTCATAACCTCTCAGAGGGTTGAGCATTGTCATTGCCTCACATGGCACATCGCATTGTCATAGAAGCATTAAACTTGAATTGGATTATGTGGCTGTACATGCCAAAACCACTATCGGATTATGAGGCAGGCCGTAGTGGCGCACTCCGGATTAATTTTGGCACTGTGGTGTTCTTTAACGTCTCCCTAAGCCTAAGCGCGCGAGCTTTTTTTTTTTTATTTTGGCCTCGTCGAAACGTGGCCGTCTCAGTCAAATCCACAACCTCGAGCAATGCTATAGCCGCAGAACTATCACGGCAGGCACAGAAGTGTTGATTTGTCATGCGGCTGCTTCTGTTGTGCCGCCTAGACCCTGCAGTGTGCTTTAATTAATGCGGCTCTGCTTCTGCGCGCCCTGCGTAAGTTGTCTGCTAGACATATTTGCATGGTTTTATTTTTCAGAAATAGCAGAAACGCACAGTACCGTACCTTGAACTTAAGTATATCCAACGTTTCCTTGCCTTCTCATGTCACACTTTCCCCACCTTCCCCCCTCCCCTGTATTTGTATGGGAACTGCGAGCAAAGAGTGACAAGGCTGTTATTCACTTGTCTTGTGACTGCGTCGGATCTACCCATTCTCTGCCTCCTCTTTTCCATTCTATCTAGCTTCCCTCTGGACTTGCACGTTGGTAGGAAGGTAAGCGCTTGCGAGGGTGGTCAAGGGGCTAATGTGTTGATGACCTGGGAGCTCCAGAGGGCATTGTGCACATTCGACGTATTGCGGTCCAAAGAAGTTCCTTATGGCTCTTTTCTTCTCTGCCATGCTCCTTCCATGTATATACACGCTCTGAACCACCCCCTAACACGGTGTGCCGGACAGCAGCAGCAGCAGTGGGAGAGTCGAAGGAAAAGGCAAAGAAAGCTTCACTTTAAAATTGGTCATCGTTCCTGCTGTTAAACATGGCACGCAGGCAGTGCTGGCATGCGAGAGGGATCTATCGTTAACTACGATGTGTGGCATTTGGAATGCGATGGAGAAGTTGATCAGCAATGCTGCTGCGACTGCGAAAATACGTTGGCTACGAGATTCTACCTTCCGCTATCATTGCCTCTGTCATTGCCGAAGTGTCGCCTAACGGCAGTGATGAGGACGACACGGAAATCATCAGCACGGGCGATTCAGTGGCAGATGCTGTGCGTTACATCAGCCTCATGCGGGTGTTTGCCGAGAAGAGGGGGCTGGCAGAAAAGCTGGTTTGTTGCTTGAGCGAGTTTGAGGCCACCATCTTCACTGCTAGCCCGTCGCGCCGTCAGGTGAAAATAACCTACTTTTGTTGCGCGAAGTGAATAAATACTGCATGTTTTCTGCCCCTTTATCACACACACTCTCAGTTAATGAGAAGAAAGGGCGCTAACCGAGGGGCCCAATTTTTATTATTCATATCATAAGAAGCCAACAAACACTGACACTAAGGACAACATAGGGGAAATTAGTTGTGCTTAATAAATGAAATAAAGAAACAATAAATGAATGGAAATCAAAGCGGATGAATAAACAACTTGTCCCAGGTAAGGAACAATCCTACGAGAAGATCATAAGAAGCCAACAAAGACTGACACCAAGGACAACATAGGGGAAATTACCTGTGCTTAATAAATGAAATAAGGAAACAATAAATTAATGGAAATCAAAGTGGATGAAAAAACTTGCCACAAACGAGGAACAAATTAAATAAAGAAACAATAAATTAATGGAAATCAACGTGGATGAAAAAACTTGCCACAAATGGGGAACGATCCCACAGCCTTTGCATGCGAAGTGTTGTGGGATCGAAACATTAACATACAGTGTTAGATTGATGGATTGCACTGATGAAATTGCAAATGAGTTTGGCTTATCTGAAGGAAGCTTGGTAAGCAAGGAAATACATGAAAACAGTAACTGGTGCAAGGGGCACCACATTGGATTTCCTGCACCAGCTTCACAGGACATGGTAAACTCTGGCTGCAACTGCCTGAGGCTTGTTGACTGCTAAGGCGTTTTTATGACGTTATGCTCAAAAACGGGTAAGAGCCTGACCTGGCAACTTCTGTGACTGTTTCTGGTAAAAATAGAGTACACTTGCATTTATCTGAAGATACAATAAAATCTATTGTCACTAATGTCATTGGCGCTGCCATTTTGGCGTAGAGTTCAAAATAGGATGTTTGGTCTTGATTGCCTCCACTTATAGTCAGCATTTTCTTTCTATTAAAAAAGTGTGAGGGTTCAATCCTGACTGCGCCGCATGTCGATAGAGCTGAAATGCAAAGAGGTCTGTGTGTGTAGATTTAGGTTCAGTTAAAGAACCCCAGGTGGTCAACAGTAACCTGGAGTCCTCCACTACCGTTTGCCTCATAATTAGAGTGTGATTTTCACACACAAAACCCCAGAAGTTAATAAAAAAATGCAAGTAATATGTTAAAGGAATTGCGTAGAAATCAAAATTTGTCGTTCCTCTTTAGTCTCCCTTTGAAGGGCATCTCACCAAGTTTGGACATAGCAAACAGATAAGCGTGGTGCATAGAACACACGCCAGTGATGGTGTCTGCAAAGTATCAAACCACTGCATGGTGAGAGAACAGTGAAAATCACAAATGAAAGGCTGTGCGCCCTTCTCTCGAGGGAGCGACATTGCTGCCGGAGTTTTAAGGTGGCACGGATAAACACCTCTATATAGGAAAGGCAAAACATACGCCTGTCCATTTCTATTCTTTGTCCATGTCATACTTTGCGCCTAAAACCATTTCTAGGCGTGTACCAACTAGCCTGACAGCAGACATTACTAAGCTCTACACCAACCTGGAGCAAATTGAACACGAAAAAAAAAATATATATATATCTGGGCCAATTTTCGGGTCCAAAGAGCAGTGTTTCTCCTTAGCAGAAATGCCCTGGAGCTGTAGAAAACCCAACAAAGGTTCTCAAATGATAGAATTCATCGGGGAATTCTGCTAAATCTTATCAAACTTAAGGCCTGAGCTTGTAGTACTACAAACTCGTACATGCATGACATTTAACATCACACGCAACCACTGTATTTCCAGTTGGCTTGTCTTTGCTATGATTGCACCTGCCTGCTTCAGTTGCAGTCACATTTGATTGCAGGCAGATCTATTCATCAAAGAAGGAACGGATTATTGCTTCTCAAGCTGCTTGGTATGTGTTTGGGCCGCTGCTTACTGGCTGCCTTTCTCATGCAGGAAGCAGCTGTTGCTGGCCGAGAGGGAATACAAAAAGAAGAAGGCCCAGAAGAAGGCCGTGCGCCTGAAACAGATTGAGGAAGATCGAGAAAAAGAGAAGAACAAGTGGCAGGAGTTCAACTCAAAGGTAGCCTTGCATGAATGTTGAACTTTATTTGTGTGACGGGGCAGCAAAGCGACACAAAGCAGTTGGATGTGCAGAATTCATGAAGATTGACCACACTGCCTTGAGAGGTTGCCAATATCACTCCTGTTCCTGCCGCGTGCTAGTTTTACATCTCCACTAAACTCACCAGCAGCTGTTTATGGGGCTGTCCATTGAAGTTTGTTTTGATGCAGCAGTTCCTTATATAAAATTATCTCTACGTTTTTATGAAATCTGAACTGTCTTACCCCGTTACCAGAGGCTCAATTTCCTGATATTGTCAAAATAATTTTGTCCAGTGTATTCTGTTCGCACAAGCGCTTTAAAAGTATCCCTATGATGGCAGTCGGTTGAAGCACAGTATTCTGAAAAATTCAAATTTTAGACCAGCTGAAGTTGGTTCTTTTATTTGATCATGATGGTATTGCGCCACACGAGCAACCTTCAAACACCTCAGGTGAACTACAACTGTGCTTTGAACTTCCTTTTGCCTATGGGGTACCTGCTCACAGCCATATCATACTTTTTACCGTGAGAAGTGTAGAAACTGCTCTGCCAAGTTCAACGAGATCTGTGAACACTCAGTCAGGACAAATGTTGTAGCTTAGCCAGGTGCATGAACTAAAGTGCATGAGACGAAAGAACCACTATCATTTGTTCGTCACAGTCGCAGGAGATGTGTGTGAGGGGTGCAAGACACGCAGTTTTGGGTGTGAGGGTTAAGAGAAGGAAACTTGCGAAAGTACCACATGCTGACGCCTAATTATTGATGTGTACTCACAAATGGAAAGAATCTGTCCTCTGCTGAGTGATCCGGACATTGTGAACATGTAAGCGGTCTGAGCTAGAGGACGCAGAGGCTTTGCTGGTATGATGCCCTGCACTGAAATTGACGTTTTTTTTTTTTAATTTTTTTTTCATTCCTGCTGGAAAGGGTAGTTCATGCAGTCGGGAGCAGATGCTCTAAGTAAGCCTGGCAGTTGCCTTTTTCTTCGCATCTCCCACATGAACAAAGGTGTGCTGCAGAGGGAGTTTCAGTTGTTTACTCCTTTAAACCTAGTCAAGCCGATTTTATGGCTTTTTGTCTGTGCCCCTGCTATCTGTACGTTGTATAGATACAAAATAAAGTTCAAAGTTCAAACCCTGGTGTGAATACCAACACTAAGGCGGTATATTAACTTGAGCTGTACTAATTAGTAAACACTGGAAAGTTCACTCTTATTGCAAGTATATGCTTGATAATGCCTTATAAGCCAAATAATATACAAAACTTAACGACACCCTCTTGAAGTTGCGAATGGTGCCAGTTTGAATTCTGTTTCTAGTTTGAGATACAACTTAAGTGTCAGTCAGCAGTGAACTATCCTCGGCAAGTAGTTGTCACATTCTCCGCGCAGAAGATGCTTCAGGTTTGCCAAGGCGATACTGTTGCCTGCCTTCTTGCTTGCGTTTGCAAGTTATTGAGCTGCAGCTGTCAACAGACTGACTGACACATTTTCATACCTGGCAATTCTCATGAATTTTCTGTAGAGTTTATGAAGTTTTTCTCATTGGTCTCTGACTCTTTCGCTGGAAGTCTTCTGATGGTGAAAGGAGACCAGAGGGGTACTTGCTTTGAGCAAGTTTATGCGAACAAGTTCCTGAAGGAGGCGAAATTGGCAACCGCAAAGTTGCTGTGTTCTAACACATGATATTTGGCAGTGTCTGCTGTTCCAAGTTTGCTGCTGCTGTGTGCTGTAGTATCAAAAAGTGTATCATTAGTAAAGTGTGTATGTGTCCCACAGAAGGTCTGCATTCAGGGCAGACTTCAAAAACAAATGTGGGCTATTCTCCTTCTTTAAAATTGACTGTGTTGGCAGGTGTGCATTTTGGAAGTACATTTCAACTTCATATTTCCCACTTTTGTCTCCTGGCAACACAAGACTGCTGCTTATCTACGTGAATGGCAATTAGCGTTGCAAACAGATGTGACAAAAGATTGATGCTTTTTGCGTTGCTACGATAGTTATTGTTCATGATTAACCACCTCTCCAGCAAAAAAGTATTAATGCTCACCTTTGCATTGCTCTCGACTTTGCTACACAGGCCTTCAGCAAGAACAAGAAGGGCCAAGTGAAAAAGAGCATCTTTGCTTCACCGGACAACGTCAACGGCCGTGTTGGCGTGGGGACTTGCGGCATTGGAGGCCGTCCCATGACCGAGTTTCACCACCAGGAGAAGTGGCGCAAAGCAGGAGGAGCATCGGGCAGCCAGGGTGGCACACCGATGCCGACGCCTGTGGGCGCTGCTGGACTGATGTCCCTGCCCACTTTCACCATGCCTCCAGGAATGCCCTCGACCGGAGCGCCCCCATCCATCTTCTGAGCCATCGGACCACACCTTGGTTCTTCTCGTTCCACTTCCAGCCGTGTGGGACTCATACGTGTTCTCATTTGCCTTGCTTTCCGCTTCGGAAGCAAGGTGAGGAAAGTGACTGTGAAGGTCTCTTCATGGTGCAGTCGTGTGCAGTCATACCTCTGGTCGCAACTTCTGACTAGCCCACAAGTTACTTTATGTTGTGCACCACCAGTGTGTGTAAATATTGAGGTGTCCTCGAACCAGCCAGTAAAAGAAACTTGTAACATCCTTTCTCAAGCTGTGTTGTTCTTTCAACCTCTAAACCAGTCCCACCAGGTTCAGAGTGCTGTCAACCTATAGCGTCGGTTGCATGATGGCTGTAGTCCTTGCTGCTTTTCCCATGTACAGTTACGATTTCTGATTTTTAATGACACTGGTGTCAATCACACACTGCGGCAGCGCCTTCTAACAGTGAGATGCAGCGAGATCCGCAATGTTACGCTTAAGCGCTAATCTTCTGTGCTCTTCCCTTTAGAAGTGCACATGTCCTGCCTTTGTCCTGCTCGTGTGATGTTAAAAATTTGGCTGATGGTACTTGTGGTAAGCTTGACTGGAAGGCAGAGGGCTGCTCCGCTTATTTATTGCAACGATTATTTGATGTAGGTGCGTCTCTCCAATGTCACTTCTACTGTACCATCTTTAAAAGGTGGAAACGCTGTTATGAGACAGCTGCAGGGCCAGTTTGAATGGAATTCATTGCCATTTACAGACATAGCAGTAGTAATCTAAGGCCTGAAATTTTTTGCAAGAATTGCGCACAACTAATAAGCGAAAAAAAAAAATATTTAAGTACAAAGTTTACAAATGCATAGCTCTGTAGCAAGAACAGACATTGCAGCTTTGTAAACTGTGCCTGTTACAGAATGTAAAGCATAGAGATTTGTTCAGTTCCGTTAATTTGACCCTGACGAGACCGACCAAACTGATTGAATTATCTGGCAGGTCAAATTAAACAAGATTCAGAAAAAAATGTAAAACACACTGCTGATTTATTTGGTTCATTCTATGTGTCCAAAGTAAAAAATTATGGCTCTCCCCTAATTGAGAGTAGACGTAAGCATGATATGGCTACCAACAAAGCAGATTGGTTGGAGATGATACTAGCCACAACCTTGAAGTGGGTATAGTACAATTTCGCTATGGCAGACCCCACCACAGCATACGAACCTGTTTTGAACTGAACCTCAAAGCAAGTGTCTCGGCCAAACAGGCATCGGCAGCGCGTTGGACGCTGCCAGCTTGGTCATGCAGTGTGGCGCAGAACTTGCGGACTGCTGGCGTTGAACAGGCAATCCTGTCACAGCGCCAAAAGATGACAATCAAGTGTATGGTGCCCTGTATCTGCATTTTGACCGTCTCCGTTAGAAGGGACAAATAAAATTTCAGCGTTACAGCTTGAGTGATATTGTGAACAAACATTGGGAAGAACTCTGAAGCAATATTTTTTGTAACTTGATGGGGCACTAACTAGCACATGTAATGCAGTCCTGCACAAAGGGTTGGGAGCTGGAGACTGCATTTTATGAAGTTTGGACTGGTGGCCTAGATGATCTTGTTTTGTTCTCGCAACTTGCCCGGATGTAACGGCTCTGGTTTTTGCCTCAAGGTCATTTGAAGGTCGCCAACAACGGGACATAAAAGCATCTCATCTTTAAAAACTCCTATAAAAATGACATTAAAGCTCGTAAACAAAACTTAGTGCATACCCATTTTTTAGCAAGGAAAATGCAAGTGGTGCAGATGCTAAATGCAAATTTCGCAAAGTGGTGCCCAGTTTCCTAAAGTAGGCTTTGTCGCAGCACAACTGTGTCATAAGGTCTCGAAGTCGGTTTTGGTTTGGTATCTGATTGCAAAGTGCAGGCAATTTAGGGCCCAATTTTCCTTGCTGAAAAAGCAAAGGCATGTGTTACAACGGTGTTCGCTTTCCTCTGGGGGAAAATAGGTGGGGCCATCTCCTCCGTTTCCGGTGAGCCTCCTCCCTTGCGAGCACCAAGGTCGCACACGCCATCGCCAAACAGATGCAAGTGTGAAGGCATCCTATACTCGGGGATGGGGGAACATTTGCAGCTCTCGAGCAAACCTTCCTCCCCGGTCCCCTTGGTGAGCTCCAAGAGGGCGTGCCACTTGACAAAAGCTTGATGTAGTGGTCACGTGATGCGCTTGCCATGCATGGCACAAGGAGGCGAACTTCTTCCTCTTGTGAATACCACTTTAGAATCGGGTAAATGCCGTAACCAGGCATTGTGCGCTATGGTTGTTGCTTGAATATCCTCCTATGGCAGGCCAAACATAGTTGTTTTCGATGTTTTTTTTTTTTCTTTTAATTGTGCAACACATTCAATGTCTTCTAGGCTCCACCGAGACAGGAGTTGCCGTTGAGATCACTATATGCGTCAGGTGCACGCGTGCTGACTAGTCAAGTTCGAGTCATCCGGCAAAGGCCAATTTTGGGATCGATATGAAAATATTTTGGGCTCATGTAAATGCAGGTGCTGCGCTGCACAGGACCTTCTTCCAGCATCCGAGTAGCAGAAAAATCGAATTAACTGGTCTACCGTACACGAGTTTAGAGCTTTGTAAAATTGTGACAATGTTTTCGAATATTTTGCACAAGTCCTAGTTGCAAATTAGTGGCATTCTTCAGAGCAGTGTATAGTACATTGATTTTCTTTTTCACTTTATATGTATTATTGATTGCAGTTTACAGAATTGAGATATCGGTTATTTCTTAGTTGCAGCGTTGTAAACTTTATACATTAGCGCTTTATTTTTTCGATCTTGCAGTTTTGAACAATTTCCTTTTTAGTTTGGTAGGCTGTATCAGGAGACAACCGCAGTGGGGTACATGGAATGACTTGTGCATGTTGCAGGTGATGTACGAGCACTAGGGTACAAAAATGATGTAACCAAATACACAAGTTACCCTTATTCACACATTAGAAAGATTACACCCCTAACTTAAGTTACAGCTAGTGGGGGGTCCTACGATCTAATTTTGCTCTTGAGCTCGCTTTCTAGTCATAATGGGCCTGCTTGTTTTGCGGAGGGTGTTTGGACACTGAAGTAGAGAAATGGTGCCCGAGACTGCCCTGCGCCACTTGATCCTGCCACACTCGTTGGGCAGACAGATGGTTGGTGCTCCTGCGCTTGTGCCGATTAGAGATTGGCAAGTTCTGCCATGGTCAAAGGACTTGCTTTCCCTCTGTCTTGCTGCCCAAGTCTCTTTGTGCCAGTTTTGAGCCCTATGTGTCGGAACAAAAGGAGCCATAGCCAAGCAAGCGTGAAATTGCTGCAACAAGTTGTATACTTGTAGGCCTTATAACTCATGCTCTGCACCAGTTCGAGTTTGATAAATTATACTGACAATGGCATAATAAGCCCTTTCGAACTTGAACATTCCTGCTTGGATGGATGAAAGTATTGCCGAGTAATGTCTCTCTACGCGAGGCTAGATTTAGCTCCGAGTGCGTCATGCATGGCATGAAAATGGCCCCATTTGTGTGCGAGAGACATACATGATTAAGTAATGGCATTTTTCCTCTACACAACGATGTGAAAGTAAGCAGTCTGGGTGGTGCAGTTACAATGATATAAGTGAAAACGCCACGATATGTTTTCATTACTTGCGGTTATTACTTGTAGCAAGCGATCCCCCTGACCAATTTTAAAGATGTTTCACGTTAAAATTACAGCCTAAATAAAAAGATCTCCTTGCTACAGTCACTAGACATTCACTTGAGCAACAAACCTCATCAACATCTGTTCAATTTCTTCGTTGACCAGGTATTTAGAACAAGAACTCAATCCTGTGCTAGAGCTTCCTCGTAATCTTGCAAAGCTTGGTTGTCTTACATGACTTAATGCTGTTGAGGTACCTTGATATAAGTTATTGATGCCATGTGTTTAATGGCCCTAGGTAAAATACTTCATGCAGGTAAAATGCTTCGCAAGTAAAATGCTTCATGCAAACAGGCTGTGGTTTTCAAAAGCAAGACTTCGTTTCTCAGGAGTTTGAGCTCTGAATGCGATTGCTGCCTGTTTTGAGGATTGCATGAAGCGTGGATGTCTAGTAAGGAGCAAAGATGCACCTCTTTCAAAAGGAAAATAGTTTCGTCTGCAACAAATTTGGAGATTAGAAAAAAAAGGGAAACAATGGAAAGCATGAATCAAAGCAATGCTGGCCACCACACCCGTGCTGCATGTTACGTTACCCCTTAGTGTTGAACAGTTTAGTTGTATTAGTACTGTATTTTTTTTTTACAGCGATATCTTTTATGGGCTCACTTCCCTGGCCATCTTGATGTTTGCTGGTTTTCTTCACTGTAATCCCAAAATCCTTTGTCAGAAAATTACAAAGACAAATTCTCATTGTGCCACAAGGATTTCAACTTGCAACCAACAGACTGGCTGTCCAGGATTCTACCAATTCTATTTCTCAGTCACTCAGCTGATGCTACAGCAGTGGAGAATGCTGATCCTGCAGGGAGAAGGCGATCGCGTTGGCAGCTGTCATCGTTGGCTAACGCCCGCTCAACATCTGTGTACTGGATAGAGCTGCCATCTGCACTTTGTGTTGTAGCACATCACCTTCCCAGTTGTGGAGGCTGTCCTAAACTTTTTTTTTTCTTCTACTTGTCATGACAGTGATCGAGCGTGTCTGGTGCATCGTCATTAGTCTTCTTCTAGTGCTTGGCTTCTTCTCACATTTCCTGGATGGCACTGGAGTCTGTTTAATTTTTTTCAAGGATAGCGCGAGGCCTAATAATGGTGTAGCCCAAATGTAAGTTTGAGAAATGCTGAACGAATCCAGCAGTAAGAAGGTAAAGTGTTGCTCTAGTAGAGACCAGTAGCTATGTCTGGATAGATCAAGAGGAGGAAGAAAAGCCAGAGTCCAGTTCATCACGGGGAGGCGCAACGTCCACTAACAAATCGACTCACTTCTTTTACTCCTCAAAACGAGATTGCTCAATCCCACCTGCGAATGTTCACTCCAACACACGCTGCATGAAACAGTCTAAAGCTTACTGCACATTATATTTCACCAGATATCATGTTGTTGCTTTGCGTTACGGTCAAACCTGATTTCTTCATCTATGGAATAAAGCTCTGTAGGGCAGCACATTTGCAGATCTTTGCAAATTGTCCATATGAAATATGTTGGCAAATGGCATAATGCTTGTGAAGGTGTAACCACAAATTGGAGGAAGACTGTCAGCAGTTACTCTTTTAAATGAGACCATGACATGAGCATGGCATTCAAAAAGGCAGACAGAAATGAAGATGCACTGGGAATTAGTGCGCCGACGAGCTGTGGCTGCCATGCTGTCCTCTCCAGGAGTTTTGCATTGCTGCTAAATGTGTTCTTAAGAATTGAATTGCAGCATTTAATAGTCTAAAGCAATACACAGGATATGAGAGACGCTGTTGGGGTGAGTCTTTAGATTTATGTTGATGACCTGTGGTTCTTTAATGTGCAACTAGAGTGTTTAGAGTGCTAGAGTGTTTTTGCGTTCTGCCCCCATTGGAATACAGCCACTGTGGCCAGGAATACGACAATCTCGTGCTCGGCAACAGAATGCCGTAGCCACTCATCCACCACTGCAGTGCTTCAAGCAGTTTTTCTGCACTTGCCAGTACGAATGTGTGCATCGAGGTAGCATATTCTAAAGTGAAGGCAACCAATTTAATTTGCTACTTTTCAGCTAGCATTTGCAGATGTGGATTCTTATCTTTCATGTGTCTTGAAAATGCTGGCAATTCACTTTTACACTGTCGTTCGAGAGCTTTCCACAGACACAATTTAACATAAATTTGGAATATTACTGCAGACTCTGTGATGACTGACATCTAAGATACTGGTGAGCTGTCTTGCCAACTTCTGCTGCTGATGATGCAATTGGGGCTGATATTCTATCGCTAGGCTTAAATGCATTGCCATTATGCGACATGCTTTCTGGTGGTGCCTACACAATATCGCAACTACTGCACAGGCAATCGTGATTCATGCTGTAGCTAGATAAAACCCTGAACTGCAACTCTGCACTCTATGTATGCCATTGTACAAAAGCTACAAGGACTGCACTAAGTATAATCTGCAGCACTAGTATGTACTGCGTCAGCATGCCCAACAACAGCACGTGCAGATGTTGCATCTCACTCTTCGTTGAGAAACGGGGCTAACAGCAACACAAAACTGCTGTCATTGCTGCTGCAACTTGACTGGATTAAATGGCAGCACTGAACACACTTATAGGGATAAGAGATCCACATGAAACCTTGGCTCCTGGCGCCATTTTTGATACTGAATAATATTAGCTAGCAGTAAAGGCTGGTAACTGGTCGGGTTAGAATTAGGACTATGGTAAAGCATGTAATAAATGTCGGTAGTGCATGCAGCAATACCAGTTTTATCACTGATGTGGATATGGTGACCTGAACCAAATATACATAGACACCAGTTGGCTCTATGCGAGTGTCATTCATGGATGACTGACGAGCAATGGTGCAGGTAATATCCGCCAGCTGTTTGCATGTGATGCTGTCTAGTTGCGTCACAGCTAACACTTCCATTGTGGATCCAGCGATGACCAAGTTTTGACTTGAACAAGATCTTTATTAATCACACATATGGCTTAACATGTATGTCAAATGCAGGTATAGTGATTTCATTCTGTCATGGGCTTTCTCATTGCATTCACATAAAAATTTTGAATTGCAAGGAGCAAATTCAAACTG
This sequence comes from Dermacentor variabilis, assembly GCF_050947875.1. Taxonomy (NCBI): domain Eukaryota; kingdom Metazoa; phylum Arthropoda; class Arachnida; order Ixodida; family Ixodidae; genus Dermacentor; species Dermacentor variabilis. The sequence goes on along the minus strand of NC_134571.1, from coordinate 72,591,289 downwards.
TAGAAACTAAACAATCATGCAGTTTTATTGTACTGAACATAAGACAGCTGTTGATTAAGAAGTACGCTTGTAAAAGTGCTTTTTGCAGTGATTTTCTCAAATCAAAACAAATTCGCACCAGCGTTTTAATAAACATTCAGCAGATGGGAGAAACCTTTTGCTGTGACCTAACTGCATGAGTATCATGTCAACGCTGCTTAAAAATTTAGCATTTTATGTTTTTTGTCTTGATTGAACTAGAAACACAAAATAAGTGATGGATATGTGCTAGTTGAGTGTCACAGCGCTGCTTTGTTTTATACATGAGTAACAGCTACTTAATACAAAATGCTCTTCACTCCTATAGGGTTGTATGTCCAGAGCATACAAAAAATGTGTGATAAGCATTATTGACATATACCCGGCAAAAGAAAAAGCACTAGCTTTAAAAGGGTACTGTGAGCATTGTAAATTTTTGGCAATACTTGGCACACTAACATTTCTGATGGAGCACGTCACATTAGAAAGCTGAACAGCTTGAGTGTAGAAGTGACATTCAATGAACTTAAAACTAGCATTGTGTCGACCATACCTGTACAAGTGAGCAGAAAAGGCCATTGGAGAGGGGCATGCACCTTCTTTGCTCAATATAAACAACACTTCCATCTAGCTGTAAAAGCTTATTAAGACTATAGACATATAAAGTCAGCAGCATGTTCTTCGTGGCACAGACTGCCCCATTGGAGTCGACCCTGACAATGGGACTGATGCTTGCCCGGATTCATCCAAGTTTAGTGCCTTTTGGTTGTGGAGTATCTGCAAAAAATGGAATTGCCACGAAGTTTGCTTGCCAACTGAGGGAGATGTGCACACAACTACTTGCGTCATCATCATTAACCCAATAGAGTTATGTGATGCTCTCCAGTTATGCCTGTCCTACAATAACTGCTGTTGAGCTGCTTCTCCTTGTTCCTTTCTATCTATATATTTGTGTATTTCATCATTTTTTCCAGTTCTCTGCTGCCAACAATATTATTCTCATTTTTTTCTTTCTTTTCTTTACCTCAGAGTGAAAGACCAAACAATCAAGTCATAAATCAATCAAATGAAGACATGTTCATAAATAATGGCACCATGTCAAGCAAGCACCATACAGCCAATATATAAAGCCTGGGTTATCTCTGTTTCAATTAAGGGACCCACTAATCGTTTGTACAGTATGATAAATGTTTCATAGTTATACCCACAATTAAGTGGCTCCGTTACCAGTACACATATGCGATTAGAAGAATACTACACTGCAAGAATTAATCCTGTCGAAACAGGTCGTAGTTATAGGCAATGTTATTTTCTGGAGGCTGTATATGCCACAGAAACAGAAAGTGCTGCTTTAGTTTTGACTAGTCAGACGGAGCGAATTTTTCTAGACATCTAAGCATGTTTTGGATTTTTAACCATCGATGAAAATCTTAGTCTATCCTTTATAGGTAACAGCAGCTAAAAGTTGCTAAATTAAATAAACAAGCTCTATGATTTTTTTAAATTCATCGTAGACATTGCAGTCCTAATCTAATTTAAAGTTGTACACCACTTTTTCAAGTTAAAATTTTGCACTGTGAACTGGGTTATCATTCACAAGGAGGCTTCAGCAGTATCAAAGTGTGCATACACTAGCACAAGAAAGTAAAGCCCAACCAACCTTTGCCAGCACTGGCTGGCACTCATCTTAGCTCAGCAGATGCAAGCCCCAAACTTTATTTCAAATATATATATATATATATATATATATATATATATATATATATATATATATATATATATATATATATATATATATATTGACAGATCTCGTTTGCTGGTCAACCTAAGCCACGGAGTAAGACATTTAGGAGGTGAAACTCCCGTCAGCGCGAGCGAGCGCGGGCGACCAGATTAAGTCACAATTGTATGCGCCGACGGAGCCATATACAGTGGCGGCGCCATGCGGCGCGTCGTAGAAGCCACGGCGAAAAAAAAAAAATGCAGCGCCCGGGCACCGGCGCGCTCTCAACGGCGGTAATTTCTTTCCAGGCCGCCAGGCGCCGCCAGCACGATAACGGCTCTAAACGGCTCCGCGGGCTTGTGACCTTTTCTGGTCGCCGCAAACAGCGGAGTTTCCTCTCCTAATGTTTCTTGCTCCGTGACCTAAGCACATCGTGCTTGTTAGAAGACCAAGCAGCAGGTGGTACAACTTTCAATAGAGATATGAAACATAATTACTGTTCAAGATTATATAACTTCAAAGTAAAAAATTATAACACAAAAATAATAAATACTACGTTTTCCAGCCACGTAAGAATCCCAATAAAAAAATCACATATTACAATAAACAGTTGAATACCACTTCCTCACATTTTTCATCATTTTACCTTTTGAATTGATATCATACAGTGTTGTATCAAGTTCATTAAAAATATCAGGGACATAATACTTTCTTTCTTGTTTTCTTTCCATAGTTTGTTAACACCCTTGGCTTAAAATACCTTTCTGTTTTTCGTAACGCAACATCCTTTTTTACCAATACTTTAAAAGAAATTGAATAATAATAGCGTGTTACAACCACATACTTAAATAGCTCCTGTACTGGAAGTACTCCTAGAATGTTATACTTTTCTTTTCTGTCTGATTGTTCTAGTCCGGTTCCATAAGTTATGCTATTGACAATTCATCTGACTGCGTTATCAATCGCTTGCTTTTTATAGTCAGAACATGTACCATATAACGTTATACCATATGTAATTACCGATTCTGCTAATGCCTTATATATAGTAACTCTTAGGTTAATAGGCGTTTTCCTGCGCAGACTATACATCATGGCCGCGACAGCTCTTAGCTTTCCACAAACGTGTTTGACATGGTTATTCCAGGTTAGATGCTGATCAAAAAAATTCCTAAATACTTGACCACACGCTCAAACTGTAATGGTTGACAAATACATGCGTTGCAATGTGGAGCGTGCAGATATGCATTCATGTTAAATGAAAGCACCTTATGTGGATTACTGAAGCAGATTAGTTTAGTTTTTTGATGATATATAAAAATTGAATTATGTGCGAACCAGTCTACGATTTCTGATATGTCCCTTTGGAAGATTTGACATTCCGAGTTATAGTAACTCATTTGTAGCGCTATCGCAATGTCATCAGCGTACTGAAAAAGTTTTGATTTCAGTGGTAGGAGGCCGAGATCTGAGACATTTATATTAAAGAGTATGGGCCCTAGCGTGCTTCCTTGGGGCACACCACACTTTATTAATTTGAAATTGCTGTAGCTATCATCTAGTTTAACGCATTGTAGTCGATCAGTAAAATAATTTAGAAAAAAATTATAGAAGTGACCTCTGAATCCTAGATTCTTTAGCTTGTTGAGTAATATCTTATGTACTACTGTGTCAAAAGCCTTTGATAGGTCTAAAAATAGGGCTAAGACTACATTATTATTTTCTTTTGATGTACTGATATAGTCAGAGAATTCTTCAAGCAGATTAATTGTGTTTTTATTCTTTGTGAAACCAGACTGTGCCATGTTATTCAGCGAATACTTTTCACAGAATGACTGCACTACAAAGACCAAATATTTTTCCATTATATGCGCTATTGTGGAAAATATCGCTATCGGTCTGTAATTTGCGCAGTCACTTCTCTTTCCGTTTTTGTAGACAGGTCTTACGATTGAAATTTTTAGTTCTTTGGGTATTATGCCCGTTTCGAAAATTCCGTTTAGAATCTTTAAAAGTACTTGTTTGAGTCTGTGAAAGTTGAAGCACAAATCTCGAGGGTGGATTTTATCAAACCCTGGTGGTTTGAACTTTGCCATGCCTTGAATTATCGTCCAAAGATCAACTTCGGTCATCGCTGGAAGATAAGCTGAATGCGTGCATGTGCGTTTCGGCTCGTATTCTAAATGTTGGTCACTCTCCGTTTTTTTTCAGCTTCTCTGCTGCAGCAATAAAAGTTTCATTAAATTTATTGCACAGCATCTGTATGTTTTCATTTGGGAAATTTGTTTTTATGGTATCAATCGACGCTAGCTCGTTTGGATCTGCCCATTAATTCGTTTGCCGTAGTCCAAGTCTTTTTCACATCGGTTTTGCATTCCGAAAATCGGCGCATCAAATATTTCCTTTTTGCAGGCGTAACTTAGCTGTCACCGCGCTTCGTAAAGTTCGAAATTCCACTCCGTGTTTTTCGTTGCCTGGTTCTTTTCTGCACCTTTGCCATGCTTTGTCTTTTTGAAAGAATAATATCACTCGTAATCCATTTCGTATTGGGATTTCTTTGCTTGATTGTTATGATTTTAGGAGACTTTACGTATATCGTCCTAAAGGTTTCAACAAATTTGGCATATAAACTGGCTTGGTCTAAATGTAAAAGTGAAATCCAATCTGTGTCCTTTATGTACATGTCAACTTTTGCGTTGTCTATAATTTGTTTTTTGTTCTTACTTCGCAATGCTCTGCATCATTGTCAGACATGACTACAAGTGGTATAAAGTAATGATCTGCTAGTTTGACTTTAATTACGCCGCTTGTATAGCGCTGCTGTCCGAGCCGAACAACAATATGATCAATGCAGGTTTTCGTTACTCTTGAACCCAAATATTCCTCTCTAGTGTATTCATTAATTACATTGACCAGTCCATATTCTGCTAGTAAATTAAGATAATCTGTCGCCGCTTTCCTAGACACTTGCGTTATGTCGATATTCAAATCCCCTACCAATATAAGCTGCTTCTCATTCATATATTTCTTCAACAGAGAGTTTAACTCCTCTAGGAATAAATCTGTGTTCATGTTGGGAGGCCTGTATATCGAACATATGGTGTAGGTCACATCTACTTTACTTAGGGTGACAATAATAACTTCTGCATAATCAAAAGCTACTTCGAGCCTATTAAAAACCCAGTTATCTTTCTCAAATACAAGAACTCCTCCTCCTCTTCGATTTTCTCGGCATAAAGCAATCTGTGAGTAACCCCTGAGCGTGTATCTACCTTGTTTACTTGCATTCAGATTAATCTCGGTAATCACAATTACATTGATGTTAAGGAGTCTCGTGCGCAAGTATGCGCATAATTGATCCCAATTTTTCTTTGTGCTGCGCACATTTATGTGTACTAAGCCAAGTTCTCGTTACATTTTGTTGTCAGCTAGGGTATTTGTAACGTGGAAGTCCCAATCATGAAAAGAACTGAACGAGGCCATCTAGGACATTTTTGCAAGATCATTCTCAGTGGTAATGCTTATCACACTCGCGCCTTCCACCTTTTTAACTAGATTCTTGCCGTTTCGTGTCCAGACAAACTTATAGTCGAGCTCTTTGGCAAGTTTTCTGCATTTCCAAAAAAGTTCTTTCTGCGTTTTCGTTAAGTTTTCATTGATGAAAATTTTGTTTTTGTTGGAGGACGTTTTTCTTTGACAGCCACAAGTCTCGCGTTGCTTGTTCTGTAAACCTGACGATTATAGGAGCGATTTTGTCCTTCTGTGCCTTCAATCTGTGTACCCCTTCCAAAGAGTGCCTTTCAGGCAAGGGGACATCAAGCTTGCCGCTAAAATCCACCAAGACCTGGTACAGATCCTGACCTTCTGTGTGTGGAACACCGTGTACTTTGACATTTTTCCTTCTTGAGTACTGCTCAGCACTTTCAACACATTCTCTAAGCTTTGAGATTTCATTGTCTTTCTTCTTTAAATTTTTTTCCAGTTCTTCTGTGGTTTTCTTTCGTTTTATTGCCATGGCAAATAGATGGACGCTCTAGGCGCATTTCCGACATAGTCGTCGCCATGATGTTTCATATAAAGCCCAGGTGCGATAACATCGTGGCCGCGCGCCGTATGCTGTATGTGCGAGTGAGAGCTTGCGAGAGTGCGCCGACGACGGTGGTGGCTCGATTTCGCGCGCGCAAGGTAGGAATGCGGGAAGGAAGCGCGCTGTCTTCCATCGCGCGCAAGGCACCGCGGGTGTTGGAAACGGGGGGAGGGGGGGGGTTCTAATCCGGCGGCGGCTGCGTATGCGCAGCTGAGCGCGCTGCTATTTCTAGGTCTAGATTGTAGGTAAGCCGAGGGCTGATAACTTCGTGTGCGCTGTATTCTTGCCGCTTATACTCCGTTGCAGACATCAGGAGCAACGCTGTGGAGGCTAGAGAGGTTTTTTCGCAATGGCTGCGTCCAGTCCTACAAATAGTTTGATGTTCTTGATGGAAATTGTGCGAAACTGTTCTTTCTATGGGCTGAGTATAGAATGAAAAAAAAGTGGTAATTCTTAGAAACAAACAAACTGTGGCATACGACTGTCTAATGCGTTGTATTAGATTAATTTCTTTTTCATTGCGTTTCTTTTCGGGGTTATTTTTTATTGGCAGCCCATGGCAGCAGCCTCACGTGCACGCTCGCGCGAGCGAACGCCGTCAGCGCGCAGCGAAGCATAGATGGAACGCGCGGAGTGATACATATTCGTCACCGAACTTCTTGCGTAGCTTCCACAGCGTTGCACCTGATGTCTGAAACGGAATATAGTTCCGAGTTGAAGCGAGGCAGCACGAAGGTCAATTTGCTCGCTGATGCTGCGGCGCTTCCTCATGCCAGCGTTTTGACAGCGAGTCAACGCGGTCACCGAGTGAGATCTGTTCATGCTTGCCTGTGCTCGCGTGTCACCATGCTTGTTAATTTAAGTTAGTAAGCGAATGTTTACCAGTTTACACGGCAGATAAATCTGCTACACTTAATTACTTCGTATAGTCGTCTAATAATTTGTTATCGCAATTGATGCTCCGCCTTTCGGGCGAATCTGCGATTTTTTTCTTTTTTGCATAATCACAGTCATCTACATGTTCTCATGATTTCGTACAAAGTTGCAACCCTTGGGCAAAAATGTATAAACCACTGGCTCGCCGAAAAATCTGAATTTCTTTGTAATTCAGATGCACAAACCAAATTTGACAAGTACACTGGAAAGGGGAAAGACCGCAGTGCTATGTTTGGAATGCAGTCCTCAGTTTCAAGTTAATTTCATAGGCGGAAAAAAAATCGGCTTTACCATGGAATCCCACGTCTGTATACATTTGCTCAGGGGAGTACATCTAGCCTCTTTCTAGTGACCTGAACCTGATATTTCACACTTCTAATTAACGGCCGCACAATGAGAGGAGCAGGCATATATGAATCGACTGCCATCCTTTAAGTACCCTGGTATTAGAAAGCTTACAAAAAGAACAAGAAGATAGCTCCACCTACTGAAACGTCGGCCAGCCTGTCTGGGGTACTTTATTCCTGATTATACAACTTTTATCCCCCAGTGTCATCATCTTCCCACTCCCATCCTGGCTCTAAAGCGTAAAAAGATTGTTTCTTAAAGGGCCCCTCACCAGGCCACAAAGCAAATTTCGCTTATATGCTGGAAGTTGTTACGTGTCCTCTAGAGAGCGTTCTGCCGCAAAAGTTTTTCCAATCGGTTCCATTATTAGCCGAGATAGAAATATTTCAGTGACGCGTGAACCCATGATTTCACGCGGCGAGCGCCACTGCCAAGAGAGACACTCTCTCCACTCCCATACCGGAGCTCAAGAAACGCGTGTCGCATACGTCACAGGCCCCGTCTTCATTTTTTTTCTTTACTCTCGCTTTTTTGAGGCGCGGCGCACTCGCTGACGGCGTCGTGCGCGAGCTGTTGCGATTGTCTCGTTTCGCGCAGCGCACGATTTTGCGCTCTATGCACAAGGTTACCCGACTAGCGGTATAAGTCAGTGCCAACGAATACTGAGGCAGACACAAGCGGTTCATAGAGCAATATCGCGCGCTGGAACACGGTAGAAAATGACATAGTTTCGGTGTCTGCGCGCGCGACTGCACATGGGAACAAGCAGACGAAACGGAAGTAAATCTCTCTTGCGGCGGTGCGAAGCAAAACAAGAACACGCAGACATTCGGTTTGTGTGTTTTGTTATTTCTCTAAACTTTAATTCGTCTATTAAAGCAACACATTACACAAACAACAGACGCCTTGAATAATTCTTGAGGTCACGTGTCACTACGAGCGACGTCACAGTGAAAGCACGTAGGCGCACTAGCACGTGTACATCACCCTCCGGTTTGGAGCACGGCGGCCGCGAGGAGAAGGGTTAACGGCGTTCGGTTTGAAAGTTCCGATCTCGCTGCGCGTAGCGAAGCAATATTTAGCAGACACGATCGTTAGCGCGCATCGTATGCTCTGCGCATGTCAGCTCAAAATGGGCAGACCTGGTAAGGGGCCCTTTAAGCACAGGCTGCTCATACGCAAGTTGCTCTGGTGAGCGTGTGCGTGTGTATTTCTCCCTCTATTAACCACACAAATCATTGTCAAGCAATCAAATAGCACCTACCTGTGTTATTAGGAACCTGGCTGCCTCCTCAATGTTGAGGTTTTCCTTGGCCGAAGTGAGAAACCATCCACCAAAGTTGTTCTCCCTGCAGAATTCATTCATGGCGGCTGGGTTGTTTACCATGCCTTCTTTGGACATGTCGCACTGCAAGTGAAATCCACATGAAGAGAGAAATGCTTGGAAACGTACCACTTGCATGCAGAAAAAATGCAACAAGGGAAAGACGGGAGAAAGCTTTATGCTTTATGAATCATTTTAGTAGGTAATAATAATAATGTTTGGGGTTTTACGTGCCAAAACCACTTTCTGATTATGAGGCACGCCGTAGTGGAGGACTCCGGAAATTTTGACCACCTGGGGTTCTTTAACGTGCACCTAAATCTAAGCACACGAGTGTTTTCGCATTTCGCCCCCATCGAAATGCGGCCGCCGTGGCCGGGATCATTTTAGTAGGTAACAAATAGTGTGCATCTATTAGAAATATTGACACTGAGCATGCATATATATATATATATATATATATATATATATATATATAGAGAGAGAGAGAGAGAGAGAGAGAGAGAGCTTAAATGTTCTTTGGTCATTTTCTCTATCTATTTTCATCAAGTGACGAGATTTGGAGCTTGAGGCTTAATTGTTTCTTTCATTGTGCAACCGACATCCTCTGATGGTAACCTTGAATTCTTCGAAAACCTTTTGATTTCTTTGAGTCCACCTTGCAGAAAGGGCACTATGTCATATTTCAGTGGGTTGCTGCCCATAGTAGTGGCACTGATGACTGGGAGCTTGCCAACACGGAAGCAAAGTTGTCTCTTGGCGATGCTATAGTTCTATCTTGATCCCATTTTCGAGGCTGGAGGCTTAACGCTATCTTAACAAGATTAAAGGAGTCATAGCAAGATGTAACATTGCACTGTGAGCTGTGCACCATGCCAGAGGCAACTGATTACGTGCTGTGTGTGTGCTTGTTGTATCTTCTGCATGAGTAGAATCTCCATATTCTGAAAGAGACAACTTGGGTCCGTGGCTAATGCTGTGCTCATCGGGCAATGACGGTTATTGTGATTTTTTGGAGGGAGTGGAATTGAAGGAGTGATTTCAATTATTAAGGCGAATGTTTATTGCCTCTACTTCTCTATAGAACAAAGAAGTCGCAGTTTCGCCCGAAAGCCAAAGCATACTTATAGCAATAGCAAAGTATTAAACAACTACACGCAGTAAAGATGTGTGTAGTTTTGTCGGCCGTGTAAATTGCAGTAAGAACCCACCTTCGAATTCAGTTAACGAGCGTGGTGTTACGCGTACTCAGGCAAACATGAAGATATCGCATTGAATACGCGCGCTTAATCACGCGACCTCCAACAATGAGTGCGCGGGAAAACGACGCGCATCAAGCCACCATCATTTTCGTGTGAACCTCAAACGCTTTCCCTCGCACCCACAGTATTCGGAGCACGTTCTTATCGCACTTAGATTTCGTACGGAACATCACGGCGACGGCGACGGCAATAATTCGCCTAGAGTGTCCCTATAATTGCTATCACAATAACAACTACGGATGCTGCTGGCGGCAATACTGGTGGAGAACCAACCACATACCTACTGGGATCGGGTGAAAGTTCCTAAAAGTCCACGGTGACATGGCCGCCCTTGCAAAGTTCGATCCAGCATCCTGATTCCCGTGTTGGTATCCTCCTTTAATTTCGACCGGAGGAGATAGTCCCGTCACCCGCCTTCCCCTACCCTACATTTTTATGTACCAGGCTACCTGGCAAACGACAACACCCGTCTGCCGCCATCTCAGGTCAAGTGCGAGCGCCTCACGTTTACGCCGAACAAGGCGCTTCCCGGTGAAGACGTGCTCACTTTCGTCGTGTACTCTACTTGCAAATTGTTCCAATACATCAACGGCGTGCTTTCCAAACGCCAACGAAAGCTTAGTTTTAATCGATTCCGATAGTGTGTGGCGTCCGTACTATGTAAAAAAAAAAAAGTACTCCCGTACATAAGCATCTCTATCGAAACAATTGTCATCGTATTCTCCCCGTTTGTTTTCTCCCCCTTTGATTACTCCGAAAGCTGAGTAGCCGGCTAGTTCAGCTAGACCTATCAGTTCTTGCCTTATCCAGCTCGGTCACAAATTTTGGTGGAGTGTCGATGAAATTGTCGAAGACACCTAATTTTATATCAAGGTGCTGTTGACTCTATCGAAAGATAGTCAGGGTGGTATAGAATTATGCTTTCTGCCTTTTCTAGTGACGGTTCACAATTACGGAATAAATAAATGTCGGTTTTATTGTACAGTTGGGTTGCGTCCTTTTATGAAAAGAAAAAAAAAATGAAATACTAGTTCGGAGCCCACGAAGAAGTTAAATATTGGTTACAAGAGTTGCGAGACGGAAAAAAAAAAAGAAAGCTATTCTTTAACCGTTCTTGACAGAACGCGCCCCGTCGAACGCTAACAGCACTGAATGACTCTGGTTCTGACACGCACGGTAGTGCCACAGTCATACAATACTTGTAGTGCCTTGGGAAGGGGGTCGGGCGTAGGCGTACTCGACACATGTTGAAGCGAAATGGACCCACATTGAGTACGCAGTGATTTCAATTTGCCAAGGTACCAATACGCGTGACATTTTTCCTTGCCACCAGTTTACAGAACTGGCAAAAAACAAGTCGCGTACACAAATGCAGGCGCGACGACTGAAGGGGAACGTTGTAATAAATCGATCTCTTGCACCTTCTGCAGTGTGCGGGCTTCGCCCTGTGACTACTATTTTTGCGGGAAAGCAACATCTCAAGATGAAATGCAGACGAACGAAGTGCAGCAAACGCTTTCGATCAATTACGTGGGACTCCGGTTGCACTGAATTCGTGGCATGAATGCAGGTAGCTCGGATGTTAAAGAAATGTTGGAACATGGTCGATGTGGAAGTACTTGGAAGTAAAGGTCTAGTTCGCCGGTATAGATTACTGGCTTCATGTTAGATTAGGTTAGGTTAGGCTACATTCACAAAAGAGCGTTGTTATGCGAATGTCTGCTACCTTGTCCATTGTCTTCGCGTTATTTCGTCGTCTGCATAGTGCAGTAAATCAGGGCACATATAAAGATAAAGCAGATAAAGCTGCACAGAACAAGGACAACAATAGCTATGAGGTTAAAGCTGGAACGTCAAAAAAAAAAAAAAGGGGGGGGGGGCAGAGACCTTTCGATGCCGCTGCCTCGAAGGAAATTGGCGGTTTGCGCCATAAGCATGAAATTTCAGCGATCTGTAACGCGAAGGGGCGACTGGAAGCGAATCGCAGCGTTTTCGCCAAGGGAAGCAGAAACAATATGTCATGTCTTTTAAACATAAGATTTCAGCTAATTATCGCTACACTAATCGGAAGTGTGCTATATTTGCTGGCGCTTTAGGTACTAAAGAGGGGGAAGATGAGTTGCGGAAGAGCAGAAAGGACACGAGCTGTCTTGCTTACGCATCTCAGCCTTATCGGAATGCGGCAATGGCGACCGGGAACCGAATCCGGGACTTCGTGCTCAAAAACAGAACGCCATATCCATCTCAGCCACTACGGCAGTAGTCAGCGGTTGTGTGATTTCACATGGCTTTCATTACGCAAAGCGGAATCCACATACATCAGTCCATGTAGTGCAGTTAATTGCGTAAATATCCATTTTGTCATAATTCCTTTTTATATCAAATCGCGACGGGTATATTTTTGCCGTTTATCGCGGACAGCTTCTACAACGGGCACTATCATATAGCGCGCGCATTAGGACCACAATACATATGGGTGCGTGTCTGCACACTATTCATTAAGTTTAGCGCAAAGCACGCAATCGTGACACAAGCAAATTGAGACACGTGACGATCGAGCCTTAACTGACAATCGTTTGTTCTTCAAAGCGCAGACCTCGCAAGTGTAGCAACCACACTGCCTATTGTAAAGAATGATCAGCCGCACGTTAGCGCTCGACCGCGTGTCTTTTCTTCAGGCTCAAGAGGGGGGAACTTTTGGGCCAGTTGGTCCGACATGTTTAAGAAAGAAAAGAACCGCGACTTCAGGCGGGACGTAACAGGAAAGAGTGAACAGGACGAGCGGTCGTCCAGTTCCCTCCTCGGTGTCTTTTTTTTTTTTGTGTGTGTGCGAGGATCGTCTGCTTCGGTGTCTTTTTTTTTGTGTGTGTGTGTGTGTGTGCGGTGATCGTCTGCTTCGCGCTAAACTCAGTCCCCACGCACCTTGTTTGCGAGGAGTACGCAGGGTACGGCGCTGCCCTCGGGCAGTTGCACTTTGCTGTCCAGGTCGGCCTTCCACTTCCGCACCGCCTCGAAGGTCTGCGACCGCGTCACGTCGAACACGATGAAGGCGCCGACGGCCTCCTTGTAGTAGACGCGTGTCATGTTGCCGAAGCGCTCCTGGCCTGCAAGCCGCGCAGAGCAGTGTAGCGATCGTGTCGCACGAAAAGCAAGCAGCGACTGAAGGGACGGGCAAGTCTAAATTAGTTGAAATTGGTAAAATCTCGCTTAAGAACTTCATTTCTGTTCATTTGGCTGGAAAATGGTAAGTACCGATGCATGAAATGAAAGCCAAATTTCAATTTCTCGAACTTTGCGCCGAACTCTCAGCACGGTTTTGTCAGCATGACGTCACGTATTTCAACGCATTTTTCCTGTATTTAAACCGTTTTGGCAGATGAAAAGGAAGCAGGTTGAGTACTTAGTTTCTTTAGAATTCAATGTATTTTTCCTTACCCGACAAACACTAAAGTAAACCGCAGTAGGCGCTGTTATAATCTGCGCCTTCACGGCGAGCTGTACGGCAACCTCAAGGTGGCGTCACTTTCATTTCTGCCTTTTCTTTGGCATACAGTGACTCCTCTAACAGCATTAGTGGCTGATTTACCGTTGCAGAAGCGTAATTTGCTAATACATTTTTATTGCCACTTTAAGTCCCTTTTATTTTTTCCTGCATCTTAATCTATTAAGAAGTGAAATGAATCAGCCGTAGCAGGAAGGAAAGTGTTTCTACCGGCTTTACCGTTCTATCGTTCTTTCACACTGGAGACGTAGTCTCGGGCAATCACTTTCGGATATGTCACTTTCAGTGTGTGCAGCCTTTGTGGTTGAGCAAAACCGGTCGAGCTGATTGGCTGGTTGAACAAAACCGGTTGAGCTTATTGGCTGGTTGAGCAAAAGGGCTCAATCTAATTGACTGGTTGAGCTAAACTTCTCGAATCATCCAACGCGCCGTGCAACTACGTCACGCGGAAGTGATATATAATCGCCGAAAGTGATCGTCCTAGGATACCACCACCAGTATACCCTATACTTCTAAGCTTATTTTCACGTATTGAATATTGTGCGGGAGAAATTACGTTGATGTTGGAAAGATTCGGGACAGAATTGCTCATGTATACTTTTGTTGTTACATTCTTCGAACATGTAGCGCGGGAAAGGGTCGGAAGTTTCACGGAAGAGTCGAATTCCTAACTATACTCGTTGGAAGATCGTAAAACTTCTAACTGATTTGGAGGTGACTTTATATGTATTTCGTCACGTGATCGTAATGTAGTGTCCCTACGTTACGCGCAATAATGCATAATATAAATATAAACGTAATCGTTGGAAAACACACTTAGAATGTTATTTAATTTGTAAGGATAGTTCCTTCTTTACATAACTCGCTCTCTTGCATATTCTTTATGCATGGCGCAAATTATTGTGAATGCATTCATGTTGTCAAAAGGTACGTCTCAAAGTGACATCCGGTCTACCAGGGAGACTGGGATAGAGCCCTCTTAATCAATTCTCGCCACTTTTTTTTTTCTTCTGACATGCACTTAACCCTAACTGCATAAGAGTTTTTCTTTAATTCCATTGCCATCAGATTGAGACGTCGCAGCGGGAAGTCAAACCTGCGACCGCACGATCAGCATGTGTCAAATGTGCTAAAGTGGCTGTTCTATGTAAATTTTATTCGCTATTGGAGCTGTATGTATGTGCCTCATTTCTTTTTCCCAGTTCGAACACCTTATTAACGAGCTTTCCATCGTTCCCCAACTTTTCTCAGATATGCGTGATCTCGTCTACATTTCACGTATAATTTTTGTTTACTACAGTACCCTCAGCGCTAGCAAGCCTTACAAAAGAAAGGGCGGGGGGAGGGGGGGTAGAGGGCAACAAATTTTTCAACGTGTTACACATTGCAAAATATAAGATTGTATGAATTAAATGCACAGGTAGCACATTCACTTGAAAAGCAAGCATCAATACTTGATTCCGAAAAAAAAATATCACATCAAATAAGTGCTCATTAAATACTGGATTTGAAAAAGAAATCGCAGCAGGGAGGAGAGGACATCCCTAGAAGTAGCGGTTGCAACTTTATCCGGTAAGTGATTCTATTCTGAAACTGTGCGTTAAGAAAAAAAAAAAGAAAAATCAAGCGTGTCAGTTCTGCACTTGTATTCCCTAACATTTTTAATGTCATCTACTCCTCGAGAGACGTAGTAATTTTGCAATATGATGTTGTGACGTTCTATATACCTGTTCTGAAAAATATATTGGGAAACATTCTAAATAAAAATTTTTTTTTCTGTGATTGTTGAGTGTTTCTCAACCGAGTCTTTCATTTGCAAAGGACTCGCTAAAATGCCTTCTGTAATTATTAAAAACGAACCTTATGACTAAACTCTGCGACCTTTCTAATATTTTATTACTTTTTAACCACGGATCTCTTGCAGGCGTACTCAAATATAGACGGGGCGTATGACTGATATAGAAGTTTCTAGTCTCTAAGAAAATATTCCGCTTTTCGCAGCAAGAAACGTAAAATCGTTACAGGCTGTGGCTGCGACGTAATAGATATGGCGGTGCAATAATAAATTTGCGATTCAGAATGCGCCTATAGGTATTTAAACTCGCTTGCCAAAGTAACGTCATTGTCACCTGCAATTACAAGCGGGAAGACAGATTGGCCACGAGAACGTTGCATCCGTCGTTCATTCAGTAATATGAGATGCATGTTGCGTTGCGCGAAACTACACTGTTGAAGGCAGTTGAACTTGAGCTGAATCGAAACGAAATATTTGTTGTGTTGTACTTTCAAATTCACGTTGCA
The DNA here is from genome assembly GCF_050947875.1 of Dermacentor variabilis. Taxonomy (NCBI): domain Eukaryota; kingdom Metazoa; phylum Arthropoda; class Arachnida; order Ixodida; family Ixodidae; genus Dermacentor; species Dermacentor variabilis. The sequence goes on along the minus strand of NC_134571.1, from coordinate 72,575,791 downwards.
CATACAATATAAACAACGCTTACCTGCTATATCCCATAACTGAAGACGAATGAGGGTATTTTCATCCCATTCTACAACCTTGAGAGCGAAGTCGACGCCGATCTGAACATCTCTCGAGTCAAGGATTGAAGACAACGGTCAGGAACGCATTTTGTTATCACTTATTGTTAAGACGCACGAATAACCTTCTGATAACCAAACTATTGCGGAAAGGTCAACGTTTCCCGAAGACAATGCCTGCGCATCCTACAATGGTATCACACAAGCACCAAAGAAATGACTAATTAATGTAATGCAGATAGCGGAACTTTAACACGTTAAGTTATAGGCATTTTTATGTAAGCACAGCGTTGAACATCTACCACATATCAAACAATAGCGCAAAATGACATTGCAAGGTACGGCGTTTGACGACTTACCTATCATAGAGAGACATAGAAATGTGATGGGAAAAAAGTTTCACAGGAAGAGATGCTTCTGGTTTGCTACCCTACACTTGAAAGGGGGCAGGGGGATAAGAAAGTTGGAAAGAAACGAAAAAGAAGGAAAAGGTTGTATGGGAGGTTGGGGGCAGGGAGGTAGCGTTAGTGCAATGCATGTATAGCGAATAACCTAAGGTAGCAGAGCTTAAATCATGATCCGTTCTTTCAATGGAAAGAGCGCAAGAAAAAAGAAATAACGGAGGCCAGAAAGACGGCTCGTCTCGTCTTCCTCCGCTGTTTTCGCGCTCTCTTGTCTTCGATTGAAGGTCAGCAGTATCCAACTTGGCTGAACTGCTTCGCTTCTTCAAATCCTGACATAACGTATCGCAACACAACTTAGAATTTGTACGGTCAACATGCGGAGTATGCACATATAGGAACAGGATACGGTAGCCCTGTAGTGATGTGAAAAGAACTGGTGTACGTATCGCTTGATGATGCTGGTCTTGCCGGTGCCCAGCTCACCAATGACCAGGATCTTGTACAGGTGCTCGCGCTGAGGTTCCTTCATCGTGACCTGCGTGAGCCGCGCCAATAATCAGCGCTGGTTTGCCCGCAAAAAAAAAAGAAAGAAAGGAAAAGTGGCGTAACTCGAGGAGAATTAAGTCTCCGAGCGAACACCGGAGCAACTAAAGGAAAAATTACAGGGTCGCTTACGATCTCTCATAAGAGGTGAACGGCGAAAGCCTACTCTTCCTCCTCTTATTCGCCTCTCTCTTTGCCTCTCCTCTTTCTCTTCTTCCTTTTAGTCATTACTGCTCACTACTAAGCATTTTTAGTTATTTGTAATGAATTGTGGTCACTATAAGCCGTCGTTAGACATATTGGTCATCTCGTAGTCATTAGTAGTCATTTTAGTCATTACTACTCGTTACTAGACATTTATAGTCATTTCTAGTGAATTGTCATCATTACAAGCCGTCGTTAGACATATTGGTCATTTCGGAGTCATTAGTAGTCATTATAAGTCATTACTAGTCGTTATTAACCTTTACCAATCACTATTATAACGTTATCATTCACTGACTGTCACTAACAATCATTTTTCATTCTTTATTCTGTTTTCATATGGCGTGATGACGCATCGGCGGACACTCCGGCGGTCAGGTTTGCTGACACAAACTTTACCATGAGCCTATACAGAGGCTTTCGTCTTAAAAATCAATAGGGGAAAGTGAAGGGGGGGGGGTAGGAATCTGCAGTAAGGATGAAACAGGCTGGGTATTCTTGTACATTTAAAAACATCACTCGGTCCTTTGCGACGCGCTGCCTCAGTTTGCGTACCTATATTTCTTTTTCGGCATTCAAAAGAAAGCCGCTGGGCCGCACGAAGCGGCGGGTCCATTGCAAACAACTGTTAGTCATTTTTATTTTTTCAGATGTGCTCTACAAACGTAGTATTAACATTTAGGCTATTTATTTATTAATTAAATACTTTGTTCATTAATTAGTACTAATCACTGAACAAAAACAACGCAACTAATACTGGAGGCTCCTCCAGGAGGTTGCTAACAACTACAAAGTTGGTTTCATCCACACAGTTTTCTCTTTCTCTCTCTCTCTGTTTGCTTATTTGTTTTGTTTTTCTTTAACTTCATCTGTGTTAGCAGCGAAGCTTGGGAGACCCGGTATGTGCACACTGCACGCAACATTTATGCTGATTTTCTCTGCGACTCTTGCGCGTGTCCGTGCACCTCGAATTGGTCTTTGAACTTTCTGAGGTAACCTAACCAATGTGGTATCAAAACTCAGTCATTAAACTCTGCGGATTTGCGCGCCAGGACCGCAATCTCATTGTGAAGCACGCCATGGTAGGAGACTCTGGATTAATTTCGTCCTCTTGCGGTTCGTTACCATGCCCCTAAATTCAAGTACACGAGTGTTTTTTTTTTTGCATTTCGCGCCCAACGAAATGCTGCCATCGCGACCGGGGATCGAACCCGCGACCTCGAGCTCAGCCCCGCAACGGAATAGCCACTAAACTATACCACGTCGGGTGATGTGATATTTCTGAACCTTTCTTTGTTCTCCATTGGGAATATGGAATACGTACACGCGTTACGGAAAGAATGACAATCACCGACAAGTTGACAGTTCTTACGTGTCAGGAGTGTCTCATTTATGCAAGACAATCAGCGCAAGGTAAAGCGCGAGAATCTAAACTGGACTTCGACCAGACAGTAGTAACCTGCAATCACCCTGGGCGTTTTCCTGGCAGGAAAAAGACGGAGTAATTAAATAAAATTGAAGTTTTCGTCTAGGGTAAGACGACCGGGGATAAAAAGAAAAGGAAGTGTCAAGAACAAAAATGAACTTGACTGTCTTCCCAAGCGACGCCACTCGCAGGTAATTTGCGTGATCGCTTGACATGAACGCTATCACACCGTGCAGGTCGCGGAAATCTGAGAGCGGTGCTTATTAGCATAAAAGCAAAGAAATAAACAAATCTGAATTCCTGGGGCGATACGTGGATGCGAGCACACATGAGATCATCGAAACATTCACCGGGAAGGCACTTTCGAAATGCCCTGGTTGGCAAAGCAGCCCTAGTTTCTTATATAATCATTTCTTATTCTTGTTATCCTTAACTTCCCTATTTCGTTTTCTGTGTCGTCCTTTTGTATTTATTACAACAGGTCAGTAACTATCTGCGGTTGTTAGTCAGCGCTTGTGCCTTGCGTTTCTCTATTTGTCCTGCCTTCGTGCGCTGTTGTCTCCTTTCAAGATGTCAAACAAACTATATATGTGTCCACTTCGCACCACGAAGCAACTCGAATGTTTACATCGTGTCCAAAACGACTCCGCGCCGTAAGTGTGTCCCTTGCCGACGTCTAAGAACGTCGTCTCGCCAGTTTCTGCCGAGACGGCGATATCGTTGGAGTGCAAGCAGATAACACGACGCAAACCGCAAGCTGTTGAGATTTGCCACATAAAGCGCGTTCCTTGGAAGCCCGTTCTTCGCACTCGCTCTCTAAACTTGATTTTATCGCGAAAGAACCTCCAGGTACTTCACGAATGACAATATATATATATATATATATATATATATATATATATATATATATATATATATATATATATATATATATATATATATATACCGAGAGTCAGGTGGCGGTGCGCGTATTACGCACCCCCCACAGTGACCCCATCGCAAGGAAGATAGCAGAGGCAAGCAGGAGGCTGCGCACGGCGCACGCGATCCAAACTAGGGTACGGTCAGTTCCCGGCCACTGCGGAGTACCAGGAAACGAAGCGGCTCACGCCGCTGCAAGCGCGATGTACTAACCTTATACCGGCGCATCGATGTAGCAACTACTGTGCCCCTGCAAAATGAGCGAAATGAAGAGACATCCTCCCTGGAACAACGACAGAGCCGACGACAGCTCCGTGAACGCCTACAACAACACATGCCGAAGGAAGGTCCACTGCCTGCAGGCGAGTCGCGCGCATGTCAGGTACTTGTGCCCATGGCCCGCACCGGTGCTGCACTTACGCCGGTTGTGTACTTGCACGCAAGCGTGCGCACAAGGAAAGGAGACGTCTTCCGGACAACACGGTGCAAGAGCTGCCACCCACACAAACAGGTTGCCCAGCGTGGAAAACGACAGCTGCGCCAACCGTCAGGCACTCGCTGTGGGTGTGCCCAAAGTACGCAGCCCTCCGATGAAAACACAGGGCGCGAGCGGCCAGCTTCGAGAAGCGAATCCGTCCCTCAGCGGAGACCCACATTGTCCTGCGAGCGCTGTTCACCTTTGCTGCGGAATCGGGCATGAATATCCGCATGACGTAACCGTGCCGGCAAGCATTCCTCGGTGGCTGTCCCAGTACTCATCTCCCAATTCCCCAACTCCATCACTTTAATAGGCCGATGAGCCACCCCTATTTTAATAAAGCTGTACCATACCATCACGTCACACAGAGAACTGCTATAGCGTACACTCACGCTGACAATTATTTGACCAGATTAAGTAAATTGGAACACAGCGCGAAAAGAAACAACAACAAAAAACAACAATCCTTAGCACTACAGGAGAAGTAACCTCGCCGTTTCAGTTACTCTCGTTACGAGCTGCTTGACGCATGCTAATATTAGGCCATGATCAGGGCGCTTCTTTTAACTGCTTGTATTCTTGATGCTTGTGTGTTTAGCGCGACTGTAAATAAAATAAATAAATTTACGTCGCCCCGAACGCGTTCGGCTATTCACTTACAATGACAATTCACGATGCCGTAGGACCTTGGATAAATCGCCAGATTAACACAATCAATTAACAGTTAATCAATATTTCAAAAAATTGGATGCGCTTTGTAGACGATCACAAGGAAGAAGACAGGACCTGTCCTGTCTTCTTCCTTGTGATCCCTCTTCCTTGTGCCCAACAACACATTCTGCTAAGTTAATCAATAGTCATCTTTGTTTTACGCATAGCAATACTAATTCATGTTTGCCTGAGAAAATAGCATGTCTGCAAGTCTGTGCCCTCAGACCTCGTTCTTGTTTATTGGGATGGCAATTATATACGGATTGCTCGAGGAGCATCGCCACCGCCGCTGCCGTGCCGGCTCGTTATCGACGCCCCCATGCGCGGCTCGCGCTCGGAGGATTCGAGAGTTTCCAGAGAGGAGGAGTGTGTTTGACTGCAAAAACGACGAATCGAACTGGACGCAACGTCAGCAGTCCGCTCAAGCGGCTCTGCCAGAGCCAGGGCGGCGTTTCGCATGTCGCGCTGCTGGCAGGAGCGTTGCGTGCACCGCACAATATGTAGACAGCCTGTAAGCGCTTCTGCAAATCTGCCGCGTGTAAATGCACTGGTCGGGACTGGAGCGAACTGTGAAGGTTAAGCTAAAGTTATATCTAATATTTCACTAGGCGCTGAGGGTTTCCATGTCTGTCTCATATTGTGCACCAACGGCACCGCTGAGGCGCTCAGATCACGCCATCATTGTCGGACGCCTGGTATATAGCTGCCGGGGCGCTGTTCTTCTTGCCCAGCAGCAATTTCTTTGCGTGCTGCTACGCGCCAGCATATTTATTAATTAATTTATTTATTTATTTATGTTTATTTTTACATACTACAGCCCATCTTGGGCTATAGCAGGAGTGGCGATAACATCATTTGTGAATTGCAGACAGAAAGTCGGCCAGCGGCAATGAACGAACACTTCCGGGCAATGCATTCTAACGTTCAATTGTTGAGGACAAAAAAAAAACTGTTTATACATGTGAGTTCTGAATTGCAGTGGCAAAATATTTAGGCTGGGAGAGCTGCGGGTGCGGGAAGGTTCAGCAAACCTAAAGTATTTACCTAAGCGGGTACAGTGCATGTGTAGAGTTAATTAAGGTGAGCAGGTTTATGCTTTCGTTGTGGCGACGTGTTGCCAGAGCGGTTAAGTTGAGCATAGGGAGGTTAAACGAAAATGAAAAGTCCCTGTCGTAGCGACGGTTGATAAAACGAACAGTTTTCTTTTGTACGGACTCACTGTTGTTAATATCGTTATTTAAGAAACGGTTTCAAACTATAGGTGCATATTCAAGAATTGGGCGGTGTTAGGGTTGGCGTCTGACACCACGTGGCGACAGGTCATTCACCCTACCCTCTGAGCCGGAGCCCACGGGCGACCTCATCCCCTTCGCCTCTCATGGTCGTGGCATCGTGTGTGCTACCTCATTGCCTTCACCTTCTCCTGGCCGGACCCCACGGCGCCGGAGAGGTCATTCACCCGACCTTCTCCCCGGATTCGCCGAAAAGAGGATCGACTTCTCCTTCCCGTGCTCGGTATTGCAGGAGGAGGGGCCCTCTCTCCGTGCCTGTCACGTGTCATCGACGGAAGCAAGATACCGCCCACACTTGTAGAGAGCCTATTTAAGGGGCTCCGAAATGTACTTTGAGATACTTCATACTTGATACTTCATACTTCATGCTTTTCTTATTTTCTTTCATCTACCTTTGAATAAACAGTGCAAGTTTCGCACTAGCAAATCGTCTCGCCCCTGCTTGGTCGCCATGATCTACCGGATGCCTGCAGCCCGCCGACAACGCCACGCTACCCAATAAGTAATGTCGGTCGAGCTTCGATTGGCAGGCGCCGCTACTTCTCGGCAGCAGTACGGTACGCTACCCTGGAGTACGCAACAGCGGATCGGTTTTATGTCTGCTAGCAGTTTAGTTTCTTGAGGAGTCACACAAAGGGTGCGTTGGAGATAGCCTAGCATATTGAAGTAATATATGTACTAAATCACTAAAAAATTATTTAGTACATATTACTTCAATATGCTTGCTCCAAGCTAAGTTGTGAGTGAATAAGAGCCCGAAGCACTTATATTCGGGTACATTTAGTAGAAATGAGTCATTGAAAGCGTACGAGACAACGGAAGGAGTTAAACGCCTAGTGAATGTCGTTGAAATGGTTTTGGTGAGGGTTATACTCGCCTGTCAGGTGTTACACCATGAGCAGAAGTATGAGGATGCGTCGTTAAGAACACTATGATCTTCAGGGGAGTTAAGAGTGTGGCAGAGGACGCAATCATCAGCACAGAGACTGTGATAGTAATTACATTTTCTGGCAAGTCATAAATGTAAAGCAGAAAGAGAAGTTGGCCGAGGACTGTATAACCGGTGGCATGCACGCCAGAGGAAACAATAGTAATAGGGGCAGGCACGTACCCAGGATTTTCTTTCGGGGGGGGGGGGGCAACCCAAGGTAACTTTTCAGTGCAAATGGAGGGGGGGGGGTACTTTACAAGTACAAATGTTTATAACGCCCGCCATTCGCCATAAAGACTCGTAAACCCGCAAAAGAGGGATGAAATAAGGTGTATCTTACAGGTACGCCTGTGAGATACACCTCTCCTTTACTAGGCAAACAAGGAACCGCATCAAATGGACTCGTGCAGGAAAGAAGCGCAGGAAGAACACTGCCAAGAACAATTAAAAAGGCGAAAGTGTAAAATGAAGATTTCTATGGTAGCGTACAACTTAAAGAAACAGCAGTTGACGACCAAGGCACACGGCTCACGCGGGGTTGTGTTACTTCGCCAGCCAATCACAGAAGCAAACAAAATTGTCGTCATGCGGTCTTTTCAAAATGGCGTCGTACTTTATACCTCCGGAGCGTCTTCTGTTCTTGAGTCTTTTCATCGACGGAAACAATGAGGTGTGCAACAGGCATGGACAAAGTGTATGGAGTCTGAGCATTTCACTCTTCAAAAGTATACCTGCCATGGTTGCTTAGTGGCTATGATGTTGGGCTGCGAAGCACGAAGTCGCGGGATCGAATCCCGGCCACAGCGGCCGCATTTTCGATTGGGGCGAAATGCGAAAACACCCATGTACTTAGATTTGGGTGCCCGCTAAAGAACCCCAGGTGGTCCGGAGTACACCACTACGGCATACCTCATGGTTTCGGCACGTATAACTGCATAATTAATTATTTAAATCTTCAAAAGTCTGCGGTAGAGTTCATTCCACTGCTGAGCTCGTCTTACTCATGAAACTTCACTGCCAACTGAAGTGCAACTTGACAATATACTGCATAGCAGCAGAACTGCTAGTTGGTACGAATTCATAGTACATTATTTAGCGCGCACAATTGACAAGGACAGAGCGAAGCACTCGTGTGTCCCCCTTCACTCTGTCCTTGTCAGTTGTGCGCGCTAAATATTTCACTATGAATATACTGCATAGTTGCAGCGAAGCAAACATATTATTTCAGTTGACTAAAGAATTAGGCATTCGCCATTCCACTATAATAGGCGAGAGAAAACGTATAAATTTACGCTCTAATAATTTTATTTCTGTGGCTACCGCCTGATTTGGGTAACAAGAAAAGCTTGAAGTACGAATTATTTGCAGTCTCGCGGAGGAGCAGTGGCTGGTGGTTATGAGGGCGTGTGAGGGGCTTGACTGCAGACTTGAGTTGTATCCGACGATAGCAGCGTTTTTTGTATTAGCTCTGGAAGAATTATAGAGAAATATACATTTGCGGAACAATTACAGTTCTTTTGAATCCCTCGTTTACTGCTCTACCAAGTGCCTCAACCGACTCGTATTGTTATTTGGGAAGTTGAGTAAAAATGCGGGGCCGCCAGTCCCGTATAACCGTGTAGAGCGCATGACGCTGCGGTTATAGACGTACTGCGCCCACCGCGGAAGGTTAGAAAAAGAACTATACATAGGCACAGCAGAGAAGTGGCTACGTCAGACGGCTCGACTGATAACTGTAGAAGCGTCATTCAAAACACACGGAATTGTTTTCCACATCCGGTGGCGTTTTCTCTACTTCCTTTTTAAATAAATAGTTGTTGATCCATAAAGTTTTTCATAAACAACGGCTAAATGTGTTTATATTTGCTTTTTCTTCCTTTTTTGGCTCTTGCCTTGGCTCTCTCCCTTAGGAGATCGCTTAATTTCTCAACTCCTTGCGACTCTTGTTTCCAGTTGCTAGTTTTGCACGAAAAGTGGTGTACAATTAGGGAAAAACAAGACGAGGTAATGGGTGACAGTCATATTGCTTATGGGTTTAAGAGGAAGCTTTAGCTCGGGTGCTCCTATCTAAACACATGTAAAAGGAGAATTCGCTTTCTCGGCAACCACGGCACCAAATTTGACTAGGTTTGTTACATTTAAAAGATATACTTAAAATCTAGTGACTGCTGTTTTCTAATTTCTGATTTAGATCGTCAATTTTTAATAAAAGATCGTAAAAGAATCAGAAACTTCAGCAAACGAAACTGTCAAGTTTACAACTCTCTAAGTGAGCAAGGAAAAATAATATCGCAATTATGTGAATTGCATTTGATGTTTCATCTATAGGGGACAACATTTATTGTTACACATGAATCTAAAGAATGTAGTGGTACGGAAATACAGCTTTTGCTGAACCCTTGTACACAACGCAACAAATTCACATAAGACATCAATTGATGAATCAGATTTGTTCGCTTTGAATGATCTATGGGTGCCGTTTACAGAACTGCAGTATCTGATTTCATGCAGAGCTATTAATTTATAAGCTTCGTGCGTCTATCTTTTTCGAACTTTCGAATTTTTGAAAATCTCTTTCAGGAAATTCAGGCCATAAATAGAAATTTCGCTTCAAACAGTCCCTATAATTTACCTTTTTCTCTGAAATGCAACACATTTTAATAAAATCGGTCCAGGGGTTATCACAAAAAAGCGTTTTTGCGTTTTATATGTATTTGAATTGGCCGCGTCCGAGTTTGGCCCGACCTAAAGCTTCTTCTTAAGGGTTATTGCAGAGTTTGATGATGGACGCTGTTTCGCATTATTTTATTTTCCACCATATCTAACCTATATTGCAGGTATATGGTTCCGAGGATCCGCCACCATCGCGGCGAGCCGTCACTCGAGGAAATAATGAAGCACAAGGACAAGTTAAACGCAACTGGCGTTTTCTTCGGCCGCAACTCGTTTCTCGTGCATACAGACCAGCTGACTACGAACCGAATCCCTTTCCTGGTCCCTGGATCAGTCTAAACAAAGAACGCTGAACTAAAGAAGCAACAGCAATGCGCGTAACCGTTGAATACGTGGTGACAACTGAACGCATCTCGAGTTAATCTCACGGGCGCCGAATCTATGAAAAAACTTGTCTTCACATCCCAGGAGATGCTGTTAACTACCGCCAATCAAAAAGGAGTGAAAAAGGCAGCAAAACGTTGACCGCCAAATAGCTTTAAAGTCTCAACATTGATTTGGCGGCGCTTTAGGAATGTGTGTGAGGAGTGATGGCGTGGCCGTAAAGGGGGGGGGGGCCGGGCCCCCCCCGGGGCCCCCTTGGTTACCTGCCTAAATAGGGGAGTTAGATGCATTATAGCGCACACATTGGGAACCTTCACACAGATAACTGGCAATCCAGTCTACGAGTTCAGGATTATTTAGGATTAGGTTGAGTTTAAATAGTAGTTCATGGTGAACCGCAGTATCGAACGATTTGGACAGATCTATGAAAATTATGTCAACATGTATACCAAGGTCTAGTCAATGTCATGCGTGAATTCAACCAGCTGAGTTACGGTGCTAACACCACGACGGAAACCATGTTGGCAATCACTTAGTATATTACTGAATTCTAGGCAATCCATAATATGTTTGTAAATCATATGTTCGAGTAGTTGGCATGAGTGACAAGTTAGGGAAATCGGTTCGTAATTAGTTAACATCTGCTTATTACCAGATTTCTGCAAAAGTAGAATTTTAGCACGTCGCCACGAAGAAGGAACAAATGCAGTTGTTAATGATTCGTTAAAAATAACTAATACAACGACTAGTCCAAAGGAAGTAACGAACAAGGAAAGCACTGCAAATGCCGTCAGGACCACAGGACTTCCTACTGTCGAGTTTTAACACTAAATTAAGAACACCGTCGAGTGATACAGAGAGGTCACTAATTGTTGAAGCTATATCACATTGAAAATGTGCATATCGCACCCGCGCAATAGTTAAAGCAAACTGTAAGTTAAACTGCTTTTTTTTTCTTCTCGGTGTTCATGGAAGCACCTTGCACGCACTCAACGCGAATGGAGCAATGTTCCTTAGAGCGCGACATCGCTCATAATTAGGAGACGATGCACTCACTCGCTATACCGAATGCTGCAGAGTTAGACCCACGAGTAAGCCCAGCACGTCTGATATCCCGGGCGAACGCGTGAAAGTGCGCTTTGATCTGACAAGCACGCACCTGCTTTTCATACGCATCCCTTTGCCCCTCCCCCAGTACAGGGTAGCCAACCGGAGATAACCTCTGATTAACCTTCCTGTATTTCCTTTGCTCTCTCTCTCTCTCTCTCTCTCTCTCATAGTGTACCTGCGAGAACAATGTCAGTGCGGATATAGGGCACGAGGTCAGAACGCGTGTCAAATACAAACAACCGCCCGGATAAAAAGCGCTTAAAGCAGATAGCCACGCGTCGGGTGCTATGAGTGCGATCTGCGTCATATGGCAAAACAGTGTCGCGGAACGAAGCCCTATTGACCTGCTTCGTCCGAACATGCGCCAGCTGCTGTCTTTTCTAAGGACGAACAACCTCTCATTTTTCTTGAGTGCAATGGAGCTGTGAAATGTATGATGAAGTGCCGAAAAGTGCCAAAATTTACGCAGAATTGTCAGTGCTTAAGACAATGCGTATGAATGTAAAGTATACGGCTGTATTAAAAAAGCGTGTTTCCGCTATAGCGAATACCGTGAGGAGACTTGATAAACTAGAAAGTTCGCAACAAAAGAAAGATATAGGTGCCGACTCCAACCTGAATTTCCTAAATGCGGTTGTTTGCTTGAAGTCATGGGTACAAGCATGACTCGATTTTATTTTTTTTTATTAACAGGTATACTGCGCGGTATTAAATAAGACCAAGGAGGTGGGATTTTTTACAGACAATATTAGTTTTTCACTGTCCAAACATATCAAACCCAAGATGACACCCGTATAGAACAAGAATGCGTGAACACATTACAATAACAAGGTAGAAGCATTATTATAACGAGGTACAACAGACGCGAGACCATATTTAAAAGGCGGACACAGAATGCTCAAATGCGGTGACCGTATCTGATAAAAACAACACTAGCAGCGCAAGGCATTCCGCTCCTGAATTGTGCATGGAAAAAATGAATGGTTAAAAATGTTTGTGCGAGACGAATAGGGAAGTAAGTTGCGAGAATGACGGTGATGAGATGAGCGCATTGCAAATGGCTGACCAAAGGTCAGTGGGACATCTCCCATTGGGCGCTCACGGGAAGACTATAAATGAAGCTGTGCAGGGTGATATGGGCTGGAGAAGTTTTGAAGTGAGGGAAGTTCAGGGTAAAATTGATTATTAAGAACGACTGAGGAATACGGAAGAAAATAAGTGGTCTGGGAGAGTGCTCAGGTATTTATTATTAGTACAGGAAGAACATTGATTCGCAATGGAGGAAAAGAACTAGGAAGCTTACCAGCAAGTATGCGACCGGTGTGTTGAGAAACATGGCAACAAAGAACATCAAGCGGAAAGTCAGAGAGGCTGAGACAATCTCATGGGTGACGGCAATGGAACAGGAATCTGCTATGAGTAACTACATAAGAGGAAAAAAAAACGAAATCAGGAAAGAAACAATTTAGGATAACTCAAAGGAAAGCTCTTTACTTTTCGAAGCGAGATCAGGATGCCTTAAAACGCGCACTTATAAAGCGAGATACAACAAGGAAGAAGCATGTGCTTGCTGCGGTAAAGCTAAGGAAACGATGGAACGCGTTTTATTAGAATGTAAAGATATCTGCCCAGCGTTCGATTTCGGCACCTCCGAGCTCCTTGAAGGACTTGGGTTCAGCGAGAGCAGGGGGAAAGCAAACATGTATGGAAACGACAAACAACGGAGGCGTACAAAAACAATGTTCCCAATAGGGGTTCAGAAGGTTTGGTGATGAGAATTCGCTTTTTTTTTCTTTTTTGAAAGATAGGCAGAGCATCAGACAATGTAATAACAAGAACTTGGTGGCGCAACCCGCCGCCTCATTCCAAAGGGGACGCTCATAGCATCCATCCATCCTGCACCAGCTCCTCTAGGCTTATTTTAGGTTAGTTTATAGAAATATAATGAAATGAAATTCTGGGATTTTACGTGCCAGAACCACGATCTCATTATGAGGCACGCCGAAGTGTACGGTGGGCTTCGGAGTAATTTTTATCACCTGGGGTTCTTTAACGTGCGCCTAAGTACACGAGCGTTCTCGCATTTCGCCCCCAACAATAATTCATCGAAAAAGAAAGCATTTGCACTCTTTCTGGACAAAAGACACAATTTATAGTGACTTTTATAATACAGCACATAATTGAGAAAACTTATTGGAATTCGTGACGTCACAATAGTGTATACCAGCGTTGAGATTTCGGCGCAAGCTTCCAGAAAGGCAAGTTTTGCTCTCATTTCCTCTACTGGTAACCAATTCCGTCAAATGAATGAAAATATAGTTTTGGAAGATCATTTAACTAGTGCAACTTAATTTAGTGCTGATTTTTAGTGTGTCTTTAAAGCAACGTTCGCGCCTGTTGGTGGCGCCGGCTGCTTCCCCTATGAAAATGGCCATTTCCTTTATGTTTCCTTCTGGTGCCCTATGTGACCTTTATGATTTCTTGTCCTTTGCGTGACTTCCGGGACGCCAACTTTGTGTGTACCATGTGTTTACTAATCCTAACGTATACCTCGAAGAAGTGACCTTTATTATGCCTCTAGGATGTGTCCTTTATGTTCACGGCAGGATGTTAACTGGGTGTGCACTGTGTGTTGCCTGGTACACTTGGGTGCACATGTAGGTGGCATAGAGTGCACATAAGAACTGTCTGTACATATAATACAGACAGATCTATCCGTACTGTGTGACAGCCATTGATACACTCAGCAGAGTCATTGTAAGTACTAAATCTTGACTTAGCCTTTCATTTGCCCCAAGAAAACAACCCTTATTATAATTTTTGTAGCATGTGTCCTTTGTGTTAACGGCGGGTGTGCACTTCAGTGCACGCGTAAATGAGATAATGTCCATAAGGATCGAATCAAAGCGAATGTACCCATTCGCTAATGTCTAGCGCTGCACACGCGCGCGCGCACAAACACACACACACACACACACACACACACACACACACACACACACACACACACACACACACACACACACACACACACACACACACACACACACACACACACACACACACACACACACACAATTAGGACGATTATATGACGGAAAAGAGGGGTTTAAAAATTAAATTATGGGGTTTTACGTGCCAAAACCACTTTCTGATTATGAGGCACGCCGTAGTGGAGGACTCCAGAAATTTCGACCACCTGGGGTTCTTTAACGTGCACCGAAATCTAAGCACACGGGTGTTTTCGCATTTCGCCCCCATCGAGATGCGGCCGCCGTGCCCGGGATTCGATCCCGCGACCTCGTGCTCAGCAGCCCAACACCATAGCCGGAAAAGAAGGGTTTATCAATCAATCAATCTGAAGCGCGCTTCTATTTAACCACACTAACTCAGTTCGAGGTGTCACGGCTTGAAAGTTAAAACTTTAATTTCATCGAATGTTTCATCTTAATACATTTGTTTTAATACACCGCGCAATCTGCAAAAGTTCGTCAGGAAGAGAATCGCCAGAAATGTCACATCTTGCTATCGAACTAACCCCCGCTCCTACTCCCTCTTTCTTTTTTTGAATAACAGTGATATATAAAGAAACATAACACTGCAGCTCTTTACACCGTTGCTTAATAAGGCAGTTCATAATAGAGAGAGAGAGAGAGAGAGAGAGAGAGAGAGAGAGAGAGAGAGAGAGGCAAAGGAAAGACAGGGAGGTTAACCAGAGATTATCTCCGGTTGGCTACCCTGTATTGGGGAGGGGCAAGGGGATGCAATAGGTGAGAAAGAAAAAAGGATAAAAAAGGAAAAAAAACCTAAGCACACACAAGCACGTACACACGAATTTTCTTACTGAAGCTCAAAGCTACTATACCAAAAAGTATCTAGTGCCTTTACTATGAAGCCACATGGTTGTATTCATATTGTCACGTGGTGGTGACGTTGAAGAACACAGTAGCAAATACCGTGAAAGACAAAACTAACTTTTATTAGGCGAACCTGTGCCCACAAAAACAGGCTACACTTATAGCACAACGATAGCGGCGAACACGGTCGGCGATAGTCGAAAATCTGCCCAGCGGGTCAAGTGCGTCGGCTTTTATACAGCAGTCATCGAACGTTCCAGACTAATCGTTGGGACCCGCATGCCTTCCACAAAGTTCTACAACGTTCGAGTCACGCGATGAAATCAGATCACACAAGGTTCGGCGACAACAGACAGCGGATAGAAGCATCGATAACTTTCCAGAAACTTCGGATACATGCAGACGAGTCCCGCGCTGTGCGATAACATTTGTTAGGCGGCGAAACGTGGTCGCCTGTTAAATATAAGCACACGTGTCAATATGTCTCATGGCCCTACGGAGTCCGTTGGCGTATTAATCCAAGTTAGATGTTCGTTGACGACTCTATTGCAGAAGCATTTTATTCGTTGCTGATTGTATCGCCAATTTAGGTCTAGTGTTACCTTTCCCCCTCACTTCTCCAACGTTATCTGTAAGGCCTTATATATTGGGAATTTTCATTTTCTTCCTTGGTTTGGTGCTCGTGATACATCCGCCGAACATTTCATGAATTTTATAGCTTCAAATTTGCTGTTTCGTTCATGTTTAATCTAAGGTTACCACTTCGACATAAAAAAAGTGAGAGAGAGAGAGATATATAGAAAAGTTTAATGATATCTGGTGAGATCTAGCGACAGGCTTGGCAAGCTACTCCAGATCAAGTGGTGAGGGATGAAATAAAAAACAAAACAAAACGCATCACATACACAAGTGTAAATCGCACTACCACAATAGTTATTTAGAGAGTCTCGCTGAGGCCTTTCACCCCCCCCCCCATCTCGCTCCCATGTGTAGGGTAGCAAACCGGTTAGGCTAAACTGGTTAACCTCCCTGCCTTCCTTCTCCACTTTTTCCTTCCTTCCTTCCTTCGCCGAGGCCTGTATCCTGCATGAATGCGATGAGTTATAAAAAAAAATGACTGCTATGCTTTTGCCAGTTATGCTTCCATGACGAATTTTAATCTGCACGCCTACTGGCTATTATCGGCGCCAGACGATAAACGGTACAGAGGGTTAAAAGAATGCCGATTTCTCTCGAAGTCTGGCCACAGTTTGCAGTAACTTGTGCGGAAGCTTATATTTACTATATATAACCGGCGCCTGTAAAATTCTGACGCCGACTGTACTATAGTGATGTAGCTATAGCGGTCATTTTTATTGAAAGAGAAGGAATACTGATAAAAACCACAGGACTGGTAAACACTGAAGGCAATTCGCTGTGAATTGAGTTCATGACAAATTTCTATGAAGGAACGTACTACGTTAGCCAGAAAATTCTTAACGCTTAACGGCAACGTCAGCCGCGACTTTATCGCATTCCAGTTGCCTTTGCGGTCTTCTATTGTTCTATAGCCGTCCTTGTCCATTATCAGCCGGTGTATCTCACTGTCGGACTCGCGTTATCTCGGTGCAGCTTTAAAATGTCGGCGCTCGCTAAGGAGTGGGTGCTCCGAACAGTAAACTGCACGGAAAAGTGACGTCCAGGGTTTATCGATGGTCAATTGCAACGAAATTCCCGTCGCTAACGGTGGGGGCAGTAAAGAAGATGCAGCTTCTTTAATGCAACACAAGGACAGCGTCACTAGAAGGACACTTAATTGTTTCTAAAGGCACCAAGCTGCTTCGGGGAGTTCCCGTTAATTACGTGCCAATTCAATGGATGAGTGCATGGTAGGTAGCATACGTCGGATATAAAAGCATTGATATGCAGGACCAGATTTTCGGACGGCTGTGCCTATCTTACGGTCAGAAAACGTGCATCGAGACAAAGTGAAGAGAGAGAAGGGAAGAAGGAAAGGCAGGGAGGTTAACCAGACTGAGTCCAGTTTGCTACCCTACACGTGGGGAGGGGAATGGGGAGTGAGAGAGATAGGGGGGAGAGAGAGAACTTAGGTGTAGGATGTCTATAGTCGGGCACTTAAGTCTGTTGCCTTCAGGTAGTGAAAAAGCGCCCGAACTGCTTTCTGCGCCACGACGTGACGCAACACTGCTGTGTCGGCTGTGGGTAGGAGTAGCATTCACCAACTCCTACAGCTATCGTATTGGAATGGCGGATTCACCAATGTGCGCTAAGTGCAAGTGTGAAGTCTCGCTTCAATAATCAACGTGAGACTCTCCAGTGTGCCTTGAATGGACTGAATGACAGGCCATTTACGGAAAGTGAAGAGTCCCCTACTGCGTCAAGGAGTTGCACAAATGAATTCTGCGATTTTATGAACTATCTCCAAGTTTGTGTTTGAAAGCAACTGATTCGGCTGATTTCATTTCCTGCAGCTGCTTCTTTAATAAACCGGAAGCACAATCAATCAATCAATCAATCAATCAATCAATCAATCAATCAATCAATCAATCAATCAATCAATCAATCAATCAATCAATCAATCAATCAATCAATCTCCTGCCCATAACTCGAAGCAAGCGTGAATTGGGAAAATAGATTGTGAAGTTTCAAAATCGAAACTGCGTTAAATGTACACAGAGCTGCGCCTTCAAATGCTCAAGGCGTTGCGACAACAATATGAATATTTCCACGATTATTCTTCCACCGCAGCGTCTTCGGCACATGTTAATGTGGAATAAACGGTTTCATTCATTCATTCCACGATTATTGAAATTTACACATCAGCATAAACAAAGTACAAAATAATTCCCAAGGGACTAGAGTGTCGTTTATATATGGATCCATAGCTCACTAACATGTGTGGAGTTACCTAATTTTTCCTCTGAAGTAAACTCTTGCTGCTCAATTTTTCAGAACGCATTTCACGTCTAGCTGAATTTTTGGATGTGTTAATTCTGATTTATGTTTTAATGTTCGCGTCTCAGTGGGTGTCGATGGTACATTTCTAACACGTGCGTATGCGATACATGTTAAACATGTCTAACCTCTGGGCCTCTACAGCACTCTGTGTTTATTGAGTCTTGTATCGTTAAACAAAACAGCATGGAGGAGATAACATTATTTGACAAGTACATGAGAACGCCTCGTACTTGAGTATACTACAAGCGCAGTTTTCATTAGCATATATATTTTGGCATGGTCACAGGGGATTCTCTTACAAGCTAGTTTACCGCCGCTGCACCTCGAATAAAAATTTTCCATTATTATATAAAAATTTAACGTCCTGAAACTGCACCGTAAGTTATGAGGGATGCCGTAGTGATGGACTCCGGATTAATTGCGACCACTTTGGGTTTTCTAAGTAGACGAGCGTGTTTTTACATTTTGCCCCCCTCGAAGTGCGTCTGCCGCGGCCGGGATCGAACCCGCGACCTCGAGCTCAGCAACGCAAGGCCATCTATAGCCACAGGGCTGCATCGGCGGGTGAGTTCAACGATAGCCCGAGTTCACCTTTAGGGGTCACGTGCGATCTCGAACACACTTATATATAGAAAAGTTGCAGGCAGCAAGCAGGGTGTTGAACTTCCAATTTCACGACTGCTGATTGTGCGTAGTTGGGGAGGACCATACCTTCCTAATCTTCGTTGCGACCATCAGGAGCGCGGATGTTTCTGTGACTGCACTTTCACCCCGATTGCGAGTGAAATACACATTGTCCTGCGACTTCAAGAGGGGGATTGCGACAGCGCTACTTCGCCGAAGCGCCATGACGATGACAGCCCCGCTTTTATGGTCACCACTAATCAAGCGTGTGCGACTACTTCGTTGCAGTTGACTAACGACCTATGGGGCTCGTTAAGCCTACACTACGTCCGCAACATTGCGCAATCTTGCGGACACTACGTCCGCAAGATTTAATCCACAACTACGACAATCGAGTAACGCTACCATCAGCAGCGTTCAAAGAACGGGGACGCATCTGAACAAGGAATGTACATTTTTGATCCAGCGGCGGAATTCTTTGAAAGTATGTGTCGCACATAGTGCGACGAGAAAACAGACGCGTTTCGAACACAGAGCCGCGTGAAAACCTAACCACAACAGTGGTCGACAGCTAAATGTTTTTGCACAGAAACCCTAGGCACATGCCACCATTTTTACGTATTGCAGTAGGATATATGCTGCAGAGTCCGGGCAAAATCAGACAATGGAGATCACACTTTATCGTTTGTACTTTACACTGCACCGCATACATCTTTCAGAGTAGTTTATTGCAGTTGTTCATATATTGTACAGGGCAACGTCAGGTTTAAGAAAAAAAAACAAAGAAAAAGCCGAGCACGGCACAATTTTAGACGTTGCATGAAATGAGTTTTTGTCAGGTTTGAAACACTCGTCCAAAAGTCAACGAAGTGCGGTATGCTACAGTGGTGGAAGAAAGAATGCTGCGTCATTTATTGCAATGATGGTGCTTGACCCATAGTTACGCCTGGTCTATGAGGTTGTGCCGCACTGGATGACTGGCTGCGCAATAATTTCGACTTCGTGAGGTTTTTTAACGTGGTCTGATAACACACAGTAAAGGTGTTCTTGGATTCTGTTTCAAAGGGAACGTGGCCACCGAAGCCACACAAAAGAACAAAAATGTAGGCCTGCAATCATCAACGTCGATAAGCGTGGAACGGTAAATTCAGGCGACTTATGGCACTGACACAATGTGAACTAAGTTATGCGCTACAAAATCGGCACTAAGCACAAAATTACACAGAGTTCGTTCTTTGATCCTGCCATTCCCGTTTTGTGCTTCGCCTTCTAGACTTGTCTCGGGCACCCAGGCCTAGAAACTCAGCTTCGTCTCAAAATGACAACCTGAAGCGCTGTGATCCGAAACGGCTAGCTCGAAGACGACGAACAATACTCAGCAGAATGCTGTGCATTTACCGCGGCAGCAGTTCGAGAAAAACTAAGCAAGTAAATGATTTATTCGAAAGTACATCTTGTTAACCTATAAGGTGACAAAAACAGCAAAGCGCCCGCGTGACTCAAGCGCGTTGAAACAACGAGCGACGCCGATGCAACGGAACCTCCCCATCCGAAGGGGGCGCGAAAACAACCCGTGGTTTGCACGAGCAAGTCTTGTTCGAGAACGTCCTCAAGGGCCAGCTCGCCTTCGTACGCGCCCATAACGATCCTCGATGGTAATTCTGACGGTTGTCAAGAAGGTGTACTCGCAGACCTGAGGCAAGACAGAACGAAAGGAATACTCACGGGTTAAATGCTCAGTTCCTTTCGCTGGTTCGAGAAAGCGGACGGCATGGCAAGCGATCGCTTCAGCGGGACGAGATAAGCGGCGACAATCTGCCGCTGTGACTGACGCCTGGTGAAGGACGCCCGCACTGCTATCTGTGGGTGAAAAATGCCGCTGGAACGCTATCGCCCGGCGAACCCACTGGCAGGGCCACCGGATTGAAGCAGCCGGATGAAAAGCGTCCGCGCAGCGTCACCGCAGCTCTATCCCGGGCTTGAGTGACTCTCACCGCTCGTATATTTTGCCTTTCTTGCGCCAATATTGACTGTGCGTCATAGCGACAAGGAAAGGACACTTCTGTCCAGTTGCTTTAATTCTGTGCATGCAGTAGATTCGGAGCGACAAGCGGTCCCAAAGCAACAGAGCATATCTGTAGTTATTTCGTGCTTTCATGTTCAATCGTTCTTGACAATGGGCCCAAAGCTAAAGTCATTGCTAGCTCGCTTAGTAGCGTATGCTCTTGTGAGGAACGCATATTCGAGCAGCTAAATCAGGCTGGCGATTGGTAAATAACCGTTTCAGAACCCTCAGCAGGAAAGGGAGGGGAGGAGAATTCTGGCCCTTGGTCGGGAAAGCATTGAGCAGAAATTAAAACAAATATTATGCGAACTACTGATTCAAATGTTTGTGCAAACTGACGCAAATGCAGTATACATTGTTTACGCAAATGCAATGCTATTGAGGCAATTGCTTGGATGTATGTAGGTGCGCCTTCCATTTAAATTCGGCACAAATGCACATTGAAATTATTAGACACAACGCGCGGGCCTGTTGTTCTTTCGCGCTGAACATCACCTACCACCGCTCACAAGACAGTTTGCTCACAATACGCATGTTCGGAACTGACACGTTTCGTAATCGCCAATGCAAGTTCAACTAACACCATTTCAGGCTGTTGCACGATCCTCGTGTTAGGCCTGGCGGCGACGCACGACATCAACTCGTGCTTCCCATCTTCGTGAGTCTGCTTTTCACCCCATCGGGATTGTCATTCACTGCGGTCTACGGGGCTTCACGACAGACTCTAAGAATGCCGTCCCCTACCGCTCTGTAGTGTACGCGCTTTGTTCGTGCTTGTCTCTCTTTCTTTCTATCTCCCCCTTTCAGTCTGTTTCCCTTTTTATCCCCCTTAACCCTTCCCCCTGCTCAGGGTAGCCAACCGGAACTACCTCTGGTTAACCTCCCTGCCTTTCTCTGCATTATTTTCTCTCTCTCTCGGCACAATGCTGTGAAGCGCCTCGTGCGTCGAGAAATACGGAGCGTAACGAGAAACGTTCAACGCACTGAAACCTCTGGCGAACACGTGGTCAGTGGCAAGACCAGGTGTCGACGCGGCCAGTGACGACTGGATATAGGGTTGCAGCTGACGAGAGCCACGAGACGCACGTCGAAGAGGTCTTCCATATAGGTCGGTAACCACTTGTATTCCGGATTTCGTAGGCCGACGTTAATGTCTCTAGTGAAGACCAACACCGTCGTCTCGGCGTGGCTCTTGTCGCAGCCAGGAATAAGTGCCCAGGGTGCTTACCACGGTATTCTTCTTACACCGTGATGCGTACTATATGCACCGCAGGGCGAGGGAGGCAAGCACCGGCGGTCTGATGCAGAGGGGGGTGAATGCGATGTCCATGTCCCCACACTTCACTCGCGCAACGCACCCGTCGTACGCCTACACCATCTGCGAAGACACATACGGCCTCCGTGCCATGCTCTAGCGAAAACTTCACCGCACCGACTGCAAGACGTGTGGAATTCCCATTCTTCTAGACTATGACGTTAGTATGATGCCCCTTCGTTCTATGACGTTAGTATGCCGTTCCTGATTTCATGGTATTTTAGCTGATTTCGTGGCGTTTTTGAACATATAAATTTCCTTAAGACTGCCACGCTAGATCTTCTATTCGCTTATTTTCACATGCAATACAGCCTTTCTCAACATACGCGCGTTATACATCATGGCCACTGCTGGCAGCCCGCATCAAACGCATCTATAGATCCAGACAAATGGATTCACCATCGTGACTGGTGACTCAGCTGGACTCCAACATGGCTCTAAGAGTCATTAAGAAATAAAGTTTCTATGTTTCTCTCTCTTCAGGTATTAGCTAGTCTAGGGAAGGCGCTGTCAAAGTCTCTGACGTTGCGGAAAGCAGGTGCGCAGGAATGTCATGGTGACGTCGCCATCTGTCTTTCGTTCTGCTATGTCCCGTGCCCCGGCAACCGCATCAGTTGCTGTTTATACAATCGCAGAGACGCCGTACGCACAATCCTCGCCCGATCCGGCCGCTGCAGTTCTCAAGTGGCCGCATCCGGTCATCTGAACAATGATCGAACCGAAGCCGAGCCGCAAACAGTCACTCAGGACACAAGCAAGCTAAACTACCTGCCAACCACTATGCAGTGCGCATCGTAACTAAACAAACAGTCTTTAAAGATATGACATTGGCGACGATGTAAAGAAGTTCCACACACCGCACGTAGCTTATCCTTGCGACTGCGACCTCCATGACGACGCACGGATCTATTGAATAACTTTTTTTGGGACCGGCTGGACATCGCGGTCAGAGCGCCTCAAGATTTACTTGGAGATTAACGGCATCAAGGAGGGCATTCGCAAACGTGCCACTTTGCTATGAAACAATGAAGGTGGCACCGAAAACTTTGGGCACCGTCCCCTTCACGGATCTCGTCTCCCTCCTCCGGCCGCCAGCATTTAGACGCACAGCGCTTCGAGCTCTACAGCAGATGCTGCTTCCAGCTTTGGTACCAGGTGCCAGGCAAGTACATTGCAACTTGCGTAGCAGCGCTAAATAAACTCGCAACCGAGTGTAGTTTCAGCAATACAACACCGGGTGCCACAACAGTCACAATCGTACAAAGCATTGTCAAGCTGAACTCCATCACCAGGAATGATGCTACCGCTTGACATCATGCTGCGTGATCGGTTTGTCTGCGACCTACAAGGTGCCAGCGTCTAGCAGGGACTGCTTGCTGAGAAGGACCTCGCTTTCCAGGAGGCTCTCGACATCGCATTTCGAGCAAAGCACGCCAACGTCCACCAAGCAGCGTATGAAAGCCAAGTCATCAGAAACCAACTTTGTTGATGTCGGATGCATAGCGGGCTCTGCTTCCGCTGTGACAAACAGCACAGCCTGGACAACTGACCACTCCGTACTGCGAGACAGCGCTGCTGCAAAAAAGTAGGCCACATTGACAAAACATGCTTAAAGCAAAAGCGCAAAGAACGAAGCACGCAACTCGCTTCTAACAAGTCGCACGCTCCATATCACAAGCTGCGTTCTGCGGACCAGCCTGAAGCGTTGCAGGAAACGAATTGCATGACTTGAATGTCGTGACGCCCATCCAACACCAGAAGTTAAAGGCGCAACGCTCGAATTCCAGGTTGTTTCAGAAGCTGCCTAGTCACTCTTCAGTGAAGAGACGTTCCGAAACGCATGGTCCAACCACCCGCCCACTTCCCCTAAAAGCAACATTGCCTTGTGGACTTGGTCTGGAGAAGGCCCTCATCTTTGAGTGCAGCGCATACAGCATACATTCCCGCTAGTTGTAATGAGGGCACCAGGTTGTAATCCCCTCGGCGGCAGCTGGTTCCAGTCACTTGGCATCCCACTAAATGGCATTGTTCACGCACACTGCGACAGAAGTGTACTCACCAAGCATAATACCGTTCTTGATTGGCAACATTAGCGGGTACAAGGGAATGACTGCCAAGCTCGGGCTGCACGATTCAGATTTTCCTAAGCTCTTACGTGCATAGCCGATTACATTTTCCCTGAGACAAGCCGCGGAGGAAAAGCTCGAACATCCGACGCGCCAAAACGTGATCCAGCCCACGCAACATGCTACTTGGGCGACTCCAGTTCACTTGACAAAATTTGCATGTTCATGCGACATCTGCAGGTCACCTAACCGACCGTGTTTTTTTTTTTTACTGAAAGTGGTTACAAGATAATGAGATCCCAGATACGCCAACCCTGTGTGAAGTCAGCTAAGAAGGCGTTTTCAAAAGTAAACGGCGTAGTCTGGTTTTCGGACATGTGACACTCAGCGTCATGAATTCAGCCAGGCAGAAGCAACTTGGTTCACAGTATACAAGTTTTTATTCGAGGTCTTGTAAATATATCCGAAGAAAAAAATAAAAAAATACAGAAACGAAGAGAATTGAAAAGTAACCGACATGTGGGCACGGTTCTGTGTGGCTGCGCACAATTCAGTCTGAAAGAAATATCCAGGTGAAGAGAGTAAGAAGAGTGACACGCAGTTACTAGAGAACAGAGAGAGTCAGATTAGTGGAGAGGCACTGTGTGCTCCACTCTCATCACCCAGGAGAGAAACAAACAGTGGCACATCAATGTCAGAACAGTGAAAAAGATGGACAGACGCCAGTGAAGTGTTTCAACTTGGCGCACACGTGTTACCAATAGCCTATTACCGTGAAACGGAGTCGTACATGGCATAGGGAGCCACAGCGCAACTAACATGTTGTGATAACAGAGCGTGTGCGCTGTCCACCTCTCTTTTCTGCTATCTGCGCTGTTTACGACTTTGGCCACGAAACCAACAAGTCAAACTTCGTAGTCTCCTGAAACTCTTCTTAAACCAAGATGCGCAGAACGGCTATCACCAGTGTGCCACAGCGTTTTTTTTTTTGCGTGTGTGTGCGTGTGCTAGAGCAAAAGTTCTGGTAGCAGCGTAGTCTTAACTCAGCTGTTTATCGGCCAGATAAATTGTGGCAATACGATCGTGTATCCGTGGCTTTTAGGATACTGTAGTTGAAAAGAACCCCGCAAGTTGTCGCTACCAGCAATGATGTTAACAGACACGCATCATCATCACAGTAATGCAGGCAATAACGCGTGTGCGCCAAATTGAACTGTTTTTTTATCTCAAAAGAAATAGAAAAGTGAGAGAGAAAGAAACAGTGGAGGAGATTCGTTCGACATGGGTTATAAATATTTTCACAGACAAAGAGCTCTTTTCTGGTTCGCGTCTCCAAATATCCCTTATATCCTTTGATCGGTTAAACGATACCAGCTGGATGCACATCCCCGGAGGTTGTTTAGGAACTAGAGGAGAAGGAAAAAAAATCATCACGTGCACAAGCGCACCCACGCAAGCACACACTGTTGAATGACTAGAACTACAGACCTCCGCGGTTTTCTCCTCCTGCGAAGACATCAGTAGAAAAAAAGAAAAGGCAAGAGAGAAACAACTGAATGAATTCGAGAAGAACGTTCGCTAAGCGCAAGTGGCAATTAGGGAAAGCAGAAAAACAACAACTAACACATTCGGTTCTTCGTTTCGTGTCGACGACGGGGGTAACATAATCTCTTAAGGTAGATTTCACAAATTTGGGAGCTATTAAATACGTACGCGTTCATTAGGCAAATACATGTTTTTGTCACATCCACAGATAAATCTTGGCGGCGGATGTCACGGTGCTGCTTCAACAGTAAATGTTCGCACTCTTTAGTTGTATTTTATTTCTTCGATAAGGTTTATGCCGTTTATATGCGTGGTCAAAATATCTCAATTCATATTGTACTTTGTATATTGCATTTCTCTTCACGCTGTGCTGGGTCTTGCGGCATTCCACTCGACAAATGCATAAGTGTACTTACACTCACGCGCCAAGACCACACGTGACGGCAGTGCCTCTTACCAACCTGGCGGTACAAGCTTATCAGCCAGACGTGTACACCTCTTTTTACCACGTTCGCAGACATGTCGAACTTTTCAGTTCTTATCCTCCACTTTCTTAATTGTATCTCGCCGTTAGCAGCAGGGCGTGCAATTCGTTCGTGCCACTAATATCAACTGAGCAAGGAAAGATAGGGAGATATAACGGAGGAATCATACGATTCGATGTACGGACTCATGTGGGAAAGCGTAATTTATTGCCGCGTTAGTTTTCGTCGGTATAGCATGCGTTTTGGTGTCAGCATATATATAGTCTTGCCTTGGAACATGTTCAGACTGAACGTTCAAGGGGGAAAAAAGATGCGTTGGCATTCGATAGACTCTCTTTGCACACAGGCTGTGCAGTTTTTGCTGGCACTCATATCTCAGAAAAAGGCAGAGGGGTACCGTCATAATCACAAATGGAACATGTCCGTGTCCAAACAGTGCGGAGACCCAGAACCGGTTGCTTTGTGCAATCGCTTCCGTTGCGCCCGTGAAAAAAAAAAAAAAAATTGGTGTGCTATTATAAGGACAAGTTAGATTCCACTTTTACAAGGTGAACTTGATGTGAAGTTTAGAAGAAACTGATCATCATCGACGTGCTTGCTGTACGCAGCAAGCACCAATCTTGAGCGTGAGGCCAGTGGTCACCGCAATTAAACAGTTCTAACGGAGAAGAAAAAGAAAGTTCATTTGACCGTATAGTACGTACGCAGGGACAATACGTTTGTAACGAAATCCGTAGCGAATGCACGAAGCGATGAGCATCAAAGGTTACTCAGCGTTAAAAGAAATGCACGTAAAAGAAAATGTAAGGGCCCATAGTTTTACAACGCGCCCACGCTGAATGGAATCGAGCAATTGCTTTGCCGACACATCACATCAGACAAAAAGATGACCATTGACTGAAGCACACTTTTCTCAGAGCTGCATCTCTTCGCAATCACAGCACTTTGTGTACTATTGGGGTGACTTGAACAGCCAGACGTAGGCAAGTACACTGTGCCAAGAAGACCAGAGTTGTGCTCCCATCAACAGTTCATGTACTGCGCAACTGGGGCAGTGCGCTAGCGAAGGCAATAACTGCGTAAACGTATTCCTTGTTTTCAATGTATTTTTTATAAAGCACTGATCAGATTGGTTGCGTTACCAAAAGCTAATGCAGTTGAAAATGTGGTGACACCTTTTCCCATTTTCCGTATATGGTGATACAGTTGCCGAAGGAGACGATAGGACGTTGAAACTAACGAGGAATCGGATCCTCTGGGAAATGCTATACGAGCGCAAAAATTTCCAAGCACGGTTAAATTGTGTTCCCCCTCACAGCGCGTCACACGTTACCGACATCTACGAAGAACGAACTCGCTGACACGATAACGTTACAAGAGCAGGCCGCGACATACACACTGGCGGAACGGGCTCCGCACCTTTGCAGCGACAACTCACAACCTATCACACGTTCGCTCACATCAAGATGTTGCCTATGACAGCCACGGAGAAGAAGAAGAAGAAGCTTTCGGAAAGAACTGACAACCAAAAACACGTTTGGCCGCAGGTTCTCGCAATAGACACGGCAGAAACAAGACGCTCTTGCTAAGGAATATTATGTTCAACGACACTCCGAGCTTTGGAGGCTCCCAGGGGAAAAGAAAGCATTGCTGGCAGTCGAGCTTAGAAAAAGTTACAGTACACGCCGACACCATCTCCATCTGCCTGTTCGCAGGTGCACCTTTCAGGCCTTGGCAGTGAGAAACGGGCTGCACTACCATGTGCTGTCCGTGCGCACCAGACTTTCGCCAAATATTCGCGCCTCGCAATAGTCGTTGACGCACAGACGACTACCTACGGCCATTCGAAGGACTGTCCGTAGAAGCTATAGCGGGCAACAGTGCAACCCTCTTGGAAGGACACGGAATGAAGGCCGACGCTCTGTGTACAGTTTGCGCTCCGTCTCAGCAACTCCGTAAGAACAGTTTGAAAGAACATATACTCGAGATATTTAGCCAGCCTAAATTTTGTCGTTGTCAAGTACGTATACAGCTTTTAGCTTCGCTTAGCTCACCATCACCTTCCAAATGCAGTGTGTACACAGATGACAGGAGTCGCAGGTGACCTTTGCCGCGTCTGCAACTCGAACGACGTTTCACCTGCTAGTGCGTGACAGCTCTGTTTCTGTACGTAGCTGCTAAGACGGAGCGCGCGCAGTGGTTGTAGATTTAGATGTGCCTATACCGCACGGAACGGAGATTCGATCACGATGCCCTCATGAGGTGCAGTGCACCTAATTAAGTGCTGCTGCGCCTCGCTAATTGAACGGCGTCGTGACTAAACGGTACGCAAGGTTCCCCCGCACCTACTATACTTTGTACATTCACACTTGTTCTGGAGTACACACCGCGAGAGAGATACACACATATATCTCAACAAGATTCGAATGTGGCAGTCAAGTCTACGCGCAGTGTCCTGCTTCGTCACTCCACACCTTGTCGTGTACACCTCTGGCAAGCGCTTGTGTGTGTGTGTGATCGTGTGTGCACTGTCTGACAGTGGTGACTGTCCAATGGGCGCCTAACCGGGCGGTTAAATTTTAACTGGATAATGTCGTCAGAAAAAACAAAGAAAGGCAAATGCGTATACGAGTATAGAACTTCGCACGACGCTCTGTTTTACAACCGGCTCTCACAGACGAGTTACACGCACGGAACGCACACACGCACACGCGTACAATAGAAAATATATATCACAGTGGACTCGCACAGGTTGGTGGTGGTTGACTTCTACAGGAAAGGTTGAAAAACGAGACGGGAACGGGCGTGTGAATTACAGCGGGACCTACTATACAGGGTATAGTGACGGCGTAGTATATACGATTGAGAAGGTCGCGGGAACTGTGGCGAATGCGGGAGTGGGCTGGGGTGCAACGAAAATAACTGCGGAAAGCGACGGTGCAAGCCGCCTCGAGAGTCATTCCATTAAGCCTTCTTCGACTGGGGTTCTATCAACACCGGGCGCGCGCCGCTTGGAACCGACACCGAACAATGTCGCGCACTCCGCGCAATATATGCAAGGGCATGCAGACGCCCAAAACCACGCACTGAGTTGTTCTCGATTTCTTTCTTTTTTCCTTCATCGGTACACGCTTTTCCTTGGGTTGTGCATTTCGTTCGCGTACACTCGCGACCGCCGAGAAAAAAAAAGATAAAGATGTAGAGAAGCAGCTACGTGTTTTCGTCTCATGTGCTCGATGAGATTCGTGTAGGATAACAATCGAACTGCTCCGAGAGGCCCGCGGAGAGCGAACGCGCTTGCGGCGATCGAAAGCGAGGGCAGGACACGCATATACGGCAGCGGCTGCTTGACCAAAGGCGCCAAGACAGGCACCACTCTCTTATCTCCAAGTATTCACAGCGTCCTTTGACCGAACCCGTCGTTAACTAACTGAAAATCACGCTAACACCACAAGAATGCGTACGCAAGAAAGTAAGGAAACCCCGGAGGAGGCTAAGGTAAAGGACTAAACAGCTCGCACAGAGACAACGGCATCATCGCGCAAATTCACCTCGTCTACCCGACTCCGTTCAATCTACTTGCGTCTCGCTACTGACTCGCTTGCTGCTGCATGGGGTTTATGCCTTACACCGCGTCGTCCAGCGTCTTAGCTCGCTATATCGCGAAACGTAACCTTCAAAGGTGCGCAAAAAGGGAGTTTATTTTGCGAGGGGCATCTTGATGCCTGGAGTTCTTATCACAAGGACTCTCATGTAAGGTCAGTTCACGAATTTCAATTCGCTAGTGAAAAAAAAAAGAGGCAAAATAACGGGCTGAGAAGAAAAGTGGGCCGACAGAAACATGTCGTTCTATGATTGCACCGCACAGCGGCGTCCAGGTTCAGGTTTCAGTAAGCTAATTTGCTTGCACACTTCTTGCGACTCTCGCGAGTCATCAAGCGGCGATCAAGGAAAACACACGTGCAAAACTGGCGGATGGCAGCTTGACTGCCAAATACAAAACACAATTCGTACTCATCATAACCACCGTACCAAGTTCTTTAGGGCGAGAGTTCCTCCAGGCGCACTGTGGCAACTAATAGTCAAAACCGGCGCAACATTAAGGCAAAAAAGTTCGTCACGGATGATCGGCGTGTACAGAAGGGAACCGAGAGAAAGACAAAGCGAGGCAGAACCGACGGGGGCGTCTCGGAGACACGTGCCGCATAGAACTGGTCACCCATCACTCGCCGTGCGGTTGGCGCCGTCGCCAACAAAGGCGTCGCACCAGCTCAGCGTCGCCACCACGGCGCTCCACGCCGCGAAACCCGACACAACACGCCGAGCCGCTCGAGACTTTAAAAAGGGCGAGCTCCATCGTCGTCCTTTGGCGGCTTCGAGCTCAGCGCGGTCGCCGAACGGTCGGACAGGAGAAGGCGATGATGGCGGCTGCCGACCAGGAGTGCGGAAGATGGAGCACGTCGGGGGACATGGTTCGAGGGGCGCGCGCCGTCGTATCAGGTCACGGCCAAGTGTCCCTGCAGCTGCGACGGGCTCTGCTTGAGCACGAACGACGAGTCCGACTTGGAGTGCGTGTACGCCCTGACGGCCCGCTTCATGAGCTTGGAGGCCGACGGCCGCGGCGCGTGGTTGTTGGGCACCACGTCGGGCGGCTGCACCGAGTAGGCGGCGCGGTCGCCCACCACCGTCAGAGAGGGCTGGCCGTAGATGGACGACGGCCGCGGTTCGTCGTCCTGGCCCGGCAGCGCGGCCCGCAGGTCGTGCAGGGCGAACGGAGGAGCGGCGGGGTGGTGGTTCTGATGGTGCTTGTGGTTTCGGTGGTGCCGCTGCTGCTGCTGCTGGAGGAGCTTGTGGTACTGCTGCTGCTGCTGCGGCTCACCCAGCTGCAGGAACGGGCTGGCGCCGCCGAAGCAGGACGACTGGGATCGCTGGCAGTGGCCGCTGTCGAGCGTGCTGCGCCGGGGCCCCGTCAGGGTGACCGGCGAGTCGGGACGGATGTAGGCGAACTCCAGCGTCGCGGAGGCCGTGGCCCCGCCCACGCCGCCGCACCGGACCCCGCCGTTGCGGCCGTTGGCCACTTCGGGCGAGTTGAGCACGTGCTGCGCGTATAGGGAACGCTGCGCCAGGGCCGGGGACACCTGTGCGAACAACAGAAGAAAAAGAAATTAGAGAACCGAGAAGCGCAGTCAACCTTATCGGACACGGCACCCACGCACGCCTCTTGAGTGAACATTTGCCATCTTTCTGGAACTATATTTCATCAATGAGTTGCGAATAATTATGCTAATATGAGGGCCAGTGTGATCACTTGTCACTTGGACCTCTACACTGTCCTCACTACTCAAGCACGTGCTTTTCGCAGTGAAGGCAGCTGTATATATCTAGTCCTGAAAACGCTTTTCGACGGGCTGTTTTAGTATGAGTCGACCAACAGTGGGTGAACGAGGGAAGCCGCAACATGGAGGCAGAGTACCTACAAGAGGACTGACCTTCGTCATGGACACTTGTCGAAATACTGTTTCTATGTTGAGGCTTCCCTTGTTCGACAGCTGTTTATCACTTGAAGACTCCCATTCCTGTGACAAGCGACGATAACGCACATCTCCCGAGGTCACGTAAACCTTTACTCCGGGCAAAGCCCGCTAAACTCACCTTGCGAAAGTGATCTTGCTCGTACCTGAGCAAGAGCCACCAAGACGTGGTTCAGCTAACGTACCTGCAGGGACCGAGGCGAGGGCCGGTGCGCTCCCAGGGAGCGCTGGCCGAGCGAGATGAGCGAGCTGTAGGAGCCCGTGGGCCGTGGTCCGAGCGGGGCCGACCAGGGCACCGAGCGCGTGTCGTAGTCCACGCTGGCGGAGCCCGGCGGCTGCGCCATGCTGCAGCCGCTGTCGCTGGCCTCGGTGGCCACCGACATCCTCTGCGCCCGGCGCGTCAGGCTGGGCGTAGGGGTGCGCTCGCCCAGGGACCGCAGCTCGCACGAGGTGGACGTGCGCACCGACGACGATGGGGACTGCGCCTCCGACGAGGTCAGCGTGTGCTGCAGCAGCAACGCCTGCCTGCACAGCGCCCAGAGGGAAGCGAGAGGGACGCGGTCCGGTATAGACAACACCGTGTCGGCAAAGTTTGGACGTTGGTCGATTAACTGATTAATTGTGCCGCACTAAAGCGACACAGGGGGAAATCAGAAACATGGTGTAAAGAGGACGGCTCGGTATTGCTTTTGAACGCTCGGGGATTATTAACTTGTATTCGAAAGCTCGGTACATTGGCATTTTAGCTAAAAGTGTTCGAATCGAAGACACATTTAAAAAAAAAAACTGAGGAGGAAGCTGAAGCTTCGCCCTTAAGATTGGAACGCGGTAGCATTCAAGGATCCCTGCCTGTTTGTCACGCTTCCCGGCAGCCGCAGCTTTCTTGCGGATGCGCGGAGGCAAGCGACATCTGGATGGGGTTGTTGTAAGGAACCCAGCGGGCCGCGCCGCTCTATGGATGGTAGAAACGCTGGAAAAGGGGATTGTGCTGGAGTTCCGCGTAACGGAATGATGTTTTCTGATATATTCAAATTATAATTCGACGCTATCATGACTGTAGGTTGTGTTTAAGTCGTACTTTACAATTTTTTTGAAGCATTTTACTCTGATTAATTCAATTAGTTCACTCACGCCTGTGCGCCGCACGGAGGGCCTGTGTGGTTGTGGTTCGGAATTAGTTTTCGCGAAACGACGTACACCGCCGACACCAGATTTTTTGCGCCACGCCCTTAACGCTGTCGCGTTATATATACATGCAGAAAATCCTCTGGGGGTTGTCTAAGTATGGTTAAGCTTTGTGCCACTTGTCATGCCGCCGGATGTCATTATAAATGCTATGCAACTTGATGTGACCTTTATGAAGCTTATCAACCCTTAGCAGTCGTAGCGCATGAGCCCTCATAGATCGGTGGCGTTTCGGTCGGTGAAGGAATGCCCCAACGGAAGGCTCATTCCGCGACCACTGAAACGCAACGGGAATGTAGCGTGTTTTACATTAAATTTTCGCAAAATCGGAATTTCCCTGATATCTACAATGTACCAAGCTGGCTTTACATGTGGTTCTAGAGATGACTTTTATTCCATCATCACAAAATATTTCAACAAAGCCTTCATAGAAACTGTTCTTTTATACATTATTTTGTATAGTGATCCGTCTTACGTGACGTTCAGGCTTCCTAGATTGTTGGATAGGCATCTTAAGGGATATAGCAAGGGATAAAGCATGCCAAACTGGCTGGAAGCCGGTCACATTTCAAATGCTCTTGATCTTTAATGTACATTCCAGGCTAATTGGAGAATTAAAAAAGATATTGTTTCGGGCTAACATATTGGCATTGGCTGAGTAGTGTAGTGATATCATAATATCCCATACATGTTGCCAAGACGTTCAAGTTTCACTCTAAAACTAGTCACACAAACATACATATCGATAAGCAAGTATACAGAACAATTGGCCGTGTTGAACTCGCTAGAAAGTCACAAAAAGAAATGCTTCCTATTCTCCGCCTTATGCTAGCGTTAATTCATTCCTATAGAAAAATGGTGACGACCGGCTTCGTTCTCTTTAAGGCATCAGCTCCACTCCAGAATATATTTTAAACTTCCTTGGTGCAAACAGAGAAATTTCTGAATCGAATCGAATACGAATATTTGTGAAATACACCCTCCGAATATCGACTCTAATATTGAATATGTTTTCTAAACAGAGTGAAATGTAAAGTTTGCGGGTAGTCCGAGCCCTTGGTAAAGAAGAGGTCTATTGACATTATTGACATGGCTTTCCTTTTGGGAATAATTAAATGCATGTAATGCCATTCGCAAATAAATGTATGGCCAACTGAGGAGCTTGTAAAGGAGAAACAACTGTTTTCAGTTATCTTGCTCCACCTGACGATGACATTAATGAAAAAAAAAAAGAAAAACGAAGAACGGCGCGCCGCCAGATGCACGTAGAGTGTCGAGTTCCGTTTAAGGATAGACGAAAGATACTACGGAGGGAGGGGGTCGGCAACGTACGCTGTATTAAAAGGATGAAAAAATCGGGCGAAAGGTCACATAATAAATTGATTTGCCTAAACTGAGACGACAAACCCGTATGTAGGCTGCCTAAATGTTTGGGTGAAAATTATTGAGCAGAATTTGTCTTCCCCGTACGTACGCTCAGGAACTGCTGCCCCCTGTCCAGCAATCGCAGCTCCTCTGCAGCCGAGTCATTCGCAATAACGCTCACCACTTCCATTGCTCTCTCTCTCTCTCTCTCCTTTATTGCGACTTGCGACTCCAATGAGCGTCATTATTCCCTGCGTTTTCGAAAGAAACGAATATTCGAAAGTTTCGAATAGCGAGTTCTCGAATCGAATGCGAACAGAATGGCAAAGACTATTCGTATTTCAAAATGTTTGAATATTGGCACACCGCAGGTTTTAGCCATTCCAGCGCCCTTTGGAACGATGCTTTCGTGGCTGGGAATCGATCACGCGACCTCGTTTTCAGCAACGGAACGTCGTTTGCCAGCGCGTGTAGCCGAACGTAAAGGAGTGATTGCGGACTCCAAGTCATTCCGAGAAGTTCTCGTTCTCTCTTTGTTTTGCTTTCTCTCTGTTCTTTTCAACTGGAAGATCACTGAAGTATATCGGCACTCCTGAACTAACATGTTTAATAGCAGGCTATATTGCAGGACACGCGAAATAGCGAGCGCGAGTGAGAATAAAAAAAAAACAGTTTCTTTTCAAACCAAATCAATTTCGCCTCAGCGCCTTGAGGAGAAATCATCATCGAAAGAAAAAGGCGGATGAACGGGCGAAATTTTAATCGTATTCTCTCTGATACCTATACGACGCTTCTCTCATTGCGAGCAAGGATGTTTTGTAAGCAACGTGGCGCCGTTTTTGTGACAAGCTGTAGGAACGCCCACTCTTTCCAGGCCTCGATCCCCCTTCCCCCTTCTCTTATGGAACTGCCCCGAACAATGTTGTGCGGCGATCACTGAAATCACGGGCAAGGAGATAAACGTTTGGCTTGTGTTTAGACGGGAAAATAGAGAGTACGGACTGGGAACCGTATGTAGAATGCACGATTCAATTTCGAGAGCTTCCTCTCAGCAAATGGTCGTATAGAGACGATGTTGCGAAGTATACGCTAACCATGACTGTAACATAGGAAACGTACAAAAACCCATAGACTCTAACCGACGTCATTTACAATTTCATTCTTTATAAGATTTTTTTTTTTGTTACGAGCGCAACTAAAGAACCCAACCGACTCAAGAAGAGAAAATACAGAGTGTGTGTTGTCATGCTAAGGAATGTCCTCTCCGCATTTACCGAAAGGCACGAAGTATAAATGCACCCCCTCCCCCTCCACGTAAGCCCAATAATATCAACGAGACAAGGAAGAAGCTCTTCCATGGAAGAAGGCAGTGCCATGTTGTTCTTTTTGTCAGTTAAACAAAACAAAAAAAAGATACGTAACAACAAACAGGAAGGAAAGCTAACCGAATCCCGCCAAGCTTGCACCGGCATCTCGCGCCCCACGCCTCACGCGAACTCCCTGGCAAAACTTTGACCCGATTCAGTCCGGCCGAGTACTTCACCAAGAACGACTATTTATAGGTCGCACACATTCCTCGGCGGTTCCACGAAATTCTCTTCCGGACAACGCGAAAGGGCGCGCGCCTGCCAACGATCTTTATTTAAATCTCGGCGAGGTCGCTCGGAGGACGTTCACACCCTGCCTTTCACGCAACGCGACGCCCGAGCCGTGCGTGCAGCCGGCACGGGAGAGCCTCCAGCTGCGCACGAGAACTCATCCCCGCCCCGTCAGCGTGCGCACGGCAAGGACCTTCCCACGCCCTTTATAGAAAATTTCGCCGAGCACACCTTAAGGGTACGGGTATAACGTCGATCGCGGCACGCGAGGACCCGAGCCGGGACATGC
The DNA here is from genome assembly GCF_050947875.1 of Dermacentor variabilis. Classification (NCBI taxonomy): domain Eukaryota; kingdom Metazoa; phylum Arthropoda; class Arachnida; order Ixodida; family Ixodidae; genus Dermacentor; species Dermacentor variabilis. The sequence goes on along the minus strand of NC_134571.1, from coordinate 72,539,771 downwards.
CTAAATTCGGTGTTGTTCCCGTCGCGTGCGGCCCGCTCAGACCAAACAGGGTAACACGTGGTAAAGCGCGCCACGGCCCCTTTTCGTGTCTGATAAGCGCCGCATTGATGCTGGCCGCTGCAGTCTGGGTGTTGATAGAATCTTGATGAGCTCGAGAAAAGTCTGAGAACATCATCGCGAAGGAGCGGGACCCATCGACAACTAAAGCGAAATCTTGGGAAACTGCCGAACTTTCATCTACGTGAAGAAGAAGAAACTTTATTAAAGAATGGTTCGGCAGTTTTTGTTGTGGTGGCCTCAGGTTGCGGCTCGAAGTTTTTTTTTTTTTAATATGATAAGCTCACGTCTGGCGGCTTTCTCACTCGAAGTATAATGTGAGCGAAGGAGAAGCGATTGAACGAACGTTTCTATGAGACGCATCGACGTAGCGGAGTGTGCAAACTTAAGAGGAAGAAGTCTTGAACGCGCAGCAGCGGAGTCGTCGGTCACCTCGTGGTTGCTCGCCTAAAAGTCGCAGGAGGCCTATTGGCTCAAAACGCCTCTATGTTTAAGCGAAGACAAATAACAATAACAGGCATTAGGAGACCACAATGTCTAGGTGTGAGTGGGGCACCAGTCGCAAGAGAGACGAATAAGCGAAGAAAGAAGAGTTAACTCTGGCCGGCTGCATGGTGCTATACCGGCCAACGAGGGTTTTGAGGCCTGAGCTGTGATCACCGGTAGACCTTCTTTTAACCAACTTGTTCAGTGAGTGCAGTGTGTGTCAGCCGAGGCAACAGTTCATATATAGTCATTATATGGCGGGAATTCACAGGAGACCGAGAAATAAAACATTCCTACTGCATCACCTGCGGCATTACCAATTGCTGCGCACCACGCTTCTTGTGCATGACAAAGGGCCTCAGCGACCATTAGCAGCCGCACTGAATGCGCACCGTCATGCGTGCGCGGAGGTCTAACCTGGCCGCTGCTCTGTATTTTTACCGAGTTCCCTGCCGCGATGCCTGCCGCGAGGGCCTACCCTCTGGGTTAGAGCAAACGATTAAAATGACGATGCAAAACGCCACTCGCATGATGACGATCTCTTCCACGCGAAATGACTTCGACATAGAATTAGAGCGACTTCGAGCGCTTCGTCGCCGGGCGGAACGTCGATATCGACGTACAAAATCAATCCATGACCTTAGGGCAGCCAGGAGGATGCAAAAGAAGATTCAGCGTCGTATGGATAGATTAGCGTCGGAACGGTGGGCAACGTTTTGCCAGACACTCGACCCCCGCAAGCCACTGTCTCACATTTGGAAAACGGTGCAAGGTCTGCGTTGCCTTCCGGAACGGCGTTTTCCATTCAAGGCGCTAGCGCTTTTCCAAGGGCGGCAAGACATCGATGTCGCAGAAGACTTTTGTGCGCGGATCGCAGACCAAGCGGCTCGTCCAGATCCTCCAGCCCGAGCTGACGTCCCCCATTCCCGTGATTGCCGCATGGACCTTCCTTTTACAATGGAGGAGCTCGAAGCGGCACTAGCTCTCTGCAGGCGCTCATCATCTCCGGGTCCAGATGGTATATCATACCGGGCCTTGTGCTATCTCGGAGAGTCCGCTCGGATAGAATTGTTGAGCCTTTACAACTCCTCATGGCAGGAGGGAAATGTTCCTGACGAATGGAAAGTAAGCCGCCTGGTGCCACTCTTAAAGCAGGGCAAATCCCCATTAGAACTCACCTCTTACCGCCCAATAGCACTGGCCAGCTGTGTCGGAAAGATAATGGAACGGATGATCCTTGGCCGCCTGGAATGGTACCTTGAATTTTACAAGATTTATCCGCTTTCCATGGCTGGTTTCCGACGTGACCGCTCTTCCATCGACAGTGTAGTTGATCTCGTTTCATATGTCCAGCACGAAAGGTCCCGTAAGCGTTTATCTGCAGCTTTATTCTTAGATGTGAAAGGGGCATACGATAACGTATTACATGAGGCCATTCTCGACGCTCTTGCGACGGTTGGCCTAGGTGGTCGAGTTTTTTTGTGGATTGCAAGTTACCTGTCTGCAAGATCATTCTATGTGTTAACTGACGATGGCCCAACTACGCGACGCTATACCAGCAGGGGCGTTCCTCAAGGCGGTGCTCTCAGCCCGACGCTATTCAACCTCGCTCTTGTTGGACTTGCTGAATGCTTGCCAACTACCATCAAGATTTCAACATACGCTGACGACATCTGTGTCTGGACTTCGGCAGTCACACGTCCTCAGATACGTGCGCGACTTCAAAGAGCGGCCACTTTGACAGCGAACTACTTGTGTAAACAGGGTCTCAGCATTTCACCTGAAAAATGCGCACTAGTCGCATTTACTCGGAAACCGATGACGCCTTATATCATCTCAATCAATGGGCGGACCATTTCCTATGTCCGAAACCACAGATTCCTTGGCGTCATTATTGACCGAGACCTCTGTTGGAGCCCACACGTGGCCTACATGAAACGGCGCCTGACAGCTACTTCCCAGTTGTTCAAATACTTGACAGGGAAGACGTGGGGGATGTCAGTAGACGCAATGCTTAAACTCTACAGAGCTCTCTTTCTCGGTTTTTTAAGATACAGTCTACCTGTACTGAACAACACCTGCAAGACAAATATTCGTGTTCTGCAGGCAGTACAAGCTCAAGCACTCAGAGTCTGCCTTGGTTTGCCCAGATGTACGTCAACAGAGGCGACTCTTGCGATTGCTCGGGACCATCCAATGCGAACTCACATTACGGTGGAAGCCCTGAGAACGCACATCAGACATTTTGCACGTGCTCCCTATCACCACCTTGCAGCACTACCTTCAGACAGGCACCAATCATCATTCTCTAAAACTATCAACAAGTACAACGACAAACTTCCCTCGGGCTTCACCGCTGCATCTAAACCAACGATACCCCCTTGGTGTCTTATCAGCCCCACAGTACATCTCAGTGTACCAGGAATCGGAAAAAAGTCTGAACTGTCGTCGCCTGTCCTCAAACAACTGTCTCTGCTTCTTCTGCACGAGAGGTACGCGGACAGTGAACACATTTATACTGATGGTTCCACAAACATCCAGTGTTCGTCCGGTGCTGTGGTTGTCCCAGCAAAAGCTATTACCATCAGCTTTAGGACTGACCACCCGACAACATCGACATCTGCTGAACTAGCTGCTCTTCGCGCTGCACTCCGTTTCGTCAGTCGGGAGCCACCTCGACAATGGTCCATCTTCAGCGACTCAAAGGCAGCCCTACAATCTGTACTATCAGCTCTGCGTCGCGGGCCGTTCGAACAGCTCGTATTCGATATTAGATGCCTACTCCATACATTACAGGAGAAAGGACACCACGTGACGTTTCAGTGGCTGCCAAGTCACTGCGGCGTCACTGGAAACGAAGACGCCGATAATGCAGCTCGGGCAGCTCTTGAAGACGCACAAGAAGAGGCCATACCGCTTTCACGATCCGACGCAGCTAGCAGACTTCGAGTGCTTGCACAGGAGATGACGCTCTCTTCATGGTGCACACCAAACAGCCAGACCAACCAGAGCAACCGTCAATACCACCTGCCCTCTTTGATGCATCTCTATATGCCAACTGGACTCCGCCGAAGCGAGGCGACTCTGCTTTATCGCTTATGGTTAGGGGTGGCTTTCACGAAATCTTACTCATTCCGCATTGGAATGGCCGACAACGCTCTCTGCAATGCCTGTCTTTGCGAGGAGACGCTGCAACACATTCTGTGCGACTGTCCTGAATATAATGTTCAGCGACAGTCCCTGGCATCCGTTCTCGCGCACCTTGACACTAGACCATTGTCCCTCGACACGATTTTCACATGCCGCCGACAGAAGACATCGCAGGTGAAGGCGACGAAGGGACTGCTTCAGTTTTTGAAAGAGACGGGATTGGACAAGCGGCTCTGACAGTGTTATCACGTACAATGCCAGACTGATAGACTCTACCGGACGATGTTTGTGTGCTGTACTATGTGCTCTCTCTCTCTCTCTCCCCCTTCCCCATCTTTCATCGCACCCATCCCTCTCCCATGTGTAGGGTAGCAAACCGGTTACGCTAAACTGGTTAACCTCCCTGCCTTTCCTTCTCTACTTTTTCCTTCCTTTCCTTCCTACCGAGTTCCCTGCCGTTTCCTTGCCTATCTATTTCTCTAACAGATCACTACGCTCTCCTACGGCATCGCTCGGTGTCCTTTATCCCGCCTTCACTGCGCGCCCAAATAGGTGCTGTGCGCTGGGTGTGGAGCTGGCCCCTGCAGGTTTACTGCCGAAGGCCTGCTACATTCGCGTGTTGTTTAGCGCTTGCAAATGCAGGGAAACCAGGTGCGGGCCTGCCTTGTTTAACCTGTCGGTCAGTGGGTCGGTTAGCCAAAGGCTCTCGCTAACGCGCGGCATTCATTCCGGGACGAAGGCAGCACGTGTGTCACGCCACTGTATACGGCTTGCCAAAGCTGGCACATCCATGGCGTGCGGAGTGCTGCAGTGTATAGCACCGCATTCCGTTATAGTCCCCGCTCGAGTGGTGGACGGCACGCAGGCCGGGGGCGAGGCTGTCGAACAGAGGGGTGTGGAAGCGGCTGTTATGACCTGGTTATGACGTGCCGGCGAGTCGAGGGTGGCGTGGTGATGCGCAAGCACGGACCCTGGCGCGCACGTCATCGCGTACAAAGGAACAAAACCAAAGTAACGTTTGACTTGCACGAGTGGCCGCGTCACGCAACGGGCCCGCCGGCGTGCACGTTATGAGCGCCGTGGATTGAGCATGCGCTGGACATTGGCTAACGCACTGCGGTATGCGAGGGTATTTTATCATGTTTATCACCTTCGATGCAGCTCTGTGGAACGTTACGTTCAGCATACGTATTGAAGGGTTATGCGCTGCTTTATGGCAGCTGCAATTGTTACACCGTGCCTCGGAATTCTAATTACAGGCAAGCACACCTCTGTGTTTCTGGCTTTCGTTTCATGGTGAAGATGCGACTACTGTGGCCCTGAATCGAGCTTGTGGTTAGGTGTCAGACGTCTGAGCCAGACGTTTGAGAATGAGCACGTTAGCGCAGACCTACAATCGCATCAGCAACAGCTGTACAGGCGTGTACTTCATCACACCAAAAGAGGAGTAAGGTATAACGGTGCAGACAAGTAAACCACGCCCAACGGGCCTATGAGTGAAGCTGATAACCTTATCACCTTGGTGTTCTCTTTCCTACCACATACGTTGCTTGGCTTGCCTGGGAGGTGTCGGGAAAGCGGAACCTGCCGGCGGCCAACGATACGACTACCAGCTTTGTGCATTGCTTTCAGACGAGCACGCTTGGAGGGTAAGGACAAGCAACGACAAAGTCACTGCTTGTCAGGTACACAGATAATCGATAAATCACGCCAAATTTTAGGTACATTAGCTCTCGATATTCGCGCTCCCGTCGGGCACATTCGAGGCGCAAATCACATGATGATATTTGTGTTACCTGCTTTTATTGGCGGTGTCTTTGTCACTCGTGTTCGGCAGCATACAAATTCAAGCATGCGCTTTTGTTTCAGTGAACTTTTCGCTGCCGAAACTGAAAAGTATGAAGCATCGCCGAACCTGAAACGTATTAAAAGCGTAAAACGGACGGGGTACATCGAGAGAGGACTTTTCGTACAAACTCACCTACGCCCTTCCCTCTAGAGGATTCAAGCATGCGCCTACGGAAATGATAGTTGCGCCAAGCGCACCGCTGCGTATTCCTCTGGACAATGCACTACCACGCAAAGCGAGCGATTAATCATATAAGAAGGCTCTTGTTTTCGCTAGACTACTGCCCGCCCCCATTGACTTGAATGTCGCAACACTCAAGACAACTAACTGCTGTAGAGGCCCGCGAGACCATTAGGCAGCGCCTCCTCGGAAAGTTGCGAAACTAGCGTATACGTTTAAGCCAGCAGTTAGCAACGTATACCACGTAGTTTACGAAGTGTTCACAGTTGTTTCTTATTCGACTCGCAGCTTACTTTCGAAAGAGAACCGTCCGCGGTATACGGTTTAGGGTGCGCTAAAGTCCCTAGATTCTGTGAATAAGCAAAAAAAAATATCTAGAGACTTTAGGGTGCGCTTCCGAGCAATTTCAAGATATAAGTCTTGCTTTGCATGCTGAAAATAGTCCAGTAAGAACACTGCGATATATTGGCAAATAAAACGACATCCGTAGAACGTTGCCTGTGATGCCGAAGATGCAAGTGCTGTTCCCAATCCCACCGAGCGCGACAAGTTCTATTGCAAGTGCCATAACCATCAAATAAATGAACAATCGCGCGTCCTTTTGCGGGTATTTGGTAACTGCTCCTTATTTTACTTGACTTTATTGTATTATATTTCACTTGCAATTAGTTCATTTTCTTTTAATTCCTTAGCCTGCAACAGTACATTAAAACGTGGATTTCACTGAGGTTGACCGCGGCCACATTACTGGAGCAAAGTCATATCGCCGGCCTTAGCATCTGGCTCGCTGAATTCCTGTCCGCGTCCTCTTTTTCATCTGCCACACCCGGCTGCTGGTGTAAATTTTGCCTCTACAAGTAATTGCAGTATCAAAAAGGTTTTTCACTTTCTCTACGCAGTTTTCGTATTCGTAGTGTATAAATATTGCATGGCAAAGGCAGTTAGGCTGTCCAGCGCGAAAAATAATCAAGTCCCTTAACTAAATAAGTAATGTATTTCACACGTGTTCACCGTCAAAATGCTCTTGCCTCGACTCGACGCGGGTTTGAGAACGTCATAAATCTCGTTGGCCAAGGCGCCACGTCTCGTTCAGCAATCTTTCGTCGAAGCGAAGCTATTACACACCGTGCAGCGATCCCTGCAGCATTTTTCAGAGCTTTCATTCAATTTTTGAACGAAAGGTTGAACTCGGATCGCATTTCGAATTCGAAAACAAACGATGCGAACGCAGCGCGCGTCGAGCTCTTGGTGCAACTTGAGCGCTAACTTAACGTGCATTCACTTTCTTTCTTTCTTTCTTTCTTTCTTTCTTTCTTTCTTTCTTTCTTTCTTTCTTTCTTTCTTCTTTCTTTCTTTCTTTCTTTCTTTCCAAAGCCGTGATGTTGCAACGATGTCAAGCTTGGAACTTCGTGGTTTTGGCAGGAGGATCAAAAGACGGCGCGGCACGATGGCGACATACTGCGCAAGACTTGTTGGCAAACTGCTCCGACGCGTTTTGGCTTTTTTTTTTTAAACTTCATTTTTCCGCCCTCCCCCCTCCCCCCGCCGTTCGAGCTCGTTCGCCTCTCCATGCAACCCCGGTCCTTTCGCAGCAGCAACCGCCCTGTAAGGCATATATCCTGCCGCGATGTTGCAAGGTTATTCCAAGGCGGCGTTGCGGCGAAAAACAGTTTGGACGCATATATTTTCTTGACCCCGTGTCATCGACCGAGCGCCAGGGTGGATTAGGCGTCTGGGACAATTCCTAGCCTTCTAAAGCCCTCGCTGCGACGGTATAGCTAGCGGCTCAGGCTGCGTGCGGAATTGCATATTAAGAAAAAAATAAACAGCTCTAGGCGCAATATAATGCAGAGCACGCGACGTATACCAGCTCGACGAACAATCTATTTCACATTCACCGAGGCATGGATCAAGCATATTGCTTCTCGGGACAACAGTTCTCGCGAGTTTCTTACTTTTGAGCCATAGCAAAGATGTCGCAGTATGGATAGGCATCTTCGAGGCTGTGGTGCAACGTGGGCTCGAGCTGAAATCTCACGCAGAAGAAATAAATTCAGATTGCTTCGTAGAGCCGTTCCTCAATATTTGATGCTTGTTATAGATATAGATGTTTGTGCAAAAGTAAGAATTTTCTGAGAAAAATAAACGCACGCACGCACGCACGCACGCACGCACGCACGCACGCACGCACGCACTATGGCTATGGCGTTGTGTTGCAGAGCACGAGGTCGCGGGTCCGATTTGCGGCTGCAGTCCTATGGGGTGGAATGCAAGAGTGCTCCTTTGCCGTGCGTTGGGTTCAAGTTAAATAATTGTAGGAGGTATAAAGGCACCGCATAATCCACTGTGCATAGTTTTGGGATGTTAAGCCCGGCTATTTCATTACAAGAAACACTCCCCGATGACAGCTTCTATTCGAAGAGTCAAGAAAAAAGAAAGCATGGGGCAATGATTACGTGCGTCACGCGCGCAGAAAAGCACTAATAGTACGAGCACTGCTGCAGTTCCCTACACTCGACAGTATACCTGCGCGACAGCCTATACGGAAGCCTGAAGCGCTTGTTCACGGCTCATGGTCTTCTTGCCTCACCCTTGCGCACTTGTCCGCCCTTAATTACCATTCCCGGTACAGGGTAGCAAATCACACGTGCGCCATAGTCAGGCCTTGCTCCTTTCTTTTCTCTTACACTCGCACGCGCGCGACGACACTGGCCGGCGAGCACACACTGACCTCTTGGTGAGTCCCGCGTCGTAGAACTGCGGGCCGAGCGTGTGCGCCTTGCGGAGGGCCTCTCTGCGCCCCTTGCTCCGACCGATGGCGTCTCTAAGGGCGAACATCCAGTCGTCCAGGCCGCAGTTGGTCCAGAGCAGGAGCTGGCCCTCGGTGCCCACCCGAAGGGCGATAACTCCCGTCCGCTTTTTGTCGGCCCACTGCAGCCCCTCCACGTCTGCCAAGTTCACCTGCGCCAGCGCGACCCACACGTATACACTCACAACGCGGACACACAGACAGACACACAGCCTCGTCTTCCGTGCACGGCCGCGATCGGAAGGTCAAGACACCAGAGAGAGAGAGAGAGAGAAAGAGAGAGAGAGAGAGAGAGAGAGAGAGAGAGAGAGAGAGAGAGAGAGAGAGAGAGAGAGAGAGAGAGAGAGAGAGAGAGAGAGAGAGAGAGAGAGAGAAAAGCATGCGTAGAAAGGCAGGGAGGTTAACCAGAGGTATTGGTAGGATCGTGATGAGGACTAGTTGGTTCATATTCAGAACTGAGGTTAAACAGCGCGAATAAAACAAGGACACGAGGAAACAAATACCACAGCGCTTTAACCTCAGTTCTGAACCAGAAGTCAAGTTGCTGCAGCAACTTTTTTCCTTAAATCCCCCATAAATTGTATATTTATGGAAATAAAGGCATATTGTAAAAAAAGTAGTTTCGGTTGGCTACCCTGCACGGGGGAATGGTTAAGGGGGATAAAGAGATAAAGGGAGTGGAAGGGGGAGACAGAGAAACACCAGCACTCTTTTAATCGAAATCGGACTCCAAGGAAGAGGAATATTTGTACCGCGGATGACACATTGCCTGCTGCAGTAGAAGGAAATCCTGAAAGACTCCAACGCGTTTTTAAAGATTGCTGGGACTCGATATTCCACAGGGACGTCGCATAGGGCGTACAATCAAATAAAGGGTCTCCCATCGATCCCTGCCTATCGAGAACGCAGGCCGAGTGCCGTATACGATCTAATAAGGCTTCTGTGCCAACACAGCTAGAGGAAAACACGGGTGCCAGCATGGCAGGCAGATACACAAATGCGCGCACAGTTCGATAGGATATCACAGAAAGCGTGGCGCATGTGAGAGGCAGCTGTACCGCACGCTACCTGAACCACCTGAGTGAGTTTATTGTTTATGATGATTTGGTTCTTATGAAAGACATCTAGTGGTTTTCTGCAGCCCATAAAACGGCTGAAGATATTCATTTGATTCGTGGTCCGCACGTTGTGCCGGTGTAATAATAGACGCGAACGGCAATACAAAGGAGAGAGGCGGGAAGAGGGGTTCGAGACTCGCCTTGTAAAGGAATCCTCCCATCTCGGAGGTTCCGACCTTGGATTCCTTCTTAAAGCACGCCAAGTAGTCCTTGGTGAGCACAAAGTAGCGCTCCTTCCAGCGACTGAAAAACTTGTCCCACTGCTGCCACAGCAGGCCCTTCTTGACCGTGGTGGTCTCGAGCAGGGGCCCGTTGGCCGTGCCGCCGTTGGCGGCCGCTGCGGCCACGGCCGGCGCGGAGTTGTCCTTCTTGACGCCTCCGTTGCCCACGGTGGCGGAGGGCACGCCGTTGGCCAGCAGGCCGCCGCTGCGGCCCACGCTGCCGATGCTGCTCATGGTGGCGCATCTTACGGGCGGCTGCTGCGCGTGGTGGCGCGAGGAAGCCAGCGCACCGCCGGGACCGGCCGCCGCCGCCGCTTCGCCTTCCTTGGCCGATCGCCGCCGCCGCAGCAGGAAGCCGCGGAAGCTGCCGCCACCAATGCCGATGCCGAGGCCTCGCCTGCGCGAAACGAACAGACAGAAGTGGCCAATTTAGCGTCGATGTTGTAGACGGGAGAAAGGGCATGAATGAGTTCCGGTTTCATTATGCAAAAAGGTGAGGCGTGCAGACAGGGCACAAGAGAAGTGGACAACACGAACGCCGACTATCAACTAAAGGGAGCATGCAGACCTTCGGGGGGCCGAATTAACAAAGCTTTTCGTCCACAAATGGCGTTCGCCATTGACCTGCCACCTTCGCTAGCAGCATGTCCAACGTTACGATTGGCTGCTCTAAGCAATACCTTTAGTGTGAGAATTCTTGTTTTTTTTTCCCTGTGTGTAACTACGGGCACAGAAGTGTTGAAGGCTTTGTGTGCCATAACCAGTATTTTATTATGAAGCTGGCCGTAGTAGGCGACTACGGATTAATTTTGACCCCTTGGGGTTGTTTGGTGTGCACCCGAAGCATGGTAAAGGAACATTCTTGCATTTCGCCCTCATCAGAATGCGGCCGCCGCGACTGGAATCGAACCGGTGACCTCGAGCATAGCAGCGCAACTGCATAGTCATTGAGCGACCATTGCTGGTAGAGAGAGAGAGAGAGAGAGAGAGAGAGAGAGAGAGAGAGAGAGAGAGAGAGAGAGAGAGCTTAGTGATATCTGGAGAGGTTCGCTTATAGCCACCAGGTCTGGCATGCTACTCCACGCGCAATGATGAGAGATGAAATAAAGGGAGTGCGATAAAAATAAAAACAAACTGCACATGTACACACATTAACACATCGACACTCGCAATGTGCGCCGGCACAAAAGTCATTTACAGAGTATCATTGATGCTTGTATGGCACACGAACAGTATAAGTGCTGTAGGGGGGCGCAGTTCGGGCAAAGAACGTCACGCCGGCCAGCTGGTGTTGCCTAAGATGACGTAAAAAAAAAAAAAAAACTGGATAGACAGCTAAACGAAACTAACAGAATCGACATTCCGGCGAGTCGGTGTAACTTAATCTTCGAGAAGACAGCGTAAACCGAGACAGCACAAACCGGGGGGAGGGGGGGGGGGAGCAGGCCATGACTGCACTCGGAGCGTACAACAAAAAAACATTACATGTAATTAGGTGCACTTTACCGTTGTAGCTAAACTAAACCAAGAATCGCTGTTAAATTTACGCCGCAAATTAGTTAACAAGACGCTCTCTCGACTGCTACTTGTGTACGTAACCATATTAAACGTTTTTATAGACTTTGGGTACTAGGTGAATGTTCGAGCATCCATGTTTTGCGTGGTTTAATTTTTGGTTTATAATTTTTCCTGCGCTAGCAGCCCTTACTTGCTTTTTCGTGCGAAAGAAAAATTGAATCTTGTCCCTTAATTCAAAAATTATTTCCCGGTGTTCTCGTCAGTTTTCAGTCGCGGCATCGGTCGCAGTCTCACGCGAAAACAAAAGAAGAAAGAAAAAAGAAAGAAAGATTGCAATGATCCAGTCAGGGCCGGCAACATTATGTACGGGGCCACACTTTCCTACGAGAGTTAATTTGGAATTAATCACCCTGGGCAAATTAAAAACGGCTTTTCTGTGAATCTGTCGACTGCACTGGGGAGTTTTTATTCGCGAGAAGCGGCGGGGGCCTGACCTTCTTCATTATGTGCGAAAGAAAAGAAAAAGAGATTAACAATAAGAAAGGGAGAAACGACGAGCGCACCAGATTCGGGCTTCTGGCTTAAGTCATTCGTAGTAAACAAAAAACATGTCTTTCTGAAAACAAAACAAAATAAAGAGCGTCGAGAATTGCAACGAAACCAAAGTCAGAAGACGAGACGTGACAGCGACCGAGCGCGTTCATTTCTTGGAGCGAACTGCTAAGAGGCGTCTGTTTAATTACTGCGTGCCCCATGACGCGAACGAATCCAGGCCATCCGTGGATTTCCGGTCGGAAGTGTTCCCGCGGTACCGCTTCTGTACTTAGGCGCGTGACTATTGACTCCACGCTCGCAGACACGCCCCTCCCTCCGTCTTCCCCTCCTCCCGCCACATTTTCCGCTGCTTTATTTTGTCACCGTATTTCCTTTCCACGTCCTTTCTTTGTCCACCTCTCGCATTCCTCCCTGTATTGGCGCCTTTTGTCTCGAATCTGAGACTCCGGGCGGCGGCGTACTCCGGTGTCTCTATTCCTTTTTTTTCTGTCTTTTGCTTCTTCTTTCAGGCAGCTGTGCCGCCGTCGTATAACGCGTGCGCGTCAGACAACAGGACGTAACCTTGTTTCGGGATCAAATATTGACACGGGAAATATCTGGCGACGGCGACCCGAGACGTCGCGTTGAGAGGCTGTTACGGGACAACAAAAAAAGAGAAAAAAAGAAAAGGAAGACGAAGAGAAATGGCCACGCGAGAACGAAGACAAAGCAAACCAACATACGAAGCAGAACAGCCGGGCAACTGTACAGTGCGCTGCTGCACAATGGTTGGACGACACCCAGCGTGCTCTCGGAGTGCCGGGCACACGGAGTGTGTGGCATAGTATAGGTACACAGCAGGAGAGGGCGTGTATCGTACATGAGACAGCGGGCGGCACGGACACGTGTAACATGGTCTGCGTGCCGCAGGTTCTGCTGTCGTCGAAGGCGCAGGCAGGTCGATTTTCCCTGGACGCTCGGCATTGCCGCACTCTCTCTCTCTCTCTCTCTCTCTCTCTCTCTCTCTCTCTCTCTCTCTCTCTCTCTCTCTCTCTCACACACACACACACACACACACACACACACACACACACACACACACACACACACACACACACACACACACTGCGTCTCCGCGTGTGATATTTGCTCTGTGCCCTCCTTCCACCCACTATCGGTGTATACTTCCTGCGTCCACCGTGCTTTTTTGTGTATGGGTCGCGTGAGTGGCGCGCGTGTGAGTGAATGACGCCACCCCTTCTCTACTTGTACCGCCCGCTGCCGGTACGTGTGTGCGTTTATGGTGCGCAGTCACGAGAGAAAGGAAGAAGAATGGGACGGAACATGATCGGAGTCGTCGCAGTGGGATTCGCGGGGACAAAGCAGGCGCAGTGGGAAGGCCGCGGCCACCGCGTCCCCGGAACGGAGACAGGGGCGAGCACCTCGGGTTACGGCTAACGGGGTGAGCCACGGAGGGACGGTCGTTGACCCGAGGGGAGGGCGTCGCATGTACGGCAAGAACATCGCCGGTTTCGTCAACATGTGCCTGTACCTGCTCACCTTTTGTGTATGCAGCGTCATATGTGCTAGCTCACTCACGCTTTGCCGCGTCTTTCGTCCAGTTCCGTCCGGCCGCGGCAGCAATTTTCAACGAACCCTCACGGGCGGAACATTAGATGTTATCGTGGTGAAACCTTTGTAGATAGTGGGTATAGGCTCGGTGTAAATGGCAGCGATGTGTCAGGTAAAACCATAATAAATTCAGTAATTGGCAAAGTTGCGGCGAGGGTTGGCAGAGCGGGCAGGCGCCGCGGCAGCAGCTTGGGCTGTATTCTTTATGTATGCCTGCTAAGCATAGACATATACTTGCAAGAGTTATTGTACATTTTGAAAACTTATCTATATGAGGACTTCAGCTCGTCGACAACTGCACATTCGTATTTCGATACCTTGCTGTCTGTGGAACGCAGTAAGTTACTTTCATAGGTCAGAATACACACTAATGGGTAGACTAATACTCATGTAAAAGTCGTGAGCGTGTGTGGGTAAGTGACAAGGGGTGTGAGCAGACATGAATATGAACGTGAGTGAGGATTATTTATTGTGAGCAGACGTGAGTAGACGTAAGTCAGTAGTGGTTTGTGTGAGCGGACGTAAGTGAGTACTGGTGAGGCGTGAGTAGATGTCAGTATGAACGTGAGTGAGTAGCGGTGAATGGGAATGGGCGTGAGTGAGTATTGGTGAGTGTGAGTATGAACGTGAATGAGTACCGGTGTGTGAGTGGGTGTGACTGAGTACTGGTGAGTGTGAGCAGACGTTAGTATGAACGTGAGTGTGAGTAGACGTGAGTATGAAAATAAGTGTACAAGTGAGTGTCAGTGGGTGTGAGTGCGAATATGAATGAGTACCGGCGAGTGTGAGTAGACGTTAGTATAAACGTGATAGCGAGTAGACGTGAGTACGAAAATAAGTCAGCACTTGTGGGTATCAGTGGGCGCGAGTGAGAACGTGAATGAGCACTGGTGAGTGTGATGTTGCGTTTCGCCTGCGACACGCGGTTTTGCCGGCGCGACTGCGGCGGGGCGGCAGACATTTTGGCCCGTTCGTCGTCGCCGCAACGCTCCCCGCCAGGTGTTTCCAGGCGTTTCCAGGCATGTTCCGATGCCACGTGTCTTCATGTACGTGTGTGAGTGTATGTGTCATTGTGCCCGAACCAGGCGATGCGAAAGCAGGGATCACCCTCTCATTCCAGTCATTGTGCCCGACCGGCAGCGCTACGACAGTGTGCGTCACCATTAGCCCATTGTACATTCACGTGCTCGTCTATTGAGGGGTTCCTTCTTGCCCTCAACCGCGAGAGTATAAAAACAGCTGCCCCCGGACGCCAAAAGGAGGGCTCCGATTTCTTCTGTTGAGTAAAGTGCTCTCCCGTCTCTCTACTTCGGTCAACCTGACCGCCAACTCTTTGCGATGTTAAAATAAACAAGTTGTTTTGTTGTTACCAGTCGACTCATGCTTTGCCGGGACCTTCGGATGCTTCCAGTTGTACCCCAGGCCGCCAGGCCAACGCTACCCTTGGGGCTTGCGACCCAGGTACAACCACGGGCGTCAGCGCCGAGTTCCCAACAACCGATGCCATCGGTGGGATCCAAATATCTGGTTGGCAGCGGTGAGATCGCCTCCGACTTCAAACAACTGTCTGCCAACGGTGAGATCGCGACAACGGAGGCCAGCAGCGAAGATATGCAGTTGACTGTATGCTGAGCAGCTCAACGACGATCCGGGAGCAGTGCAACGAGCCCTGTGTGACGACTGGTTGCCTGCAGCGGAACGACTGCGCTGGACTCTTGGCTGCGAGGTTTGGTGAGTGCGGGACTTTCTTCTTCTGAGCTTTGCCAGGCTTTTGTTAGTGTCAGAAACAGAGCTGGTAATTGTGGTTGTCGTTGCTGCCGGGTTAGTTTGCGGCAAGACAATAGTAAGCAGTAGAGAAAGCAGCATTCAGAGCAGCCATGGATTTGAAGTCGTTGCGCAAACCGAAATTGTTGGAGCTTGCAAGAGAGTTGGGTCTGGATGTCTCAGACAAACTAAGAAAACCTGAACTGCTAAAGGCTATTCTTGAGTTAGAGGCTGAGGATGACGAGCTGTCGGAATGCCTTGAGACCATTGAGGAGAGGGAGACTGCAAAAAGACAGGAGCGCGAACTTAAAGAGCAAAAAGAAAAAGAAGAGCGTGAACGTAAAGAACAGAAAGAAAAAGAAGAGCGCGAACGTAAAGAACAGAAAGAGCGAGAGCAACAAGAGCGTGACCGTCAACACGCTTTGGAAATGAAGCGTCTTGAGGTAGAGATGGAACGCGCTCGTAATGGAAGTCAGGCACACGGTGCAGGAGAACGCGTATTGTTCAAAATGACTGACCTGATGCGGCCGTTTAAGCTTGGAGAGGACATTGGTTTGTTCCTGGTTAACTTTGAGCGAACGTGCGAGAAGCAGGGGTTCTCTCGGGAAACGTGGCCACAGCGCTTGCTCACTTTGTTACCCGGCGAGGCGGCCGACGTAGTCGCTCGCTTGGATAGAGAGGAGGCAGAGGATTTCGACACAGTGAAATCGAGTCTTCTAAAAAAGTACCGGCTGTCTGCGGAGGCGTTCCGTCGGAAGTTTCGGGAAAATGAGAAAGGCAAAAGTGAGTCATATACAGAGTTTGCGTATAGGCTTATGTCAAACATGCAGGAGTGGCTCAAAGAAGAGAAAGCGTTTGGTGACCACGATAAAGTTCTGCAGTGCTTCGGGCTAGAACAGTTCTATAGTCGGTTACCGGAGAACGTGCGATACTGGGTCTTGGATAGGCCAGACGTTTGTACGGTGGCTAAAGCCGCTGAGCTAGCCGAGGAGTTTGTGACGCGTCGGGCTCGCGGAGCTAAGGACGGTCAAAAGGGTGAATTTGGCTTGAAGTTTGAGAGGCCGAAGTTCACACCCATGAGAGCAAAGGGGAACACGCGTAGTGCGGATGCGAGTGGAAGCAGTGCGACCGAACCTAAGGAGACGGCGGCAGCCGAAGCCGAACGCAGAAAGCGGTTCGAGATGAGGCAAGCGCGCGTTTGTTATACGTGCCAGAAGCCGGGTCACTTTTCGGCGCAGTGTCCGGAAACAACACCAAAAGTTGTGTTTTTTTCAATAGGCAGCACTGACGAGAACATGAAGCTTCTCGAGCCTTACATGCGAGACCTCCTCGTGAACGGGAAAGAGTGCCGAGTGCTTCGCGATTCAGCAGCTACGATGGATGTAGTTCACCCGTCTTACGTAGAACCCCATATGTTCACGGGCGAGTGCGCATGGATCAAGCAAGCCGTGGAAGCTCATAGCGTGTGTCTGCCGGTAGCAAAAGTGCTTACTGAAGGACCTTTCGGAGCGCTTGAGACGGAGGCGGCAGTGTCATCTATGCTGCCCCCCCAGTACCCGTACCTATTTTCAAACAGGTCCGATCACCTCCTGCGCGAGAAGGGGCTTTTGTTTGGTGAAGCTAGTGTTCAGGCCTCAACCAGATCGAAGGTTCGGGAGCTCGCTGCAAAGGCGGTAGTTGCGGGGCCGACGTTATCAAACAACGAAAAAGGGTCAGAGGCGCAGCAAGCTGATATTCAGAGCACGCCCGAACTGAATAAAATTGAGTCTGTAGCGTTGAAGGCGCCAGATACTGGAGAGGAAATGCCCGATAAGGCAAAGTTAGAAGAGCTATCTACAGATTTGCTCATCGCGCCTACGTCAGACGGACTTAATAGGTTGCTAAAAGTCAGCCGGTCGGCTTTGATAGCCGAGCAAAAAAAGGATGGCAGCCTGGAAAACGTGCGCTGCAATGTCAAAGAAGGTATCGCCAGGAAAACTGCGCGTTTTGTGGAAAGAGGTGGAGTCCTGTACCGGAAGTATCTAGACCGCCGAGGAGTGGAGTTCGATCAGCTGATCGTGCCTCAATGCTATCGTCAGGATCTGTTGCGCTTGTCACACGGGGGTTCGTGGTCCGGACACCTAGGAGTTAAGAAAACTAAGGACCGTCTCTTGCAAGAGTACTATTGGCCAGGGTGTTTTCGGGACGCAGACCATTTCGTAAGGTCATGTGACACCTGTCAGCGGGTGGGCAAACCAGGGGACAAATCGAGGGCGCCGTTGAAATTGGTACCTATCATAACGGAGCCTTTTAGACGGCTCGTTATTGATACAGTGGGACCTCTGCCGGTAACAGCCACGGGGTACAGACACATTTTGACTGTGATCTGCCCAGCGACAAAGTTCCCTGAAGCAGTGCCGCTTAAAGAACTCAGCTCAGTTGAGATAGTTAATGCACTACTGTCCATATTTGCGCGAGTTGGTTTCCCTGCGGAAATCCAGTCAGATCAGGGCACAGTGTTTACTAGCGCTTTGACGACAACTTTTCTCGAAAGGTGTGGGGTAAAGCTGTTACACAGCTCAGTGTACCACCCACAGTCGAATTCCGTTGAGAAGCTCCACTCCGTCATGAAGCGCGTGTTGAGAGCGTTGTGTTTTGAACATCGAACTGACTGGGAGCTGTGTCTGCCTGGGGTGATGTTTGCTTTAAGGACCGCGCCGCATGCGGCTACGGGGTTTTCGCCAGCTGAACTGGTGTACGGTCGCTCGCTTCGATCTCCGCTTCGCATGCTTCGAGAATCGTGGGAAGGTAGGGGCGACGACCCAGTCGTGGTGGAGTACGTACTTAAGCTCCTCGAACGCTTAAGAAGGGCACAGGAGTTGTCAGGTGAAGCAATGACAAAGGCCCAGCAGAGGGCCAAGGTTTATTATGATCGGACAGCCAGGGCCCGTCGTTTTGAGGTGGGCGATGAGGTCATGATATTGCGCACATCGCTAAACAACAAACTAGACGTGCAGTGGGAGGGCCCAGCACGAATTGTTCAGAAACTGTCGGACGTTAACTACGTGGTAAGTCTGCCAGGAAAGCGGAAAGCACAGCAAGTTTACCACTGTAATCTGCTCAAACCTTATAGACAAAGGGAAGCAGTGGTGTGCATGATGGTAAACGTTCCTGAAGAGCTTCCGGTCGAGCTTCCGGGACTAGGCTCAGTGACGAACAGGGAAGACACCGGTCAAGTCATTAGTGACCTTATCAGTAAAGCACCGCTGTCGCCCGAGCAGAAAACCGAACTACACCGGCTATTACAAGAGTTTCAAGGTCTGTTCTCTGAGAGGCCTGGTAGGACTTCTGTACTTACTCATGATATAGAACTTACCTCCCCAGAGCCAGTACGATCCAAGGCGTATCGGGTGTCACCCCGCCAGAGCGATATTATGGAGGCTGAGGTAAAGAAAATGCTACAGCTCGGTGTTATTGAGGCAGGTGAGAGTGATTATACCTCCCCTTTGATTTTAGTTGAGGTACCGGGCAAGGAACCTCGTCCTTGCGTCGACTACCGCAGGCTTAATTCCATCACTAAGGATCAAATTTATCCGATCCCTAACATCGAGGAGCGCCTTGAGAAAGTTAGTAGCGCTCAGTTTATTTCCACCCTAGATCTTGTCAGGGGTTATTGGCAGGTTCCACTTACAGAAGAGGCTAGTAGGTATGCGGCGTTCATTTCACCAATGGGAACATTCCGTCCTAAAGTGTTGAGTTTTGGTTTGAAGAACGCGCCATACTGTTTTTCAAGCCTCATGGATAAAGTGTTGCGGGGACAGCAAGAATTCGCTTTACCGTATCTAGACGACGTAGCGATATTCTCCGCATCCTGGTCTGAGCATATGACACACTTGCGGGCAGTGCTAACCCGCCTGCGCGAAGTGGGCTTGACAGTAAAGGCTCCTAAGTGCCAGTTAGCACAGGCCGAGGTTGTCTACCTCGGTCACGTGATTGGTCAGGGTCGTCGCCGCCCCTCTGAAATAAAAGTGGCCGCTGTGCGAGACTTTCCGCAACCGCGCACAAAGACCGATATTCGGTCGTTCTTAGGTGTCGCCGGCTACTATCAGAGGTACATCCCCAGGTACTCTGATATCGCGGCTCCCCTGACGGATGCTCTAAGAAAGACAGAGCCTCAAACAGTCGTCTGGGACGAGACAAAGGAAAGAGCTTTTAGCGCCCTAAAGAGTGCCCTAACAAACCAGCCTGTGCTACGATCGCCAGACTATACAAAAGGGTTCATTGTTCAGTGCGATGCTAGTGAGCGAGGCATGGGCGTTGTACTGTGCCAACGGGAAAAGGGAGAAGTAGAACACCCCGTCCTGTATGCTAGTCGTAAGCTGACCAGTCGTGAGCAGGCGTATAGCGCCACCGAGAAAGAGTGTGCATGTCTCGTGTGGGCCGTTCAGAAATTGTCATGCTATCTAGCCGGCTCGAGGTTTATCATTGAGACGGATCACTGCCCTCTCCAATGGCTGCAGACCATCTCTCCCAAAAATGGCCGCCTCCTGCGCTGGAGCCTCGCTTTACAACAATATTCCTTTGAGGTGCGTTACAAAAAGGGGAGTCTCAACGGTAACGCCGATGGCTTAAGTCGAAGCCCCTAACGTAGGAATCAGCCTCAAAATTGTTTGTTACTGATGTTTTTCTTCCTGAGGCAGGATTTTTTTTAACATATTGCTTTTGTTTAGTGTTTCAAAGTGATGATATGCTTTCTAGTGCAATTTTCCAATTTGTGGACGCGTTCTGAGTGATGCTAGACTACTGTAAGGAACTAGGCAGTGGTATAAAAAGGGGAAAGAGCCTGGCAGGGCTTAGTGAGGGTTGTGCCGTGCTTGCTGACTGAGCGGTTGAGTTTCAGCGTAGTTCTAACGCTTGCCGGGAACGAGAACAAAAATGTGAACTCTCCCGAAGTCACTTTGCAGTGTCCCGTGCGAACCTGAACGAGAGAACAAGGCCTTCTCTGTGCGCTGCGCTCAAGAAACGTCGAGGGACGCCCGACTTCGGTTATGAGCATCATCGAGCGACATCCCTCCGGACAGCGGATGCAGTCCCCTGTCCATCGGGATCTCCTTCCCCCGGCGGGGCGGTCTGTTGCGTTTCGCCTGCGACACGCGGTTTTGCCGGCGCGACTGCGGCGGGGCGGCAGACATTTTGGCCCGTTCGTCGTCGCCGCAACGCTCCCCGCCAGGTGTTTCCAGGCGTTTCCAGGCATGTTCCGATGCCACGTGTCTTCATGTGCGTGTGTGAGTGTATGTGTCATTGTGCCCGAACCAGGCGATGCGAAAGCAGGGATCACCCTCTCATTCCAGTCATTGTGCCCGACCGGCAGCGCTACGACAGTGTGCGTCACCATTAGCCCATTGTACATTCACGTGCTCGTCTATTGAGGGGTTCCTTCTTGCCCTCAACCGCGAGAGTATAAAAACAGCTGCCCCCGGACGCCAAAAGGAGGGCTCCGATTTCTTCTGTTGAGTAAAGTGCTCTCCCGTCTCTCTACTTCGGTCAACCTGACCGCCAACTCTTTGCGATGTTAAAATAAACAAGTTGTTTTGTTGTTACCAGTCGACTCATGCTTTGCCGGGACCTTCGGATGCTTCCAGTTGTACCCCAGGCCGCCAGGCCAACGCTACCCTTGGGGCTTGCGACCCAGGTACAACCACGGGCGTCAGCGCCGAGTTCCCAACAACCGATCGCACCAGCGGTGCGATCCAAACAGTGAGTATATATACCTCGGTATGAGCATGAGAGAGTACTGTTGAGTGTGAGCAGACGTCCGTGAGTATGAACGTGGATGAGTTCCCGTAAGTGTGAGTGGGCGTGAGTGTGAACGTGAGTGAGTACATGGTTACTTGGCATGGGTGCGACTGTAAGGTGACTGCACATGCATACTACCACTGTTACTAGATATGCGTGCCAACAGTAATAATAATTCTCTTTTTCGTTGACCCAAAAAGAGTATTTTTTTGAAACTAACGCATTCCGAGCTGTCATTATTATTACCAACATTCAAGAAATGGCAAGTTAAAGTACGTAAAGAGAATATAGCAAAATATGGCGCTGTCTCGCCTCGTATTCTTTTTGTGCTCTCACACTAGCCCTCCTCGAGTATTGCGATCAAGAAACGTACCCACCGAAATAAATGAATGAATCAATCAATTAATGTATTATTATTATTATTATTATTATTATTATTATTATTATTATTATTATTATTATTATTATTATTATTATTATTATTATTATTATACATTGATCATGGTGCAACTGTATACAACGACTTCAGCGCAAGCAGAAGTGTTGGTCGATTATTTTAATCAGCTGAGAAATAAAGGTACCATTTATTACGCCGTAACGATAAGAGAAATAATGAGTAGCAAAGTGAATGGACCAAGAAACACGCCACCTCGTTCGACGCAAGAGTTTGTGAGCGCAGAAACGCGTGAAAAAATCGAAATGAACGAGATGAATCACGGTCGTGATATGGCCGAACGCGTTCACGATCAAAACAGGCTGCTGCAACAGGTTACGGCGGCGATTATTGCCCACTCGGCGCGCTAGCTACTTAACCGCGTACCACTTCACGGGGCCGTGTAGCCGCCGGGCTTCGCAACGCACTTAACGGCCGCATTGTCGAAGCCTGCGAGCGCTTTCTCGAGTCTAACGACCGGCACCGCGCGTGCGAGGCCCGTCGTCGCACGCGAGCGAGTCGCGTATATGTAACGTGCGCGCACCTGCGTCGAGAGGCCGCACGCATCGTAACGGCGCGACGTTGAAACTGTGCCGGCTGTTAGAATCGCCTCGTACTACCTGCATAAGCCGAATCGATTGGGGACACCGACACGACGTATCGGGTACGAGAAGTACGAAGACAAGAAAAAGAAATGTGATAAAGGAGAGAAACAGATATTCAAAGTGGAGAGAAAAATAAAACGCGACCGTGCCACTCAATTGCTCACGCCTCCCTCTCCTTTTCATCGAGGCTTGGCCCCGGCCCTCCTACTCCATTTCTACGTCTTCAATCGGCAGCCAAGTCCCGGTTTTCCTTGCTGTGCACTCGTTTTTCTGAATTACGAAAGGAATGGCTTTTCTGTCGAGGGGCGCGCACAAGCACCGGCGTCGATGTACGTAGGCAACGGATTCGGCAACGCGGGTGGGAAGAGGTGGGGGGTGTGGTGGGGGGCTAGGGCAGCGGCATGGCAACGGAGGCACGCGAGGCTCGCGCACCGCTCTCTCGCTCTTACCTATGGCGAAGCGGCATAGACGTAACAGTGGGGGAAGAGGGGGGATGCAACGACAGAGCGAGAGAACGGCGCGAGTCATTTTCCCTGGAAGTCGGGAAGCAGCAACGCCCACCCATCCGCGGGCGAGCACCGGAGAACAAAGGAAACGAACACGGCGCGCGCGCACACATTGCACGACGACACGCTGCCAGCCAGCCAGCTTATAGCCTTTGTGCGCGCCATTAGCGCAGGGGGGTCCGACGCTGTTCGCCGCAATCGCCAAGGGATGGCTGGCGCGGGCGTCGGCCACCTTCCTGCCTGCCTGCCGCTTCGGCTGTCTTCCGTGCCTGCAGAACCGACAGGCACTGCATGCCTGTCTTCCTAACTGCCCTCCCCGCCACAAACAGTCTAGTCTCACTAGATCCAGCGGCTGGCTGCCTTCTTCAGCGCCATGTCTTTGTAGTGTACGTGCCTTAACGCGTGCATTTTTTCTGTGTTTGTGCTTGCATAAACGTCAGCGAATATGTCCATAGACGGTTGCGCCTCGCGATATACTAGTTGCGTTCAGCTCCGCGGAGGCGTGAGGTGTGGCTCGCCGCGGTACAGGCAACGCGGTCGCCCCAAGATGCGCGCATCAGCTTTCTCAGCCATTCAGACTTAGCCGGCGCTGCGCGCAATTGGCGGGTGCGCTTGTATGAACACACAAACAAATGTCAGTATACACGGCTGCTGAGACACTGAAGAACAATGCAGAGGAGGCGACCAAGGGGAGAAACAAACGGAACGAAATAACGCAGCCCGCGCATTTCTTTGACGGCAAAAGGACGGAGCAGCATACGATGGGAGGGTGGGATGAAGATTACGACGAACGCGCGCGCGCGCGCTTCGTTAGGGCAGCACGAGAACCCCGCCCATTCGCGTGCACCAGGCACACAGTTCGCGCGCGGGTTGAGGAGCTCTCGTTCGCAGCAGTGCACGGCAGGGAGACGCGACGGCGTCGGTATACCCGCAGCACGTCACGGAAAGATGATTGAAGCTGCGCGTCCCCAGCCACGAAGCCCCTGCGTTGTCGTTATACCGAAGGGATGACGTATACACGAGCAGTCGGGAAGGAAGACCGGAACGTGCGTGCCTCTCTTCCAATAAGGCCCAGGAGTGGAGCTGAAGCTCGTGTGGAAGCCCACGAATGTTGTCTGCCACGGAGAGAGCGCCGAGGAAGCTTCGTGTTTGTAAACAAAGGGGCGTACAGTGACGCACAATGAAGGCTGAAGAATTTTCCGGCAGAACACATCTACGATGATCGCCAAAGTTATGCGTGTAAGTTAAGTTATGCGAATCCTCGTAGGGGCTAGATTTTCGTTATTTTTTATTACGCTGTCATTGTATGGATACCAAATAGACAGATCAAAGTGGGGTGCGAAGAGTGTCCAGAGAAATGATCTCGCATTTAAAAGCAGACGAATTACACTGACTACCCGCTTCTTCTGCTTCGATATTCGCCGCTTTATAGATAACCTTGGAACCTTGGCATGCCCTTGAAAACTTGCTCCCGTTTATGAATCTCGTTTTACGAAGAAGCTTAAGCGCGGTAGAGTCTGCCTCAAATATAATTCGACAACGCGCTCTGTACCTTGACTTATGCGGCATGTTAAGCGGACCACGTGCTCTCGAATCTGCTGATATTGGCGAGACAAAAATACCAACTTTGCTTCCGGTTCACGCGATTGTTCTTTCTAGAAAACGAATGAATGACGTTTATGCTGACTCGAGCGCGATATATTTTATTTGGAGCCGGTATTGAGTCAGCTCTGACAATGTTAAAACGAGAAAAGTATATAGCAAGAAAGCTGACGAACAAGAGAGAGAGAAAGAGAGAGACAGACGAAAAGTAAATCGAGACAAACTCCGAAAGCCTGAGCTTGAAAAGTCTGCAGGGCACGAATATTTGTCCTGCAAGCGTCGGTCAGTACGGGCAAACTGTATATGAAAAAGCCCCAGAGAAAGAGCCCTGTACAATTCCAACATGCCATGTACTGACATTCCCCAAGTCTTTCCACGCACAAAAGAAAGAATCAATCCGTCATGAAAAAAAAAACTTGAAATCAAGCAAGGCGCAAGGGCAAAACAGAACAAAAGCAGAAAGAATTTGCAAGAAATTGAAAGCTTTATTTTCGGACCAATAGTGGACGTGATCCGCAAGTTTGCGAAAGCGAATTGCGACTATACGGCCGGTGAGCCAAGAAAAATGCGTGCCGCGTTTCACGGAGACCCATTCCCGTGCCGTTTCGCGAGCACGTCACTGCGACTGGTCAGCGTTGCATTTGGATTTCTCGAAAACGCGTCTTCTTTCATATTTTATTAGAGAAGCACGTCGCGAAAACGACTGAGACTGCAGCTCGATGCCTGCAGAGGAAATAACAGAAGAAGGGCAGCACTGTTTGCGATGCCGAGTCGAGGGAATACAATGAAGGCATGAAAAAGAATGAAATAAAACAGAAGGTGGGAAGGAAAAATAAAGACGACTGAGAAAGGACACGGAGAAAAAAATTTGCACATACCCGCCAAAAAGTGGGCGACAAACGTCAAACGTCACTGCGTATCACGCAACCTTGGCGCTCTAAAAAAAATGCAGTAGAGAGACTTTGAACCCATTCTCGCTGACAGTGGTAAGGAACAGCGCCTTAGAAAGCTTCTGTGCCTATAGTGAACAATATTCCCCTTTGTCTAGCGCCGTGGAGCAAGCGCTCTTCTTTGCACCATAAAATCAAGACAGTCGCAAGGAAGGTGCGTGGTCGTTTAGTTACTTCCACAGAGGTCAAACACTATGGGCTATGAGCCATGCTAGTAAAAAAAAAAAATGAGTATGCATTCATAAATGTCATGACAGGTAGGTGCTGGAGATTATGGTGCGGACTATATAGTGGCGTAGCTAGGTAGGAGGTCATCGGTGTCAAAGCAGTCCCAGAAATTTCGTTAATAACCGTGAGAACAACGAACGACAGGGACCGTATACGCAAAGCTTTCCGTTCCCTAATTCTTGCATGCCATTAGCCGGCTGGCTTCGCTATTAACTGTACAACATAACGATTGGCTGGAGCTTGCTCTTACGAACAGCCTTAGCGTAAGAATATTTTTTATCAGTGCAGACCTACGTTACGCGCCGGATAACCTCATCATTTAGCCCCTTTTCTGAAATTACGCTACGCTGCTGGTCCAAGCGATGAGTAGAAAACTTGCTCCCTTTAACAGGCCCCTCACCAGGCCTCATAGAATATTTTGTTTATACGCTGGAACTTGTTACGTGCACTCTAGGGAGCATTCTATCGCAAGCATGTTTCATATTGATTCTTTAATAGCCAAATAGAAATACTTGAGGTGCCGCGAACCCCTGATGTCAGTATAGGCGGGCGCCACCACCAAAAGACACTCTCTCCCCTTGCCCTCGCCTAGCCTCCGCAAGCAAAATGCGTTCCCTGCGTTCTCCCGTACCTGGACATGGAGGACCGCGTAACGCATACGTCACGAGTCCCGCCTTATTTATTTATTTTTTTCTTTTTGCATTTTTGCTGCCCGGCGCAGTTCCGCTGACGGTCCTGCGCGCGAGCTGTTGCGTTTGTCTCGTTTAGCGCAGCGCACGATTTTGCAAGCTGTGCACGAGAACACCTGACTAGTGGATATATGTGCTACACGAACAACGAGGCAGACACGAGGCGGGTCACACAGCATGACCGCACGCTGGAAGACGGTCGAAAATTCGGTAGTCTCGTCCTCCGCGCGCGCGGCTGCCCCACATGGGAACAAGCAGACGAAACGGAAGTACTACATCTCTCTTGCTATGGTACGAAGCAAAAAAAAAAATATCGCAGTTTCGCCCGAAAGGCGAATCATCGATTGCGACGGCAAATTAGCAGACAGCCTTATCGGCCGTATCAACTTGCAAACATTCGTTTGATAAATAAATTAACAAGCATGGTGTCAGCGCGTACAGCAAACCTGAACACACCAGATTCGACGAACGCGGACACTCACTGTCCGCCTTCGTCGGCATATAGACCCTGCCCCTAACGCAGATGGCTCTCAAGATATGCGGCCGCGTGTCAGCGCGACGTCGCGCAGCCGCCACATGCGCAGTTGCAGCGGGATGTAAAACGCCGCCTCCCCACTGAAGTCCCTTGATACTCCCCTCCATCCTTTTCCCCCGGTGCCTCGAAATGTTGAGTGCCTCGCGCGCGACAGAAGACGGCGCGCTTCGTTCCCGCTTTCGTCCCCTTCTTGCGAGCGAGATTGACCCGCGATTATCGGATCCCCTCGCAGGCTTTTACTCACACATACAGTGTAGGGCTCGCTGCGACGGTGTTATCGCCCTTGGACTTTATAGAGAACAGCACGGCGACGGCGACTGCAGAAATGCGCCTGGAGTGTCCGTATAACTGCTATCGCAATAATACACGCAGACATTCGGTTTGTAGGCTTTTTGTTGTATGCGCTGTGCTTGTCAGTTCGAAATGGTCAGAACTGGCGAGGAGCCCTTTAAGGTAGTGAACTCTTGGGAGTCTATTTTGTATGGAAGCAGGAACATTCTCGAAACGCCTCAATGCACTACAGTTTATATTACAGAAAAGGGAAAAGTCTCTCTTAATACATTTTCATTTCGCTTGCTCCAAGACAAATTGCCGGCATAATTCACGACACCTACGTCTCCTGCACAAACCTTTAAATAATATTAATAAAGAAAATACCCGATATACATAACTCTTAACCTTAACAGTCGGAAAGCATGGGATATTCCGAATGTGAGGATGATTAGCTGGCCTGCTGCAAAACTTAGACAAGTGTAGCTTAGCCAACTTAGTTTGTTGCAAAAACTCAGCCAAGCATTCATCAGCTTAATCTGTCACGTCAAACCGCTACCCTGTTACGTGAGAAACCACGTGTCGTGTAACAAGGCAGTTACAGTAGAAAAATGAGATTAAACATCGTCAATGATGGGGAAGGAGTCACAATTGCACAATTCTGAGGCTTGTCCTAGTCCTTTCGACAAAATGTGTTGTAGCGTGTACGTGTTTAGACTAACCTGCATCATGATTGACTCTTCGGATGAACGTGAAACAGACGCGGCAGATGGCGTGTCGGTCAGAAAACACGACTCTTCTGATTGAATAGAGTGATAAAATATTATTCTTATTCGTTAAAGGATGTGAAAAAAAAAAAAGAAAGCAATGTAAGTCAACAAGCAGCACAGTGCCTAGCTTTCTGTAAAATGAGATCGCATCAACAGAAACTATATCCAACTGGTTGTTATCTTGAACTCTGAACCACTAAACGTGCGTCGTCTTGGCGAGGCAACAATCGTACGATGACAATAACTTTGGGCAATTTTATGTATGAGGCCGTTAACTGACCGTAGCACCCCGGTTCTAACAAAGCCACTGCAGCACCATATTTACGAAGCGCGTGAGGAGTCCGGGTTCTTGATAGTTACGCTCTTCCAACGTACAGCAATGCCGATCTAAGTCGAATAGCAAAGCGCCCCGGACAGGGCGCACATACAGATGCATGACGCAGTGCGCATAAACAGATTATACGATGCGTCCGCGTTACCATTTACTACCTAAACCAGCGCGCACATTACGGCCAAAACGACGCTGCAGCGCAGCCATACGTTGCACGCGCAAGTCCGAGACACATATCGCTATATATATGGCGCAAGAATCATTATTTCACGCGGAGACGTAAAACTTGCGCTTATCCGGTATTCATATTCTCTTCGCTCATCTTTCGCTACACAACCGATCGTTCATCTAAAGTGTACTCGCAAGGAACGTGGACGGAGAACACACACACACACACACACACACACACACACAAAAAAGACTTCTACGATCACACGGACGTAACGCCCATTGCAATTTCCGAAGAGAGCGAGTCAAAAGTGAAGAGCACGACTTTCCGTTATAGCCTTCCTTGATGGCCGGAAAGTTTTTTTTCCCCCTTCCCTTTGCTCATGCACACTATACACGCGCGTTCCGTGGCTCCACCCCCAGGAAAGGCTTAACGAAGAAACTCGCCTTCTTTATGGTTTATGTTGTTCTTCCAAACTTTCTTGCCACGTGTTTCTTTTGCACCGATGGTTTGATCGTTTCTGTTCTTCTTTCGTGCGCGGTGTTTTTTTCTTTTTTCTCGCCAGGCTGCAGATTCGACGCCACGCGCGGCGCATCTCGTCTCTTTTCTGGCCGCGGCAACAAATTTGGTACGTGCACGATATCTCTCCATCGCCACCGCTTTCTCGGAGCACTATATGCAATGCCAAAGAAGATGTCTTCCGCATCCCACTCTGTATGTGTATACGTGAATGTTCGTTTCTCGTCAATTTCGCGCTGGAAAGAAGAGAAAACAAACAGTCGACAGAGAGAAAGAGAAGGGGGGAGGGGGAGCGGCAGAAATTTAACGTTTAGAATCGTGACGTTCGAGTGCTTTCGGTTCGCGCACTTATATTACGCAAACCGTACGACCGCAGCCAGTTGGGCCTGCGTGCCGTAGCTCATCTGCTTGTATAGTTTCTGTTTCACTTTTATTAGCCTTCGGAGTTCGTTTTTATGCCTTCGCCGAGTCCGGAAGGGTCATCACGTACTAGGGGCGCGCCCCTTGTGCTTGCGTGCCTGTATGGAAAGCCATACGCCAAGCAATCTGCATCTTTTTTTTGTTTCTCTTTCTCTCAGAATCGCCGCGCTGGGCAGGCGGGCTTCCGCAATTCTGGCCGCGAGTCTTCCGCTGATGACCGCCCTCTCTCAGCGACGGACGCAGATTTCGAAGGGGCGCTGCGCGGTATACCTTCTAGCTGCTCCCTGGAACATTCGCTGCTATTTTCTTCAAACCGACCCGGGCGCAATCGTAAAACTATACAAAGACAGTGCTCGCACTTGTCGCTGCGCATAGTTGTAACATTTATCTTGTGTACAAGTGAGCCTATGTATATTGTACGCATATCGCAGCTCCTTCCTTTGTTAATATTTCCTTTTAGTTTAATTTCATTTCCTCCTTTTTTTTATACCGATGTTTTTACTGTTATGAAGTAGCGTAACAGTCCGCGAAATAACGTGTCATGTGAGCCGTGCACTCATTGCCGAGATCAAGTGTAGAAGGTGGATTGGTTAGGGGGGCTTAACTTCCCACAGAAAAACTACCCAAAGGCTATCAAAGACACCGCATGGCAGAGGACTTCGGAATAATTTTGCCCGCCTGGGCTTTTTTGTCCCGCACACAACTATTGACAGACGCGAGTTATTGCACGCTGCCCTCCCCCATTGGAATGCAGCCGCCGTATTCAAGAATATAACCTGCGACCTCGTGCTCGGAAGGTGAATGCCGCAGCCATTCGTAGAGCCGACGTGGCCTGTTATGCGTATACCATCAGCATTAGATGAAGTACACTCCAGACGATATAAACTATTAGATGAAACGCTCTCATCCAGACCTACATTCGTTTCTCGTGCTTCAAAGCCAATGCTCAATGTGTTCCAGTTTTCTTTTCACCGATGCAAGCTGCATTTAAAAAGCATTTAGCTGCCGATGAAAGACGTTCCTCCCGCGAAAAACACATTTCAGCGGGCAATAAAAAAGTAATGCTGCGGGAGGGGCGCATACGTCGCCCAGCGGTAGCCGTTAGTCGTCGATGAGAGAGAAATCCACAGTGGAGCTAGGGAATACCTCGCCTCGCGCTAATGTCAATGCATGCGGTCAGCGCGGAGAACCCGTTGCGCCTTGTATGCGGCCATGAGTGGGTGCTTTAACTGCCGCCCCCTTCATTACGAGGCCGCTTTCCCGTTCGGCGCGCATTTCAATTACTCGGAAATGGCGAAACCACTTTCGACTCCCCGCGCACGTGCGTGCTTCCTTGCGTGCCTGCAGCCCGATCGAGCGTTCGGCAAAGCATCAGTTGAACGCCCGCATGCCATTGTGTTTGCTCATCAGCCTCTGAGTGCGTCGAGAAGTCGCTTTGAGAAAGTGCACTTGAGCGTACTCTTCAGTCCAGCTTCCATTCGACGGAAGAACGCAAGACGGCAAAATTTAAGTAATCTGCGAGAAGGCTGAAGTCGGAACCGTTATACGGTCCATGCGGCGTACGTTATTGCGCGGACAAGATGAGGAATTCATTCGCTCGAGCGGTCTTCTCGTTCTATAAGATCTTTCACGTCGTCCCGTCTTTGTATGCGCTGGGACGAGTTTTGAACCAAGGGCTCCTCATGCGGGCGGCGCACACTCGAAAGGTTATTGCTTGGCATACATATCTTCCCAGGAGCCAGATTTATGGCGTATCGCAAGACCGACCTTAAAATTCTTGTCCTTTCCTTGGTTTCAGCGCGGGATCGTTTTCATTATGAGTTCCCATACCGCGGTGGCCGTTCGGGATATTGCAATTTAAAGTCAATGTTTCGGTGTTGCTGGGAAACTGGGTATACCGTGGTGACGGCGCCTATTTTAGTGCTGTGTGTTCGGGACGACGACTCAACTGCACTCGCGATTAATAGTAAAGGTTAAGTAGAAGCAAGTCAGAAGCGCGGTCACTTTTGCGCGGTATTTTTTGCCTGGAAGATACTCTGATGGCATCTCCATCACGGGTGCAGATTATCAGGCTAGATCACACTGTGCCTCCAGGCCCAACTCTCTGCCTCTCCTATAATTATATCCCTCTCTCAGCACAACGAATTAAATCCTGGGGTCTTTCGTGATTCCTGTGCTTCACGCATGACTTTTATTTAGATTTCCTGAAACGGCACCGATAGTTCAGGAGCTCTGAAGCCACCGTTAAACGGAGTCCTTTCTGTTCTTGAACCATGCACCGTTCGTTTTAACGCGCGTAGTCTGTTTGCCAGCCAGTGTAGGCCGTTAGCAGCAGCTGCTCCTGCTTCTGATGAGATGAACTTTAATTGTGCCAAGAACATCAGCGCTACAGCTTTTTTAGCCTTAACAACAAACGCTTGTCATTTCGGGATGGAATTATAACTTAGCAGTATTTCTTCTTGAGGTATTTAATTCTATCGCTGTTATTTCATACACTTTTATACCTATTTATTTTACTTCTACTCGGCCTTTTTTTATATATATTTCTGAGAAAAAAAAACTGCGCTTTCGTAATTCCCAATTACGTATTCTTTACTTATTACGTAACTTGCTTCACTATTATTTGCGACAGTACGTCTATTCGACATACCGAACGAAGTTTTTTTATCTTTTTCCGCTTTCTCTAGAGAAAACATGTACTCGCTGCGAACAAGTTTGTCCTAACGTGACTATTAGGAACTGTGCGAAATGGAAGAAACAAAGATCCGTCTAGGTCTGCTTGGATAGCCCGCGGAGAAGAGCGCGCACCCACACATACTGTGCTCCGCTGAGAGGCCCCGTCGCCATCATATTGAGACCCTCGCGTCATTTATCTTGGAAACTAGACGCCTTTCACACCCTGGCTCCAAATGGCACCATCCCTCTCTCTCTCTCTCTGTCTGTCTCTCTTCCCCCAACCCCGAACTTCAAGACACCACCAGTTCACCACGGGGATGCGGGTCAAACCGATGGATGGCGGTGGAGACACCCCGCGTCGCGTCGGGGATAGCCATAGCTAAGGGGCTTCCCCACCCTAGGTTCAGAGACCCGGCTTGGATAATAATGGGCGAGCGACCGTGCTGGGCTTTCCCCACTCGACACAATTACGGCCGGCGCGCAGCTCCTGAAGGTGGCAGCTATAGGCGTACGAGGCGGCTTGGCTCGAATGACGCTCATTCATCTACTGCAGACGACCCCGCGGAGGCATGTGCTTGACGGAACGGAGGTGCCACCGTTGTCACAAAGGCCATACGTGTAGCGCGGCAAAGCTTCCCCTCGTCGTTGAGTTAAGAAGTCCATCGTTTGATCATCCATGACAAGAGCGTGCGTCTTCCGGACGTTATGACTAATTTCGAACACCGGGTTTTCAATATCACTACAAACAACATAACGAAGAGAAAAATGTTGGGGCAAGCATGTCCTACGCAGCATGCGCTCAGCGGACGCATGGACTATTCATTCCGCATAAATCCTCTTACATCATCTTGATGTTCAATATGATGTAACTATTACTATTAACTTCTATCATGATGAGCAGTATACCTCTTGTTTCGCGTGTAGCAAACAACAAAGGCAGCTATAGCTATAATTCACGGGACATTCTTGAAGGGTTTTGTATATACTGACGATAGTATGCGCCGTGACCACAAACGCTTTGCTGGTGCATGCAAGGGCGCCAATCGTGTTTGTGGAGTGCAAATTCGTCATATACTCTCAAGATCTGCCACCGGCGAATGTCAGTGCTTCGACAGCTAAGTGCGAACGTGTAACTAACACGTGTAACTCACGTGTACTATCGTGAACAAACTAAACAAGAAAATAACGATTCTAACACGAGCGGCAAATGAAAAAAAAAATAACATGCTGATGGATTCCACACATGATACGTGCAATTAATTTTACCCTATATGAAGAACCGGAAGTATGCTTTAATACGTGATCTACCTAAAGCAGCATCTTCCAAATTAACTGGTCAGATTAGAATTTTCCGGTTTAATCTCTCGACGATGGCACACCTTCAAAGTGGCTGAACTGCACTTACGAACCTCTGACAGTTCTTTATTAAACGATGCCGGCCTGGGAAAACAGGACACATAAGGGCCGGTTACGCCACAGACATCAAAAGTAAACCTTAGCTATTAAACACTTGAAGGAAACAAACAAACCGAGCAACTAGCCAAGCGTACAAACTAAACAAGTTAAAGAAGAAAAGAATGCTCGAAGTAATACAGCATCACACATTAATCAAGCACACGCATTCCGTATATATACTCTGCACGATGCATCCGCGACACTTGAACGTCCCATCACAGCGCAGATTACCGACCCATTTCTTTCACAGGCGCGCATACCTTCAGGAGTGTTCGACTGTGTCCGAAGAGCCTGCAGTACATACCCTTTCAGGGAGGCACAACTTTCGACGCAGCCAGAGCGTGCAGAGGCCATCGAATGGGTGGCTAAGGTCAGTGTGCGTGGCTTCGATCCTTTTCCTTAACGAGACCCCCGGGATGCGGCCTCGAGCGGGCGACTGTGCCCTGCTATCCCACAACCTCTGGTAATGAAAAGTGCCGTCTGCGAGGATCTCGACTGTGCGCATCGACTATAGGAGGTAGTGGGACAACACACTATCCGCGTACTCGGTTGGCGCGAACTGCCGAGCGGATGCGCAATTCCGCCGGCGTAGTCTCCACGGAAGTATGCCGTCGCTTCTATTCCCGATAGCCACAAAGACCAATTGATGGCGTTGAAAAAACGAGCACGTCCCGCCAAGTAGAGTTTCGGCAAAGATCAATAAATTGTGACGAGCGAGAACGGGACAAAGTGAGATGCACCCGAACGAGCAAGCCCAAATGTTTACGGGATGCGGGTTCCGCGCATAAGTGGAATGTAAGACGTGTGTTTAGCTTTGAGCTGCGATAGCAGTACAACACTACATGTTGGTCGCATACACGATAGTACACATGCAACAGTTGAAATCCAGGCTGCCAGGGTAAGGTGCAGAAAATTATTTTTTTTTCTCGCATACCACATCCCGTAATTTTTTTTTTTACACTGCCTGTATATACAGCGCTGATTTTGAAGGTGACCATGATTCGAAGAATCGGTCTTTTGTACTACAATGACAAGGCTTTCTCATCAACTGTCATCCTGAACCAGCTGAACTAATCAACTGATCATAAACAGCTAGCCCGGCAGTCTATTCTCGGGAACTTCATCTCGGCGAAGCTCGAACAATCCCTGCGCGGTTCAATTGAAGCGGATACCTTCAACAAAGGAAACAATCAGAGCGGTCAATGTCCCTTCATGGTGCCAGAAACTCACTAGTTCTTTTTCTTTTTCTTTGCTTGAACTAACTGCTCCATCACAAGCTGAACGTTACGAATGTCTTGAACAACTTTCGAGCAACAAGATGTTATGTCGTGTATGTCCTATTCGTAACGAAGTTAATACTCTCACGACTAAAAAACGCACAGGCCGACTGTCGTGGGTGTAACTCATTAGTAAATAAGCAGGCACAAGCCGTTCTGCTTGCTAATGCAAGTGCTTGTAAGGAATGAATGAAAGATGCCGAAAATAAAGAAATAAAAGGGAATGGAAACTCGAGAAGCAGGCCTGTTAATGATTTTCCTTTATTCTATTACAGTTCTTCTGAGAGGCAAAGTTCCTCGTGGAAGTGTCTACCACTGTGGGAAACGTTTGTTTTTCTTTCACTGAAGACTGCCCACTTTCGCGCGAAAAGCATAGATGTTCCTGCGTAGCTTAAGATGGAGAATACTTGCAGTAGATATGTCAGCGGTATCTCACTAACAAACTGCAAGGAACTGGCAGGGACCATATCTGCAAGGTTAAAGCAACTCGGCTGCTAAGAGTGGTCACCGTGCTATCGAGAGAAATGCGCATTACGAATCTACTTGCAGCGCCGGCAGCAATTGTTTCTAGGACACAGCACACTAAAGCGTATTTCGTGCAATATAATGCCACATCAACACACGATGTAACAATGTCTACAAAACCGCGTATAACCTTCTACGGTGGTTTTCTAAAGTCTGCCAGGCCCTGAAAAGAGCTTCAAACTAGATACATCGCTTCACAGCACAAATAGACTTTTTCCTTGGAGCATCTTGATGATCACCTTCAGGCTCAACAACATTCTTTATTTGAAAACTTCCTAGAATACCTATAGTCCCTTGATGTAGTTTATAGTATTATTATACCTTTTGTTTAATTATGTAGACAAACGAAGCTCACTTGCATAAAGAAAATCACAGCGGCTAGACTGAAAGCAGTCTGTCTGTCGACACGCTGCATGCTCATCCCTAGCGTTACCCGAACAGCAGGACTTCCACTCCAAGAGACAGGCTCGGGATCCCGTCTCGGAATAGCAGGGTACGGATACGGCGTCCAAACCCCGGCCTTAAACTTCTGAGATGAAGACGGAGCTGATCGGCCATTATGTTTCCCGGCGTATTATTTCTTTTTCACCCGTGTCCTTTCTCCTCGATTTCAGTTTGCTGGTGACGGAGGAGGAGGAGTCCTAGAGCGATTTCACGCAAGAGAGATGGCCAACCTCTGGCTTTAAGGGCCACTGCTGGTCTGGCTCCCTTTGTTCTCGTAGTAACCCTCCCCCCTTACATTCAACACACACATTTGCCTCCTACGCCGCAGCTTCGGAAAGCCCGCAGCCTGCTGCTATTTCGCCCCGCCCCTCCCCTGCCATTTCGGAAGAACTTCATTGTTTCTGCTACAGAGCGCGCGACCCCGCGGTCCCGTGCGATGCGCAATCATGACGCCGCACTGGATAAAGGCCCGTCCCTATACTGCGGTCGTGACGCACGGGTCACAAGGTTTGCCCGATTAAGGTTAACCGGTGACGACAAGATCTGCGAACCAACTAGAGGGACTGCAAAACGTTGCAGCAGTCGACGATGTTCCGCCGCGACCCGCGAAGAGCAAGTCGTGTGGGCAAATTCTGCGCTTTTTTTTTTTTTTACTGAAGCAGACATCACGTCGTTGAAAAGCTAAAGAATAACCAAGGAAGTGCCTGGCAGAATGAAGAAAAAAATACGCATACATATTTAGTGATAGATAATGGGGAGTCAGGAGCACGAAAATGGGGGTGGGGGTTAGGAGAGGTAACATCTTACCGCTTGCAACGGTAAGATGTACCAGGGGGCAATTAGACCAAACAAAAGGGACAATCAACGCATTCTGCGGTAAAATGGGAGGTCGGCTATCGGCTTCCTCAGGTCAAGTCTGCTTCTGTAGCACCAGCCCAGAGCACAGCTGCTGTTTAGCTTCGCTAAGCTGCATACGGCGAAGAGCGGTGTATTCAGCTTCACAAAACTTTGAAATTTCGTTGCGAACCTCTGAACTGATGCTTCCATATGGCATTGCACAGCCGCTCTCTGTACTTTTTGGCATTGGTAGTTTAACACTGTCATTATTGCCATCGGTATAATGCGTCTGACCAGAACCGAAAAACCATAAATCAAAACAGGCCCTGTTATATCCAGACGATTAAACGAGAGTTTGGACTTTGCAGATTGAAGCGAAGAAATCGCAATGTTTCTTAGCGTTTGCAGCAGAATCACTGCGCAGTTATCCAAACATTTCTGAGAATGCTATGGGCTGTCCAGAGGGCCCACGATGCGGCGGTCGGGCAAGGCCTGACTGTCCCAACGTGGGAGCGGCCCGCAGCGCGCTGAGTCGCGTACCTCAGGACCTTATTAAAGTTTTGCATCCATCCATCCATCCAATGCGTACATGTGGTTACCTGTATGTAACATGTCAGTAAATCAGTAAGAATTCGTCGCTAGTACTACCAGCCATCAACATTCGATTTGAATACTTAGCGTGCACAGGTACTATGTGGCACAGATCATGCGTCAGCCGGCTAAACTTTTGGCCGTACGAAATGCAACAGGGAGTGTTACATGCGGACTCCTCTCACGATATTGTAACGGTTATGTAAGAAATATACACCGGATATATTTACCGGCCATGTAGCAGATGTAGTAAAGATAGCTGACCAAATATGCGCGCACACAGGCCAGCCGAAGATTGTCCTCTAGTTTAGTCATTCGAGAGCTGGCTTAATTACATCGCTGAGTAACGACATTTATGGCGTGTCATTACATTCTACGTTCCACCGCTGAGAGTCAAACATACTGAACGTCAGCACACACACTATCGTGGCTATCTGACTGCGGGATTGCGTATACTGCAATCACAAAGCATACTTATTGAGTTTAATTATACGCTACCTCTAATACAGCGTGTTAAATGACGACTCATTACCCACGAGTTTCCATGTGGCATCGTTCAGCGTGCGACCACGGCCCAATTAAAAACCACAGCAAAGGCCGAGGCGATAAGCATAGATTAAAATTAAGCTTATTGCAAATGACGCTGTCCTTACGCACGTTCGCACTAGCGCCCGTAATGAGAATGCACGGCTGCGAGCCTTGTTGGTCCAGAAAGACGACGACAAAGTGATTTTCCTTCATTAGCGATTTTGTCCACTGGGACAGAATACCTAGAGCGGCTGGCCGGCTTCTATGAGACTGAAGAATCCCCAACAACCGGCCCTTGCTGTTGGCGATTATTAGTTCGTTTCCGGACTGCAGGGCTCGGATCTCCTGACATCGCTACAGCATATAAGAGACACATGGCATTTCGTTCTTGCGGCTTTATTATGCGGGAAAGAGAGGAAGTCATCGAGATACATTCATTGGAGTGCTGTAGGTTGTAGTGCAGTGTTGTTGTTTCTAACGTATACCGCCACTCTTCGCCCCCCCCCCTCCCCTGTATCTGAAACGCGAAACCCAGCTGTAATGGCTGAATGGCGGAATGCTATAAACTCACATCTGTGCCATTTCTTGAACATAAACGTTCTATGTATCGCTCATTTCTGACTGTCGCTATACCCGCGCCAACTTTCGCCGGAGTTACGCCAATTTCCGGACCACGAGTTCATTAACAACAAGTAATTATCGCTTCGCAGTCATCTCAAGCTCTGGTCTTCCACCAGATGTGTTAGTCCAGGTCCACATGCGTCACATCAGTCCACGGTTTCCCTGTGCGCGCGCTAATTCTCGCCCAGACAAAACAGTAATAAAATCGACAATCGCCGTGCAACACAAATTTCCGGCGCCTACTTGCGCGAATGTCTCTGTAACGAGGCACAAGCGACGTCGACTTGTGCAGAAAGAAAGTTAATTCCTCTTATACTTGTTTCCTCTCCGAGACGGCACGCTAAGTGGTCCGGTCGCCCAATTCCGAGAAGTCCCTCTCGCAAACCGCCAATTTCCGCAGTGCGCGTGAATATTTTTTTCACCCGCTGCCTGCCCGCGGCTCTTAAATAAGTTTTTCCCCCAACATGTACTATGTAGGCTGACTAATGAAGAGCGAATGATCTGGACGACAAGCGTCGTCAGGATCACTTCCGCTTCACCTCCTTCACTTGTGGGGCTAAAAAAACATAACAGCCAGTTTCATCACTATCATCGTAGTTAGTGAATCTCCTAAGCGGAAATAAAGAATCTCTGCGAGAGAGATAAGCCATAACAGCAACAAGTTTGTCACCAGCCTAGATACTGCGCATTGCATAAATGGGAGCGCCATGGCGCATATCATTGGTTGACAGTTCCAGCTAAACCACTTGCTTATTTCCGCTCAATTTTCTCAAAGAGATAGCATTTTGTAGTGTGTTTGGTTTATTACAAGTTTTAGGGAAATACTGACCAGTTTCGTCCAGGAAAACGGCAAAGGGGGTGCCGTCAGCGGCGACGCCGCTCCAAGCATGTCGATTCGACTGCAGCGGAATGGTGGCCGCATCTGTCACGGTTACGGTGATCACCGTCTTTTCGCCGTAGTAGTGACAGATGGTGCCACCGTTCCGTTGCAGCGCAATCGAAACATTTTGAGTGGCGTCGCCACAAACGATATCCCGAATTATTGTGGGCGAAACAGGGCAGCTAGCAGTGCCCGAAAAGGTGTTATTAAATCCAACTCGCTACAGATTACTACGTCTATGCGAAATATGAGCGTGAACAACCCAGTGGTTTAGCAAGAAGAGTGACGTATACCTGGCGCTCCCTATATGTGCACCAGCCATCTACAACCATGCAGACATATACTTTCGTGTGGCAAGTGTGGTCGGTCACATATGATCTGTTTAAAGATAGTGCGCTTGCAATCTAAAATGCAAATGTTCGCCATGGCGTAGCACATGCATGAACATGTTGAATTCGGTACGTTAGCGAACGCAGCAGCGCAAAAAGAAAGTTAGTGCTTTTGCATACACATACCAGTGTTCAGCGCAGTTTATCCGCCTCCTTGATGAAATGAGTAATCGCGGCAAGAATCCGAAACACATAAGAATGTCTAGGCTGATGTTTTAGGAGCATTCGGCCCTGATAGTACCTAAAGTCAAGAGAGAGAGAGAGAGAGAGAGAGAGAGAGAGAGAGAGAGGGAGGGGGGAAAGTCAGGAAGTTTAACCAGACGTTGTCTCGTTTACTACCCCACACCTGGGTAGGGGGATGGGAGAGAGAAAGAAAGAGAGAGGAGACACGAGTCTTGATTGCGCTTTCACGTGCACTAAGCAAGGTGCAGCATATATCTAAAGTCGGGCGCCCAAGTCTGTCGCCTTCAGGTACGGTAGAAGAGCTCGACTGGCTTTCTTGGCTGATGACCTGCGAGGCCACGCTCCGAAAACTTTTGCTTTTGTAAATGGCCTACACTAAAATAAAAAAAGAAAACCTTCATGAATAAATACTGCTAAAGATACTCGATTGTGTAAATTAGGAGCTCGATATTTCTGTTCCCCATTCTCTTCCCCCCAGTGTATGGAAGAAAACCGGACGCTCGTCTGGTTGACCTCCCTGCCTTCTCTATTAGTCATTAATTCTTCAGGCACTTTTCGCTGTAACTTTTGTTATTGGCACGCACAATTCAGGGCTCGTATTCACAGAAAGCTCTTCCGGTATAGAATTCTTCCCTCTTCATCTCTCTCTCTCTCTCCGCTATAGAATTGTCCGTAAGAGCAAATTCCAGCCAATCATGGTATTACATTTATTTTACTAGCGAAAGCAAACCGACTAATGGAAAAAAAAAACATTCACGAACGCTACAGGCTTGCGAATGCCGGCCCCAGAGATTTTAACAGCACATTTCTTCTCCGTTCTCAAAACGTTGTGCCTACTCGCGTGCGAAAACGACAAGCACCCTGCTTCGCCCCCCCACCCCCCTCCCAAGACGAAGCTACTATATATCAAAGACGGAGCCGAGGTCCCCCAACTGCGGTGGCTATAACCACCCCTTTGACAACGCGTGTTGGGGAGCGGGGGGTGTAGACGCGGCGCAGCCAAACCTGCCATTAGCACTCGGAGCTGGTGGACACGCATGACCGCCCAGTACAAGCGCCACAGCAGAGCAACCGCAGTCGAGCGCCACAACGCCTTCCCGCAAGGAGCAAGCAGTTTCGGCAAAGCTTTCTGTCGCTGCACTACGGCGGTACCTGCTCGGCAAACGAGCGCGGTAGTGGCGTGACTACCGACCGGAGAGAAAAAAGCGTTCCCTGCTTCGCTGCCGACAGAGACGCAGGTGTGCACTCTTGGGTGCCCAGCCAAAGCCAGGAAGTCATCCGGGAGAAGCAATTTCCGCCAGGCCCGCCGATTTTCGGCGCTTGCCGCCGCAGCATCGACCACACACCGATGGCGCCACGCGCGGAAAGAGGCCGCGTCGACGCGTGAGCCGAAACCATGCGAGCAACGGCGGTGCCCAGCGATGCTCAGAGTTGCGTGCAATGTGTCCTATAAAGACTGCCTACGGCAGTAAAAAAAAAAATGTTTTCGAGCGGAGTGATTTTCGGAGAGCCGTGATTAGTGCACGTTGGACATTCACATCCCTGTTTAACACGCGCACGCTGTGAGGACTGCGATTTGCGCTTTGGAGAAATGCCTGGTTAGAAACTTGGTTATTGGTCTGGACACGGATACTTAATTTACCTTTGCAGAAACACGAATATGGAATAGTTTAGGAACTGCCTTCTTGAAATTTTTGTATTTGAACCGTGCAGAAAACAGGTCAGAACAAACAAAAGTAAAACAAGCCGCCAGCTATAGTGGCTATGGCGTTGCGCTGCTAAGCAGGAGGTAGAAGATTCGGTCCTCGGTCGCGGCGGCCGCATCAAGCCCTTCCCACCCCCAACCCCCTTCATCCCCCTACGACGTGCCTCATAATCGGATCGTGCTTTTGGAACGTAAAACCCAAGAATTTAATTTTGTTATCTCAGGGTATGGAATAGCGTTTACATATATTCCAAAGAAAGAAAGAGAAAGGCAACGTTTCAAATAAGAAAATAAACACATATCTTGTTTAGGGCGCTTGCTAATCTTTAGGCGTCATTCACGTATATCACGTGTACTGGTAGTTTATCATTGCAGTAACTTGCGTAACAATTAAATGGCGAAATTCGCATTGTGAGTCTCCTAAATCTACGAGAAAAGGTGGATGATATCGACGAAACCATGCAGTGATTCACTGTTCAATTGCGACTGCGTAAGCGTACAAACAACGGCTTCGGAAATTCGGAAAACGTGGGCATTATATTTATAAACAAGGTGAAAGACGCAAAAAAAGAACATAAAATACTAGCGTGAGCAAATGACGCAACTTTCTCAGCACTACATAAAGTAAGCAACGACGGCGGTGATGAGAGGGTCGTGATGCTCTAAGCTGACATATACAGTCGTGCTTCCACACACAGCGTCTTTATTAGACTGCACCAACGCCTGGAACACTCAGCACAAAGTGCTTCAAATTGTTCGCGCTCTCATTCCCATGCGAATGCATAGCCAGAGCGAGAATTTCCCAGCCAGCGAGTAAGGCGCGTTAATGTTGCCGGCCGTATTCTGTACCTTACTTCATCCCGCAGCGCGCCTTCTACCCAAGGGGGTGAACGATTGCGAGGAAAAAAACATCTATTGATGTCGCGAGAAAAAGAAAAGAGAGAGAGAGAGAGAGTACAGTGGTTGAAGTGGCTAGGTCGCTCAGTGCTATCCTGCTTTCCCAACACGTGAACTGCGACGTACCCCAAGGCGCAAGCTGAATGCAACTTCAGCGCAATATTCGAGTCGGCGAGCTTACAAACCAGCGCACAGACTTCCCAAGGCCGCCCCGGCCAGCAGGCGGCGTGCGTAGCATACCGCGGCAGCGAACCGAGACTCTGGTTAGCGCAATCTGGTTTTCCGAATCCTTGGTCCGGAACTGCGCGCGCGTTTGATCTCGGTCGACCAATTGGCGCGTGCTGACACAAGACACTGGTGCTGCAAAGTGGCGCGGCCTCTTGTGCGGCTAACACGGCACTCCAAGGTCGGAAAGAGCGGAATGTGAATTCAGCGAATCGGGCGGAGTGGAGGTTACGTGAATTCCCACCGATCATCGGCTTAGAAGGCAGTGAAGCCACTTCTGTGCTTTAATGTGCTTCCGTGCGAGCACCTTTGACTCTGTAGTGTTGTCC
This sequence comes from Dermacentor variabilis, assembly GCF_050947875.1. NCBI lineage: Eukaryota > Metazoa > Arthropoda > Arachnida > Ixodida > Ixodidae > Dermacentor > Dermacentor variabilis. Next base: position 72,497,089 of record NC_134571.1, on the reverse strand, counting down.
GTGCACGCCTCTCTCTCTCTCTCTCTCTCTCTCTCTCTCTCTCTCTCTCTCTCTCTCTCTCTCTCTCTCTCTCTCTCCCCTACCCTTCTCCCCTCCTCCTGCGCAGGGTAGCCAACCGAACTCCTGACTGGCTAGCATCCCTGTACCTCCCTTTTATCTCTCTCTGCCTGTTTTTGCGAAGGGTTGCAGTTTTGAAACTTGCTGCACATTTGGGCGCTCTCAATTTCACGTGTGACTGTTGACCTGTGAAAGGTTCGAGCACAGTCTGCCTTCGGCGCGCAACTAAGGATATAGAAAAGAATGAACGATAAATTAGTGTTACGGAGTCCTTAAAAAAGCAGCCCTCTGAAGGAAGTGTTCGCTCTGGTATACTTAACTACACTTTTGGTAGCCCGTACAGCTATATTTCCAGGAATATCAAGTCACGACTCCGCCACGCTTTGCTTGCACTGACCGCATTATCTCTACGCCAATTGTTTTCGGAAGGAGTATTCGTCATTCACCTGACGGCACGCCAGTTTAGTAACTTGGAGGCTTTCATCGGCAATATGGGCAAAGCCTAGCCGTTTACAGCGTTACACCTCGCTTCAGAAGACACTTCACGGGGACGCATTAATTCCCCAGAGATACGTAGAGCGTTTTTTTTTTGTCTTTTTATATCGTTGCAACAGTGACGACGCTACAGCTATCGCACATGCAGTCAACTGAACCAGGTTTTGAAGAAAGAGAACGACTGCACGAGCTTTTACAAGTGCCGGTTCCTCGTTCATCACCATCAGAACGTTCGCTCATCCTCCCCACTCCTTCCATTAAACACAATGAAATGAATCTTCATTTGTAAGATGAGATAGTTAAAAAGCTACCATCCTTCACGCTTACATCCCCTCTGCTTTCAGCTATAGTGGTGCGCAACAGCTTCACATGGTACGCCTCTTAGCGTAATGGTGGACTCGGAACAACCCCGCACCTTTTCAGAGAGGCACCGCGTATTTTGCGAGTTTGAGGCAGCCAGCTATAAGCCTTAAAACGGTATATCCGAAGAGTGTGCAGCACAACAATGGAACGGGACGCCGCGGCTGCATTCATTTCGACAACACGACGACTGTTTGCCGGGAAATCCGAATGATTACGTCCGGCTCTGCCGCCGCAGGCTCGCTGCGACGCGCTCTGCCCAATCACGCGGCGAGGCTTGAAAACGGTGACGGGATTACCGGCTTCAAATCCCGAATCCCCCTCGACGGAGTGTTCGCGCCTCCGGGCCGAAACAAAGAGAGATGAAACAGAAGGGTGGGGAGGAATGGCCGCGCGGAGAACGCCGGGAGTTCATGAGGCCTCGCAGATAAATCTACGCATATATACGGCAGCTGGCGTCGCCAGTCATCCCTGTGATCCCCAAGGAAAACAAATTATATTGGGGGGGAGGGGGTGTGTAGGGTGTGCCGGTGGCGCTGGGAGAACGCGAGGGCGCAATCAAAGCCATACACACATAGCTGCGCAGTTTTTACAGGCTTAAGGATTCCTCCACGGCTGAGAAGAATAGGGATGTACTGAGTCGCTCGCCGGCGCTGCAATTCCGCTGATAGATGCTCGCGGCGCTGGCTGCGTAGACGCGGGAGAGCTGATTGTGTAAACGGTTTGCGCTGCACTGAGTGTGTAGAGAGCTCCGCAAAAGCCTCTCGCTAACTCGCGCACGCGAGGCGGCCATTCCTGCTTTTGAGGGCGAGCGAAGGTCTATAGTCGCGTCAGCGCGGAGTTTATCGCTCCACGCACACTGATTGATACGTGTGTGACGCAGACGCTACCATAAATATACGATGTGGAGCCGTGCGGGCGCCAGATAAAACCCGTGCCTTAAGTCCCAGTGAGGAGCAATGACCGATAAGCGTGCCTGGTTAGGTTATTCGATAAGACCGCTATGCACGACACGCGTAAACCTAACATGGCACGCACGACCGCTCCGCAAAGCTGGACAAGCTGCATTAAAGGAACTCAAATGAAGAACTCCATATCACTTTGTGCAGCTACATTATTTTTTAAAGGTGTCAGAGAAAACAAAAGCCCAAATTATCTTTCTGAATTTTGCGTTGAAACTAAGGTCGATGACGTTATGTTGGCGTTCACAAACTTCGTGACACATTGGAGTATTTGGGTTTCCTCTTTTTTTTTTAAATATGTCGTCATACTATAGCTCCTAGGTTGGCGTGTCCTTATCGTTGTTTTGTTTTCATAGCATGGCGCAATGTTCAAATGGAGTACAATAGCTTCAGCTCTCTTTCAAAAAGTAAGAAGTCTCAAAGATTTCGAGAGCTTACGACATCACGGAGGCCTGGCGCGCAAGACAAACTGACATTGTCTACCAAATTTCAATTCTGCGCCATTTCTTGCATAGCGCCTCTTCGTTCACTGTGAAACTTAGTTACTTGCTAGTACGCCTGTGTAATGTTCCATTTAATGCTGTCTGCTTACGCCATCTGACGAAGAAACCGCTTGCATTTGAGCCAATTCTGTTGCTGCAACTTCGCATCAACCAATTTCGACACACGGCCGGTCTAGACTGTTGCGCAAAGGCGCACCTCGATGTGCGCTTGCTGCAGAGGCACTGATTAAAGCCACTTTGCCATCGTCAAATCGGACATTTGCTGCACCTGCAGAATCAATTGTGCGCGCACTCTAGCCAGCGTTCCAACGCAACCTTCGCGGCACGTCGACGCGAACGCGCGAACTGCGACGCAGATTCGCACGTCAACCGCGTTAGCTGCTGCGACGCCGAAGCCAGATCTGCCATCATTAAGTCGGCTATTTGCACCGCCTGAAGACGCAACCCTCGATCCTTAGAGCGAAACGCTTCGGAGCAACCGATGCGTCGGTATACACGTGTCGACACGCTGCACGCAGACTGGAGAGCAAACGTGCGGGCGGCACGTCGAACGCGTTAGCTCCCGAGGCCCACTTAGGTGTCGGCAATCCTTTCTTGCCTTCCCTAGAACGGCAATATGGGCAGCTGACTCAAAAGAGGCTGCGGGAGCGGCCACGGTTTGGGAAAGCTAGCAGTCGCGTTGCGCGCATCGACAGATAATAGGAGGAGAAGGAGGAGGAGGAGGGGGAGGAGGAAGAGGCGAGGGACGCTCTAAATGGAGCTGGCCAAATGAGCGTCCTCAGGGAGAACAGAAAGACGCGCTGGCTAGCGCAATTGGCCGGGAGCCGAACGGAGCCGCCTTGCAACATCCCGCCAGCCTCCTTGACCCGCACAGGAAAAGCTACCAACGTGGGGAATCAGCCGTATACATAGGGAAGACGAGCAGGGGCGCAGCGATAATGCGGGGCATTGGCCCGTGCTTTCCCGCACCGCCGGTAGCCACTTGCGTGTGCCATGTGTAACGCCCTCATAAAGCTGCGCGTGAGCACACGGCATTTGTTCCTATTTGTCCTTAACGCCACGACCTCTCGCTTGTTACCGCTGAAGACGGGTTGGGAGCGAACGAAGGATCGGGGGAAGGGAGCAGGCTGAGAAGCGAGAAACGCTCAGTTATCTGTCGAGAAGGGGAAAGGTGTGCGTTGCGAGATGCGCCTGCTCGTCTGCTGAATTGCCGAAGAACGAGAAGTTTGACCGGTCAAATAGGCGACGACACGGGTGTTGGGACATCAGAAATGTTGTAACCTGACGCCCTCACTGAGCGAAATTGCATAGCTCGCAGGCGGGCCGATACCGCGATTGCAGCAGAACGCGGGAAGTGGAGGCTGGCATGCAGAGAATGGAGGTGTAGCAAGATTTCCAAGTGTTGTTTCGGTAATACACGCAGACGAATTTGCAAAAGTAGGGAGACATGGGCGAGTTGGTGTGGGAACACGTTGAAACAGCGCCATTGCGAGCATGTAAATGCGCTAAACAGACCTAGACGAGAGAGAGAGAGAGAGAGAGAGAGAGAGAGAGAGAGAGAGAGAGAGAGAGAGAGAGAGAGAGAGAGAGAGAGAGACGAGAAACACGTACTGCATCTTTCGTCCACGTTGCGCGTTCACACACTCGAAATGCTCAACCAACTCGCCCAACTGGCTGTTTTCCATCATGTGGGACGTGAAGACAATAAATTCAAGTTTCCTATTTCTTTTCTTCGCTTCATTGTATTAAAACAACGGATGGGATATCCATCGCTCAGTGAAGCCCATGTATACACGAACGCACATAATAATGCAATAGTGCAGCCCTCTTGTCATTGAGAAAATTGCACAGCTGCATGCATGTTGGCGCCGGAAAAGTTGTAGCAGGAGTAATTAAACACTGGAGGCATTCCAAAAGTTAAACTGCGGACTTCCTTCAGTGAAAACTCATCGCGAAGCGTGAAAGCGCTACATTTGCTATATTTTTTTATTATTTTGCTGTTAACGGTATTAAATCGAATACTTCTACACTAATGGCTCCGGGAAACTCGCATATGTATGCGCGTATACTCAATAAAATTAAAGAAAAGGACAGAAATTTTTATAATTATCGAAACGCATAATGGTTTCTTGAAGACTCTTATTTGTCGTGCAGCTTGACCCCACGCGTGTAAACCAGAACCATAAATGTACAAACCAACGCACTCAGACCCGTTGTATGTCGCGAGGTACTACTGTTTAAAGGGACGCTAAAGGTTACTATGAAATCAAGGTAAAGTGATAAAGCAATGCTCTGGAACGTCTAAGGCGTCAATATAATCGCGAACAGAGGCTTTAGTAACCGAGAAATTAGTAACCGAGACTCCCCAGCGACATTCCGGTACTAGGCCGATGACGAAGGCACTCGTCATCATAACTTATGTCACTAGTACTCAACTACTCGTATTAAAAAGATCATTTCATTAGGTTATAAGACGGAAGAAAATGCTACTTGTCTACTTCTATTCGATTCTAAGAAAAAATAACGTTTTGACGTTACCATTCAGTAGTATGGGTGGTCGAGAGGTTTCGTTTTCGCTCGACTGCGCGCTCGACTCTGCGCTGCGTGCGCTTTGGAGTTTCAGTTGTTTCGTTATCGCGTCGTGCTGCGCTGGTTCTGCTGGCTGGCGAAACTTGCATTTGGAACAAGCAGCGAGAATGCCACGTCCATGTGATGTCGTGGGATGCGCGAATGGTCGGCGGAACTTGGCCAAGGGCAGTTGCAGCGGCGAATCCAACGTTACTTACCACTGTGTGCCAACGAGTGAACCTCTCCATTTGAAGTGGTTAAGTTCCGTACCTCTGCCACAGCGCTTTGGCAAAGAGCCGAAAAATTGCATAGTGTGGTGCTCACTGCACTTTCGTCCAGAGGATTATGAGTTCAACGCCGACTTGCTGAAGACGTGTGGAATGCCTTTCAAAGCAATACTTTCCCGTAGCGCTGTTCCGTCGATCTTGCCTGCATTCTCTGAAGCACAAGAACAACTGCAGGTCGAAGACGGGGCGGTGAGTGCGGTATTTGGTTTTAACAAAGAAAAAGCTACAAATGTGCGAATATGTACGCCATGACATACAATTGCCGTCGTAGTAGTGCGCAACGACGCCGGCAGCGGGAGCTCTCAGCAGCAGGTCACGTTCATCAGTGCTTAAATCGCTGAAGTCGAGCCCAACATCGCGAACCAATGTGTCGTTGTCAGGGTCGTCCATTGCAACGAGCGTCAATGTTGGCGTCATAAAATGAAGCAGCAGCTTATCGTCGCGCGCTTTCCCTTCCGCTAGCCACCATAGTTCCGCTTTCGCGCTGCTGTCGGTTCTGTCTTGGCTCTGTTTCTGGCTGCGCGTTTGCGTTTTGCACAGAAAAGCCGCAGCGCCGTCTCCAGGCACCATGGCGGGCGCCGTTTTACTCACCAACGGCGCAAAGTCACTATGAGATCATGACGTCACCACTCCTCGATCGGAGGGCGGGCGATTTGAACTGCGCTATAGGTACGCGGACGCTTCAGAACGCATTTTCTCTTAAAATAAGTCTCCTCTTCGCATGAAACAAGCGTTTCGAGGTTTCTGGAATGGTATTTCAACAGTCCACTTTGACTTAATATTAACCTTTAGTGTCCCTTTAAGGCTACAAAGTGAAAACTATGGGACACACTTGGACAAGACTCGCTGAGTTCGCACATTCAGCTGGATTCAAGTGTACACGCCGGAAAAAATATCATGCCTACCTATAGGAGAAGAAACAGAAGGAAACGTCATAAAGCAATGTGCCCTCCCCCCCTAAAACAAAACAAAACAAAACAAGAAAAGTGTCCATAGAGCGCATCCAGAAGATCAAATGTTTCTTTCGAGCTCTAGGCGGGAGAGATGTTGTTTGTGGCCTTTTTTTTTTTTCGAATGCAGTAAGAGTTATTTACTGGCAACATCCGGGACCTATAAGACAGTTTTCTCACCGTCGCACGGACACACGCTATACCGACCGCGACAGGCACGAATAAATGCGACCGGGCCAATGGCTGTTCGGTTCTGCTCCTCGCGCTGTCGTTATTCTCTTTTTGTCGTTCTTGCGCAAGGCCGTTTTACGCGGTTACTCTGCGAGGATGCAATAAGCGTGCGCGCGCTAAAGAGTGAGACGGTGGGGCGAAAGGGGGTGTGGGGGGGAGGGGGTTGGATTGCGTGAATAGCTCCAGGACGGGGTGGTTCCATTTGGAGCGATCCCAAAACGAGACAAAGCAAACGCCGCCAGCCGAAGCCCGTCGCGACCACGTGGTCGCTCTTTACGGCTCTCCTTCGTCCAGGTGTGCGCGGCTGTAAACTGGCCGAAAAAGAAAGCTGCACGTTAGGGAAAGGAAAGGGCAGTGGTCGAGCGTTCGTTGCCTTGCCTGATAGCGCCATCGTAACGGTCGACGAGGGATGGGGGACAGAGGATAGGCTGTCGTAAATACGCCAAGTGTCCGAGGTCCAGGGAGGGAAGGACAATACCCATAAGGGATCGAAGATAAAAGAAAAGGTGGGACTTCTTTCTCCTGTTGCTCTCTCTGTTTCCCCCCCTCTCACCCCCCACCCCACCCTGCCCTCCCCTAAATAGTGCTGGTCTGCGTGCGTTAACAGCGAGCTTCTTAGCGTGCTTAAGCAGCGTGATACTCGTGCATAATGAGCAGGGACGCTGTGACACTCTCAGAGAGCGAAAGAGAGGTAGAGAAAGAAAACGAAAGGCACGGAGGTTATGCTTGTGGCCACCACACTCATGGGTAAGCCTTAGATGATCAGGCGTAGGCACGTACAGGTAAATAATGGGTTCGATGGAGGCTCGTGGATTAGCGCAATGCAGATTCCCAGGCCAGTTATGGGAAGACGTTTCGTGCATACGCAAGCACATATTTTGCACGTCTGAATGGTGATGTTGCTTGAGCCGGTCGCTTCCTGGCTGTACATAACGATAAACGGCATCAGAACAGGAGCGAGAAAATGTCCTCAAGACGACGCGCTATCCTGCCGATCTTTACGGCGTGGATCGCGTCTTAGCGTTGTTTACTCAACGTAGCCAAGCAATGAACGGCCCTAGCATATATTGTTCGGGCGTACAAATGTACGCGCACGCGTAGTGATCTAAGCTAGTGTTTACGGGGAGTATTCTGTAATGCAAGCTGGAGAGGTTAACACGCTCGGGCAGCCTACACCAGATGACTTTCGGCACCTATACCGTCACGCTTGATTGCACGAATTTGCAAGACTGACTTATTCGATCCGTTGAGACATCGAAAGCACCATTTGACTCTCTGGCGATGCACTCTCCCTTCGTGGAAAAAGAGTGAACAGGCTCAGTGGTTGACGAAACTCGCGGCAATCTTAAGCAAGCCGCAATACCGTTTGCATTCGGTGGAGCCCGTGCGAGTGATTCGCGTAGCTGTAAAGGAGAACGACTCGCCATGTTCAGACAGAGGACATTCGAAATTCTCGCAAATTCTTGGCCAATACACCACACAGTATACGCATGCGCCATTTTCTGTAGGGAAATCAGTCAAAACAAACCAATCGGTGGCGTTGGAGTGATCAACTATCGCAGTTGCAACCCAAGGCAATTGCTATGACGACGCTATGCGTACTACACCAGCGAAATAGCCGTATCGATGAGCGCAGAACCCTAAGTAACGGCAAGTTGTCACGAGTTGCATTTCACAAAACATGGAACCGTAATACCTCCTACCACTGCTTAACTAGAGATAATCGCTTAATTAGAGATAACCCCCTTATAGTTATAGATACTCGAACGAGCACTTATATACTTACAATACGCAAGATGTGTCGGCAACTTGAAAGTGCGCACGCTGGCGAGGTGGGCCTTTGAGAAACGATGACGATGCTTTGCCAGACATATTGTGAGCAATGAAAACTCTTGCGCTCCTCTGCGGGTGCAACGAAACGATCGAGCATCTTCTTTGTCAGTGCTCTCGTTTTAACCCACAAAGAGCAGTCCTCTCAGCCCCCTTAGACAAACTAGCCAAGCGCCCAATGACAGAAAACAAGATCCTTGGAACCTCGCCTACGCGAACATCAGCGCGATCCGCTATGAAGGCGCTGCTGCGATACTTGAAAGACACAGAACTTTCTGACAAATTGTGACTGTACACTGTGTGACGTAGGACTGTACGGTGACACTGCGTAAGACTAGGAACGCCTTTGCGGGCTGCGTGACAGTGCCCACAGAAATAGTTCGTGTGTACGTGCGTGTGTGTGCTTAGGTTTTTTTTTTCCTTTTTATCTTTCTTTCTTTCTCACCTATTACATCCCCTTGCCCCTCCCCCAGTACAGGGTAGCCAACCGGAGATAATCTCTGGTTAACCTCCCTGTCTTTCCTTTGCATTTCTCTCTCTCTTTCGCTCGCAAGGTAATTCCTGAGCGAATAATTTATTGCTTCGTTTCTTTTTGCTTTATCTGTCTGAAGTGAATTGCGAAACCAATTTAAGAACACGGAAACGCATAATTAAAAAAAGATCAGAATGTCAGAACACGAATTTATATGGTAACTGAACAAAAAAGGAAGACGTATGTTACAAAAAATCTTAATCGATAAACACGAGTGGCGACATTTAAATAAGTTCCGAAGCAATTTGAAATTTGAATTATATATACACTTCTTTCTACATTGAGATTCCTAATGAAAATGCATTAAAATGTAAACCGCAAATGTACACGGCTCCTGGTATTTATTAGGCGTTAATGTTTTGTGGATAACGTCGCGCGAAAGTGTTATTGAAATGAAAGTATTAGACGAGCAATACAACAAAACGGATGAATAAGCGCAACTTGTGTGTGCCCGTATATATATATATATATATATATATATATATGAGCGAGAGAGCTCGAATACTTTCTTGATACGCCTCGAGACAATGTAAAAAAAAAAAAAAAACGAGAACCCAAGATTAACGTCACAAGTTCGTAGCGTTGACGCGCTAGGAATTCGTGTCGGCACCTTGACCTTTTAAGACTGAGCCCCGAGCAGTATGATATACACAAGCAACAAGTTCTTCGCAGGTCGCGCGTTCAGACCGTTATATCAACTTACTACGAGTAACATTTCAAAGCATTCAAAGCAGCAAAGAGCAAATTAGACGTTGAAAACGAGCGCGCTGAGAAGATCTTAAATTATTTATTTTTTCACCCCCCAAAACAGACGTACATATATAACTTCTCCAGCCAAATCAGTGCGACAAATTGAAGGAGAGAAAAAGAGAACACGACCACCACCGCCGCCAACAACTGCAACAGCAACAAAAGCAGCAACGATCATGATCATGAGCATCATCATGATCATCATCATCATCCTGGTTACACCCACTGCAGGGAAAAGATCTCTCCTATACTTCTCCAACTACCGCGGTCAAGTACTAATTGTGGCCATCTTGTCCCTGCAAACTTAATCTCACCCGCCCACCTAACTTTCTGCCGCCCCCTGCTACGCTCCCCTTCCCTTGGAATTCAGTCCGTAACCCATAACGACCATCGGTTATCTTCCCTCCTCATTACAAGTCCTGCGCATGCCCATTTCTTTTTCTTGATTTCAACAAAGATGTCATTAACTCGCGTTTGTTCCCTCACCCAATCTGCTCTTTTCTTATCCCTTAACGTTACACCCATCATTCTTCTTTCCATAGCTTGTTGCGTCGTCCTCAATTTAAGTAGAATCCTTTTCCTAAGCCTGCAGCAACAGCAATAGCAACAACAACAGAAACGTCATTAAGCCTTGTGAATATCTGACAGATCATCAAGAATGACAGTAAGGCAGAGGAATTGAGTAGGAAAGGGACTTGCGGGAGTAGTAGCATCTGGTAACTATTCAGCGAAACTTGACAACCTAACCTAATTAATGGGGAAAACACTAGATCAGTTTACCACGATAAAGCGTTCCTTTAAAACTCCGTTGTCGTTAATTTTGAAATAATATGTAGATTAGTACAAGAGAAAATGAAGGTCATGGTTTCAGTTTCTTGAACTTCGCGCTGAATCCCCAACGCCGGCACGTCACTCCGTGTTGGCTCAGCAAATGTCCCTGAAGCTCGCCATGTTCAATCTTTGCCTCCTTTATACAACACAATGTAATCTATCTTTACCGCTAAATAATTAACTAGGCCCTACAAGACGCTGTCAAAATCAATGACGTCACAGCTAGCCAGCCATGGCGCGGGAACGCCACCCATATTTTGTTATTGCGCTCTTTCTGGCTTGCTAAACATCTTATCTTGGCACGAGAGCTCTTTTTGATATTCTAGAAGCACAATTTACTGATAAAGAAGAAATAATTTTTCTCTTTATAGTGTCCCTTTAACCTCCTATGTAAATGAGTAATATGCTAAGTGGGAAAAAATTCTTACGGTGCTGCCTTTCCGAGCGATTAAAAAAAAAAGAAAAAAAAAGCTAGTGCTCTTATATTTACTCGGCCAGTGAAGTTTACGCAAAGTGGTGCAATGCTATAACATAGGTCACTTGAGCGACGACGACAGGTTTCCAACTCGCTAAGATACATTAGGAAGCCAATTGCAGCATGAAGCTTGCTGCCATATAGCAGCCGACTTGAAAGAGATACGTGCGAAACATTCCACATTCCACACATATTGCTTGAGTCATTCACGTAGTTCTTCATATTAGATGGAGAAGATGGGAAAAAAAGATTCAAAAAAGAAAAACTCTCGTGGCAACGAGATTTAACCAAAAGCAGGAACGCCGACTAAGAGAACGATACCCGGTCCCAGACTTGACATTCGAAAACTTTAAATGCAATTTATGCCTATAATACTCTCTGCCGCAGCGACGCAGTCGCTATGTGTATTAAAGGAGTTCGTGGCTCTTTCGAGAGCCGCACTGCGAAAATGCGTCGCTGGAAGAAGAGGCTCCCTTGCGTTCCCGCGCAGCGAATTTAAAGTATATAAATTATCTATTGGAAATATCGCAAATAGGAGCACGGATTTACTGTATAGACGACGTTATACGGAAATGTAGTGTCTAAATTTAAAGCCGTGGGTGGTGGCCGGGGGGGGGGGGGGGGGGCGAGGAAGGCGAGTGAGCGCCATCGACAAAGAAGACATTATGATGAGCGCAAAGGTTTCACGATGGGAGGAATGAGCATTTAAAGAACGTTCCACAGAAAGGTTGTAATCGCTATTTAACTAGACACGACACAGGCTGAAGTAGCATCACACATTCCTGCGGATGACCCGCGGTCGAGCGTCACCCATGAATGAGTAAAGTGCTGCCCCCGTGGCGACATTGGGCACGTGGACGCACGCGACTACGTACTTTGTTCTTCCGCCTTAACTGGACAATGATAACGAAGTTTCAAGTTAAGAAAGGTTTGACATTACATTTATGGAATTGCTTATAGGTTGGTCTTATTGCGCTAAAGGAATTAATATGCCATAAAACATGCAAAAGAAGAAAGAGAGAGAGAAAGAGGTAAACTATTCTTTAAGCCACATTACTACTACATTTTTATCAGTTATGTTAAGATATGTATTATCTAACGAGGTAGGGTGTAATCCTCCAGCTCGCGGCAGCCACAATTCGATGGAGGCGTTATGCAGAGACGCTCGTGTGTACCCGTGTATAGCATGCTTTGGGTAAAGCTCTCAAAACTAATCCGGCGTGCCTTCGTAACGCACTGTGCCGTTTGCGGACGTTAAACCACGCAATTTTTTTAATGGACTCTGATTTTACGTAGGTCATCCCGCAGCGGACGTCTTAGTAGCGACAAAATGGTGCGTCGAGTATACAGGGAAACGAGTGAGTTGCCACGGCAAATCGGGGCCAACGGTCAACCCGTCGCTTCCGCGATCGTATTATATAGGAGGCGCCCATAAACGAAAGACGACGCAACGACGCAAAGTGCCGCTTTACTATCGCCACTATTTTCTTTTTCTTCGCTCCGCCTGTCGTGAAAAATAAAAATAAATAAAAAAAAACGCGTCGTAAAAGGAGGTTCGCGCTTGATGCACGAACAGCTTACAGCTCAACGCGCGTATCGGTGACAACAATACGTGCGCGCGTGTTACGTTCAACGATTGCGCAGATAAAGGAGCCGTTACACTTTCCGCGACGATTGTGCCACGATTTACCTTTTTTTTTCCTCCTCTCCCGTGTGGTGGTATAGCCTATATACTCCTCGCGACGCTGTATTATCGTACGACGCTGCACGATACAAAATGCTGTATACTGTAACGTTTAACGGCTAGTCACAGACGGGCTCTCGCTGAGGCCGTATAGTGAGGAAACGGGAAATGCTATAGTGAACATTGCCGCAAGTCGAAACGGTAAAATTATGGGCCCGAGGCAGTAAAAATAGGCCTTCGCGCTTGCGTGTCCTCCGCGTGTCAGGCAAAGCACGCGATTGAAACGCTATACACAACGCGTTATCGCCGCCGTGAAACTAAACTGGGCCAGCGCGCATCGTGCACATATATCGGGCGCTGTGCTTCAAACAAACAAACAAACAAACAAACGTAATGTACCAATGGTTAGCTTGTGCTCTGCATTTTCTTCGATTCCATGCTGCGGCAACAGCGTTCCGATGGGGGCAGAATGTAAAGACGCTCGTGTGCCGTGCACGTTAAAGAACCCGAGGTGTTCGAAATTAATCCGCAGACCTCCACTACGGCGTCACTTACAACCTACAGTGCAGTTCAGGCATTTCAAACGCCACAATGCATTTTTTTATGTATTCAAGTGCACGCTGATTGAGCTCTTTCATTACACCTTCTACAGGTCTGCACTTGAAGCAGAGGTGAAAAAATTGACAGTCACTTAAGTATCCTTACGTGATTTGAATGCGAAAGCATTATGACTTCTCTAATTAATTGGTTGTGTCCATGACATATAACGTCGTACATTGTGCCGTGTCCGTCACAACTCGACCTTGATACACCTTACTTCACCTTGCTCCAACTTATACCAACCTTAATCCGCCATAATCTACTTTAATCCGCCTTAATCCACCTTAGTACACCTTGCTCAATTTGTGCCAACCTTAATCTACCGTAATCTACTTTAATCCACCTTAATTTACTTTAATTCCCCTCCATTCCCTTTACTTCGCCTAATTCAGTTTACTCCGCCTTAAGTCACCTTATTCTAACTTGTTCTAACTTTAATTGTTTATTACAACTGACGTCATACAAGACGATGATGACGTCCCTGATTATTACTACTTGTTGCCTACAACACCACCTTTTCTGCCTCATGGGACATATAATGCTTTCGCATTATATGTCCCATAACAGGTCTAACAACAGCTCCCCAACTGTCGTTTGGGGAGCTGTTGCAGACCTCTGCAATCTTGCGGCTCGAGCTATGTTAGTTACTACGCTGCCGTAACTTCCACAATAAGTGGCGTCACATAGCTTGCTGGTCAGTAGGAACTAGTAAAACAGATTTTGTCAGGTGAACGAACGTTTTTTCTTTTTTCTCTTACAACGAGCCCTTCGTGACAGTATTCTGAACATAGCCCGTCGCGACATAACGCAGCCTACATAACTTGTCTGACATAATTCACTGAGGTGTTACGACACGACGAGTCAGGTAACCCGCGTCACTCAAGTGGCACAACACACGCACACGCACGCACGCACGCACGCACGCACGCACGCACGCACGCACGCACGCACGCACGCACGCACGCACGCACGCACGCACGCACGCACGCACGCACGCACGCACGCACGCACGCAGCGTGCCCGTGCACACGAGTCAAAGAAATGTGCTTCAGATTTGTCATACTAAGCGGATGTGTTACGCTGTCTGTGCTTTGCGCACTTACACGTAAACAGTTTCCAATCCGAATGGGAGACTGACGGCTAAAATACGGCTTAACCGCTCAAAATAATTTCGCGTGAGTGCGCCATACTTTTTTTTATTCTTTTGTTTTTCCGTGGTATGACTGCAGTGGCGCGTACATAGCGGAAACAGCTGCAAACCACCGTTACGCCCTATGGGTGCGCACTGCAGGGGGTGCCGCACCCTCCGCATTCTTAACACAGCTCGCTAAAGTCGGGTTGTTTGCGATGGACGAGTCACGTACGCGCACATTCATTCCGCACTTACCGTACGCAATAGGATCCTGGGGAGGTATTCTGCAAGAGTCCACCTAGTGGACTGTCCATTTCGGCCGCTGCTGATTGGCTGGGGCCGCTCATCTCCTCCTCCCTCGTACAGCTGCATCCAATCAGCAGCGGCCAAAATGGACAGTCCACTAGGTGGACTCCAGCAGAATACCTCCCCAGACATAATTCGTTAGTTAGTTTGTTTTTAATCTCGTGACCGCAGTGAGGCATGGGTTCAACAGAAAAGCAATATAGAGGAGACTACAGACAATATAACACCCCCTTGTGGGGTCTTTAAGGAAACAAAGTGAAGTGAAGTGAAATGCTCCATCGGGCAAAAGACAAGCTTACCTCTCGCCTTGCGGGCTGTAAATTTGTGCGTTTCAATCGAACAAGTTTAGAACATCAGTAGGCAGAGGGCTGTGTAGAACTACTGAACATATGGAATACAACCTTAATCCATAGTGAGCGGTACAAAGTCACATTCTAAGCTGCCTAAGTAAAATCTGCATGTTTTGCCCATCAAGCAGGTGGTATAACTACGTATGTAACGAACTAAAAAAAAAAGTCACTACAATAGAGAGAGAGAGAGAGGGAGGGAGGGAGGGAGGGAGGGAGGGAGGGAGGGAGGGAGGGAGGGAGGGAGGGAGGGAGGGATACAAGATTTAATGATATGCTAGAGGTGTTAGCCTGCCTGTTCGCCTGACATGCTACTCCAGGTGCTAGGTGATGAGTGTGACAAATACAGTGCAATAGAGTCACCGCACTCACTGCAATACAAGATGACAACAAGCTAAAGCATTAAAAAAACACGAGCGCAAAGCCTAAACCGGCACGAAAAACCTTAAAGAGCGCTCGCTAAGAAGAGTCAGCGTAATAAAAAAAGAACAATAAGTCCATCATCACTTCTTTACCTCCCGTTTCTGACACCTCTCTGCAAAGCACAGCACGTACGCTTGGGCTGATTACTCAACCTCTCGGGTTAACAGCTTATATTACCTTAAACCGCTACGCAGACAATGCCATATGCTGAAAGTAATAGCCTAGGTAACGAAACATGTGGACTCTTGGCACGAGACAAGCTGTGCGACCACTCAACAGACACGGTCCGGCTACAGCGTCAAATCTCGGAATTTGCAGCGCCAGCTCCATGTTAACCATTGGTGTTCTCGGTGATCTGCACAAATGTACTGCGATACCCGGGTGAATCTGATAGTCCGCAGGCGCTTCCACGCTGCTCGCTCTTTACTAAACAGTGTTGATAATGTCAGCGACGGCAACGTACATAACAAAACAACAGAGCCTAAATAGATAGAATATATCTAGGCTCTCTTGCTGAACCTAAAGGTATGCTACTGAACGAAACCGTCTGCTTTTAACGAAGCGAGGGACACGCCCGTATCTTTGTAGCTACCCGCATCGAGGCGAGCACACAGTGGCTTGACCGCAAAGCGAGCAACGAAGAATCCGAAAGAAGTCGAAATCCACTGTGCAAGCCGACACAAGTTCCGACAGCGCTGTAGGACAGAGTAAAAACACAAAAAAGACTTTACACTTTGACACATTTTGGCGGTTGTTTCTACGATCTATACGTAAAAAATTCCAACAAATCTAGTGAGAAAGAAAAGCCTGTTTGGAAACTACACGATTGCAAAAGACTCACATTGCCAACGCTTTCGATCAAAGCGGCGGCTACTCTGGCCGCAGCATCGCTGATGTCGGTGAAGTGTTTTTGCCGCGCTAACGACTACACGTGGAACGGATTCGAAGTAGAATGGCGTACGCCCCCGTGCGGAACGCAGCTGATGGCGCCGCTGTGGCGCGAACAACACGCAGCTGCTGCGCGCGATGCGCTGGAGCGACGTGGCGCGTGTTGCGAAAGTAAAGAATTCAAAAATGACAGGATCGCACCAGTGGCCTCCGTTATCCAAAACACAACAGAAACCCTGCTTCTCGGAGGCCTTACTAGATACCCTATGTTTTCCTAAAACAGTTGCCGTCAGTAGTGAGGATGATGCTATGGCGTGCAGACGCTAGGGGGGGCCTGTCATTTTGTTCTTTGCGCAGTTACGGAATAAAGTTAAGAGCACAGCCTTTTTTTTTCTTCGGAGGATATGAGAATGAAGTGAACAAGAGAACAAATGAGTGAGTGAGTGAGTGAGTGAGTGAGTGAGTGAGTGAGTGAGTGAGTGAGTGAGTGAGTGAGTGAGTGAGTGAGTGAGTGAGTGAGTGAGTGAGTGAGTGAGTGAGTGAGTGAGTGAGTGAGTGAGCGAGCGAGCGAGCGAGCGAGCGAGCGAGTGAGTGAGTCTGAGAGTGAGCGAGTGAGTGCTCAATGGCTCGGAATGTGAAAACACTGTCTCTACAGAGTGAGACAATAAAATACAGGGTATTTACACAGCGTACACGAATCAGGAGCTTATATACGCCTGCCTTGGAATAAACCCGTCGAAGTTGTCGGCTCATAGTGCGCCGTGACCTACGTAGAAACAGCAGTGCACAATCAATGCTACCAGGAGCGCTTGAGCAGGTGTGCTTGATGCCAGAGCACCGACGGAAGGTTTCCGCTTCTGTTCCTGTTTGTTTGTACGGTGCGCGGAGCTCAGAATAGCGGCACGTGGTCGAAGTTACAGTAGCGTCCTTGCGTATTTGTGGTAGCTAGCACAGGCTGACTAGACAGGCGACCAAGCGTTACGATCCGGATGCGTGCATGCCAAGTGAGCACGCCAAGCGAGCTCAGCCATTGCAGTTGTTTGGCTCGTCAGCTTAGCCCTCGATGCAAGCTCAAAACATAATTACAAGCTAAAAAAGCAGGTCGAATTAGCGCCATCGAGATAAGAAAAAATGACGAAACCCGTTAGAACAAAAGAGTTGAAAACACGGCGGAGGCTGGCGGCACTCGAGCTCGCACACAACAACGATAAAAGCGTTGTTTAAGCGCATCGCGCAAGCTTTAGCTTAATTCCCTGCTCTCGTACCAACCGCTGTCGTGCAAGAGCGATGAAGTAATTATACGACCTGCCGACATCGACGTTGCGAAGGCAGGTTCATTTGTGCAGTTGCTTGCTATCACACATTCCTGTCGGTCTTCAAGCTATTCTTGTCGTTATTATTACTGTTGTTGTTACTGCTGTTCTTGTTGTACAAGTACACTCGGTTCTAGTCTGGCGACGACGCAGTTGAAATACACCCCATGTCCAGCAAGTTTTGCGCCTAAATTTCACATTTCGCGTTATTCCGCGTTAATCTCGCGCGTTTGATAGAAAAGCTTGTCGAAGCCTAGAAATTAATCTGGCCTATGCTCAACGACAGCGCGCGTTTCGTGTAGCTGTCGAAGAAGTATGCTCTCTTGATCCGAAGCCAGGCGGCACGCGAAGATCTGGAAAGCCAATGTCACAACAATCTGCCGACAAGAAGGAATCGAGACAAAGTGTACTCGCTTAGAAAGAAAGAAAGAAAGAAAGAAAGAAAGAAAGAAAGAAAGAAAGAAAGAAAGAAAGAAAGAAAGAAAGAAAGAAAGAAACTCTTCCATAGTAGATGTAAGCGCGCTGTGTCCGTGGGGCCACAGCGAAGTGCCTCTCACTTTATGTCCTTCCCGGAAGTACGCTCGGAGGCTGACTCAAGCGTCGTCGACATTTTACATCTTGCGTATTTAATCATCGAGCAACGCACTAAACGCAGGCACTACACGGAGTGCACAGCAACAACAAAAGAAAAAAAAAGGCTTTTAACTGAAGGAGAAAGACGCGCTGCTTAAACGAGTTAAAACAGCCTCGGCTCGCCGCGGTATGCAACGAAGCCATCTGTCACGCGAATAATAATAACAATAATAATAATAAAAAATTGCGCACGACTCTCGACGCTGCCCGACGAGTCTGTTTTCACCGGTTATACGACAGTCGTCGACAGAGACTCGTTTGTCATCGGCGCAGTTCCAATGCATTATCAAATGCTCGCCAAGAATGGTTCCCATTATTGAGAGTCGGCCGTATATAACGCGCGTAAATTTCGTACCTTTTTTGCTCATCGAAAGCATATAATAATAAAGAAGAGATTATCGCCCTCGCGTTTTTCTTTCTTTTTGTTTGGTTTCGAAGGTTAACTCCTCGGTATAGAGAGTCAGCAAGTCGATGTTTTCTCAACTACTATATTATACACACGAATTTTCTATCCCCTTTCCCAACTGGTGACCGACGCTTTTGCCTGAGCGAATTTATGAGACTTGAACAAACAAGTCGTTTACTCTTACTCGAGAATAACCGCCGTCCCAAATGTTTTATTCATTAGAGCGCGCGCGGTACGCGTTCGCGCAGCGTGCAAAACTAAATGGATCGTTGATGGTGTAGAATGTATTTACTTCTGCGCAGCTCTCTCCTCCGTGACGACATTGCAAGCGCATCTCCGCGGCTGCTTGGCTGCGTACGTACGTTGTAAGGTTTGCAGCAACGAAATATCTGCGGTGTATTTTTTTTGCAGCTGTTTTTGCTGCTGTCTATTGAGTTCGCATTCCATTTGCTAGGTTAACGAATTACGGAAAACAAAAAGCAAGAAAGCCTCGCAGTTGAGGCCACGAGAGAAAGATCGCTGCTGCTCAGCATCGTTTCGTTTGAGCAGGAAATGAGCGCGTTCCATTTCAATTCACCGCTATATACTTATGCGGAGAATGGGCCGCGATATACTGTTCCCCCCGGTTTCATGAATAATCCGCTACCGCGTGTATATAGGTCTGATTGGCTCATTACAACACCCGTTCCGTTCTTACTCGTTTAGGCTCGTTATAGGAAATGGGCGGATATTTGCTCGGCGCTCGCTATTTTCAGGCAACGAAGGGGGCGATTCGGCGAGCTCTTACCGAACAATTGTTATTTCGAGATGAGCCCGACCGACTCGTTAACTTTATCTTTATTTAACTTCAGCGTGCACAGGAAGCCGATTAATTGACACGCGGGTCCAAACCACGAGAGAGAGAAGGATATTCTTGATGATGGGAAGGAAAGGTTGGGGTAAAGTGCAGCGCAGTAACTGTCTCTCAGCAGAGGACACCTCAACCACGCTGCATAGGGGGTAGGGAATGAAAGTAGAGAGAGAGAAAGTGCATCAGAAACAGCAGCACGCCGCGGAAATGTGATGGAACTAAAGGCGGTCGGCGAGGCCGACAGCCTCGGCGAATGTCAGGAGCGCACGTAGTAGTGTCCTGTGTCGTGAAGGGCAGCCCGAGGGGTGCAGAGAGCGTGTCTTTCCGATAGCGAGAGACCGGAAGGAAACAACTCGGGGAAGTTTGATGGTTGTTAGGAAGACAACCCGATGAGGTCTCTATCAACAGCGCTGTCTCCGCGGCTGTGACGTTCGGTTGCCGAGCCTATGTAAATTGCGGTCTAATCTCCCAGCCGTGGCGACCACACTCCGGCGGAGGCTGAGTGAGACAGCGCCCTTGCACTCGTATTGCAGTGCCTGTTCAACAACCGCTGGCCGCCAGCTTCACTCCGATGCGGCCTCCGGCGTGCCGCATGCGAAGCTCGGATGCTTTCCTTTGAAATTAATACCGAATAAACGAGCTCACTCATCCGATTACTATTAAAGACGAGACATATGCTAAGAACCTTTGTTTTATAGAAGGCTGTTTCTCCAACATCGTGTGTTTACGCAAGCACGTACGAATAGATTCGCCTAATATGGCATACTACCCACCAAAGTATATATATATATATATATATATATATATATATATATATATA
Source organism: Dermacentor variabilis (assembly GCF_050947875.1). Lineage (NCBI taxonomy): Eukaryota > Metazoa > Arthropoda > Arachnida > Ixodida > Ixodidae > Dermacentor > Dermacentor variabilis. The sequence continues at coordinate 72,476,856 of NC_134571.1, read as the reverse complement.
TATATATATATATATATATATATATATATATATATCCACACACACACACACACACACACACACACACACACACACACACACACACACACACACACACACACACACACACACACACACACACACACACACACACACACACACACACACACACACACACATTTGCTTTAAGACAGAAACGCAAAAAAGAGAGACACAAACGCTATAAACGATAGAAAGAACAATCAGTAGCACGGGATAACTCGTCTCCCCATCGCAACTAGCCACAAAGAGCTTTTAACGCGCACAGCAGGAACAAAGATTTCTTTTCCCCTCAGCAAAAGTGATTTTACAATTGGAAACACTTTACGAATCCAAGCTCGCTATAGCTGAGTCCTCCCGCGTCCAAAAATAAAATGATCGAAAAAAAGGAAGTAGGACATACTAACACAGATGGACAGCATACTAGAAGATGAGGACCGGCGGAAAATAAGCTAACAAAAAGAAAATAGCGCAAGTAACGGAAGCGGAGCATTTCGCTTCCATTTTTCTGCCCGCTCCCTAGTCCCCATCTCCTTCCCACAAATGCTGCACTATTAATTCCCGCTTCAAGTGAAAATGCGCATTTTCTCTTTACTTCCTAGGCCGTTCTTTTTCTCTCTCTCTCTCTCTTTAAAGTACCGCTTTCTCGCGCGCTTCGTACGAATTCCCAGAAACGTTATCGTCGGCGCGTTATATTGTGCCGCTCTATAGCGACGGCTTGCCACTGGCACACGCGAGTGAGGTCGTCCAGGGACCCTCCTCCTGCCTCTGCGGCTCCTCGCGCGCCCATTTCGCGATGTCTCTCTGCGTTTTTTTTTTTTGTAAAACAAAATATTATTACTATTCGTTCTAGCTCTTTTCCGCCATTCTCCTGCCCCCGGTGTTCACAAATTCCCAGCCTTGTGCGTAATCTCAGGAGGGCGTTGCGCTCCCTCTTGCATAGGCGACGATGTACACGAAGGCGAGTGTCTTGCGTAAACGAGAGAGAAAGAGAGGTGGCAGAGGCGCCTTCTGAGGCTTCGACCGCTGAGCGAGCATTGAATTACGCTCTCACAACGAAGCTCTTGCTTTCGCCAGGCGAGCCATGATAGGTGGACGGTTTGGTACTGTGTGCCCGACCTTTCCCAGTCCACCTATCTATAGGCCTTCCAGCCAGGCTTGAACAGAAACGTTTTCATTATAATAATAATCATCATAATCCACTCGCCAGCTTGCTTTCGGCCAAACGCTGAAAAAAAAAACAGAAAAAGAAAACAAGAAAAGTGGGCGCTTTTAATTTCGCGTTCTGTTGACCCGTATATACTGACGAGATCCTGCTCTCCGGATTTAGCTATTCGCTCGCGTTAAAATATCTACGCCTATATTTTCTCCTACCACTCCTGTAATCTGATTCATCTAAGCGGCAGTATACAGAGGAAAAAAAAAACATTTGGAATGTTCATGAAGTATACGCGAGCGCTTCATCTGATTCAAATGAAAAAGCAAAAGAAAGAACAGACGTGGGAAAAGATTGATACGATAATGCAAGGAGGAATAGAGCGGCAACGGTCGCTATTACGATTGTTCTTTACGATTGATAAGCAATATAGGAATGCAGCTGAAAGTAAACAATATACTGAATAGGTTGTAAAAACTTTTCGCGAACAGAACATGTGATTGTGTACAGAATTTGAGAGGCAGTGAAACAAGAAGAGAGGAACGTGAGAAGAACGGGGTAGGAGAAGAACAGAGAAGAGCGTGAAGAAAAGAGTAAAAAAGAAATAAAAATAAGAAAGTGTCTGATCATGCCGAACGATACCAGGATAAAAACGGTTATAATTTGTCAACTCGTAACGATCGCGTTCTTTTTCTTTTCTGCTGCTTTTTTTCTTATTTATTTAGTACACCGGAGTTGAACTCCGTGTCAGCACCGTGCTTAAAACATGGCAGGACACAGGCGTTGGGTCTTAATGTAAGAAGTAAATTATTCATCTTTTTTAAAATATTTATTATGGTGGCGCGAATAAAACTGAATTTTCCTGAGACTAACATAAAATGAGCATATCTGACATATCGAACAAGAAGCTAGCGTGTTCTAACCATAGATCAAAGATAACAACAGAGAAGATAGTGACTTCGACCAAGACCCCGGTCGGTGCATGCTGGAAACCAGGGCGGACGGGCGAAAATGATGCATGCTGGTATATATGGCGCACTAAGTATATACCTTCGGAGTTGTGAAAAATGATCACGCGTCATGGGTTAGGTCCGTTCCAAAGAGTGAAGAAATATGAAACAAAGAAAAGGCACAGAAAAGCAGGAGCAAGTAATGATGAGCTGAGTTCTGTGTTCCTTAAAAAAAAGTAAGAAAGCAGAAGGGGTAGGAAGTGCGAGGAAAAGACAAAACAACTGCTCTTAACAGGATGAACTAAAGATACAATGTGTCCAATATCGTGGTGTGCTCGTTAAAAAAAAAAGGAACAGAGAGAGAGATAGAGAGAGAGAAAACGGCCTTTGCAGTATAACCGGATGGGCTAAGCGCAAATGGCGTTGGGGAAGAAATTCGCATAGAAGGCGAAGAGTTCTTTCTCGAAGGTTTTCGATTCAATTACTCCTGCTATTTTTTTTCCTTTGCTTGTTCACTTTCCTTTCCTTTCTGTAGACGGAAGAAAGGCGCAGAAAAAAATTACAAGAACGCGCTGGCGTAGCACAGGCTTAATTAAATGAATGCAGAAGTCTGGTTGTTTGATGGCATTTGCTGAATAAATAGAGAAAACAGCAAACGAGAAAAAGAAAAATGAGTGTATACCCAAATTCTCTTCTAAGAAATTGTCCACTAAGCCGTACAAACCCGTTGATTTTGGAAAGCCAATCGGCACGACATAAAGATAGAACGGTCACTTTATTTCGCCGTTTGAAATTTTGGAAGCACTGCGAGGGACTAAGTACCGTGTGAAAAGAAATTTAAGCATTCCTTTATTCCCAATGGCTGGCCATCAGGATGTAGGAGAATGCGTAGAACTTTAGAGTGCTTAGTGCACGGTTTACGGCTTAAAATAGAGAAAATAAAACAGACCAAAACGAAAGAAAGGAGAGGGAATGACCAGAGTGGCGCGAGCGAGAAGATGCTCTTACACATGTCTCTCTCTCTGCGTGTTGGGGAGGGGAGGGCTGTGCTGTGGGCGTGCGTTTGTGGGCATACACATTCGTTTCTATACTTGGCTTAGAGTGTGAATTTCAGCTCCGATTGCTACACTTGTCCGCATTCACCGGCATCAGAAGTGGCTCATTCGTCGATACAGTTTGCCTTAGGTATATCGGCGGAAGTGAGTCTTGCATAGTGCACGTACATGGGGTGTAATGCGTACACAGCATGCCTAAAATCCCGAGAAAATGTTAGAGAAAAAAAAAAACGGAATCTGCAAATATTCAAATTGTTTGACCGCGCAACCCTGCAGCGTGGTACTGCTATATGCACTGCACTAGTAAAACACACATCTCCTTCTCCCCCTGTCTGTAACCCTAGTGCATTCTACAACTCGATTCGGGCTTCATATCTGAGCTGGCCGCCAAAAAAGGAAAAACAGAGCCCATTGGTCTCTATTGCGCATATGCTTTAGAACTGTGCAAGCGTCTTGTTCCTAATTCAATTTTTTTTCTTTTTTGGTGACAGAGCAAAGACTTATTAAGACCTGAACATGATTAGCGTACGTGTCTGCCTTCCGCGTTCCCCAGTCGTTGTTTTTCTCCCTCAACATGAACCCGTTGATCGTGGCCATATTAAGTAGTTAAGATTCTTTCCGCGTTCAGAATGTGTCCACCATTACCGAACGAAAGGAACGCAACTGAGGCACCTTTACGTTTTCTGATTAAATGATACCCTAAGAACCACATACACGGGTCTCATAGCAGCACAAAAGGGGCTGGAAGTATCATGCTCGGTGGTTATCTACGCGTACCGAATATTTTGATTCTACTATATAGTCGCGTCAAATGGCATCTATGTCGGTAGATGCGTCTGACTACCGTCTTGCTTATCATTTATGGTCTCCTGCTTGCGACCATGTCCGTTAAGATAACAACTTAAACCAACGAAGTGTGGCATCCTAGACAACAACGACAAAAAAAAAAGAAAAAAGAAAGAAAGGGGCAAGATATGGCAACAGATACAACAGAAACTGAAAATAACAAGCTTACCAGCGGTCAAACTGACGGAGAACGTGTTAGAAAAAAAAATTATACCATCGTTTCATGGGGGAAGGGCAATAGGAGATGTGGGCTCGCAAAGTTATCGAACTGCTTCGCGTAGGATGCGGCTTATCTCTTCCACACCTCGAACGGCCGTTTTATTGCGCATTCCAGGATGGAGGAAGAGAATGCCACTATGCTCCGTACATTCGAAGACGATCGACAGCGCCCGATACTCCTTGCTTCCTAACAGCACCCGTACACCGCTAAATGCCGACAATCCTTGACACAAGGCAGACGTGACGCATTCCAAACAACTGCAGCAGTGGAGACAGCGGAACAAGATAAAAGAGAAACCCCCACGTCAAAACGACGGCGACGTTCGGACAGCAGCGGGATTTCCGCGCAGCGAAACAGGGCGTTCCGCGCTCTATCGGAAAACTCGAAGGGCTTGCCACTCTCTTATCCCCGTTCACACACTTAGCGGTTTTGTGTGTGTGTGTACTTACATATATACTACGCTCGTCGTCTTCTCGCGGCAGGATATCCGCGCGTATAGAAAGAAGTGAAGGAACAACTTCGCTGGAAACGCCTCATCTTTCTGTATCGGGGCTATGTGGCGTTCGAGCTGCAAGCAGCGTTCCGCGACGGTTCGACGTCCGGTGCAGAAACGGCAGCTGTCGCCGGCTGTCGACTCGAAGCTTGACCCCCCCCCCCCCCCGGCCTCCTAGCCACCAGCGCGTTGGCGCGAGGTTCTCTGCACTCATCTGACGAGAAATCGAGAACGGCGCGAAGAGCACGACCAAGTGGGTTTGGTCCATGTACGGCGTGCGGTCCCAACAACGCGACACAAACACACACATGCGGCCACTCGTAAAATGGGGGAACAAGGGCGATAAAAAGCCGTGGGAACCACAAGGCAGCTCGAAATCAGACCGCAAAACAAACAAACAAACAAACAAACAAGAATGAATAGTGAAATGCCAAACTGCATGTATGCCATCTCTCATTGAAAACGAGGCTTGTATTTTTTTAGAATACAAGCCTCGCACTCTCCCCCCTCCCGCCCCCCCGCCCCCCCGCCGCCGCCTTCGTATAGCACGCCTCATAGAAAAGTACATGCTTATAAGCATGAGTAGCGCTGGACGTTATATTCAGTTGACCAGCCGTTAAATCATGCGCCCACTTATCCCCACTTATCTTGGGCCTAATTGGTTTATTTCTGAAATGAACACCAGGAGGGCCATCACTAACCGGAGTCTTTACCATGACCGCGTTCGCTGTCAAGGTTGCACAGCGCTCGGATGCGCGACACAAACATCGAACTGCACTTTCTTGTCAGCCGGTGTGTGAACTCTGGTCACGAGTAGCTGGTGCTTGAGGTGCTTCGGCCCTGCCGTCAACGTTTGTGTATACTATTCTGGACATTCGCTTTTCTACAGCATTCAATCAACGACAGTCCGCTACCGAGCGTAGATGTACGCTCGGTGTCGGACCTAGCTGCAGGCAACAAGCTATTCGCAGCTCTCGAACGACGCTGCATTTGTTTAGCAAGACGAAAGAAGAGATGGTACAGGAAAGAAAACGCGGTGACCCGGTCCCGTGATATATTGCTTGTTTCCCGTTTACACTTTGCAAGCCAAAGAGCAGCTATGTGTTCCTTCAATCAACTTTCCCCATAGCCTAACCTGATCGTATACAGCATTGTTTCCTTTTTTTCTTTCTCTCTCTGCAGTCTTTTCCTCACGATGGCAACAGCGCCGAACGTACTTATACCAGTTTAACGTTCTATCTTCTTGGCATTCCTCGTGTGACCTATACGTTTCAACATTACTCAGCTGTTCGTGTTGCTTTTAGAATTGTAAATAAAAAGCGCACCGCTAGAGGGGCAGCGACCGCGTACCCATAATACACAGGCAACGACGCAAGGTTTCGCAAGAAAAGTATGCTTTATATACACGTATGTTGCAGCTGTCGGTAGTGGCACATGTCTCGGTTTGATACATTCGCGTTCAGTTTGCGGATTTGTTAGGAAATACTTGCAGCGAATAGGGAGAGAGGAATATATATATGCATAAAAAAATTAAATATATCGAAAGGTAGACGGAAACACGCTTCCTTCGGGGATTCCGATACGATTGCGGTTTTCTGTACACGCTGGCAAAACAGGCACGACGCACGACATATTTGCTTGGCTTCACGAAGCCGGTATGTATACGCGCGCAAGGCGCGGCAGACGTGTCACCCGCCGTCTGATTTCAGGGCACATCGCAACCCGCAGGGCGCGATGAAATACGAGCGCGAAAGAAAAGAGAGAGAGAGAAAACACGCCCATTAAGTTTATGTGCGCGCGATCTTTCTTGTCAGATCTGTGTCTCCTTACTTTTCAGTTTTCTTATTTACCTCTGTTTCGCCTGTACTCTGTCAAAATTGTTGAAAATCGGGCGGTGTGAAATCGCTAACGACAGGATTCAGCAGCCGACGACGGGCAAGGATGCGACAGTCACATCGAAAGACGGGCTTTCTGCCGGAGGCAGCTAGCAGCGCTATTCCATCCATCACGAAGTTTTGTTTTACCTTTGCTTCTGCTGTTCGTGGTGTTTTTTTGTTTGTCGTGGGATCGGTTGTGTGCGATGCTGGCGTGCAAATTGTCCGTAACGTCGGTTTTCGAAGGGGAGAAAAGAAGAAAAAATTGGGAACTAGCTTGCTGCTACGTTAAAAAGAAATTACGAGAATTACGTAAAAAAAAATTACGACAGAGAATCTGAAGGAATGACATCTGCCCAGGCAAATTGCTTGACGAGCACGTTTCATCACAAAACATAGAGAGAGAGAAAGAGAAGAGAAAGAATTAATTTAACGTAGGCGTTGACTTTTCTGATCGTTTGATAGCTAGGTGACTATTTGTGATAAGAAAATGGAAGTTTCGCCCGAAGGCGAAGCACTGAAAGCGACAGCATGGTTTAGCGCTGCACTCCCACTCTTCGACACGGTGTTCTAACAATACGCGAAGGCGACATATCGTGAAGGTCAGACAACCACTGTTTTTTCAGTAGGCAAAGCGCCATTAAAAAGATATCGCGCATGTCACAACGCTGGCGCGATTTAAAAAAAAAAAAGAAACGCCAGGATCAGCGGTAATTACAAGCGTAGCAGCCGGATGATGCGCAGGATGATCGAGACCGACGGAAAACACGTCGGCGCTCGTCAGCGCATCAATGAAAAGACTAGATAGGTTTAGCTCGAAGTATTGCTGTGCGTTCCGCCCAGACAATGTAAGCACCAGTTTGTAGTACGCTTGCACAGCTGCGCAACAGGAACCTTTAATGCTTGCGCGCACAGCGCTCATGCCATGGCAGCGGAAGCCTGAACGCTGCCCTGGCTCACGGTCGGCATTCAGAGTCGATTAGGCTTAGCGTTTCGGTGCGTTCATTCGGCTTCGCCGCTTTTGCAGCCAAACGCGCTACGCGTCTAGGGGCCTATAACCCTGCTCGCGTGGTAGGCCCGCATGCGCCGTTGATACCAGGATAGCACGATTGCGGTGATAGAGCGCCTCGAGTGCGTATATATACAGTTGATATCGCAATAAAGGTATAAGGACTGGCTCCGCGAACGAATACCGTGGAGAAGAACTAGGCTAATACGAGTGTATAAATACGAAGTCATACCCTAATGTGGTTGGGGAGGCTCCATCCGGCGTTGCAAGCCAACGCTTTCATAAGCCCCTGACGGAAAAGGCTGCCGACAACCGACGTAACGCGCACGTATACATACGAGGGACAAATTACGCACGCTTCGATGTTTCCGCGGCCGCCAGGAATAAGCGCCGAGCTCCCGAAACAACGCCGCTTTCGGTCCAGAGGGATTTCGTCGTCACGAAATTAACTGCACGGCGAGCGTGTACGCTATACTATACCGAAGCCGCGCGCGCGCGCGCTCCGCGTGGTACACGGCGCGTGCGGGGCAAACCAATTTCGAGCAGTGGCGCACTTCCTACGCGCGCACTTCGCCGTACTCCTGCTATGCATGCGCGGAAACCGAATCGACGTTTTCCCGACGAGCACAAATTGGGAAGGAAGAGGCCTGCTTAAAAGTGTATATATATATATGGTGGATTGAGAGGGCGGAAAGCCAAAACTTGGGGTTATCCGATTATGTGAGCGCGTTCTGTGTGAGCGGGGAAATGGGGTTAAGGAAGTTTTGTCCCGGCTCTACAAAATTAAGCGCAGCTGCAGTTTTCTTAATTTTTTTTTTCGCTTACGGACACGCATCGAACGTATGTGCAGCTGCAGCCACGCAAGCAGAACGCGAGCTGGAAGGTAGGCGCGCGGTCACGTGCTTCTTTCCGTTTTCCAATTGAACATTCAGGCAGAACGGACACGAAATTGGCTTAAGATCATTTTAAAGCTTCAGCTTTGGGATAATTATACTTGGCGGGAGAAAAATTGCGCAGTCGGCAAGTGTTGGTGAAATGTGTATACGGATAACCGCATCAGAGGGCTTCGCTTCTCATGCCTTCGCTGACGACGTTATCACGCTGATAAAGAAATAAAATTAAGGGCGGGTAAATAAGCTTTGCGTCACTAAGACTTGCGGGAAATACATAAAGAAGGAAGGTTGACGGGTAAGCAACGGAAGGCGATACAGGAAAAAAATAAGTTATGCGATGATAATGGTGTGAATCAAGAGCTAAAGCTGGCGCTATTCCTTGATCTGAAGCTATATACACTAAAGAAGGTATGTACAGTCGGCATTACCTTTGTGTATGCGCCGTACTCAAGTGAACCTTACAATCCCAGGCCTTCAGAAGAAGTCGGACTTGCCATCATCAGCGCTCAAGCAACTAACTTTACTTCTCTTGTACGAGAAATACAGCGACTGCACACACGTCTACACTGATGGATCAACTACATCAACCAGTTCCGGCGGCGCTCTAGTTATACCAGCAATGAGAATAACCAAGCGGTTCAAGACTTCCCATGTCACTACGTCCACAGCTGCAGAGCTCGCGGCTCTCCGCGAAGCGCTCCAAGTGATAAACGCTGAAAGTCCTAGAAAATGGGCAGTCTTCTGCGATTCAAGGCCGGCCTTGCAATGTGTGCAGTCGTTTCTCCGACATGGAACTCACGATCAGCTCACGTGCGAAATCGCGGAACTTGTTCATCACTTAATAGCAAAAGGACATGATATCTCTTTTCAGTGGATACCAGGTCATTGCGGTATCCTTGGAAATGATGACGCCGATAAGGCAGCTCGGACGTCAAACCAAGAAGACCGCTGCGTCCCCATTCCTCTCTCAAGGACCGACGCCGCGAGGCAACTTGGCATTCTAGCACGCACGATCTCCTTGGCAGAGTGGAACACCGCACATACAAGGCGCACAAGACTGCACAGACTAAACCCGTCACTTCAACTCAAACCTCCAGCGGGTCTACACCGACGTGAAGCGTCTCTTCTGTGTCGGTTATGGCTTGGAGTTGCCTTCACGAATGCCTACTCAGCACTAATTGGAATGGCTAATACTCCTGCATGTGATGTTTGCGGATGCGAGGAGAACATTGACCACTTATTATGCCATTGTCCACAATTTCAAGCACAAAGACAGTCTTTGTCCAACACATTGAGGAAACTAGACGATCGTCCTCTGAGTGAACAGACCATATTAGAGCACCGTCCCGACCGATCATCGGCTCAGAAGGCAGTGAAGGCACTTTTGTGTTTTCTCAGAACTTCTGGTTTGCTCGAGCGACTCTAACTGAAGTGCTGTCCGTACGCGTATCTACACCTTCTCTCTCCCTTCTTTCTCTTCCCCTTCTCCCATCCCCCAGTGTAGGGTAGCCAACCAGACTATTGACTGGTTAACATCCCTGCCTTTCCTGAATTCTCCTCTCTCTCTCTCTCTCACCTTTGTGTAGAGCGCAGGAACGGCGGCTACTGTCTAACGATAGATGCTGGGCAAGTTTGGGTCCAACAACCACCCTTAGACGTTGCTGGCAGGCCCCTGAGCGCGTCGGAGGCCGCCGTCAATTGCCGCGCTGTATAGAAAGGTGACGCCGACAGTACATTGTCGAAGCTCATGTGCCTGAGCACATTAACTATACATAACGTGGTCGTTTCACATGCATTCTAGGACAAAAGGCCAAAGATTACGTGAAAGCGATACAAAATTACAGCCCAATTGGACTTCTTGACATCAAGCGGACATTTGGGGCTGCCAGACACCATTGGTGTGGAGAATTTTAATTTTATTTTCCGTGTATATTCCGCTGAAGAAACATGAAAAATATCTTCTAGAATGCGCAAAATAATTTCCAATCCGCTAAATATTTTCTAGAAGAAGACGAAAAAAGGAACCACAGCGAGTAATTAAGATGAGCTATAATGGCGGGCATATTTGTGTCATTGAACTACTAATTCTTGCGATATAGCGACGTCATATAGCGACGTCATATAGCGACGTCAGGGCGGACTTCGAGACACTACAGCCAACAAGAGTTATCTATGGGTAGCGATATGAAACAAGACGTGAACCGATATTCATAATTCACAAGCCGCGGGGACAGCGCACACCAGACGCAGTTCTTTTCTCTAAATACATGCATGCAGCACGCAGGAAACACATCATGCATTTGGGGTTGAGCCACCTATAGCTTGAATTTACACTCTTATCCTAGAGTGAAAACAGAACTCGAATGCAGGAGACGACTATATTTTTTTGTTTCATTAGAAATAATACGAAACAAGCAGTTCGCAATTCAGGGACATAATTTGTTAATGAATTGCTAATCCTACTGTATACCTCACGGCTTGAACTGTCAGAGAGAGAGAGAACGAGAAAAAAAGAAGCAAATAGAAAGTGTGCTTGAAAGATATCTGAAGTGATGGACTTGAAAGCCCAGAGCGCAGTATACCGTTTATTCCTAAAATTGGTCTTGAAATAATGGCCTCTGTTATTGGGAACACTGCAGCGTATACGACGACAGTGCAGGATACCTTCCAAAGGCACCGACGTTTCGGGAATGAATCGAGAAAAATACGCAATCGTAATAGCCGGGCCGCCAAGAAAAATGCGTATTTAATAATTACGCCTTCGTACGTTGATTTATTCACTGACGCTGACAACAGCCGGTTCTTTTGAAATTCCGTATAACGCTGCTTAGGTTTCACGCGAACTTCAATACAATGTGAAAAAGGTTATTCTTGCTTTCTTTTTTAATAGTCGAAAGTTTAATGCTGTGTATATGCGTCTTCTTTCCCGCAAAACCAGGGATATATATATATATATATATATATATATATATATATATATATATATATATATATATATATATATATATATATATATATATATATATATATATAGAGAGAGAGAGAGAGAGAGAGAGAGAGAGAGAGAGAGAGAGAGAGAGAGAGAGAGAGAAGTGATTAGGGGGTAAAGGCAGGGAGCTTAATCAGGCAGCACCAAGTTGACAGCCCTGCGCTATAGGGAAGAGAAAAAGGGGACTGAAAAAAAAAGGCCAAGCAGGCCCAGGGCCTTGCTTGAGCCCAAACCCTCAGCCACGTCCCTCTTTACCCTTCCCCCTTTCAATAAAGTTTATCACCACCACCACCAAAGATGAGAAGTTGAGAGTATGCACACATGGCACACAAGCAATCAGGAGTTCATCGTTCAGTTCATCACAAGCGGACATACAGGCCAGCGCATCTCCAAGAAGCGCAGCAGCGGTCTTTGAGTTTCGCACATCGCGTACGCAAGAGGTCACGGCTCCGGGATCTTCTGTTACGTAGAAGGCCTGTCACCTAATTTCCCCAAAGATCCAAGCTTCTCGTCTTCGTATGATGGGCCGTCACAGAGGAGGCGTTTTAGCGCATCTTCGGCGCCATATATGTGTAGCAATTGACACTGTCCGCCATCATAATTTAGAGAGAAACAAAGCTATAGTGCCAGCAACGATAAAAGAATGAGAAAATAAGAATAGCTACGAAGCAGTGCAATCGCACACGTAGCTACCTCGCCTCCGCGGAACCTATTCAGGAGCCGAGTAAACAACCTTTTAGGACCGAGCCCTGGCTTCAGGGCCGTTCTTTAAGCGAGCCTGAAAAACAAGCTGCGCCGTTTCTTCGCATGCCGCCGCTTGTTAACGTGCTGCCTCTGCGGCACTCGTCATTTTGTTTTACAGCTATTTATTTTTCAAGCGCGGCGCTGTTTATTCTAGGGCCACCGACGTCCATGTTACAACAATAAATGGAGTTCCCTTTTCTTTCTATCTTTCTTTTGTTCTTGTTTTTAGTTCTTCAACGCCCTGAAAACGTGCCTGAGTACCACCGGTGTCCCATAGTGACAACTCTTATCGCCTTGGACTCTCGGCACTTTCCTTTATTTGGTTTTTGTGTGCTCTCTAAGCCAGAATGCGAAGGCGGACAGTCGCAGAAAGGAAAAAAGATAGGAGCATGCAATGTCAAGTTATTGTATGCTCCAAAAAAGCATAAAAGAGATAGCAAAATATGGGGGAGAGAGAGAGAGAGAGAGACCAGGAATATGAAGAACTTGGTGTTTCTAAGGACAACAAAATGAAATAAAGGGTGAAGAGGCGGGGGTGGAGAGTTTGAGAATGGACGCCTTGAGAATGCGCTATTGCTTTCGAAGTTTTGTTGCGCAAGTTCACCCCCAACGCAAAATAATATCTAAATACCGACATAAGCGCAATATGCAGCAGGTGTATTCGACGTGTCACACACCATATTAGCAACGCGACGTCAAGCTCTGTGAAATAAAATACGATAGTTATAGTCATACAATAGCACAGATGCGCGAGTTTCTGCTCATTACGTCACTGCATGCGTTCCTGCGACGCCTCATTCTCCGGCATTCGATTGGCAATTCTCGCGGCTTGCGAATAGATGTGCTGAATTATCGTGTACTTACAAGTATTTCTTGTTTCTTCCGTACCAGACGCCGTAAATTAAAGCGTTGGAATGAGCATAATAGAGGGAGAGGGAGACAGAGAGCTTAATGGTAGAGTACCTACCCATTCAACTTGTCAAGTCTCCGGCAAATCGTGCATTTCGTGGAACTTAATCAGCGTTGTCCAGTTTACTCGTCAAAAACTCGACTCCCTAGGCCCAAACGGTGTTGTAAATGCGCTAGTGTCGTAAATGTCGGTATAAAATTTTAGTGAATCAAAGCCGACAATACACCAAATTTGTTCGCTTTCCCTGGCAGCCGCGGTGATCGCAAGTGCGTCGTAAGTGCAGGCCTGTTACTCTGTATGGCGATGAGAAATCTTAAGTGTCATCTTAAGTCTCTTCGCAACGCGAGGCCGGCAAATCCCCTGGCACGACTGTACCAAAACCTACATTCGTGACTCCAACTTGCAGTGCAGGCGGAGTCCATTACCTTCACAACACGAATCACACATGGAGTCTAATACTGATGAGCTGTGCCACCACATCTCAGGTGACATGTCACCGACTTACGTCATCTACTCAGCAGGACACTATTAACCAGAAAAAACTAAATAAAAGAGTAGCTGTCACTTTTGACTGATCAATCTATCAAGACTATTGACCTACTGAAGACTATTGAATATCAAGACTATCAAAACTATTGAATATTGATCAAGACTATTGATCAAGTTTTTCGTCACTGTTGGGGGGGAGTATATTTTTTTGGGAGGAGCTTCAGCGAACGCTGAAGAAAGACTTTCCACTAGATCCTTTAGGTATAATATTTCTGAACGTTAGCAGCTACGACGGGAAGGCCATACGGCTTGATAATGCTAAGATGCCTGCACTGTATATGGTGCGCCCGCACGGCGGGTTTTCACTGTGACCCCGGGGGTGCTTCCCTCCTGGTTGTTGTTTCGCGAGTGCACGACACTTTTTCATAGAAATGCAAGTGATTTGGTGATTGTTGCTGCAGATATAGCACTGCACTACGGAGGGCGGAAAGTTCGGTTTCTGCGATTCAAAGGCAGCCCTGCGATCACTCGTATCAGCTCTGAGCCGCAGCCCACATGGACAACTGGTAGCAGAGATACGATTACACAACCATCAAGCGGTGGACGGAGACCACGACATTATATTTCAGTGGCTACCTGGGCACTGCAACATTGCTGGCAATGAAAGTGCCGACAATGCTGCCCGTGAGGCACACGATGTATGTGAAAGCACTTCGGTACCATTGTCGAGAACGGATGCAGCGCGGCCCCTCAGCTGTCTTGCCCCCACCGGGAGTTCACCGACCGGCGCCTATATGCCATGAACCTGCATATGGCACTGCAGCTTTTACCTTGTTATAACCAACTGGATGAAACACCACTGTGCTGCCTGCGAGTAGGAGTTTCTTTTACAAACTCCTACTCATTCCTAATTGGAATGGCGGACCTTCCCAGTTGCAACAGATGTGGCGTCGAAGAAACAACCAAACATCTCCTGTGTGACTGCCCTACATACGAAGACGAGAGGAGCGCCCCTCGTACAGCTTTGGGGCACTAAGACGGCCATCCTTTCACAGAGGAGATCTTGGTCCCGTGGCCTCGTGCGTCTGCTATGTGCAAGGCCACGACAGCGCTGATGCATTTCTTGAAAGGCACCGGCCTGTATGACCGCTTTTGACTGACTCAGTGATGAACGCTTGTGTATGTAACAGTGCAAACTGTGAACTTCTTTCTTTTTTTCTCCTCTTTCGATCCCTTTTCCCCCTTATACAGTGTTGGGTAGCCTAAAGGACTCGGCCTCGTTAACGTCCCTGACTTTCTCTTATGACTTCTCTCTCTCTCACTCTCTCTTCGTAGAAATGCAAATACCGCAAGAGTGTGTTCCTGAGTGGCTGTCGATGGCAGAGCCATTAACAGTGCTCAGAGAACTTTAAACAATGCCAGCCCAGCGGCACAGACGGTTCAAATTGCAAAATGATTTGACTTTGTGAGTTGTACAATTTTAGATTTCTCTGTTTGGTTACCCTGTGTTTCATTGTGACCGGCAATAAAAAAAGAAAGAAATAAAAAAGAGAGAAGGCTTTTAGCCTAGTGGTAAGACACTCGACTCCTGAGCGTGAGGTCGAAGGTTCGAAACTCGCCCCCGCCAATGTTTCTTTCCTCAATAATTTATTTTGTTTTGTTTTATTCATTAATTTCTTTATAGCGATTCGTCTTGCATCACAGACGGATGGGTTTCCTCGTTGGGTAGGCTTAGAAATGCTTACGCATTAAAAAAAAATGTGAGCAGATGGGCGTGTTCAGGCGTATTTAGAAGTAGACATGTACTAAAGCCACACGCGGACTTGGGATAAAGGGTTTTCCTAAGAGAGACTGACAGAAATATTACGGTGTCAACCTAGTTAAAAGTTCACAACTTCATTGTTCGCAGCATCAATAACGCGAAGCAAAAAAAAGCAGGAAAAAAAAAACGAGCAGGACAACAAAGACAAAATAACGAGCGCTGTTATACCCCGCTATATAAACTTTCCGAAATGACTGAACAGAACGGAGTGAGCGCCGTTTTACCGCGACCCTAATGAAAGTGTCAAGGGGAAGAGCACGTACGCGCCGAGTCAAGTGCTTAACTTCGTATTCGCCGTCGTAAAAGGAAGAGGAGCGGAAGAAACAAAAGGCACATAACTCTTGCGGAGGACTCACAAAGAGAAGCGAACGCGCCTCCCCTCGCTGCCTTCGCGCACGCTCGCACCTCCGTCGCCACCATTTTCGAGACACATTTCCTCTGCGATAACCACGTTGTTCGCGAGTCCTTCTCGAAGCTTTCATCGTGGCGGCGACCGAAGCAAGGCCGCCTGAGGACTCGGCCGCGCGGTCAGGCTTCTTTCAGCGTCGCAAAGAACACAAAACAAGGCTGCGTCGCTGAAGAACGACTCACGGAGCACGCGCGGTCAGAGAGAGCAGGCACTCCGAAGTTGGCTCTCTTTGTGTTGCGAGAAAATTTTCTTTTCTCCCTGGGAAATTCTCTTACGCATTTTGTTGCTTCTGCACTCCCCTCCCTCACCACACACGCACACACACTTTTTTTGTCCCGTGGCACAGAAGCAGTTTCGACAACTCTGCAGTTCCCCGAAGTGTGCGACAATGGAGCGAACTCGACCGCTTGCGTAGTGCGTTACCGTCCACGTAAACATGGAAAAGAAGGAAAGAAACCATTCAGTGGTCCGAAGAGAAACAACAGAAAAATAAAGGTAAGAAGGGACGCCATGTGGGGACAGCGGCCATGCTTGCCTGAGCAAAGTGCCGAGCAAGAACGAACTTTCGTGTAGCAGCCTGCCGATCGGCGGCTGTTGCCTCTAGAGAGATCGCTCACCGGCCAGACTTGCTGGTCCAGCGAATGTTCTCGCGCTTCGATGGGAATTTACGTCCTGAAACAAAGGCGCCACGAGGCAGCAAACGCGGCCTTATACTACATGTGGCTTGGTAAAGTCTGAGTAGTCGAGCTAGCGAAAGGAATTGCACCGAAAAAGTGTATATATAGTAAACAAAGCATCTGCGCTTTCCCCTGCCATCTGTCGAGCAGCTTTCCTTTCCTATAATCCTTCGTCTCCTCTTTCTTCTTCTAAATTTCTTAATCTTTATAGCGTCATTTCTCGGTGACGTGTGAAGAAGTTAGTACCTATGACGCAAGAACGATAAATCCCCGGGTCTAGCTACTCCGTCTCTCCCATAGCGCGAGCACAGAATCGCACACGTTTAACCCTTTCTCTGTTCTGCTGTGCCGTCGTCTGCAACTGA
Organism: Dermacentor variabilis; assembly: GCF_050947875.1. Classification (NCBI taxonomy): domain Eukaryota; kingdom Metazoa; phylum Arthropoda; class Arachnida; order Ixodida; family Ixodidae; genus Dermacentor; species Dermacentor variabilis. Next base: position 72,459,937 of record NC_134571.1, on the reverse strand, counting down.
ATGCACGCCGTCCGTAAGTCTTTCGTCGTCTGTAAGTTTGTAAGCCTTTTTCGTACGCTCCTTTTCTTCGCTGGCTGCATCCGTTCGGGCCAGGGAAGCGAGATAATGTTGGACCGGATGTAACCGTCTATATCCCCGTCTCCGGCACTTTTTTTTTTCTTTTGTACTACAATAAGCGTCTTTTCGCGCTCAAGAACGTCAAGATCTCGCTCGACGCTCTTAACATAAGCTTCGGTCGTACACACAGCATGCCACCGCCCTCGCAAGAAGCGCTTAAAGCCGATGCACGAAAACAGAACTCGAAACTCAAAGAAAAGAAAAAAGAAACATGTCGCAAGAAGGTATAGCAGTAGAGAATGAGAATTCGCGCTAGATAAGCTCCTCACAGGAAATTTCTGTCGCAATCATGAATCATTCAGAGCCACATCTCGTGATTGCCTTCCGTGCACAAAGACAAGATTCAGGAGAGCCATCGCGAACTCAGGGTGAGAGAGGAATACGAGTAAAACAAAAAGAAAAGAGAAAAGAACAAGCTAGAACTTAAATATCAGACGCTTTAGAATTACGTGTGAATGGATTTCCCACATCGAGATTTTGATCGTATGCCGAAATTCGTCGCACAGACAAAGAGGCACTTCGAATCCCCGTCACTTTCACAAGGGCAGTCGCATACTAAACAGCAAGCAAAAACTTAAAACAAGAATGAATAGGCAAAGGTATTCGGAAGAACCATCTTACGGACAGAGCAACAAATCGAGCGTTTTCTTGTTTCTTTCTTTTTCGCTAACGTAACTGTCAGACCAATCTTCGCTCCCTTGTCCGTCTACGCAGTCATTGGCCTACTTCCTTCCACGCTCGGGGATTACCCGGGTAATCAACACTTTCCGGTTGATGAACTTCCTTTGAAGTCGGTGCGCGCGACGGGGCGCCCCCGCGCATTCGCAAGAGTTCTTCGCACGTCGACATAATCGCTCTCCGCGCTTTTTCCTCCCAATGGTCATTTTGTATGGATCTGGGGCGCGAAAAGCTTCGGCACCGCACTTTCCTTAAGCGCCTAAGGGATTTCAAAGGAGGCCCTCTGATCCCTCTAGGTATAGAACGCGCAACGTGGTATAAAAGCCGAGAGATTAAACAAAAAGTGAGCATAAATTAAACAAAAAAGAACATGGAGGAATCTCAAGCTTAACTGGGGCTGACATGCGCATCGCCTTCATTCGTATCAATACACGTAGAATGCGGGGTGCCCCATCTGGGCGGGCGGTAAGAAAAGGCCGTGCTCTCTTGCTCGATCAGTCCTAATCTTTTGACGGAGTCGCCGGTCTACAGAATGCATCTCAGAAAGTTATCGATATCTGTTTCAGCCGAGCCGAAGATGCCAGACAATGAGAGACGGCAAGCGAAATCTCGAAAACTACAGTCTTCTAGAACAAAGATTCAGTGGCGCTTTAGCGGTAAGTTAGAGAGAAATGCGTTAGCATTACGTCGCAACTCTTTAAGGCCCCAGGTCGATGATGTCAACCGCGTTAACCAAATTGCAAAGGGTTGGTCAGGAGCTCACTCGACACACGTCCTGTCTCTTCGAAGAGTGAAGTGTGTCTATGCGTGTATATATATATATATATATATATATATATATATATATATATATATATATATATATATATATATATACGCACACACACTTCAATCTTCACAGTGTATATGTGCATATATATATATATATATATGCACTTATACATACACACTCTTAGAGTGCAGTTCTTGGGTGCCCATGCCCATTCCTGCGGCGAGCGCCCGAGTTGTCCCTCGTAACCCAGCGAACGAACACACCGAAGGAGGAAAGCGAACGCGGAGTGCAGCGTCAGATGAAAGACAGCGATACCGAAGACAGCGCGAGGAGAAAAGCGGAGGAGGAGGAATGTAAGGCGAAAGGCGTGAGAAGAAAAGCGTAGCGCCGCTCAAGACGGGCTTTGCGGCGACGATGGCTACGAGATGGCGCCAGAGTAGCGCGCGTCCTCTGTATGGAAACAAAGCGCTGAATGAGCGAAGGTTTGTCTGCGGCGGCTGCTGTGAATCGCGCCCACGCGTCACCCACGCGTCACCCACGCGCCGCCTCTTGCGATCTTACGATTAGCGAGGCAGTCGCGCCACACATCATTCTGTTTGGAACGTGCCGCACGAGCCAGATTGTTCGCGCCAGCCAATATATCGCCAAATGAAAACACGCATACAGCTGCGCTCAAATTTTGCATTAGGGAGTATCGTGATCGTGGGTGAATTTTCGCACTTTGACACTCTAATGCTAAACGCATTAATAAAGCTCTGCTTATTGACGAATTGCGGATTTTGTTTTTCTGCCCGACCTCTCACATGGGGAAGAAGGGCACCGATTTCTCCATCACTATACATAAGAATAATATATATAGGTAATGAAAAGGATCGTCTATTTCTTTAATGCGCCCTATGCATACATCTGAATGTAATTTGCTGCCTTAAATAAGTAAAGACGCTATAGTAAACAAACTCACCTCGGCTCAGTGGCTACATACGGCATTCCGCTACAGAAAATAATGTCTACGGTTCTTATTCTCACTCACGGCGCTCGCGATCCAAGGGGTTGGAATGCAAAAACACTAGCGTAGAGTGCTTTCTGTATACATGTCAAAGAACCACAGGTGCTGAAGAATTATTCGGAACCGTTTACCGCGACGTTTCGCTTAAGCCTCGTGCTTGAGGGACGGTAGGCTAAATAAGTAAAATAAATAAATAAATAAATAAAAAAATAAATAAATAACAAGAACATTGGTGTCTTGGTACTAAACGTACAAGAACTGTTACACCCGTTTCTCTTTCCATGTCAGAGTTGCCAACAAAAATGAATTTCGAACAGAATGGAAACCCGAGCTGTTATTGGCCAACCAAGTTCTCTTAGGGGCACGATACATTTCGAAATCGAAATAAGGCATAATAACTCGAGGCGTCCCAGTGCAGGGTTTCCCGCATATTAGCAGAGCATGCAGCCTTACTCGTCTACAATGAGGCCTCACTGCGAGCAAGCGCAGGGGATAAGGTTACCGCCATTAATACCGCAGAAATTGCGTCGACTCACATTACACTCTGAAGAACGTCGTCAGAACCTTCAGAAGAATGCGCGAACAAACGAGGGACGATGTGAAAGAGCCAAACACCGGTGACGCTATAAGACCGATCGTTTTCTTATATATATATATATATATATATATATATATATATATATTATTGGCATGGGAATGCGTACACACCTACGGATTTGTTTTCTTTCAAGAGACAAAAAAGAAAATCTGTATCTTTGTTTACAAGTTGACCTCGCTTTGCCATTGGATATCTACTTTCCTAAACATTTTCTCCGTCGTGTTGTTGCCGTATTTCTTCTTCTTCTTCTTCTTCTTCTTCTTCTTCTTCTTCTTCTTCTTCTTCTTCTTCTTCTTCTTATTATTATTATTATTATTATTATTATTATTATTATTATTATTGAGTTGAGGAAGAAACGATTGCTTCGGCTTTTACAGCTTATCTCAGGAGGGGTTTGCCGTGGCAAAAGGAAGAGCTCCGAAAAGATACTCCCAGGCAACTTGCGTCACAGCGCGATATATATATATATATATATATATATATATATATATATATATATATATATATATATATATATATATATATATATATATATACGGGGTATACCCGGCTGCCGCTGCGCAGAACGGCGCGCAAACGCGCAGCGGGGCGTTCTTCGTTTAATTTCCGTCGGCGCAATTTCCGACCGCGGGAGACCGCGGACCATCCGTCTTCTCCGGTTCGCCGGCGGCCGCCGTTACGCGCCGTTCACGAGCGGCACGAGTAAAGCGTGCTCCCGCGCGTTAATAGGCACTCCGCGCAGGGCGGTGTGCAGACTACGTACGCGGGTGCTTCTCCTTTGCGGTCGGCGTGCGAGAGGCACACCTTGTTTGTTCTGCGCCGACCTCACTGCGCGCTGTCATATGATCGGAGGAGAAGGGTTTGGCTGTTGGAGTGGCCTTATTAAAAGCTGCCCCAAGTTGGTTGGCGATGCGTGCAGGAAATCAGCGGGTCGTCGAGTTCCAACCCACCACGCTCTACCACGCAACTTATAGCTATGGAGTGCGAGGTGGGGCTCGAGCCCTGTCGCCGCTTTCGATGCTGTCGATCGACGCCGTGGCAAAGATGCAGCGTGTTTCTTCTTTCTTTTATAATTCCTCGAAGACTCGTATTTTCTTTCCTCTTTACTCGTTTTACGCGTTTTGTTTCGCTGCATAATCAGCGTTGTAGAAGAGCACGGCCGAACGGGTAAATAGATGATCGCCGTATTTTACCTGCTAACAACCTTTGCGCGTTAAAAACTGTGACGTAACGGGGATATTGGCAGCAGCTGCAACGGACCTGTACCTGTTGAGTACTTTATTACACTCGCGTCTTTTTTCACGATAGACCAAGCCGATCGGTTCATGAAGATCGTCTATAGACGATAAAACAATAAATGCCAGCCAAGCTTTGTTTTTACACCTTTGTTTTCCGTTCCTTTTTCTTGCTGTGAAACGGGGTGTGCGCGTACCCTGTTCTTTCCGCAGTTTTCGGCTTACCACTGTTCTTTTTCTTATCCCGCAAGTTTATTTTCTAAAATGAAATCTGCGTAACCAGACTTTGTTACCTGATTGAGAGAGAGAGAGAGAGAGAGAGAGAGAGAGAGAGAGAATGAAGAGGAAAGGCAGGGAGGTTAACCAGATATGAGTCTCTGGTTTGCTACCCTACACTGGGGATGGGGGATAGGGGTAAGGAAGATGACAGAGAGGAGACACACAGACAAAAGGCGTTCCATTTAAAGTCGTTCACACAGGCCGATAGATCGCAAAAAGCGCAAAAGCGCTTGCACGGCCTTCTTCTGTGACGGTAGGTCCTTTCGATGTTGTAGAATTCTTTTTTCGGATAGCGGTTGGTCGTCCAGTTGGTCAAAGAGAGAGAGAGAGAGAAGGGAAGAAGGAAAGGCAGGGAGGTCAACCAGACTGAGTCCAGTTTGCTACCCTACACGTGGGCAGGGGAATGGGTAGTGAGAGAGAGAGAGAGAGAGTAAACTTAGGTGTAGGATGTCTATAGTCGGGCACTCAAGTCTGTTGCCTTCAGGTAGTGAAAAAGCGCTCGAACTGCTTTCTGCGCTAATGAACTGTGAGGCCAGGCTCCCAAGATCTTCGCTTCCGTAAATGGCCTGTCATCCAGTCTACTCAAAGCACACTGGAGAGTCTCACGTTGATTATCGAAGCGAGAACAGTGGCACAGAAGGTGACGGATGGTCTCTTCACACTTGCACTTAGCGCACATTGGTCAAGTTCGTGGCAAAGGCATGCCCTCTGTGTCATCCGCGTACATTGATAGCCTGAGTGTGGTTGGCACGTGCTCAAGGAGAGCAATTAGTGTTAGTTTAAATAAAATAGGGCGAAGTACACCGCCCTGGGGGACGCTGCGGTAGCTATAATGTAGACAAGTATGGCCTTCCTCGGTGCTTACTAAAAAGGATCGCATGGATAGATAGCTCCATATCCATTGAAACATCAGACCACCCACTCCAACCTCTGCGAGAGCAGAGAGGATGGCTTCATGCGTAACGTTGTCATACGCCCCTTTAACGTCGAGGAATAAAGAAGCGCAGAGACGCTTACGGCATTTCATGTTGAATGTAGGTGACCAGATCGACGACGTTATCGACCGATGATCGACCGCGTCGGAAGCCCGCCATGGCATCTGGGTACGTGTTGTGGTACTCCAAGTACTACAACACTGGTTACTCTTCTGATCTGACGTCGACAGAATACTAGCATCTTAACTTATCTACTACGCTGCGTGAACTCTGCACGAGCTGATTTCGTTGACCGCAACTTTTGTAAAAGACTCAATATAAGCGGTGCAATGTCACACTGTCAGGGATGTAAGGCTCGGAACACGACTGGAACTTCTAGGCACATAATTGCGGCAAACAAGCAGCAGCGTAATTGTTCGATGCTTGATAACGCCGTAGGATTTGCTACGCCATTGTACTCACCATGTTAAAATATAGCTGTCAGTAAAACTAAGTGATTGGTGCTTTTTGAAATTCACAGACTGTAACAAACTTCTGTATTGGAACCAGATCAATGAGAATATGTTCATTGGATTCGTAAGAGAGGAAATGGTCTAAATAATAATAATAATAATAATAATAATAATAATAATAATAATAATAATAATAATAATAATAATAATAATAATAATAATAATAATAATAATAACAATAATAATAATAATAATAATAATAATAATAATAATAATAATAATAATAATAAGGGCTCGTGCACTTAGTCCATCATCAGATAGATCTATTCTCCGAAATATTTCGCAAAGTGACTAGGGGCCAATTCTAGGCACGCTGCGTTTGCGCTCTTGGCGACAAGAAACATGATGGCAAAAATCCTTCCACCGCGACTGCTGCCTCGCTTTGAATATTTTATGCACTAGCATTGAAAAAGCCACACACACACACAAGCAAAAAAACAATACAGAGGCACGCCTGGCAGCTCGCATGAGCGCCTCCACAATACCGCGTAGCGCAAGTTTGTCAACACGCATCAACAGAGGCAAGATAGAAGAAAACTGGTCTCGAAGGCCCCACACCGAGAACACTTCAAAGGCAGGAGAGAGCTCCACGCCACGACGCGCCAGTGACAAAACTTAAAGAACCCCCAGCTGCTGCGACCCGGAACAGGACTACGTACGCCAGGAAGAGCCATATAAAGAAAGTTAGGAAAGCAAACAATACTCCACGCATTTGTTCTCCCCGCAAGGATTGCTTCTGCTTCCCCTTTCTCGCGTAATTCTCTGTCCTTGTATATTTCGTTATGAAAATCAAGTTTCCTTCGCTGTCCCTTTGTGGCGCATACACCCGCTTTGCGCATTCTACGCCTGTGCTCGGACTTTCAATGCACGCGCATTTGCGGCGCCGGTCTTGTATGCGAATGCTTCGAGAACAGACATCGCCTCCATGCAACTGCCTGCGGGAATCGAAAGCCGTCTGAAAGCCAACACGTTCTGTTTTTCGGTTCTCCCTTTACGCGGCAGATGGCGTTTCCACCATCAATTTTTGCGAAGAACAAACAAACAAACAAACAACCAAGCCGGCTCGCGAACGATTTTTTTTTTTCGGCCGTCGGCCCGATGGCAAACAGTGCCTATATACGGCATCTCCGCCGGCAGGCATCAGGAGGGGGAGCCGGCATTTACATCACAAATGCAGTTCGCCGGTTCCTACGGATATCACCCACGGCCACCGAGCAACACCGCCGACAACACCGACGACGCCAGCCAGCAGAGAGCAATGCGCGCGTATCGCCTCTCGGCTGGCGCCGGTGAACGCGCGGAGGCGCGCAGACTTTTGAGCGCTGCGAGCGGCGGAGACGGGGGTGTTGAAAAGCGCCGATGAAATTCAGCAGCGACACGGTTGACCGAAGGAGAAACCTTTCGGCACTTTTCGACGCCGATTTCTCATCACCACGGCGGCGTCGTTCGAGAAGAAACAGAGAAAGGAGAGAGAGAGAGAGAGAGAGAGAGAGAGAGAGAGAGAGAGAGAAGCCGAATAAATCAGTCAACTCTTCCTTTTTTCACTTCTTCGTTTCTTGATCGTTATTTTTTTTTTTTTCGCCTTTCGGCTTCATCGCGAGCCACGCCGAAAACACGCGCCCGCAACACTCGGAATTTGTCACGAGCGAGCGCTCACCTCGCGTCATCGGCAGCAGCGCTGACACAGAACGCGAATCTCTTTGCGGGCATGAATAAGTTTGAATCAATTAGGACACTTTCGGAAACATGTGTAAGAAAAGACACCACAAAAAGAAAAAATAAATAAAAGACACACGGGCGCGCTTGTGTGGCAAAAGCGGTGACGCAATGCCACGATTGCTTTTTCAGCCATAGGAAGTGGATAGACAGAGAGAGAGAGAAAGAGGAAATCAACGTTGGGCGTGGCGGCGTCTGAGCTAGTACGCGCGCAACGTGGAAGGAGCACCGTTGCAACTTGCAACACACTGCCGACACGTGTTTTCCCTGAACGACTCCTAGAGAACGTGGGGTCTGATGTACGGATGTAGGTTATCCGCAGGCGTCTCCCACGTTTCCTAATTTATTTCGATCTGCAAACACGTGACAGAAGTTTGCCGGTTGATTCCTGTTACTGTTTACACAACATGCTGCCCTTCGCTTTTCACGCAGTTTTGCTCGCACGCTGCCCAGACTGAGCTGCATATACCTCGCTTCGCGTCAACAGTGACTGCGCTCCACCCAATGGAAAGACCTTATCAAATTGAGAAAGACGGTGCACGATCAATATGCCGGCAACGAGCGCCAGTGGTTGCGCTTGACATACTCAATCATAAGGCGTTCTCAAGAAGAGACCCGCAAGTGACGGCGCGGTCGAGTTGCAACTCCTACCGAGAGTTATCTGTCGTTACGCTGCATGCAAGTTTTTAGCGGCCAGTACCAGAATGGTGAGAAAGAATCGACACGGTCGGGAAACAAGGTGACAGTTGCTTTCCGTTCTAAAGGTTAAGATGATTGATTTGATTGAAGAAAAAAAATCGGTAAAAATTTCTGCTTAAACTATGCTTTTTCTTTAATACCGTACTGTCATTTCTTCTTCTTCGTCTTATGAACAGGAAGATCGCGCCGATGTGTCCACGACAGACGTCTGAGTTGGAGCACTGTTTCGTAACAGACAGAAGATTTCGAGGCTCCTGCTTTAGCGCATACGTGTAGTTTTCGAAGTTATTGTACAATACTCTAGCCTAGTGCAAACTAATATTTATAAACGGTTCGCGCTGAGCTGTCATTACTGACGCCGCGAAGCCTTCACGATCTTCCTAACGTCCACTCAACCAAAGTAGAGAACACATCCAACTATAGTCGGATGTTTTCGTGACAATACATTGAACAAAAGTGCCCTTGCGTTAATTCGTTGTTATGTCGCATGGAAGTTCAGAAAATGATTTATATTTTTTTGCTTAATAAACACGATAAATATTCTACGCACTTTCTACAAGAGGTAATATTTGTACGCTATGTATACGCCGGGTGCCAATGTATAAGGGTCGGGCCCAATTCCTACACTAAGCCTCGGCGTATTACGAAAAGTGTAGGTAGCACTAAATAACCGAAAAGACGACGCTCACTAAGCACACCAGAAGAACATTCCCGTCATATTTGCGTTTCTATTCAGCTGAACCACATACATGGTCAAGACAAAGCGTAGGTGACTAATCCCGACCTAAAGCTGCTGGGTTCCAAGACGGCATATCTCGCATACCGCATAACGCATAAGCATAACGCCCGAGCACCCGAATATTTATGTCCGCGTAAGAGACCCCCGCTACTTAAATTATTCCAAAGCTGCTACTCAAACGTACCTTATCTTTTTATTGAGCGCCAGCTTCCAGGCGGCATAAAAGTTTCGATATCCCTTTGCCCTCCGCAACGTACAAAGCCAACGCTGGCGGAGGCGGTGGGCTTTTCCGCTAGACAGCTAAGTCATGCAGACATCCCGCTTTCCAGGGGCCGTAATTGCCTTCCCTGGGGAGCGTGGCCGCCGGAGAGCGCATGCTGGAAGGCAAGGGATAACGCGCGATTTCAGGCGCTCTTTGAGGCCGGCCGCTGTGGCGGTCCTTGCCCCGGAGCGCGTGAGAGGTTTTAATGACGCGTGGCGTCGGCATGCATTGTGCGACCGCTTCGCTTTCCTCCGCTTCGTGGACAGGGGACTTGGCACAGCGGACGCCAGGAGCCGCTTGGCTGCATATTTCCGTTCCGTATATCTCGTGCGGCCAGCCGCGTACGACTGTTTCAACCCTTCTCATTTGCACGCCAGTGTTTCTTTTTTCTTTCTTTCTTCGTCATCGTTGCCTCATTTTCTTTCCTACCTCCTCATTTTTTTTCTTAACTTCTTTACGCTTGAAAGTCATCAGCAACGTTCCAGACAATTTCAATTTTTTCGGCTGTCATTCCCTGGTATTTCGCTCAAGTACATTCTATGTTTTCTTACTGTCGCAAGCAAAGTGACTAATGTCTTGGCGATTCGTCTCATTTTCTTTTGGAAGTGCTCTCCCTAAGCTATGAGATGCGACGTTGCGTTCACCTCATTTGACACCGAGCCGCTTAAACGTTTCAGTTATTCACAGAACATTTGCGCTGGCTTAATGTTTAAATATGTGCTTCCCCTGCACGAAAAAGCAGCAAAAGTGAATGGAGCGCTACATTTTTTGTTACTTCTCCGTACGATGCCCGCTCGCCACCTCAGTCAATTGAACTCCTTTGCTAAAACCGGGCAAAGCCAATATCATTCATAGTGTAATGGAAGATATCGGAGCTCCGCAGGATTTGCAGTGCGATTCACTTTTAAGGGAACACACGCATGAAGAGCACGTGCGAATTTTTCACTCTGGGAGGTGTGGAATCACCTGGATTTTGCATCAAATGACTTGTGTTTGATAGCGCTGGCATCTTTTTGCACTTATGGGGCCCTATAACGTAAAAGTATTCAAAGATCTTTTTATTCCAATCTCCTGACGTCAAACTTGCGTAACCGCCGACGCAAGCATCGGGCGATTACCCGCAGCGTTGCCTGAACAACCCAATCAAACACTCTCCTAGTTTATAGGAGTTCACTTTTCTTTGCTTTCAAAATGACGGACGGACGGAAAAAACTTTAATGGAAAAAGGACCTGCGAGGTTGCCAGCCCGGGCTCAGGCCACCCGGGCATTGTGTGCGGTGAGGCATAGCCTTTCCACCGCTGCCCGGGCCCGCTGGATAGCCCATAATTGGTCGTGTAGTTCTGAGCTAGTCAGAGCGCTTAGCCATCGCTCCTCGAGAAGGTCCGGTTCTATATTGTCCTCTACGTATACTGAACTGATCTGTGTGCACTTCCACAAGATGTGTGCCATGTCTGCGTGTTCGTGTTTGCAGAGCTTGCAGCTTGCGTCTGGATATTGTGTTGAATTTATTCTGTTTAAGTGTACTGGGTTTCGGAACGTTCTGGTTTGCAATCTTCTCCAATCTGTTTCTTGAGACCTGTCGAGTTGTTTGTGGGGTTGTGGGTATGCTTCTCTTTGTTTCGTGTCATGTGTCAGTATGTGAACAATATTGTCTACGTTGAGCGGTTTTTCGTTTGTAATTGGCTGCCAGGAGGCGAGGAGCACGTTCAAGTCGAGGTGGTTTCGATGGGGCCGAGCCAGCGTACTGAAAATAGATAACCGGATGAACAAGGTTGTGCTGGCATCTGCCATTGGTCCGCTTTCCCTTACTTAGCTTGTTGTGGCTGATCGAAAATCGCGGCCGCATGCAACGCAAGGTTAAGAATGCCGCTAAAACGGATCCCCAGCAAAGAAGAGTTGGAAGAGCGATTTCGTAAACGTGCCGAAAGGGCTCGAACACGTTACATGGCCCCGCAAAAAGTTTCATTATACGCAAATAAACTCATGCTCTCCGTCAGGTACGAGCAGCCAGTGCCTGAGCGATAGGCGGCAGCCATCTTTTATTCCTTTCGGAACGGGGCAGCCTGCGGCTGTTCAGAAGAAAATTCAGTTTTGTTCGGCATATTAATGCATCTTGAACGCGTACATGTCACTTTGACACGATAGTTTTTGCGGTTTTGTGACGTCGCGTGACAGGCAGGTGAAGTGGGTGTAGCCTTAAGGCTAAACCCCATGAGCGCAATTTTGTGCGCGACAGCGACGAGCGACGGCTTCGAGCGACGGATCGGGCCGTCGCGTGAACAGATCGCTCGGTCTTGTCGCGCGATTGCTCGATTCTGCAAATCTAGAATTCGTCGCTCGTCGCCCGGAAGTGCTACGAGTGACTAGCCAATAGCGCGAAGCCGGAACTGGATGTACATAACTCAAGTACTTCCGATTGTCGCACGGAACGAGCAAACGATTGAATTTTTATACGTGCAAGAATAAGAACCTATTGCAAGACTTTCAGAAATATTTTATGCTGCTTTTACAGTAAAACACATCAATTTAAGTTGATGTGTTTTAGCACATCAACTCGCGTCACACTAGTTTCGGAGTCTTTATTGCTGCCCTCATACCGGCAACACTGGGGAGACGTCGCTCTAAGTCATCGCTCGCATGCGGTACGACTTGCACGCGACGAGCGAATGCGACAGCTATCTCTATCGCGTCGCTTGTCGACGTCGCGTGCAAGATCGCTTGCATGGGGTTTATACTTCAAACTTTTGACCAATAGCAGTGGGCTAATGGCAAAAAGGCGTCAAATCAGAAATAGCTATTTTTCTTTTGTTCGGTCCAATTACGCATAATCAGTGTGTACACGTCATATCAGATGGGGAGCTATCGCGGTTTTAGTGACGTTGCGTGACAGACAGGCGAAGCGGGGGGTGGTCAAAAAAGGTTTTGACGGATCGCGGAAGGCTGATTGCAGAATTGGAATAGAAAAGTTTGGAATAGCTTTAGGGTATAGCGCCCCTGTGCAGTACAGTGAGAGACTTCAACTGGAACTTCCAGCTGGAGTGCCATAAAAGCGGGAACCGGACGTTGAAGTGTTCCCGTTTATGGTGGACTGCAATTTGCAAACCCATGGTTGGGTTTTAGCGCCGCTCGGTTGTTGCGTGGACAAGGTAACGTACAAGAAATGTCGGGCACATAGGATAGGGTGGTGGTGTCTGCGAGCAAGATATTGCGCTCGGGCCTACGTGAAGTATAAAAGCTGCAATCAACGACGCAATACCAATTCTGCGTTCCCTTTAACATGTGATCGCACTGCATACATACAGCACGAAACTGTCAGAACCACGAAAGCGCGTTGCGTAGTCCTCGGAGGCTTCAAAATTGGTGTGTAGCCCACGGTGCAGCCACACCACTGCGTCGGGGTGCTTGCGCCTCACTCTGCAATGCACCGCGACTCGCACAAGGCCAGACGGCGTTTTCTTTCGCATTTGTCGGCGCTTGAGATTAGATAGATAGATAGATAGATAGATAGATAGATAGATAGATAGATAGATAGATAGATAGATAGATAGATAGATAGATAGATAGATAGATAGATAGATAGATAGATAGCAAAACAGAAAATTTAAGAGCAAGCAAGAAACAGGGATACAGAGAGGGAGAGAGATAGAGAGAGAAGAGAGAGAAAGAGAGAAACAGACGGTTGGCGGTTTTGGCAGAAGGACCATTTCTTCCTTCACCTCCCCCCCCCCCCAAAAAGAAAGAGGAAATGAGCGGGAAACTCTACAAATTAGAGACAGTCGGTTCGTTACTAGGAATCTGCCGCGATTCCGAGCTGCCATCACGTGCAGGTCTCTCTCTCTCTCTTCTCGCATTTTCTCGCGTTATAGCCTCTCTCTTTATCGCCTGCTCTCGACGAGTCTGTTCCCGCGCCCGCCTTGAGCTTGCGAGTGGAACACAAAAAGTCGCCTACGATACGGAAGCTGTGGCGACGTGCGGAGGAAAAAAATAAAAGAAGCTTGGTAAAAGCGTAGACCAGCGCGGAGTGGGACGAGGGGGCAGGGGAGAAACGGAGAGGACGGGCCTGCGAGTTGAATGAATGAACGAAGGAACGCCGTGCGACTCCAACTGCGTCGGATTTCGACGCGCCGCTCGTGTAATTATGCAAGACGATTCTCAGGGAGCAGCAGAAGGCTGGGTGGCTTGCTTGCTGGTTGGTGGCGGCAACGGCAACGGCGACGGCGGCGGCGGCGGCGGCGGCGGCGGCGGCGGCAGGGCATTTGGTTTTGGAATGAAGAGCACGCGGAGCGCGTCTTTGAAAAGCGGCTTGCACGAGAGACGACGAGGCGTCGCGGGGGCAATTCCCGCGGAAAGGAGGGCGGCGCTTCGTTCAACAGAAGCATTCGAGCGCCAGACGGCGCTTCGTGGAAACCCCGCGTGAGCGAAGGGCTGTCTAAATGAGAGGAGAATGTGATTTCTTTAGTGCATTTATATATTTATTTTATTTATTTTTGCCACAGAGAAGTGTTGGGTTTTCGCTCTTGAAACGCCTTGCGGCGGTTGAGTGGAGTGAGAGGTGCTCAAGAGTAAAATTATAACGCGTCTGCTTTGAAGAACGTGGAAGATTATAACCGCTCCTTTCTCAGGAAGGCGGGAAACAGCATCAAAAGAAAAGAGTCGTTCAACAAAAAATTGTTCTCGGAGATCTGGCAGGAATATAAATGACATTAAAGCGTTTTCGCGCGCCTTCGATTGAAAGCGTGGTAGACTATAGGTGTTCTTCGAAGGGACTGCGCAAGGGCGTATTTCGCAAATGCCACAGTGAATTGCGCGCTCCTCACAACGGGGCAACAGAAAAGGCACTTTCAGACGTATTTTCTGGCGAAGCCGAAATCGTTGAACAATGGGCGCCACGACGAACTTTCGATGCTTCTTCGCCAGCGTTGCTAGCAACCACACTTGTTGCGCAAGAACCATTTGCATGCCATTTGGAAGAAAGGCGGCGCGTTCTTTCAACACTAACTCGTATAGGCACATACGCTCACCTGCACACGAAGGCGAAGGCTGCTAGTTAATTTCGTTTCTTACTTCGGTTACCCGTTTTTACGCAAGCTGTCCGCAATTCTTGCAGTTGCGCTTGACAGCAGGGATGCTGAATGGAAACAAGCGATGAAGTATTGCGACAACTTGAACAACTATGGGGTACTGCTACATTTTGGCACGATTCTACCCGACTGTTGGTAAAGGGGCTCAGCAATTCCACAGAATGAGTGAGACGACAATGCTCAAAGTACAGCGGCGACACTGTCCGAAGCAATGCAGCACCCAAAATCAGACTTGTTATAAACTATACTGAACAGGATAATAGCACGTAGCAGATCGCGAACACAAAAGCACGTTTAAAAGCAGGCTCACTGTATCTCTGAAGTTCAAATTGGTTTGAAATCGGTCCCCTTTTTCATTCGTGAGCCAAAAACAATGCTTTAGACCTATATTACTCGCACTCTCAACCTAAGTCAACGCCTGGCGGAAAACTTAAAAGAAGTTCTAACTTTGCTGCAGACAAAGTGGCTCCCCAAACAGGATATACGGTACATACGAAGTCGCAGTTCCGCATTGCCAGCAATGCGTTTTTACGTAGGGAGCCAGCTGTTTTACTAAAGAGACACGACCACCGATCCCCACAGGCGGTGTCGTTTTCCCCTGCGCACAGTACCCTGCTCGATGGAGAGGGCAGGCAAGTCGCATAGGCCAGGCTTGAGAATCCCGAAGAAGGGACGGTATCGGGACGCGCGACTCGGTCTTAACCAACACAGCGACCCAGCGGACAGCGATGCGGACACGCCGGATACGCGACAAGCGCTTGCAATCGCATCCGGCGCCGCGAAGCGTCCCACTGACTTCCTTTACTTTTTATCAACAGTCGCGCTCCACCTCCCCCATGCTGTCAGAAAAGTCCGCAGAAAAATGACAGGTTCAGAGGGGTGAGGTCGGAGAATGTATGTGCTATTAGGTGCATCACCCGCAAGACAGAGATGGACATACAGTATAACAAGCGCTGCGGGGAAGTTAGTCGGGAGGGCAGCTACATGGGGGCCACGAAGGATTTCTCGCACGGCGGCTGTAGATGTTGCGAGACATTCCCCACAACAGGAGAGTGGAGGGAGCCTGGCAAGGCACATCGTCGTCACCACCCCCGTCGTCTCAGCACGGTCTGATACGAGTCGGCCGCGGTCATCTCGCCCCGTTTCTCCTTCTTCCGCCGCGGCTCTTTCCCGAACGCTTTCCACGATTCGGCGCTCGCGCGCGTGTTGGTTTCCTGCGCGTGCTTTCCCGGCTGCGCAAGTTGCCGCCTGTGTAGTACACAACCCGCTCCCTACAGCCCCCTGCACCCCTCCCCCCATGTCCGTCCGTCGAGCCAACATCATTTCCTTCGCAAGCTCGGGGTGCCTGCCTGCAAACCACACGACCAGCGCAAAAGCGCGCCGCCGGACGACAACGCAGACAGGCAGGCATGGCAGTCCGGGGGCGTAATTGGACGGCCCTTTCCCATTGCGCCCGTGCTATGGCCTCGTGTTTATCTCTGTGTGTGCGTTGATTGTTCCCACTCCGCAGGCTGCAGAGACGGACAGGCTTGCTTTCCGCCGCCGAGACAACGCCCGCGATGGGGTCTGCAGCCGCGGGGTCGTTGCTGGTTTTATATGACATCATAACCGGACGGAATTGTGCTCGGTTGCGGACGCTACGTGCTTCCGCGTGGATGCGGAGGCCGCCGTCGTTATGCCTCTGGGTAAAAGAAAAAAAAAATACAAGCTGCAATGCTCTTGCGCGACAAAGCTGTCGCTGCTATTTTCGCGTCACGGCACGACGAGCCCTATACTCGCTGTTTGCGAAAACGAATACATTGCCTGTGGCGGCGCACTTCCTAAATTAAGATACTGTTTTCCTGTTCGGAGAATAAAAAAGGATAGAAGGAAGATTGAAGAAGCGAAATGGATGACACTGAGAACATGAGTTCAGATCGTCGGCTGCATCTTCAGTTCAATGCTTCCTTTCAACGTCGAGCGCATTTGGATGTTCACAAAGGATTTAACAAAAGTAAACGAAAGTGATAGAATCGATGGCGTTTCGGCAGCGTGATATAAATGTTCCAATTCAATGTTATCGCATACATTCCCCTGAACATGCGAACGCAGTAGAACCGACACCAAACTTTTGCCGACTGCCGTTTTGCAATCGCACTTGCGTTGTACCCTATTAGCGCGAACGCAGCTCGATAATAAAGCCTTCCGCACCAATTTTGTAGGTAGTCAAGGACGAGCTATACACATCGTGTCCATCCAGGATGGCATCAGAGCTAAAAGACGCTATGAGCCCACACTTCACATGCGTCAAGTTTCCACAAACCCTGAGCTACAACATGACTGCAGCGCGTTAGTTGCAGTGGTCATTGTTTGGCGCTTCAAATCGCATATTTTTGGCGTTATTATCGCTGTGGCTTTTGTTATCGTCGTCGTTGTTGTGATTAATGAAGCGCGTTGTTGCAATGGTCATTTTTTGGCGCTTCAAATTGCACCTTGGTTGGCGTTGTTATCGCTGTGGATTTTGTTATCATCGTTGTTGCTGTGATGGTGAAATTGTGATGACCATTATGATGATCATGATGGCCACGTTGTAGCAGTGGTGGTGGCGGTGGTAGTGAATGAGGTAGTTCTTACCTTGCGCAAGTATTCACGAAATTTGGTGCCAAGTCCAACTCTACGCTTCTGTCGCCCTTTAACACTGACCGGAAAGGTCAGTGACCTCCAAAAAACTTCAACTTCGTCGCAACACAAACTACTAACGCCGCTTCGACCTGACAGTGTGCACTGCTTGTTGCGAGGGCGCGCAATCGCACAAATGGAGCTCAGCAAGAAAAAAGAAAGGCCGGCGTGTGAAGGCCTGTGATGGGTATACTGCGGTGCGGCGCAACCCCTCTCTGGAAGCATCCGCAGCGGGCGTTGCTTGCTGGTGGCGTCGGCCGCGCTCGTATTAATGACGGTCGTGTGATCTGCTGGCGGCTGGCTGCTTCCGCTGTTGAGCGCGCCCGCGCGGCCTCCCCTGATTGCTATCTCTTTCTTCCCTGTAGGCGAGTGCGCCCCAGGCCACTGCGAAAGGGGCACGTTCTCGTGTATAGCAACCACACAGCAGCAGCAGCGGCGGCAGCAGAAGCGACAACAGCAGTAGCAGCAAGAGCGGCAATCGCGGGCCAGCACAGGACAGCCTGCGATGCCGTTGTCGTGGAGATCGATTGTTGTCCCCGCACGGCACTGTCGCAGCGCTGATGAGCTTCGTCGTGTCCGATGGCGCCGGAGCGCGTCGTCTCTCCCCTCCCTCTCGACTCCTTCCCGCCTCTGCACAGACCAGTGCCTGTACTCTGCTTCGCCGAGCGCGAAGGCGAAGAGTATAGTAGGCGCGCGTTGCCACTGTCTTTGGTGCCCGTCATCTTCGGCTGTCCCGTCAAGTTCCGTGTTTCCTTTCGCGGAAACATAAATTCAAGGCCCGAGTGGCCAGTGCCCCGTAACGCTGCGTCATACGCCTCTGGCGAGAAGACGTTGCTTGATAGCAGAGTATGGCTTTATGTACCTACATAAAAGGCCATATATATATATATATATATATATATATATATATATATATATATATATATATATATATATATATATATATAGGTGGGCCTGGCGTTAACTTTGGTTAAGATATGGTTTTAGAGTGATGCAACAATCCTGCGATTTTGATGGGGCACCTGTTGAGTACAAAAACGGCATGCATGATCAAATTGCGCGCAGTCCTAAGGCAATGATAAACGAGCCGCAAGACGGATCGAAATCAACGGATTTGGAAGACATTTGCATCGTGAGACAGCGCTTGGAAGGATGCTACATCTTGCAGCTTCTGCGTAGAATGGGTTGAAGCTGCGGTTTCAAGGAAATTTCAGCCGTAAGCCAGCGCAGTTCAGAGCTGAAAGCAATTCGTGTTTCTTTGTTTTTTATTCCTTTGTTTAACTTTGAGACATTCGCATGGTCCACTAGCACACTACAAGGACCAGACTGTCTGTAATATTACTCTCCAAAATAAGTAAGTCGGAAGAAACGGCGCTTTCCGTGTAAGAATAAGTCTTGGTATACTTCCGCCCATTCCCTGAAGGTTGGTACGCTATAGCTATAGGGTTGCGGGTCAACGACACGGAAGCCGCGCATGCTCCCTGGATGCGAGACGCGAAACTGCGGCGTGAGCAGCGCTGGAGTTATCTTCGCGGGCCGGAAAATGGCAATCACTGGAAGGACGCGGAAGCCGACGCGCCGGGGTGCCTCCACTTCTCAGAAACTCGATTTCCCAGGCCAGACATGTGTACGCGCGTACACCGCGCGGACGTATAGCTTCCGCGCCCGTCGCGCCGATTCGGAAGCGTATATTTACGGACGCGAGAGAACTCGTTCGCTACGCACCACACTTCAAAAGTTACGCGCGGAGGTGAAAGAAAAGTTCGAAGTATACACCTCAGCGTTCTGAAAACGGTTCTCGCGGTGAGGCTTAAAGAATCCGCTATGACACTGCGAGACGGTCGCCACAACTAACGTAAGCGACGAGCGGAAGAATGCGGGCCCGGAAGCGTGCAGTCTGCTCTGTAGCGAGCCGTCAGTGCCGTACATATACGGCGTGCTCGAGCAAACGGCTAAGTGAGGTTTAGTGAAGCGTCCCACGCCGAAACGCGAGACGCCGAACGGCAAACTTATGCTTTCGGGAGCCTTCTGTTTAGCACTTTCGCTAACGGGAAATGTTCGCGACGCAAGAGTCTAGGTCACAGCCATGTCCTCGCGCTGTCTACTTCAAGTCCGCCAAATCCACGACGGTGGCTTCCGAAAACTATTTATGCGCGCAAACCAGAAAAATAAAATGTCCTATAACGCGTCGCGCATAAGCGCTGGAAGCCCGCTATTGAACGGAGACGAAATTCCACTGAGCTCGTTTTTTACCGTGGTGAATGCAGAATTGCATTTGATCTTCTAATGGGTGAGTGTGGCGCCGTTACAGACAAATGTCTGTAAACTGGAGTGGATAAGGCTAGCCATGATAAAAAACAGCGTTATATATTAAAAGAGCTGAGCGTTGGGCTAGTTGGTATTTTGACATGAGAACCATTTCGAAGTACAACGCAACGGCACGGCACAACAGAAAGGAAGACGAAAACAGGCACAAATCAAGGCAGCCTTCTCAAGACGGCGTTATATGATACGGCTTCAGGATTAACTTTTAATAACTCGCAGTTCCACCTAAATCTAAATACATGGAGCTCCTTCCCATTCGTCTTCAGCGGAAACGGTGACATCGTATACAGTAGTGGAACGACATAGGCTGGGGTCACCGAGGCAGGCAGGGGCCGTTGGCCCGCCCGAGTGCATCCCGAAATTCCGTGCCGCGTGGTGTAGCTCATTCAAAGTGACCGCGCCAGGGTCGGGTATAGTTGAGCTGAAATTAAAATACTCCACTGTCGCAAAAGTGGGGCGGAGCCACGTCTAATTTGGCTTCGCGTACGCGCAAGACAGATGGGGTCCGCGCGGATGGAGACGTGGCAAAGGGAGGAACCCGAGCGGCGTCAGGGCCTCTTCCAGCTGCGTGAGACGCGTGGACGCCGCGATCGTAGACGGCCATCCATCTCCCGCTTGGACAGAGAGGCCCGCTTGGCCGGGCAGCACACGGGGCGGAACACACAAACTGGAGCGATGCAGATTTTTATTTTGGTTGCTGTTTGCTGTCGGCTTACAAACGGAGTAAACATTCTTGTTTGTGCTCTGCTTATTTTTTTTTCACCGATGCTCTAATACTGTTGCTAAGTTAAGACGTCTTCGATCAAATAAGCGATAGGTGGGAATAGCGAGCCTGCACATAAATATAGAAAAAAAGAAATGTCAACCAGAAAGTGCAAGTTGCACCCGGCAAAGCGAGAAAGACACCGCTTCAGGTATAAGTGATGTATTAATACGGCTGACGTATTAGCAAGTGACGTGTTAGCGGATCACTGCACTTTGAGCACGAAAACCAACGTCGTTCTCATTTCATTTCTGCTGGAGTGTCACGACACCGGCCGTTGCTAGTCGTCAGTTTAAGTTGAGCCCAGCTTCGTTTGAATAATGTCTATTAGCGGCCTGATATCCCGTCGCATTTCATTTGGTCATGACTGCAAATGACAGATACCCTTGATAAAAAAAAGGGGGGGGGGGCGTTGAACAATTTCACTACTGCATCATTCGCTGGAACAACAAATCCTTACACCGCAACGTAAAGCGCTTAACTCACTTGGTCATTCTTTTGGACAGTGAAAATATTTACGGAAGCTGGAATAATTGCAATATACTTTTAATCACCAAGTCACAAGATTATATTAGCGCTAGCTAGAAGTAGAAGCGATGCTGGCGTTTGCGTTCGAATGCGTGGCAGCGAATGTCATTTCCCGTCAGGTTCGCACTATTGCGCTACGTCTGGTCGACATGCCACTGAAGTGCGCCAGACTAACGGGGTGTTGCAAGCGACCATTCGGCTACATCTGTCAACAACCAACACGGTATTTTCGCAGTTTGCGTGAACAGAATTGAACGTGCTGTTTGTTTCGCTCTGGATACGTATACTGCGCTCCACAAACGCAGGCGTGAACTCTCACACTTTGCATCAGCGGACAGCTTTGAATTTGTTACGAAACAGCTTACGTCACAGTATACGGCAGCACGACGCGACGTCCCGCACGCAGGAGGAATTGCTAACACGTTAAAAAACGCGGGCGCTGTGTCACGCGATGTGCACAAACTGTTTTCGCCACTAATAATTCCTCGCGTGATACCGAGAAACCCGGTCTACACGAACGCGCTGGCCTAAAGAGCGATTGTGCCGTGCGCAGAAAAGCAGGCTCCCACTCAGTGCCGTTGTTGTCCTTCGCCAATTGCTTTAAACCCTGGAGCTCAAATATTCTTGGCGCGTAGTAAAACAGTTGTCTCATGTATAAACCGCCCATAGTACCGCCAGGTTTATTCAATTGTTTGGAGCTGAGTGCGTTGTGAACACATCAAAATAGAAGTTCTCGAAGAAACAAGGATGACAAAGGAATACCCCTGGCAACATAAAAGCGCGTTCGCGCGAAATTGCTCTCGGGGTCAGCGTGGGTCTGAAAGAGGTCTTTGAACCAAGCCGATCAGGATGGCGACTCGCTACACGATGCGCGCGCACGGAAAATACAACGCAACGCCTACACCACCTTCTTCTTCTTCTTCCTCCGCCAAGAGTTCAGGAGCCTTGCTGGCTAGACGTGCACTTTCTTCCGCCACGCACTGCGGCTATGCGCCGCCTGACGCAAACGAGCGGAAATGACGTATGCGGTCGTTGCCGCGCAGTGATGTCATTTCCTCGTCGTGTAGACTCCGTGTACGTATGCACGAGGTTTGGGACGAGGAAGAGTCATGCCGCATAGGATGCCAAATTGCGTGCCGACATCCTCGGAGATGTATACGCGGGTGTTCCCACCACTGCCTGCGTATAAGGTTGCTATGCAATACACGCTCTCTGCTTGCAACATTTTTTCTGTGCTCTTCTGATTCACTTGCGACTCGCTGCATTCTGGGTGCACGTATTTTTTTTCCTCTTTCGCTCTCTAGCTGCTTTTATTCTTGCTCTTTCTTTTCTTTTCAAAAGACTGGCGCGCATACTCTAAAACCTATACGCGTCCCTCCACAGCGGTCTGTAACGTTTTCGTCATGCGCCGACAGCGAAAAGAAAGGCGCTCCCAGAAGATTGGAGCATTTTATCTTTTTTTTTTTCTGGTTCCCTTTTCAGACTCTTTGGACTTTACTTCCTCCGTTCGCACTCTCTCTGTCCATTCGGTTCGTTGCAACCATATTTCTTGTTCCCAGAAAGAGACGCAGTGATGCTGTATAGACTGCAGCGTTAAAGTTTAGAGACAAAAAAAAATACTACAACAGCAACGACAACTGCAACAGCCTACGTTTTCGCGAGGCGTGGACGCCTCCCGCAAAGAGAGAGAAATGGAGAGAGAGAGAGAGCGTCAGCTGTCGTCCGCCGGAATGTCGTCGTAGCCAGAATAAGTTGCCCACGACTGCGGTGCTGTGCTCGGAACAGCAGCGGCGAAAAAAAGAAGCGGGTAACGAGCAATGCAGCGACAAAGCAATCAAACTCTCACGACGGCGCTGTAGTAAAGCGCCATGGATTTCTATGGCTTGTCGTTGCATTTCCCTAGACGACCGCCACGAAGCGAAAAGAGAAAGTATGGAGCGGAAGAAAGAAGGACAACCTTTTCGCGTCGCAGCTGCAATCTCGAGTGTTGGAAACGTTGCCTTCGCGGGCGCAGAGAACGGCACAATCGCGCGCGCACAGAGAGAGAGAGAGAGAGAGAGAGAGAGAGAGAGAGAGAGAGAGAGAGATGACTTTCGAGGTTGTCGCTTTTGCTCAGTGTTGCCGGATGGCCAACAAAGGGGTTTACAAAAGGCGCGCGCATTCTGGAATTCTCGAGTTGGAATTCGCGCTTGTTATTCCCTGACGATAGCTGAACAAGCCTATGAGGTACAAGCGCCCAGTGTCGTCGCATAAAGCGCGATATAGACTAATTTTCTACAATATTTAACAGTCTTAAAAGCTATAATAAACAGAAATGCGAAGCAGTTTACATTGCTAGTTTTTTTTTCTGTGTGAGTTTTTCGTGACAAAAAAGGGTTGATTGTTAGCAGCACAAAAATTAAGGCGAAACTCCTTTCCAGCTTCGCGCCAAAACCTAGCACTGATGTCGATGCTACGTCCCAGATTTCAAGGCATTTTCGCTTATCTGCGCCGCTTTGATGCAGTTCACGTCCTAAAATGTTGCCAGTGCCAGTGGTCCGGTATTTCTGGTTTCAAGTGCGCCCGTGGTCCTTCTTTACAAACAACAATGAACTCTCCACAATTAGACGCTGCGGACGCAGCCAGAATCCATGACGTCACGCTGATTTCATTGTCACTTCTCCAGCCCTTTTCTTTTTCTTCGTTTCTACGCCATCTCTGGCTTGCGGGGGCTGTTTGTCCCGGTATGGCTGAAGTGAAGTGTCACCCAAATTTCCCAAAATAGTGGTTCAGTACGCCGCTGTGGACAATCTCGGCAGTGCGCAGATGGTCTGCGCAGTACGCACCTTTTATGAGGACGTTGTTACTGAAGCGAAGGTGCTCCTCCTTTCTGTTCCAAGGCATCGGTTCCTTGCACAACGCGGCGCCAGGTTCGTTGCGTCTGCAAAACGGCAGAAAGAGAAACCGAAGAAATGTTCACTGATTCCGAAAGCATTCCACACAGACGCACAAAATAAAGCATAATTCATGCACATTCTTTCCACAAAGCGAGGCGCAAAAAACTAAGAAATTCTGGAGAAAAAAGGGTGGCTGTTGCACGTACATTCAGCAAAGCAAAAAGTTCGAAGACAAAGTGTTTTACGTTACTGTCGCCATTTATTACTGCAAGTGTGCGTGTGTGTACATATTTTAATATTTTAAAGGTGCGCGCCTGAACTGAAGCTACTCATCCAATGGCATTGTATCTTTAAGATCGTGCACGCATACGACCGCTCCTTTTCGTGCGTTAAACAGAAGCAACTGTTTGGGTCTTTCCTCTAGCGTGCTGATACAGGCTGATTTCATTTTTAGTTACGTTTATACGTACACGCCGACAAAATGGCTAAAACGAAATTGAGTTCTACAACACAAACGTCGATAAGTATAAGGAAGATAAGAGCCCAGATAAGTCATATTCGAACTCTGTATTAAGGAATTGCGGGAGATTAAGAAAGCACAAAATGAAGCAAGAAAGGGAACAAAACGAAAGAAGTTCGCCTTGTTAAAAAAAAGAAGAAGTTTTAATTCAGGGCGCAAGAACGCGGGTTTTATACATACTATCTTTATTTCGGGATTGCAGTACAAACAAATACAAACAAGAGGAATAATTTACGCGACTAGCGAGCACAAAAAGAAAAAAAAAAGAAGGGTGGGGGGCACTGAAGACGAGAACAAGAGAGACTATACAATTCATTGTAGGCGATCTGTTGACGGCACAAGCGCAAGGCAACAGCCCGAAGGAACGGAAACATTGTGGGAGAACCGGCAAGAAAAACAAAACAAAAAAGAAAGGAAATATACACTGGGAGACGCAATTGCCTCATGCACTTTCCAGTTCATTTTCTTGCTCGCCTGCGCGGGGCGGTCCGTTGGCCGCGTACTACGCTCGGCCCGATGCTCAGCGGTGGGCTTTGAAAGTGCAGCAAGGACGACCGAACAACTTGGAGTCGCTTTTAGGTGGGAGACTTAAATCGGGGCTGTTTGTCGAGCTCCCTCGGCGAAGGCCTCGTCGTTCGAAGGTTGTTGCCCTCGGAGGAAAGGGCGATTCGAGTAGATGCAAGCACTTCTTGCCTACTACTCTTGTCTCTATTTTCTTTTTTTTTGTCCGTGGCTTTGAAATTGAGAAAGAGAGAGAAATGGCGTAGAAATAAAAAAAGAAGATGCTGGGAAGACAACCTCCATTCCGAATGCAGATTGTTAAAAAGGGTAAGATGCGGGACGGCGATTATAAAAAGCAACGCTAGAGCCGTATAATAGGACGGCGGCCTTCGAGGAAGAAAAGAAAAGTGCAAGACGGAGTGCGCGGGCTTTGAGTTTGAAAAGTTCACTTATGCTTAAGCTATGCGTCTTAAACGCATTATTCAGCACACTGCAGGTTTACCAGGTGGAACGTGAATAAATAGATAGGGTACCTAGCTCATTATTAACTGAGCAGAATTATTGTCTGGAAGTGTCGCGCATCACAAGATGTCAAGGGCATGTCAACGACGACTACACCAATGTCTAACGTCGCGGAGGCCTCGCAATGCATGTCGCATGTTGGCGCGAGCGTTACTACAGAATTAGAGATGCGCTATTACTCGGCTCTGTGACAACGAATTCTGAAACATTTAAACAGGGAGCTGGAAACAGACCTCGCAATTAAAAAGAAAGTAAGAAAGAAGGAAAGAAAGGTACAGTCAGCAAATTCAAGGAGTTGGAATCTGTATACAGAAAAAAAAAAAGAAATTACGGGGTTTTACGTGCCAAAACCACTTTCTGATTACGAGGCACGCCGTAGTGGGGGACTCCGGAGAATTAGACCAGCTGGGGTTCTTTGACGTGCACCTAAATCTAAATCTGTATACAGCGAAGCCTCGTGTGAATGTATAAAGAATCGAAACACGAGTTTTTTCTCATTAAATGTCCGCACAAAGTGGCACGAAAGGCTTTATTCAGGCATTGCAGAGACGCTGCAATGCCTCCGCCACCGCTGCCACGGAAGGATGGATGGATGGATATTATGAGCGTCCCCTTTGGAACGGGGCAGTGGGTTGCGCCACCAAGCTCTTGCTATTTACTGCCTAATGTCCTACCTAGGTTAAACAATAAAAAATAGAAAAAAAAACGCTATAAACTACCCCACCCAAATTTTCTGATTCCCTATTTCGAACAGTGCTTTTGTACGTCTCCGTTTTTTGTCGTTTCCCTACTTTTCTTCCACCAATCCTCCTATCGCCCCCTACTAATGTCTATTGCGGACATGTTTACTTTTCCAGGGCTCTCGCTGAACCCAACTGCTTCAAGGAGGCCAGTGGCGCCTAAATCAACCGCTGGGTAGACGTCTTCACATTCTAATAAAACATGCTCCGTAGTCTCCCTAGCTTTACCGCAGCAAGCACATGCTTCTTCTTATATCTCGCTTCATAGGTGCGTGTTCTAAGGCATCCCGATCTCGCTTCAAAAAGTAATGAGCTTCCCTTTGAGTTATGCACGGAGGCGAGTGCCATCTAGGGGTGGCGAAGGGAAACCAGCGGCGATGCCGCGCGCGCGCCCTCCTGTGTGATTGGTTGGCCTATTCGGCGACAGAACAGCCATTTAGAACCCACAGTGACGATAACCCGGCGATATTAGCAAAGGAAAGCTTCGCTTTTAAAAGTAATCGCAGTGGGACGCCACGCGTATACGTACTGGTGCAAACGTGTAACCGTATACAATGAGTGCAAAAAGCCCCATTTATCTGAGCACTACCACACTAAAGAATCCTGAAATAGAAATTAGCGTTCGGCATTTGAACCTCTTAGAGTGTCCAGCTGCTCAATGTCCTGATGGTGCAAACCCTGCAAAAAGAAAGAAATCGCGAATGCTGGCCTCCCCTCAACACGCATCTTGCCGCGGAGAAGCCACACTTGACGACCACTTTTCAGTAACCGAACCTCGTTCGAGCACTGAGGCGAAACTTTCTCCTAGGTGCGTCATAGGTAACGTGCATTCTGTCCGTCGTATGTAAAATAAACAGAAAGCGGACGGCAGAGACGAAGAAATAGACTGCCGCACAGTGACAAAACTCACAAACAGCGTCATCCATCGCCGCTTGCATGCTTCACAATCAACACGCGAGCATCAATCGGCGCTGCTCCACCTCTCATTACAAAGGTTCACTTTATATGGTTGCTTAAGCAGCACGCGAACCGTTACGACACCGGCAAAAAGAAAAAGAAAGGATGTATATAGCAGCCTGCCGAGCGCGAGAGCGATACATTTACGACGCTATGAGTGCGACGACAACCATGCGTGAAATTAACGGCGATACGCACTAGCGCCTGCGCAGTCCCAGACAAAGGAAGAAGCCCGCGATGTTATGCGAGAACCCTTGTCTTCTTCCTCCAGCGAAAAAAAAATAGTGCGCCCGGGTAGAAACGCGCGCCATGCTGAACCGATAAATATTGACGCAAATGAAGACACTGCGACGTATTTTTCTTTCGCGCGAAGCGCGGAGGCGTGGAGTGAAGCGGAGCAAACGAAACACGACGTAAGAAAGAAGAAATAAAAAAAAAAATGTTAATCGCGAAAGAGAGATAAACAAGCTTGCGAGAGGCACTCTCGAAGGCGCGGCCGGAAGAATCAATCAAAAGCGAGCAGCAGAACCACTTCGGTCGCTCTTCAATAAAATTCTCTTGTTTACCGTAGCGCGCGAAAGACGTCTGAGAGGCGCCGCCCTGCTCGCACTTCAGCGCGGACCACGCTTGCGTCCGAGGAAACCGGAGACGCGCGCGCGTGCGAAAGGACGCGACTTTGAAGTCAGCTTTGGATACAAACAAACGGGCCTAGCTCCTTCAAGCACCGCCCCTCCGACGCGGCATCTCGCTCCTAACTCCTCAGCATCCGACCGCCTTCTCCAATGCGCGTTCGCTATCGCATTGTCCTGCCTTTTCTTTTTCTCCTCGGTACCGCGGCTCGAAAGGCGCGGAACGTCTTATTTCGACGTTTCTGGTCGACGCACGCACTATAGAAAAACGATTTCTGGCTGAAATGGGCGCGCTCAAGTACAGAGGTAGGAGCGGTGGCGCTTTTTCGAAACTGCAGCGGCAGCAGCTTTTTTGCGTCTCGCAGAGCTTCTCATGATTACGGATGTGAGGCGAGGTTGCACGTGTGAGCTCAGGCATTTTTGCCCCTTAAAGGAGAAACCGCGGAACTCTAAGTTGATTGGAGGCAGTAGGTCGAAATCTAAATAATCAAAATATTTGAGGATTATCTGTGATTTGTGAACCTAAACAGGTTACCCTAGAGGCTTCGGCCGCGCAGTGCCTCGGAAACAGTGAAAGAAGTCACAAATAGGTTGTTTGCAGGTGTAAAGCATTGAAATGTGCATCACCTCCAATGTAATATCACATTTCGTGAGAGTGGACCAGAAGGCAGGGAAATAGTTAGCGGTGGCACAGCACCCCCATCGACCGCGTCATCTAAAGCTTTAGACGCCGCAAAGTTCTCGCGTGACAGCGCGTGCGTCTCAAACAGACTGGTTGGCGTCCGGCGACGAAATGGCGAGTATGAAAACAAATGAAAGAACCAAAGAAATGTGTTCTCTTTAAAGTGACAGAAAGAGCGAATGGGATGAAGGCGGTTAATTAAAGGAGTGAGTTGCTTGAAATCGTACATTAGTGGAGGCGCTATAACAGACGTGCGTTTTAACGCAACAGCGTTAAGGAGCCCTTGTCGCAGAAAATATGGCGTCAGCGTCCGGCGTCGGACGTCGCTTCGACAAGATGATTTTCGAACCACACATACCCAGGCCTTTCATGTGACGCAAGGAATTGACTGAAATAATTGAATTTCTCAAGCTAAAATACGCGAAAAAATCGTAAACTACGACTTACACACAACCTACAGTCATGATATGTCTCTCGGATTCTAATTTGAATATACGAGAAAACAGTCTGTTACGCGAAAACTCAAACAAACCCTTTTTCCAGCGTTTCTACAATGCACAGACCGGAGACGGCGTCCGCCACTCGCGCGGGCCGGCGCGTAAATATCTCGGAGTCCACGGAGCGGTGCGCCCGCTTCCTTGAAACACATTTATATGGCGCTCGCCTGCGCCGCATCGATTGGAAGATTGGCGGAAGTAGGGAAATGACAAAAAGCGGATACGTACCAAAACAAAGTACACAATAGGTGGTCAGAAAATTTGGTTGTGGGAATTCATCGAGGGGGGGGGGGGGGCTCTCTTTTTCTTTTTTTTATTTCTTAACCTAGGTAGGACATTAAGCAGCATAATAGCAAGGGTTTGGTGGCGCAACCGAATGGGGATGCTCACGACTTGCATCCATCCATCCGCGGCCCATGCAAGAGGCAGCGTTTCGACCAGAAAGCCCGCGTTCGTGCATAGCGTCCGTCGCGATCGTTTCCCGATAAACATTACGGTTACATACGCTGCAGTTGCCGGGAAGCGTGAGAAGCAGTCAGTGATCTTCGCATGCTATCGCGTTCCACTCTTAAAGGCGTCCTCCAATTGTTGTTTCGCATTCGGCGTAGCAACCCGACACTGTTTCACGGTTTATACGTGATTAGTATTGGGTACACTAATGCGCGCACGTGAAATCACTGAGGGGCTTCAGCTACACCGCCATGTATTATTACATTTTCGTGAGCAGGTGACGGGGCAGCGTGTGCACCTATAGCAGTAAAAATTTGGAAGACGCTCAAGCTTCGCCTTTTAAGAGTGGAACGCGATAGCATTCAAAGATCCCTGAGTGCTTCTCACGCTTCCCGGAA
Organism: Dermacentor variabilis; assembly: GCF_050947875.1. Taxonomy (NCBI): domain Eukaryota; kingdom Metazoa; phylum Arthropoda; class Arachnida; order Ixodida; family Ixodidae; genus Dermacentor; species Dermacentor variabilis. The sequence goes on along the minus strand of NC_134571.1, from coordinate 72,430,261 downwards.
ACTGCAGCTTATGTAACCCTAATGTTCACCGGGAAACGCTGGCGGCGAACGCTCTGCACGAAGGCGAGCATTGTGCTTCTGTTATTTGATGGCGTGCAAGGAACCGAGGGGGCTGCGCCGCTCCTACTGACAGACAGACCTCAAACGGCAGCTGGAAAACGCTATCGCGTTAAAAGGGGCTTGTGGTTGAGTTTCCGCGTAACATCATGATGTTTTCTCGTATGTCCAAATTACAATCCGACGCTATCATGTCTGTATAGGTTGTGTGTAAGTCGTACTTTACGATTTTTCCACGTATTTTACCGTGAGAAATTCAATTTCTCAATTAGTTTAGTAACTTCCTTGATCCCCTGGAGGACCAGCATGGTTGGGTGTGCGTGGTACAATATTCTTTATTGCCGAAGCGACATCCGACGCTAGTCGCCACACGCCAGACGCGGGACGCCGGACGCCGACCCCGGCTATTCTGCGATACCGGGCCCTCAACGCTATCGCGATAAAAATGACCACAGACGTTTCTCTATCAATCAGCAAAAAATTGAAACTGAAAGCTCGCTGCCATGCTTTGTGGTTTTCGGTTAGCCGGCGCTCCGCAGCATCTGGCCCTGTCAGCATCTGTCTTTTGGGGTATTATGAACGCAGCACAAGCGGTTTCTCGTTGGTGCTCGGTCTGGTTGCGGCGTCGTTCGCAACCCTTGCCGCTGCTTCAACCCACACTCCTCGGAGAGTACCAATTTAGCCTTCAAGTTTCCCCGGGGGAGAATAAAAAGATTGGCAGTGTTGCGGTGGCGACATTGCAAAGTGGCTGGCAAGCTTGTGCGAAACAAAGCTCCGGCTCGGGCTCCGGCGCCGGAAGGCGGCAATATGCGCCAGCTGTGCTGACATCACGGCTCACGTGTCCGTGTTGGCTGCAGCTCGCGCTCGTCTTGTGATCGTCTCGTGATCATGGGTTACGACGGAAGCCATAAAAGCCGCGAAGTGTCCCCCGTGCAGCTCTAGCCGTAACAATCCAGGGAACGTTACTTAAAGTATAAAGGATGCAGTGGATGCAGCTTCAGATGAGCCTGGTCTAACGTCGTGACCAGGAATGAAACGATATTTTGCACATATTTCTAGGGGTGGGCAGCGCAACAGACATTTTTCAACTGAAACCTTTCATTGGAATTCTGTTAGAGTACGCTTAACCCATGCTTAATGTGCAATCACCATTTGTTCAGATATGCTAAATAAAATATAAACAAGCCATCGCGATGACGTCAGGGGATCAAAAAAAATCCCGCTACATTTAGTGCTAGAAATAGGCCGGCTCGCCACCGATAGAGGTACTGTGGAAGGAGAAAGATTGCGCAGGATACCCGAGAAACCACATACTAGACAGCGGATGCGCGCAGATGTATACCGTGCATGTAATGACCAGTTTAACTTTAATCGAACTCTCTCTCTCTCTCTCTCTCTCTCTCTCTCAGGTGAATGAAAAAAAAAGTTTGTTTTTCGCTGGCAGTGCCGGTGCAGGTGAATGTACAAAGCTTAATAAGGTACGTACTTGGTAAAAGGCTGCGTGGCTAAAAAGTGGTAACTTGCCTCTCCTTATCATTGAAGCAATTAAGTTCGAATTTGACCTAATCGACACATTCTTTCTTTCATTAGAAAACGGTACAGCACACGGGAAAGAAGAAATGACGCTGAGAATATGGGAAGATTTTTATATGCAATTCGTATGTAAACAAAAATGTAAAAAAAAAAGAATGAAGAAGAAGAAAAGAAAGGAAAGAACGCGACTTCCTTTTTTTCTCGAAGGTCACGCGTATGAAATTTTACGAGATGTAGGACGAACTTCAACTACGAGTTCAGTAATTGCTTGGGATAAACAAATATAAATGCGCGTGTGCGTTGGCTGAAACAACGAGAAACGAATGGCCATAGGGACGAAAACCACGTAATGACGAAGACCAAATCAATTTCCCCCACGAGGACTCTGCGTTCCGTTTACACGTTCGCGTTTCTTTTTTTTTTTTCGTTTTTCTTCAAGGAGCCGTAGCTTTGCTCGTATCCGAGGCACGTCAAGGTAAAGAGGAAGATAGCAGCGCAGCACGAGAGAAACCAGAACCGCCACGAAGCCAGACAGAAACCTTAGAGGACGGCACGAGGCCACATTACGTAATGGGTTAGCTATTCCAGCCTCGACAGTTCTGTGCATCACTGCAAAAGCTGGAAACGCAATTACACGGTAAGACGTGTCTTGTTTTCTTATTCAGAACATTTGTGCCGATTTATTTTTTCGCTTTGTGCACTTGGTACTATCTGGACTCCACCTTATTATTCTTGCTTTTCGATTGGTTTGACTGCGGAGTTCGATAGTTTCGGTTTCCATTACCCCTATTTTCTCTCAACGTTAGGCGAGGATGTGCAGTGATTATTCCACAGGTGTGCATTTATAAAAATACAACAAAATAAAATAAAAAAGAGAAATGAAATCGAAAAACGCGTGCTTTTCATTTTCAGGGCTTAGCGTTGATAAACCAAAGCAATGCATAGCAGTTGCTGTAGGTTCCAATGCTGTACGGTGCGGTAAGCTAAGTGGACTTATAATGCACAGAACTGTGCAGACAGTGCACGCGAACCTGTTCAAAGAGGACTGTTTTTCGCTCATTCGGATCCCAAGAAGCACTGGCCATGTTTTCGGTTCGATGCTGTTTCATAAAGGAATACAAAGGGAAAAAAATGAAAATAATCGCAAAGAAAAAAAAGATAACGTAAGTAACGACATGACAGAAGACGGCACGCAAAGCCGGGATGTGAGTCTGCTGGGCTGGTCGAGCAGCACATGGCTCTTGTGGACAGCCGGCAAACAAGGCGCGACAGGACGAAGTAAAACTTGCACACAAACGACGCCGCGGGCCGCCGCACCCCTAAACGCGATGTCCAAACATAATCTCAAATCGGGACGGCGGGCGGCTCTCCGTGAGAGGGCGGGCTGAGCGGAACAAAGATTGATTTTTGTTCATCAGTTTTATCAGAGCACATGGCCGATATACTATAGGCGATCGAAAAGCAGGGTGAATCGATTGATTGCGTGCCTCAAGGCCATCGAAATATAGGAGTGGAAGGAAAGCAGTACGAGCACTCACGCGGAGAGGTTAAAAAAAAAAAAAGAAAAACTGCGCGCAGTAGTGCCTGCAGTCATAAGGACTAAAAAGCGAAGTTAGGATGCATGAATTATCGCGTAGGCTCAGGACAAAGATGTCGATGTAGGCTACAGATCGCCACGTACGAGGTCAACACTGGCTGTATTTTATAATAGTGGCTACTTCCGGGAGTGTTTTCACAATTGCGTGGAAAGGTGTCCAGCGCGACGCCTCGTTGGAGCGACAGGCATCCTGACCAGTGGCTCAGCCAATCAACGCGTACTAGAAAGTGTCATTCCCGGAGATGATCGATCGATAGTGCGGCTCCCGTTCTAGCGCATAGGAGCAAACGAAGGACAGCCATTAATGATCTTAAAGCGTGGGGCGCCGTAGAAAGCTAGCAGCTTAAAACTGAAGAGGCATTCCACATGCGTGCCCGCTGTGCCTTGTGCTCCCAGAATACTCCATTGTAGTCCGCAAGGAAGCTTCCTCTTTTTCTTGCATTCCTAATCGACACTATATATAGCTTGCTGGACGTATGGTAACGGGCCTCAGTGACAGCGCAAGAGACGACCAGAGGGCGCAACTGGCGGCCTTTATATGGACAGACTAAAATCGGCTGTAATATACATGTAAAATGCACCACTGCTAGTACTAGCACAACCCGACACACGCAAACAAAACTGCAGAGGAAAGAATTAATCAACCGATGACTATCGAAGTAACGTCGGGTACGAAAACGAAGCGCAGATGCAGACGAAAAAAAAAATATGATAAGAATGAAGCGAGTGAATCCGGCGCTCTCCCGTGGCGTGGTACGTTACCCGTCTTGAAGAAGGCCAGCGCTCATACAGTTTCGGTATCGAGAACAAAGAAGTCCCAGAGGAGGAAGTAAAGTAGGATGGTGACCAGAAGTGACACAGAACAGAGGTTCCCACAAAAAAAAAAAAAGAAAGAAGACAGCAGTGCAACCGCATTGTGCGCGTCTGTTCAGGTGCTCTATGTTTATTTAGTTATTATTGTTTCTTTTTAAAAGCAACTTTTTCTAGGCAACCGTGAGTACATGTTTACCCACAAATAACCCACGTCACCGTAATCTCCGCTTTATCACTAAGTAGGAAAGGATGTGACATAATTGCGGCAGTGCAGACATGCGAGGGGCACAAGAGGATCGGGAAAGCTGCTTCCTCATTACCATTTACGAGTGGTCAAAATTCTGCTTACGTCATCGACGCATACCTATAAAAGCGAAAGTTTAGGACTAATGGAGATATACGTACAGCTGAAATTTCAGCCCCTCGGCATTATTAGTTTCTCACTTCCCCTTAACCTTCCCCCAGTGCAGGCCAGCAAAGGGTAATCTCTTCCGGTTAACCTCCTTGACTTTCTCAGCCCGTTTCTCTCTCTCTCTCTCTCTCTCTCTGTCTACAGCATGGATACAGTGACGACGTGCTCTTCTTTCTTCTTCTTTTCTCACGCATGACCAAACTAAGCCCCCCCCCCTCCGCTCCTGTCTTAAGACATTACATTTTTCTTTCCGTAAACGTGCAACTAGTACCCCAATGCCTTGCGCTAAAGATTATGCGGCGACGGCTTTCGCACTCGCGCAAAGGAATCATATAGAGATCTGCACGTGGCGGCAAATTCTGAAACTTTTCAAACAGTGCGCACAAAGAACAACAACGTGCCGAGGGATTCGTTCCAGAAGGCGTCGCCTCGGTGCAGACGCGGCTCACGGCCGAAAGATCTCGTGTGTGCGATGCACTCGAACACACAGTTGCCTTCGTCGTCTTCGCCCGCCGTCGTCTCTCGCCTCACGCTGCGCGTCGTGTGTTTTATCAGGGATTTGCTCGGCTCATTGAATGCGCTGCTTGCCCGTTTGTGCAGTATATACGCGCGCCAGCCGGGTGTGAGAGCTGAGTCAGCGAGGGATTCGAGTCTTCACCGGCGATAAGCCCAGGGCCGCTCTGCGCCACGTTCCCGTACACCTTCTTGTTCTTTTTTCTTCTGGCTCGCCTGTCTGGAGGGTCCCCGACACGCGGCCCCTCTCCCCGAATTCTCTTCCACGGTTTCGACGACGCATTTCTCCCTTCTTGTACAGGCAAGCAAGTTTGAACGCAATAACTTCGGCTTTGCCTTCTTCGAGGAGGCGCTCGCTTTTACCCCTTTATTTTACACCGCCAGCCAAGACTAACCTGTCGCTCCATATTTAACACCCTTTTCTTGTTATCAACTTCATCGTACTGCCTGTAAACGTGAGCGGTCTGAAATCGAAGAGCTTCGCGGGAAACCACAGCGCGAGAGGCAGGCGCACACACGGTGCGTGCAGCACTGTCGGGAGCAAACGGAAAGTTAAGGCTTACCTTCGGCAAACAGTTCTGTGAAAAATTTCCTGAAATCAAACACGGCCGCTGCCACAACTGTCGCCCAAGCACGCGAGAAAGACGGCGATTAGAGGCTCGAAGGGGATAATGTGGATTTACGCTGCTGAATGAATTAGAAAGGCTGCCGTAATCGGCGTGTACACTCGAAGCGGCAAAATGGGCAGAACTATATCGTTCCTGTACGCCTTGCAGAATCTGCAGGACATGACGATTCCAAGTGTGAGATTTGAAAGAGAACGTGGTCGCCGTTCAACGTCCTCCGCGTTCTCCCCCCTTTTCCCCTTTGCTGTTCACGTCGCCTGCATAAATTTGAATGTAGAAGATTTCAGTGTGTGTGCGGATTACGATGGCAGTGAGACACCTGTCGCCCGCACGCAGCAGGATTAAAATAAGCGTTCATCCTCAGAGACATTCACCTTATCTAGCTGGAATTGGAAGCACCGTGTGTTGGAAATATCGCGAGCGCATATGCGAGAGCTGATAACTGCTGTTCCAGGAAGCTTTCGCTGCAATACGCGTTCTATCAATTTCATCGCGGCTTACAGTGAGCTTAGCTAGTGTAAACTGAGAGCACCATATGTTGGAAATATTGCGGACGTAAGAGCTATAGGTAATAGCTGCTATTAAAAAAAAGAAAAAGAAACTAGAACAAAGCAAGAGCACAAAAAATAGAGACTTGCAAACGTTATTGCAAAGAAGACTTGCACGTTTTTTTTTAGTTTTACTACGGCTAACATTTTCGTTTTGAAGTAGTCCACCTTTATAGAACACTATCGACAAATCTAATCAGAGCAATTTATGACAGCGCCGTGTTTCGTTTTGTCCGCACGTCATGACGCGGCGTAATTTTGCTCCATCGCAGGTTTTTAAGGAACGTGAGCGTGATATATGTATTTAATTTGCTTCGTTCGAAAGGACTTCATGGACCAGATTAATCGCTTTAATACAATTGAGCATTAGTCATTTCTCTCCGAAGCATATAATAAGAGGCATAATTAATGTGACCAACTGCACTGCAGGGCCACGCTCCATGCCCACACCGCCAATACGGTAGGCGCGAGCTCTATATTCGTATAAGGTCAAGCGCTTCGTAGAGATTTACAGCAAATTTCAAGTCTGCGCGGCAGTTCTAAATCACCTCATTTCCGTAGAAGCACGAAACACTTCCTCATCGTCTCGTATCGATATTGGAGGAATTCGTAACGGCGAATGAAGTGTGCTGAACACAGCGCGCCCTGAATTACAAGCCGTGGGCGCACCGATCTCGTTCCGGACTACCTGCAAATCGTGCTTCCACATTATCATCCCAGCGATGAAGCGGGCAGCTATATAGCGAGAGGAGAAAACGCAAGAGAAAGCATAAATCTTCGCCAAGCGCATGATTAGGTGCACGATAGGATGAACTAAACCTCATGTGCGCATTGGCTGACGCCCTATGCTGGTGCAATAATGCAAACTATGGTGTGCCGCTTCCTCCCGCGCAGAACTATCAGAGTCGTACATAAACGCAAGGAAGCGAGTGGCGATAACATCGGCTCAGCATCATCAACTTCCCTTCCCGTGTCTTCAGCGGCTGCCCTATAAGCGGACGTAATGAGGTCCAACATGTTGAGGAAAGACGAGCGAATCCTCCCAAATCGCGCGCTTTGCAGAAATGGGAGGACACATCGTGATAGATTTTGCGATACGCGCTTCTGGGAAATCGATAAAACTCGTTTTCTTTCGCCGTAATTCGCCCATCGTTGTGCGCGGCGCATCTAGGACCAGTCCCCACCCCTCATCTTGTGCACCGCGCCCAGAAAGTGCGCTATCGAATTCGAATTACGTTCAGGCTAATAACGGGAAATATTCTTCCTCATTTCTTTTTCTCTGCCCGTTTCTTCTATATGGCGCTTTATCACAGTCAGTATACTTTCTGGAATTAAAAAAAAATTCTCTTTATGCGTAATTTTTTCGTTCAACCATTATGTAAACCAGAACGAGCTTGACTGCGTAAATAAAGAAAAGAATTAAATGTCACGCGACAAAGAAATATTAACGATAAAACCAGTGCGGACTTGTGTGCAAGCTCTATCTTACTTATCTCGCGCAACACGGCAGGTACTGCCGATGTAAGAAGGTGCACGCCAGCAATTACGCGCACCATAATAGTACGGCGTTCTCAGGGCTACGAGCGTGGACTTCCTAGCGTTATTTCAGAATCCTTTTTCGAGGGACGCCGGGATGCTCTTCGCGAGGCGTTTTCCGGCGGCGGCCAGCTGACATCCTGAAATAGAAGCTCCGACCTCAACAACCAAAAATTGAATAAAAGTTTATTCTTTCTCTCCGTGAGACTCTTCGAAACATTTTGTGACAATAGATGAATCATTTGAACAGGGGCACCAGCCGATGCGTCGAAGCGATATAGTGTTCCGTGTCTATCCTCACTAGACTGCCCAAGACTCTCAAACCAACAGAACTAATGGAAATGAGCGCAATTTAACCCTTACACTGACTTCCACTACGCTCACGCAAAGCCGACCGGGTTGACGCCCTCCCAGGGCTCTCGTTTCAGCGATTCACCATCATTACTCTCTCTCTCTCTCTCCTCCCCCTCCACGCACTCACACATGCGCGCACACACTGGTATGGCCGAGATCCCTCCTCCTTCCTCGTCTCCTTCCCATCCCTTAATTCTCTCGAAGGCATCAGAAGGGCGCGACCACCGCTACGTAGGCCGCTGACGCGCCGCCCGTCCTAGCGAGCCGACGATGTCGTTAGAAAAGAAACAATGACGCAGAAGTTTCGTGGCGGGAGACAATGGAGCGCGCAGTGAACGAGTGAATGAAAGATTGTGCAGATGGAGAGAGAGAGAGAGAGATAGAGAGAGAGAGAGAGAGAGAGAGAGAGAGAGAGGAAGAAGCGAGTGAAACACGAGACGCGAGAGGAAAGATCAACAAACAGTCGGTCGCGCGGTCATTAAAGCGGCCGGGCACTTTCGCTCGCCCCCACGAGGGTGTTCGTCGCGCGTCGGCTGATTAGCTAGCTAGCGAGCTGCTCACTGCTGCCTGCCGCCGCCCTCTCGTCGTGGGCTTCGCGCTGGCGCTAGTGCGGGTTTAGCGCTAAGCTCGTGCCGCGAAGCGCAGTTCGGTATAGGCGCGCGAGGGAAACTGTTGTACTTTTTTTCCTTCGCTGAAAGGTTTCGACTGAAACGACAGGAGCGGGCTTCAAACGTTCAAGTGCACTAGTGTCACTCGGCCGAGCGACGACAACGCCAGCCGAGTGAAAGGGCAGAGCGGTGCGAGACTGTGCGCCAGGCTCTGGCCAAACTCTGGAGTGGGTTTTGTTGTTAGGCTTTCCCGGGAGGAACGACGTTACCCCTACGCGGGCTGACGTTGCGGATGCTTTTATACCAAATAGCCAGGCTTTCTTCATTTTGTTTGTCTGTCATTTTTCAACCGGGTAGGTAATGATCAGAAACTCAGATGGCCAAATGAGAGCACTGGGACGGGGAAAATTTGTAATTAGTCTCGAAAGGGCGCACAGCGCGTCGCTGAGATATGTCCCCGGTCGAAGGGCGAAATGACAACAGCCGCTAGAGCAGTTAGGCGCCATCCGCACGCAAATTGCCGTCACTCTAGTTCGTGATGCCTTCTCTGATGCGAGCACAGAATCTGGTGGGCGTAAGCAGAGGTTGCTGCGAATGTATTATACGCAGTGGAGATGAGAGCGGCTTGCTGTCCTCCTCTCTCGCGCGCCCCTTTGAACACGAACCAGTGTTTTATTTCTTCTTTTATTTTTCTCCAAGGCAGCCGTCAATTCTCGCAGAATGCACGCGCGTTCCCTGAAAGACGTCGGGTAAAACTATAGTCTCAGAGGCTTGCGTAAGCATACTGCTTGTGCACGGACAGAGCCGTCGCGTCCCCATGAGTCCGTAAAGCCGTACGGGCGTGCCTATGTGATACAGAATAAACGCCATCGAGCACTGTTGCACGCGAACTTCATGACAGATGCACACCGTGGCATTGGCGAAAATGTCTCTTGTCGAGAGTCATACTAGCACACCTGATCGAGACAGTTTGCACAGGTCATGTCAGAAAAAAAGCGAGCAAACAAAAACCGTAAGTTAGCTCTGTTTGTGGGCCATGTTCTTCATCTTCGTCCATGTAGAAGTTGCGCTACAAGGAACGCCCTCATGATGACATATGAACAAACCCAAATTGTAACACCTAAGAAGAAGAGAGAAAGCCTCTCATGACATTTGGTTACGTGTGGAAACTAAAAAATGCGTGCAAATGCTTACAGTATTTATGCTTAACGAGAACATTTCCTACAAGAATAACAGAAAAGTCTCTGCGTCAGATTATGGCACGTGTCCGCCATATAGGCGAGATAGTTAGAGTGTCTACAGCCGGTACTTCATCTTTCCAGCCTTAAGGCTCACCTTCTTCCTCCAGAAAGTATTATAAGTTACAACAAGCTTATATTTGTTCTCAGGAAAGTTCACCGCTGAAGAACGCGGTCTGGAAAGACGGCCTTGTCTCAATCCGCTCGTCTCACAGCGCGGGAGACCTAGCATGGGGCAGTGTGGCACGAGGATTGGAGAGATAGAGACGCATTGAGGACAGGCAGGAACCTTAGCCAGTAGCCAATACGGCTTGCTGATTTGCACTTATGGGGAAATAAATATGACAAGTAAGGGAGCGGGAATGAGGCGCACATATAAGACGCGCCACACGGTAGAATTTGTGATGCGAACACCCACAAGCAGTCAATCATCAGACCGATAGATGTCTGTGCCCATTAGAAAAACTGGCGGGTAGCACCGCGTTCGAATCAAGCACCTTCTGCAAGCGAAGATCGAGTCAACGCAGCGGCCTATCATATGTGTCCCAGAGTTTTGGACGCCATGTTCTTTTGCTACGTTATACGTTACCCTAACGCGATACCGGTCACGTGGCCGGCCTCGGGCTTGCCCCACCGGGGGAAATTGGATGCTTGTCGCGCAAGTCGTAGCAATTAGCCGAACGGGTAAGCGAGCTCCAAACTTTCCGCGACGGCATTGCCCGCGAAAACCATCCCGCCTTCCCTCACGGGTCCGTTCTCTTTTCCTCCATTCTTTCATGAAACCACGCGCAATCACCAGCAGCGCTCACTTTCATCGCGTGCGGCCTTGCTGGAGGCCTTGCGGCTGCGCTCGCTATACATGATCGCGCAACAAGTGTGTCCCCGTCTCTCTCTTTTCTGCAGGATCCTGAAAGGCGAGACATTCCAATCAGGGCTTCGAGAACACGGGTGACCCATAAGTCGAGCTCGTACTCAGAGGAAAGATGGCGAGGAGGCACTCTCTCGGCGAAATGTACGGTCGCCGGTAGTGAGGAAAATGACGCTCAGAGAGAGAGAGAGAGAGAGAGAGAGCGTGAAGACAGCGTGGGAGCAGGTGAGTCGTCGGTGTCCTTAACCTGGTCGAGCGTCGTCGATGTAATTACGACCGCAAGGAAAAAGGTAGGGCGGCAGTTCTCGGTAGCTGCTCCGCGGAAAAAATGCGAGCCATCTAAGGCAATGAACGAAACGATCGGTGGTGACCTGCATGGCGACAGCTATCGTTGCTACGTGCGAGAGCGCAGAAGAATGCCGGCAATTAGCCCGCAATGTCGATGGTATGGCAGCACGCCATTTGGCACTTTACGGCGAAAGTGCAGCCAACTTGAAACGTTGTCTTTTTCAAACTTTATTATCGTTCGCCGAAAGTGGTTTCATTTTCCGTGTTGTATAATCGATCCCAAGAAACTTAGTTATAACTAAGCAAGTCTTTGCACTTGCTTAGTTCGGTGCCTTCTGAAGATTGACAATAGAAATTAAGTTTCTGGTAATAACTGGTATGGCAGTGTTTGAAATTGAGCTACAATTCCACGTTGCTCGTAATAATTTCTTCCCGCTTCGCAGTGCGCGCTGTCAACGTGATTACCAGCCGGCTTAAGCTGCCCCATTTGTTTCAATAATAATGTAAAGTCCGGCTGAGACTTCCGAAAACCCGAAGTTAGTTACACCTTTTTTCTTGTCTAGTCAATGTTTATTATCAGGAAAAACAACAACAAATGCGCTCCTTTTCTTATGTGAATGTTAGCTGTGAAAGGCAAACAAGAGGCTAAAAAATTATTTCGAAGCACTTTCGCCCGAGGTGAAGGCAATGGTATGTGTTGAAAGCAGTAGGTTTCCAGTGATACGACGTGTTCGAAAGACAAGAGCGAAAGCACAGATGTGAAAAGGCGGCGCATGAAGCAAGCGAGAACACCATATCGTGCTCTAACTCTGTCACAATACAGCCCTGTCATATGCACATGCGCACTCGGTCGTTTGGTTAGACAAGCATCTTGCCAAAAACATTTCGCAAAATGCATGCAGGTGATTTTGCTCATCCAATGTGACCAAGGCAGCATATTTCTTTATTATTTGCTGGGCTAAATGCCTGCGTCAGAAGTATACAAATACGACATAGGTGAAGTAAAGGCTGCACATTTTTTCTTGTGCAGCTGCGGTATATACGATCACACGGTAGCACTCGCGTCTTGGTTCAAAATTTCTGTTGTAGCAGAAAATTTGGAGGTTCAAGATCAAATGGGTATTAAATGTAAACATATGACAGCCCTTCTTTGTTAACTTCTTTCACTGGCTATACATAACGAACCTCCTTCGGAAATGAAGGAGCCGTTCCATTGGTATTTTAATCAATCAACATATAGCTTGATCGCCGGTGAACTATCCACCGCTGCGATAGCCAGCCGCTTTTAAACCGCGTGTATATGAATAGATAGTAGCACCGTGACACCGCTTCGACGAAACAGTAGGCTATCTTGAGGGCACTGGTTCTTTATTTATGGTAAGCCATTTGCAAACGAATACGTTCGACCTTCCCATTTTCTTGTAGCAGTAAAGGGGCACACAAGCGTGCCAGTAATGTTACGACTGCACGCCAAGGAGGTCGCACATGCTGCTCGGGTATTATGCAAGCGAGGCCGTAAGTAGAACAGCTGCAGTAGGACGGTGCTAAGATCTAACGTCGCAGGTACAAACGCCAGGTCTCTCACTCGTCTCCTAACATTAACGCGCCAGGCATGGGCTCCGGAGTCCCTAGCGCGAGGCCGTTAACGCCACCGTTGCTCCCTTTCCTCCCACCTCCTCGTTTCCCACAGCACAATGAACGAAGAACAAACGCGCGCTTCGAGGTAAGTGCACCCGAGAAACCCTGCGGCGCCGGACCACGTATACGCCAAGACGCCCGAGCCCCGCTCCACTAAAGCTGTGGCCGCGCCGAGAGAACGGAGGGTGAGCAGAGAGGCAGCTGGTTCGGGCCGAGCAAGGCTCAAAGACCTCGGCAGGAGGAAACGAGCCCTTGCACTAACCAGGGGTGTCGGCAGCGCACTCCACTGCCTATAGGTGTAGTTGCGCACCGGCTCGGATGAGTGCTCGCTCGCCTGGGCTCGCTTGCATTCTTTCTGATGTAGCTTGAGCGCGCGGAAGAGTTGCCAGCAGCTATAGCTTTATGGCCATCGCGACCTCGAAGCACCGACGAGGAAAGGGAGCAACCTGCTCGCTGTTTTCATCCCATGCTCCCTCTGCTCTCCCCCTTTTCTTTTTTTTTCTGTTTCCTTCGCGCATCCCGCCATAAAAGTTGCCTCGTTTCCAAAACAGCTGCTCGCGACACTTCGATGCTCGCGGCAAGGATACAGCGCGATGAACAGGAGGAGGAGTCAGGGACCGGCGGCGGCTGTTGTGCGGCAGGAAAACACCGGGGGAATAAGAAAGGGAAAGACGAGGCGGATAAAGGAGCCCAAGGAAGTGTCCTCCGACAGAATAAAAAAAAAGAGCGGGAAAGAAGAGGACAACCGCACACTCGCTCGCTCTGGCGAGAAAATAACGATCTTTTATGTCGCCGGCGTCATTGGAAGCGACGATGAAGAGCGGTGAGCGGGCCGACAAGCTGGGGGGTAAAAACACGGCCGCTCGAAGGTCTGGGGATAAAAGGGGAGTGGGGGGTATGAATGAGAGGGGGAGAGAGACGAAGAAAGGATAAGGAGGAGGATAGAGTGCATGACGACAGCAGGGACGCCGGGACAGCAGCTTTGGAAGGTGCAGGAGCCACGACGAAGCGAAGCAAGGAAGGAAGGAATCTATGGAAAGACAGAGGGAAAGAAGGAAGGAAAAAAAGGAAACCGGGCGAGAAAGAACACTGCCGCCGCGTGGCACCAAGCACCGGTGGGGTTGATAAAAACGGAGAAGGACAGTGGCATCGCATCGCGGCAAAGACAAAAAGGTATACAAGCGCCCGCGGGACAGGTTTGCCTGCTCGGAACAAGGAAGGCACTTCGGAAGGCTCGGTACCTCTGAAGGGTTTATTCTGTCCGGTCCAGCCCAGTAAGGCGCAGAACAGAAGGAGAGCGGGCACGCGGAACGACGCGATAATAATGAGAACGGACCTGTCGACGCTCGCTGCGGACGTTATGAAGAGGAAGGGGCCGGTTGTCCTGGAAGGAACGAACGAGTTCGGAAGGACGGTGCGACACGAAAATACGGGACGAAAAGGGAAAACGCGGTAAGCACGAACGACACCGCGACGTACTTTCTCTGTCGCTCTTGTGTTTCTTTCCTTTTAGGAACGGCCTTGTCTTTGTTACCCGAAACGTGGAAGGGCGTTATTCCTTCTTTAGGTTCGAACAGTCTGCAAAATCCTGTCGCGGAAGACAAGACGCCCTGTCAGAGTCCATTAATGAGGTTGCCAGGGAAGGGGTTAAGCTTCCAAGCGAAAGAAAGGAGTCTGTCGAGGAAGTCCCATCCCGCGGAGCCTTCCTATGCGTTTCCTCTGATTTCGGGCGGTTGGGGAGATTAGCGCGCGAAAATCCTTCTTCCCGACGACGCACCAAGTAGGACGGATGCGACGTGGACTCACCGTCTATGCTGCGTTTATGTTACAGTTTTCGGTGAACAGACGCAAAGGCAAACGATTCGACAGAGTCGACAGTGACATCGATCGGTGCTGTGATGCCGATGCAGGCGGACATGGACACAAAAGAAAAGTGAAAAAGTGCACAAATGAAAAAAAAAGAAGGAAAGCAATTGGACGCGTTGTTAACAGGTTAAATATACATGTACATCCTTAATGAACATGCGTCCGATAAATTATCTCAAAACCCACTGAAGCCACTGAATCCTTCCTAAATCAATAAGACTACGGCGAATACAGTACAAGTAAACGATACACGGCACCGTGTGTTTGTACATCAAAACACTCGCGCTTTCGCTTTTGGTAAAAGTTAAGCGAAAGTCTCACAAGTCAGAAGAATGATGAATGAGATGAGTTGGCACTGCTTCGTCGTCGACGGCGCACGACATATGGGGGCCTAAGCTTCGCGTGATTGCTGTTAACTTTTTCTTCATTCCTGATGCGCGTTCATAGTGAAGTAACAAGGCGACAATTCGGATATATGAGAGAACTATATAGGATCGTTTTTTTTTTAAATTTTTCTTTCAAACGCAATCGCCGATAAATAACGTACTATTTACCGTTGTATTGTATCCCAGGAAAGCTTACAAAGTGAGCAAGGGCGGGAGAAAATATTTGTTAAGCGCTGAAGCGAACGATGTCTGCCAGATGGCCAGTCTTCCTTCCTAGGGCCGGATTCTGAAATGCTCCAACCTTAGACCGTTTCCCTACCTTCCGCAAGGAGTCCTCCATGCTACCTAAACGTTAGGCGTCCTCGGAAGGCTACCGCGAATTCTAAAAGCTTCCTTTCGCCTTCCCTGCGGAAGGAGCGCCTCACCGAAGGAAGTGTAACGTTAGAGGCTTCTGGTTTCGAGATTCCTTACAAAAAAACACAAAATATTTGTAATGAATTGCCAAGGTAAAGTGCCGGGACTGTTAAAATTGCATTTCTATTCTATACCGCGCATAAATTCCATTTCTTTGGTTAATAGCGAAAAAATAGTTCAAAAATGATCCATATGGTAGGAAATAAAACTCAGTCTAGCAACTATGGCAGCATCTGAGTTCGGTTGGTCAGGCGTCGCTTTCTTTTTGTTTTTTATTTTGCGTACGTTTTGTTTCGTGTGTGTGTGTGTGTATTTGCCGAGAAAACTCCTTTCCTGTTTCGGAAGACTTCTGCGTCGTGTCCACCGAGACTTTTAATGGGTATATGAGTACAATCGATGCACCCAGTAACCCCAGGGAATACTCCGATTGAATAGAACCCGGTCATGACTACCTTGGCTTCACTGGCGTTTGGCAGCCGAACGTACTTGGGATACAGACGTAGGCATATCAGCTGTGTCACCTCCCAGATACATCGGCACACAGAGGGTTGGGATACACACACAAGGTCGCCTACAACCGTTTGCATGACACCCGTTCCGTAAAAACGTATTGCGATGAGGACCTTCAAGAGAGCAGGCAGCGGCTCTCCTCCGTTGTCAGTGTTACAATGCAGTTGCAGCTATGCCGGTATGGCTGTAACAGCTAGCTTGGAAAAACGTTACCGGGCTAGAAAGTCCACTTCGTCGTAGTATTCCAGTGGATTTTGCCTGTCAATCAGACGCCGGGCTGGAGTCAAAGGTGGAGGCTTGTACACAGTCCCGTAAAGAAGTTCATTTGCTCGTCGAAGAAACCTGCATAGCTTTCGAAGCTATCGTCTTCGGATAAATATCGCAAGGCCGTCATTCTCACCGCTCGCTTTTCACAAAATCAAAGTAAAAAGATGGCACAAAACGTGGTCCGCGGAACCAAACTGGACGTCAATACACGGCGGCTGGCTACCGCGGCCTTGGCTGCGCACTGCACCTATTCTAGCCGAGCGTACCGCGTATAAAGTCGAGCGGAGAAGCATGCGTTCAGTTAGAGCAGCACGGTTAGGAAGCATGAAGGTAGCATTCCGGCTCCCAAAGCGCGGGAAGCACCAAGGAGGCCCTAACTTAGTGCCCCTTAGTAAGGTACGTTCCAGAATTGACGCCAAGCCGCCTTACAGCGTGTGAGACATCCTTAGTAAGGAAAGGAGTGTTTCAGAATCCGGGCCCTAGTCTGTAAGTCGCAACACGGAAACAAATAGGCACAAGAGTTCCGACGTTGGAAAGTGCATGTGAGGCATATACGCCAACTAACACAAGCGTTAATTAGGAAGCGCCCCCCCCCTGCCCCCTATGAAAGCTCAAATAACTACGCCGCCTAAACCAGCGTCATGAAACTCACAGAAATTTATGCGCTTCAGTGTGGGGTGTACGCTGCACACCCCTTGACTCCTGACTAGACGCTGAAGCCGCGAAAAACTACTCTTGCCTTCCCGCAGTCTCTACATTCTATGAACTTACTGGGGAATTGTAGGCTCATTATGCACCAGCTCTTAGCTCTGCAGCAACATGCCTTATCGTTATCATTAGTAGGGATGTGCAAATACTAATTTTCGCGACCGAATTGAAGACGAATCGAATGCTTTCCGAATAATTGTCGAATCGCTAACAGTCGTTATCCCGATAGATTTTCACGTCCTAGTATATTCTCGACGTAAGCAAGTTTGCGTCATTACATTGAACGTTGCGAAGCGTTCTTTATTAAACGCACAAATGGTGCATTAGGAGCAAGTAAGGATGTTTATTCGCATACTTAGGATTCATTGGCGAAAGCGAATAATAGTGGTTTAGCCCGAAACGTCTGACCCAGTGAGTTACATGTGACATGCTCCACTCGTATTTTATGTCTACGATGGCCCCGGAAAGAAATTTATCGCATAGTTGACAATTTTAGGTGTTCAAAGACTATTCTAAAAGCATTCATATTGACGAATAGTGACCACTCGATACGAAGACAGAATCGAATACGGCAATATTCGATTCGTATTTCTAAAGTTTCGAATATTCGCACGCCCCTAGTTATTAGGAGTTTTACAGTGGACTGTAAGTTTCTTGTATTGTACTCACAACCATTGATCCGTGTTTGAAAAACTATTTTTCGCTAACAAAAGACAGCACAGTTCGGGAAGTAGCGTGAACAACTATTAATGATACGCGTCGCGTTGCTGCTAACAGTTGCGAGGCTTGTTTACAATACGAGAAAATGCTCGGTTAGAAATCACCGCCCGGGGCATCCATGTTCGTAAGTCCAACAGGGAGTGACACACATCTCTCGCACCCGAAATACTCGACACGTCCGGTGCTTCCGCTCAAGGCTCATACCTGTTCGGAGACAAAACTTAAGATCCTAATAAATAATTCTCTTTCGAATAACACAGGAGAGTACCCCGCTCTGTCTGAGACGCGAAGCGCGAGGAAGGTTATCCATCCTTTGCAAAACGAAGAATCAATGATGGCTTTCTTTTTTTTTTCTTTCTCTTTCGGAGTGCATAGCATAGCTCCACGGTTGAAAGGAAACGCGTGCACAAATTACCCGGCGGGTGTATGAAGAGACGCTCCAGCCACGCGCCTTCCTCCGATCGGGCCACTAAGAATGAGTTCGGCAGCCTCGGCACGCACTCGCGATGAGGCTCCTTCGCGGTGCCTGGCCGCATCATGCATACGATATCAGAGCGGCGCAAAACCTTACGAGGATCCTCAAAGACGAGTGCGCGACAACGAGCTCGAGCACGTCTTCCCGCCAGCGCGTCTTCGCTGCAGCCCCAGGCAAAGAAAAAAGAAAAAAAAACTGAGGAGGAGCGGATTGTGTGAAATCATCGGCGAGCCCGACATATGCTGCTTTTGTAAAGCTCGCAGAGACAGATTCTTTATATGTGGCCGTGGAGAACGCTGCAAAGACGGGGTGATAGTGGAGCAAGGGCGGAAGCTGAGGATGGCTGGGAAAGAACGGGAAGGCCCCCCTCCCGAAGTACGGTCCCTGCATTCTCCAAAGCGAATCTGCGTCAATAGAAGCGGGTTCCTGGCTACATTGGTTATTTACGATAAAGCGGCATGTCGGGAGCAGGAATGAAAACTTCTTAGCCCGCCAGCACACGTCTCTCGCGAGCGCGGCTGTGTCAAATGTATTGCTGCCTGCCAATCTCGCTCACGCCTTCCTCCAATACACTCTCTCTTCGCTTTGCTTGCGACCTCACATCGCCTAGGGATATAGTTTTATTTGCTTCTTCTTCTTCTTCCTCCTCCTGCTCCTCTCTCTCTCTCTCTCTCTGTCTCTCTTAGCAACGCTTTGTTGCGTTTCGCCTGCGACACGTGGTTTTGCCGGCGCGACGGCGGCGGGGCGGCGGACATTTTGGCCCGATCGTCGTCACCGCAACACTCATCGCCAGGTGTTTCCAGGCGCGTCTGCGGCGATGCGACCGCCTAGGGATTTCGTTCCAGTCATTGTGCCCGAAACAGGCGATGCCAAAGCAGGGATCTCATTCCAGTTATTGGGCCCGAAACAGGCGATGCCAAAGCAGGGATCTCGTTCCAGTCATTGTGCCCGAAACAGGCGATGCCAAAGCAGGGACCATCTTCTCGTTACAGTCATTGTGTCCGACCGGCAGCGCCACGACAGTGTGCTGCGCAGCGCCACGACAGTGTGCTGCGCAGCGCCACGACCAGGTGCTACGAGATCGTGCGCAGCGCCACGACATGGTGCTACGGCATCGCTACGACAGTGTGCGCCACCATTAGCCCATTGTACATTCACGTGCTCGTCTTTTGAGGGGTTCCTTCTTGCCCTCAACTGCGAGAGTATAAAAACAGCTGCCCCCGGACGCCAGAGGAGGGCTCCGATTTCTTCCGTTGGGTGAAGTGCTCTCCCGTCTCTCTACTTCGGTCAAACCTGACCGCCAACTCTTTGCGATGTTAAAATAAACAAGTTGTTTCGTTGTTACCTGTCGACTCATGCTTTGCCGGGACCTTCGGATGCTTGCAGTTGTACCCCAGGCCGCCAGGCCAACGCTACCCTTGGGGCTTGCGACCCAGGTACAACCACGGGCGTCAGCGCCGAGTTCCCAACAGATCGTACCAGCAGTCGGATCCAAACATCTGGTTGGCAGCGGTGAGATCACCTCCGACTTCAAACATCTGGTTGCCAGCGGTGAGATCGCCTACGACTTCAAACAACTGTCTGCCAGCGGCGAGATCACGACAACGGAGGCCAGCAGCAAAGAGATGCAGTTGACAGTATGCTGAGCAGCTCAACGACGATCCGGGAGCAGTGCAACGAGCCCTGTGTGACGACTGGTTGCCTGCAGCGGAACGACTGCGCGGAATTCCTGCCTGCGAGGTTTGGTGAGTGCGGGACTTTCTTCTTCTGAGCGTTGCCAGGCTTTTTGTTAGTGTCAGAAACAGAGCTGGTAATTGTGGTTGTCGTTGCTGCCGGGTTAGTTTGCGGCAAGACAATAGTAAGCAGTAGAGAAAGCAGCATTCAGAGCAGCCATGGATTTGAAGTCGTTGCGCAAACCGAAATTGTTGGAGCTTGCAAGAGAGTTGGGTCTGGATGTCTCAGACAAACTCAGAAAACCAGAACTGATAAAGGCTATTCTTGAGTTAGAGGCTGAGGATGACGAGCTGTCGGAATGCCTTGAGACTATTGAAGAGAGGGAGACTGCAAAAAGAGAAGAGCGCGAACGTAAAGAACAGAAAGAGCGAGAGCAACAAGAGAAAAAAGAAGAGCGTGACCGTCAACACGCTTTGGAAATGAAGCGTCTCGAGATAGAGATGGAACGCGCTCGTAATGGAAGTCAGGCACACGGTGCAGGAGAACGCGTATTGTTCAAAATGACTGACCTGATGCGGCCGTTTAAGCTTGGAGAGGACATTGGTTTGTTCCTGGTTAACTTTGAGCGAACGTGCGAGAAGCAGGGGTTCTCTCGGGAAACGTGGCCACAGCGCTTGCTCACTTTGTTACCCGGCGAGGCGGCCGACGTAGTCGCTCGCTTGGATAGAGAGGAAGCAGAGGATTTCGACAAAGTAAAATCGAGTCTGCTAAAAAAGTACCGGCTGTCTGCGGAAGCGTTCCGTCGGAAGTTTCGGGAAAATGAGAAAGGCAAAAGTGAGTCATATACAGAGTTTGCGTATAGGCTTATGTCGAACATGCAGGAGTGGCTCAAAGAAGAGAAAGCGTTTGGTGACCACGATAAAGTTCTGCAGTGTTTCGGGCTAGAACAGTTTTATAGTCGGTTACCGGAGAACGTGCGATACTGGGTCTTGGATAGGCCAGACGTGAGTACGGTGGCTAGAGCCGCTGAGCTAGCCGAGGAGTTTGTGACGCGTCGGGCTCGCGGAGCTAAGGACGGTCAAAAGGGTGAATTTGGCTCGAAGTTTGAGAGGCCGAAGTTCACACCCATGAGATTAAAGAGGGACACGCGTAGTGCGGATGCGAGTGAAAGCAGTCCGACCAGACGTAAAGAGACGGCGGCAGCCAAACGCAGAAAGCGGTTCGAGATGAGGCGAGCGGGCGTTTGTTATACGTGCCAGAAGCCGGGTCACTTTTCGGCGCAGTGTCCGGAAACAACACCAAAAGTTGTGTTTTTTTCATTAGGCAGCACTGACGAGAACATGAAGCTTCTCGAGCCTTACATGCGAGACCTCCTCGTGAACGGGAAAGAGTGCCGAGTGCTTCGCGATTCCGCAGCTACGATGGATGTAGTTCACCCCTCCTACGTAGAACCCCATATGTTCACGGGCGAGTGCGCGTGGATCAAGCAAGCCGTGGAAGCTCATAGCGTGTGTCTGCCGGTAGCAAAAGTGCTTATTGAAGGACCTTTCGGAGCGCTTGAGACGGAGGCGGCAGTGTCATCTATGCTGCCACCCCAGTACCCGTACCTATTTTCAAACAGGTCCGATCACCTCCTGCGCGAGAAGGGGCTTTTGTTTGGTGAAGCTAGTGTTCAGGCCTTAACCAGATCGAAGGTTCGGGAGCTCGCTGCAAAGGCGGTAGTTGCGGGGCCGACGTTATCAAACAACGAAAAAGGGTCAGAGGCGCAGCAAGCTGATATTCAGAGCACGCCCGAACAGAATAAAATTGAGTCTGTAGCGTTGAAGGCGCCAGATACTGGAGAGGAAAATCCCGACGCGGGAAAGTTAGAAGAGCTATCTACTGATTTGCTCATCGCGCCTACGTCAGACGGACTTGATAGGTTGCTAAAAGTCAGCCGGACGGCTTTGATAGCCGAGCAAAAAAAGGATGGCAGCCTGGAAAACGTGCGCTGCAATGTCAAAGAAGGTATCGCCAGGAAAACTGCGCGTTTTGTGGAAAGAGGTGGAGTCCTGTACCGGAAGTATCTAGACCGCCGAGGAGTGGAGTTCGATCAGCTGGTCGTGCCTCAATGCTATCGTCAGGATCTGTTGCGCTTGTCACATGGGGGTTCGTGGTCCGGACACCTAGGAGTTAAGAAAACTAAGGACCGTCTCTTGCAAGAGTACTATTGGCCAGGGTGTTTTCGGGACGCAGACCATTTCGTGAGGACATGTGACACTTGTCAGCGGGTGGGCAAACCAGGGGACAAATCGAGGGCGCCGTTGAAATTGGTACCTATCATTACGGAGCCTTTTAGACGGCTCGTTATTGATACAGTGGGACCTCTGCCGGTAACAGCCACGGGGTACAGACACATTTTGACTGTGATCTGCCCAGCGACAAAGTTCCCTGAAGCAGTGCCGCTTAAAGAACTCAGCTCAGTTGAGATAGTTAATGCACTACTGTCCATATTTGCGCGAGTTGGTTTTCCTGCAGAAATTCAATCAGATCAGGGCACAGTGTTTACTAGCGCTTTGACGACAACTTTTCTCGAAAGGTGTGGGGTAAAGCTGCTACACAGCTCAGTGTACCACCCACAGTCGAATTCCGTTGAGAAGCTCCACTCCGTCATGAAGCGCGTGTTGAGAGCCTTGTGTTTTGAACATCAAACTGACTGGGAGCTGTGTCTGCCTGGGGTGATGTTTGCTTTAAGGACCGCACCGCATGCGGCTACGGGGTTTTCGCCAGCTGAACTGGTGTACGGTCGCTCGCTTCGATCTCCGCTTCGCATGCTTCGAGAATCATGGGAAGGTAGGGGCGACGACCCAGTCGTGGTGGAGTACGTGCTTAAGCTCCTCGAACGCTTAAGAAGGGCACAGGAGTTGTCAGGTGAAGCAATGACAAAGGCCCAGCAGAGGGCCAAGGTTTATTATGATCGGACAGCCAGGGCCCGTCGTTTTGAGGTTGGCGATGAGGTCATGATATTGCGCACATCGCTAAACAACAAACTAGACGTGCAGTGGGAGGGCCCAGCGCGAATTGTTCAGAAACTGTCGGACGTTAACTACGTGGTAAGTCTGCCAGGAAAGCGGAAAGCACAGCAAGTTTACCACTGTAATCTGCTCAAACCTTATAGACAAAGGGAAGCAGTGGTGTGCATGATGGTAAACGTTCCTGAAGAGCTTCCGGTCGAGCTTCCGGGACTAGGCTCAGTGACGAACAGGGAAGACACCGGTCAAGTCATTAGTGACCTTATCAGTAAAGCACCGCTGTCGCCTGAGCAGAAAACCGAACTACACCAGCTATTACAAGAGTTTCAAGGTCTGTTCTCTGAGAGGCCTGGTAGGACTTCTGTACTTACTCATGATATAGAACTTACCTCCACAGAGCCAGTACGATCCAAGGCGTATCGGGTGTCACCCCGCCAGAGCGATATTATGGAGGCTGAGGTAAAGAAAATGCTACAGCTCGGTGTTATTGAGGCAGGTGAGAGTGATTATACCTCCCCTTTTTTTTTTAGTTGAGGTACCGGGCAAGGAACCTCGTCCTTGCGTCGACTACCGCAGGCTTAATTCCATCACTAAGGATCAAATTTATCCGATCCCTAACATCGAGGAGCGCCTTGAGAAAGTTAGTAGCGCTCAGTTTATTTCCACCCTAGATCTTGTCAGGGGTTATTGGCAGGTTCCACTTACAGAAGAGGCTAGTAGGTATGCGGCGTTCATTTCACCAATGGGAACATTCCGTCCTAAAGTGTTGAGTTTTGGTTTGAAGAACGCGCCATACTGTTTTTCAAGTCTCATGGATAAAGTGTTGCGGGGACAGCAAGAATTCGCTTTACCGTATCTAGACGACGTAGCGATATTCTCCGCATCCTGGTCTGAGCATATGACACACTTGCGGGCAGTGCTAACCCGCCTGCGCGAAGCAGGCTTGACAGTAAAGGCTCCTAAGTGCCAGTTAGCACAGGCCGAGGTTGTCTACCTCGGTCACGTGATTGGTCAGGGTCGTCGCCGCCCCTCTGAAATAAAAGTGGCCGCTGTGCGAGACTTTCCGCAACCGCGCACAAAGACCGCTATTCGGTCGTTCTTAGGTGTCGCCGGCTACTATCAGAGGTACATCCCTAGGTACTCTGATATCGCGGCTCCCCTGACGGATGCTCTAAGAAAGACAGAGCCTCAAACAGTCGTCTGGGACGAGACAAAGGAAAGAGCTTTTAGCGCCCTAAAGAGTGCCCTAACAAGCCAGCCTGTGCTACGATCGCCAGACTATACAAAAGGGTTCATTGTTCAGTGCGATGCTAGTGAGCGAGGCATGGGCGTTGTACTGTGCCAACGGGAAAATGGAGAAGTAGAACACCCCGTCCTGTATGCTAGTCGTAAGCTGACCAGTCGTGAGCAGGCGTATAGCGCCACCGAGAAAGAGTGTGCATGTCTCGTGTGGGCCGTTCAGAAATTGTCATGCTATCTAGCCGGCTCGAGGTTTATCATTGAGACAGATCACTGCCCTCTCCAATGGCTGCAGACCATCTCTCCCAAAAATGGCCGCCTCCTGCGCTGGAGCCTCGCTTTACAACAATATTCCTTTGAGGTGCGTTACAAAAAGGGGAGTCTCAACGGTAACGCCGATGGCTTAAGTCGAAGCCCCTAACGTAGGAATCAGCCTCAAAATTGTTTGTTACTGATGTTTTTCTTCCTGAGGCAGGATTTTTTTTAACATATTGCTTTTGTTTAGTGTTTCAAAGTGATGATATGCTTTCTAGTGCAATTTTTCAATTTGTGGACGCGTTCTGAGTGATGCTAGACTACTGTAAGGAACTAGGCGGTGGTATAAAAAGGGGAAAGAGCCTGGCAGGGCTTAGTGAGGGTTGTGCCGTGCTTGCTGACTGAGCGGTTGAGTTTTCAGCGTAGTTCTAACGCTTGCCGGGAACGAGAACAAAAATGTGAACTCTCCCGAAGTCACTTTGCAGTGTCCCGTGCGAACCTGAACGAGAGAACGAGGCCTTCTCTGTGCGCTGCGCTCAAGAAACGTCAAGGGACGCCCGACTTCGGTTATGAGCATCATCGAGCGACATCCCTCCGGACAGCGGATGCAGTCCCCTGTCCATCGGGATCTCCTTTCCCCGGCGGGGCGGTCTGTTGCGTTTCGCCTGCGACACGTGGTTTTGCCGGCGCGACGGCGGCGGGGCGGCGGACATTTTGGCCCGATCGTCGTCACCGCAACACTCATCGCCAGGTGTTTCCAGGCGCGTCTGCGGCGATGCGACCGCCTAGGGATTTCGTTCCAGTCATTGTGCCCGAAACAGGCGATGCCAAAGCAGGGATCTCATTCCAGTTATTGGGCCCGAAACAGGCGATGCCAAAGCAGGGATCTCGTTCCAGTCATTGTGCCCGAAACAGGCGATGCCAAAGCAGGGACCATCTTCTCGTTACAGTCATTGTGTCCGACCGGCAGCGCCACGACAGTGTGCTGCGCAGCGCCACGACAGTGTGCTGCGCAGCGCCACGACCAGGTGCTACGAGATCGTGCGCAGCGCCACGACATGGTGCTACGGCATCGCTACGACAGTGTGCGCCACCATTAGCCCATTGTACATTCACGTGCTCGTCTTTTGAGGGGTTCCTTCTTGCCCTCAACTGCGAGAGTATAAAAACAGCTGCCCCCGGACGCCAGAGGAGGGCTCCGATTTCTTCCGTTGGGTGAAGTGCTCTCCCGTCTCTCTACTTCGGTCAAACCTGACCGCCAACTCTTTGCGATGTTAAAATAAACAAGTTGTTTCGTTGTTACCTGTCGACTCATGCTTTGCCGGGACCTTCGGATGCTTGCAGTTGTACCCCAGGCCGCCAGGCCAACGCTACCCTTGGGGCTTGCGACCCAGGTACAACCACGGGCGTCAGCGCCGAGTTCCCAACAGATCGTACCAGCAGTCGGATCCAAACAGCTTCTAGAAGTGCTGGCTTGCTTCATATCCTCGTTTCGCTCATTCCCAGCGCGCACGTACCTACCTGCGCTATTTTTCCCTGGCGTGTTCGCAGGCTCCCCCTTTTCTCCCCGAAAATCTACTTCCTTCGTGCTCCCTATAGCAGACCTCAGGGAGTTGCTCGGAGCAAGCCTGAACTCGAACGATGGTAGCGTAAGCAGACTGCGGGCTAAGCGGGAGAGGCTGTCTTAAGAAGACCGATAGGAGAAAGAAAAGTGGGGTCCAGGGAGGCAGCAGCAAACGAGGTTACGTACGGCTGCGAAACGCGTCTTCTTTTTTTTTTTCGTTTCCCCGCACAGCGATGCGCGATCACGTCTGCGGGTTCCCGCTATGGGACGCTCAAGACGGCGTGGAAAGTAGCAATCTACAGATAACTCTATCCATGCAACCACCATCATCACCGCGGCCAATGCTACACCGTACAACCGACGCCACCCTTCGCCGAGGGAAAGATCTATATACTGCGTTTCGCACGCTTTGCCCGTGTAGCGCAAAGTCGGAAGATTGGATTGGATCTTGCCTAGAAGTCGCGCGGCCCGAAACTTGGAAAGGGCGTGAGGTATTAGCGGGCGGCGGCGCATCTACAGCAAGTATATATATAAATATATATATATATATATATATATATATATATATATATATATATATAAAGAGAGAGAGAGGCAGTCTCGCCTCCTTGATCTCAAGCTTACCGGCATTTCCACTCAGAGTTTTCCAGGCAAGAGCTGACGTAAATGAATGACGTCCCTGTCGGTGTGAACGCGTGAAGTGCTCCTCGGCTCACGTTGCAAACACGACTAGACACGCGGATCACGGCTGACAGAGCGGAGTGAGCCGGTTTTGCGCGTCGTCTGTAATGAGATATGCGCGCCTCTTTTCTTCTGGGCACTTAGCGGCACCGGATGCAGGCGTCGTCGTTTCGGTCGTCGTCGCAACAGCGGATGCAGGAGGAGGGGATAACAAGGTGCCTCGAGGTTCGAGACTCCACTATGGAAGTCCTATTTTCGGGCGTCCTTCGTCAAGGACGTGCGACGTTGAACACGACGCGGTAGTGTAGAGTGAAGCGTCTTACACTTAAAGGAACAGCTGTCGTTTTTCTGGACCGATTCCCTTCACAGTTGGGCTCGGAAACACAAGGATAAAATAGCAATAGCAAATGTAAAAAAAAGAAATAGAAGGAAAGAAAAGAAAATGGGAGTAAATCAGTAATGGATGACTGCATCACAATTGATTTTGGTAGGCTAGTTCGCAATCACGTGATTAAAAAGCTCCAGACTGCACGACAAAAGAACAGGAAACGCGCAAGGCAACATACTGTGTGTGTACTTCACTACTTCTCGGGCTGCTGCGATGCACTGTAGAATTTAGGAGCCGCTTTTCGTAATGATAATTTTTATTTACCAACCGTTTTGCCCGTGGTAATTTCCTCGCATGAGGCCACGCTCCCACAATCACCAAGACCGGCCACTCGCCTCGAGGAGTGATAAATAATGAATGAATGTGGACAAAGAACAATCCTTACAGAACACGGCTCTAGATCGTCGCCATAGAAGTGCCAACAGGAAAGACCGCAGAAACGAGAACCTCCGGAAGATTCTTAGGATGTATGACGGGTTTATACATATGTAATGTGCCCGGCAATGTCCCCTCTGTAATGTGCACACCCGGAGGGTAAAATAAATAAATAAATAAATAAATTTATGAATGTGTAAATGGCAAAATTATGACCTCCACTATGGCAATGAGTGCAGCTACAGCGCGCATCGCAGTGAAGTGAACTGCCTACTGAAACCATGGCCAGGTTCTTGAACAGCCAATGCAGCCTTCAGATGAGACTTACTTCATATCGGTAAACTGTCCACTGAAAGTGGGTTGACTTCTTACTTTCTTCCGAACAACGTGACACCTGTCAATAGCGACCCTGAACCTCATATTCCTTCTCGAAAATGTGAAAGGAAATTGAGGTCTCTCGCAGTAGGTTGGAGTGGTCTCGCAAGAGTATACGAAACCTATACTATCGTGTACGTAGTTTGTTCCAGGAATCCAAGAAGCCCGTCATAACAGGATTTGACTTGACACTAAGGATACTCGCCTAGTAAAGACCCTCCATCCCTTTGGTTGAGTGGCCAAGCAGTCGCTGTCGAGGTCGTTGCCCGAGACCTTGCACCTCTAGTTTGCAGACAAACGCGCCCACCGAACAGCCCACGCACGCGCACCAAGTCACACACAAGTGCAGCTCCAACAATGACGCCGCCAGACGAGCTGTGGAGAGAACTGCGCCAGCTTCCATAACTCTACTCTACGTGCGTGCCATCGCTGATCCGGAACAAAGAAAGACGCCCTCACGCTATTTCGTTGTGAGTTTCCCTGCTCACGAAGCTTTCTGCTTGCTTCTCAGGGGTCAAGATCTATAAGAAAGACACACACAAGCGATTCAAGCAGCACGCAGTGTTTGGCTGCAGCATCGACAAGAACCAAACCAGATTCAAGAGGCATCGCAACGCCCACCGGTTTCTCCGGCTCGGTGCTTACGTGGAGCGCATCGTCAGTTAGACGGAAACGGGGGTGTCGAGAGGGTTAGCGAGCGCACAGCGCGCGGGCTACCTTAGTTGCCAAGATGCCAGGGAGAGATTCACACAGACACACAGACACACACTGAGACACACACACACACAGGCACGCACGCACACACACACGCGCGCACGCACGCACGCACGCAAAAAAAGAACGCTCACATATACGCAATGGGCATTGAGAGAACAGGCGCTGGCCAGCCGTGATAATGAACGACGTTGAGCGCAACCCCACTGAACGCAGTATTTTTCGACGCGTACATTTTCACGCTGATGCCCGCTTTTCAAGCTGAACGGCGTTCTATGTGGTTGATCCCTCGATGTTACCAATTACGTGCAACGCAACTCAGCCGTGAATACAGCTCGGACGCCGCGCAGCGTGAAATAGACGCGGTGATGCGGCTCGCAAACCACATCGGAAGTGCGCTCCATGTGCTTCTGCCACTGTATAGCGAAATGGAGCGGTAGCGAAGGGGGGGGGGGGCAGGGGAGGAAGTATAGTAAGAGATGTTGCGCGCATATGTAGAAAGAGTTCGCGACCTTCAGGCACCTTATCCATCGCAATTTGCCAGCAGGTGGGCGCTATAAGGAACAAGTATTCTCTTGCAAGTGAACAGCTTCTTGAATTTGGTCTCTATACAGCGAAGTAATAATAATTATAATAAAAAAGAACGGCTCAGAACTGTTATCGTTCATTAAGAAATTTCGACTTCTTCCGCCTCGTCGTAAGACTCAGACGTTGCGGGTAATGACCATTGCTAATGGACGCTTCTGTCGCGCCGACGTTACGGATAATGGCGGCATCGTTCTTTCAATCTTCAGCGTCATTCAAGCGACTCTCCACTTAGACCTATTTTCGCGACGACAGCGACCACGACGCATTCGGCTAATTGATGATGGCAATCATCGCATCGGAAGCTAGTGACGATGAATGATGGGACGACTATTAACGGTAGGTTGAAGGTACAGTCGACGCAAGTGAAATGTTCGCCTTTGTTCCCTCCCGTCTACTTCCGCTTCCTGGGTTCCGCGGCTCCCTTCTTGCTTACGGTCTCGCCACTTCCGGCAAACGTTCGTACAACACACAACAATCGGGAACCTTCGGGCTTCTTGTGCGAGCTATAGCTGGCAGCAGACCAGCCTACACACGCTTTCTTTTCTTGCCGCTGCGCAGCTACAGAAAAGCCGGTGTAAAGAAAGTTCTCAGGTCACATATTTCACATCGTCAAAAGAACTAAAGTAGCCGGATCTCGCTGTCCAACTTATTAATGAGGGTTGAAACAAAATGTGAAGAGAATAGGAAGCCGGAAAAAAAAATAAGTGCGCCATTTAGACATACAGGGCTATACAGACAATAAAAGCAGAAAGCGCAGGGCACTACCGCTTATCTAACGTTCATTGTTCACACTCCTCCGTTTACCGTGCTGGAACAAACAACGAAATGTGAATATTAATAGCGCTATGCGTGACCAACAAGTGTGGCGGTTTAGTCCAGCTGGCACACAACTTGTCTTCATGTGCGTAACGCACAATAAACAAGGACAAAGACAGACACAGCGTTGTCCGTGCCCCCGTCTGTTTCTTTTTTTCTCTCTCTCTTTCTCTTTCTGTCCTTGTTTACCGCGCGCTGCGCCAGCTGCGTATAAGAAGTCAAGATTACTCGAATAACGTCACATTGCCATTAAAAGTGAAAACAAGCCTACTACAAAAAATGAGTTTCACAGTTAAGTGGCTAATACTAAAGCTCACTCAGAAGCAACAGCAGAGCAGCTCGCTCTGTCGCCCTGGCAATGACAAAAAGCAATGGCCGAAGGCGAAACGCGAGGCTTAGCGGATGCAGCGCCAGCGCGCCAAAGGGTTGAAAGGAACGCGGGGTGAGGGAAAAGGGGGACAGCTGGGGGCGCATACTTCAGGAGGCAAGGCGAGGTGCCTTCCTTGCCACCCCCTTCGCGGACGGATGAGGAATGGCGACAGCCAGCGTCGTTCTGCGCTGTCGCGCAGCGATAAGCGGCAGGCGAGAAACGCGCGGGGAGGGTCTTTCGCCCAAAAGGGTCCTTCGCGCACCGCACTGTGTCTCTGGGTCACCGTCGCCTCCTCGTCTTCGCGTCTCCTTTGGCGCGGAGTGTTGCTTTCTCCTACTCGCTCTTTTGTTTCTGCTTGGGTTTCACTTTCAGAGGAAGCCGCTTATTTCGCGCCACCGCTCTCTTGACGGCCCGGTGGAAAAGCCTTGACCGATAGTCGAGTTTGCAAGCGCCACGGCTGTCGCGAAATGCGATGGGAAGAATAAAACGAACTCTCGGGAAAAAGACGCCGCGGCACGGGATGGGGAGAAAACGGCGCGTCGGAAAAGCGCCGGGGGGTATCAAGAATAAAAGAGAACGCCTGAGATTAGGAAGCATTCAGTGCCTGCCTGAAACACGGGTCGTCGCTATAGCGCGAGCGACAAACAAGAGCTCGAAAATGAGATGCCATGACATCAACTCAAGTATTCCAAGAAGAAGAGAAAGAGTGAAATTCGACGGTGCAAAGTTTTTTTCTGAGAAAGCTTAGTGCTATCTTCTGGAGGATATTCTTCAGGAGCCGAATTCACAAAGATTTTTGTTCCTAAGTTTTCTTCGCTATTGGCCGGCCGCCTTGGCTAGTACTATGTTCAGCATCGCGAATGGCTTGCATCTGCTCTTACGAACGGTTATAGCGGAATGACTCTTTGTGTGCGTGTGTGTGTTTGCCAATGCTGGCCCGGTCTCTTTGGCTACACCTACGTTTGTGAACCAATAGGCAGCACCCGATTGTGGTTCCCCTTAGCTACCCGAGTTGTCGTCACTCTGTTAGCCTGACTTTCGCAATTCTCCGGTATCACGCTCCTATATATATATATTTCGCTCGTTTCCTTACTTACTTGGCTCTCGGTCGTCACACTATACGCTGACGACCATCAGCTTTGCGTCGATCCGGATGACCAGTGTCTCTCGGAAGGAAGGTCTGCTTCGGGCACTATACTACGAAGGCCTGGTCCTTACTCCGTTGCCTCGTGCAGAGAAGCACAAGACACAGTTCGGCATACCAGAGATCATTGGGAAGTCGGGGGGGGGGGGGGGGGGGTGCATTCGTCCAGTCCATCTTAACTCGCGAAGCGACTGTCCAGCACTAATGACAAGCCTCGTTTCTTTGCTTCCGAATCCTTCCAGCCTAGCAGGTGCTCACTAATAGGCGGATTCTCCACGTGCACATCCCTTCGACTTCCTCCCGCTCTCTGTTCTTGTTATTCCGTCCTATACTCAGACGAGCAAGGAAGTACGCGCGGCCTGTCGGTATTGCGGCTGTTATTGGACTTGTACGCATCCTTAAGGCGATCTGGGCACAAGCACATTGTCAAGTTATGAAACAAGGTGCTCCGAGGAAACTTACAGTCACTGTCAAAAGCAGACGAACAGCACAAACTGGGAATAAGCCGAATATTTTCCGTGGCCTGGCCACACAGGCCAACCTGTGCTATAAGGGTCTCCAACCTGTGCTATAAGTATACAGTATGCGAAAAACGTAGTGTTGCTAGGTTTCACTGGCTGCGGACACAGGTTGCTGAGAAATTTCAACTTTTTCGGGAAACCCACGTACCGTGAGCTAATAATAATATAGCACACATCCAATACACAATAATATAGACAATATTATCGATAGTATATTAGACTATACACAATAATATAGCATACATCCAAAGCGCTTAGTCGGCCTCCCGGCAGAATATCGCAACCGAAAACCTGAAAAGCGTGTATTATAAACGCAACAGTGCATAGCCTCCTCAGTTGGCTTAGAAGTTCCGCGTTCAAAAACGAAGTCCTTAACGCAATCATTCTGGCAGGTCAATAGCCAAGTGAGCCGTCACTTGGCAATATTTCTCGGAGTGGCTATACGAAACCCACCCATAAGGGCACACGAATGTCATTTACTGCAATTTAAAATAAATGCAGATATTACTTCAAAAAATGTTTCAATCTGCACCTCAGACTTCGGTATCTGTTAAGGAGAAATAAAAGTTTCTTCTCTAAGACAGATGAAACTTATCTTACGTCTTTACACTTGTGTTCTAAACGCCTTTTCCTAAAGCCATTAAACTCCTTGTTTCAAATGAGGTTTCTTCGTTCTATTCAACTTCTGAACAATAAATAAACTGAGCACAAGTTCCTCTTGAAGGCACCTCATCACATCGATTCCTTTTGCTGCCTGTATCTTGAGGAATCATTTTTCGCGGACTAAAACTTTCTCGCCTAGAGCTTACGCATCGATGCGAAATTGATCAGTATAGTTATTATCCTAACGTGAGGAGTAACGAGAGTTCAACGAAAAGCTTTCTTGAAAGTTCACAAACTAGAGGAAGAAGGAAGCCCAT
Source organism: Dermacentor variabilis (assembly GCF_050947875.1). Taxonomy (NCBI): domain Eukaryota; kingdom Metazoa; phylum Arthropoda; class Arachnida; order Ixodida; family Ixodidae; genus Dermacentor; species Dermacentor variabilis. The sequence goes on along the minus strand of NC_134571.1, from coordinate 72,397,651 downwards.
GCTTCGAACCTCGTCTCCTGTAATGGCGACGTACAGCTACCTTCGGCACGAATCCTTTCGTGCCGGTCGGCTTCGCTGGCTAATGGCGGCCGAGACCTCCCTGATCAAGATAACTTTTGTCTTCTGTCGACGCTGCTTTTCTTTAGCACTTTCCTCTCTACGCGGATTTGTGCCTCCACTCGCCACACGCCTTCTTTCTTTGGGCTGCGTAGCCACGGTTCTCCACGCAGGAGAGAGGGCGCGCAGGAGTCTGCGCGTCTCGCCCAGCAACCGAAAGAATAAAGCAAGGAGACAATCGGAAGCAGGTGGCTGCAGACAGGCTCAAGTGAAGGACGTTCTATTACGCGCCCAGACGAACAGGTTAATGATGCCTTGAGAAGTTCGCTGCGCAACAAAATCGCCTCTCTCTGGGCACCGTGCGAGTGTAGCTTAGTGCTGGTTTTCTCTTCTTTACCATTTGTTACTCCTGCTTTTTCCCAACCCTTAGAAATTTGCCCAGTTATATTACAAGCTTGTTCTTTGCTCGAGAAGACAGATAGACGAAGGCACAGAATTGGGGAGTATGTATGTATGTATGTATGTATGTATGTATGTATGTATGTATGTATGTATGTATGTATGTATGTATGTATGTATGTATGTATGTATGCATGCAGCATGCATGCATGTATGTATGTATGTATGTATGTATGTATGTATGTATGTATGTATGTATGTATGTATGTATGTATGTATGTATGTATGTATGTATGTGTGTGTGTGTATGTATGTATGCATGTATGTATGTATGTACTCACGTACGAATCTGTGTGTGAGAGTAGGATAACATTTTCACGAAGTGCTGTCGCGCCTGTCGCGTGTGTTTACAAGGCTGACACTTTCATACATTACACAACGTGCATTTACTTTTTTTTTGCACTCCCTCTTCGTAGTTCAGAATACAGGACGACGAGAATATTCCTTGTTTTTTTTTATCTCCCTCTCTTCATCCGTGCGTGTCTTTCTTTCTTTTTCCTTTTTTCCCCCTGTCTTCCCTTACTCGGTCCTTGCCAGTGCTGGGTAGCAAACTGGATATTTATCCTCCGATTAACCTCCATGTCCCTCAGTTCTCATTTCTCTCTCTCTCTCTCTCTCTCTCGCTCGCTCGCTTGTTTAAGACATTTTCGGGCGCATCTATGTATTAAGAGAAGCAGCCGGCGCTGTCTAATAGAGACCAACCAATATCTCCTTGAACACATATAAAAAAAAAAAGATTTTCGGACGGTCACCCCCGCAGGGTTATTGAACTGCGAAGAACGATGGAAGGCTGATACGCAGAGTAATCATGCTAGTGAAGGTTATAGAAGGAAGTGGTTAATGCATGATCCTTTCGATTGTACGCACGCGAGAAGCTAGCATGACCCGGGAACGAGAATTACCTCTTAATGTAGCTCTTTGATCTTCCACGTCTGCGGAAGCGACGAGTGAAACGGGGTGGATGGACGCAGTAAGCTCAGTCTTCGAGCCTTGTGCGCCGAGTGCAAGACAAGCCCAGTAATCCGTGTCGGCAGGCACGAACGCAAGCGCGAACGAACGGACGCACACAAAGGCGCAGGCGGTTCGAATCAATACGTGGAATCGGTACAGGCAAGATGCTGCTACGTTGCGCTTCACCCCGCTTGCATCTGCTCGCGTCTCCCATCAAGCGAGACGTTTGCACACATCTGGAATGCATCCGAATCGCTTCCGGCTCTTCCAAGCTAATTCCGTTCAAGCAAACGGGAACAAGCAAAGCAAGCCCCCTGGTCACCAATCTGCTGGTCAAGAAGCAAGCCAAAAAGAGGGAAGAGAGAGAACACGAGTGAGAGAGACTCCGCAGCTTCTATATGGCGCCAACTCAATAATTAGATTTATGTCTTTCTTGCCGATAGTTGCCCCTTTCCCTCCTAAGTTTGTGAAGCACAGCTGGTTTTGAGTTCCCGCACGCCTTGTCCAAAATGTAAGCGGTCTTGCGTAAGGGACACGCATTACATCAGCGAGGCATACTTGAAGGATCTTATTTTTTGGACCAAGAGACAGGTAGAGACCCAAGAAAAAAAAGAAGAAAAAGTAAGCATTTCCAGCGCAAGTGCAATGTACCAATTTTCCGTGCGTGCCCCGATTCTTTCTGTCGGCGCGTGTAATTTTTCTTCCCGTCCGTTATTGCCAAAGTGAAAGTCATATCGTGTTGTTCGGATCAGCAGAAAACTGCTTCGGACTTTCTTTCAGTGCCCGCGATTTTTCAACACGTCTCAATCACTTTCTCGTTTCTGCAATTTCACAAACATTGACACCAACGCAAAAAAAAAAAAAAAGAAGCCGGCGCCGTCTGCACCAAACCATATCGCCGGTCAAGTTAACGCCAATTCCGAGAGGCAACATGAGCGCGACCGGAAAGGGGAGAAAAACCGTAAGAAACCAGGAAACAACCCGAAGAGGCCCGGGAATTCGCCATAAGCCTGCGTAAGAGAGAGGCAAATACCAGAATAATAATAAAAAGAACAATGGAAGAACTAGACGGTAGCTGAACGCTCCTTCGCTTTCACTGTTTCAGACGCAACGCAGCTTCCGAAGGCAACGTGACAAGAGCTCGGAACTCGCGCGAAGCGCGCCATAGCAAGAAGAAATACGCGAATACAAAAGAGCATCGAGGAAGGGCCAGGGCCGTCTGAGCAATAACCCGAAAGCCGTTCTGCATACACAGACGAGGGCAGACGGGGCTTTGGAACAGAGAGGGGCTGCACAGCCGCGGCTACGTTGTTTTCAATGGCACGCACGCTACAGCCCGTTCGTTGCGTACGTTTACGTGCTCGTGCGCCTGTGAGCGTACATACCTATGCGCGTGTGTTCTTTGCGCGCTTTTGCGTGTGTGTCTGCCTTCGAGGTGTAATGCGCACCTTCGTTTGGCGCGCAGCAACAGACTGGCGACCAACAAATGGTACGCGAACGGACGGCACACAGAAAAACGGCAGCAGCCGATGCAACGAATCTCGGCGCGTTCAGCCGGCGCACGACGGGAGCCGGAAAAAAAAAAAGAAAAAAAACGCTGGCAACGAATGCGAGCCTAAAGGGAGCTTTTTCGTGTCCCGCGCGACGCTATCCTCGCTGGCCTGGCGAGCTCCACCCCGGTAGAATCGCGCAGTGTCGTGAAAGCTGTGGGACCGTTTCTGCTGACCACGAACCGAAATCCACGGAGCTCTTCGAACGCGTCGCACCAGTTCCAAGATTAACCAGTCGCACATGCGGCGATCGCGACTACCGATAGCCAACGGACGCTAACCGCTCGCGCGGCGTTCCTACGCGCGATGAGCCGGCCGAATCAGGAGTTCTGATTGTAACTTACCTCGCGCTCAGGCTTTCGCAGTACTGCGAGGAATTTTTTCGTGTAAAGCGCCGCCTTCGCTCGTCCCCTTCGCATTCGGCGAGCGACGAAAGAGCTCGAGCTTTTGCGTGTGGACGAGAGAACCGATAAAGCAGCGCTGCTGGCCGGTATAGGGTCCGTGTCCAGCGCGTACAAATCGTGGTACCGGACGAAAAGGGGAAAAAAAAGAGTAATAAAGAAAGAAAGTGGGGAGCGCAGCCGTTAGAGAAAGGTTATCTCTGCAGTGCTAAAAGGGAGCTTCTCATGTAAAGGAGCGGGCAACGGAATAAAGGCTTAAATGGCGCTAGAGAGGGCACGAAAAGAGAGACATGGAGGGAGGGAATCTCCCAGCTACTCTTTACCAAAACAGCGGCCAAGATAGCGAAGTCGTAAAGGAAGTCTGTAAGAAGCCCTGCTTCCAACGGTGATTCTTCTAGCCATGCACTGCGCGAGCTGGGAAAGCACGAACAGAGAGCGCAGCGTCCCGTTTTTATATTGTACCTGCGGGCTTCGTCGCATGGGGAGCACAAAGGAGGCAGATGCCCGCTAGGGAAAGGCCACCAAACGTGAAGAACGCCGCCGATCGCACAGCACGCTAGGCCGGCTACTTCGTCCCTCTCTTTTGAGACGTAGAAAAACAACACGACGAAAACGTATCGAAGAAAACTGCCGATGGCAGCGGGTTTCTTCTCACACGGCCGGAGTAATGCAGAGAGACAAAAGGAAGCAAAAGAGAAGGAAAAAAAGAACAAGAAGCGAAAGCGAATACAGCAAGCGTCACCCTGCGGTAACAGCCGTCGTTCCGAGCGACGACGACGACTCCTTTTGGACGAGTCCTCCCTTCTCGAGTGTTCAATAAATAACTCCCAAGAGTCCCGGCACGGTCGCCCAAGCTAAAGCGAGCAGGTGCGGCCGGACCACGCTCTGCAGTGGTCACGATTCTTCTGCGGAGCAGTGCCACCACTTCGACACTTGGAGAACGTGTCACCTCGCCTGTGTGCGATGCTCTTCCCGACTCCCCTGCTTTCCTCTTCTTTTGCACTCTTTCGTTCCTGCATTTCAACACCGCGTCACTGCTTTCGGCCTATAAGGGTTGAGAAGCTTTCGCTGCGTGTCACTGAATGCTTATGGCGAGTCTGTTAAGAAACTCTTCGAGAAATACATGCCTTAGGAAAGCGCCGGCCTTTTCCGTTTTCTAAGAAAGGAAGGTATATACGAGTAAAAAACAAGAAGCGACTTATATTTCGTCAGATTTTGCTTAACGAAAATGTACTATAGAAGTTCGCCTTACTCAAAGGGCACGCCTTATGGGAAGGCTCAGGAATCATTTTGCTTATGATGCACTCACAGTCATCAGCGTACGAGCGTAGTTGATCGCTGTTCACTAACGTATCATTAAAGCTTCTCCATCTCTCGCTCTCTCTCTCTGGTTTCTTTCCTTATCTCCAAAGGAATTTTACAAAGTCATAGCGAAGAATGGACTATGGAGGTACGCAAGGTTGCGGAATACGCGGAATTCGCTTTCTTCGCTGTTTGCCACAAATATGTAATGAACAACCGACAAATAAAAAAGCTTCAGGCAAATTTTTTTGAAAATTATTATTGCACCACTTGTTTTCCCTAAAGCAATTCAGCGTATCCGTCCGCTGTCTACCTTGCCGAATGTACCGAGCACACAGCTTTTGCAACTTTATTCTGGTGAACTAGTAAAATCTTTGACGTCTGGCATATTTTTCTTTTATTTCACTCTTAAACATTTATTTTAAGCTCGCTTCGAAATGCATTACATATAAAACAAAACACCCGTTCAACGAGCTTGCTGAGATTCTAATCTACACAAAATAAGTCGGTTTCAACAACGCACCTGGCTACTGCTGCAAGGCTGTTATGAGGCACAACTACTTAACATGCTTGTTCTTGCAGACAGCACCATAGCTACAATTCTATAAGCACAGATATTCCTTCTTTTCATATTTGACTCTATTCTGCGACCTAGCGACAGCTCAAGCTAAGCAAGTAGGAAAAAATGACGTGTGAGCACATGCTATTATAAATCAATCGCTCAACAACAGATGCGAAGTACATACGACGCTGTCAGAGAACCATTTTACGCCTAGTATGTAGGTGTCACACTGTTGAAGCGCGCGTTTACCACATATTTATAAAAAGTAAATGTGGGAACCTCCATCTCTGTGTAGTATCGTTTGTTTAGTATCGTTTGTTGATTCTATTAGCTCTGTAATGCCCAACGTATTATGTATGTTATACGCTGTTTTATACCTCAAAATATTGATTTGAGCACTTAACGCACATGCGTCGCTGATACGCAGGAGTGAGTTTCCAATTGTAGATCGTACGTCAAATCAATTACCAATTAATTACTACACTCACTAGATATCAAATAAAAACAATTTATTGTTATTTTGTACTTCTACGCTAGGCTAATGAACCATTCTTTCGAATAAAAGATTCATTTATTCATTCATTTCGTACAAAAGTACTTTCCATGACAAGAAATCAAGGTGAACAATTTGTTTTAAGTTTCCTTCATGCGGAATTATGTTTGCGCATAACAGGTTTTCTTTTTTAAATAAGAAAAATATACATTGCAAGATAAGTTAAAACTTTCCCTGCAAATATCGTAGAAATTGCCACTGCTTTTCGCTTAACTTTAGGGCCGAATGTAGTTTTAAGAAATACGTAACGCGGCGCAAGGTGAAAGTTTTCCGCTGATAAATTGGGAGCCCTCGGAAGGTGGAAGTCCAAAGTCGGCATGCACAATTTAAAGTATCAGAACCTTCGATGTTACTAAGTTCACCAGTATGTTTCATGATATGCCCCCTTGTGCGCGTAGTATATGGAAGCAACGATGCGTACTATTTGCGTATGTTTGTATTCTGGTACAATCTTGCCTGCTCACCTTGAATGTCACGTCACAAGAATCTTGTCCAGCAAGGGCACGTCGACGCGAAGGCGCTGATGGAAACTGTGTCGTGGACACTGAAAGAACAAAAGAAAAAAAGAAAAACGATTATTGCTAACGGCAACGTCAATTCATCTTACAATTCTGCCTATACAAGGCCAACGCTGTCCGCGTGACCAGACGACACGTGACGAAATAACTTCACCGCTGCAAGCGGTAATAAATCACTGACTCGCATCAAAACATAATTTCCGTATCTTCTAATTTTTATATTTCTCTCCTGTCTAGCTTAATTCGCGCGCGCTACCTTAGCAAAGTATACGCCAATATTCTTACTTAAAAACGACAGCGACGTACACCCTGTTTACGGTGCGCAATTGAAACCGTGCTTCAAATCCCACATTCCACCATGTTCGCTACCACCATGCGACATTGGAAATCATTTTTGTTGAAAAGGCACGAAACGACACGACAGGAGAGCACACCTAGCTATCAACCCCCACAAAGTGCGTGAGACGAGTCAAATTATACTTCGCGCTGGCAAATTCGCTTATTTTCGTCCCGTGATACCACCAGCGCATAGAAAAATGCGTTAAACAGCACCAGCAAACACACAAATGCAAGCCAAGCAAGTTAAGAATACCTCCGCCATAAGCGTCGCTACTCCGAAATTTTGTGAACGCGTTCATTCGTAGAGCTGCTTTATATTCCAATATGTGTTTTACCTTTAGGTGTTCTTTATTCGTGCCTCCGTCAGGGCTAATAAGGGAGCCTCGCTATGGAAGTTATAGCTTTCACGACGTATACGAGATAGGACATACGAAACAAGAGGAAAAATTGTTCCCTTGTCCGCGTTATGAACGTTCGCCAGAGAAGTAATAACCTCACAAGAGAGCATCACGGCTCTGAGCTCATTAGCCGAGCTGCACTCACGTAGTATAGCACGGGCACCAGCACAGCGTCCCTTCAAAATCTTTTAGCGTTTGCGTCATACAGAGTGCTCAGCCGCCGCCGCCACCGAGCTGCTCGCAATTTGTGCTGACATGCCAGTCAGCGCACTATACGTGCGTGCGATTATGTAATCTGCTTAGGACAGTCCGCGTCAACAAAGAATTTTATCAGCTTCCACGTCGGTTCGTTCTTTACGTCAACGCCTCGCACGAATTTCGCAATAAATAATGTATGAAGAGAGCTGCCGTTAATGAAGGTAGCTTTTATAAGAGCCAGCGGACCGCTTCATTGTCTCCCCATTCCCTCATCCCTTTCTTTTTTCTTCTTCATATTCCGGACTCTGCTTCCTAAAGACAGGCTTTCTTGCATTTTCTGCACCATATTCGTTAAGTTAAACCACATTTATAACGCAGAGACCCCAGTGAGCGTGTCTTCTTGCAACGCTTTAAAATCGTGGCTTCCCTGCGGAGGAAAGCGTAAGGCAGCCGAAAGGATAATAGGATGCTTCGTTGTTTTTATATGATCACTAGAACTCGGATCGATGGAGGGCGAAAGCTTAGAAGCACTTAGGTCATTGTACGTGAAACAGATCATGACTGCACGTGCAAATTTCAAGAGCTGCTGCTCACCGGGCGCTCGCGTACTCTACCATGCAATATTTCCCGTACTTGTACAAGTTACTGTCTGTACACTTGTGTGTGCGTCCCTTTACCTTCTCTGAATATCAGTGCTACCTTGTTTCTCTTGCTTATTAAGGAAGGGTGCAGCTATTTTTCTCGTTGTCTGCAGTCATACGTGCGACATCGCTGTTGTTTCTGCACACATTATAGCGCAGCTCAAGATCTAGCAACTGATAAAAGCAGTGGTAAAAAAAAAGGAGCGAGAGAGATTTCCCTTACTATAGGCGTGCCTAAACACGTTCGATATCTAATTGTTTTGCATTGATCGTTGACATTTAACTGCACTGTGGCCGTGTTTTAAGCAGTGTGATCAAATTGCTAGAGGCAGCAGGTTCGACATATACCTGATTGACAACCCACTTTCAGCACAAAGACAAGCATTTCACAGTCGCACTTCACCATTGCTCTCATGTAGTTAGAAGCTTTATACTACTTAGGTATAGATCACTTTCTCCGACATGGCCTGCAGTCAGCGCCCATTTGGATGTGATATCGAGGGCGGAGGCGGTCAAAGAAATGTCGTGGCCAGCTTCCCTGAGCGTTATTTTCCCTTCAAGTAGTTGTCTAATCCATTCATAAAATGTAGAACAGAAATGTCGTGGCACCAGTAGGAATGGCAAGTCCTGCACGTATCAGGAGCTGACATTTTCAACTTCCAATAAACTATCTCTCTCTTGCTCATTCATGACGTCAGCAGATTCATGTCGCTGTCCGCTAACCCTCTAACGCGTACAAGCGTGGAGGCTTGAGTCACCTGGTGATTTGTATTAACAAAAGGTAAACGGCGTGATAGACGGGATCACGAAAAAAAAAAAAAAAAAAAACAAGACACGGCACTTCAAGGCACGCGCAAAAGCATCGTTTCCGATGTTACGTCGCTTTAAAGTTGAAACTGGCACCGGAAGTAATCGATCAGTATCCTCTTCGTGCCTCTTTCCTTGAGAGCCCTTTCGCCTTATTTCTAGTTGCTATCTTTCTTCATTTGGCTGACTCTTTTCTTCGTTTTACTGCCACTAAAAAAGAAGAAATGCACAAAAAGAACAAAAAAAAAAAGAAGGGAGTACTTGCATCGACGCGACACCTCATACAAAATCCGCGGCAAGCCGTAAGAGACGGCTGCCTCAGCATGGACCGCCTTCCAGTCCATTGTTCTATTTTGCCTTTCTTCAGACTTTCTTCTTTTCTATCTACTTTTCAACCTTACGCCATTCTCGGGGCCCTTCACCGGTCACGGCGAGACGCTTTGTGTCGGCGTATAGGCGCGCCGTCAGGAGATCGTGAAACCCACGTGCATACGCATACTACGCCGAGACGCTCAGCCCAGGCGGCGGGGACATTAAAGATGCATCAGCCACTTTTCATTGGGTGTAGCCGCAGGGGCTCAAGCGGGGCCGACTGCGCGGGACGCCTGTTCCTCCGCGAAGCACGCCCACGGCTCCGCGCTTAATAGGAACACCGTGTCGCGCCGGCTCACGCACCTTTCAGCCGGACAGGGTGGCAGGGTGTCACCGTAGGGCTCCGTTCTTAACTCGGATCTGCGGTCACAGCCTCTGTGCTCGTCTTCTCGCCAGCTTCGCCGTTCGTCTCCTCCTTTATGTCGCCTTCAATTAGATTCTGTACGTCCCTGTCGTGATCCGACGGCGTAGTATACTGCTCGCGATCGGGCATAGCTGGTGGTCTGTGCGGGACAGTGGGCATACGGTATACCTCTTCAAGTTATAGCGTGCGGGTTCACGGCAAAGCCACGGCCCGCGTCTATTTATGTGAGAATCATCCGCCGTGCAGAGAGACAAGCACAGGAAAGGCAGGGAGGTTAACCGCGAACAAGTCCGCCGGCGCATCCTTCAAGTTATCGTGAACGCGAGATACAGCGAGAAAACTTGCGAACGCAAATGATGTGTGACACCGAGAACGAGAGAGACAGGGAGCCATATTATGAGTCTGATTTCCTTCGGAGACACGAAGATTGGGTAAATTTCCGGGCACCTTGAGTATACCGTAAATTGCGCTGGTACAAGAGAAAAACATATTAGGGATTTGTATAATGAAGGATTCCCGGGGTTAAGGAGGTCGAGCGGGAGATTAGCAAGTCACTCCTGATGTCAGGGAGCTGCAACATTTTATTTGCAGGAATTAGTTACCGAGAGTATCGCTACTTTAACGAAAGCTGCCGGGTTGTATTTTGATCTGTTTTGGGGAACAGCGCATTATCATTTCTTTAGTTAGGCGCACTTTAACTAGCCATATCCACACTTTCCTAATATCTGTGACGTCTCATGTAGCTGCTTAGAGCACTTGGAGACAGCGCCTCCTCGTGCTCTTCTGTTTACTGCCCCTCTTGAGCATACCAAGCCGCGGCTCTAAGTAAAACCGAGCTACTTGGTTTTGTGGAAGTATATGTCTCTGGAGCTCAACATAATCTTTCCTTTTAACTTAAAGCTCAATTGCTACGCCTATGTCATGGTGCCGAGTTACGTGCTTAAATATGGTGCAGAAGTAGCCACAGATTTTATTGTTATTCTTTACCAGAATTCTCAATAGTTGATTAAAGCTTTTAGAGAAGCCTCAACGTTTCATTTGGCTGTCTCATGTAATTATTATTATTATTATTATTATTATTTTTTGAAGAAGCACGGCACGGAGAAATAATTTTGAAATGGCGTTTAACGCTCTACAGCTGCTGCTGCGCCGCTTGAGCGGATAACATACGCTCACAAGTTTGCCTACTCCTGTAGGGCGAAGACAACTGGAATTACAGAAGAGAGAAAGGTGGCCAATGTCAAGCACAACGCCACGCGCCGAATTACGAGCTGGCGCCGAAAGAGCGGACGTAAACAATGTGGCCGATGTAAACAGTGCTCGGCGGACTGAAGAACGAGCGAAACAAACGAGGGGAAACAAACAAACAAACAAACAAACAAACAAACAAACAAACGAACGAGCGAACGAACGAACGAACGAACGAATGAACTAACCCCCCCCCCCCCACACACACACACACGCAAGCACGCACGCACGCACGAACAGAAGCAGCGTTGCGAATAGGAGTCTCGGACTAACACCCCGCCCCCCCCGACACACACACACACACGCAAGCACGCACGCACGCACGAACAGAAGCAGTGTTGCGAATAGGAGTCTCGGAGCGTAAATTAAATTACACGTATGAGATCAACCTAATACCAGTCGCATCAAGCAGGATAGGATGATTATAAACAAAGAGCAAATAATAGTTTGCGACAAAGATTACTAATTGCTCTAGGACAAGAATACAAGACTATTTCTTATCTTAAGTAGGTCACACGCGTCACTAATATTTAAATGCATTTTAAACAGTCAACTACGTCCTTAATTACGATATCATCACAAGCCGCGCAAGTACACATTGTGATGGAAATAATAGCGTAACTCAATCCTGAAACGGCGGCATACCGCACTAGTGACCCCCAGCACTAGTGAACCCCATGAGCTGGAAAAGCTATATTATTAGACTTTTCGCTACAAGCAAGACTGTAATAGCGCGAACCGAAGCGAAACTTATTGCATCGCATCCGATGACCCGTACGCAATAACTGGCGTCGCCCCACGCTACAGAAGGAGATCATTACGCTTCAATTTATCTTCGCCATACGGTGCGCTTTATGTCCTAAAAAACAGAAAAAAAGAAACAAGAAAAAACACCCCAACAAAAGAATCGGCCGCTGTTCGAGCGCTCCGTAATTGTTCCGGAATTTTAAAAAAAGGGGGGAGGGGAGGTAAGAAAGAAAAATATCAGATGCGTGAAAGAGAAAAGAGGGCAAGGAAGAGCAGCGGAGCAAATTTCGGGGGGCAGGACAACCTCGGTTTCTCCGACTCGATCAAAGTACACGTATCACCAATAAATGACGGAAAGATACCGGTCCCTACTCTTCGATCACCAGAGTCCTTCGGCCACGCGCCTCTTATCGAATCAGAGCAGACGCTCTCTCGTGTCGCGGATCGCTTTTCAAAGCGCGCTGCCGCACCAATCACGAGCACGTAAACAGAATTCCAGAAGAAAAAGAAAAGAAAGAAAGAACGCCGGCGCAGGTAAACGTCATCCTGTGCTTAAAGACAAAAAACACAAAATCATCGTGACGGAAATAGGAAAAAAAAATTGAAGATGATGAAAGTAAAGGTGCGAAACAGACGAAAAGCAGACGAACTATAAGAGCATCGAAGAGGGCACGGTTTTTTCCAATCCGCGGGGTCGCTCGATTGCGAGGCCCCTCATCGTCGACATCAGAACGCTGCTCACCGACGAAAGAGAGAGGAAAAAATAGCAATGAAAGAAATTTTTCCCTCCATTCAAGCAAACGGATCGAGGGTAGGGGAGCAGGAAGCTGGGGCGGGCACGCCTCATCCATCTCGATCGCAGCGCGTCGCAGCTTATTGAGTTGACAGAGTCGCGCGAGCGTTTTCTTCCACGGACCCCCAGCGCCGACGCTGTACACTGTGCAGCGCTGAAAGCGGCACTGCCCGCGCCGCCCCCTTCTCATCGTTCCTATGGGAGGCGGAATGAAGAGCGGTCGGTCCCCTCGGATGAGGGCGGCAGGTATAACGCCCGCGGGGTATACGGGCTCTCGGAGAACGGCCACGGCGTGTTGAAGCGCGGGACTTAACGTATACTATACCCCCTCGCGCTGACGCTGGCGCTAGCACAGCCTGCCAAGTTATCGCGGACGCGAGCGACTCGGAGCGCTGGAGGCTGAGGAGGCGGATATCAGTCGATGAAGGAATACGAATGTGAGGCAGAGAGACGGGAGTGGAAGAGTCTCTCTCTTTTTTTTAGTGAGTCTGGCGTCCTTTGGGGACACGGAGACTCGATGAGACCCGGGCACTTCGAGTGTGAGCTGCTGCGATGCGGGGACCGTGTTCCGCCCCCACCGACTGGTGAAAAGGCCTTGCAGGATTCGCTTTTCGTGAAGGAGTGGGAAGGACGCGATCACTGCAACTGCTTCTGAAATGTGCGGGCTATATACGCACGTATTATGGAACGTGATATTACGCCGCAAATTTAGACGGGATCAAGAGAGTTACGGAGGGTGAAGAATACGAGTCCGAGGTTCCACCAATTTTCGGCGTTTGTCCTGAGTACCTCTTTCTGTCCCGTCTAAATATGCTCCCTTAAAATCATATCTCATAGTATTCGTAACTAATTAGCCCATCTTACTTGCTTACCAGTCTGTAGACGCTATGGAATACCACTGTGGGAGCAGCATCAAAGAGAGCTTTCCTACTTGGAAGAGGTTAAAATGCGAGAACATACAGCTATTCACGGCCATAATCAACAAAGCTGCCATCGACAACACGAAAGTGCCCTGACACCAACTTTGGTTACAAACAGAAATGTTTTCAAATGACGCAGTACGCGGTACTGCTCCGGATCAGAGGACTGATTCAGCACGCGCTTATCCGGTTTTTTTTTTCGCTTCTTTTTTGTTTCATGAGATACACTTAACTCTTATAGTCAGTTTATCCTACCAGTTACCTTGTTTAACAGCTCGCTGGTCTTAAGTACAATAAATGTCACACCAAAACGTCCGCATTGACAGTAGTAATGGTCATTGTCGTAGTTGTTCTGTGCCCCAAATTTATCCAGCACACGGCATTACAGCGGCTACCGCAACGTATGGCGTACACGTCTGACACATGGCCTACTGGTACAGAAGAAAATGAGCTTGCGTGAATTCACGCGATGAGCGCGAACGATAAGCCGAGCAGCCGCCGAATCCTGCGCAAAACGTGAAACACGAAAGAACGAAGCTTGCGCGGTAATCAGCCTGCGCAATGCCGCTTTCTCGTTAACGGATTGTTGTGATGGTGAAAAGAATTCTCTTCTGCAGAAAAAAAAAAACGAAATAAAAAAAGCGAAGGCAAGGCCGTTCACGAAGAAAAAAAAAACTGCCACTTTGGTGTATACGGCATAGATTATACTTCACGCATCGGGATAACCTAGCCGTGGGTGCCGCTTCATTGAAAGAAGAAGACGTGTGCAACAATGCGCACAAGACAGTTTTACGCCAGCGGGAAATGGCGCCAGCTAGTGTATTGTCTCCTACGGCCTTGAAGTACCTGCGCACTTCGCAAAACGCGCGGCCATACGTTCACGTTGTTCTTTCTTTCTTTCTTTCTTTCTTTCTTTCTTTCTTTCTTTCTTTCTTTCTTTCTTTCTTTCTTTCTTTTCATCTTCCTGCGCCGTGCGGCCAGACAGGCGTATTCGAGGAGTCACGGGAAACAAAGCTTTCTCGAAAAGCCGCCATAAACTCAGCCGTCCCAGATCAGCTTTTACCATTGCTGGCCCTACTCCGACAGCCTGTTCACTTCGTCGAGACACACTCCGGCCCACACTTGCCGACAACGGCCGAAAGCTAGATTCACGAAAATTCTGTCGATCGATAAGATACGATGCAACATTCTGCGTACCCACACATAGGGTTTCCTACAATAAATACCAGAGGCAACTCTGGCGCTGCGACCGTTCAGACCCAATGGGAACGCTGGGTATAGTACATGGATTTGTCTGATCTTCGTGCTTGATGATTGAGACGTTCTTGCGGCTTTGTTAATTACGCTTTATCTGCGTCTGTTATCCTAAATTTCAGAGTAATCTGTATATACTTTTCTAAGTGCACAGGGTTCTGCGAACACGCGCAATAGCTACCGATTGCAGCGGTTCAGCCTGTCGAGGTGGCCAAAAATCTAAATGCGCCAAGGGTCCGAACGCGCTCTTTCCTGCTAGAAATTCACAAGGGCATTTTATGCCGCTTTTCGAAGCATTCGTCCGTGGCGCATAATAATAATATTTGGGGTTTTACGTGCCAAAACCACTTTCTGATTATGAGGCACGCCGTAGTGGAGGACTCCGGAAATTTCGACCACCTGGGGTTCTTTAACGTGCGCCTAAATCTAAGCACACGGGTGTTTTCGCATTTCGCCCCCATCGAAATGCGGCCGCCGTGGCCGGGATTCGATCCCGCGACCTCGTGCTCAGCAGCCCAACACCATAGCCACTGAGCAACCACGGCGTGGCGCAGTAGTTCGCCCGGATTATGTAATAGAAACTCTCATGTTCGAATCCTGCCGTCGGACAAATTTATTAATGTGTATCTGATTAATTGCTACACGTCACTTCGTTGAAAATGACTAGTTCACACAGTCAGATGCCGCTTGAAGCCAGAACGACGAAACTTAAAGCAAATCCACGTACTTCCCATAATTGCCATGCTGGGTCATTGCAGCTCCCGTATAGACACTAGTGCCAGAGTCCCCTCTAGTAATTATTGCATGAAACTCTATGCCGCACGATATGTGGCAGCGCAGAACACCTGCCTTGCCCCCCACGCAACAGCTGGATGCGCGCATCGTGAGAAGCTATACGAAAAGCTGCACGCGGGCTCGTGAGCCCAAGTTTGGCCACGCCTGAGCTTATATAATTCCATCTCATCAATTACGTTCAGTGCAGGATAAGCTGCTGATCGCGTCACTCAACGCGGGACTAAATTCTGCGGCTTGTCGCCCCGCTGTCCGCCGCTAATCCCACCGCGCACGACGCCCGTCCCATGAATGGATTAAAGAAGGCGTGCGAAAGTTATCCCCTTTTTTAGAGATATGGATCCTGTTCTGGTCCAGAAAGGCCTGTGCAGCGCGCTGGTTTCGCTGTACTGCACCGAAATGGTGAGACGAACTATGGAAAAATGCTGGAGCTTGCACAGCAAGCACTATTTATTTTCTTATTTATAGCTGCCATAACCACCGTTTTTCCTGATGCCGCTCTGTTCTATACTTCACTACTTTGAATTATTTCTCGCTTAATTTATTTTGCTTGACGTAGTATAATTTTGGGGGTCTTTTTTTGTTGCTTTGTTGTATTGCGTGACAATTGGCCCCTGGTGATAGCGGCGACATTGCGACATCACGGCTGGAAACACGTTCATGCCTCCGTGTTCAGAATTGTGTCTTAACTTGAAACTACGACTTGGTCATGTCCAGCACAAGATAAAGTCTGTTGTCAACGCGTCGAAGGAGACGCAATAAGCATTTTGGGCACGTTC